>NC_067478.1:21637265-22837265 GCF_947179515.1 Apodemus sylvaticus
GGCCTGGGGATGGTGGATGTGGGTGTCTTGATCATTTACTACTCTTTCTACCCCTTCGTCTGTGTGTGTATGTATGTGTGTCTTCATGTGTGCAAGGTGTGACTGTGGCTATACATGGGCCACAATGTACACGTGGAGGTCATTGGATAGCCTTGGGTACATTTTAATTAAGGCAGAGTGTCTACGCCAGGCTAGTTCCTCAAGCTTCCAGGGATTCTCTGGCTCCTGTCTTGCTGTAGTAGCACTGTGATTGACATGGACTATGGTGTCTGACTTCTGCATGCAAGTCCTCATACTTGTGTGCAAAGTGCTTCACCCCTTGGGCCATCTTCCCAGACCGCCATCTTTAGTATTTTAGGCTTTCACTGAGCCCAGCACTGGTTGATTTTACTAGGCTGGCTTTTTGCTTGGCTTCAGGGCATCCGCCTATGCTCGTCTCCTGCCTCCCAGCCCTGGGGTTACAAGCATGCTACACCATGCCTGGCTTCTTACACGGGTGCTAAGTATCTGAACTCAGGCCCACGTGCAGGCGCCTTACCAACAGGACCATCTCCCCAACCTGTGGCTACAATGAATAAAACAGCTTTTGCTAACATCAAGGCAATTTTAGAGCTGATTCTCACGGGTGTTGACTACTTTAGGATAGACCTTGCAACCGAGTCCCACCCTACTGTACACGTGTAGAAGATGTCAGCTTTACATATTGATGAACTTTCTTCCAAAGCTGTCCAAGAGAAAGCAAGCTGTTTCCTCAACAACTGAGGGACTGGTTTCAAATCTACCTGTCTGGCTGGGTGTCAGCCATTCTTTTAGCTTGATCTTGTGACCCCTGTTGGCTGCTTTGGCTAATTCATAGCCATTCAAGGCCTGCTTCCAGTCTCCCACTCACACAGGGGCTGTGCCACTGTCCCTCCTCTCCTTCTCAGCTGCCCCGAACAGGCCCTGTGGAGTTGAATGGCTTTTACTTCTCTAAGTGCACATCAGGTCTAAGCCTGCAAGCACATCCTAACACTTCTGATCTTTGGCATGGGAACCTCCCTTAATAACACTTAACTGGTGTCCCTGGAGGCAGTAGGCGGTCACAAACCCATCCAGGAAGCTGCAGACCGGGAGGTCATGGGCTCACTAGAAAGTGCCACTTAGTACCTGGGATAAATGGTCAGCCTGAGAGCATAGCTACCCAGCTCTTCCCGTCTCAACCAATCTACTCAGGCTGCCATGGTCTGAACTCAGCATCGCTCCTTTTACAGCCCCAGAGCTAACAAGCTAAGAGTTGGCTTCTCAGCTCTACTCAGAATGGGGGTGTCTTCTCCATCCAACACCTCTAAGTCTCATTTCATTTGCTCACAGGCCCTGTACAAGCTCTGTGGTGTTGAATGGCTTTTGCTTTCCTTAGTGCACGCACATATCTAAGCTTGCACGTGCATCCTTAACACTTTTGATCTTAGTTGTAGGTGCCTCCCTTAATAACGCTTAAGCGGTGCCCCTTGGACGCAGTGCGTGACAACAACCCTTTGGGTTGGCGATGTCTAGAGTAATGCTCATGGGTCAGGAAAATGGCACTGGTCAAATTCCTTGCCTTCAGCCTTTGGATGGAGCTCAGGCTAGTGTGACTTGCTCTCTAAAGATGAACTGAGTACTGTTGTACTTGGGTGTGTATTGTTATTGTCACAGCGTCACTCTGGTGCATGGATCGTTCCACTTTCTAAGAGTGACTTTGAGATCTCCAGTGAACTCCATTCGCCATCGCTGTGTTTGATGATCCAAGACATCGCCAGATCGACACCCTTCTCAGGTGTTTGTCACCGAGCCAGCTGGACTTGACTTCTGTGCCTGCCCACTCTTGCCTGTTTGCCCTGCCAAGTTCTTCCCCTCTAGCATTCTGCTAAGTGGGTCCACAGCCCTGTCTGTTCTGCCACACTCGATCAAGGTCAGCCTAGAACAGGCAGGGCCGTCTCTTGTCCCTTATCTGTCCCGACAGCTCTGACGACTCAGCACGAGCACTTCAGCTCCAAAGCTTTTGCTCTACCATTAGCACAGAGTAAAAGTCATTTATTTTGTCTGCCTGTCCCCCTTGAATACTGTATAATATCACTGGCAGATTTCTATGTTTGTGGCTTGGTGACCTGGGGAGAAGCTGCAGACTCCATGGTGCCCGTTTTTACTCCTGGGTTTCTGTAAAGGTCACAGCAAAATTATTTTATCAAGCACGCCACAGAAGGGGGGAATCTTAATCTTCCATTTTACTTATGCAATACTCGACCTTCTCTGGAGAACGGCTCCTCTTAGCACGCTCACTTCTACATGATGCCCCTCTCACCAATGCACGCCGAGAGCATAATTAGGTGCCTGGCTCCTCGGTTGGAAAGGAGGCTGTGCTGCGGGGATGACCTCAAAGAGGAGAGAGAGAAAGGGTAGAGCGGAAGTGGTGTGGAGCCATGGGTTAGGTCCTGGGAGCTGTGTTAAATTCATCCCAGATACAGGGCCCTGAAATCAGGTGAGCAGGACCCAAGACCAACAAGTTCTAATGACTACCTACTTCAGGCCCAACCACCGCCCCTTTTCCCTGACCCAGGTCTGGGGTGTAGTAGGTGTCTTTAAGGAACAGTGGCTGCCTCAGCATTATGTTAAAAGTGTCAGAACTCAGCCTGGCATTGTGGTATGTGCCAGGAATTCCAGCATCTCTGTGAGTTCAAGGCCAGCCTTGTCAACATAATAAGAAAAAAGTAAATAAAATAAATATAAAAAAGACTACCCAGAGTTCTACTCTACATTAGTCAGGAATGATACAATGATTGATTAGTGATGTCTACTCTGGCAGTCACGGGTTCCTTTTGGTGGGTGTTGTTTAACCTGATGTAGGGTATTTTGTTTCAACTGGGCTTTTCTCACAGTGTATGCTTGTGATTTGTGAGCTCACCGAAGCCTCAGGGGATGAATGCTGGAAAAGGAGGGCCTACAACAACCTTCCTAAGAGAAAGCCCTATTTGGTTTGTCAGAATTTGGAGAGAAAATGAGATTTGTGTGATACACCCAAGTGTAGTTGCTTTTTCTCTTTTCTGTTCTTGTTGATTCCTTCCTTCCTTCCTTCCTTCCTTCCTTCCTTCCTTCCTTCCTTCCTTCCTTCCTTCCTTCCTTCCTTCCTTCCTCCCTTCCTTCCTTCCTTCCTCCCTTCCTTCCCTCATTTCTTTTCTCTTGATGTATGCCACCATACACAGCTCTGGTATGCATGACTGTGTGCTGAGTGTGTGTGTGTGTGGTGTTCTGGATTTTTGCATTTGAGTTCACTCTGGAAAGCAAAGGTGGTGCCATTCCTGGGAGGACTCACCACAAGCTAACCTGCTGTGCCAGAGGCCTGGGCAAGAGCAGGCAGCCATGTCCAACCCATAGTAGAGAGACACGATGAGAATTCACCTTCATTCATGAGAAGAACTTGTTTAGACACTATTTGGATCCATTAAGGTGTTTGTCAAGGGAAATGCTTAAAAACAAGGATTTTTTTCTCCCTCTGAGGGTAAATACTGCAGTGTGACAACACAGGAAGCTGCCTGATGGCCAGCATATGTCCCACTTGTCCACGGCGGGCACAGAGCCACCAGACTGATGGCGTTTTTAGAACATTGACAGCTGCGCTCTGCTGGGGAGGGGCTTTGGGGACACGGGGCTAAGGAGGGGGTGGCTGGGGATTCCCCTGCCTCGCTGATAGAGTGGGGGCCTAGGATGCTTTTCGGTGGGCATGAGGACAAACAACTATAATTGGAACATGGAGAACTCTGTTTTGGGGCTATGTGACCGTTGGTCACGTCCCTATGTGGGGAGGGTGGTCACATGTTCCAGGCCAGGAATCGTGGTGGGGAGTAGGGAAACGTGTACCATCCTCCGATGGATGCCTGCATGCCGGAGTCTCTGAACCCGCTCAACCTTACCAAGTTTCCTGGCACAGTTCACTGCTCCACAGACGACCTGAGGTCCATCACAATGGCCGCACTGACCTGGACCTCATCTCCATCTGTCTTGAATACTAAGTGTAGCACTTCCCCGGCAGGGAAGCAGGTGGAGGATTCTATCCCCTCAAAAGAGGCCTCTATCTGGCACAGCATCAGTTCTTCTCCCCACCCCCCCCCAGCATGGATTATCTTCTTTATGTGCTTGCTTGTCGGGCTTGTAGCATTATCTCCTCAAGATTTCTCCACTTGTGTGTGTGTGTGTGTGCACAAGTGTACAAATGTGCACAAGCATGCACGTGTGTATGTGTGTACATAAGTGTGCATGCGTGCATGTTCAGGCACATATTTGCCAAGGTGTGTCCTCATCATCCACCTTGTCTTAGACAACAAAGTCTCTTGTTTGTCTCACACTCCCATGTTTCTCTTGGGGTGGGATCTGGGGATCTGACCTCTGGTCCTCATGATTTCATAGCAGGTACTTTTTAATCTACTGAGCCATCATCTCCCATCCATGAAGAGCGCTCGCTCCTGCCCTGGAGCCCTTGTGTGAGAATTCAACATCTGACTGACTCCAGCAGGTGTCTCACACGCCAGGTTTTCTGTGCTCAGCACCTACTTAGCCAGTGTAAAGGCGATGACATATAATAGGAAGGGGGTCTTAGACGTGTAGCAAATAAATGGCCATGTATATGAAGGAAAAGGGAATTGTTCCTGCAGAATGGATTTGGGGGACACCAGCAGCAGCTGAAGGGGGTAGAGTTGAAGACATGGAGGCGCAGGGGTATGTGGGGGAACTAGGTTAGGTGGGGGTGTTCTATGCCAACCTGTAGTCTGCTGACACCCCACTTCCCGCCTCACACCCCACTCCCCACCAAATCTGCCTTGTCCTGCCCATGCTGCTCCCGTCTAGAGTGGTTTTCTGGCATTCGGCTCTTTGAAGAAGACATTCGTCCATATATAAAAAAAAGCAATATAAATTTATTGCAGAAAAACCGGGAAAATATAAATCAGAAAACATGAAAAACCCACCCTCCCTCATCTCACTATTATATATTAAAAAGTTATAAAATTGTTATTACAAGTACTGCATAATACTTTGTTCCTGTTGACTGTGGTAATTCTTTAGTTATTAATAAATAACCAGGATGTATTCAGGTCATCAAGCCTCACAGTAGAGAGTAAGTTAAATCACCGTGTACCCATTTGTGGTTTTTAGGTTGTACCTTTTCGATGTTATAAACTGTCATGAAAACCCATAGTTCCGTTTTGAATCACAGGTAATTATCTCTTTAGGATGAATGCGATAGAAAGAGAAGCTTAAACACTCTTAGACTCTCTGTGGGTCCCATCTTCCCACATTGATGAGCATTTATTAAAGGCTCTGGGAATGAGCAGGCCACCTCACAAGAGTAAGAGACCCTGCTCCACCACACCCCATCTCTGACAACCTTTCCAAGATGGTAGGAATCCAGGAGAGTGTGGGACCAAGTGTTTGCCTGGCAGCCACTCTCTTGTTGACTGTTATTGTCTCCTGCCCCAGGCACGGGGACCAATGTCCTGTGTGCAGACTCCAGGATGTCTCCATGGGAACTGATTCAGATGCTTACACTGCTCCTCTGAGTCCGAAGATGGCCATATGAAGGGCCTGCCAATGTCCCCAAGAGTTCCTATCATTCCTTCCAGCTGTCTACCTTTCCCTTCTATCTAGACGTAGGTCGGCCGTGGCAATGAATAATTTCACTCCCACTCACTGGCTAGCCTGGGTGTAGCTAGTGTCAAAGAGTGCACAGCCCTTCCTAGCTCAGCCCTCCCATGTCCCTGCTCTCTCCTTTCCCCACTGTATTTGTCTTCCTGAGTGTTCCAGTCCCACCCCCACTCCCTGTCCTGCACTGGGATAAAACCCATCTGTCCCTCGAGGCTTTGGGGGAAGGTCTACTAGGGCTACGTGTGCAGGGACAGTGGCTTCCTCTCCAGAGCTTTTTCCTGTGACATCCTAGAGTCCTCCAGGATGTGTGAGTCTCAAGAATGGCCGGCCCCTTTAGTTCTGTGTGCCGGTTAGGGGATGGGTCTGGGATAAAGACACAGTTAGCGACAAGAGGTGCCAGTCCTGGTTTCCAAGTGAATCCCACTCTGACTTCCCTGCTCTGGTTCCTTTCCTACTGTGACCTCTGTCTCTGTCAAAACCACGGGGATAGTGAGCCTCTTGAGAGATCACTAGGGACATTTCTTAGGGTATTCGTGGCCCAGAAAAACAGCTTCTAATCTTATGCACTGAGTTCTCCCAGTACTGTGTCCATCTCCAGGGGTGTGAAAGATGGTCAGTAAAACATTCAGCCTGACTCCTTGCAGAGAGCAGTTGTTGATATTTCTTAAGGCAATACTTTGCTCTAGGACTTTTGTAAATATCATACAAAACTCTCCACTAGCTGCAGGGAGAGGGCATAAATCTGTGCCCTTTGTTGCTAACAGAGGTTCCAGAGTTTGGAGAAGAGAAGTGGCTTGCTCTTGTTCATACTGCAACAACCAGAAGCTTTGTATAACCCAGGGCTCGGTAGTTTTGTTCTTCCACACTTAGCCAGCGTGTGCATGGGGACTTGGCATGGAGCCCCGAGGTAACTCGTCTGGACCAGGGCCTCAGATCCTTTGTGTCTGCAATTCCAGGTGCTGGTGATTCTCATCTCAGTCAGCTTTGCTTTCGTGTGCATCACATCGCAGAAAGTGAGCTGCCTAAGCAACCGACATTTATTTCTCCCCATTCTGGAAGCTGGGCCATCCAAGATCAAGTTGCCTGTGCAAGGCATCTGGCGAGGGCCTGCTTCCTGCTTTGCAGATGGTGCTTTCTTGTGTGTTCACATGGTAGGGAATAGAGAGAAAACAGGCTGCCTCTCCTCTCTCGTGAGAGCATGAAGGGGCTCCATCCCCAGGTTGTAATCCCAGAGGCTCCAGCTTTAAATACCAATGGTGATTTTAGGGGACAAAGGCATCCCGTATGCTACATTAACACAGACCATTTTAGAAAACACCCAAATGACCTGGATTCGGGGTTTCAGGTCAGTCTCATATTTGCTTCAGACAGTTTCATGTGCCCAGCTACCTCGAGAGCCCCAGGGCCTGTCCCTCCTCCTTGGTTACTTATTGGGAGCAAATCTGCTTTTGGCCCTGACTTGTGGGTCCTCCATTGCTTTGAGGCAAAGCCTTCTACCCCCACTCCATACCACCTCTTCAGCATTTTCCATGCTAATGAGTTCCCTGACTTGCTACCCAGGCAGCTGTGTTAGTAGCTTAATGGCACTGTGACTTACAGTCTGTGTCAAGATGCCTGCAGAACACATCAATTTCAGCAAGTGTCATCATGAGTGACACAAGTGTATGACACAACTAAGTATCCCAACTGCACAGGCCATTACAGCTGGCACAGGGCCTAGGGAGGGAAGACCTAGAAGATCTGTTTAACTTCCCAGGAACTGGGTAATGTAGTACGTTCCCTGGCCCACTTCCTCCAGAGAACCCCTTAACTACTCCATGCTTCTGGCCACGTCTGCAGCTTCTCTAAGCTACCAGGCTAGCAGGTTCCTGCTCTGCAAATCCTGGCACATTCTTTTCTTTCTGCTCCATCCTCTCATCGCTGCATCTGCTTTAACCCCTCCTCTAAAGGTCTGCAACATCCTCAGCTCCCATCCACTCCACACTTCCTATCAAGAGAACAAGGCCCCTCGACCTCCATGACTGAGCTATTCCCAGTTCCCTTTATCCTGCCTTCCTCAGCTCTCAGAATCAGAGCCTGTATCCATACTTCAGTGTCTTCTGGGGTGGGGGAAGAATTAAATGTAATGAATAAATGTCCTTTTATTATCAAAGTATGTGTATATCACAAAATACTGATAAAATAGCCAAAGTAATAATTACTAACAATGCAGACTCCTGTTTTTCATTTTAAATAGTATTATATGTATTATATATTATGTATAATATACATGTATATATATAATGATGTTCATAGTCTTTATATAGTTTTACTTCTATTTTCTAAAATACAACAGTAGTGACTGGATTGTATTCCACTACATAAATGTTCCCTATTTACTTAGTCTGTATTTTATTATTAGAATTTTAAGTCCCTCCTCCCTCCCTTCCTTCCCTCCTTCCTTTCTTCTTTCTTCCTCCCCTCCCTCCCTCACTTCTTCCCTCCCTCCTCTCTTCCTGCTTTTCTCTTCTTTCCTTCCTTTCTCCCTTCTTTCTCCCCTCCCTTCCTTTCTTTCACCCTTCCCTTCTCCCCTCTTTTCTTCCATCCCCCATCTTCTTCATTTCTTTCTTTTGCCTTAGAAATAACACTATGATAAAGACCCATGAACAAGTCTTTACCCCATTTTTCTGATTTTTTTTCAGAAGCCTTTACCTTTGAATAAAAGCTTTGCATAGTTTGAAATCTTCATCTAAATAATCCTCCAGAAAATCTGGAAGGATCCCCACTGTATGGTGCTTCTCTCAGTTCTTTCCCTCTAATACAGAATCGTTTGTTGCAGTTATCTTCATAGCTTTGATCTTCGGGCATTATTGCAGTAGGCCTTCAGTGAACATCCATTTTAACCAGTCACAGCATGTGGAAGCACTGTGTCATAAATAGAAGAAAGGAAAACACAAACATGAGTCAGATTTCAGAAAGCATTCAAACTACTGCCATGGATGGATGGGTGAATGGATGGATGAGTAGATGCATGGATGGGTAGATGAGTCATTGTTTGGGTGTGTGATTTGATGGATGAGTGAGTAGTGAATGAATGGACTGGTGGATAGATGGGTAGATGGATCGATGGGTATATGGGTGGGGTGGATGGATGGGTGGACAGATGGATGGATGGGTATATGTGTGGGTAGATGGATGGATGAATGGATGAATGGAAGGATGGATGGATGAGTAGGTAGATGATTCATTGGGTGTATGAATTGATGGGTGAGTGGGTAGATGGATGGATGGATGTATTAGTAGATAGATGGGTGAATGGATGGATGGGTATATGGGTGGGTGGATGGATGGGTGGACAGATGGATAGATGGGTATATGTGTGGATAGATGGATGGATGAATGGATGAGTGGAAGGATGGATGTGTAGGTAGATGAGTCATTGGGTATATGGATTGTTGGGTGAGTGGGTAGATGAATGGATGGATTAGTAGGTAGATGGGTGGGTGGATGGATGGATAGTGTATAGATGTATAGATGTGTGGATAGATGGATGGATAGTGTATAGATGGATGGATGGATGTGTGGATAGATGGATAGTGTATAGATGGATGAATGGATAGATGGATGTGTAGATGGATGGATGAATGGATGGGTAGATGGATGGATAGATAAGTAAGCAGATGGATGGATGAGTGGATGGGTAGGTAGGGAGATGAATTGCGGGTAGGGGGATGGATGGATGGATTGGATGGGTAAAATTTTTGATGGATGAGTGGGTGATTTGATGTATGTGTGAGTGAGTGGACTGATTGGTGGATGGATAGGTAGATAGGTGATAGGTGGATGGGTAGGTGGAGTCAGCATTCTTGGTTAAGCTCCCTGGGGAACTCCAGCCACAAGACCTGTGTGGGAGGAGCCATGCATATCCCTCACTTCCACAACTGCCTTGCAGTTCTGAGCAGCTAGTAAGAGATGCTTGTATAGCGCAAGCAAGCCATAGAGGCAATGGGGGAGGGGCTAGGGGTGATGTGCTAAGAACCTCTTTCTTCCTAAGCAGGAATGTGCTCAGCTCCTTCATTGTCATCCCATGAGGCAGGCAGACCTCCCTGAACCAGCTGCTGAGTTAGACCTGCCTTGAGAAAGAGGTGCTGGATCTTAAGCAGGAGATGAATATTCATTGGCATGAACCTTTGCAAACTCATTTGGGGAAAAAAAAATTAGATCAAGAGAAGTAATCAGATTATTAAAAAGTGAGTGCAAGGACAGAAGGCGGTGGTAAAGAGAAAAAAAAAAAACCCTCACATTTAAAATGCAAAGAGAGCCTCTTCCTGCAGAGTAGCACTGACCTCCCGGACTATGCACCAAGAATAGTCAAGCTCGCCTCCATTTCTGCTGCATAGAAATGTTTTCCGAGGCCTCCGTTGAGGAAGGAGGGGACGGAGGCAGTGGGCACCCTCCACCTTTGGAAAAAATTATCAAATAATATTTTGAGGTTTCCGTCTTATCTTCCTTAGATATCGGGGAAAAATTGCGAGAGCTAAAGAGGCTCTGGTGAGTGGTGAGTGACAGGTTAAAGGGCTTCAATAAAGATTAGATGGTCCACTATCTCCTGAGGAAATTGCATAAAAGTGGTTATTCCCTCTTGCTTCTATTAATTTCCTCTTCCTGGCTGCTCGGAGAAGCTTCATAACCTGATGCTGCAGAGGGGGGACGAGAGGCGCTTCCCATTATCTCAATCACTGCACTGTTTATGAGACACTTAATCTGTTTCTTTATAAAGTAATAGTACTGTAGGTGATGGATTCTGTGTCACTGGAAGGCTTCGTGCAGGGACGGGAGGAGAGGGGCGTTCTCGAGAGCATTGTAAGCAGCAGGTAATTTGTTACAGCTTTAAGGTGCTGAGAAGTGTGTGTGTGTGTGTGTGTGTGTGTGTGTGTGTGAGGGGAGGGGCAGATAGCATTCCAAGGTGACCTTCTGCTAGAGATGACACATGCCAGCCTCCTTGTGTTGCTTAAAGAGGAGGGAAATGTGTGTTTTGCTTGGAGGATGGGAAGTATGCATGCGCTTAGCTGTAGAGCACTTGAGTCTCATCCCCTCCCTCTGCTGAAGGCAGGGAGGAGAGAGGATGTAAAGTGTACGCCCAGCCCCACCTCTGTTCTGCCATCTTAGCCTTTGTCTGAACCTGGTCACTTACAATGAAGGAGAGAATCCCTCCCCCCCCCCCCACTCCCCGCCGCCGCTGCCCCTTTTAAAGAAATAAAGACAACTGTGTTCCACCCTGTGTCAGAAATGCAGCCTTATGTTGTGGTGTCTTGTTATTTTACAGGAATACACGGGCAAGTGCAAGTGGCTTCCCACCCACCCTGCTCAAATGATCCTCGCTCAAGTCTTCTCCTCACATCTCCTACCTCTTTAACACCTGCTCTGTCCTCATCCCTACTTCTGAATCTTTTAGTATTGTTGTTGTTGGAAACTGTCTCCTATAGTCCAGGCTATCTCTGAGCTGAGGATGACCTTGAACTTCCAGTCCTCATGTCTTGACCTCCCAAGTGTTGAGATTGCAGTCAGGCACCACTCTGTCTGGCTTATGCAGGACTGGGGGGGTCAAGCTTTATGTATGCCAGGCAAGCCTAATACTGACTGAGTCTCATCACTATGACTCCCTTTCTGAATCTTGTCTCCTAGGAAGATGCTTTATGAGGTCCTCATCTTATAAGGCTGGATTCCCACAATGAGCATGTCTAGCTGACTGGGCCCTGATCAGCATAGTTCTGCTTTAGAAGCAGTGGTCTGTTCTGCTTCACCCCATCAGAAATGGATTCCCCCAAAACCTGAAACTCTTTTAGTGCACACAGTGCTATTCCTCTTAGCATGTCTCCTGGCTTCCAGTAGGTCCTAAGCAAACAGTGGTTGAATGGAGATGCTTGTCATGATAGCAGTGACTGGGCCATAATTCTCTATAAGGAAAGAACACTAGGCTTTGGAATATTAAGTGAAAAAACTGTTATCTACCTCAAAAGTGTTTGAATGTGGCTAACAATAGTTAACTTATTATTTCTGTAAATATCTCTATATATCTGTAAATACCAGTCACCTCTGTGTGTGTGTATGTGTGTATGTGTGTGTGTTTATGTGTGTGAGTGTGTATGCACATGTTCATGTGAGGACCACACACATGCTATGGTAAGCATGTGGAAGTCGGAGGGTCATGGGGTAACCTAGTCTATTAGTCCTCAGCTTCTACTTCATTCAGGGCAAAGTTCTGTATGGATTTCCCACTGCATATGGCAGGCTATGTGGCCTGTGGATCCCGGGAATTGTCCTGTCTTTGCCTTCCATCCTACCATAGGGGCACCGTGATTCCGTCCTGGGGTCCCAAGCTTAGGTCCCCACACTTGCACAAGGAACCCTTCACATTCATTTCTTTGAGCCATAGGTCTATCTATTCTTTGCCAGAATTGACTCAAATGCTCACTTATCACTTCTAATTAAAGCTATTTTTTTCCTCAAGGGAAGTATGCTTTTCTTACTTATTTTTCTTAGTAAGAAACAACAGTGTCAGCATCTATTTCTGATTAGTGGAATCTGATACAAGATGAGTTTAAAAGGTTTCGCAGACTAGCCTGTCACTTTAACTGTTATTTAAAGTATAAACTATATGAGAAAACATTGTGCTAGGGTGATTACACATTACAGGCTCCAAGTTCAGTGCAGGAAGTTAAAAGGGCAGTCCTTACAAGTTAGAGACTCTCTGGACACAGATTTCATTAAAATATTAAAACATAAAATGTGACTATGTGGCAATTATAGTTAAAATGTATCTTATAAATTCAATGGTTCACCAACCATCTAGACAGAAACAGTCTAAACAGAAACACATTTTTTCTATTTGTTTCTAAGTCTTCAGTGCCTTCTTTGGTGCTCCAAACATCTATTCCTACTTTGAATTGTAAAGTAATTTCAACGAAAGCTCACTTTTCAAAAAGGCTGTGCAACCTGGGGAGCTATCCTGCTATGGTACAGCTGAGTGCAAGCTATGTCCCATATTTGGGTTTATTAAATTCTGCTGATCTGTGAGCAGAATAGCTAGATATTTTATATAATGAAGAAACTGAGGCTCTGAGTGGTGCTGTCAATCAAAGATGTTCACCTTGGTGGGAATCAGCAAAGGCAGAATCAGCGGCCGTGGCCCAGTTCTCACTTTCCTGGGGACTATAGAGTCAGGCCTCTCTTCTCTGACTGGTCTAGTCCTCTCTGTAAGGTCCAGCTTCTGGGGTTCTGGGGAGCTAGCTTAGTAAGAAAAGTAGTTGTTATGTAAGCATGAGCACCTGAGCCCAGATCCCTAGAACACGTCTAATAAATAAAAAATGTAGGGTGTGTGGTACATGTCTGTAACATCAGTGATATGGGCACATGTAGAGGCAGGAGGATTGCTGAGCTCATAGGCTGACCAGCCTAGCAGAACTGGAGAGCTCCTATATCAAAGACAAGGTGGACAGTGATTGAGGAAGATGTAAATAAAGAATATATCTAATAAAAAAAGAAGAAACTAAACTATTTTTTATTTATTGTCTGTGTGTTCCCTCTCTCTTCCCCTCCATCCTTCTCTCTCTCTCCCTCCCTCTCCCTCTCTCTCCCTCCGTCTCCATCTCTCTCTGTCTCTGTCTCTCTCTGTCTCTCTCACTGTATGTGTGTGTGGTGTGCACATATGTGTTTGGACATTAAAGTGCACAGGACCAGGGGCCGCATCTCCCTTTGATGTCCAGCAAGGCCATCCTCAGCTGCCTATGTGTCTGGAGCCATGGATAACACCATGTGTACTAATAGTTTAGTTTCTAGATCCTCTCCTTAGAGACCCAGCCATCCAGATCAGAGACCGCTTGCTCCTTCATCAGAAATCTCAGAGAAAGGCATTTTCAAACCCCACTTCCACTTGTGGCTATCAGGATGACTGTTTACGCTGTTAACTTATTAAATGTAATGTGAGGTGGCTTTTAAGTGCTGGGAAGAAAGTGAAAACACTTTGTTCTTCTTGGACCAGTACATTAAGAAAATTACAGTGTGACAGAGACTGGATATGAATGCACGAGCAGTCACCAGCTTCTCTCCCCGTTCCAGGAAGGCATCTGGTGCATGGGAGCATCAGAACCCGGCAGGGTAGGAGTACTAGAACCTCGATGAGAAGGGTTGAAGTCTTACCCAAAGAGAAGACCAAGATAGATAGAGAGAAAAGGGGCAAGGCAGAGGAGAGGGCCCTGAGTGAATGGGCAGATTAAGGGAGCCAGATTTTAGACTGCCCCACGTATGACAGTTGATGCTCTCTGCTTAGGGGTTTTATTGATTGATTCTTTTGTTTGAAAAATTACAACTTATTCTTTTTCTTGCTACAGAGGTTTCCTTTTGTTTTCTTTTGAATGCATCAACATGGGTCAGTGAGTGGCCTAGTTCTGACGTGTGTTACGATGGCAATTATTGTTTGCCCAACAGTTGTGAAACAACAGTACACCCAGTGTGTTCTAGGGAATGTGAGTCTCAAGGGATGCACCACAGACGAGGCCTTCTTGGGGAAAAGAAAAAGAAAAAAGAATGCTGGCATTTAAGACCTTGCTTTTTGAAGTTCTGAGACATTCTGCAGTAAACAGTGAACTTTATTCTTTATTTTTAGGCCCATATTTTCTGTCAGTAACGGGCATAGGAAACTCAAAGAATTTCTATTCCATGGGATGCCATTGGGTTCCACCATTCCAGAATTTCTCATTTTGCAGTTTCCCTCCAATCTGCAGTGGGCTCCCTTCCAGGGAGATCCACTGTAACTTTATACTGTCTCCTCAACTCAAGTGAGCTGCGGATGAAGGAGTCCCGGCGTGGGAGGTGATTCTTTCTTCTTGTCTTGGCAGGGAAGTGGTAGATGTTTTGAAAATAGCTTACATGTGTACCATCACTATCATCTCTCCCACGAAGTGATCCTGGGAATGTTTTTAACCTCTCCGTGTCCCAACTTCCTCATTAGCAAAATGGATATAATAATAGCCACCCCATAGAGTACTGCACGTAAAACACTTAAGGCGAAGTAGCAGATGGCGGCTACTGCTATTATTAAAGAATCCACCACACTTTTCAGGAGGGAACAACATATCTGAGAAGATGAGCTTCATCTAAGTGGAAGCCTTTACAACAGCCCTCCCTGTTCAGGCGACAATCACACCATACTATAATAGTGCCCTGGCTAGTTTATGTCAACTTGACACAAGCTAGAGTCATCAGAGAAGAGGGAGCTTCAGTTGAGAAACTGTCTCTGTAAGATGGCACTGTAGTTGGGGCTGGGTCCTATAAGAAAGCAGACCAGCATTTTTTTTTTTAAATTAGTGATTGATGATGGAGGACCTAGCCTAGTGTGGGAGGGGCTACCCTTGAGTTGGTGGTCCTGGGTTCTATAAGAATGCAGACTGAACAAGCCATGGAGAACAAGCCAGGAAGCAGCTCTCCTCCACAATCACTGCATTAGTTCCTGCCTCTAGGTCTTTGTCCAGAGTAAGTTTCTGCACCCCCTGCTTTTGATAATACACTGTTACATAGAACTGAGAGCAAAATAAACTCTTTCCTTCTCAAATTGCTTTTGGTCATGGTGTTTCATCACAGTAATAGTAATCCTAACTGAGACAAATAATGTGGCCACAGTAGATCCAAAACTCCTCAACGGCAGCTTGTAACCCTTGTAGGCAGGGTCTCAAAAGATGCACCAGGAATATTTGTTGAATGGATTACTGAAGTTTGTCGGGAGTCCAAACAAGCTGACTGGGCAATAAATGTTACCGGATCTCGAGGAAGGATTAATCAGAGCTGGTTTTAGGGGAATAGGAAGAGGCAGGGAATGGTGCGGTAGGGACAGCCCTTGGAAATAGGGAAGATAGGATTATAGTTCTGGGGGTTGCAAGGATGAAATCTCATGTCTCATGTCTCAGTAGATGAGGCATGGCCACAGCTTGTGGGACACTATGGAGACAAACATTTCAGGACATGACTCTTGATACCCTGGCTCTCTAAGACATTAGATGGGGTACCCATAAGGGAGTAACCCTGAGTAAGCACCAGGCTACTACACCAGGTCTCCCTGAGCTTGCTGTTGTGTGTGTATGAAAAGTGACACACGCTGCCTGTAGAGCCCCGTCTTTGTCTTGCCACGCCCTCGAAAGCATATCAAAATGCAATTAAGGTAGAATGGTGTTTTCAAGGCAGTGACCTTGAAATCACTTTAATATTTTGGAAAAGAATCGCTGTGAATTCTAGTGCTTTAACCATCATTCATAGTAAGTGCTAATGAGCACATCACAGTGCTCCTTGTGTTTGTTGCATTATGACATTTAAGAATCAGAAGTCTGGTTATTGCCAACAATGACCCCTTTTTATCTGAGACTATAGGCTACTGTTCCTTCATCAAGGGCTCAGGGAAAGGCCATGATTGTTAAGGTAGGAGGAAGGGATAGACATTTGTGTAGCAAGTGCCCAGCTACACAATTAGACTCACCTTACCAATAAAATCTGTTGACAAGCCTGAGAGTGGGGGAAAAAATCACTTTTCACATTGCTCAAAAGAGAAGGGCCATTGTCAAGATGTTTGAAGAATTGAAATATTAATCAAGATTCTCTCCTTCTGAGATGCTCACTCTGTGGATCTTGGCGTGAGGAGGGAACTCAGCCTCCTTTTATTTTAGGGTGACAACCTTCATTTTCTATTTCCAGGGAAGAGTGTCTGGTTACCATTCTTCTATTAACTCTCACATGATCTTTGTGTTGTAGCCTGTCCTGCGGGGACCTTCAAGGCCAGCCAGGAAGCCGAAGGCTGCTCCCACTGCCCTTCCAACAGCCGCTCCCCTTCAGAGGCGTCTCCCATCTGTACCTGCCGGACTGGCTATTACCGAGCAGACTTTGATCCCCCAGAAGTGGCGTGTACTAGTAAGTGTCTAGTAAGGGCTGTGGGCTGGGCAGTCTGGTTCTTTGACTGTGCAAATGGTGGACCTGGAGCAGGGGAGAGAACAGGCCACACCCTCCCAGGGAAATGCTAAGTGGGGGTGCTGGCCGTGGTGCTGAAAGAGATGCTCTCTGCTCTCAGCATCAAACTGTTGGTTAAGATTTTCATGCCTCTCCTTCCACATGGGAAGATCCTCCTCTCTCACACACTCAGGGCAACTTCTGTCCACAAAATTTTAACAATGGTCATCTAAAGAGTCGTTTGTGTGCAAAATCAATATCTACTCATACATTGTAGTAACTGGTAACTCTTGCAGTTCCCTCCTCCAAAATGTCCCTCCTTTCTGGTCTCCACAGTTGAAAATCATTCATCAGTGCATCTTCCCTATGTTTGTTTCTCTTGAAGTTCTCATAGTTTTATTAATTGTCCATTTACTCTGTAATTGCCTTAGCTGCTAAATGAAAGTCTTTGTGTATCAAATCTATATTTATCTCCTGTGATCCTTATAAGTGTCTAATGTCTGATCTCCTGCCAAATGACAAGACCAGAAGCCTGACTACAGTGTCCATCTGAGTGTCTCAAATTCTAGAGTCTGAGGGTTAATGTGTCAGCTATGTTCACTCTTCCATTATCTGAAATGGAAAGAAAAGCAGCGCAGTGGAACAGCTGTGCTTTCTGGACAGGGAAAGGGTAATTTCCTCCTGGTCTTTCCCAGAATGGAAGGCGGAAAACACGGTTCTCCCCGAGCAGCACTTTATACAACTTTTCCTTCTCTAAATGTTAAAGCCCTGAAGCAAGGATGCTCTCTCCTCTCAGTATTCCCATTGCATTCTGGGATCAATACTGCAGGTTAGTCTGTAGCCAGACTAGAACTTTCTTCTGCACTAGATGCTCTGGTGAGGTTCACTGCGAGCATGCACCATCCCATAGCCAGTTCCCTCTCAGTTCTTGGAGAAGAGCCTCAGAGGTATATTTCCCACATACAATTTGATAGAGAGGAAAAAATACTTGGTCTGGGTAGAAGAATTTCTCAGTCTTGGCCTTGTAGCATATATAACCTTTGCTGGGTGCAGAGGAGAAATGAAAGCATCTTCTAGATCAAGGTCCTGCGCTCAATCGATGCTTATAGATTTGAGCTGAGGAAAAGCTCATCGTCTTGTAAACTGATTTTCCTGGCCTTCCTTTTCAGGTGGGCGGAGACTGACAGAAATGACTCCTGTCTTGCTGCCCAGAGTCCTTGTCTTTCTGTGGTGTGGTCTCCTCTTATGGTTTCTAAGGGCCTCTTCTAAGGGCAGTCTTCCATGGGCCTAAAAAGCAATATTGAATATACTCTAGATTCCATTAAAGATGCTAAATCACTACCTGGGTGCCCAGACCAAACACCAGGTTGCACAACAGGCAAAAGCACCCACCCAGACTCTGGCCCTTGTACTTCTGTGCACAGCTCTTCCCTCTGGCCAGGCTCCACCTGAAGATCAGCTCATCCATATACGGGCCCTTAGCTTCCCACTTCAGGGGAGGGGGACAAATTGCCAGCTCACCCAGCCTCATGATAAGGTTACCTGGAAGAAGTCAGTGCAATGGCCAGAGGCCTGGGCATTCTGGAATGCCAATGTGTTTCTATTTTCTGGCATTTATTCACCAATGTTTGTCTTCCAACCCTCCAAACTGATAGACCTATAATATCAGTTGTTGGAGGAAATATGAATATTCCAATGCCTCTGGTTTGAGCATGGAAATTCCTCACTCCACACTACGCATATCCCAAGACCAGCTTTAAGTTAGACCACACAGGCTTTTCCCTCCTACCTCTGGCCCAGATAGCTCTGGAATACTTACTAGTGGGGTTCTACTCCACTGTCCCCTTCTAATCTGATGGGAAAAGAGTGTGCCACTGTGGCTAAAGCAGCTTTACACACACCCTTTTCTTGTGCCTCTAGATTAGAGAGGGAAGGCTCAGACTTGACTATGGCAGGAAGGACAAAGAACAGCTCCTAGACTCATTGTCCCTCATCCTGGAAGGGGGCAAGCCCTTGGTGAAGAGACTCGGGGAGCAGGACATGGGTACAACACAATGCTAGGCAAAACATGTATAAATAAAGCTACTATTTCCCCAAGCCTCGTTATATATTTGATTTATTATGTGCCAGGGAAGTACTGTATGAAAAAGTCAATTTGTTGGCTTTTATATTCTCATTAGGGTTTCCTTTAAAAGCATTCTAATTGGAGGTGCCATCTGTTCTCTTAAAAAGGCACGGCACATCACCACAGTAAATAATTTTTCAGATTCAAGGAGAATCTATAGAGCTGTTGAGGAAAGGCACAGCCCTACACTGCGGCTTTGGGGCTCCTAACTAGTTCAGCAAGTCAGTCTATCGAGACAAACGTGCAGGGGTGCGAGCCCAGCCTGAGGGGCTGGTAGAGGGCTGGAGCCAGGAGAGCTGGTTCACCTTCTAAAACGAAGACTTTGTCCTGTCAGGAAGCAGCTGTAGGCTGCCTGAGCATTGAAGACAAAGAAGATCTGTCTTTATAAATGTGTGGGGACAGTGAACACCGGTCATGCCATGGTGCTGTGGACCAGAAGGCAGAGCTGACAGGAGAGTCCAGAGCTGACAGGAGATCCAAGGGCCAGTCAAGGCCTCCAGTGTTGGAGGACCTCGGGTCTAGCTTCTGGCCATTGTATTGTGTTCAAGTGACATTACATCAGCATTCTACTCCTTTCTATAAAACATTTTATAAACATATGTATAAAAACTTTATAAATATAAAACATGCCCTTTGCATGGTTATAACACCTCTACTATACTAAGGATTATTAATATGTTTTCAGTACTAAGGATGGAACCTATGGTCTTTTTCTTACTAAACAAATATATTTATTACCTCTGCACTAACATCTTAGACCATTCCCCTTGTGCCTTTTATTTTATTATTATTGTTTTAAACTTAGGTCTCGTTATGTTGCCAGAGGAAGCCTGTGGTAACATTCTTGCCTCAGCCTTCTTTGTAGCCAGGATCACAAGCCTGTACCATTGGGCCTGGGGAAACTAAATATTTTTAATGAATCCTGTTAATCTTTTGGGCATCATGTTTATGCTGTATTGTTGAAATGTTAAAATGTTTCTGTAGGCTTGGTTGGTAAAACTTTGATGACCTGAGTTGAATCCTAGAACCCACAGAATAAAACTGGATATGGTGCTGCATGCTCACAATCTCAGTGCTGGGGGCAGGCAGAGCCAGGGCTCAGTGGCTGGCCAGCTTAACCTACTTAGAGAATTTTGAGTGTGTGTGTGTGTGTGTGTGTGTGTGTGTGTGCGCACGCGTATGTGTGTGCAATTTATCTATTCCCTTACATCCCACCATCAGCTCCCCTGTCTCCTCAGTCCTCCTTCCTCAATTCTTCTCCCCTCAATTTCGCCCCTCACTCTCCTCTTCCTTTTTCCTGTGAGAAGGGAAGCCCCTTGGGTGTCAACCCCCTCCCCCCCCACACACACATCCTCTCCCACTGAGGCTAGACAGGGCAGCCCAGTTAGGGGAATAGGATCCACAGGCACGGAGCAAATTCAGAGACAGCCCCTGCTCCGGTTGTTAGGAGACCTACATGAAGACCAAGCTGCACATCTACTGTATATGTGTGGGAGCAGGCTGTGCTTTCTTTTTAATCTCCTAGGAAAGCTAGAAATTACCTTGATGTCTGAGAAGCCCTGGAAGCCGTGCCTGTTTAGCCTGTCTTTGAGGCTCATCAGTGAATTCAGTGGGATATGGTGCATCCCAAGGCAGGATTAAAGGGGCAGTGTGGAGTCCACTGACCTCGGGGACACAGGCAGAAGAAGCTGTTCATTCCTACAGAGTCTGAATTTAGATGGCTTCTCCTGGCCTGCAGATGCCAAATTCCTCCTTCCTTCCTTCCTTCCTTCCATCCTTCCTTCTTCCCTCCCTTCCATCCTTCTTTCCTTCTTTCCTTCCTTCTTCCTTCCTCTCCCTCCCTCTCTTCCTTCCTTCCTTCTTTCCTCCCTCCCTCCCTCCTTCACTCCTCTCCCTCCCTCCCTCCCTTCCTTCCTTGCTTCTTTCCTTCTTTCTTTCCTTCCTTCCTTCTTTCCTTCCTCCCTTCTTTCCTTCTTTCCTTCCTTCCTTCTATCCTTCTTTTCTTCCTTCCTTCTTTCCTTCCTCCCCCTCCCTCCCCCTCCCCCCTTCACTCCTTCACTCCCTCCCTCCTCCCTCCATCCACTCCTCTCTCTTTTCTTCCCTCCCTCCCTCCCTCCCTCCATGCCTCCCTCCCTCCCTCCCTCCCTCCCTCCCTCCCTCCCTCCCTCCCTCCCTCCCTCCTTTCCTCCCTCCTTCCTTCCTTTTTCCTTCTCCCTCTTTATCTGCTTCTTCCTAGGGCCACACAGTTATATCTCTGGCATTAGAAGGCCTAGACAATAGCTCCTTGGTGAGCTCTGGCCCAATACTTTCTCATACACTCCCAGGTCATTTTATCCACCCAACTTAAGCCATTCACGGGATGAGGCTTCAACTGACTCAGAAATCTGGTGACCGTGACACTGTATTTCACTGTTGGTGAGGGAATGCTAAAGGAATTCTTTCAGCAGGGGCCCAAGACAGAAGGGGAGACTGAGGAGGCATGAGGGACAGTGCTGTCCGCCAAGCAAGGAGAGAAGTCTAGGAAGGGACTGAGTGGCGCTGAGCTTGCTGGGACTCAGGAAATAGAGTGTCTGCATCCCTGTCATGACTTTAGGGGACAGCATCCAACCATATTATTTTTTTCTGCCTCTCCAAAACACTCAACACTGAAGGTTTCTGGAACCCCTAAAGGTTTGGACATTTCTCCCCATCAGCAAGCGAGTAATCCTGCCTCAGTGGGTACCAACTACATATTCTCTAATCTATCTGTGCTCTCAAGCCATCTACCCATCTACTTGCAGCAAATGCCTGATCCCTCAAGGCTACTCTTCAGCTTTGGAGACCAATCAGAAGCCCCAGGTGCTCGAACCTGTGCTCCTGAATAGTCAACTATATAAATTGAAGTTCCCATAAGCCCCTACTTCAGTCTGACCGATGTAGCCAAGCAGGTCACAAGACTGTGAAAGACAGCATTCCTAGCTCACCATAAAGAATGTCACAAAGGGGGTGGGCACATAAATGCTCAGGCGAAAGAAGCCCACAGAAAACAACGTCTAGAGACATCTTCACAGCATCTCCGTTTGCTCCTGCTTCCCACCTGGTGCACTGTCGGGAGGCCTGAGAACTCTGGGAGTCCTGGAGTGGCTAAGATGGCCTAATCTTGAGAGAGTCCCGAGGAAGCAGACTCAGCATTTGGATGCTGTGTTTCAAAGATGGACTTGGTCACTTCATTTGTATCTTGACCCTCTCCTGCCTTCTCTGTGACCTTGACCTCACTTCCTCCCTGTCTCCCACCCCCACCCCCCGTCTCTTCTCACACTCCCATTCTGTTCTACGACTCTCTGAGTTGTTAGGAGGATTAAGCAAAATCATATTACAGCATCTTTGGCCCCGTGCCTGGTTCATAGTAAACTCTCAGTTGACGTTAGAACTTGCTTTGGTTATATCCCTGGAAAGTGTGAAGTGTGTAGAAGATAGTGGAGTTTCCAGCGAAAGAGGATGTTGGAGATCTGAAAGTAAAAATGATGTGCTTGGAGTGGGGGTGGCAGTGGCAAGTTTCAGTTTAGTCCTGAGAAGAACCCATTGGCTGCCCATAAACCACACGATCACCATGGCCTGAAGACCCCTGGTGACAAGCGACCAGTTGACCTTCCATGCTTAGGCATGCTGTGGGGAGGACAGGGCATAGGTAAAGCACCAGAGTACCTGCACAGCTTTCTCACTACAGGCTGTTGGAGCCAGAAGCCCAGCACAGGCAATGACCCATAAAGCTGGACTTCAGTTCTTTGGTAAAGGTGGGGGTCGCATGTTACCCAGGCTGGCCTTGAGTTCCCTGTGTCGCTAAGGATGACCTTCAATGCTCAATCCTATTGATGCTGCCTCCCAGCTGCTGAGAGTGCAGGTGTGTGCCACCTCACCTGGCTCAGCCTTCAGTTCTGAGGGGGCTGGGATGCACCGTTGGCTCCAAATGACAAGAGAAGGTCGAGATAAGATGGTAAGAGGACCATGGCGGGGGCAGCCGGGGGGAGCAAACGGGAAGAGAGGAGGAAGGGCACAGCCAAGTGAAACCAAGCATTGGGTCGCACAGCTTCATTTTAAATAATTTCTAGTTTACTGGGGGATGGAATGGAAAGGAGGAATTTATGAAGCAAACGAAAATAGATAATTATGCCTTATAAAATTGCTGTCTGTGAAAAACCGTGCAGAAGGACTGGTGTGAAAATAATTACCTTGTTACATTTCTGACCGCAAAAACCCTTCTTTCTGTCACCCACACGGGAGAAATTTTGATGGATCGCGGAGGCAAGCTGGAGCTCGTCCTGCTTCCTTTATTCCTTCTTCAAGTGCATTGAGGTGTCCCTTGGCAGCTTTGGATGGAGAAATAGAATGAACGGGGGCTTCAAGGTGACTCGGAAGAGAAGGAACAAGGGCAGCCAACCCTGTAAGTCTCCCTGGAGGCTGTCCCTGATCTTCCTTTTGACCTGTAGAGAGGCAGGGAAGTTGAGTGGCAGGACTTAGGGGCTGTGAGTCAGGCTCCAGTGCTGTGACATGGGATAGCTTATGGAGCCTTCGGGGACATGGCGCTTCCTCATTGGAAAAATTAGCTAAGATGGAACTCACACCACAGGATGAAAACTCAGGCCTCACTCAGCCAATGCCATCCTGTCCAGGAGAGCTGGGGGTGGGGCCGGACTCTGAGAAAAATGCCAGGGAAGCTCACAGGGAGGGTGGTGGCAATCTGCTGCTGCGTTCCCACTTGAAGGGTCAAGAAACCCCACATAATTTTCTCTTGGTTTATGTTTCATATTTTAAGGGGCTAGTCCTCGTGTGTACATGCCTGAGTGTGCCCACATACACCTTTGCCTGCATACGTGTGAGCATAGGTGTGCTTCTGTGTGTGTGCTTTTTATGTGCCTGTGACTGTGCTTAAGTGAACCTACATGTGGGCGTGCACATGTGTGGATAGGCTTATGTGAGTGTGCGTGATTGTATAATGACCATGCATGTGCAAATGACTGTGTATACCTATGTATACTCATGAAGGAGTGTGCTTGCATGAGTATGTGAATATATATGTGTGTATGAGTGTGTATGAAAGTATAACTTGTGTGCAATGAGGCATGCATGTGCCTGTGTAGATGTGTGACTGTATATATGTGTATTGATGGAAGTAAACCTGTGTGTACTTGTCTATAAGTTTATGTGAATGTGTGCATGAGTACTATGTGTGTACCTGTATGCCTGTGACTCTGTTTGTGTGTGTGTATGTGTGCCTACATGCTAGTGTGCATGTGTGTGAATGTGGAATGTGTGAATGTATAGGAGGGTTGGGGCTGTGAATATATGTGTTTTCAGGGGAAAGTGTGTGTGTGTGTGTGTGTGTGTGTGTAAGTAAAATTGTATGAGAGCATGTGAGTGTGTGAAGAGACTAGAGTGTGAGTATGTGAGTGTACCTGTGTGTAGATGGGAGTGTCTGTGTGGGTGGATTTGTGTGTGAGTGTGTGAGTGTGTGAATGGGTGTGTATGCTGGTGTGGTCGCAGGCCTCACTGGTCCACAGAGTAACCAACCCTGCTCTGGAATGTCTTTTCATGCAGTTTTTACTGAGATGGTCAGAACAGTGTGCAGTCCCACAATGCACAGCATTAGCTGGGGATGAGAGTGAGCTGTGGTAGAGAACAGAATGGGAGGTCGGGAGTACATGCATCCGTAGAACTGGGAGCATATATGGAAGGTTCAGAGGGTGGGGATGGGCCTCACTCCTTGGACTCCCAGCCCATGGAGGCTGCCCACAGGGAGGGACTCTTGGAGCAGATACGGCAGGAAAGCTCCCAGTGCTATCAAGACTCTTCCCCTAGGACAGGAAGCCTTATCAGTTGGGAACTGCTTGCTGTTCGGATGCTGTGTGTTGGAGAGATGCTTTTAAATATTTCCAAAAGTCAATCTTTTCTTAGGCATTTGTCTGTTAAGATAGGGTTGTCAGCAAACTCAGAGGAGGCTACTCTCTTCAAAATGAGCTCACTTTTTGCTGACCAGGGCTTTAGTGAAAGAATCACCATATGACTCACTGTACTGAGAGAGAGAGAGAGAGAGAGAGAGAGAGAGAGAGAGAGAGAGAGAGAGAGAGAGAGAGGAGAGAGAGGTTTGGTGTCACACAGATTTATGCATCTGTGTTGTACATTTGAAAAATCACTTGGTTTTCACTTTAACAACTTTTATGTGCATGTGTTTACATGTGTGTACATATGTATGCATGTTCCCATGGAGGCCAGATGTCACTATCAGTATCTTCCACCTAGGTTTTGAGATATGATTTCTCATGGTACCTGGTGCTCATCAGTTTGACTTAACAGCCTGGTGTGACAGGTGTGCACTGCTGTGCCCAAGTTTACAAGCATGCTGGGGAATTGAACTCAACTCCTTTTGTGTGCACAGTGAACTCTTCACCCACTGAGCCCTCTCTAAGCCTCCATTTTTGTTCCTTACTAGGAGATTGTCTGCTTTCTGTTTGCTTGTTTGTTTCTTGAGGAAAATCCAAGCACAGGAGCCAGAGCAAGCCACTTCTGAACCCCGGGTCTGGGCTCACACCCTTGGTACATGGCTTTTACATATGGGTGCAGAGTGGAGAGCTCCAAGCTGTTTATAGCTGTCACTCTGCTTTGAGAAGGGTCAGCATCGCCTGTGTAAATGTGCTCTCACATTCCTATAATCTGAAATTTCTTTTCACAGTTGCTTGACTGGAGTGGGTCTAACCTTTATGAAGCCCCGTACAGCTTGCACTTTTGAGCTAATAGCCAAACACTCCTGGTGACCATGCATCAGTGTTCTGTGGTAAGATCACTCAGGGTAGTAGATTGTGAACATCTGAAACAGCAGCAATAGGGCCTGCCTCCCAAACTTCTCCATGCCTGCTTTCTTCCTCTGGTAACCCCGAGAAAGGATTCTTCCTCTTTAACTTTTTAGAAATATGTGTGTTGATGGACAGCTCAGGCGTGGTGGTAGATGGCCTTTTCCACTGCAAGCCCCCATCATTAAAAGAGAATACTTCCAGGCCTTGTGTTGGGACTTCCACACTTCGATGTTATGGTGACCTTTGGTTGATCATTGAGGACCAATGTTTACATTCAGTGGATTCCATGCTTAAAGATAACTTTAGTTTTGTTTTTCCATAGTCACCTTCATTAGCTAAATACTATTTTAATCTAGCTCCTCACACAAAGCGTTTTCTTCAATCCTCAA
Organism: Apodemus sylvaticus; assembly: GCF_947179515.1. NCBI lineage: Eukaryota > Metazoa > Chordata > Mammalia > Rodentia > Muridae > Apodemus > Apodemus sylvaticus. The sequence goes on from NC_067478.1 coordinate 21,663,227, forward strand.
GCTCCTGCCACTCTTCTGATACCTTCTGAATGTCTCATGGCTTCTTTTTTGTGTTTATTGTTGTTGTTGTTATTTTTTGTTTGTTTGTTTTATTTTGTCTGTGTACAGGTCCACTCACTATTGCATGCTGTGTGGAGGTGCTGTGTGGATGACTTTAGGCTTCTTCTTCTATCACTTCCCATGTGTGTGTGTGTGTGTGTGTGTGTATGTGTGTGTGTGTGATGTATGAGTTCTGTGCATATATATGTATGTGTGTATATATGTTGTGTGTGTGGTGGTTTGAGTATGTGATGTATATATGTGTGTGTTTTGTGTATATATGTGTGTGTGTGTGTATACACCCTCACACACATATGTATATGTATGATAGGTTGTTTGTATGGTGTATGCACATGAGTGTGTGAGTGTAAATGCCTCTGCATGTCCATGCAGTCCAGAGCAGGACAGACACTTGGTGTCACCCTCTGTCACACTCTTTCCTTTTTTGCCTTGAGTTTCAGGGCACTTGCCTTCCAGCTAGACTGGCTAGTGAAGTGTTCGGATCCATTTGTCTGTGCCCCTCCCCACTCCTAAATGATTGTTTATAAGCATGGACAACCATCCCTGGCTTTTTTATGTGGGTGCTGGTGATTCAAATTCAGGTGGTCACAGTTGTGTAGCAAGCACTCTTACGTCTGTGCTACATCTCCAACCTCTCCACCCTACTTTTGAGACAGGGTCTGCAGCAGTGGAACCATCACAGGACTCATGCATTTGGGTCCCTTCTGTAGGAAATTACCTCTGTGGAAATCCATGTAATCATTATGATCCATGCTTCCAAAGGCCACTGTACTTTAGGAGAAACAGTGCTGGCTGCCCGGACTTAGACTTCCCTGTAGACCCTTACTCTTCTTTTGAGACCCAGGCACTGATTTAAGTGTAAGGTTCCAGAGATAGAAGGGGATTGGAATAAAATTATCTAATTTCCTCTTTTTCCTGTTTTAAAAATCAGACTAAGGCAGTCCCTCCTGCAATGTATGGGCCTGTTCCTTGCATGAATGTTCCTCCACAGTCTTGGCAGTGGCCCTGATGTGATGTTTTCAGGTTCTAGTCTCCAGGGGGAAGGTCAGATGAGGGAACATGCTGAAGTCAAAGGTTCTTAGATTTCTGCTTCACTTCATCCCAGAGAAGAGGGCTGTCAGTCAAGAATGTGCATCTCTGCATCTGTCCTGTGCCATGCCAGGCTCCTCATCCCTTGAGAAGAGGATGCTTCACCTCTCAGAGGGAATATTCTGTAGTGGTTGCCCTGCATACTCTTCCCTTCCCACTGGAATAGAAACTCTCGAGGCACAGATCTCATTTTCTCCCACTCTGAATCTGATAGAGTAAGAGCTCATCCCTGCTTATTGGCAAGATGCCTGCTGTTTCTGTGATGCAAACCATGGTTAACTTCTGATTCAGTCTTCTTCCCTTGTTGAGAAGCCTTAGATAGGTTACCAAACTTCTCAATAGTTTTGCACCTCTTTTTAAAAACAATGAGCATATTGTTGTTTTTAAAATCATGCTTACTAAAAGAATGCATGCAAAACATCCCTTTAGTGTTGGACATATTCCAAGTGCCCAGTCAATTGTCTTTGCTTTGCTTTTGATGAAAAACCAAAAGTGGCCCCTGGACCCCTATATTATACAACACAAAACAAGACAATAATAAATAAATGGAAGGTACCAGGGCACTTTGGATCAAATGATTCAAGAGAGCCCTTCTAGCTTAGCTAGATGCTAATGTCATCTTGCCCTTCTGAATCTGCCTAAATCATCTTGATCTCCAGCTCTTTAAGGGAGTCCCAGATGACTTCCTAGATCCCCATCCAGGTTGGCTTGACACAAGATTCCAGTCCAAATCAGCCAAACAGCAAACCCATGTTTCAGCATGAGGTATGAGACTGAGCTATTGCTGGGCCTCCAGCCAGTGTCTACTGCTGGGAGTAGACACTTTTCTGGGTCACCATTGCTGGTCAGAGTGGTATTGGTTGGCTATATCCCTGTTGTTGACTGCTGACCCTGCCAGGGATCCAGATTCAGAATCTACCCTTAATTCCATTAGACTGGTTGTGGCTGTGACTCAGTCTCAAACTTCAGTCATTACTCTTCTCAAAGTCCATCCTAACTTACAGCCTCATCATCCACTGGAATCAATGTCTGGCCAGTATGGTCATCCCCCTGTGAGTGGACACACATTCATCACACTCTTTGTTGTTAATATAAACAATGATCCTGCAACACAAATGCACAAGCAAGCCTTAGGGAGCACGTATTTGCCTCAAGGTAGAATTGCTGAATAATAGGTACTTAGCAAGTCAGTGGATACTCCCAGCATGCTTTCCTGAAAGACTTGACCAGTTTATACCCATTTAGTTGTCTGTGCATCTCATTTCCCCATGTGGCCCAGGAAATTAGTGAGACTTTTTTATCTGCGCCAGTTTAACGGATAAAACATATATATGTTTTGCCTATACATTTGTTGGCCACTTTATTCTGTCTGTATTGAACCCTTTTCTTTCTGTTTTTAAGCTTTCTTTTTTTTAAAGATTTATTTATTTATTTATTTATTTATTTATTTATTTATTTATTTATTTATATGTACGTATATGAATACACTGTTGCTGTCTTCAGACACACCAGTAGAGGGCATCAGATCCTATTACAGATGGTTTTGAGCCACCATGTGGTTGCTGGGAATTGAACTCAGGACCTCTGGAAGAGCAGTCAGTGCTCTTAATCTCTGAGCCATCTCTCTAGCCCTTAAGCTGACTTTCAAAAAACCCACTAATTACTTGCGGCACCCTCCTCTCTAGTCTCCACTTATCTGTAACTCTATTATGGGTACATTTTTCTGTCATATATCTAAGAGTTTTAATTTTTGAAGTCAGATCTGACCATCTATTTATTATCTGGCATTTGGGGTTTTGCCTGCTGACTTTGTGTCTGACATAAAAATACTATCTGGGAAAGTGTTTGTATTTAATTCATTCATGTATCTGGAATTTATCCTTGTGTAGTATAAAATATTGACATTTGTGTTTATAATATTAAAATGCAGCAGGCCATTGGCTCCACCAGAACAACACACATCTTATTGAGGTACGCCCTTCAGTACAGCCTGAACATATATGCCAAGTTGTCTGTACTCTTTCTCTTTGATCGCTTGCTCTGTTCTGATACCAGTTTTAAAAATGGTAGCCTTATGACATATTTTAAAGACTGATGAACCAACTCTCTGAATAGCATTCATTTCTAAAAAACATCTTGTCACTTACTAAAAGATGTTTCTTTTTGAAGATGGGCCTTAGAGCTAGTTGGGTACATTTCATTATGCAATCCTGTTTAATGGGAATTGGATAGCACTGGGTATACAGATCACTTGGTAGTTACTGTCTTCTCTATGATGTTGAGCCTTTTCATCTGAGGCCATGACAGTCAAGTTCTTTTTTATGCCCTTCAGTAAGGTTTTATAGTTGTATTACAAAGGCCTTATGAGATTTGATCCTTGGTATTTTATCGGTTCTGTGACTTGCTGCCAATAGATTTTTTTCATTATTTTTTTAAAACTAGAAATCATGAGTAATAGATGCTTTGGTAGCTAGAAGAGTAGTGAGCCTCCCTCTACTGGCAAAATCCAACAGATTCTAAACACCAGGGTGGGACAGAAGAGGGTATTTGCCACCTGGGATATATCCACTTCTAAGATTACTTTCCAGTCTAAGTACTAGAGTATGTAGGAAGTATCAGAATTAGGACTTGACCTTGCATGATTAATGGCTTCCTGCCTATCCTCTTCCAATTCTTTATGGTTTTGTATGGGAGAGGTGGTAGCTAGAGACTTTCATGCACTGGAACTGGGTCTTTTATGTGAGTTCAAGGCCAGCTTGGACTTCATGAGATCTTGTTTCAAAATAGAATAGGATAGAATAGAATAAAATAGAGATTTAAATAACATATACTTTGGTCAGTTCACACCTTGCTTCATTGGTGCATCCCTGAGACTTCACAGTGTACAGGAGACCATGAAAGCCTTGGTTGGTTCTGCACTCTGAGAAAGTGGTTCTAGATGAGTCACATCGCCTTTCACTTATAATCTTTGTCTATGACATGTCTTGGTGCAGAGCTGTCAAGTCTTAAGATTCACAGTATTGTTTCACTTGACCCAGTTTCCAAACCTGACTTTGGTCTCCACATTTGTACCTGTATATTGACAATCACTGAGCTCTGGATGGAGTCAGCTTATTTTAAAGCAATTGAATAATTCCAAGTGGTTCAGGTCCCAGGTGCATCAGTTAGGAATGGCAGCCAGAAGGAGAGGTCCATGGAGATCTTACCAAAGTAAGATCTAGCTTCCTATAGTACAAGAAATAAAGTCTTTGCAATGTCTTCTGACTGTTCAAGAAGACTCAGACAGGCTAAGCCTGCTGCTTCCCATCACAGTGAACTCCTTGGAGTCTGCATCAGCAGGGCATGATCTATGATATTATCTGCATAGCAGAAGACCAAGGAAGAGGAGGAGGCGGAAAAGGAGGAGGAGGAGAGGATGGGAGAGAAGAAGAAGAGGGAGAAGGAGGAGGAAGAGGAGGAGAAGAAGAAGAAGAAGAAAAGAAGAAGAAAAAGAAGAAGAAGAAGAAGAAAAGAAGAAGAGAAGGAGGAGAAGGAGAAGGAGAAGGAGGAGAAGGAGAAGAAGAAGGAGGAAGAGGAGAAGGAGAAGGAGAAGGAAGGAGAAGAAGAAGAAGAAGAAGAAGAAGAAGAAGAAGAAGAAGAAGAAGAAGAAGAAGAAGAAGAAGAAGAAAGAAGAAGAAGAAATGTCCTTTATGTCCTTTGACAGGAACTGGGTGGATCTGGGTCTGGAAAGCCATGACCATAGCCTGCCTCTGTTTTCAAGGCTTCTAGCAAAGGACTTCTGAAGGTCATTTAAAAATGACTCTACATATATCTCCCTTTGGTTTGGAATGCCTTTGGGGATTCTGAGTGGTATGGCATCAAAGTGTCCCCTCTCTTTTACATCATCTGTTTTCTCTGTACTTCTCTAGAATGGATAGAGACCAGAGACAGGCCACAAGAACACTATGTTGAGGTCTGTTGTCCCTAGGCTAAAGGTCTTCATCAGTCCTCCATAGGTTTCTGTAGCCCTCTGGTCACCCAACTCCAGTACAGACTTGAGAGAGGAACTGTCTCCTTTTCCCAGGAAGTGGAACCTATCCCTTTCTCCCAGGTAATTAGCTCTATTAAGTCATCGGGAAAACAAGAACTTTCTTTGTACAAACACTGGTACATGGTGAGGTATGTGATACCAGGCTACTTGGTGCTCCTGAAATCCCTCTCAGCAGGGTCTCTCATTGTTTTGACTAATCATTTCTTTCCTATTACTAACTGTTATGATTAGGAGAATTGCCTGTGTATAGGCCCAGTATGTGAGAGACTCTAGTGAGCAGTGTATGCAGACTTGTTTACAAAACCCTGGAACTATAGTGAGTTCTCCTGCCCTTAAAGAGGAGGGGCTAAGATGATTGTGAACAGGAGCTTCCAATCAGCTTGTGAGCCCTACCCCCAAACCCTCTAGATGCTATTGTATCTTACCTGTGCCTTGCACACTTAGGGACCGGGACTTCAGACAAGTCTCTGTGTCAACACCTCTCAAACAGCCCCATAACTTGACTCAAGTGGTTTGTTTTCTCACATTTATGCTGAGGATAATAGTTCCTATCTTCCAGCATGTTAGCAAGATCAATTTTACTAAGTTGTGCACAAAATGCTTAATATTGTTCTTTATATATATAGTGTCTGTTAAGAAAAAATTCTCAGTTCAATACAGAACTCTGTTGAATGTTGACCAATACCATCTCTCTGTTCTTTTAACTAGTTTTGTAGAAATCTACTCTAGGGAACAAACAACATTAGCTTTCTATCTAATCAGTGCCAGGTCAAGAAGTAACCAGTGAACAAAGAGGTTTTTGGTCACCATGTCACCCCTCATTGGGAAGAAAGGGGTGGCAGGTATACACATGGATGTAGCAGGCACACCTTGACCCTGACACATTTTTTTTATCACAGACAAGCCATATTGCCTCTCTTCAGCTTTTTTCATCACAAAGATGATGATAGCAAACACTCAGTTGTGGAGCAAAACTGGTGATAATGTCTATAGAAGAATATTACAACAATTTGAGACTCTCTGTCCATTCTTCATCTTGGCCCAAGCCACTTTGTCCCTCATCTGGATGGCTACTGTGGTGAGCATGCATGCACGTACAAACACACACACACACACACACACACACACACAGAGTCTGAGCAGGTCCTTCCTTAGAGCCTCCTTAGAGTTAAATATTACTGAGAATAAAATCTCTGTGAGCTGTGTCCAGGATTTACATAATCTGTTCATCTGCCTCAACTGGTACCTTTCCCTCTCCATCCTTTATCCCTCTCTTCTACTCAGTTTGCTTTCTTATAGCAACATTGATACCCTTGATTTTTCTTAACCAACCAACTCTACTTTCTCTTCAGGATCATTATAGGGACTGGCTCTTGCCTAGGGAACATTCCCTCTACAGTCTAGTTAGCGGCTTCTGACTCACCCTAATCTAGTGTGTCCAAATGACCTCATCTAGGAGAGGCTCTCTTCATGCCCCTCACCCCCAGGCACACTGACTCTCTTCCTCCTGTTCTTTATTACTAGAGCATTGTCAGCAATGACATTGCACATTTATCTACCCTTAAGATACCCTATCTGACTCCTCCACTAGAATATAAACTCCGTGAGAGCATAGTTCCACTTGTGTTGTTGCATTTGAAGTAATCATTATGATGTAATGAATAAGATGGATAGCTGTCATTAGAGAAGCTGTTTGTTAGCTCGCCAGCCCAATACAAGCTAAAGTCATCTGGGAAGAGGGAAACATGATTGAGAAAATGCCTCAATCAGAACAGCCTGTAGGCCAATGAATGGGGCATTTTCTTCATTGATGATTGGTGTTCAAGGGCCCAGCCTACTGTAAGTTGTGCTATTCCTGGGCAGGTGGTCTAGGTATATATGAAAAAGGTCATTGAAAATGAATCTGAAGATCAATGAGCAGTGTTTCTCCATAGTCCTTCACTTTCTGCCTCTAACTTCCTGGCCTGCTTGAATTCCTGCCCTGGCTTCTGCTATGGTTGGGAATTATAAGTCAAATAAATTCTTTCATTTCCTTTGGTCATGCACTATTAAAACACTAGAAAGCAAAGCTGGAAAGTACTGAAACTACTGACAGGCGCCCTTCTAATCCTTCACTTATTGGAAGTCCTATATAATTCTTCTGATCAATTATAATCTTTTGGTTTTACCTGTGACTGTGTATGATTTGGCTTATTGTAATCTGAAGAAGCCACACCTCCCATTGCCAGTGAATTGGTCCAGGGTTTGATTTGAGGCTGATTCCAAAGGGCATGAAATTGTCCCTGGGAGGGTTTATCTTGTATGGATGTTAAGATCCTACATGTTGGTCCTGGGTTTCAGTGACCTCTCATCCTTATCCCAGGGTACCAGCCAACATATTGAGGAGAAGATTCTCAAAGGATGTGCAACATTGCAAAAAGAATGAGCTCCAGTCACTTTCTAGTGTAGACAACTCTACCTCTGGAAGACCACTCAGAGCTTCTTCTTCCTCTACACAGGCAGAGCACTGCACCTTGGTCTGTTTTGTTTTGTTTTGTTTTGTTTTGTTTTTCTCTCCTCCCATAATTCTAAGCTCTTCCAAGTTTCTGATGTTGATGGGAAGATGTCTGGCATCCTATAATGACCTCCCTTTCTGTCCTTTTCATGTCACCTCTCCCTAGCATGTGCTCAATAACTTATTCTTGAACTTCCCAACTTCAATAGTCCCCTTCACTCTATGATAAAATCTGATATTTTCTGCTATCCATGACCCCAATTGTTATGGTGCCCAACATAGGCTCATTAGACACAATGGGGCTCAATTCCCTCTCCAAAGTCCTAAAGCCACATGTTGCCAGCTATTAGAGATGGCCTCTTCTTGGACTCTGTTCCTGGTGTGTTCACCATGGGAAGGAAGAGTCAGAGTCGTCTTTGTGAGGAGGGCAGGGGAGAGAAGGAGAGCTGAGCTCAGGTTGGAAAGTGTCACAGTGACACATGACAGCTAGAAGAGGGTGAAGGAAGCCGTTTGTCTTGTCTTGTTTCGTTTCATTTTGACTTTGCTTTAGAATAATCAGTTACCAAAGAAGGAAACGCAAGGCAACCTAGAGCGGTGTTCATGTTTATTTGATTACTGTCATACATCTCTGACAGTTGTGGGCATGTCCTCTGCCAGGTTATGTCACCTTCCAGCCAGCCAAGTTTGCTTTCATCCCCGTGTTCTGTATTTAGCGCAAGGCATAACAATAAAGCTGGTTACATTTTCTACATACTTTGCACCCATAAAAATGTCTACCTCCATAGTTCCCCATCTGCTGCTGCCCCCTGGATCATATCTATTTTCCCATAGACTCTCAAGGACTTTTCCACCTTCTCTCAGAATCCTCCCAGTTACTCAGTTGTAGCTCCTTTAATTAGCTCTGCTACAGTGAGCAATGAAGACGGAGGTGCTTTGACAGAATCCTCATTTTGGAGATCTAATGTTGGACCTACACTGAGCTCGCTGCCCCAAGCGTTCCTGGGCACTTGTACCTCACTCTCTCTTATCATCTTTACCCAGTCATTCTCCCTTCCTCCTCTCTATGGCCTCTCAACCTTTAGCATATACTTAAGCATGCAGTCATTTTATCCAGACTACAATCTTGACTCCTTTAAGCCATGAGAACATTATATTTTAGATTTTTCTTGACTGTCAATGCTCAAGGGTCTTGATTATTAAATGTCCCTTTGGCTCATTCCCAAACCCTACTGAAACCCTTTCTTTCAAAGAGAAACAGAGGAGAGGACATAACTTCCTGCATGAATAACAAGGGGCTTCCTTGCCTGCATGTCAAAAAGGACTATGAAGACCACCTTTCAGGAGACCAGGAAACATAGGTAAAAGTACAAGAAAAGATCACAAGTTCAGAAAGTGTCAAGATCTAGACTTCTCTGGATACACAGTCTATGTTTAAGATCTAGACTTTTCTGGATACAGAGTCCATATTTAAGATCTAGACTTTTCTGGATATACAGTCTATGTTTAAGAGTAGTCCTTCTTGGGTGTATTTTCTGGAGCCAAGTAGCCTGGAATATAGAGTTTGACAGAAACAATCTCCAAAATGTTTCTCCCTAAGAGTAGACCCAACCTTGAGGACGGAACCTCTAGATAATATTTGAAAATATAGCTCTAGCTTGTCATCTGTAATACTTTTCAATCCATTTCCTTTATTTTTAACTATATGGATCCACAGATCCCAGATATAGGTTTTTGCACCTGAGTTCCCCAACATAGCTCCATCTCTTTAGATCTAGAACAATGCTAGGCATGATCATGGCAGCAGAGTCTGTGCCCTAGGAGAGAATGGTTGTACGGGATGAGTCTTAATTAGATGAGTGGATCATGTTTCCTGATAACCCAATAATGAAAATGATGGCAGTCCCAGCCACCGATATATTCAGTTCTTCCACATACCAGCCACAGTGCCCCAGTCTCATCTCAGCTGAGAACATCAAGGCTTACAAGTTCATTTTCTTAGAGCTGTCCAAATTGATTAGTATAAGTATCTGGGGGATTCATGGTCAAATTAAGAAGACTGGGAGCCCTTTCACTGTGTGAACAGCCATGCACTAAGCACATGTTCACTTTTCTGCAGGGAAACACAGTTGCTTTAGCAGATTCTCTCAGGAGGCATACACTGAGTGGACGGGACCCTTTCTGGCCCGATGCAGCTTGCATGTGGGATCTCTAGGACAGCATCATCTCACTGCTCCATCCTTAGGAAACCTGGTGGAGAGATGTCCAAGGATGCACACCTGCTACAGCAGTGTAGATTAGCGAGAGCTCGTTTCTTATTCTTTATATGAGCCTGGAATTCATTTAGAAGTTCTGAGACTAGGAGGTTATTAAGATTCCTGATAAAGGAACTGGCTTTTGGGGCTTACCTGTCTTCAACACATTTTCCTTTTGATTACTCAAGTGTACTCTCATTTCCAGCTTGATGACTACAGATAAACTCGCTTGCTTTCTGCCACCCACCTCCGCTTTTCATTCTTAAATAAAGTCATTTGACCAAAATCACAATAAGAGGCAGGGAGATTCTATCTCAGGATTACAACACTTTAGTTGGCCCGGTGGCTCTAGAAGGATCCAGTTTAACTCTTTCGGGTGCCCGTGACACAGTGCTCCATGTGACTGAGCCAACTCCTTGGGCTCATCCTGCAAGATATTGGAGATCCAACTTCATAACTCAGGACCCACCAGGCTCTCCTCACCGAAGTAGAAAAATCACAGCTCAACACTTTTCCTATTCTTTCCAATGACTGAATTCCCCTAGCCTTTTAAACAGAATATGTTCATCAGTAGTAACCGTGGCAACAGATCAGACAGGCTTCAGAAAGCCTGTCTGTATGTAATTAAGAAAAAACGAGGGAGCAGCCAGTGAGAGCAGGGAGCTCAGACAGGGAGACTGTGTTGCTGAGCCTGGCCGGGCAGTTGATGGGGAGAATTTTGCTGATGGAGATAGCACATTTTCTTCCTCTCTTTTGACCTCCTTTTCTGTTCCCCTTTACAACATTTAAGTCTCCTTCCTGGATATGTTGCTGGAAGCTTAAATTCTGATAAATACTCCTGGCAAACTGTAGTCCTCCCCCTCCCCCCAAATCCAGAAGAAACACCTAAATGGTTACAAAGTGGTCTTGGTCCCTTCCTCCAGTGGGATTTTCCCCAAGGGTCTAGATCTGCTCTGGCTGACCTTCTCAGTCAGGCATGAGAGCCCGGGCAGGAGTCTCCAGGAGTGTGCTTGATGCCGGAGCTCAGGCGCCTGCCATCTTTCTTGTTTCACCACCAAGCCCTAAGCACTAGCTTGCCTGACCCCAGAGCAGACCTCAGGGGAATAAGGGACAGAGCTCAGCCTTGTCCTGGGGACCTGAGCCCCAGGGCTGTTTTAGCTCGCAGGACTTATCTGAAACCATCCCATTTATCCCCAGGTTTACTTCTATCCTGTCAGATTTCCCTCTCCAGAGATAAATACCAGCTCCATCAGAGCAGAAGTCTGCCTGCTTTGTTTCTTCCATTTCTTGGCCTCCTAAGAAGCTGGAAGAGCCCAGGGATTTTTTTTTTTCTACAATAGTGAAAGAATGAATGGGTGAATGAATAATAAATGGATTCCCAGTCACACTTGTGGCCCAAACTTTATCCATCTCCATAAGAATGCATTCTGAAATAAATGAGACATCAGGCTCCTCAAGGATTTCCGTGCTCCACTCTCAGTGAAGGCCCTGGGTGTCTGATAAAGGTTACTTAGAGGAGATAATCAGGTTTATTCAATTCTTAACTCAATAACTATGGCTTCCTCCTGCTCTACGCATGCCCCACCAGGATGATCTCTCTGAAGAGCACACATGACTCAGAATGGGGCAGCCATATTTCATGTGAAAATTGTTCCTAAATAAATGTGGGGGAAAGTCTCTTTTGAGGGTATCCTTTCTGAGCAGCTAGGATCAGTGGGGAGTAGCATCCACTGAGGTGAGTCTCCTGAGCTGGTCCAGATGAGGCAGGACTGTCCAAGCCAACTCTTCACTCCGTACTTTATGGCCACTCGCAGGGGTTCTTGACTGCTGCTGTAGAGTCACAGCCTGCTTGAGGTCCTTTTGTCTGCCACAGAAAGGTATCTCTCTAAAGTAGAGGTTCTCAGCCTTCCTATTTTAAAAATTTGATATATTATTTATTTACATTTCAAATGATTTCCCCTTTCCTGGGTCCCCCTTTCCCAAAGTCCCATAAGCCCTCTTCCCTCCCCCTGTTCCCCAATCCACCCCTTCCCACTTCCCTGTTCTGGTATTCCCCTATACTGCTGCACTGAGCCTTTCCAGAACCAGGGGCCACTCCTTCCTTCTTCTTGGGCATCATTTGATAAGTGAATTGTGTCTTGGGTATTCTAAGATTCTAGGCTAATATCTGCTTATCAGTGAGTGCATACCATGAGTGTTCTTTTGTGACTGAGTTATCTTACTTAGGATGATATCCTCCAGTTCCATCCATTTGTCTAAGAATTTCATGAATTCATTGCTTTAATGGCTGAATAGTCCTCCATTGTGTATATATACCACATTTTCTGTATCCATTCCTCCATTGAGAGACATCTGGGTTCTTTCCAGCTTTTGACTATTATAAATAGGGCTGCTATGAACATAGTGGAGCATGTATCCTTATGACATGCTGGGGAATCCTCTGGATATATGCCCAGGAGTGGTATAGCGGGGTCCTCTGGAAGTATCATACCCAGTTTTCTGAGGAACCGCCAGACTGATTTCCAGAGTGGTTGTATCAGCAGGCAACCCAACCAGCAGTGGAGGAGTGTTCCTCTTTCTCCACATTCTTGCCAGCACCTGTTTTCTCCTGAGTTTTTGATCTTAGCCATTGTGACTGGTGTGAGGTGAAATCTCAGGGTTGTTTTGATTTGCATTTTCCTGATGACTAAGGATGTTGAACATTTCTTTAGGTGCTTCTCTGCCATTCAATATTCCTCAGGTGAAAATTCTTTGTTTAGCTCTGTTCCCAATTTTTAATGAGGTTATTTGGCTCTCTGGAGTCTACATTCTTGAGTTCTTTGTATATCTTGGATATAAGCTCTCTGTCGAAGGTAGGGTTGGTAAAGATCTTTTCCCAATTTGTTGGTTGCCGTTTTGTCCTTTTGACAATGTCCTTTGCCTTGCAGAAACTTAGTAATTTTATGAGGTCCCTATCCTAGTCAGGGTTTCTATTTCTGCACAAACATCATGACCAAGAAGCAAGTTGGGGAGGAAAGGGTTTATTCAGCTTACACTTCCATGTTGCAGTTCATCACTAAAGGAAGTCAGGACTAGAACTCAAGGAGGTCAGGAAGCAAGAGCTGATGCAGAGGCCATGGAGGGATGTTTCTTACTGGCTTGCTTCCCCTGGCTTGATCAGCCTGCTCTCTTATAGAACCCAAGAGCACTAGCCCAAAGGTAGTACCACCCACAAGGGGCCCTCCCCACTTGATCACTAATTGAGAAAATGCCCCACAACTGGATCTCATGGAGGCACTTCCCCAACTGAAACTCCTTTCTCTGTGATAACTCCAGCCTGTGTCAAGTTGACACATGAAACTAGCCAGTACAATTGACCCCTTGTCAACTTGACACACAAACACATCACTATTAAGCCTCAACCCTTACTTTCTTATTCATCCCCAAGATCTAAATTACTTTAAAAGTCCCACAGTCTTTACATATTAAAAGTTCAATCACCTTAAAATGTCCAATATCTTTAAAATTCAAAGGCTTTTAAAAATTCAAAGTCTCTCAACTGTGGGCTCCACTTAAAATACTTTCTTCCTTCAAGAGGGAAACATATCAGGGCATAGTCACAACCAAAAGCAAAACTCCAACTCCAATAGTTCAATGTCTGGGATCCAACTCACAATCTTCTGGGCTCCTCCAAGGGCTTGGGTCACTTCTTCAGCTCTGCCCTTTGTAGCACACAGCTTGTCTTCTAGGCTCCAGCTGCCTGTACTCCACTGCTGCTGCTGTTCTTGGTGGTCATCATATGGTACTGGCATTTCCAAAACGCTGCTATCTTCCACTGTAATTAGGCTTTACCAATAGCCTCTCATAGGCTCTCATCAGGGTGACAAGCCTCTGCTCCTATGCATGACCCCTTCAAGTCCTGGGCCATCAATTGCAACTGAGGCTGCGCCTTCACCAATGGCCTTCCGTGGCCTTTCACTGTGCCAAGAGCCTCAGCTGTTCTTCGTGACCCCTTCATGCCTTCAAAACCAGTACCATCTGGGTGACTCTTACACAGTACCAAGTCCAGCCACAGCACAAAATACAACTGTGGCTATCTCTGGAACACACTCTCTGTGCTCTCAGAAAACACTTCCAAGAAGATTTCATCTCAGTGATGCTGGTATCTTCTTAATCACCGCTAATTTCTTAGCTCCAGCTAACCAGCATCAATAGTCCCAGTAACACAAAGGTTTGCTTTAGTGGTTCTGGTATCTTGTTACTTACAGCTGATTCTTCAGCCCCAGCTAACCAAAACGACAGAATCTTCACAATCAAAACATGGCCACTTTAAGAGTCTTTAATCTTCCCTCTGAAATTTCACAAGCCAGGCCTCCATCTTCTGCACTGTTCGTAACATTGTCTTCTAAGCTCCTACAGAACTTTCCACAGCTTTTCTAGCTCAAAGTTCCAAAGTCCTTCCACAGTCCTCCCCAAAACATGGTCAGGTTGTCACAGCAATACCCCACTATGCTGGTACCAATTTATCTTAGTCAGGGTTTCTATTCCTGCACAAACATCATGACCAAGAAGCAAGTTGGGGAGGAAAGGGTTTATTCAGCTTACACTTCCATGTTGTAGTTCATCACTAAAGGAAGTCAGGACTGGAACTCAAGCAGGTCAGGAAACAGGAGCTGATGCAGAGGCCAGGGAGGGATGTTTCTTACTGGCTTGCTTCCCCTGGCTTGCTCATCTTGCTCTCTTATAGAACCCAAGAGCACCAGCCCAAAGGTGGTACCACCCACAAGGCCCCCCCCCCACTTGATCACTAATTGAGAAAATGCCCCACAACTGGATCTCATGGAGGCACTTCCCCAATTGAAACTCCTTTCTCTGTGATAACTCCAGCCTGTGTCAAGTTGACACACGAAACTAGCCAGTACAGTCCCTTTTGTCAATTCTTGATCTTAGCGCATAAGCTATTGGTGCTCTATTCAGGAAAATTTCCCCTGTGCCCATGTCAAGAGTCTTCCCCAGTTTCTTTTCTATTAGTTTCAGTGTGTCTGGTTTTATGTGGATGTCCTTGATCCACTGTTATCAGTCTTGCTAATGCTGCAACACTTTAATACAGTTCCTCCTGTTATGGTGACATCTCCCCCCAACCATAAAATTATGTAATTTTGCTACTGTTATGACTCGGAATGTAAACTTCTGATATGCAACTCCTGAGAACCAGTGTACTAGAGGGAAGCTGGACAGGAGAGACCGTGGGTCATTCACATAGTAAACAGAAAGGGAAACCGGGTAAGAAGAGAGTGCTTGGTTGCTGGATATTGGGGAAAGTTAGATAAATTGCTATGTGGCCTTGACTATTGCAGACAAATCAGGGACCTTCTCATCAGGATGCTGCAGTATGGTGAGGACAGCCCAGAGTGACTGTCACTGTGCAGTGGTACAGTTTAGGTTAGGTGCTTTAAACAAATCTATGGAGACCAGGTAGGGACTGCATGACTGGCAGACACTGGGGAAGGTTCAAGGAACAGACTCTGGAGCTTTAGGGATGAGCTGAAGTTTCCAAAGTGGATAGAAAGGGAAAGAAGGCCAAGAAGGACAAAGAACACCCCATGTACACTCTCAGGAGGGCCAAGAAATTTTAGGGCACACAAGAAATTGTAGGAAAATTCCAAAAGGTTCTGCTGTGAGAAGCAAGGGTAAATTGTCCGAGGAGATGGGACACTCAGAAGAAGGCCCTAGGGAACGGGCTTATGTGACATGGAAAGCAGAGTGACCATTTCAGGCAACTGGAAGGCAGTGTGCTTTGAGCGAGGAACACTATGACCCGGTGTGCAGTTTAGATTTTACACTCTGGTAGAAACCGATAAGAGAGGTGCAGAAGACATGTGGG
Organism: Apodemus sylvaticus; assembly: GCF_947179515.1. Lineage (NCBI taxonomy): Eukaryota > Metazoa > Chordata > Mammalia > Rodentia > Muridae > Apodemus > Apodemus sylvaticus. The sequence goes on from NC_067478.1 coordinate 21,679,015, forward strand.
AGAACTGAGAGGCCCTTGCAGTGAGCCAGGTGAAGTGAGGCCTGGAGCCATTCTGAAGCTGTGGGGAGACCGAGAATAGAAATAAGAAATAACAAACATGGAAGTGGCCCTGACTGACTCCAATAAGCACTTGTGTCTTGGAGAACTCCAAAGATGTAATTCCTAGGGCCTGGCTAGTGACTCTTCAGGGTGTCAAGGAACGCTGGGACTTTGTCCGGAGTTTGTCAAGCAAAGGACAAATGGAGCTCAGTCCTAGGTGGAGTCAAGAAGTAGCTGGGGAGCGGGTGACTGAGCTCAGAGGAAGAGGGGTGCTTTGGGAAATCTTGGATAGAATAAAGTGGAGTGATACCAGGGGGCAGGGTTTGGTTTGCAAATAGTGAAGACATCCACAAGCAGGAATCAGAAGATAGACTGAAGCTAGAGTTCAAACAGAAGAGGCTATCTCTAGATGAGAGAGAGAGAGAGAGAGAGAGAGAGAGAGAGAGAGAGAGAGGAGAGAGAGAGAGAGAGAGAGGAGAGAGAGATTCCTAAAAGTGGGAGTGGTAGATGCTTGCCCTTTTTATCAAGCCCAGGTCTCTTTACCTGAGGCTGCTTTCTGGAAGACAGCCTTGGGACCTCCTGAGACGCTCCTGTATAACATCTTATTAAAAGATTGACTCCACCCCTAGCACACAGCACCCACTCACAGGATGTATTTATTGAGAATGCAAGACTTGCTTATTGTGGCGGAGGCAAGTCTGTTTGCTCTAAAACTGGGGCAAGCGAGAGTGGCATTGATCAATGGGAGCGTGTGGGCTGAGTCTCCCTGGCCTGAAGCAAACAAAGATGTTCAAGATATGTGTGGACCAAAATGGGCTTTAACAGATTGTATACTGCAGCAAGGCTGCTGGCTCACTAAGAGCGCATCTGAGACAGGACCTGCTGCTATACCTGTACTAGCTGTGTGCAGGCTTGTAGAGAGTGGATGTGTATCCCTGGAGAGATGGGTGGCAAATTCTCGAACACCGTTTGCAAGGCTTCAGTAAAAAGGCTTCATGAGTTCCCCCCTGTCACAAGTGTGCATGAACGCCATGCTTTAGTTCAGGCCTAATGGGCTTTATATAGTACCGTACTGATTTTCCTTCATGTTTTAATAGAATCTGGTTTAATATTTGCTTTCTGCCCTAGCTGCTTGCTGTTGACTGATTCAACACAGAATCCTTCCCTGGTGCCCTCCGACCTTGTTGTTATTCCCTCATTTTGTGTGTTGGCAATTGATTCCTGTCTCCAGCATGAACCGCTCTACACATGTCTTCGTTCAGCTGGTGATGGTCACGTGGGTGGACTCTGAATGCATTACTGCCGGGAGCGGCTGCTCCAGCCGACCTGCTCTTCAGAAGGGGGGCTTCTGGGCACGATTCATTTCCATCCGTTAAACATTGACAATATGCAAGGCTCGGGCTTGGGAACTTGAGGCTATGATCAATCCTGTTGGTGGGAAGAAGGTTCTTCAACATAATCTAAAAATCCTGGCACTGTGGCCATTAATTATACAACATTTTGCTTTCCTACAGGCCACAGGTTTTTGCAGTCATATAGCAAGGCATTTCCATGTTTGGAATCATGAATAGCCCTGGCCATCCCAGTGAGCCTGCTTGGTTTGTGGGAAGCATGTGCTAAGAGCATGGCTTTGCTTAGGAACATGAACTTTGGAAATAGGCAGGTCTGGGCCTCTGTTCGGACTTTGGTTTCTGTAGACCTCATGACCAATGGCTACTTCTCTGTAACTATTAGTCTCACTAGCATCTGAGATGATTACTGCACCATCCTGGTAGGTTGCTGGGAGAGAGGGGCAGTTAAATAAAGTGGTCCATGTAAAACCACGAGCTCGCTGCCTCAAAGCTCACCCGTATGATTTCTTGAGTCATTGGGTCAAAGATGGTGGTTCTATGAACCTCTCCTACCCAGTGCTGCCTCTTGTCTACAGTTATCAATTGGTGTAGTGTGACTGCTCATCTCTGCAGCTGCTCTGGTGGCCTATCCTGTAGAGAAACAGCCCTGAACCACATACATAAACATGAGTACTGGGATGTATGGGATTTTGTATAGGATTCCAGGATCTGTAGGGATGTGGGGAGGATTTGATCATATATCATTAAACTATATGCCAAACAAGAACAGGTAAGAAATTCAGTAGCTGTCTTAGATACACACAGATTAACCATAAATGTTCATTGGAGGATGGGGCTTGGTCCTAAGAGCAAAAGTACTGAACTCACCTGTCTAAACTTTTCTCTCCTTTGGCATACCCAATCAAAAGAAAGCAATTCAGAGAAGTAATAAAGTAAAGGGGATCTGGGGACAGGTTATCCTCCTTATATTACCTCTATGCTGGATTTGAATATGGAGCACTGGGCTTGAGGAACAATGTGTATGTTGAGGTTGGGTAGGCACCAAAGGCAGCCTAGAGAGTTGCTGATCACGGACTTTTCTCTCAGACTCACTGGACTTTTCTTGTCTCCCTACAGGTGTCCCATCAGGTCCTCGAAATGTCATCTCCATCGTGAATGAGACATCTATCATTCTAGAGTGGCACCCTCCAAGAGAGACCGGTGGGAGAGATGACGTGACATACAACATCATCTGCAAGAAGTGCAGAGCAGACCGCCGCAGCTGCTCCCGCTGTGATGACAATGTGGAGTTTGTGCCCAGACAGCTGGGCTTGACTGAGTGCCGTGTCTCCATCAGTAGCCTATGGGCCCACACCCCATACACCTTTGATATCCAGGCCATCAATGGAGTCTCTAGCAAGAGTCCCTTTCCTCCACAGCATGTCTCTGTCAACATCACCACAAACCAAGCTGGTGAGTCTGACTGTTTTTATGTGTATGTCTGTCTTTGTGTCTGGCTTTTCATCCAACTTTATGTAGGGTCATAGCTAAAGCCACACCCATCCTGCCAACCTTTAAGCCTTCTTATAGGAGTAAAGGTGTCAGATGATGGCCGGTTGTGGCTGCTGAGGAAACTTAGGTCATCTTTCAACTTCCTAAGTGAGCTAGAAACTAGGGAATTTTCTTGTGTCCAGGATCAAAGTAAATATGTGTATTTAAGCTGGAGTTGGACCTGGTACTCTGCATCAGGCCAGGCCTCCATAAGCGCTACTGGAGAAATGGACCAAGGGGTGCTGATTAGATATGGGTGTATGGATACGTGGATGGAAAGAGAATGGATGGATGGGTGACTTAGATATATGTACAGATAGAAAGCTGTACAGGTACAGGTAGATAAATAGAGGGAGGAGTGGTGGGAGCATTGCAGATCTTTGGAAACAAGAATACCAATGGTGCTTTCATAGGAAACCCAGTGAAACTAACTTCATTTTCAATTAAGCTCTTGTTTCTCAAGGTTTTATCCTTCCCAGATGCATGCTACAGTGCCAGAGTCCTAAGACAGACAATAATGGAAGATTCCTGGGCCCCTGAGTGTCTCTGCAGTGTGCATAGATCAGAACACATGTTACTCTCTCAGTGTTCATCTCTCACACTTCCCATCTTTCCCCATTACTGCTTAGAGCAATCCATTCCCTTTTGTATCCGTTTAACCAGTCCATTCATGCACTAACTCATTTATTTGCTCATTCATTATTAAGAGACAGTTATTTAGTATCCACTCTGAGGATCGGATGCTATGAGATACACAGTGATACTTGGCCGCTATTGTTCCTCCCATGAAACTCGATAATGGAAGTATTTACAAGGCACAGACCTAAAGCATGGAATTGCAAGGTGCTAAGCACTGGCATAGTGTGCTGTACACCGGCAGTAAATAATAAGTAATTAAAGATAAAGAAATGCATGTCCTTGTGTGCATGAGCAGGACTCAGAGAGACAGCATATCATATCCACAGGTGATGGACCCGTCAGAGTGGACTGTGATCTTATTTGTAATTACAGATCTTTTAATAAAAAATTCTATAAGGATATCATGTTAACAGAATAGCAGAAACTGAGTACCTTTCTTTGCTTGCTTTCCTGTTCTGTTTCCCCCCTCTTGACCTCCTTCTCCTTACACCATCCTTTACCACTCTAAGCATCCAATCCTCAGACTTGTTCCACCTTTTAATATCAGGCATTCTCCACGGCAGATGATTCTTGGGTTAAAGCTGTCAGAACTGAGAAGAAAAAAAAGTGTTATGGGAAAGCGTGGCTGTCCAGATGGCTGTGCCGTCAATGTGTGTGTGTGTGTGTGTTCATGTGGTGTGTTTGTATGTATGTGCCTGGTCACGTGTTTACATGCATCCCTGTATAGTGAGAAAATAAGAGTGGAAGTGTAGAAGCCTCCAGCTGGTGACCACAGCCTGGTGCCATGGAGAGAGAGGTTGTGAAGAGTCTGTCTAACCCAAAGAAAAACGGAATGATAATTTTTGCATTCTGTTGAGCATGTAACATGGGCATTCTTTGTTAGCAAGTGTTTCCCTTGGAGAATTAAGGCAGAAAACTGGCTGAAATATTTTAGTGTCCCAGCTTCTGGGAATAACAATCCTGCCAGGCTGTCATGTTACTCTGGGCTTGGCTGTCTTTTCTCCCTCTCTAAGCATGTGCGAATAAACCTGCCACTTATATCAGTTTGCCTTCATGTCTTCCCCTCCCTTCTCTTACTCTGCTATTCCCGAACCTGCCCATCTGCTTGTCTTGCCATCTGCACCTTCCACGGCTTCAGTGAGCAGAGGGACCAGGGCTCCTCAAAGCGGTCCCACATTCCCAACGTTCAAAATATTTATTTTTACCCCCACTCATTGGTACCTATGCAAACACACTTCTCAACCCTTTGTTCTCTAACAGATCTTTTATTCTTAACCTTCCCCTGTTTTATACTCCATGATAACCTTCCAACATATAATTCTCCTTTGATAACTCTGAAGCTTTGATATCACAAAGTTTATAATAAGCCAGAGAGCAATACAATATAACTTCTTGGTAGTATGCAGTTATTATAGAGAAAATATCCAGTTGGCTAGTGGCACCGAGTCTGTGGGATGTGGAATATTGCGGAGAGTACAAGTCATTGTCAGCCAACAGCATCACTTTTTTGTTTCTGTTTTATTTTATTTAATATGGGAATGACCAAAGCAAACACTCAAACCCACAGCTTTGTAAGAACAACTCAGAAATGTGAACAAAAGCTATGCATTTTTGCATAGTTAGAAGACTAAACAGTAGGCCTTCTGAAAACCCAGTGTCAGGGATGAAGTAAGGAGACCGGTGTGTAACCGAATGTCACAGGGTGTCTCACTTTCTCAGGACACTGATGAGCTCATCCAGTGCTGGAGACTGGCAGGTTAGCCTTCCCCCCTAACTTCTCAGTTTGACCCATGTAAATGTTTGTGGTTACTACTGTCCTAAGTGGATGACAGGTCAAAACTCTGACCAAGAGAAGTCGTGAAACCAGTTAACCTGTAAACATTTCCTAAACTACCTCTACTTGAACTGTGGACTCTTTGCATACTGCTGACTGTGTTCTCATGAAGAAACAGAGTAACAGTTACCATGGACACCCCATGCGTGTATTTTTTTCACATTCATGAAGAATTGAGGAATTTATAGCTTCATTTAATCCTCATAAATACCCAATAATTACCCATCTTTCAGATAAGGAAGCAGAAGGTTGTAGGGATTTGGAGAATTTAAGATAGAAAGTTATAGAGAGACTTACCTCTGGTTCTGACCTTCCCACATCTTATCTCTTAAAGGAGACAGTTCCTCTGATCTTCTCATTTAAAAGTTCATAACAGTAGACTTTTGTGGTTCCCAAGGAATGAAATTACATAATCACCCTATGTACCATTGAGTGTAGGGACCATATGTCTTCACTTAGACACAGGGGCAACCATAAGTCAGTCTTTGTCTTCCATTAAAACCCTAATCATGACATTCCAGGACCTTGTTTCCCTCGACTAACATAGTGAGATGACTGTCACCAGGATGCAGTCAGGGGCAAATATGGTCTGCCACCTCTGAGCACCTCAGGTGTATCCACCCTTAGCAAGCTCTTTGCAGAGGTGTGACTCAGATGAAGAAAGTAGGTCTGGAGTGTTTTTGAATTTTTCTCAACATCTATCCACCAGAAAATAATGTTCACGAATTTCAAACTTGGGTTTGTGACCATTTTATCCTCAAACCTATCAAAAATCACATTATGGTGGGACATATAACCTATAAACTCTCTCTAAGCTATTGCCATGTAGCGGGCCACTTTAGCTGTCAAAAAAAAAAATGTCCATCAGCTTGGTCAGGGTTAGCCATGAATTATGCAAGCTCAGATTTACGTGAGGTCTGGAGGGATGTACCCTCTCATTGAATACAGCTGCCGTGACTTTAAAGTAGACTGGGTCAGGTAAGACTCTCTGTTCTTATGGCCAAACAATCTGCAGTGAGGCTGTTATCACCACAGACCCCCACCATCACTTTCTGGCCCCTGGCCTCAGATTATTCCGATGGCTGGATCATCTGTCTGCCAGAATCTGTTGAGAATTAAGTGAATGATAAACCTCACGTCTCCTTCTGCTGGCTAGACCCAGGGTATCAGAATCAGGGAAAAGAGCTGCAGAGATCTTGGAGTGAGGAAACGACTCTCACCAAGGCCTGCTTTGAGATTATCCAAGCATGAGGAAACAAACTCTAAAGCCCGAAGGCCAGAGAATAGAGGAGAGAAACCAGTTGGGGTAGATGAAGGGCAGTAGGATCTGGTGGAGACTTCAGAGAACTGCAGGGCACAGATAAAGCCACCACCCTGTTTCAGCAAGTGTCGACTTTCCTGTCCCTGTCAGATTCTATAAGCCCAAAATATGGATCTAAAATGTTGACAACTGATTAGAAAGCAAATCCCCTTCTGGATTTGGCCTACTGGTGATGGTTGGTATCCTTTCATTTTGATTTACCCAAGCCTTAACATGAGCTATGTTGTTGAGTCTCATTTCACTTGGGGCAAGCATCTTCCTCACTTCCTGGGTTCATGGAGGGCGATCCTGGGTTTTATTCCCTCTGTGCTCCTCATGTGATTCATGCAAATTCATTTAACTGTCAACACTCCTCAGTTCTCACCTGTGAAATGAAAACCAGGACAACCTGCTTCCTAGTGCCACAGTGACAAGCAAATGAGACAGAAGACAGAAACTCACTCTAAATCCTGCTATGGGCTGGGAGATTAGCATCATTTCTGGAAATATGTCCTGATCAAGTTGCTGGACTTCCCTCCCTCACATGTTTCCTTCTGAGGCTTCTGAGTATCTTGGTTTCAGATTGATGCTATCTATATCCATCTGCCCATCGTGCCTTGATTGGAATAAGCATCAGAAAGGAAGGGACCAGGTCTGCATCCTAAACTGATAATGAGGGAGGGGGAACTCATCAGTGCCCGGTACCCAGCTCAGGATTGACCTGACTCATAAAGGCATCCTCTAACTTTTTAAAAACTGTGCAGGTGGAGAAAAGCCAGCACCTTTCTTACTCAGATGACTCCATCAGCTGGACTTATAGGTGACATTTCTATTGCATACAATTCATGTATGGTCTGCTGAGACCCTGCATGTGAAATTCTATCCGCAGTGTCCACAACACAGACACAATATATTATTTATAGAGTTGTGTAAAATAACTGTGCTGCTGTTTCTGTTAACAGTCATAAGCCCCTCTAGTTTGTCCATTTTCAAGGCATTTTTGAAGTTCTTGGGCAATTAAAATCACTCAGAAGCACCGCTTTTCCTACAAAAGGATTACCTAGAACATCAATGCCTCCGAATTCATCACCTAATTTGCATTATTCCTTGGTTAAATATAGTATTTGCATGTATAAAGAATAATCTTTGAATATGAAAAGGAATTTATGGTATTGCAATATATTGAGCTCTTTGGAGGAAAGATATTATGTAAATCTCAAAATTAAATATTAAAACAATATTACACGCTGCCTATGAAAATGTAGAGTGCTAAGATCCCATATGCTGGAACCAGTTCATTTTTAAAGGCTGGTCTCACTGGAAAAGAGTGGATGAGAATTGCTCTAGAGTAGAGAAAAGATTGAGTCAGGGCTTTAAAAACACTGGCATGACTTTAAAGAAAACCTTGAAAGAAGTAAATAAAGGAAAAGTTTTTTTTAAACTTAACGAAAATGGAATTTTCTCTGTTCTTAATTCAATTTCATAGTTCATTTTATTGCTGTTTTTTTTTTTTTTTTTTTATTGTTGTTGTTGCTGACTCCAGGAAGGTTCAGGTTGTTTCTTAACCCCTGCCATTGAGAAGAAACTTGCAGATGGCCTGAGGAAGATGTTGACCGCAGAAAGGCCATTTGCAGGCACCGACATGTTGCCCATGGGGGTGAGGTCAGCAGACAGCACTACTGTTGACCCAGGTTGTGGGTGTCCGCCCTCGGCAGCTTTGGGGTTGCCCTCTGCATGGAGAGCTCAGAGAAGAAACTAGGCTTTCTCACCTGCTACCAGCTTCCTGGGAAAAGAGCCATAGGGTACCCACAGAGAGCAGCTCATACACGTGTTAGGCTGGGGGTGGGGGAGGCAACTGGCTGTGTCTTGGAAGTTCAGATCAGCTGGATGACCAGATATCCTCCTCTCCTGTGGCTCCTAAAATGACTTAGCAAATTGATGTTTAGGATAATGCTGTGTTCAGAAGGACAGAAGGAGATTAAGCCCCCTTTAGAAAGTTTGTTGGTCTATTTGAACTCATGACCTTTGGAAATGCAATCACTTAACACAATCTCCATCACAGTTAACAGATGTTGGCTCAATGCTCACCCTTGTCTTGCCCATTCTCCTTCATTCCCTTTCTCAGCAAATGCACTGATATCCTCTGTCAATCATACACACAGCAGGAAGTAAACAGGCAAAGATCCATGTCTTCATGGGGCTTGCTTGTGGTAATCCACATCGCAGACTAAGGTCTAAGGACAGCCACAAGCAGATTGGAGTTCTGCTGTAACTCCAGGGTCTGAGCTCCTCAACTGGGTTCTTGGTCCCTGCTTGAGACTTAGGATATAAAAAAATGCCAATTCCAGAGAGCACTTCAGTTTCTGGTTTCAGTAGCTCTTCAGGGACCATGGTGCATGGGATACTTTACTGTTAGCTAACTGGAATAGTATGACCTCCATGCCGGGTAGGCCACACAAAGATTGGGTTTCAGACATTTTTATTTCTGGTACTGAGTTGTAGCTAGTGATGCTGAGAGCTGAGAATGGTTCCACCATGGATTACTGCTAAAAGACTAGAATGTCACCAGGAACTTGGGGACTTGTTTGTTCGTCTTTCTCTATGTTGGGTCAAGTGTTATAAGTATACAGCTTGGGTGGTGACAGTGGTGCTGTTGACAATGTGATGATACAAAGTCCACATGAGCTTGTTACAATCCTCAGCTGCAGAAGAAATATAAGATGGTTTATAACACAGCTACCATTGGCATTGTGATCTTGGCAAAGAAGGGTAGAAGTGTGGAGAGGGGTCTTGATACATGCCCATTTAACTTCTGCCTGATTTTTCTATTGCTTGAAGAGATACTATGACCCAGGCAACTTACAGAAGAAAGAGTTTATTGGGGGCTTAGAACTCCAGAAGGTTGGATCTCATGACCATCATAGCAGGGACCATGGCAGCAGGCAGGCAGGAATGGCACTGGAGTAGTAGTTGAGAGATTACATCCTGATCTACAAGCACTAGGCAGAGAGAACTAACTGGGAATGTAATGGGCTGTTAAAACCTCCAAGCCAGTTCCCCAGTGACATACTATCTCCCATGAGGCCACACCTCCTAATCTCTCTCAACAGTTTCACCAACCAGGGACCAAGCATTCAAATATATAAGCCTATTGTGGGGCAGGGCATTCTCATCCAGAGCACCACACCAAACATGAACCAGCTTTCCAGAAGAGCACTCCTTGGGTCTACCATATTGACTTCTGAAGACTGTGTCTACCTAGATGCTTAAAGCACAAAAAAATTCCACAAATGTTAATAAATAAATTAATAAGGAACATTCCAATTCTCTGAAATCACTTTCTGGCATCACCAAATAATTTAGCTTCAGCTCTTTCAGTGGTTTCTTTATATATATATATTTTTTTTCTATATTCTTTGTTTACATTCCAAATGATTTCCCCTTTCCCGGATCCCCCCCCCCAATATGTCCCATAAACCTTCTCTCCATCCATTCTCCAATCACCTCCCTCCTTTTTTTCTCTGTCCTTATATTCCCTTCCAATGCTAGATCAATCCTTTCCAGGATCAGGACCTTCTCCATACTTCTTCATGGGAGTCATTTGTTATGCGATTTGTGCCTTGGGTATTCAGGGCTTCTGGGCTAATTAATATCCACTTATCAGAGATTGCATTCCATGTGTATTCTTTTGTGACTGGGTTAACTCACTTAGGATGATATTTTCCAGATCAAACCATTTGCCTAAAAATGTTGTGAATTCATTGTTTCTAATTGCTGAGTAGTATTCCACGTTTTCTGTATCCATTCCTCCTTTGAGGGGCATCTGGGTTCTTTCCAGCTTCTGGCTATTATAAATAAGGCTGCTATGAACATAATGGAGCATGTGTTTTTATTGCATGCCGGGGAATCCTTTGGGTATATGCCCAGGAGAGGTATAGTGGGGTCCTCCGGAAGTGTCATGACCAGTTTTCTGAGGAACCGCCAGACTGATTTCCAAAGTGGTTGTACCATCTTACAGCCCCACCACCAGTGGAGGAGTGTTCCTCTTTCTCCAGTGGTTTCTTTATAAGGTATTTCATTCTGGGCTAGATTAGAATTAAGCCTAAAACTCTTCCAAGTACTGATGAGGCATGGGACTTCTTATGTACTATAGTGTCCCACCCCCAAACTGACCCCATGGGAGCCACTGACTCTGACCTGGCCTGCTCCTTCTGCTCCCCCTGCTCCTCACTGTCAGAACCACTGGCAGGCACATTGGTAGCTAGCTGGGCTGGCATTCCAGTGCTGCTGTCTGTCCACCTGCATCTCCGCTCCCTGCCTGTCATTTTCCCAGCACCATCCATGTTAAACAGGCAGGAGCACGAGGGGTTTTTGAATGCAGCAATTAACAAAACAGTAATCAAGCTAAGTGTTTAATTTCAGAAAATTAACATCTTCTCAGAGCGGATGTGAAAGACTGGGGGAAAAGGCACAGCAAGGGTTCTGGATAAATGAAGGCAAAGCTGGACCACAAATATTTTGTCGAGAAATGGGGGATCTGTCAGCACCCCAGGCCGTGGGATCAGTGTCTTCTTCACTGTAGGATGGTAGCTACAGCGTTGAGCCCTAAGATGCATTTAAAGCATGCATTTCCTTCTTTCCCTTTTTCTGTTTCTTTCTTCTACTAGGACATAAGGACAGAGCAATGGCCTAGTCATACTCTGTGATGTATCTGCCCTGTAGAGAAATCCTAGTGAGACGTTTTTCTTCCTTAAACATTGCTAGCCACATGGATGGCATAGTGAGTCCTTGGATGAGTAATAAGAGGTGTGTGTGTGTGTGTGTGTGTGTGTGTGTGTGTGTGTGTGTGTGTGGTGTTTGGTTCAGCATTGCACGTGCCCACATACACACATGCATTATGTTACTATTCTCCTGGTGGGTCCTGCAGGGAAGGGGCCATGTTTCATCCCTCTAGGCAACTCCCGTACCTCAGCATAGTGTCTTCAGCTTCAGGCTCCTGAGTGGCCTTCGATCATACCCACAGACACTGCCTCATAAGCCACTGACACTGTTCTTTACATGATGTGCATAGGGAGGTGTGATTGTAAAAAAGGAGGCATGCAGGGAGCTGGGTGGAGACAGGGACAGCAAAGTTCTCTTGGTGTCTGTTCCCTCATCTGGTTGGTGGGAAGGAATGCGGAGACTAAAGATGGGGACAGCAGGGGAAGAGTGCTGTATGCGAGAAATGCTGTGAGGTCTGAGGTAGGCTTGAGGCTTTGTGATGAAAGGTGACAGTTATTAGGAAGAACAGAGCTCTCAGGGGTTACACTGAGCTCAGCCCTGCCTGCAGAAGCCCCTCAAACGGTGTACTCACAGGACCGTAGGTCCTCGGGAGGAGAATGTAATCTGACTTAATGAGCAGCTTTCCTTCAAGGGTCTAGCAGGCAGCTGACATTGAGAACAAAGAAAGCAAGGCTGGAGAAGGAGACAATGGCTGGAAACTACCTAGGCGATATCCCAGGGGCTTCCAGAAGCCTTCCGGGGACAGCAGCTAGAGAAGATAGGTTCAGTCCTACGCGTAGCAAATTGTGGAGGATTTGAGCACCTGTTCAAAGCGTTGTTTATGCAGTTGGATATTCAGACTTCAGTTTTCTCTCTCAAGTGGGAAATGAGGTTGGTTGCCAAGAGCGCGGGGGATAGTATTGAGGCTGAAGAGTTGAGGGGAGTGGAGCAAATCTGATGAACAATTACGGAGAATGGGGGATGAAATAACCAGAGAACTCTGGGTTTCTAGAATTCGGTGAGAGCTCATTTGAAGCTGATAATCACATATTTACAAAGATGCTCCACTACCCCTGCTGGCCTTGCCCTTGCACACGGCCTTCCCGGCAGCAAACTTCCTGGATATCAGACCCTACAAGGAGACCATGTATCTATGTCTGGTTGAGTTTTGACAGTTGTATGGTGTGATGAGAGAAAGACTCCCCTGCCTGAGGGCATGAGTACCTCAAATTTCATTACCGGAAAGACAGAAGCTAAGCAGAATAATAAGCTATATGAATCAGAAGGGGGCTGACTTTGTGGGTGGAAATGGTGCCAACGGGGCAGATGAAGGCAGGAAGAGTTACAATGGATCATCGGAGATGGTGCTGAGGAATTACAATACTTAGTCTGTAATTTTGAAAATGGAATAACTTCGGGTGAAATGAAGTCCAAGTGCAGACCGTGGGCTGAGCAGACATGGGAGAGGTGTGGAGATGAGGGGATGAAGTCTGCATTACTTGAGAGGACACTGGGATGATTCTCTGGAGAGCAAGGGTCGTGGTGGAGTGGAACAGAAACGGCCGTGAATGAGGATGTGGTGGAGGGAAGAGTACATGTTTGTCTCAAGATCTGGACAGTGGTGGTCCAGACATGTGGCACCTCTGCAGAGGATGCAGGGGATGCTGAGAAGTATGTGAGAGAGGCAGGAAGGCCACACCCCATGTCCAGCCCCTGAGGGGTGTATAGGTGTCAGCCATAAAATCACCAAGTGTTAACAGTGAGAGAGAGCAGTGGGGGGAGGAGCCTCTGAGGAGAGCTCTCCCTTAACACACATAGAGGAAGACCATTGTTAGAGGAGGCAGTGGGGGCGGGAGACCTTCCTGGTTTCTTAGCAGCCCCTTTGGAGGGTCCAATGGGAATGTGGGTATGGTAAAGCCAGGGTTGAGGGAAACGTGACTTGGACTTTGTGGAGATGGTGGAACCCAAGGAGGAGCTCATGGTGTGTGTCGTAGGAGGGCAGCCAGCTGTAGTGAGCCACCTGATGAGGAAAGGCAATGCTGAAGGCAGAGGGATTGCCACCATTGTGTGAGGCTCTGTGAATGTGTCTGGGTGAGAGTTAGGGAGGAATCAGGGCATACAACCCACTGTAATGTATCTCTTGTTGCCTTCAGGGCCAGCAAGGCCCACCCAGGTGGGTGGGTTGTGGACTTCCTGGTGAAACATCCTGGGATCTGTTATTAGATCAAAGGGGCCCACACCCATCTTATAACACAAGGACAGCAGGTAGGCCTCCAGGAGTCAGTTGAACAGAGCATGTCAGCTAACCTTAGGTCCTGATGACCCCCATGTGGCCTTGGCGGTGAGCCTGATGCCTTCTGAGAACAAGCAACTCCCCACCCTGACCTGACACATACAACTCCACAGCTTCCCATGCCTCGAGGGTCACATAGCTCAGGTTGGCTGTCATTTCTACAGCAAATTCTCATTTTCTGCAGTACCTTCTGGTTCCCTTGGTAGAGAGAAAGAGATGTGGAGAAATGGGGGCACCAGGAGCAGAATGCATGGCAGGGCTATTGTTCCCCATACTTGGATGGAAGTCGTTGCAGGGAACCCAGCTCTCTCTGAAGACAGTGGGTGATAGGAGCCTAGCTGCCTTCTACCCTGGGGCAAGGCATCCTCTAGGGATAGTGGAATTGCTGAGCTCCTAACTGTAGGGACAGGATTGAGGGCCAGCTAGCATCTGGAAAAGAGGCCAGGCTATTTCTGGCTCTGCATTAACTTGCTGGGGACTTAAGAAAGTCGCTGTCTCTCTCCTGCCTTCAGCCAGCTAATCTGTAAATTCTAAGAGTTGACAGAAAATTGAATGACCTGGATGTCCTCTCAGAGCTTAACATTTCTGATTTCCAGATTTGTAGATAAGCAGTTTCCAAACGCGAGCACGCATCGGATTCGTCTGAAGGTCTGGAAGGGTCCTTAAGCCCAGATTACTGGGTCCTGGCTCAGCCAGGGTGGGAATCAAATGTCCGCAGTTATTACCAGATCCCAGGTGGTGCTGATCTGGGACCACAACCTCAGAACTCACAGAGTTAGGTGGATGGTTTGAGTAAGGAATATCTCTCACGTGCATGAGACAGAAGAAAAAATGAGGTTCCTGCATTTAACTCTTATTTTTGAGAAAGACTCCATCCACAGGTCCCAGATGCATGTGCATGCACTTGCATATGTTCGTGTATAACACACACACACACACACACACACACACACACACACAGCTTTGGCTTAGAACCAAACCTTTAATGAAAGGAAGAGTCTCTGACTCTACCTGTGGGTATGAAGCTAACTTAGCTCACTCAACACTGAAGTCCTCACTTTTCCTTGCAGAGTCCTACCTACTCCCTGACTCAGCCCACAACAACAAGGAACAAAGACTGCACACCTAGGGCCTCCTCTGACACAAGGTAATTCCAGGTTAGAGAGGAAATTCAAAGGAAGTGTCAGGGTTAACTCTCAGAATAAAACATGAAGCCAATGTTCACAATAGGAGAAAACAATGAGAGAAATAATTAATTCTGCTTTTGTATTCATACCCAGGCTCCAAACTAATTGCTTATTTGTTTAATCTACTTTGACCAGAAGTGTTACTGCACCAAAAGTATTTAATGAGTCAGGCTTCCTAATGTAAAATTCAGGCATATTTGTGCAGTGGGATGAGTTCTCATCAACAGAGGGAGAGCCTGCTCTCTAGACAGGGCCGTCTGGGCTGAGTTTCTTCCTAGAATGGAAATATCACCGGAAATGCAAGTCATCAAGGGTACAAACCATTCTTTGCCATCAGTACCAAGAGCCCTGGACTCTTCTGCTGATGTTTCAATACAAGTTTGGGATTTTCCCTCCTGTGGATTGTTTTCTTTGAGGGAAAAGCCGGCCAGCCCTTCCCAATGGGCCTCTCCTTACTGTGTCATCCACACCTTTCTAGGAACTAACACAACTTAACCTAAGGCTCCCCACGGGACTCTCAGAGGTTTCCAGCAGTTTAGCTACCCTGAGATGGAGATTGACTCAGCCTCCTGAGTTTCTTCATCAATGCAATGCAGAAATCTTGTCCTTACCTCCCTGGAACCCCCATATATATAGCTGTTCCATGTTCCCCTTCCCAGAATTCACAGCTCCGATTTTCCTCACCCACCCTCTTGTAATGCTAATACCTATGTTCTGAAGAACTAAGCCATTGTACACACAGATACACACACACACACACACACACACACGCCCACACCCTTTTCCTCTGAGGACTTTGGAGAAGATCCCTAACCACTGCAGTAAGAGCAACATTTGTTGGGCATCTAAAATATGGTTAAGTGAAGAGGGGCTAAAACTATAACTCCTTCTCTAAAGACCTTACTTCCATGATGGAGAACAGGGAATTTAAGTAATGGAGAGCTTTTTTTTTTTTTAATATTTTTATTTTCTATAGTCTTTGTTTACATTCCAAATGATTTCCCCTTTCCCGTATCCCCCCTCCCCATATGTCCCATAAACCTTCTTCTCTCCATCCCTTCTCTAATCACCTCCCTCCTTTTTCTCTGTCCTTATATTCCCTTCCCATGCTAGATCAATCCTTTCCAGGATCAGGAGCCTCTCCATACTTCTTCATGGGAGTCATTTGCTATGCAATTTGTACCTTGGGTATTCAGGGCTTCTGGGCTAATTAATATCCACTTATCAGAGATTGCATTCCATGTGTATTCTTTTGTGATTGGGTTACCTCACTTACGATGATATTTTCCAGATCAAACCATTTGTCTAAAAATTTTGTGAATTCATTGTTTCTAATTGCTGAGTAGTATTCCATTGTGTAAATATACCACATTTTCTGTATCCATTCCTCCTTTGAGGGGCATCTGGGTTCTTTCCAGCTTCTGGCTATTATAAATAAGACTGCTATGAACATAATGGAGCAGGTGTCTTTATTGCATGCCGGGGAATCCTTTGGGTATATGCCCAGGAGAGGTATAGCAGGGTCCTCTGGAAGTCTCATGTCCAGTTTTCTGAGGAACCTCCAGACTGATTTCCACAGTGGTTGTACCATCTTACAGCCCCACCAGCAGTGGAGGAGTGTTCCTCTTTCTCCACATCCTCACCAACACCTGCTGTCTCCTGAGTTTTTGACCTTAGCCATTCTGACTGGTGTAAGGTGAAATCTCAGGGTTGTTTTGATCTGCATTTCCCTAATGACTAATGATGTTGAGCACTTCTTAAGGTGCCTCTCTGCCATCCGAATTTCTTCAGGTGAAAATTCTTTGTTAAGATCTGTACCCCATTTTTAATAGGGTTATTTGGTTCCCTGGGGTCTAACTTCTTGAGTTCTTTGTATATATTGGATATTAGCCCTCTATCAGATGTGGGGTTGGTGAATATCCTTTCCCAATTTGATGGTTGCCGTTTTGTCCTTTTAACAGTGTCCTTTGCCTTACAGAAACTTTGGGACCTCATAAAATGGCAAGCTTATATCCAGGCCCAACACATTCCCAGTGACTTTATGAACAGTGAGGGATTTGAAATCGACGAAGCCACCCAGGGCAGTGCTTTTAAAGGCTAGCGGTATAATGAAGTCAGGTCATGATTAGATATGAGAAGCAGGTTTCTGAACCTGCATGATCAGTGCCTACCATACCTGTAAATGTTAGGGAGTTAGGACTTTTTCCAACAGGGAGGTACTGAAGGTTTGAGGGGGCGGGTCTTAGAGTAATGGGTAAAGTCAAGCTCCAGGAAGGCTAGTCTTGCTATACTGCGGTTTGAAGTAAAGGGGTTCAGAGGTAGATATGAATGCTGGGAGAATATGGCGAGGCACAAGGAGAGTAGAAAGCTCTATGGAAAGGCCACGGTAGAGCCTCTGGAACACTTGGGTCATGCTGCTGGATGAACTGGGTATGGTTCCCTACCTAGAGTTACAGGTTGTCTTTTGTTAGAATAAGACAGTCTCTCTTCCTAAACTATTTCCTGGAAAAACCAGGCTGACTTCAGGTTTCACAGGAAATAATTTCTCTTCCTGAATATGTCTCTTCCATATTTGGCAATTCTTTTTGTCTGTCTGTCTGTCTGTCTGGGATGTCCCTGGCTCCAAGTCCCTTCTTGCCTAGCACCTCCACCCTAATATGGTTGACATGTTTATTTATTGTCTCAAAGGTATTTATGAAATAAATGCCAAGGCCGCTGTTGGATTGTGCGTCTCCCATTTATCATGAGGAGCTATGCCCAGGGATTGGTTTGCATGTGTGAGCAGCAGTAGTCTCGGGAGGAGAGTTGTAGGTGGATGCCAAGTGCCCAGCCTGACAGGAGTGGTAGACCACACATGGCACAGCTTCAGAACATTTGGAAAATTCATAATGTGAGGATTAACATTGCTGTTGTATGGCTGAAAAATATAAGCCTTGAAGTTGCTAAGGCCTCAGGTTCATTTAGGATCGCACAGTAAGCAGAAGGCCCAGCTAGAATAGGAGCCTGTCTCTCAGCAGCATTATAGGGCCCTGCATATAGCCCTCCTTCATTTCTGCTAATTCCTACTGCACTGGGCTGCTTGTTATTCTTCAGTTCACCTGTCTTCACAGCTGGGGTCCGTGCTATAGAAGGCAAGCTATGAGGCTGAGGACCATTGGGCTGGGGGATGCTACTCTAGACAGAGGATAGGAGGCTGGTACTTCCATATGCTCCAGCAACTCAATCCTAGGTTTACCCTCAAGAGAAATGCAAGCATATGCCACACAGAAACTGGTATATGAATACTCACGGAATTATTATTCTTGTATGTGTGTGTGTGTATGTGTGTGCACATGTATGTGTGAGAGAGCCCATATGCATATGTGTGTATGTGTGTGTGTATGTGTACGTGTATATGTGTGTGTGTGTGTGTATACATTATGGATGCATGTAGAGGTCAGAAGACAACTTCAGCTGTCATTCCTCAGGATTTTTTCCACTCTGTCTTTTGTTTTTGTTTGGTTTTCAATTTATTTATCTATTTATTTTATGTGACTACACTGTTGCTGTCTTCAGAAACACCACAAGAGGGCATCGGATCCCATTACAGATGGTTGTGAGCCACCATGTGGTTGCTGGGAATTGAACTCAGGACCTCTGGAAGAGCAGTTAGTGCCCTTAACCGCTGAGCCTTCTTTCCACTTTGTTTTTTGAGACAGAGTATCTCAAAACAGGCCAAACTGGCTGTCTAGAAGTCCCAGGCATTTCACCTGGCTCTGCCTCCCTGGCACTGGGATTGCAAATCTACATCAGCATACCTGGCTTTGGGGGTTGGGGCAGGTTCTGGCCCTTGAATTCAGGCCTTCATGCTTATATGGCAAGATCTTTATTGATGGAGCCATTTCCCTGACCTTGAATTATTATTTTTATTTTACAATTAAAAAAGAATTTCACATATGTATAGAATATATTAGGGTCATATTCATGTTCCATTACTCTCTCTTTTCCATCCCTCTCTCTTGTTAACTCATTTCTCTTTCTACCTAATGAGCCTTTTTCATACTGTAGTTTCAGTGGTGCATGCGTGTAAGTCTTCTGCAGGCAGCTAGGCCTTCTGCATATTCTGTATACGTGGCCATTCCGTATCAGCATGGCAGTACTTCATAGCATTGGTCTCCACTCTCCAGCTCTTACACTTTTTTCTGGACCCTGTAAATGTTCCCTGGGCCTTGGATGATTGTGTTCTAATTATGCTTAGAGCTGAACACTCAACTGTCACTTTTTCAGTATTTTGACCAGTTGTGAGTCTCTGCATTAAGTTGTTAGTCTCTGATGCAAAAGTCTTTGGCATCACCCTGCCAAAAAGAAGCTTGTCTGACCAAGCTGGGAGCAGCATTAGTGTGTGGGTCTAAACATAAATACTTAGAAGTCAGTTCTGGCTGCATACAAGTTTAGCAAAATATCAGTAGTATGTTTTCCCCAGGGTCTGCAGCCTCCCCATCCATAGGCTTTTGGCCCTTCCCAGTATCAGGCATATGTTCCCACCTGTAGAATGGCCTTTGATTCTAACTGGAAAGTGATTGGCTACCCTCCACCTCCCAAATATTCTTGCCACTGTTACAGCTCTGTATGCCCCTCGCCTGTCTATCCAGAGCCACAGCACAAAGGATTCACAGCTGGGAAAGACAATTGGAGACCTTTCTCTCCTTTCAGCCTGCAGAGCACCTTCTGGTGCTGTGGGCTCCAGACAGCAGGAAGGCTGCTGACAGCTCAGTGCCAGTGTTGTCTTAACGCCACCAGTGTGGAAGCCGTTCAAAAAGGATGCTTATGTTAAAAGTTGTTGGCAGGTCTTGAGCTTACATAGTTCATACTGAGACAGCAGTGTCCCTTGGGGGAAATGGTCACTGTAATCACCATCTCCTATGGAAGGACCAAGGAAAATGACCCTGCTATGTCCACCATAGGATCTTCTCCTTAAAAGTCTTCTGAGCAAACTTAGATATGAACTCCTTCAGACTAAAGAGACCATTCACCCTTCAGGAGACTTTGAAACCTTCTTCCTCAGCTGAGCAAGTTACAGGGAATTCAGTGATGACCTGCAGAATTCGAGCTGAGAGAAATGGAAACAGACCATCTCTGGTAGGACTCACAGCTGTACAAGCAAGGCTGTTTTCTTCTTAGAAAAGGTTCGATGACCTCCAAAATTTTCAAATGTCTTATTTTCATAACTTCTTCAAACATTGTAGTTCAACAGAGCAACTTAATTCAGAGTGTACTTGCAGTTTGCTGTGAATTTTCTTTAAAACTACATGTAAATATTTTTGATGTCTTTAAAAAAAAAGTATATTAACATAGTAAACTTGTATCAGTTGTTAGATCCCAAAGTGGATTATGGATAACCCTCTTGAAGGAATTATTTTGGCCCAAAAATCAATTAAGAGATTATGAAGTAATTTCTAATAAGCAAGGATAATGCTTCGAACTTAATAATTATCATTGAAAAAAAGCACATTTAATTATTCTTATATTTTGGAATTGGAAATGATTATCTGTCAGGGGAAAATATCCCCACTGAATAAGGGAAACAAAAATGAGTAAGAAAAGAAAGTTGAATGTGATCCAGTTTGTAGCTAAATTAGTGGGTCAAGGCACACACCATCCCAGCGGCGCTGTCAAGGTTTGCACACGGCTGTCCTCCAGGTCCACATATGGAAAGATGGATTTCTGAGATGGTTTCCTGGCTCCATATCAGCTTCCATGAAGCCATAAGCCTTACTGCCCTCTTCAGAAGCCTGGCTATTGCTGTGTTGATGCCCATCTCTCGTACTGTTGGCCAGGACAGTGACCAAGGTTGGGCTCTGGCACTTGTCCTACATTGTGACTGTAATCCTTTCCAACTTGCCTTAGGGCCGTCTTATCTACAGTTTATCCACATCCCACTTGTTAGAACAGGCAAGAACATTCTGTGCACTTGCTCTTCTGCATGTGATGCTCTCTTTTGGATTTCTCTGCTATTAAAGCAGCTGGGGAGAAAGATCTCCCAAACGTTTTCAGTAGCACAAACTGAGATAAAGGATGTCTCTCCCTTGGCCTGACCCTCTTTTTTTCTCCAAGTCTGAGCTACTTGAAAACTGCTTTTAAGTGTTCTTTTCTGATTCTAATATCCTCAAAGTTACTCTGGGTACTGATGGTAGACTCCCCTAGTGCATACTATTGGCTCTAACTTTGCTTCAACCCTGGTTAGATTTTGTATTGGGGACAGAAGGACCACCATTGTTTCTTCTTCTCTTTATGATCCTGTTGGGGTAGCATCTGTGTTTTGGGGGCAATTTTGTTCCTGTTTAGATTTTTTTCTGAGTACCTCCTTTTGAGGCCACAGATCTTTCCTGACATTTCAGTATTTTCTTTCCAAATAACCTCTGAACTTAATCTTTCTTTTCTTTTAACCAGTCTCTCTCTCTCTCTCTCTCTCTCTCTCTCTCTCTCTCTCTCTCTCTCTCTCTCTCTCATAAATTTGAATAATCTTGTGAATTCTTAATTTTCATTATTTCTCTCTCTCAAAATGTTTAATTTATCAAAAGCTTTGTGCATCCTTGCAAAACAGATTCTTTCAAGCATTCAGCAAAACCATTTCTTCCTTTGAGGATTAAGTAGAAAACACTAGCCAGGACTGACGGTTGAAATCAATGTTTTGGGGGTTACAGGGTTACAAGGTTTGCCTCTCGTAGAATTAATCTCCCTACCTGCCTTAGTTTTTCTAGAAGTTGGTGTTTGGATGAATACCCAAGTTTCTTTCTATTTTTCATATGTCTGATGGTTTCATAGCACACAAAAGATCAGCTTTAGAGGTAATATTTGTCCTTGAAAAAGGAAAACCAAATCTGTCATTGTAGGTACTGCTGATGGCAGAGCCATCCATGGAAGCCTGTGCCTTCCATGCAGGGGCTAAAGAAATGCTCTGCTGCTTTCTCCCATGTGCTAAACCCCATCACGATTAAAGTATAAGACATCTAGAGTTCATTGTGCGGGACACACAGTTTATCAAAAGGTTTGTGACTATCAGGACATCACTGCCAACCTAAGGAATGTTGATGGGGATCATCAGCACAGCCCCCTTCATCTGGGTCTGCGAGCTGCTAGGTGGCTGCTGGGGTGGCCAATGCTATCTCCAGAAACAAGGGTGTGTATGACTTGGGATACTCCTTGTTTCTGGGTCTGTTGTGCCATGTAATTGTCTTTATAGTCTGAGTTTAGTGGGGATTGAATTCCAAGAACTTTAAGGACAAAGTTGTGCTATCTCACCTCCAACTCCAGTAACCAGAGCAGGCATGCCATAGTGTTTGACAGACAGATGGAGTTTTGAATGAAAGTTTTCTGAAGATTAGAGATAAAGCTAAGAATCAAGCCCAGGGTTAGCCTTGGGCTATTAGAATTGATATTTGCAAAGTTTAGTTCTGAGAATTATGCAAAATGATGGCATTTATTGTTCTACATTAATGCATGTTTATGTGATACTTTGATCACATTTATTCTCCAATTATCCCTCTTGAATTCTGTTCCCTTTTCCCCCAGTGTATTCTTCTATAGTTCTCTTCTATTTTTTTTTTTTTTTTACTGTCCCTGATCTAGCATCACATATGAAAAAAAAATATGTGAAATCGTCTTTTCAAATCTGGCCATTTTTTAAAATTAAGATTTATTTATTTATTTTATGTATTGAGTGGTCTATCTGCATATACATCTATAGATCAGAAGAGGGCATTAGATTACTTTGTGGTTGCTGGGAATTGAACTAAGGGCCTCTGGAAGATGAACCAGTGCTCTGAACCTCTGAGCCATCTCTCCAGCATGAAGCCTGGTTTTCTTTGCATGATAATCACCAGTTCAATGTTCAATCTAGTTCCCTGCAAATGATATGATTCTGATCTTCTATGTGGCTGACTAGAACTCCACTGTGCAGTAATGTGTGTGTGTGAGGGGGGGCAGAGAAAGAGAGACAGAGACAGACAGAGAAACACAGAGAATTATGTACTGCCTTTGACACCTTCAGGTATATACTCAGGAGTGGTAATATGAATTGTATAATTTGGATTGTGGTTTTCTGAGGAATTTGTAAAGTACCTGCACATTCCCACCAACAGTGTGTAAGCTTTCTCCCACCTCACCCTTCTGAGCTGTTGTTTTTGTTGCCCACCATAGCCATTCCAACTAGAGTGAGAGTTGCAATCTCATGTACATTTGACTTGCATTTCTGCCACAGCCACAGATAGCAAACATTTTTCATGTATTTATTAGCCATCTGCATGTTGGCTCTTGAAAAGTATCCATTGAGTTCAGTTGTCCGTTTATTGGTTGGATTATTTGTTCATTCGATGCTGAACTTGTTGAGTTGATTTTCCTTTTACTGGGTATCACCCATCAGGTGACTGGCTGACAAGGACCTTCTACCATTCTGCAGCTGCCTCTTCATTCCACTGCTGTCTCTGTTGATATACAGAAGCTTTCCAATTGGATGAATGCCAACATGTCAACTCTTGCTTTCTCTTCTGAGCTACAGAAGTCCTTATTCTGGAGGAAGCCACTGCCTATACCTGTATCATAAATGTTTCTGCTTTGTTTACCTCTACATGTTTCAATTTTCAGGTCTTAAATTCATACAGTTTTGAGGTGATTTTTGTGCAGAGTGAGAGGCAGGACTCTAATGTCAGCCTGAATGTTCCATTTCCCCAACACCATTTGTTAAAGATGGTGCCTTTCCCCTAACTTTTATATTTTTCCCGTTTTTGTTGAAAACTCTGATTCTGTAGCCGTGGCTTTATTTCTTGTTATTTCTTCTCTCGTCGTCGTCTCAGTTCTGTTTTGAGCCCATTCCTTGCTGTTTTATTACTATGGTTCTGTAATATGAAATGGAGTGTTTGATGTCTCCAGTGTTTGTTTTGCTGGGATTGCCTTGGCTACTTGGGGTCTTTTATACTTCCGTATGAACTTCAGGGATTTTCCCCCTTCTAGTTCTGTGAAGAATGTCATTAGAATGGTATAAGGATTATCCTGAATCTATGAATCACTTTCAGCAACGTGGCTGTTTCCCAGTATCTGCTCACTTGGGGCACTCAGGCTCTTCCCATCCTCTGGTGTCTTCTGTTTCTTTTGGGTTTCAGAGTTTTCATTACAGAAGCCTCTCATCTCCTTGGCTAGGCTTATTTCTAGATTCTGTTGATGTTATTATCAAGGCGATTGTTTTCCCGATTTCTTTTTTAGTGAGTTCATTTCTGGTGCTTAGAGAATCTACTGATTTTCAAGTGCTGATATTGTCTTCTGCTGCTCTCCTCAATTTTTAAATCAAATTTATAATCTTGCTGTGGAGTCTCTCAGAGACTTTGACTTCTTTTTTCTAATTTCTCCCCTGATTTCTCCAATGGCTTACTGGTGTTTCAAAGTGTATTTTTCAGTCTCTCTGTATCTGTGAGATATCTGTAGTTTCTCTTGTCAACTACTTCTAGTTTTTCTATGTGGTAAACTGTTAAGATCTAAACAAACATTTCAGTATTTTTGTGTTTGCCACGCCATCCTGCATATCTTTAAAGTGTTGCATTTGGGGGGCAGTTCCATGAGCTTCTGAGATGAGTGCATTCTGCATCCATTGGATATAGTATTCTATAGATGTATGCTGATTCCATTTGATCCACAGTGCAGTTGATCTCTGTGTCTCACAGCATGTTTCACTGTTGAACTTCGGTTTGGGTAGCCTATGCATTGGAGAGAATAGAAGATTAAAGTCACCTACTATCAGCCTTTTAGCCACCATAAAAATTTCTCAGAAAAATTACTAAAAGGAGGAAAGGTTTACTCCTACTCATACTTTTATGGGTTTCAATGCATGCTTGGCTTCCTTCCTAGCTGTGAGCCTAGGTGAAGCAGTCTACCATGGCAACAGGAACTCATGGTAGAACAAAGCTGCTTACCTTCTCATGACCAAGAAGCAGAGAGACAGCAAGAGGCCACAGACAATGTATTCCTTTCAAAGATACAACCCCAGTATTATTCTCTGACTAGGCCCCACCTCCTGGTTTTCATCACATGACCATAATGCCAACAGATTATGACTCCATCAGTGGGCTAGCCTGTTGATGGTATAAGAGCCTTGATGGTTTTCCACATCTTGGTAGCACCACCAGCCTGGGACAAAGCTTCAAATATATCAGCCTTCAAGGGAAATTTAAAAGACAAACCACAGCACACATTAGTATTGTGTTGATCCCTATTTGTGTCGTTATGGATACTTTTTATGGATATTTTTACTATGAATTGAGTCATACTTATATCAATGTGTATATATTTACAATCATTGCATCTTAATATGATGTTTCTTTTATCAATATATATATATATATATATATATATATCACATTTATCTCTTATAGTTTTAGGTTGAGATCACTTTGTTGAATATAGGATAACCATGTTACTTGTTTTCACACTCTGTTTGCTGGGAATATAACTTCTGATCCATTCACTTTAGTTAGTATATTCCTGTGCCACTGTGGTGAGTTTCCTGCAGGAAGCAAGTAGTTGAATTTTGTTTTATCATCTAAGAGGCCAGACTTCTTTGCCTTTTAACTGGAGAATTACAACCATTTACAGTAAGGATTACTAGTAAAAAGCATGTTCTACTTCCTGTCATAGTGCTGCTTTTCCTAAGGTTTGATTCCCTCCCACGCCCTATTTGCTCATCTGGTCTTAATATATTTATTCTTCCCTTTGCTATTTTTGTTGTGTCTATCTTCCTTTTCTGTGTGGAAGACTTTTAAGTATCTCTTGTAATGCTGACATAATGTTATGAACTGCTTTAGTTCATGTTTGTCTTGAGGGTCTTTATTTCTCCTGTTCTGAATGCTGAAAAAGAAAATATGAAACATGAAAAAAAAGGAACAATGAATGAGAGGGAAAAATCAAAATCAAAGATTTTAAAATGGAAAACAGCAAAGGGGAAAAGGATAAAAAGAAAATATTCTAGTGAGTTTTTTCATTAAAAGACTAGATGAGCAAATAGAAAAGTTCTTTCTTTCTTTCTTTCTTTCTTTCTTTCTTTCTTTCTTTCTTTCTTTCTTTCTTTCTTTCTTTCTTTCTTTCTTTTTCTTCTTCCTCCTCCTCCTTTTCCTCCTCCTCCTCCTCCTCCTTTTCCTCCTCCTCCTCCTCCTCCTCCTCCTCCTCCTCCTCCTCTTCTTCTTCTTCTTCTTCTTCTTCTTCTTCTTCTTCTTCTTCTTCTTCTTCTTCTTCTTCTTCTTCTTCTCTCTCTCTCTCTCTCTCTCTCTCTCTCTCTCTCTCTCTCTCTCTCTCTCTCTCTCTCTCCCTCTCTCTCTCTCTCTCTCCCTTTTATGGAGACAGGGTCTCTAGCTCAGTCTGGCCTTGGACTCAGTAAGTAGGGGAAGGTGAACAAGAGAGCCTAGAACTCTTGGTCTTTCTGCCTCTTCCTCCTGAGTCAGAATTACAAAGTTGCATCATCACATCTAGTTTTATGTGATTCTGGAGAATGGATCCATGTCTTCATATGGTAGGTGATCACTCTACGAATTGAGATACAGCTATAGCCTAAGAATTAAACATTAAAAGGTGGCAGGGAGATGCACATGTAAATTTCAATCTAAGACAAAAAAAGTTTTAATCAAAAGCAAGCAAGCAAACAAACAAAAACCCCACAAGTTTCCTTTCTGTGACCGAGGAGGCAGAAGGAAAAGTTCTGTGCAAGCTCTGGAGAAAACATAGACTGTATACTGTCTGCTTTCCCTGTTTCTCTTTTGTTCAACCAACAAAGAGGAATGGTTTGGGGGCAGAACCACTTGTAACTCCTGGTGACAGGAATGCATACTGTCCAGATTCATACAGGTTTCATGTTCTACATGCATTCCAGTGGCTGGCCCGTCACTGACTGCTGTTGCAGATCTAGGTCCAGGTCCATGCTGGGTGGCAGGGCAACAGTGCAGAGTTGCAGCCATCAGCTCTGAAGCAGGGACATCAGTGGATCCTGTCCTAATCTGGTATCCATCTCTGTGATAAAAACTCTAACAGAAACCAACTTTAAAAAGGTTCACTTTAGCTTACACTTCCAGGCAATAGCTCCTGACTGAGAGGAGTCAGGGGAGGAGCTCAAGGCAGGAACCTGGAGACAGGAACTAAAGCACAGTCTGCCATTGGAGATGCCACCACTCACAGCGGACTGGGCCCTCCCACACCAATCATGTATAAATGTCTCAAAGCCATGCTCAGAGGCCAACTCAATAGGATTCCCTAGTTGAATGTCTCTCTTCCTGGTCATTTTAGCTTGAGTCACCTTTACATAACCTAAGCCACACAGATCTGGTAATCCTCCCCTTAACTCTGGTGTTCTGCTCAGCTCCTGTAGGCAGTTACCCATAGGCACAGACTCACCCCATCACCCCATCATCATCGCTGATGATCCAAACTGGCAAATACCTTTGCCCTGCCCCCATCCCCTTCACCCTGCCTCCCTATACTTTTTTGTTTTTGTTTTTGTTTTTGTCTCAGCCTGGTGTGGCTTTCCACTCCATGGAGGTCTTACTTTTCTCATTATTATTATTATTATTATTATTATTGTTGTTGTTGTTTAATTTAATTATTACTTAGGTTTTTTTTTTTTTTTTGAAGGTTCCACTGAACAGATCTGACTTATCTGAAGGGGTTGGGACTCTTTGAATGTTTGTGTCAGAGTCTTGTCTATGGTTGCCAGACTGGCTCTCTGGCCAGCACTTGTATCAGCTCATGGCTTCCTTCCTAGACATGGGAAAATGAAGGAGCCTATGACTCTCCCAGCTGTAAGCCCAGGCAAGACCTTATCAAAATGACTTGTCAACAGCTACACGCTGTGGAGCCAGGGAAGCTCCCTGCGTGCCTTTCTTCTGCATGGGTCCTGGTTCCCCTGGCCGCTCTGCTGGACCTCTGCATGGTCTCAGGCCTGCGACACCGTGTCTCCTCTGCTTCCTCACCATCCTTTCACCCCGGTCTCTGTCATCTGCACATGGCTACCGGCCTCAGGGCCGGGAAGTTCTTTCTCCTCCTCAGTCCTCTACAAATAGGTATCAACCTTGGTGCTGGGGCATTCTTTCTCATCCTCTCTGGTCTGCTTTCCAAAGTCACTGAATTTTTTTTTATCTCTTAAGTCCATTTAGAGATAAAGTTTAGTTTAGTTTAGTGCTTTTTGTGATCCCCTATGGTCAACAGGTAGCTGCTTTTCTGCCTTTGATTCTATCCCCCAGAGAAAATGGCTATTGCTGTGTGTCTAACCCTCCAGCTTAGAGTCTTTACTGGCTGGTTTTGTGTGCCAACTTGACACAGGCTGGAGTTATCACAGAGAACAGTTGGGGAAGTGCCGCCATGAGGTCCAGCTGTGGGGCAATTTCTCAATTAGTGATTAAGGGGGAGGGCCCCTTGTGTGTGGTGCCATCCCTGGGCTGGTAGTCTTGGGTTCTATAAGAGAGCAGGCTGAGCAAGCAGGGAGAAGCAAGCCAGTAAGAAACATCCCTCCATGGCCTCTGCATCAGCTCCTGCTTCCTGACCTGCTTGAGTTCCAGTCCTGACTTCCTTTGGTGATGAACAGCAGTGTGGAAGTGTAAGCTCAATAAACCCTTTCCTCCCCAACTTGCTTCTTGGTCATGATGTTTGTGCAGGAATAGAAACTCTGACTAAGACAGAGTCTCTTTTTGTTTCTTTACTTGTTTAATTTCTTACTGCTTTTCTTGAGACAAGGTCTCATATAGGGTAGGCTGGTCTTGACCTCGTTATGTAACTAAGGATGACCTTTAACTTTTGACCCTTGTGCCTCTGCCTTCCCAAAACTGGTGTTACTGTTATGCACCGTCATGATTATTTTTCTATGATGCAAGGGAATGACTCCAGAACTCTGTGTATGCTCAGCGAGGACTCTAGCAGCTTACCTATATTCCTAGCTCTGAGTCTTCTAGTATTAACAGATGATGTTTTACTGCTTGAGACAGAGGGAACATGAAAACCTGTGGCATTTCCAAATCAACATCATGTAGACTGTGCTTCCACATGGCCTACAAGGGTAGTCTGAGTGACAAGAAGTGGTAGGAGAGCACTGTTATCAGTAGCCCTTCAGTCATCCCCATCTTTGATCACACTGAGCTCTCCAAATATAAGTCAACTCTGAGACACTGTGTCACGTTTTGAACTACCTGGACTCCTCTCCAAAGCATTCAGGGTCCTGGGCAAGGCCAACATGTGCTATCCAAATGGCTAACCACAGAGCCTGTGGCTAAATCAGGGGCCCAGTTCCCAGTTCCACTTTACCCACCTTAACAGTTGGATTTAACATATTTGGTCTCCTGAATGCTTCCTTCCATTTGGTTTCCAGGCAATCACCCGCTTTGGGCTCCTACTCCACTGACATTGCCTTCTCGAGGTCCTATGCTGTTTTCTTCTCATTTCCAACATCTTAAAACATGCACTCCACTCTGTATCTTCATGATCGGTCAGTTCCACGCCTTTCTGATTTATTGAATTGCTAATAGCTCCAACTTTACACATGTGTCTCCCTCTCCCAGTCTACATGGGACATCATAGACACCTGAAGAGCAGCCTTCAAAGTGGGACACCTGGTCTCCCTTCCCGGATGGCTACTGTTGATATCATCTCTCATCTCATTCAATGGCAGCCCTGCCCCTTGGATGTTCCAAACAAAAACCTTGCAGTCATTTTTAATTTTTTTCTTCTATATCCCACATCTATGGAGACCTTCCCAATGTCAGCATTCTTTGATTTGGGAAGTTCTACATCCCCTGGACATTGTGATGGAGTTCAGAAGACAGTAAATCAAAATTACATTATGCATGATTTTTCCAGTAGAGACAACTCTGTAATCAATCTAGATTGGCTACCCACAACAGACTAGAGGAGTAATCATACTCAAGTCTAGTTTATTGCATCAGTGACTCTGCTAGGGTTACTAATGGGAGTATGGGGGACCCAAAACCAGCTGTATCACTGAGAAGCCTGCCCCAAAATCTGTGACAATTACTGATGCAAGCAACCATCTCTGATGCTCCCTGTACAATCCATAGGCAGCTCCACCAGAGAGTCTCATCTCTCCAGAAATTGTTATTGCTTATATAAACTTGAGGAAGGGCCTTGTGGATCTTGTCATTTTATGAGCATCCTGAGGCTTCTAAGTTTTATGAGCTTTCTGAGTCTTATGAGTCTCCCTCTTCTCTCTAGGAGGGAATGATCTTATTGGGAGGAAATAACTACCCCATAGCACTCAGTGCACCTAATACCAAGTTTAGGCAAACCTAACTTAAGTGTGCTCAAAACAGTAGTCTATAGTTGGGAAGAATTATCTAATGTAGAGCGTAGTTTATAACAATGTATCAAACATCTCATATAACTTAATAAAAACAGCTGTGTCCCAAACCAACTCTCTCTCTCTCTCTCTCTCTCTCTCTCTCTCTCTCTCTCTCTCTCTCACACACACACACACACACACACACATACTCACACACAAACACTCACACACTGATGATATATAATAACTGTGGATAATGGACTGGGGTCTCTGTATGTTTATAATGTGGCTCATTGCTGCTGCTGAATACAAGTCACTTTTTAAAAATATGGTAGAGTTGAAGAAGTGTAAGCATCATTATGTTGGAGCCTGTTTCTATATAGTCTCTGACTACTCTGTTGTTGGAGCCTGACCTCACAAGAGTGACTTTATAATAGATCCTTCTGCTTTTGCTGGCCCACACCTTCCATTTGCAGCACAGAAAAAGACGACATTGTCAGCCCACAGGTCAGAGTGTCATTGGTTGTCATCTGCCCTTTCATTCCCCAGCTTTCCTGGAGGAGAAGTCAAAGGCCCTCCTCCTTGACGATGACTCTTCCAAGTCAGGTCCTGTGCTCCAGCTGTTTCTTCTCAAATGCTGTTCCCACTATTCTCTACCTGCAGCTCAGTGAAGCCTTTGCTGACCACCATAGCCATGTACCTCCTATACTGGTATCTACTTCCACTTTCCCCACTTAATTTCCCCCATCGTGCTTACTTATGTATCCTGTTATCTGTTTGTCCTGCCTGGACTCCAAATCCCTCTATAGAGAGTAGGTTCCATGAGGACAAGAAACTTTACTTTGCTCATGAGAACCTAGAAGAGCAACTCCATGGCACATGCACAATACCTGTTTAATTAACAAAGCTGGGCTATAATGCCAAGGTAAGAGAGGGGAAAATGCATTAGACAGTTGAGTGAAGATAAAATGTTCTTTCAACTTATTAGTTTAGTAGATCAAATTTGACATCGTAAAAGCAAAGAGGGATTATGAATCTCCACAGCAGACATCCAACTCTACAGACATGGTGAAAAGAACATACTTCAGGGAAATCTAGATGTTTTGTGTGACTCTTAACTCCAGGCATGCTTTTGATTGAAAGATTAATACTCTCCTTGGTAGGATACCCAAAACATGGGAGATACTAAGTTT
The DNA here is from genome assembly GCF_947179515.1 of Apodemus sylvaticus. NCBI lineage: Eukaryota > Metazoa > Chordata > Mammalia > Rodentia > Muridae > Apodemus > Apodemus sylvaticus. Next base: position 21,710,438 of record NC_067478.1, read on the forward strand.
AAATTTAACTTGTAGTACAAACAGTGGAGGAGAATTGGACTGGTACCTCTAGCTCATGCCTACAGAGAGTGGGACAACATGGCCCACTTGCTAAGGACACTGTTGTTAGCAGTATGTCCTGATATGGCAGAAATAGGTAGCAGCTGGCCATTCTTTACAGCAAGGAAAACTCAAGTACAATCTGACTTGTTTCTTTAGATCTTTATTCTGTGCAACAAGAAATGTTCTAGATTACTTTGGTTGGGAGAGGTAAGACCAAGGAAAAGAAGATAATCTTAAGATATGAATAAGGAAGATTTATAGGAAGCGGGAGTTACAGAAGCCCAGGGCAGGATGTCCCACAGGAAACAGGAACTCGGCAGCAAGTATTTGGAAGGGACATTGTAGGGGGAGCCAGACCACAGTGGCCATCCCATTCCAGGGAAAGTGAGAGGGAAAGAATGAATGAAGGAAGAAAGAAGTGCCTTGGAAGAATTTCACACACAGCTATACTATTATCCTGAAACGTTAGAAAGATCATTGTTGAATCTTTGAATTTCCTATTGGAGGAGTTCATGTTTTGCAGGGAGGGGCTGGCTATTCAGAAATCATCTGGAGTCCCAAAGGAGACAAGCCTCTGTGTGAATACAGCGATATACATCTGAGGTCCTTAGTCAGTTACACCCCTAGGAGTAGGAGCTCTGAGAGTTGCACCATCATGGCCAACACATGGTCTCTAGTGGTCTTAGTGCATACTGACCTCCAAAGTCCAGGATTACAGCGATGCTAAGGTGTTGTGGTAACATTTCCCACCCCTCTCACTCTTGTGAGAAAACTGGGAGCATCTGTAGAATGCATACTGTGCTTCCCTTCCCTGGCACAGGCTAATGTTAGTAGGTGCTACATTCCAAGGAACTGTGGGTAAGTCCATGCCTCCCTCTTGCATGACCCCTTAGCTGTGATTCTGTAATTCTGGGTCTTGGAAGGAATCTATTAACTTAAATTGAAGATAGTAAATGTCACTCAGCCGTGGTCCCCAGAGAAATCCTTGTAAAGTGGAGTTCGAGTGAGGAAACGACCTTCATCACTACACAAGTGCCAGGACTAAAGAAAGCAGCCCCTGAGCTGGGTGCAGACTGAGCCTCATCCATTACCCGCCTCTTCCCTCAGGAAGACAGCCCTCATTTATTATTTCCAGACTGTTTTCATTTTACTTACATGGTGTGAAAAAAAAGTTGAATTGGGAAATAAATATTACTTGCAAACAGAAATTTCATGATCATCTTTGCTGATCTTGGAGTTATTATCCTGTTTCCAAACGCTTTGTGTATCATTTCTTCGTGTGTGCTTATGGGTTCCTCATTGCAAATGTTCTCATTTGGAGGTTTCTGACAGGGCCTCTGTTACGACTCTGTGTTCTTGTCTTCATGAGGGATGCTTTTTGAAGTACATTAAAAACCGTACACGCAGTACTAGAAAGAAATATTTGCTGGAATGTTCTCTCTATTGCATGAATGCTTTGCACTGATCGGTTCTATTCTCTCGATATTCTCTTACCCCAGGTTCTTGGCTCCACTGTAGCTCAACCCATCCACCCATCAACTGCAGCATCTGTCTCTTCCTCCTGTTCTTCCTTCTCTCTGATTTTGGACTGATTTTTTTTAAAAGTGTGTGTGTGTGTGTGTGTGTGTTTGTGTGTGTGTGTTGTATATGCCACAGTACACATGTGATGGCTGAAGTACAAGTCCATGGGTCAGTTCCCTTATTCCACTTTTACAGCTGTTTCAGGGATTGAACTGAGGTTGTCAGGTTTTCAGAGCAAGCACCTTTACCTGCTGAACCATCTCACCAGAACTTCTATATGGTTTTTTTTCTTTTGTATTATGAATATACCACACTATCCCAGCCCTGCCCATATGTGCTTGCCCCTGATCAATGATCACCTTCTGTCTCCTCTGTCACTTCAACTCCATTCAGCCTACAAAACCCACAGGGAGTTAGTTACACAGATCCAGTTCAGCTAATGAGAAAGCACAGAAGTCTCTATTTATCTCTGAAAGATGGCACTTCTATAACGAACATCTCTTCAGCTGGCCTGTCTCTTTTTCTCTCCACAGCCCCCTCCACTGTTCCCATCATGCACCAGGTCAGTGCCACCATGAGGAGCATCACCCTGTCATGGCCTCAGCCGGAGCAGCCCAATGGCATCATCCTGGACTATGAGATCCGATACTATGAGAAGGTGAGCCAGCTTTGACCTCATCTAAGGCCAAGCCAACACTGTTCAGTGAGTGTGGCCAGTGGAGGGCACAAGAAGACAGACTGGAGGAAGCCAATATGGAGAAAGAATTGGATGCTGGTGGGCCACGGGTTCCCTGGGGGAAAAGCCAGGTCTGCCCTTTCTGGGCTCTTTCTGCAAATGACTTGGGATAGAACCTTTAGACTCATCAGCTGATGGTCTGGACTGTTCAAACCACTCCCCTTCCCACAGCCATGCGATTGATTGCTAGCTCAAGGCAGATGCAATAAACCCTCCTGGTGCCCCTGAGCCTCCAGAGGATTTCAGAGTCTTACTGATGAGTGCTTCTCAAAGTTGTTGACCTCATGCCTCCAACTCAAGCTTATTTATTTATAAACATACACATGTGTCATGACACTAATGAGCATGCCATTGGCTGTTTCTAAGGGTGAGATAAAAAATGAATTGAAACATAAACCCATGTGTCACATTCCCTGAGGTGTCAGCTGCTGCTGCTGTGAGCTACACAGGGCATGTGTTGCCAAGAGAAGAGAAATGGTGCCCTGTGAGGTTTGGTCCCAGACTGGTTCATCACTCAGGGAAACAGGACATCCTCCACCATGGTGAACTGCAGCATTCCCAAAATTCTTTACAGAGTACTGTGCTTCCTATACACTGTTTGGAGAAGTACCAGATGCATTTGTCTATTTGTTGAAGAGCTTGGCCACTTTACTGCCTGGTAGGTTCTATTCTAGGATGTATTAGTGGACAAAGCGGTTCTGCCATTGAGAATCTTACTTTCCCAAAGAGGGAGGCAGACTGAACAATGGTCATGCAGATTATGGAAATGACCAGAATGTTTAAAATAGTAGCATAAAAAAATAGAGGGCCCAGCAAGCTCCTCAGAGGGCAAAGGTATTCTGTGAGCAAACCTGATGACCTTTGATATCTCAGAACCAAATAAAGGTCAGAAGAAAGAACCAACTGCCAGAGTTTGGTCTCTGGCCTCCATACATGTGTAGTGGTACACAAACACCTCCCCCATCATATAAACACACAGAGAAGCACACAAAAAAAAATAAACTTTTACAAATTAAAAGAAAACAAAAGCTGGGCAGTGGTAGCGCAAGCCTTTAACCCCAGCACTTGGGAGGCAGAAGCAGGCGGATTTTTGAGTTCGAGGCCAGCCTGGTCTACAGAGTGAGTTCCAAGACAGCCAGGGCTATACAGAGAAACCCTGTCTCAAAACCAAAACCAAAACCAGAACCAGAACCAGAACAAATAGATGGCTTAATAAAAGCCAGGCAGGGTCGTGGCCATTGTCAGCCTCTTGGAGAAGAGGAGATCTTTTTCAATATCTAAACAAAGTAAAGTTATGAAGCAGTTATCTCAGCAAGGGGAGAATGGTAGCTCCTGCAAAGCCATTGCAGCTGCAGTCATTCCTGCACGGGAGGAGCAGGAAGCAGATGAGAACACCTGGACTGAGGCAGGCAGCAGGGGAATAGTACATACGTGAGAGAGCTCATAACCAGGGCAAGTCTGCAGGTTGAGCTGTAATGAATCAAGCTTTACTACCGAGGCAGGAAGCTACCACAGGTCTAAGAGCAGAAGAGAGACGGGATGTGACTTCTATTCTGAACATCACTCAGGCTGTAAATAGTCCTGCTAGATCTATAATCATCTGTCAGGAAGATAGATATTTGAATCGGAGCATCAACTACTTGCTGTTGAAATTAGCTGGCTCCTGTATCTACAGTGCACACTGCAGGTAGAGCTAACAGGATGTCTAAGTTGGATGAGATGTGGATGAGTTTTAGAGAGACGCCCTAGAGCGATGTGGGCATCCTCAGCCGAGGAGGAGATGTGGGTGGGTAATGGATATTAGGATGGAAGAAGACAGGAGGTGCAGCTCTGTGGCTAAAATGCCTGTAAGAAAGCCGGGTCTCTGCATGGAATAAAAATCCCATGACCTCAGCTAGAAGATAATTCCTAATTAGGAATTAGGAGAGAGGATGGGTTAAAGATGCTTATGTAGGTTGCTGGGATGTATACGGTATAAAATCCTTTACCTAAGCAAAGGTAAATCTGCTTCCTGTATGGACTGGAGAGAATCGGGGATAAAGATCACAGCTCCGTAGAGAGGCCAGAGAGCCAAGTAGCAGTGCATTAGAAATGAATCCCTGATTTCCAGCACCCTGACAAGCTGCTGTGGTCCTGTGACTTAGCCACTGTAGCGCACAACTTGCACATTGGCCAAACGGTAGCAGTTTCACATTCCTGAAAGGAGAGGTGCAGACAGGTCATCAATCTTGCCGTGAGAGGAAGGTCCCTAAGCATTATGGCAGCTCCTGCCAGTGAGGAGAATAAGATAACATTCCAGTCTGTCTAGAGGATACTGGCCTCTGTAGACAGTTGATGAACAAAACTCAACAGATTGGGGGTAATTTTAACCCGTTTGTTTTGGTAGGGTTGTCACCACTGAAACACAAAACACCATGATGAAAAGCAAGTTGGGGAGGAAAGGGTTTATTTAGCTTACACTTCCACATCATAGTTCATTGCTGGAGGAAGTCAGGAGAGAAAATCAAGCAGGGCTGGAACCTGGAAGCAGAAGCTGATGCAGAGGTCATAGGAGAGTTCTGCTCACTGGCTTGCTCCTCATGGCCTGCTCAGTCTGCTTTCTTATAGAACCCAGGACTGCCAGCCCAGGGATGGCCCCGCCCACAATAATCTGGGCCCTTCCCCATCAATCACTAATTAAGAAAATGCCCTACAGCTGGATCTTTTGGAGTCATCTTCTCAGTTGAGGGGCCCTCCTTTCAGATGACTCTGGCTTGTGTCAAGTTGACATAAAACTTACCTGCACATCATTATACCCAATTCACATCTAAGTTAAGGATCTATTTGTATAAAAAGTAATTTGGGAAGTTAATAACGTTAAGGGTCAATCTGCCAAGCTGTTTGGAGACATTGATTTCACCTTGTACTAAAGTTGAGATATATGTTCCACCAAGTTTCAGTTATCTGTGTACTGTGCAACGTACGGAGTCATTCACCAGGGTCTACTCTATCCCTTTACCATACTCGTGATCTTACCGAAGCTGTTGAAATTATATTTCGTCTGAAGAACAACTTTTATAAGATGTGACAGTTTGGTGTCTGGACTTACTAAGATTTAAGTTTCCTTCCATACTCCAGCATCCATAGAATTGCTTCCGACAAAGAAGCATAATTTTAACAAAAAGAAACAAGAATACTTGTGTCGGTCAGTCACATGTGAGAACAGCTCTTTTACCCCACAGCAGGTGGCAGTGTTGGCAAGGGGCTGAGTGTCTTGGTACCATCTGTTCTGCCTCTCCTCTACCTCACTGCAGTGGCCTAGGCAGTCACTTCAGTGGGCAGCTGTGATGAGGTCATGTGTTTGACATAACCTCACACCACAGCCATGTGGCTCATGACTGTGTGTTTCCAGCTCCACAGCTCAGCCCAACCTCTGCCACTGTCTTCGAATTTCCATTCAAGCCTCCTGCCTTGCAGCATGGTAATTAACCTTAGCTTCTCGGGCTATGAAGGACATCAGTCTCCCCTTTTTAGGCCACCCCTTGCTTCTCATTAATTCATACTAATTATTAACTCACATATACACATAACATTCAATGCCCGAGGCAGCTTGCACACCTCAGCGGAGCGTGTCATTGTCCTTCCTGGAGAGAATGGGATGCTTTTCTTTGGAAGACAGAGGATTCTTTGCCTAGTCACTGGCCACCCTTGAGCATATGAGGGTAGACCTCTCTGTTGCTTACAGAGTACTCCACTGTGAAATCCATTATATTGCCTTGACCATTTCCAATCTGACTAAGAAAAAGACATTAGCCATGAGAGCATTTTGAAATAATAACTGAAATGGTAATTCATCATATATTGAGTGCCTATTATGTTCCAAATACACACAGATATATTAGTTCTGATCCTTAAAAGAAATACACTCATAAGCCACTTATAATCAGTTATAGATGATGGAACTAAATCACATAAAGGCTAAAAAAGGATAGCCCTGGCCACACAGGTCACATATAGGGAGTCACTGAACCAAATTACAGACATTTTTATTATGTTTCAATGCTGGAAATTTCTGGGATTGTATGAAATCATCATCTCTGCTCAGGGTCTCTGCATCAGAGTGACTCCTGAAATAAGATACTGGGTTTTAATATTAAATCCAAAGACGCATAAGCAAAATGAATGATCTTCATGTCTGCTTTACCAACATCAGTGGAATCCAGCCCAGTAGATGTCTTGGATTCAGTCCAAAGGAACAAAATTCCCCATTCCCCCATTCTGTATCGCCACCTCTCCCCATGGAAGTCCCAATTCCCTTCAACAGAACCAAGAGTCATTAGAGCTGCTGGCAGTATATCAAGAGATGGGCGTGGCTGTGTATAATAGCACTTTATTTATAAGGCAAGTGGCTGGCTCATTAGTGGTAGTCTTGCAACCTCTGGCAGCTCCCCTGTGGGTCTCGTGCCCAATAAGGCTCTCAGGCTGTGCTGGGGACACTTTTCAATGTCAGTTTGGTGGATAGAATCAGTGAGGTTCTTCTGCCTTCCCCCCACCCCCTCGACAGCTCATTAATAGAGAGCTCAGACCAGAGAACTAAGGATGCTCCCAGAGCCTTTGCCATGTTCATCTCCTTCCCCATCTCAATCTATTCCCATTCATCATTCTTTCTTGTTTACTGTCTTGTAGCACGTTTCACTCCTGGTGTCCGCACATGTAGGCAAACCATGGGAGGAGCGGTCACATCTGCCCTCAGCTGTCTCAATGATGAAATGTTTACATCTCTCCAGCACTTCATAATAACTGTCTAAGCTAGGGCCAGTCGGTTTAGATTCGGGAGGATTTCTACTCTTCAGATTTTGAGATCTTGGAGAAATACTTCCAGACCTTAGTGATACCGTGTGCGCAGCTGATGGTAAGCGGGGTGCTCATTGTGTAGCACTACGTTGTGGTGCCCCCCCAGGCAGTGAGGGGATTGGGATGCAGGGGGTGGACAGACAATGGAGACACAACCACCAGCCTCCGTAGCCATGTCCTCCATCTTCACATACTTATAATCAAAACAGTCATAAGCAGCCTGCTCATCGCTCCTGCTCATTTGTCTGGAGTTGATTAATGACTTGGCAAAGAACAAGAACCAATGCCCATTTTAATCACTGAACCGCTTCAAGAGTGCGTGGACTGCAAAGTGATGATGGGCTAACATTTGGTCCTCACCATTCAAATGCCAATATATCAAAACACTTTTCACCCCAGTAAGAGCTGCCCCATCAGTGTTTCACTTACCTCAAGCAGTGTTTGATTCCATCTGATTCCAGACAACCTGGGGAAGCCGGGTAGCTGTCTGCAGTTTGTTTTCTTCCTATTTGCAACATGATGAGGTGGTGTTCATAGTTTCTGATCCCATGTCTTCAGTGTGTCAAAATAGTAATTAGCGAGTTCCACAAGGCATCCCTTCTACAGGGAATGGCCTTCCATCTCCTCAATCCTTTACTGGGATGGAGCGGACTCCAGGGAAACCCTCTCTACTGCTGTCCAAGGAGATGCAGTGGACTGTAAGAAGTCTCTTTCCACACAACTTCCCCAGGGATAACCCCTCCATTAGGGCCCTTTTGTAACTTGTCAGTTGGAGCTAGCCTTGACTAACCTGTGACTTCTTAAGACAAATCTTTTCATTACTACCCATGTGCCACATACCCATGTGCTACATTTCTCCTCTCCTTTTTAGGGTTTCTATTGCTGCAATGAAATACTAAGACCACAAAGCAAGCTGCAGATGAGAGGGTTATACTTCCATATCTCTAGTCATCATCAACAGAAGTTAGGGCAGGATCTCAAACAAGGCAGGAACCTGGAGGCAGGAGCTAATGCAGAGAGAGGCCTTGGAGTTACTGACTTACTCCCCGTGGCTTGAGCAGTCTGCATTCTTATAGAATCCAGAACCACCAGCCCAGGGATGGTACCACCCATCAGTCACTACTTAAAAAAATGTTCTACAGACCTGCCTGCAGCCCTGATTTATGAAGGCATTTTCTTAATTGAGGCTCCCTCTTCTCAGATGACTCTAGCTTATGTCAAGTTGATGCAAAACTATCCAGTGGCCATTGTATGCTCCTCAACCTCCCTGGGCCTTCTTTTGGACAGTTTTAGTCTGTTCTTGGTTTCTAATTATCAATGCAGTGTGGTTAATTTCTTCCATCTTTATGACTGTACTTCGGCGTCTCTTCCTGATTCCCTCTGAAGGGATCTTTCCCCAAATGTGGGCTTGTTTCCTTGGGGTACATTCCCCACAGCCCTCTCTCACAACTAGCTTCTCTCTGCCACATCACGCAGGCAACACCTCTGTCATCTACGTGTTTTCCAATTCATCCCACAAGGTGTGGTCTTTCCACAAAAAAAGAGACTAGCCACACTTTGGACCTACAACTCATGTCACACACCCATACACACACACACACACAGACACACACACACACACACACACACATTATATATGTATACATACTGATGGATTAACTATATGAGAGATCCCAGCGAAGTATTATATATTTTAGGAAAGCTAGAATGTCTTCTTTTGTGTTTCAGTTTGCTTTTTCATGTTTTCCCTCTGGGATTTGGCAGGGCATGTGGGTTGTAGAATCTCCTCATGCACCTTTTCTCATTTATTTCTCATTTGCCTCTTGACTCATTGTGCCTAGAACTCAACAGTTTCCCATATCTATACAGGAGGTTGGGGATTAATCTGTCTTTAGTGACCCAGCATCTTTGTTTTTAATGAAGTCATCTTGCTTCAAGATTCACTCTGCAAAGAGGAGGAAGGTCCAGACTCTAAGCTTTTATTCCAGTACACTTGGAGGTAGCTCAGAATCCTTGCAGAGAAAAGATATGTTCACATGGAGACAGAGACCAGGCTGATGTATAGGGTGCTAGGAGTGAGCCGTAAACATCAAGGACAGCAATAAAGACCCTATGTGCTGGGGAAGTGAAATAGCATTCCCCAGGGAGGAGGCTCTGGGGGTTGTGAGCTTAAATAACCTGGAGGAAGTAGGATCCCTTCAGACTGTGGGAATAGCCTTGAACAAATGCTGGTGGCTTGGATGAGGTTCCTGGAGGAACAGTAAGACTACCAAGGGAATGAGAGAGATTAGAACTGATTTTGTTATGAATGACGTGGTGGTCTAACGTAAGAAGTTTGGTGTCATCTAATGATGACAGTTAAAGCAGGGGCCATTTAAGACAAGAATGTTGACAGTGGGCAAACATCAGACGGATGTCCAAGCATCATGAAGGGATAGGAGATTATAAAAATCCAGCCCCTAGTCTGATGTTAAATAAGATCAACAGCAAGAAGATGAAGTGATGTTTTAAAGGTAGCTATGGCGAGAAGAGCCAGGGTGGAACAAACATTAATTCAGCAAGTCTGTGCACATCTGAGATGGGGGCAGACCGATGGGACTGTTGATGACAAGGTGGTGGCAGGTATTAGAGAGGGACACAGGAAGGTGGGTTGATTTCTCGAACTGGTAGAAGGGATAAGGATCCAGGGAGGAACAACATGGTGCCCCAGGAGTTGATGGTGGGGAGTTGGAACATGGATGCCCAGATCAGGCCAAGAGAAGGCAGACATAATGTGAGAGGCAGTCTGGAATGACCTCAGCCTCTTCAGCAGAATGGAGGTAAAGCCCTTCACTGAGCACTTGGAGGAACTCCAAAGGTCCTCTAGAACAGTAATTGTGCAGCATGCGTGGCCAACAGATCTCAGCAGGGAGAGAATGCACTGTCCTCAGCAGAGGCAAACAGAAGCAGAGAAGCAACCCATGGAGGCCCCAAAGCTTGATTCTGTTGAGGTCAGTGATGGGATGAGGTTTGCAAAGCTGACGGCAGCTGGTATGCTAGCTACCTCTGAACTCTGAGGAGGACTGGTGCACAGGTACAGGATGTCTATGAACTCCCAGTCAGGCTCTGAGAGCTCAACTACTTCCTCAGATTCCCTTTTCAAAGTGCCACCACCCTGTGGCCCAAAGCTGGCTCTTCCTTTCCTTGGCCCAGGCTGACTGTCCTCACTCAGAGGAAGACAACTTCTACCACAGGTGTGAGACCAAGACCAGGTGTGACGGAGTCTCTTCTCAGAGCTGCCTGGGGCTGCAGTGCTCTGGGGCTGGCTAATGGCTCTTTTCCTTTTTCTTGTTTCTTCTTTAGGAGCACAATGAGTTCAACTCTTCCATGGCCAGGAGCCAGACGAACACAGCACGTATCGATGGGCTACGGCCCGGCATGGTGTATGTGGTCCAGGTGCGAGCTCGGACGGTGGCTGGCTATGGCAAGTTCAGTGGCAAGATGTGTTTCCAGACTCTGACAGATGGTAAGGCAGATGGTGGGGGTGGTGATGGTGGGGGTGGGTAATGACTGTTTTGGGTGAAAATGACACAGGCACAGAATAGGCAACAGTGAAAGAAAACCAACCCCATAGAAACTTCAAAGATATCTAGGGCTCAACTAGACTGGTGGTATTCCTTCAGAAGGACTTGTCTCCCAGTAGGGCCGTGTGAACTCTTTTGGTACATGCCAACCCTCTGAAATCTAGTCTGTCTGCCTGCCTGCCTGCCTGTCTGTCTATCCATCTACCAATTAACCTTATCTATGTATCTATCTATGTATCTATTTACATATCATGTATCTATCTATCTATCTATCTATCCATCCATTCCTTCCATCTATCTCTTAATTAATTTCTATCATCTATCTATCTATCTATCCATCCATCCATCCATCTATCCATCATCTATCTATCTATCTATCTATCTATCTATCTATCTATCTATCTATCTCTCCCAACCCCTGGCTGCATTTTCCTTGGAAGGGTACCCACGTGGCCATACACCCCATGTGGAGCTGCATATGTGCAATAATGAGGTTCCAAGGTGTGGATCTGCATCAGTGGGGTTCCCATATGTCTCACAGGTGCCTCCTGGTCTCCACAAGAGGGTACAGAGGCCTGTGCTGTCCCTCCTCACTCATGTCACACCTCTATGCTTGGTCTTTGGACCTGAGTTTATCTGGATAGATAATTCCACCTACAACAGAAAACCAACCAACCATAGACAGAGGAGACACCATTCTGGCCATGTAGTCAGACAGGATCTCAGAATACTGCAGTAACTTCACCTGTGACCTGCTCAGGTATTTTCAGAGAGGGAGTGTGGTTCAGTACCAGAAAACCCATCCTTCTGAACAACTTTTCTCACTGTGACAAGATAAAAGATACCCAAGAGAAGCAACAGAAAGAAAGAAGGGTTCATTCGGCTCACAGTTTGAGGGACGCATGGTGGGACGTCATCGAGGCAGGAATCTGAGGCAGCTGGTGATGCTTTCCACAGTCAGGAAACACAGAGATGGATGGTGGTACCCAGCCCTTTTCTCCTTTTTATCCAATCCAGGACCCCAGCCCATGTGATGGTGCCACTTATGTAGGGTGTGTCTTCCCATCTCAATTAACCCAAGATAGAAACTTCACCATAGACATGCACAGAGGTTTGTCTCCTGGGACAGTCTAGATCCTTCTAGGTTGTCAGTTTATATAAACTATTACAGGCATACCCCTAAATACTTTTATTAGGGAACATCTTTGTCCCCTCTTTTACCTTTGCTTCCAAGTCCTCGGGAAATGCCTCCATCACTAGTTTAGAGGATCTGACATCCCAACAACCTCGGCCTTACCTAGGGACAAGGCTGTCTCACCATTCACACCTCTTCCCCCTAGCCAGCCATCTACCAAAGTTTGTGCATTCCTGTGTCTTTCTGCCTGTCTGTATTGGCTCGTTCGTGAGTGGTTTCCATAGACCTTTCCAAGTGTGAGCCGATTCCACAACCCATCAATTGAAAGCCCTACATGTTTTCTTTGCTAGTTAACATATATTCGAAGTGCCTTTCTCCACAACACATGCTATTTTAGGCAGATGCTCTTAGGCTGGTGCTTGATAAGACTTAAGCTTTTTTTTTTTCTTCTTGACACACATAGTTTAAAGCAATTTCTACACTAATTAGAAATATTTAAAATTCCAATTATTTTATCTAAAAATTTCTTGTGGGAAAAAATTATGAGAAGCCAGGGCTGGGTGTTCTCGGGTGAGGAGAGAGATTATGGGGAGTAACAGTCACCCCAGATGATGTCCCCCCACTCCCATCCCCCCACTTAGAAGCGGCACAGCTGGATGCTTTGCACGAACTGTCTGGTTCCTAGGAGAGTAGAGTGGAGCCTACGCTGAGTTTATGCCAGGTGAATTTTCTCTCATGTTTCGAGGCTGTTGAGATGGGATAGAAAGGTGAGCCTGTTCATTGAGATTAATAACACTGCTGGGATGGGAAGCAAGAAGCCATCTGCCTCTCCCTTAAGGACTCCGCTGCCCTGTTTTGCACCTCACTTACCATCTAGATTTATAGGCACTTTGGCATCAGGAGGTACACAGGATTAAAAGCCCCAAACTCCAAATGCTCTGAGCACCAGTCTCTTGGCAATTCCGCTAGACAAATCAAGAAGTAACGAATTTCCCCCAAGAAGGCCATTCCTTTTACATTTGGCAGTTAAGTTTTGCAGACCCAGGAGAGGGGAGATGTATGAGAGTTCTGGTAAGTGGCCAAATTTGAGAGGATTTATCTTAACGACGGGGCTTGTTTATTGGGGATGATGTTCACGGAAGCGGCAGGCTGGTCTGCAGCAGAGAGTGAGTTGAAAGGTTGATCATGGGCAGGTCCATTGAGGCAGGAGCACCTGTGGGATCCTTGTAGATGAGTGGCTATGTTGGGCAGGTGGCAGACACATGGAGCCCTGGCTACACTTGTGTTAACCATTGACTTAGTGTCTTTCTATTGTCATCATCACATCACCATCATCATCATCATCATCATCATCATCATCATCATCATCACATCACCATCATCATCATCATCATCACTTTTGGATTCTATGTTCTGTAAAGACTTGGTTTATGAAGACTTTGTCAAAGACTCTTCAATGTGGTTTCCTGCATTTTATTTCCTTTCTAAATGTATTTAAAACAACCAACCAACCAAACAAACAAACAAACTCCCTGATAGAGCTGGAGAGATGGCTCTACATTAAGAATACTGCTCTTCCCAAGCTCAGTTTCCAGGATCCACTTCAGAACTGGACTTGCAATCACTATAACTCCAGTTCCAGGGGATCCAGAACCCTCTCTGATTTCCATGGGCACCTGCACTCATATTGCGTAAAACTATACTTGGACACACACACACACACAGATACACATATGAAGATTAACAAACAAAATTGTCAGCTGAGGGAAACCAAATTTCCACCTGAAGTCTATTTGGTTGCCTTTTATAGTCTATAGAATGGGGCTTTAAAGAGGCAACACAGTCTGAGTAGATAGCTGAGTTGTAATGTGCTTGCTGTACAAGCATGAAAGGCCAAGTTCCAGCATCACAACTTATGTTAAAAATAACAAAAGTTGGGCATGATGGCACAGGTTTGAATCCCAGTGCTGGGGAAGTAGAGATGGGTGGATTCCTGAGGCTAAGTGGATCTCTGAGACTGGGAGGCTAGCCAATTTAGCCTTACTTAGTGAGTCCTAGGTCTCAGTGAGGGATTCTATCTCCGAAGACTAAGTGGTTACTGCCAATGAACGCTTCACTGTCCACATGTGGGGACCTGAGTTCAGAGTTCTAGCAATAAGCCAGTTAGAGCAGTTTGTATCTGTGATCCCAGGGTTAGGGAGACAAGACACGCAGATCTCAGAGCTTGAGAGCCAGCCAGTCCATCTGGATCAGTAACCTCCAAGTTGTGTGATGACTGTGTCTTTAACCAAATGGAGAAATGATTGTGGAGTATACCTGATGCTGACCTTTGACCTCCATAAACTTACACAACACACGAGTACACACACCCAAATGAGAATGGCTCCTGAGAAATGATGTCTAAAGTTGTCTTCTGGCCTCAACTCCCATGCATGTGCACATACACACACATACACTAAGAGCCAATAGCCTTGTCCCTAGAAGTTGCTTGCTTTTTTTTGCCCTGATAGATGAAAGATGGTTCACAAATACTGGGGAGCATAAGACTTTGTTGAGGTATCAGTGAAACACACAGACACCCTGATCTTCAGTAGATTTGAGGAGGGGTTCAGAGATAGTGGCACTTAACAGCTGTGCTCAGAAGATCCTGGTAAGATTTATCACCTTATTGTGGTGATCTGTGACATTGGGATTGCCAGATAAAATATAGGGAGATCAGCTTAATTTGAATTCCAGACAAATAATGTTTAAGGATAAAGATCTCTTATGCAATATTTTGTGTACATGTATACTAAAATTCATTATTTATCTGTAGTGCAGGTTGTGGTTTTGTTTACTATATCTAAGAACTGCAATCATGATAATGTATAAGCAGTTTGACCTTCTGTATGTCTGGGTAGAGAATGGCTTCTTAGTACCATCCAGGGATGAACCCACTGCTACCACAAAAGGGTTAGCAAGCTGTGTAGCGTGGTTGGCATGCATTCCGGCAAAGAGAAGGAGAATTTGGGTACACCTGTGATGTAGGGGAAATGACTGTGAATGATTCCCATGGTTTGACCTTTTATCAACAGGCTAAAGGGCTGAGAATCTTAGGTGTGAAATAATTCCTCCAAGATCACAAACAACACACTGGCAACACCAGAGTTGACAGCATCTCCGCCCACCTCTGTGACCTTCGGGCGTTGAGTCCCACCCGTAATGCAGCGTGGTTTTAACACACAAGCCTCCATCCTTTCCTTGTCAAGTGGGAGCTCAGGATGCTTGGCGATTTCCCTGGCATCTCTTCATCCTCCAGAGCTCCTGCTGCAGAGCTGGCTGACTCCAGATAAACTGTAAAAATCTGCTCAATGAATCTGTTGACAAGTCTCATTTCAACAGCTTAAGCTGTTTCAGCAGTGGCTTTCATTTCCCCTCCATTGGACTTACTCTTAACATGGGAGACAGGACTTGGGGAAACCTTTAGAGCTGGGGCCGTGGTCATCGACCCTGAGTTCCCAGAGTTGTCCCTGATGTTTTGTTTCTGTTACTGTTTCCCACTCTGAAGCATTGGAAACTGGGGTCCACACATACGCATATATCTGATGTCCTGGGTGTCATGCGTTGAGTCCAGCTATGTGCCTGGGGCACATAGGGAGGATTCTAATCCTTTTCTTTCTCACCTAGATGATTACAAGTCGGAGCTGAGAGAGCAACTACCCCTGATTGCTGGCTCCGCAGCTGCTGGAGTCGTGTTTGTTGTGTCTCTGGTGGCCATCTCTATTGTCTGCAGCAGGTAGGTCCTCTGCTCTGCTCTCCCTGAGCCCAGGAAGCCCCTCTCTATGGACTGTCACCCCATGCTGGCCCTTCCCAAGCTGGGCAGCCCGGACAAGTCCTTTAACCAGCAACCCAGAAATCTCAAGATTATTGATTTTTCTCTGTGCCTAGGATACAAACTGGCTATGGGAACTGGGCAAGACTATAATAAGTAAACAACATCCGTCCGCCATCCTCATCTCAGCCAAGACTTTTAGCCCCTCATGCACAAGGACTTTCCAGAGTGACAGTTACAAAATTGCATTTGACCCAGTGGTGCATCACCGCTGTGCACAGGCAGTCTTCTGCTTAGAGAGCTCAGGCCCTGGGCAGCAGGCAGAAGGCAGGCGGGCAGAAGAGGGGGCGAGGAAGAGACAGGGGAAGCTGAGCTCTGCACACCGACTGGCCTGAAGGCCTTGTGAATTTTTAATACTGTTTGCTGCTGCCTTGGGTGCTTAGCCCAGATATCGCAGGCAAAGCCCTGTTGTTGGTTCCCACACCGAGCAGTTCTGCAGTTCGCTGCTCCGGATGGGGGGTCCTCATCACCACTGCCCACTTGGCAGATGCCCACAGCCTTTCCTGGTACCTGTAAGTCTTTGGCTTGTGAGCTGAACCCTCTGCTCAAGGGAATGTGTGCTGGCCAAGCAGAGTGTAAGGCAAGGCAGAAATGAAGCCTTCAAGTGGGAGTCTCCCAGTTCCCAGTCCCAGGAGATATCCAGGGTGAGTTTCTATGTCTGGGCATGAGGCCTTGATATGACCCTGCTAAGAAAATCCCTCTTCTCTGTGTCTGCAGGAAACGAGCTTACAGCAAAGAGGCTGTGTACAGTGATAAGCTCCAGCATTACAGCACAGGCCGAGGTGAGTAGAAACCACGCCCACTCTCTGACCTGGGTCCGTAGAGCCAGAGAGGGTCTAACATAAGAGCAAATGTCTGACAAGCCCTCGGTACCCAAGTAGTCCCTCTCTCTGCAACTCCCTGGAGACCACAGGCTGTCCACTGCACGCCCTTTGTGGGCAGTCACTGGACCCCTGGTGGAAGATTACCTTCTGCACTGATAAGCCTTATTCGAGACAGGGGAAGACAGGGTTTAGCAAGTCAATGAATCCTGAAATCATTCTCAGTGGGGGGAAGATGGAGGGTTCTCTATTAACATCTTCTGCCTTATCTTATCCAATTGAGCGGCTGGGGAATGTGTTAAGCAAATTCACAGATAAGCTATAGAACATGAATGCAGGGAATTAAGGAGATAACAGAGTCCAGAAGGCTGAAGTGCTGGGGTGTCTCCCAAGTGGTTTCTTTCAAACAGTACCTTGAAAAGTTTTCTCCCTCATTATCTTAACCCTGCCTCTTTTAAGCCTAGGTATAAATATTTTTGTATATCAAATTTCCCTCACCAAAAATGCGTATAATTCTATATCAGAATTATGACTCCTTCCTCTGAATGATTCCAGCACTGCAGTCTAAAACAGTTCCCAGGAGGGATAGGCGAGCTACCTCCCTGCTTCCAGAAGCGGGTACTTAAAGCCTTACAAAAGACACTGTATCTAAATGACTCTTTTTGAAGTCCACCCATGACTCAAGAAATCTGTCCCAGCACCCTGGGCTGTCCCCTCTAAGCCCCAGCACACCTCAGCTGCCCCCTTGTGCCGATACCATACACACATATATACCCTGAAGCACGGGCTCATGTTTACTGGGTTTCTTCATCTGTGCATAAAAATGGCTCCCAAGACTAAAATTCCCACAGACCGGTCTGCTTTCCTTCCAAAGCAATGCAGTGTTTATAGCTGCAATCACGCTGTGAAGGAATCCGAGTTCTAATGTGGAAGGGACAAGCTTGGGCTGCACAAAGGTCACACTATAAATATGGCTTTTCAGCCAAGATTAAGATACACCTGAAGATTTATATAAAATCAAGCCTTTGGCAGCCAGGATGTGTACAGGGTAGGCATTGTAAGGGGCAGTCACCATGTGGTATCAGGACTCCCCTGGGCCAACTCTTAAAGCCAGACGTTGGTATCTGATGCTTGGATGATGTGTACTAGCCCTGTGCCTCAGAATTGTCTCAAATCCCATGCTCCGTTTCCCTTGCTTCTATGTCTCCTCTATCTTGGGCATCTGGCACAGTCTCATCTGCTCCAGGCAGCTCCTTGTTGTGATAAACCACTAGGTGTCCATTTCATATCTGGTCTATGAACTTTTTAGGTAAAACATTTATGGATGGTCATATTGGACCAATGGAAGACTTGGGACCACACAGGTACATATGATTGGTTCAAAACATGCAATCTTGTTTTGAACTCTAGAGATTTGTAAGAGTGCCCCAGGGCGACTCAGCCAAGAATTCTTTCTAACAGTGTGCCAGCCCTCAGGTGGGGCACAGAGGATCCCCAGGCATGCTGGGTAGACTGGCAATGTTCTTTTTGCTAACTTCAGCCTGATGCCTGTCTGTCCTTCTGTTGAAGGGTGGCTTTTCCAGGCAACTTGATCTACCAAGATGTGTTTCTAAAATGCTCCTGGCTCCCCATGTGGGAGTCAGAGAGGGGGGAGTCTTCTGGCCTCAACTCCCATGCATGTGCACACATACAGTAAGAGCCAATAGCCTTGTCCCTAGAAGTTGCTTGCTTTTTTTTGCCCAGATAGATGAAAGATGGTTCACAAATACTGGGGAGCATAAGACCTTATTGAAGTATTGGTGAAACACATAGATACCCTGATCTTCAACAGTAGATTTGAGGAGGGGTTCAGAGATAGTGGCATTTAATAGCTGTGCTCATCATTGATATAGTCACAGAGGGAGGTGTCTCTGCTTCCTAAGCTCTTTAAAAAATATACCCAAGTTTTTGGCCACAGAGTCCTTGCTACCACTAATGAGCATGTCTGGAGTCACCATTCATGAGCTTCATTTATTGTGGCTAGGTGGACGTAGTGTTCTTAGAGTAGGCTCAGATTATTTCTTAGGTTACTTTCCAAGTATGAGCCATTTCTAAATGTCTCTCTCCCGTGCCTAACTATTCTCTTTTAATCCAACACCTGACACCTATCCCTGTGCCCCCAATCCCAACACACACACACACACACACACACACACACACACACACACCACACCAAGCGTTCTCTAAGGTCACATTCTCATGTAGTGAATTTCATTTGGACATCTTTTAAGCCTTTGCTACTGGAGATTCATGATCAAAGGGACATGCAGCTAGAGGAAAGCCCAGCACACCAAGAGCAGAAGAGACACGTAAAGCTCTGGTGAAGAAGGAGCCTGGCTGGGAGGAAGGGACAGACAGGCAGAGGTGAAAGGAATGGCTATGGAAGGTTTCCTCTGTGTCTATACTGGAAACCTTAATCTAGTAGCTCACCTTAACTCAAGGAGACAGATGCTAGTCCAGGAAGGACAAGTCTCTTCCTTCAGGGATAAAGCTTGAGGCTTGAAGATGTGGATTATGCCCCGTCTGAGTTTGTCTGAAGACCCCATGCTCTCTCCATGTTGCAGAGGCTCAGTGTGCCTGGTCTCGGGTGCAGATCTATGTCTAATCCTGGACGTTATCCTTCACCAATCCCAGATTGGTGGTTTGTGAGTTCCCACCTCTGTCTCCCATTCTAAGAGTCAGGAGGCTCAAATGTGCCCAGTTGTGAATGCAGATGTACTACCCTCCATGGAGTGTAGACAGCTTCTGGAACTCTGAGGGCTTCCTGGACTGGGACTGACAGAATATCTGCAGCAGATATCCATTTCTGTTCACCAGTGCCTGGAGACACGTCTCCCTTGACATGTCCAGGGAATACTACAAGGGAGTTAGAGGCAGAAAGAGACAGAAAAGAAATGTTTGCAGTAGTCTCATCTTTCCTAATGAGTCAATGGATGGCAGATTTAGTTATTGAAAGCAAAGCATCCTGTTGCTTCAGGCCCTGGTTCCTCTTTCATCTCTGACCCTAGATCAGCTGTTCTCAACTTTCCCGATGCTGTGACCCTTTCATGCACTGCCTCATGTGGTGACCTCTCGACCATACAATTATTTTTGTTGCTACTTCATAGCTAAAAATTTGCTACTATTATGAACTGTAATGTAAACATAGGATATACAGGATATCTGGTATGGGACCCCCAAAGTGGTTGAAACCCACAGGTTGACACCGTTGCCCTAGAGATCAGATGTAAAGGGGAATTTGGATTGGTGGAAAGACACTTGCTGGAGGACACTCTGGCAAGAGAATGTGCTGTGTGTGTTGTCAGTCAGTCTGATGAAGAACTCTTGAGCCAGGGGCTCACATTCAAGCTTAGGTAGGAAGAAGCACAGGCGTCTCACACTCAGGAGTGGGTAGACACTGTTGTCATGGTTCTTGGTCCAATTCCTATACATTGTTGGCCGATTACAGATGACTTGCGCAGTTTGATCCAGGTAGAGCAGGGAGGCTTAGGAATCTAACTTCAGGATGTAGGTGTCAGGGGTTGGATTAAAAGAGAATAGTTATACACAGAGGAGAATAGTTTGCATTTTGGGAAATGCAAACAGGTGTCCAGGGAACTTAGACCATTCCTAATTTTTGAGCTGGCTGAGGGCCAAGAGGACAGAGATAAAGGGAGGGAGATTGGAGCTTGTGAATGGATTAAAGGCTTTAGGAGATCAGTCTCAAGAAAACTACCTCAAGTAGGAGATAGAAATTAGAGTCTCTACTTTTATGTTTTGAAAAAGCACAAATGAGGTATGGACCTATATTTGTTAGGGTTCTCTAGAGAAACAGAACCAATGGGTTGAATAATCACACACAGGCAGACACACACACACACCTGTGCACACACACACACACACACAGATATAGACAGACAGACATACACAGAGACACACACTCACTATCAGACAGACAGGCAGGCAGACAGACAGACAGACAGTCAACAGACTCATACCTGGAAGCTGAGAACCTGGTAACTACTCTGTCCTTGAGGCTGGAACCATCAGCAGTCTCAGTCTGGCACCAGAAACTCTGAAGGTTCCTGGAGAAGTGCTGGTCCCTAGTCCCAAGGAAAACCTGGACACATTGGTTCTAACATTAGCATAGAAATCAGCAGCAGCAATGGGACTGATTAACTCAATGTCGAGAGGGAAGCCAGGCAAGCAAATGGCAGGTGAGGTGAGTCTTCTCTGCCACACCCTTTTTAATCTGCACCCATACCAAAAAGTAACGCCCATCCGCACATCAATCAAAGAAACTAGGATGCTTTCCAAGTGAGGCTCCTCAGCCAGGTGATTCTGATATGTGGCAAGCAGACATTAAAACCAACTAGAACACTTGAGAGTAGAAAACACCTGAATCTTGTGACAAAGTGAAGGGGCAGAGAGAGGGCAGAGTCCAGGCCCGGAGAGATGCCCAGAGACACCGTGAATCACATGGGCTGGGAATGTGAACTCAGAATCTGTCATCATTAGGAACAGAAAAAGAAGTGGTTAAGAAAATAATTATGAGACCTTGTCTCTTTTAATTAGACCATATATTTAGTAAATTTGATAATTATGGGTAGAGAGTGTTTATTTTGGCAACAATATCTCATGGTCTCCTAACAGAAAGCATTGTTAACTAGATACAGACTGTCTTCATATGGAGAGAAAGTAAGTTAGTGACTGTCATTCCCTTAGGAGAGAGGTCCCCAGCGTTATTCTCCTACTTGTCCTATTCAGTCTGCTACTGTTTGATTGCTTTTTAAACTTCACGAGTCAGACACAAGCGTGGGGATGCTGATCGAGTTTGTAGGTAACAGTTGGGAAGCAGAACTAACACCATAAAAGACAGAATCAAAATTCAGAGCTACCCAACAGCTTTGAATGCTAATTTGAAATCTGCAAGACAAAATGTTAGCAGGATAAATCTGGAACCTAGTGTTTAGGTTGAAACAAAACGGAAGCAGTACAAATAGGGAGACATCCCACTTACTATTTATTTGTGTAGAAAAAAAAAATAACTATCTGATCACGTGCTTACTCTCAGTGGCACTACTGAGGAAGAATACTAATAACACTCATTTTTAGCACTTGCTGTTTTAAATGTTTACATCGACTCTACTCTTTGTGCTGCTAAGAACACCTAGAGTCATGGACTCTGTCCTAGAGACCTTGTTTCAAAGACAAATTCTGCAAAGCACCTGAGCAGGAGCAGCCTGCCTGGTTGGGTGTGGCAAGTGTCTCAGTGATAATATGCTGCCAGATTCACAGGAGATGTCCATCAAAGAGGTTCCTCTATCATGAGGCTAGTGCTTGAGAACTTGTAGCAATGGATGCTATACACACACACACACACACACACACACACACACATTACATATAAGATTCCTGCTTCAGGTGAGAGACAGGATGATGTTCTAGTCAGAAATATGTCTAAGTTACTGCATTCCAGTGGTTGATGCATTCTGAATGTCAAAGATACCACCCACCCATTCCACCAAGGAATCACCTGAGACCCAATATACAGGGCAGGAGGACCCTGGAAAAGAGACTTACTAGGGTATTAAGAGTGGCTCATGCATAAGGGAAGGCCTGCGGGCATACAGGAGAGGCTCCTTGGTACAAAAGGAGGCAGAGTTTACAGTCAGCGTTTATTAAATGTCAAATAAATCGAACCATCCAGAGTCACCCATGTGTATGCTGTTGGCTCCTAGCCAGAGTCTTCACAACTGTTAACTGCAGTAGCTCTAAGATCATTAGCTATTGCCCTTGGGTTCCCAGTAGGGCTTCTGAAGTCCAGCAGTGACCATCCTTGCCAGAAAGAACTCTGTCCTGGTCATTGGTACCCACAAGGCATGGAGGTGTTAGGCAGTTTCCCAGGGGTCTTTGCTATTGCCTCTTCTGTTGTTCACTGTCCATCACATTGGTTGCACAAACACTGCCATTTTCCACCTTTAAGTAATTACTGAGACCACTTCACATCTGTTTTCCCAGCTTACAGTCCCTTCCTTAGCAAAATAAGCTCCCCAATGCTCTGCCCTCAGTGTCCCTCTCCACAGTGGTCAGCTCTATGTGCCCGTGGCATTTGTTTTCACAGAACATTCTCACAGGGGGCCCCAAGGTTTGTCTGTCAACATCACTGCCTCAGTTTCAGACTGGTCTGCCTCCCACCTCCGCAATCCCCTTCCTCCACATCCAGTGCCATACCTGCCTCTAAGCATTCCAAACTTCTCCTCCGTGGTAACATCCTATTGCCTTTCCATTTAATCCAGTTCTGCAAGTTCTTGGACTTTGACCTTGAAGAGTGGCATCCTTGACCTTCTGCCTACTCCGGTCTTTGTGGTGTTGATAGTCCACTCCCCGAGTGTGGTCTCCTAATTCCACACTGTCCAGCTTTCTCTTTTATGTCCTCTTTCACATCTCAATCGCGTGAAGAACCCTGAGAGCTTGGCTTTTCTGTAGATCCCACAGTGCC
The DNA here is from genome assembly GCF_947179515.1 of Apodemus sylvaticus. Taxonomy (NCBI): domain Eukaryota; kingdom Metazoa; phylum Chordata; class Mammalia; order Rodentia; family Muridae; genus Apodemus; species Apodemus sylvaticus. Next base: position 21,733,480 of record NC_067478.1, read on the forward strand.
TGTTGGATGTCTAGCAGTGTTGAGGAAAAGGAAGGGTGCTCGGTGTTCTGAGGCACAGTATCAGAGGTGGTCCCTCAAGGATTGCACATGTTTCAAAGTAGCTCCACTTTCATGCTCAAATGCTTGGGTGAAGTTGGATGAATCACAGAGGTGACAAAATCTCTCTTGGATCCAGAATGAGGTACAAGCAGGCAAACCTCCCTGCCTCCTTATGACACCATCAAAGCTTGCTGGGACACAAGTATATTAATGACTGAAAACGACCGAGTCCCCTTATTCTCTGACACTCCCCTGTAGGACTCTAGCAGCCCTCCCCCAGTTAGAGGCCAGCTGGCTTTTGCCAGAACCTCTGAAGCTCTAGGATCACAACTGGACTCCAGATGTGCTTGGTACTACTGTTAGTTCTAAACTCAGCATGCACACCATGCCTGGACAAGGGCGGTGGGATTCTCCCCTAGTTCTTAGTCCTGGCATGTCACCCGCTATTTGCAACTGTGAGCCCTCTGTTTTGTCCTGCACTCCTAGGGCTTGTAAATGCTCCCACATAAGACTTCGTTTCCCCAGAGCTCACTTCAGCCACTTCTGGTTGATCATCTGGTACAGTCTCTGACAGAAGGAAAGTATGTTTTCTGTTTCCAGAAATATTTGGTGTCACACAAGAAAGCACCAGACAGCAGTGAAGCTATGTTCCCTATGAACAGGTTTACAAATTAGATCTTTATTGGAAATTTGTGAACTAGGAGATGAGAAACCTGGGGGTGTACTTACTAATAAAGCACTAACAATCAGATGTTAAATCCACGCATTCTCCTTTTATACCAAAGATACGGAACCTATGAAAAATGGAAACTCAAACATAGCTCACACTTTTAAAAGTATTCTATTAATAACAATGGTGTGAAAGCCACACCAGTCACTATAAACGACCATGTATTATGGGGGTCTATTAATCTAATATTGCCATCATCGCCTCTAAAAATATTTCCCAACATTCACCATCAGAGAACGTCTTCTGAGCCCAGTCTCCCAGGGTTTGGCTGTGCCTGCCTCTGCTGCTGACTTGATTCCCTGTTCACTGTCTGGTGATTCATTGCACTAAATACCATTTTCCTGATAATTAAAAACTGCTCACTGGCAAGTGGGAGCAGGAACAGGCTGATGCGGGATTTATGCAGAAACACAAAATGAGCCGAAAGACAAATGACCTGTTCTGCCTAAGGAAAGACGTTTTTCTCCCCTCCTCATCTTCTGGGATTTGAGAGAGGCTGGCCAGAGCTTGGGAGCATGGTCTGGGGAGATCTGTCATCATATGTGGAGGTGTTTGCAAGGGGATCCGTTGTATTCGTGGGCTTAGCCAAATCACTCTCTTAATTTAGAACATAGAGACCCTTGCGTGCCGCAGGAGGACCTAGGTCAATGATATCTTTTTCCTCCTGCCTTGGACGTTTAATAGGCAGGGCTAGAGGAAAGGCTCTGAGTTTGAGCCATTTCTTAGACTTTGACTGAGCTTTCCCAGTTTCCTTTCTCCATATAACAATTCCTTTACTCAATGTCAAGAAAAATGGGGAGTGATTCCAATGGATGCATTAGATATAGGATTTAGGACATTCATTTTGCTTAGGCAGTTCAGCAGATCACAGTCCTGGGCTTTAGGGCAGCTTTCTTGGCTCCTGGGAAATGCCCCAGGATAGCCAAAGCCCGCAGACACAGCACAGCAGCTATGGTGTTACATGTATGTTAACATGTGTGCAAATGCATGCACATAAGAATCCACACTTCTCAATTCCTTAGACCTCTCTTGGGAAGTTAAGAGCATGCATCATCACAGGGCAGACAGTTTCCCATCTGAGTGCACTTTGTGGTACATTACCAGCCTAAAGAATAGAGGCTCTGTCAAGAGATGAGCCTTCTCCCTTCTGGGAATAGCTTCTTCCCCAAACTGGCTGGGGCCAATATCTGTAAAGCTCATTAGCTCAGAATCCTTCCCCATTCATCCTCATCTATGTCTTTACTTGCAAGCCATTCATTACAGCCCATTCTAGATTGTTTAATTAGTTTCCATGGAAGAACTCCTTCAGGACAGCTTAGCATACATCTTTAAAAGCCCTTGATCTAAAATAACAAGGTAGTTATTTTGAAAGTAACTAATATAACCCTAAGTGGCTTCTAGTCCCCCACTGCCCACCGAGCCTCACTTCCTTTTTTACCTCCCTGAACACGTCTGAGAAAAAAAAATTGTTGATAACACTAATGAGTCTATTAGTCAGGAAGTCTTCACGGTACATGGGGCACTGCGCTGGGCCTGCCACTTGTCATGGGGTCTTTATTCTCACAGGCAAGCTGAAAGGAAAGTCACATTTCCCCTATTGGTGGAGAAGCTGCTATAAGAGATAAGTCTCAACTTGCTGTATTATGCAGGATTAATAAAGTACTTGGGATTCTAATGTCATCTACAGATATCAGCACCAGGGGATGTACAGAATTAGGAGGGAAGGTCACAGCTTATTGACACTACCCTGGTGTCCTTTTTACCCTCTCTCTCTCTCTTTTTTTCCTCATCTCGAGTGTTTCTGTGCTGTTTTATCTGTGTCCTTCCTCCTCCCATATGTGATGTCTGACCTTCATCATCGGCATCTGTGTCTCTATGCCTGACTGCTTTCTCTGGCTCTAGAGCCTCCCTCTTGCCTCTGTTACTGGCATCCTGACTATGTTAATCACTGTGGAAATACCTCAGCTCCCTTTCCTAGGGAGGGTTCATTCTGAAACTGGGGTCATCCGTCCAGGCTCACAGAGTGAAGACCCCAGAGGTCAACGACTCATAGACATACCCTGTACCTTCTACCTTCTGTTCCTACTTAATTTCCATTTTTCCTTTGGTGTACTTCTTGGCATACTCCCAGATAAGCCTTTTGCTTTTATAACATGGCCTTTAGGACAGTTTCTACGGGAACCCTAAGCAGGGCTGGTGCTTAGGAAAATGCTGTCCTGGTTGTCTCATAAGCTCACAGTCTGGCCAATTGAATTTTCTCATCACGTGTTCTGCACAGCAGGTAGGAAAATGGTGATACCCCATCTCTGCTTTGCCTTTAGTCCATTGCTACTAAAGAACTCTCTCACTCATGCTATCCCCTGGGGAGTAAAATGTTTCAAGTGTACAACAGGCCTCCTTCAGCCGAGAGTCACTCTAAATATGGCCCAAGACAAAACTCATACACTTATTTACATCATTATGAGATTGTTTTATTTTCATAATTTATTAAACTCAGTTGCATGGTTCTGAAGCATGCAGTTTGTTGCTAATGTTTCATGATGTCAACTGACTAGGCATAGACAGAGGTAAGAATCTCAACTTGCTTTGTCCAGATTTTAGTTAGTGTGTGTGTGTGTGTGTGTGTGTGTGTGTGTGTGTGTGTGTTCCAAAGTCATCATCAGGCCTGTAGACTATTTCACGTATGTACATGTGTGTGTGTGTGTGTGTGCGTGTATTTGTCAAGTGTATGAGCACATGCATGCACATTTCTTAGATGGACAGTGACCAAGGTTAACCTTGTGTGTTGTTCCTCCTGTGTTATTCAATCTTTTTTTTTTTTTTGAGACGAGCTCTCTCATTGGAGCCTTGCTATTTTAGGCCAGGCTGGCTGGGTAGCAAGCCCTGGAGATCTACCTGTGTCTACCTCCCCAACAATGGGGTTACAAGTCTATGCCATACAGTCATCATTTTACATGTATGTTAGTGATCAATCTTAGGTCCTCACACTTTCAAGGATGAACATTTTACTAAGTGACCTCCCTAACCTCTCAATCCCACCACTCAAAGCCTTCTAGAGTGTGTTTGCCTACTTTCAAACAAGCAGTCTGGAATACCAGGAACAGTATTGCTAAAGGACAAAAGAGCCTACCTTTTGGGAAAATCTGTTTCTTCCTTCACTTGGTTTTTTTTTGGGGGGGGGGCTTAACCCCACCCCCACCCCACCCCTGTTCTTCAATATACTTTCTTACTTCTTTGGATTATGTGCTAGGCTTTCTAGTCCTCTCCTGAAGAAGGAGGTGATCATCAAGACATTCAGAGAGGCACTGGATGTTTTTCTGATAGAAGATGACAGAACTGGAGCATGGCTGGAAGCCTCAGAGGCAGTAGGGAATTAGGTGTGGCTGAGGTACTGAGATGAAGTTTTTAAAACTGGAAGCCAAGCCTTGGTCTGGATTCCCAGCACCCACATAGAGGCCCACACGACCTGCCCCTGCTGATCTGACTGCTTTATAGGTACACTGCAGCAGGCAGCAGGGATGTGGTGGTAGACCATACAGTCCGTCTTTTGGGGGCCCCACCTTTCACTGTCCCAGAACCGTGGAAACAATTTCTACACTTCACTTAATGACACATGGAACACGCTGAAAAATTGCATCTCAAATGAATCCATTTGTTCTTGGGTTCCAGTTGCTTTTTCAGTCCCCTGTCCTCTACTTTTTGAAAGTAGTTTTTCTGCAATGACGATTCTCTATTTTGTCCCCAAGCACACCTATCTATCTTGCACTGTATACATCAGTGACAGGGTCTATATTCTTTTATGTATTTCTCATCCACCATTTTATTCGTTTTTTCATACTTCAGTGTGTCTGAAGGCATGGGGGGCTCAATTACAATTTTTCTTTCATTCCACCCCATTTTTCCTGTGTAGACGTCGTTCTTTCTTGTATTAATATTTTCTAAGCGTTCGCCTTACATTTTCTCTTTTGGCATACTGTGTTGGCACTTCTGTCTTGAGGGTTTTCTAATAGCCATTTCTTCCTTTTTTAAAAAAACAAGCTCCATCTTCATCCCTCTTGTGGCCATGGACCACAGCCGTCAGTTATAACCTTAACAGTGGCCTCCACTCAGGAAAGTTGTCAAGTTGATAAATATTGATATCTACCCTACCATTTGACCACCACTTTTCTGCTAATGCATTTGGTTGGCATCAATCAGCGTCTTTGCCTTCTGTGAGTGCCTGGTGCGGGAACTGGTCCCGATCTGTCACTTATAAGTAATCTGTTCCACCTTTCATCAAGAGCAGAGAAAAGGGAAAAATATGGATGAGACATAAAGGGTAGAGAACCAGAGTGATCCAGGGGAAGAAAGATGGGGCAGCCACCCAGTGACGAGAAGGGTCCCTTCCAGAAATATCCTTGGTGCTGGGGACATCCGTGGTAGCAGTGACCGTATCTTCTCTGGGATGTTAACCTGCTTATCTCATCCACTAAGGCTCCCCAGGGATGAAGATCTACATTGACCCATTCACTTATGAGGACCCCAATGAAGCTGTCCGGGAGTTTGCCAAGGAGATTGATGTGTCTTTTGTGAAAATTGAAGAGGTCATCGGAGCAGGTATGGTTCTTCCCTCCCCTTGTCTCTGTCTTCTTGTTGTCCACACACCATCTTCCTATCACTTTCGATGCCTTTTCTTCTCCTCAGAAGATGAGTAAGGACCACCTACAATGAGCAAGAATATTGCTCAGAATCATTGGGGACCTTGGTCACAGTGGTTAAGCTCGCCTGGGAAAGCACAGACTGGACATGGGCTCCAGTTTTCAAAGATTCCAGAGTAGCTCTGGAAACAGACCACACAACCCAGATAAGGAGAGAGATGTAGGGTACTTAGTCATGAAGATAGGAAGAAACTATTTAAAAAGCTGATTTAGTATCCTCGTCGATGATGTCTCAATGGCTTTGGGACAATACTCCTCTAATGTTGACTCCCCCTGTATTTATACTCTTGCATCCAGACCAGGCATCAGAATAGAATCCCAGTGTAGATTAGAACTCATTAATCTCCCCAGGAAAGCACAACAAAAGACTGATCTAGAAAAGCAATCTACCTTTAATAGGATGTGGTCAATCTATCTATAGACCAGCCTAATTAATATAGGGTAGGTGAAATGTCTCAATGTGAGATAAAAAAACAAAAAACAAGCAAACAAAAAAACCAAAAAAGCACAACAACAAAGAACCCAAACAAAACAAAACAAACCCCCAAACATTCCAGACATCATTATTTTGTAACTAACCACTTTACATGGTTGATCTGGGTCTCCTTCCAGATTTCATTTTCTTCTCCAGTCTCTTTTCTTTGTCTTGGCTTCTTCAGTCCTTATGAGCCTTTGCACAGGCTGTCTTCATCACTGTTCCTGGCACCGGAGTGCTTGATTCATGTCACTGGACAGGTATGGAGAGACAACTCCCAATAACATTTTAACTCCACAAAGCATGTTGAAGCCAGTTCCTGCGGGCAGCCGCTTCATTTGTTGTCTTTAGAGGGAATGTCACAGTCCTTCCTCTCACAGCTTTTCTCAGTGCACTGAGGGGGTCACCAAGCCACATATGAAATTGGGAGCCACATTGAGAAGCACACCCCATTAAGCCACTGTCTCCATGTTTTGGAATCTTCTTAAGCCCTGCCTCCTTGCCCCTCCTCTGGCCACACTGTGGAAGGCCCTGGAACTCTCCTTTCACAACACCACAGCCACCCACCACCAACCCTCAGGAGTTCCAGCCGGTTGATGAGCGTCTTATTCACCAGGGTCTCTGCATATTTCCCATTGGTTGTCATTAAATATTTTACTGAACCACGACTCTCACTTCTCTGTCGATAATTTTCCCTCCCTCTTAAGACACTGACATATTTAAGGATCACGTGTTGGAAGGTTGGGTACCAGATAAATTGGACTGCTCTCACAGGCTTTGATTTCTCCAGGAAACTTAAGAGTGTCGAGGAGGCGGGCCTGCTGTCCTGCACTCTGTTTGCCCGCATTATTAATTGCTGTTAGGGCTCTTGGTAATGGTGCTAGTGATTTTAATGTTGTTATTTATGTCATGTGCTTAGAGTGATGTGTTCTGGACTGCATTTCATCCCAGACAGCACACATCAACACCCCTCCTGCCTTTGTCAAGGGACAAGTAAAGAGCCTTCTCGCTTTATGATCCTGCCAGGGAGCTACAATTTGGGGTGAGCTCACCAACTGCCGAATGCCCATAAAGGGACAATTGATGGCCCCACTCTATCCTTCACCTTCCTGTGTGTGTGTGTGTGTGTGTGTGTGTGTAGCATTTGCTGGTGCTGCTGGGTATGCACATTCTGCTCAGAGGAGGGTCAGTGGTTTTCATAAGGCTCTCCTGGTATTGAGAGGGATGCACTTAACAGATTACAGGATGCTCACCAGGACAGTATTAAGAATTTTGCCTGGTCCCTGCAGACCATTCTCTCTATCAAGGCCAGTCTCCTTGTGATTCAGAGGCATCCCAGAGCTAATCCCTGGGGGTATTAGCTGGCTATTCACAACCAGAGGGGATTTTAATACAGGATACTCTACAAACACATTCATTTCCCCCAGCACCCTGCCTGACTAAGACTGGCTCCCCCTTGTGCTAATCAAGAGATCACTTGGTAGCTAAACAAAAGGGGAAAAAGTAACAATTACACAATGTAATTGACAATGTTCTCTTAGTTACCCAGAGGAATTAGGGCAGAAGGGAAAAACTGGTTTGCAACTTTGGGGATGGGGGAGTGAAAGCCACACAGGAAAAATAGTCAACCAATCTCCTCCTTTCCTCTTCCCACCCCTCCCTCCTCCCTCCCCCTCCCCCTTTCTCACTTCCCCCCCTTTCGCTCCCTCTCTTCTTTCCTCCTCTTCTCTGTCTCCTTCCATCCAGAAGCTTTTAATGGATACTTTCCATACCCTGACGTGGGTTTCCTAAGAAGAATAAATGACTCCTCTGCTCTGAAGTCTGACAGACTTAGTGGAAGTGAGCTTGTTCAGTCAACTGCCTTACCCCATCATAGCATAGTGCAGGCACAGGGAAGCTGCAGGGCCCTTCCTTGCAGGATCAGTGTAGTTCCATGGACTGGGGTTGCTGGGGATCAGGAGGACTCCCCTATTCCTTATTTTTCTTTTTGTGACCAAATACTTGACTAGAAGCATCTTAAGGCAGGAAGGGTTTACTCTGGCTTATGGCTTAAAGGGGGATACAGTACATCATGATCATGGAGGGAGGGCAGCAGGAGCCTGGGGCACCTGGTTAGAATGCAAACCCCACAGCTCCCCTCTAGAGACCCACTCCTCCAGCAAGGCTCCACCTCTTAAAGATGCCACAACTCTTATTTCCCCTTCAAAATGTATTTGTTTTATTTTCCATGTGGGTAGTTTGCACGATGGATCTGCTTAGTGTCCTCAGAAGACAGAAGAAGGACATAAGATCTCCTAGAAGTGGAACTATGGATAGCCATGAGCCACCATGTGGGTACTGGGAATCCAATGTGGGCCCTCTACAAGAGCAACACATTACCCCAAACTCTTAAAATAGCACCACCAGCTGGAGACCAAGCTTTCAAGTAAATGAAGCTATAGTTGTAGTTTACGTTCTAACCACAATAATTCCACCGAAGAAGTAAACTTCAAAGCTGAAAACAATTAGGGAAAACGTAATTGTTTTCTCAACCTATAAGTCACAACCCCTTTGGGGATAAAATAACCTTTTTCACAGGGGTCACCTAAGACACTTGGAAAGCACAGATATTGACATTACAGTTCATAAATCAGCAGCAAAATTACAGTTATGAAGTATCAGTGAGAAAAATTTACAGTAGGTGGGTCACCACAAAATGAGGAACTGTATAAAAGGGATGCAGCATTAGGAAGGGTGGGAACCACCGTATTAGAGAGAGACAGGGACAGAAAAGGAATCCCATGTGATTCACGGAGAAAAATGAGCATTATGTTCCAGTGCAGCCATGCTGGAGTCTGCCCGCAGTAGCTCACATGAGCCAACGCTGGGTGCCTCTTCCCGGTCCCATATGCAGTACCGTCGGTGCTCCCCATCGGCCACTGTGGGTATATTCACACCATGGGAAATAGCAAACACTGTTAGCCATGAGTATTTGTTCCTCTCTGCTGCTTGGTTTTTGAGAGAGCTACTAGTTGGACACGTACCACCCTATAACTCCAAGTGTACAAAGAGTACTGACCCATCCCCTGCCTGGGGTTATTTTAAATAGGGTTTTGAAGCCTTCCCCAATATGGAACCAGAGATAAGGGTTGTGCTTCTTACAAGAGAGGCTGTTTTAGTTCAGAGAAAATAAAAACCCTTCATCAATAAAGCCCACAACTGTGGTAGATGCTTCGAAACTGACTCAATGGTTAACAGTGGGAGATTATTTTCTAGCCCAAAACACAGTACCACACTCCAGGAAAGGAAAGAAGGGGTTGTGTGATGCAGGAGGTACTACTGGAAGGGCATAGTCTTATAGATATGTGGAGAGACTTGCTGTCAGGGAGGATTCCAGGAAGAGACATGCAAGTGACCACTGAGGTGGACCAATCAGCTTAGAGGGAGCAAGAGCAGAGACAGCACTGCTAGGAAGGCTTTTGTTGTGGCTTGGTCTAGACGATCAGGTAGCCTAGAGATGAGCCAGCTGTAATAGGGATGTTTTCCCCAAGGGACAAATGGGATTCTGTGCAGGCTGAGCAATAGCTTGGTATTCAGAGAGTGTTCAGAGAGTGGACTATGGTAACTGCTGCAGGTTGGATGGGAGGGAGATTATGGAGCCTTCTGAAGTCTAGAGAGAAGCTACTGGGGCTTTGTCTAGCTGTGTGGAGAGGACCCAAGAGGGATGATGCTGGGATAAAGAGTGGGGTGGGAGATGCTGTGGAAACAACTAGATATCCAAGCTGGAGCAGTGTGGCAAATGCATCTACTATGATGTTGAGGGACCAGAGTTGATGGGGGCAGTTGGCATGGAGGTTGGGCCCAGAAATGAAGACCACTAAGTACTAGAAAGGCAGAGTAGGGCTTCTTGGTACCTAGGGTGTGGCAGTGTTGCTTATCTGAGGGAAGAGGTCAATGGAGTAGAATCTGGACGCTATGGGGCAGACACATCACAGTAACTTCAAAGTATCTTCTAAAGCTGCTTAGGATGTTGAACAAAGGAATAAAAAGTAACCACTATAGAGCCAGGTATAACACCACTTAAGAAGATTAATATGTCATTAATTCGTAGTTGTTTTGTGTTAGCCTTTATATACTCATGGGGCTCAGAGTTCTATTAGAGGGACAGAACACATGTTCTCTCACTAACCTGGGACTTGACCTAGTATGTAGCATTTCGTTGTATAACCAAATGTTTCTCATATATGCTGATGACAGCTGATGACAGTTTTGGAGGAAAATACATGGCTGGGGTAGATGTTTTTGAGAGCTAAACAATTTGAGGGAATGAAAGAGAGAGATTAGAGAGATGGAATAGGGTCAGTGCATATTGGACACTCTGAAGATGGCTCCCTGGGGTGAGGGAAAGCCAATCTATCGCCTTCCCCATGTGGACAACGGGGTCAGCTGCCATCTTTGTGGAGGAGGCATTGAGCCCCTCTGGTCTTCATGGAGGCCATCAGCTTATGGTAACCATAGGTGTGGATAATAGGAGTCACCTCATTGGTCGGTTTCAGAACTCTGGTTAGTTTTGATCAGCAGGGCTTATCTAGAGAATAAGCTGCCATATACATTCTTAACAGAATGAAAAACACTCCTGTGCTCAGTTTGCAACCTGTGCAACGATGCAGCAGGCTAAACATATGGCTGTTACGTGCATGAAATTGTAGAAAGGAATGTCATTAGAGGTGATATCCAGGGGAAAGTGTGCAGACTGCATTTTAGTGAATAGACACCCATTGCTAACAGCTACTAATATAGCCCGTCCACCATGGATGGTTATGTACAAGAAGCTGCTTGCTGGGTAAGAGAATGGGTGCTCTATTCAAATGAATGTGTGCTCACTGTGTGTGGTTGTTATCTTTGGATGAATTCCTGTAGAGAAAGGTTCCCTGCTAACTTGGCACTTTCAGCATCATTGAGCATAAGGATGGGTAACCAACATCAGGGTTGTAAGAAGGGTTCTAGAAGAGGAACACATGGAAACCTCTCCAGGTACTACAATTAAAGTGTGCAGCACCCTCTGAGCATGCGCAGTGTGCCTGGCGCCACCCTGCATACTTCACAGGTGCTGTGCATTTAGTCCTTGTACTGGCCCGTGAGTCAGAGATGATGTTTACGTGTGTATGGGTTTTCTAGACTGGCGAGGAAATCAACATGCAGAGGATGGCTTGCTGTGGGCTGTGCTGCCCTCGAGTTAATGATGCAGCTACAATTTAAACTCAGATGTAGCTGATCCAGAGCTGGTAAATGAAACCCCTGCACCCACTGCCACTTTCATTGTGGTGGAAAAAAGCAGCTAAATACATAGTCATTGCTTCTGATGGTAAACTGCCTAGCAGTTGGAATACTTAGGCCCTTTTTGCTGGGAATTACAATACTGCCTTCCAATTCATTATCCATTATGGTAGTACTATGAAGACTGTCTGATAGTCCCTGGAAAAAGCATGTCCTTCGTAGGACACACACATTCTATCTCTGTTCTCATTCTAAGTGTGCCCTAAGAAGGACAATAGAGGCCCGTACATTTTTTATTTATACTTATATATGCTTAATTACATCATGAAAATTATATAGATGTATGTACAATCTAGGTAATCTTATACATGAATACATACATAAACACAGAAATACATACATGCTACAGAAGCACATTGTTGTCTAACGATGACAAAGAATTACAGAAAAAGATAAGTCCCTTTTGCCATCACCATCTCATTATTACATTCTGTGAATGCTGTGTCCCTGAAGCCAGTCTGTCTCATGCACTTATAGAATATAGCAGCCTGGGTAATGGACATCAGAGGAACTCTGTCAAAAGGATGAAAATGGCTGTACTCAATTAGTAATGTCTGTCCTCTGCACATGGTCAGGAGATGGTCAGATGTGAGCCTTATCACTCTTGTGTTTAGTTATAAGCTACTTATCCTGCACAGGCTATTGTGTGGAACCTTGCTTGAAACCATTCTTCCAAACCTAGCTTAAACTTATTCTTTAAAAGTTCCATATCGAATGTATGCCTGAATTAGTAACTAGGATTTCTGCTTTCCATTTTTCCCCAAGGCAATTTAAGACTTTGAAATGCTTCTGGGAGTGGGGAGGGTGCAATTGTGGGTGTAGATTCCTGCTGCACACAGCCAATAACTGCAGCTTGAAATACCTGCTAGCAGGCTGGATGTTTCATTTTCAAGAATTGAAAACTCTCACCCTTCTGATTTTATATATAATAGTTGAGGCATTTGACGCTGCCGGAAACACTGTTTCTCTCTTGCTCATTTTGTCAAGGAAGGTAGGAAAGAGGCTTTGGCAAGGCTGTACCTTGTAAGGAATAGTTTCCCCCAGCTGTCTGGGAGGTCTGTCAGGAGAACCAGCTAGAAGGCATGCGCTGACAGCCTTAAAGAAAGCACTTCCCAGAGGAGAGTCGGGCATCCGAATCAAGTGGAAATGAGCTAACATCCAGATTCCAGGGTTCTACCCACCAAGTCTCCGATCTAATAGATCTGCTGGGTCTCTGGGAATCTGCATCTTTTAACAAGTTCCAGATACAGATGCTGGATACGACACACTGAGAGCCACTGAGTGTCCTTGGCCTCCATGCTGGCTTAATGCAGGGGCTGGGCCCGAGTAAACAGACTTGAGGTTCTGGGAGAGGACCCAGGTCAGTAGCCGATAGAAGTCTCCCCTTACTAAGATTAGGCTGGCTACACCTACTGTAGGTAAGTCTTCTCAAAAAATAACCAACCACAGACACTATCAAACTGAACCAGTTTTTATTCAAACTTTGATGTGCTGAAATAATTTTATTAAGAAATGAAAAAGGTGTGATTCTAATGTGATCAGCACGTTCACTACAGTACTGGAGACACCAACCCAGTGTCCACTGCTTTCAGGCTGGAGTGGACTTGAAGCTCCCTCCTCCACCTGCCTTAGGGGGAACCTTTTTGTAAAAAAATTGAATATTATCTTCATTTACATTTCAAATGGTAAAACATTTCCCCGTTTTCCCACTCCCTAAAAGACCCCCACCCCTCCTCCCACCCCCTGCCTGCAGGTATAAGCCCCTCCACCCAACCCACTCCCACCTCCCTCCCCTTGATTTCCCTTTGTTGGGGCATCTATTGAGCCTTCACCTGACCAAGGACCACTCCTCCCACTGATGCCCGACAAGGCATTCCTCTGCCACATTTTTGGCTGGAACCATGTGTACTTCTTGGTTGATGGTTTAGTCCCTGGGAGTCCTGAGGCATCTGGGTGGCCCACATCATTGTTCTTCCCATGGGGCTGTAAACCCCTTCAGCTCCTCTGGACCACCTTCCCACTAGAGGGAAGCTTAATTATGGGATACCTCTGAAGAGGGCCTTGATACTGAGTGACTTATTTTGCAGTTGGTGCTTTGAGAGCCTCCTGGCTCAGAGACTAGTAAGTCCCTCTCCCTCTTCTTTTCCCCCTCCTCCTCTCCCTCCCTGTATCTCATCCTCTCCCTATCTCTCCCTCCTCTTCAAACTGGAAAGGAAAGGAACTAATTTCCCAGAGTCCCCATTCTTTATGCCACTGCAGAATAGATTTCTGAGCACTGAAGTCACCAGTGACAACACCCTCCTCTCCTTACCAAGGAGAGCACGCTTTTATTTTCTGACTCTCAGAGAATGAGATGAGACCCCGCAGAAGATATAATCTGAAGCTTCAGTCTTAGAGGCACTGATTTGTGGAGCAGTTAGCCATAAAGATCAAACAGCAGAGTGACGCTTGTCAGTCAGAGATGTAATCTCATCTGCCATGTCCTGGGGAAGACAGCTTCTCAGTACCATGCTTCTTTGTTCTCCCTCCTCCTCCGTTTCTTTCTCTCCACACAACACACCAATAGAGACTACACCGTGTTCCTGGCTGTGTGCAGTATGAGGGCAGCACACGTGCAAGCTCAAAGGAATCAAATAGGTTCCCACACTTCGGGGCTTCGGAGTTGAGTAATCTGTGTGCAGGATTCTGGGGGGGTTAATGCACAGTTCTCAGCCTTGGCCACACAATCGGAGCACTGGGGCAGCCAGGACCCCGACAGTACACTTAAACAGAGCCCAATATTCAGAGAGGTTTCCACTTCAGTTTTATGCTCCCCTGTCACCATCTTGAAATCCTTCATAATTTTTGAGCAAGGATTCCTATATTTTCATTTTCTGCCACGCACTAGAATTATATAGCCAATCCTGTAGGCAGCTATTAAATATAGAAATTCCCAGGCTGCACCCAGACCAATTATTCAAAATCTTAAGATGAAACCCAAATCTTTGTACTCTAATTGCAGGGCCAACTGACATAGGACAGAATTTCTGAACTAGGGTGTTGATGTGTATTTTTGGGGGACACATTAGGTTTATCTAGTGCATTTTTCCAAATTACACACACGGGCTGATAAATATTCTGATTCTGCCTACCTCCCAGGCAGGAGTCTTGGATGAATGGTATCCACTTATGGAATTATTCTGAGATAGGTGTTAGCACATGCTTGTAATACTAGTACTCAGGAGGCCAAGGCAGGAGGATTACTGCCAGCTTGGGAATGCCCTGGGCTGCAGACCATGTCTCAGACAGAAAGACAGTGAGGAGATTTCAAGAGAGAGGAAAGGAAGGAAGACAAGGAAGAAACTCTACTTCCAAGCACTAACCCAAATACAGACTTGCTAGGATAATCACTGCGTCTGACAGAACTACATGAAGCTGTAATGTGGACGGGCCAGGGTGGTCTCTGAATTGTTACTGTTTATCCAGTGACAAAGGGTAAGAAATGAAGTGGGTGTGGCCAGAGCTTTGACTGACATTCAGCTGTCTGCTTTGGAAGCAAGTTTTTGCTGTCTCCTTGCTAATTTGCTTATTAGCAAAATGGATATTTTATTTGCAGGAATGTCGTGGTGATTTGACAGAATGAGGCATGCCATAGTAGATGGCCAAATAGAGAAATATTTGTTGCCTATCTCCACCCAGAAGGAAGAGTTGTATACTCTTCCCCTCAACTCTCAACTCCATCTTTCTCCTAAAGGAAAATAAAACTCATTATGGCAACAAGAGGAAATATTAACCAATATTCAATTAGCATATTCATCAACCATATCAGTTGTATTCATAGTTATTAAATATGAGGCTATCAGAAGGATGGATTCTACTATATATGCATGTTTTACATTCATGCATATATACATATATACACGGCTATTTATACATACACATATATGGATAGATAGACATATATATGTGGCAGGTTTTGTTTAGTACTTGACTTTAAATTTTTTGCATTTTAACTACTCAAGTCATGCTTATTATAACAACGCAACATAAAATTAACTGAACTAAGTTCACTAGTCTCTGCTCTCATGCCCCATCTCCATCCTTCTCTTAGAACCATTTTAAGAAAAAGTAAGTTGATGTCGAAAATACATTTGATATGTATTTTTCATCATGTTCCTTTTGTCTTGACATGCATCCCATATGGCCACACACAACAAGTGACACTCTGTGACGTGTTTCCCTTTTCTCCTTAATAGATATGAACATCTTCCAGTCAACACATACCACTCCACTATTGCTTTCAATATTCCTAGGCATTCCTTGAGATGGATATGAGATGGATATGAGATGGATATGAGATGGATATGAGGTTTCCCAAGTATTTAGTATTCGTCTACTGCTGTGGCAAGCATTCTTATGTGTGAGTGGGAGTGTACACATATGTATGTGTGGGTGTGTATGTTCACCCACAGTATGTTCACACTCTGGAGATCAGAGATTGAGGCTGAATATTTTTACTGACTGTTGTCTCTTACATTTTGAGACAGGGTCTCTGAACCTGTAGCTTGTCAATTTCAACAAGCGTAGGTGGCCAGTGAGCTCCAGGGAATCCTCCTGTCTCCATATCCCCAGCACTCCTACAGACATGTGCCACCATGGAATTTATTTATGTATGTGCTGGGGATCCGAACTAAGATCCTCCAGCTTGAGCCAGAGTCGCTTTACCAGCGGAACCATCTTGTCAGCCCCTATGAGCATTCCTTTATGTGCAACTTTAAGTGTCAGAACTTTGGCTTCTTTTGGGTGATGCGGTAACAGGGTCTCAACGCTTTATGACCCGAGTGGGGGCAAGGCAGAGTCCAAACAAGTGACAATACATATGGCACATACTGACTTTTATTGGCATGCCAGCCACACACCAGGTACTCCAGCAGGTGTGCAAACTCCCAACGTGAGAGAGCCTCGGTCTGACCTCAAGCAATTCACCAAAGCAGCGTATGATTCAATGTCAAAGCCAGTGCTACAAATGATAGCTATCTGGGTATTAGGGCTGGGATGAAATCTTCTTAATGGTGCTTAAGGCCAGCCTCTCCCCCAGCTCCGCATCCTGCCATGCGCAGTAGAATTCAGAGCAGTTTCGCATAAAAGTCCTTTTGCATCGCTCTCTTCCAGTGTTTCCTGATTGGAGCACACAGAAACATGCTAGCCAAGTCATTCCAGTGTGGCCAGTGCTTTATCTGATTGTTCACAGTTTGCTCTATCATTTTCTTTTAGAAGTTCAAGGTGGAAAAAAATGAAAGTTTGCCCAGCAGAAGCCCCTGTTTCTCCTGACAGGCCTTTGACACGCATTTCAGTGAAGCCCTTGCAAGGAGACACTTAACTACCTCCCATGGAAAAAAAAAAACTAGAAGTAACAAAACCTGGAGAAATCATCAAATAACTTTTGAAAGCACATTAAGCGGGACTCAACAGACTTTTTTTTTCTTTTAGACAGCTATGAAATGGTGTCATCAAAATTGTTTTTACTCTTAGTGATTTTACTGGGAAAAAAGATGTTGAAATCCTACTGTACAGCCATTGAGATGTTCCCTTGTGTCTGCTTGGAGGAATAGGTCACTGTTCTGCTGCCAGGCTTCAAGCTGTAGCAGTCCCTGCATTGGACTCTACTCTCCTGCAGAGGTCCAGCTCCTCCAGGTGCCCCCAGCCACTGGCTGAACCTGGTGTGGGGGGTGCTATTTTGAGATCAGGAACCCTCTATTCCCTGCAAGGCTGGTTGAGACTTTGTCGGGTCTGCTTGGGATTTGTTTGCTGTGATCTGGGGCTCTCCGTTCCCACCCTGCTTCCTTCCCTTCTTATCTTTTAGGGATAAACCTGTTCCTCACCTAACTTTTCAGGGTCTGCTTTCCAGAGGACGGACTATGTTCACTTTAATGCGGAAACATCAACTGAAGTACCCACACAGCCTCCATCCCCAGACGCTCGCGCACCAGGCTTTGCAAAAATTGAACTATGATTCTGTCAGAGTGAGGCTGGACATTTCTCTTCAATTATTCAGATGGAGCACACCCACACAAAATATTAAGGGCAGGACAAAACCCAAACTTGGATATGCTCTAAAATTCCACTTCAACTACTCAAACTATCTCTAAGGACAGACACGAGGAGTGTGCTTTAGTATTCCTTCTGTGTTTCCTATGAACTGATTACAACCTAGACATCACAGTTGCATAGAACAATCCAATTTCCATGTCTTCACTCAAATCACAATCCTTCCTTGAGCGCCACTGCTCTTGATAAGATGCCTCCCCTTGTGGCTCCACAGATTGAGAAGGATGAGGAGCCTAATTGCTTGCTTGCTCTTTCAGGGGAGTTTGGCGAGGTGTACAAGGGCCGTTTGAAGCTGCCAGGCAAGAGGGAAATCTATGTAGCCATCAAGACCCTGAAGGCCGGGTACTCTGAAAAACAGCGTCGGGATTTTCTGAGCGAGGCGAGCATCATGGGCCAGTTTGACCATCCCAACATCATTCGCCTGGAGGGTGTCGTCACCAAGAGCCGGCCTGTCATGATCATTACGGAGTTCATGGAGAACGGCGCTTTAGACTCTTTCCTCCGGGTAAGAGCCACAGGGGTTGTGGGGTGGGGTGGTGTTAATATTGCTGGATGGAGGGGTAAGGTCCTGGGGAGAAGTGTCCAGTGAGGATATTCTGCCTTCAGGACTGGATGGTCACATGTGGGCAGGCTTTAACCTTGGAAGGCTAGCAGAGGTTTGTTGTTAAAAGGAAAGACTAACTTTGTACTGGGTAACCAATCAGGAGGCCTCATCCCAGGGAGAGGCCAATCCTTGATCATCATCCCTCACTCAGCAGTCCTTAGCTGCCTATAGCTCTTAGTGTAGGGGTGGAACTCCCTCCCCACCACCATGAGACATTCCCTCTTCCTTGTTAGCACATCGCCTGATATTGTTGTTTTTGTGTGTGTGTGTCTTACTTTTGCAGACATTTCTAAGAGAGGCAGTCTCACGGCAGATTTCCTGGTATTCAGGCTCATACACTCTTTCTGTCCATCAGTTCTTCCAAGATGTTCTCTGAGCCGTAGATCTAAGAGCTTGAGAAAGAATAAGAAATGAAGGGAAGGGTGATATACTTATATTGTAACGAAAGCATATTTAAGATTTTAAATATACTTTAAAAAAAGAGAAGAACGAAGCATAGTCTGAGGTCTCCTCAGGGCAAGGATGATACAGGGAGGGCCTCAATAAATGCTTATAGGTCGAATAAGATAGAAGAAGAAAAAAATGGTCCCGGATATCTCCATTAATTACCGAGACTGAGGAGATGGTCTGTGGCCATTTCTGCCTTTCACCAGCGTAGCCAACCTCCTAGCCAGTTCTCTTCAGTTGGCTAGTCAGAAAGAAAACAGGTTGCCATCTTTTAGAAAATCCCTGAGCCTCCAGCCCTTTAAAGAGGCATCTAAAAGACTCTCACCAGCACCAAGAAATCTTTCCTGCCATCTATGCAGAGCTGTGACTCCCAGCCCTACCTGTAGCAGAAGTGCATGTACCTGGGTGCATTCTAGTTGAGAGATCTATGAACGGTCCCTGTCAGAACTCATGCTCATGAGGCCATGCTCACCATGGAGTCACTTTCTTACCAGAGATCACAGAGGCATATGGAGAATGGATGATAGCCAAACCTAGGCTGGGAGTCAGACCTGACCAAGAATCTCTGGGGCGGGAGCATCTAGTGATGCTGAGAACTGAGAATCTGGAAACAGCATCAAATGGCCAACACCTTCTGAATGAGGACTTTGGGCAAGCAGGCTATGCATGTCCCTACACTCAGTCAACAGCTGTGGTTTCTGATCAAAGGACCATCAAAAGAAACATTAATGGGTTGACTGTTCTGGCAAAGCATACACTGAATACTAGACCTATGTAATAGAAGAAATACAGCTCTAATGCTTTATAACTAATCACCCCAAGACCCTACTGACTTAGCCTAACAGCATGGTTTATAATGCTCATCGATCTGCAATGGAGGCAAGGGTTTGGGCAGAGCATCTAGTTTCTTGTGGAGTTATACAAAAGAACTCAAGCCACAGCTTGAAAGTGTCTGGGCTTTTTCACTCTTGTGTTAACGTGGAGTTTAAATGTGATACCAGCTGTACCTTTTCAAGCCTGTTTGACCCACCTGGATCCAAGGAAAGAGAGAAATCCCTTATTTTAGGAATGACAAAGAACTTACTTCTGCTTTAGTCTCAAGCGGCTAGGGACATGGCTGAGGATAAGGGCCTTGGTTCAGATCCCCGGTACCCATATAAGCAGATGCCTTGGCACATATCAGGAACAACAGTACTGTGTTTGAGATAGGGGACAGGAGACATGTGGATCCTAAGGGCTCTCTGGCCAGCTAGGATAACTGAAACACTGAACTCAATGAGAGACCCTACCTCAAAAAATAAGATAGAAAGAGACTGTGAGAACCACACCAGTCACAACACTCAGTGTTGGTTTCTGGATTTCACAGGCAGGCAGGCAGGTAGGTGCACTCATGTTTCTTGTGGAGTTATACAAAAGAACTCAAGCCAAGGCTTGAAAGTGTCTGGTCTTTTTTACTCTTGTATTAATATGGAGTTAACACAATATATACACACATACAAACACACATACACATACACACAAACACATACATACACACACACACACACACACAGAGAGAGAGAGAGAGAGAGAGAGAGAGAGAGAGAGAGAAAGAGATCCAGCTATAACCACCTTACAGAATACAGCCTACCACAGATGCAGTCCCTCCTTGAGCCTGAATGTTCAGATCTGCCAGTTACCCGCATGTGTAATAGTTTTTGTCTCTATGAGTGAAGAACAGAGATGTGGAGGAGAAGGAGGAGGAAGAAGAGGAGGAGTAAGAGGAGGAGGAGGAGTAAGAGGAGGAGGAGTAAGAGGAGGAGGAGGATGAAGAAGAAGAGGAGGAGGAAGAAGAAGAGGGAGGGGAAGGAGGAGGAGGAAGAGGAAGAGGAAGAAGAGGTGGAGGAGGAGGAGGAACAAGAGGAGGAGGAGGAGGAAGAGGAGAGAGAGAAAGAGAGAGAGAGAGAGAGAGAGAGAGAGAGAGAGAGAGAGAGAGAGAGAGAGAGAGAGAAACTTCTCCTTCTCCAGTGGGAATTTGGCAGACCAGTGGGGAGGTGGATGGCAAGCTGTTGGACAGCTTGGTTTGTGCAGAAGTTAAAGCAAGTGTGGGCCGTTTCACCATCTACAGCAGCTGCATGCTGCTCCCACTCCCAGGAGCAGAGGGGCATGGCCCTGGGATTTGGTTGGTTGGAGGCTGCCCTTTCACACTACTGAAGCTGACTGTTTTTTAGGGCAGTGCATGCTTGTTGCCTAAGCTAGGTAGTTCTGGGAGGTGTTTGAAGAAGTGGGGATGGACAAATTGCAGTAGATTGGGGGTTCAGACCCACGCCTCCTTGAGGGAATGGTTATAGCTCTATTTGGAAACTCTAGCATCTGCCACTGAGCCCATGGTAGATGTTGACTGAATGGAAACTATGCACAATTGTTTTTAGAGAGTAGCGGAGAGTTCAGGGAATGCTGTGTGCCTGCCCGTGGCATCTCATTCACTATCTTTGTAGACACAGGAAAGTGAGGCATACACTGTGCTTTCCCAGGGGCAAGCATTTATGATCAGAGATCTTGTGAAGGAAATGAAGGTATCTAGAGGCAAGCATCGTCTGGGGCAGCCTCCAGACCCTTTCTGGACTCATCTCCTTTGTGTTGCTTGATTCTGTCTCAGAGAAAGTCACTACATGGTTGGAAGAATGTAATCAGAGTCTGTCCCCAGGTCACCTATAGGACAGGGAGATACATCCTCCAAGAGACTCTGAGAATCAAAGCCCCATCCTGTTACTCCTCCCAGGCAGAGAATTTTCCACCTGGGGCCCAGGACACATAGACTTGGGGTTCTTTCATGATAATGAGAATGCATGTATGCCCGATGGAAGGAACCCTAGGGGCAAGAGAGAAGCACAGAAAAACAGAGGTGAGGGCACAGACAGATAGAAAGGGTGGCAAGAGAGGACAGAGCCCAGAGCAGCGAGGAAACGAAGCGTTTCTGACTGCTTGCACCTCGTGAAGGCAGGTAATCTATAAATCTAATTTCAGCCTTACTACTGAACCCTGGAGCATAGCAACATTAATTGATGTATCTGCAGCTTGATAAAATTGAAAAAATAGGTCATCAGTTCAGTTCTACAGGGTCCATCTTCTGGGAGGGAGGATAATTTTAGGACCACCATTTTAAAAAAAAGAAAGGAAAAGAGTTAGTTCTTAAACTGTACAACCGTTCCTTTTCTGACTATCCTGGACTTAGCAGCTTCGAGAGGGCGCTCCACTCACTCTGGCCTTGGGTCAGAGCCTCACAGATCCACATCTCCTCTTATCCACTCTCAATTCTTATCTTTGAATGACTTGGAATTCCTGTCTTCGGGAAGGATTGGAAACACCCAGGAGGTGGTTCCTCGGTGCTAATTGTTTTAAATGGAAGAGTTTTGGATTGCCTAGTTAATTATTGAATATTTTCTTCTTGGTCCCAAGATCTAATGGTACCCATCTCATGGCTCTTCCCTAAGCTTCAAAACCATTCCTGAGCTCAGATCCATTTATGGTCAAAAGCTTCTGGTCATCACTGTTGGTTCACTCATAGATGGTCATTTCTATAAGACTCTTGGAAGTCCCTCATTGGTGCCAGATGGGACAGTTTTCATCAGAGGAGCTCACTCATGGAGCTAAGCTAGAAGGAAGCAGCTAAGAAAAGAATATCAAATTGGAAGCCCCGAGACTGAACCTCCCCACCTTGGCTCCGGCTATGAGTCATCCTGTGGCCTGGAGTTAACTCAATTTTCCAATCTATAAACTAAAGGCATTGAGCTGGATGAGCTTGAAAGTTCTCTTTTAGTTAAAAAAAAAAAAAAGATCTATGATTCATTCTCTTCAAACAAATCAAATAAGGGTTTCATTTCCTGAAGTGGATTTGTCAATGAAAGTGGAAATACCTAAATCCTCCCTGTCTGCTATGAGGGCCGCCAAGTGGCTCCATGCATTTGCTGGAAAGCAATTTCAGTAGAAAGCACTTGAGAACGAGAAGAAAGTTTTAAATCACCCCATCCAGGTCTGCATCTCCTCACCGTACCATGGTTTTTTTTCCCCACGGGAGCAGCATGGAGCCCAGTTGCTTCTTAATGTCGCCAAGAGAAACCAGGTGGTGGTTGCTCTGTTTTGCTTATTTTCTATGCTGGTGTTCTTATCTCTGCAATTACAAAGGCTGTGCACAGCCATGCTATGTAATTTAAGGGATAATGCTTGCCTCTCAAAACAGTTTTCCAGTGCCTGTGAGATGGCTCAGTGGGTAAAGGGGCTTGGCGCCAGCCTGGCCACTTGAGTTCAAACCCCAGAAACGACATAGTGGAGAGAATCAAGTTGTCCTTTGACCTCCATACAGGCACCATACCAGTGGATGGAGCAAGAAGCAATTGAACACATCGGGGGAAATGTAGCATGTTTATATCCGTAGGTTTCCACCAAGATAGTTAATTCAGCAGTAAGGACCTTTCCTGCAGAGGTGTGCTTACCATGCAGCGAGCTTCTAAGGAAACTGTTGCCCATTGCAGAGTCAGCATATTCCAGGGGATGAGGCGTGGAACAGGAGTTCAAAGTCCAGATAACAGCAGCATCCTCAAGTGACTTTTCTCCCTGTGACGCTTAGGCAGCTGTCTCCTCCACACACTACCGAAGGCAGCCATTACCTGAGGGTCAACAATGGAATGTCAGCAGAGAAGTAATCTGCCACTCCAGATTTAGACTTGTGTTGTAACTCAAACCCACATAGAGTGATTTAAGGCTGATCACACAGATCCTCCGGACTTTCTTTATCTTCACTGTGAAAACAATACAATATTGTCTGCCTTTTCTTCTGCCCAGGGACAGTTTGAAGGCTCTGATCATATTCTGGGAAGTATTATTTTCCATTTGAAAGTCAAGTAATTGAAGACACTGGTATTGGTGAATTGAATCCCATTTCAAGTGTCTGTCATCAAGTCTTCTTCATTCACTAATGGCAGTTTGTAGGCAGTTGGGTACCTTTACCATACTGACCCATTCTATGTTGAACTCAAAACGCCCGTTGGGCTGGGGTTTCCAAGAGCAATGACCATAGAGTATTTTTCACACATTCAGAAAAACACCAGGAACCCAGAGCTGGACCTTAGCTTCCCTCAACAGGGACATTTGAGGTCCATAGAGGAGGTGACTGAGAGGAAGGGACAGCCTGGCTCTTGGATACCATAATAACTGATGATATCAGAGCAGCATAAGGCTCCAAATGAAGACTTCTGACCTGTGACCTCATTGAACCTCCCTAAGAGACCAGGAAGAGGAGACACTGGCCTCTTAAGATTTAGCTGTGGAGATCATGACTCTGCAGGCTAAATCACTTGATTAGGCCAATGAACGGCAGAGCCTGGGTCCAAACTATACTTGAATCCAGACACCAAATATTTAAACACTTCTGACCTCTGCTCACCTCAAAAACTATAGTGATGCCTGGTCTGAATTTAAAACACAAGGCAAAGCCAGGTATACTGCAGCAAATTTAAGCCAAAATACAGATTTCAATATATATACTTGCCTATACCTTTATCATTGTGGGTAAGCACACTGTCCAGAGTGAAATCTTTAGTGAGATACCAATTTTTCAATCTAATGTCACCTACACATATGAAGAAGGAATAAGAAAAATCGAGTTGGAATAAAAATCCAGCCTGTGTGACTTGAAGCTGGTCTGCAGCTTTAGAATCTACAGAAGTTGTATGGGAACATTCTGAGGGGGCAAATCTCCCAGCTAAATGCTTGGAGAAAGGGCTGGGCACTCCTGAGAAACCAGCTGGCTTCGGTAGAAGGTTCTGATGGAAGTTCACTCCGGAGGAGGATTTGAATCATCCCTGGTACATTCATCCTTCACAGATGGGCAAATCAGTCAGTCTTTCCACAAACCAATGTGGCACTTTTATTTTAGGTCCTCAGAAAGAAATGCCACAGAAAAAGCATTCTTGGCAGGTCAGGAGGTGGTTAGGAATCGAGTCAGGAGCAGCCCGACCTATGGAGTGTGTCCTACTTAGCTTCTCTGTGGCTGTGCTAATACACTGACCAAAAGCAACTCAGGGAGGAAGAGTTTGTTTCATTTAAAATGTCACAGTCCTTCATAGAGAGAAGCCAGGCAGGAACTGCAGCAGAAGCAGAAACGATGCTGCTTGGCTTGCTCCCCGTGACTTTCTCAGTATTCTTTCTTCTCCTACCCAGAACCACCTGTCCACTGGTGACACAACCCACAGTGGCCTGGACCCTCCCACATTAATCATTGGTCAAGAAAATGACTCACAGTCATGCCCACAGATAATCTGATGGAGGTAATTCATCAGTTGAGATTTCCCTCTTGTGTCTAGGTTTGTATCAAGTTGACAACACCAATCCGTATTCCTCCATGGAATCATTGCCTACTGATGGATTCTGGAGAAGGGACAGCTCTTTTGTAGCATATGCAAAAATGGTGCACCCCATCCTTGTTGCAAGGAGATAACAGATGTGGTGTATTGTGCAATCTATCCAGTAGATGTTCAATAAAATGGGGGCTCCTCTCATTTTATGTGTTTCACATATGGACTTCTAAGGCAGAGGATGTGGCTTGCCTATACCCATGGTCAACAATAACTAGACTAGACCTCAGGTATCTTGCCACCTTTCACTTTTTCTCCAGTTGCAGTATTTCCATGTCTAGGGTGTGCTCTAATTAATATAAAATACAACTCACTACCCTTTACGGAAGCACCTAAGAACAAACTATATGGTAAGGTAAGTTCCTGGCAGCATGGCTCAGGGCTCACTGATTTAATCACTGTCTCAGAGGTAAGATGCTGAGGTTGTATATAGCAAAAATAAGGCACATTCTACTTGATGAAAATCTGTCTAATGGGAAAGGCATCCATGCTTGGAATGGAGTCTACCAGTGACAAGAGAAAGCAATAATGCAGCCGGGCATTGTGAGGGTCACTAGTAGGGTTCCAGGTGCCAGATACACAGTGTGTGAGCTTTAGCCCCCACTGACCATGGTCAGGGGAACATGGTTACACAAAGCTTGACAGCTCAGAAAATACAAAGATGCCTGAGAGTTTGGGAAATAGCAAGATATGCCGGTCATTTAACTGTTTGTGCTTTTTAAGGTGTTGAGGCTCCCTGCTCCTTCTATTCTCTGCTCAAGTTTTCATCACTTAAAATATTATGGGGACCTCTAGAGATGGGGGTTCTTGTGCCCAAAAAGTTAGAGTCAAATAACAGAGTCAGAAGGTTGTACTATACACACAGCCACAGAGTTCTAAGTTGTAATGGATAAGGCCATTTGGTAATACATTTGAAAACAGTGTTCGGAGAATGCTAATTACATTGGAATGAGGGGGTCATAAGGATATCATCTTTGAGGAAGGGAATTTAAGCAGAAAGCAAAAGACATATAAGGATGGGCTTAGAAAGAAAGGAACAGGAGAAATGGAATTTAAGAAATTCCAGGGCAAGTTGGACTTGCCTTGGAAAGGACAAAGAGTTCTCTAGTCCATGTGGCTTTATTTAGCATGAGTGCATGATGCTAGAGCCCAAGGCAAGGCAGTAGCTGATCCTTGGGGTCTCCTGAGCTGTACTGAGGAGTTGGGAGATTTTCCTTAATGCAACTGGAAGCTATTAGAGAGTTTAAGCCAGGGAGTGACATGGCCTGATTTATGTCTTGAAGAGATGGCCCTGGCTGCCATGGAGAGAATGGATTGTAGGGGTGCAGGTGCAGGAGGCTGTTACAGGTGATGGATGGCGATGACTTGTTTGGAATGGTGGCAGTGGAAAGGGAAAGGAGTGGACGGCTTTGAGATGTAATTTGGAGATGAAATCGACAGGGCTTGGCAAGGAGAGAGAGCAAAGCATTCAAGGGAAGAGATGAGGAGGAGGGAGGAGCAGGAAGAGGCAGTGGCGGGCTGAGAGCTGGGTGCTGACAGAAGGCTGACAAGCCATCAGCTGTGCCGTCTAGGCTCCCGATTAGCCACTGAAGTCCATCTTGATCCTGATCTCTTTTTTGTCTTAACACAGCAAAATGATGGACAGTTCACCGTGATCCAGCTTGTGGGGATGCTAAGGGGCATCGCTGCTGGCATGAAGTACCTATCTGAGATGAATTATGTGCACCGGGACCTGGCTGCTAGGAACATTCTGGTCAACAGCAACCTGGTGTGCAAAGTATCTGACTTTGGCCTCTCTCGCTACCTGCAGGATGACACTTCAGATCCCACTTATACCAGCTCCTTGGTGAGTCTTTAGTCCACTCAGGGAAATCATGGCATGAATCAATGATGACCGAAGAAGGTATCTTTAGGCCTGTAGTTGAACTTTTCCCCTACTTAAGGAGTCAGATGCTGGGCACCCTATCCATCCAGTAGGAATAACCGCAGTTAGTGTCCAGGTAAAGATTTGACCACCGCTCATGAGAAGGAGCTGCTGTCTATGTGGAAGCCACTGTGTTCCTTAGCCAGTGGCAAGAACTGTTTCGAACAGATGAATTTGGAGAATCCAAATTGGGAGAGTGGCACCAGCAATGTCTTTCATAAGGAAAGAACTCTAGGCAAAACTGGGGTTTCTGGTCCCCAGTTGAACTGGGCATTGCGCCATCAGAATCCAGTTTTGTCTCCTAACTTGCTTCCAGGGGGCTTTAAGTACCAGTTCCATTCCGAGGGCTGAAACCTGATCTTCTCTCAGCCTCCCCCTCCATATCCTGAGCAGCTCTAATCTCTACCCCACGGCCTCCTTCACACAATCCCTCTTGGAACCATAAGACATTCAAAATAGAGTTCCGGCTTTCCTCTCCAGTATAGCCGCCCCATCTCTATAGCTGGCACCATATAACTAGAGACTGAAATAAATGAGTCACCAACGATTACTCCTGTGCCTCAGCATCCCATTCCAATCCTTGCTGATGTCTAGGAAACCTATCCCGACTCTTCCTCCACTGCCTCTGACTTTATGAGACTGCATTCTCTTTGGCCTGGGCTGCTATAGTGGTTGTCTAGCCCATTCATGGCCCAAAAATATCTTTCACTGACTCCCTATCTACTTTAAACTTAAAAAATGAAATGTACAAATTAAAATAATACAGAGAATCAGGAACATAAAAAAATATCTAGTGAATGACAACTCTCCCATGGTAGGAATCTGTAGACTCCTCTGTTAGAGTCATCTGGCTAGTATTTTAGGCTTTGTTGGCCAAGAGGCAAAGTGGAGAATTATATAAAGAATTATGTAACCATTTTCAGTGTGACCCTTTGAAAAGTGATAGACATTGTTCTGAGCTCCTAGGCTACAAACAAGAGAGAGACCAGATGGATCAGGCCAAAGTGTCCAGCCACTGCCTGGAAGCATCCTTGTTAGATTAGATGTGTCTCCTTTCACATTTCTCTTTGACCACACTATACACATTTCTCTGAGGTGGAATTTTTTATTTCCAGATTGACTTTCTAATGCTTAGTGAATATTCATACTCTCCTGGGAGTGTGTCTGACACTTAGCATCTTCAGCAGCAATGGAGGTCACCAATCTTTGAAATTATGCTAATTCAATAACAAATTGTGGGCACCTCATGTTATCTAAATTTGCATTTTTATATAATTGCCAGGACTTATTTTTCTCTCTTTCATTGTATCTTACCTGATTCCCCTCCCCACTGGGTTGCTGTTTGGTGTTTATGTTGGGAATGTTATCCCCTGATGATATATGATATAGTCAGGCATAGTTAGATCTATGATATAGTTACTTGTGGTAGATATAACTGATGCAGTGTCATTTGGCTTGTGACATTATTGAAATTTAGTCAAAAATGTTTCTTGTTTCATTTTCCTGGGATTCTGATTTGCTTTTAAAGTTCTCCTCACACAAATTATGAAATGTTTCTCAGAGTCTTAAGTACTATTGCATTATGCTGATGTTTGTTCTATAAAGACTTAACACACCTGAAATTACTTTCCCACAAGTTCATTTCAGTAAAATTTCAGACGTGATTTAAAACTTTAAAGACTTTGACCAACAATATCCATATATACCCCTGGTAGATCCCAGAAGGAGTATCTTGTTTTATGGGCTTCACCATCTAAATCTGGCTTATTCATCTTTCAGGGTATCATTTTTTTATTTTATTTTTATTTTTATTTTTATTTTGGGTTTTGGTTTTTTGAGACAGGGTTTCTCTGTGTAGCTCTGGCTGTCCCAGAACTCACTCTGTAGACCAGGCTGGCCTTGAACTCAGAAATCCACCTGCCTCTACCTCCCAAATGATTAAAGGCGTGTGCTACCACTGCCCAGCTTCAGGGTATCATTTTTGTTTAGATATACCTTTTGTTTCTGCACACAATAGAGTGCACATATGAAGTCCAAATTTGGAATTTCACAGATGTATAGAGCTATATCACTCAAACTTATGGCAAGATAAAGAATCTAGTCATTACCCTAGAAGGCTTCTCCATATGCCTCCTGCCTCTAGTCAATCCCCACATGCCAAACACACTCGGGTACATTTATGCATGTGTGCATGTATTTATCAGGACTTTATAATCAATCTAGGTCCTTGTAGAATGGTTGGTTTTCCTTGTATCATATTTGAGAGAGTCACTCTTTTTGCTATGTGCACTAGGACTTTATTCCTATTGAGCCTACTATCTATTTTTCCATTATCTTGACAGATGCCAGGAATATTCTGGAATATATTTTTAAATATAGAATGGAAAGTCACTTCTTACTTAGTAAATGATTATGCCAGCTTATTAAATATAGACTTTATTTTCAAAATATGCCATCCTTGACACTGAAGTCTTTCTATCAACTGTCTGATTCTGTTGATCAGTTTATTCAGCATCTCTTCCTATTGATATAGTCATAACGACTTGAACAAATATCATATAACAACATTGTAATGAAAATCTTACTATTCAGGAAGAATACACTATCTTCCATTCTTCTCTTTAAAACATTTCCTTGACTACTCTTAGATCTTTTTTCTTTTAAGTGAAATTTAAAATCCCCTCGTGTCTAGGTTCACACACACACACACACACACACACACACACTTGTATTCATAGCTGGTCTTTGAGTGGACTAGTCTGCCTTTGGAAGGACTAACACGTTAATGGTCCAGGGTCAGTTAAGTAGAGATGGAGTCAAATATAAAAAATGCATCTACCTTACAATAAAAGTTTCCCAGGAAAAACCTCCCACATCATTTTGCTCTACACATTGCTTGGATTGTCTGCTGTGATTTCCTAAATGCTTCCTCTATATGATAAGCCTGTTGACTCTGGACCTCAGTCTTCAGGAGCATCGGATGTACAGTCACGTGACTCATCAAATTTCTCATGGCATTTCTTTTGTTTGACTTTTCCTAGAAATAGAAACAACTGACATATATGCTAACTAAATAGATCATGCTTTGGAAATACAAAGAATTTATTCAAGTGATAAATATTTACTAAACATCTTCTATGTGTCGATACTCTAACACATAACCATACAAACAAGATCAAAATAGATATTACTGCTTCACAATGCATAGAATTTAGTGAGAGCATGGGGATTCTTTAGATACATACTCAATGATGGCACAGCTACCTGCTACAAGAGCTCAGAGAAATCAGTCAACAATACAATGTGCTTTAGTAGCATCTAGGGGGATTAATCCAGAGGAGGAGATGATGGTGTTTTAACAGATCTGAAGAATAAATCAGCTTTAGTCAACATAGGCTGCTGAGATGAAATGCCCCCAGCCAGATAGCTTAAACACCAAGCATTCATTCGTTCTGATGCAAGAAAAAGTTAGAGTGTCTGATGTCAAGATAATATTCTGCTTAGGCTTTTGGTAGTGACCCTCCCCTTAATTATGTCCTTGAGTATGAACACCTTGGTGTGTGCTCTAGAGAAATGGAGAGTGTTCATCATGTCTGCTCAGTTCATGTGGGTATTAATCTACCCTGGGGTCTTGCATCCTCATGGTCTAATTCTAAACATACATATTTTCAAAGAGCCTGCCTTCAAGTATCCTCCCACTGGGGATTAGGACTTCAACACATTACTTTGGAGGCACACGGAGTTTGCCATTCTTCTCCCCCAAAGGACCATGTCACGTTAGGCCATACAAGCAGTGGAGCAGTGGCAAGAGGAACAGTCAAGAGAAGAAACCACCTTTCCTTCCTGGTCATGGAAAAGGAGAAAGATGCCTAAGAGCTCAAATAGCAGTAGGCTCTCTCAAACATCTGTGATAGAATTCATAGTATTGGAATGTTAGAAAATCATTCAAGGGCTAGAAAGGTGTGTGTGTGTGTGTGTGTGTGTGTGTGTGTGTGTGTGTGTGTGTGATGTATGTATGTGTGTGTGTGTGTACATGTGCACGAGTGCACATATGTATGTATCGTGGTCCAAAGGAGTTAGATTTACCTTTGAGAGAAATTACCTGGTTCCCCTCCTCCACTTGCCTTTTCCCATGGATTTCACCACACGCCTTGACAGGTCCAGCAAAGGTAGACACCATAAGCTAGTGGAAGCCAAGGCCCAAGTGTGAGGGCTTTAGCATTCCAGTGGGTGATTCAGAAGTACACTGGGTAGGGTAAGAGCTATCAGGAGAGGGACGGTCACACGGAAAGCGTGACAGCCTCATGCATTGTCGCAATGTTGAGCTTGAGTGGCCATATTTGTGTGAACTGGGAGACAGACAAGTAAATAGGGTCGGATGCCTGCAGCAAGAGGACACCTGGCTCTCAGACCTTGATTGTTTTCATCTACCGCAATTTAAGCAACCAGGACTCATTAGAGACAGGGCTTCTCCCAGAGCCTCCACAGGGAAAAGGACGCGAGTCAGCACACCTTTCCCTGTGCATGTCAAAAAGTGAGAAAGCGCTCAGATAATGATGAGGGTATGACAAGAAAATTCAAAATACTCAGCTTGAAGCACCTGCTAATGTCTAAATCTCAGGTGATTTGAACCTTAAAATATACAATACAAAATGATAGCAACAGATTATAACTTGTCTAATAAGATAAATAGGATAGGGCTATTGAGTTCACACTAAAAGAACAAGAGAATGGTTCCTTATACTGGGAGAAAAATCATTATTGGAATATTATCAAAGAGCTACTAATTGGGCAACTATCAACTAATGGTTATTTCTGATGAAAGACATCAGCGGATGCTAAAATCCGAGGAGAACCTTAGGAGAGGAGCAGAATTTCTACCTAGCTTTAAATTGTCTCTTTTCAAATACTAGTTTAGAGGCTAGGGAGATGTCTCTGTTGCTAAAGGCCTTGCTGTGCACACGGAAAGACCTGCGGTCTGCTCACCAGCGCTCATGTAAAAGCTGTGTGTGCCTGTGAACACTCAATGCCCAGTTCCAGGGAAGAATGACCAAGCAGAGCATTCTGGAAAGCTAGACTGCAGAATCAGAGGTCCTTGTAGAAACAAAACAACAACAACAAAATAAGGCAGAGAGAATGATTGAGGACTATGCTTGCAGTCAGCCCCTGACCTCTCATGCCGTGCATATGTATGTGCATACATGCAAACACACAGAAACCTAGTACTCAACTAATAGAAAAAGCAACAAAGTAACGTTGTAGAGAACGTTAGGAATCATGTAACTGATGTTTGATGACAAGATTGTATTCCATGAGTTACATCATGAGGAGACATTAGACTAACATTTGGGTACCTATTATTAAGTGACTGGTCTGTGATCTGAGATTCACATCAGAGAGAGGGAGAGGGAGAGGGAGTGAGAGGGAGAGGGAGAGGGAGAGGGAGAGAGAGAGAAAGAGAGAGAGAGAAGAGAGAGGAGAGGAGGGGGGAGAGAGAGAGGGAGGGAGGGAGGGAGGAAGAGAGAGGAGAGAGGAGAGAAAGAGAGAGGGAGAGGGAGAGAAAGAGAGGCGGGGGGGGGGGTTGTGTATTGTAGAGACTGTGTATTGTATTTCTCTGGTGTCCAAGCACACCTCATAATGGTTTGGTTTCCTAATCCTCACTAAGATGTACCTAAGAATCCTCCCACCAAAATTTATCCCATTTAAGGTTTTCTAAGTTTCTTGAATCTGTATATCTGCTTTTCACATATTCAGGAAGTTTTCCACCATATTTCTGAAAAAATTCTATTTCCTTTTTCTCCTGCTAGAGCCAGACTTTTCAGATTTTGTGAACTTTAGTGCTATGCTGCCTAATTAATCTGTTTCTGCGCTTTGCACTTATTGGTTAAGGTGTTTAATTCACTAAAGGAATTTTCCTTTACATCACTGAACATGGCTACAATAGTTTCTTTGAAGTCTTTCTTTTCGTGAAAATGAGCCTCATTTCCCTGGCTCTCTGTACATCTAGAAATCATGAATTTTATGCTGTCAAGACTAGTTTCTGTTACATAATCTAGAGCGTCAATAGATTTAATTGAGTGGGAAGATAACTTGGTTATAGCTACAGATCGTATCTGCATCTCACCTCTCAGTTCCTGAGAGTTTTAGTTTGTCTTATTACAGGTAGCACTTAGAGTCAGCTAGAGAATCAGGCCCATTTCTCTCCAACAGTTCTGATGGCCACTACCCTGCCTGCCCTCTGTTGGTTCTTCCAACCAGAAAATTGATAAGGTTTTCCATTAGAATTTTAGTATTAAGCAGACCGCAGAGATTGTGGTTACCCATATGCAAAACTGCGAAACATAGCTTTATGCCATTTTGTTTCCAGAAAGTTCAGGAAACCTTTCCTTCCGTTCCCTCTTATCCCCTCTCCTCCCACTCTCCCTCCCTCCCTCCCTCTCTCCTTCCCTCCCTCTTTTCTTCCCTTCTTCTCCCATCTTCTCCATTCATTTCTCTCTTCAGTTACACTTGTTATTTCTTGGAGGGTGTATTTATGAGAAGCATATCCACCCTATATCAAACACGAGCTTGCAGCTTCATGCCCTTAATTTGAGTTCTGCAAGACAGTATTCGCCATGCTAACCCCCTTCACACCCCCTTCCAACCCCCCTTTAGCATCATCATCTTCTAATTCACCTGATGTTTCTTCGTAAGTGAAGACCTCATTAATAGCTCTTAGAGTTCTCTCGCCTTTCCTCCAAGCCCCCATCCTTCATCTGGCTCTCTGACATCCTTCTCCACCCTACTCTTTTTCTCTGGGTGTTTGTTCTCCACTTTAAATTGCTATTTCTAGCCCCAGGAGCATTTTCTTCCCAACAGGCTCCCACAATAATGAACAGATAAAATTTGTTCCTTTGTGCTTCCTTCTGATTGCAATAAATTCACTAACCTAGGAAAGAGGTCTGAGCAGTGACTGATCCTCCTGCCTGTTATAATGAAAAGAAAAACAAGGCAGGCTGGGCTCTGAACACCTGTGAGGTCTACACATGGCAGATGTATGTCTGCACTCTTGAGATGTGTGTCCCAACAAATATTCCCCTGCCTTCTTAAAGATCCGTTCTCAGTGTCTGACCTCACGGATCATATGGTCATGATACTTTGTTCTGTCTAATGCTACCACATTAGAAAACAGCCCACACATCCCAGGAGAGGTAGCACACCTGTGACAAATGGTTTGCGTTCTGAGTCTTGTATATTCTTCCAAATCTGATTTCTGCCCTTTAGCAGCTGACATCGGTGCACAGAATTCCAACAGGATCCCAGAGACTTCCCAGGAGGAGCTTTATGCCAAGGGAAACAAAAGTTTTGTCCCATTGAGCATCATTTCTTCTGATGTGTGGGAAAAGGCCACACCTGTCCTATAGTGACCACAGTCTTCCTCCTTAGTATTCAGGTGGGTTTCTTCTGCTAAAGTAGTGTCAGCATTCCTGTATAGCACCCGTCCCGGGCTGCCTCTCTAAGAAGTCTCCAGTCATGCTCCTGCCTTCTGCAGGTCCCACTCCCTCAGGGCTTTCCTATTTCATCTTGAATTGCACAAAGTCTTCAAAGTGCTGCTGAGCTCTCTCTGCCCTTCGCCTTTGCTCTCCTTCCTCTGGTCTCCAGCAGCTGCTCCTCCCACACTCTCTGTTTCTGTCACATCTAAAGCTTGCCTCCTTCCAAGCCTGTGCTTTCCAAGCCTTCCTTCTCCTGCTCCTTGACTTCTCTTCTCATGTCAGCTGGTGTCTGCCCTGTCTCTGTCTCCATCTGTGAGCGTCAAGAGGAGCGGTTCCCAGGGTGTCTGTTCCTCTGGGCAGGAGGCAGATGCTATCTTCTGCACGATCTTCCCGCTGCTCTTATCCTTCCGTGATCCCTGTCCCTCCTCTGGTGCTTTCTCTGGTACCCCCTTACGCTGTGGCTGCCCCTCCTTTCCTCTACTGGCTGACTGCCTGGACAGCTCACATGCTACACCTGCTGCAGAGTAGTCCCATCTGCATCACACTCATGCCCTGCATTAGGTGGGCATGAAGCACAAGAGTCCATCTTCCCAGTGGAACCAGGCACACCTGCTGGCATAGCACTACCCAGACATGCTTTGCAGATGCCCTTGCTTCTTTGTGATGAACTGCTCATCCAGTTAAAGTGTGGTCAGCAGCAGTAGCAGCAGCAGCAGCAGCAGCAGCAGCAGCAGCAGCAGCAGCAGCAGTAGCAGCAGCAGCAGCAGCAGTAGCATCTCACTGTTGCCCCCGCATTATCCATTATTCCTGTGAATTATTGTCTTAGCTGCCACCTTCATCTCTGTAGTTGTGTTAGTTGCTGTGTCAACATAACTGAGACCAGGGCTGGCAAGATGGATCAGTGGATAATTATCTAAGACCTGAGTTGAATTCCTAGAGCCTACATGGCAGAAATAGCGAGCTTTCACAAGTAGTGTTCTGACTTCTATTGTGCACATACACATGCACACATCTGTACACACACATGCACATGCACACACACATACATGACACTAGATAAACAAATAAAAGTTAAAGCTAAAACCTAATCTTTCATTACTTCTAAGAAGTGAGTTTGCTTACTCTAGTAGTTAGTCTTAGGAGTCCCCCCCACCCCACCCCACATAACATATGTAATACTTAAAAGACACAGGAAAAAAAAAGAGAAAATCATCTCAAAGATAATCATTCCTGCAAGCATTTCAGGAGAGATCTTCATCTATCTGCACGTTATTGTAGCTCTTAAAGAAGTTGTTTCTGGCCCAGAATAATGGCATATACCTTTAATCCCAACACTGGGGATTACAAAGGAAGATTACAGAACCGGGGCCCTGGCCTGAATCCTCCAGAAAGAGCAATTTCTGTGGCTCTGTGTCCAGTGGTCCAGACACAGCCTTTTCTCCTCTGGTTCTGGTGGTTTCACATCTAAATCACACTTTCTCCTCCCTTTCTGATCTGTGGCTTCCCTCATGAGGCCTCTTTCTGAGTGATTTCCAGTTCTACTTTCAATCTCCTGGCTTGGGAGTAAGCTCTGTCTCCCGGGTAGGTGGGAAAATGGAGAGGACGGATGACAAGCAAAGAAAAGATGGAGAGACCCTTTAACTGCAGGCAGAATCAACCTGAGTCCTGGTCCCCTGGAAGCTCTTCTCTGGCATTAATTAATCGGAGGGAAGAATAATTCAAATGTCATTCTGTCCCATGCTCTGTCACTCAAATCACTCTTTCCTGGGCAGTTCTTGCCTCTTCCTTCTTCAGATCTCTCCCTGGGTCACTCTGTCAGCAGATGCTCAGCTAGGGACAGTAGGACCTGACTGGAGTGCCCTTTTGAAAAATACTCAGCATAATTATTCATAGCAGGCCCCGTATAGTATTAGCCAGGGCAGGATCAGTACGGAATTTCAAAGCCTGAGCCAGTCAGTAAAGAGGGGCTAATAAGATTTCTCATCCAGAGCCCCGTCTCTGCTTTGGGCCAGTGGGTATGTTGTATGCAAAACCTGGTGTGCAGAGCTAGGGCCTCACATGCATGTGATCATATGGGAATGCAGCCTCTCCTAGTCATGCTCCAGTTCACACGGGTGCATCAACTAACATATTCAAGCCTAACAGGTAACACAGTTCTGACACAGACCCTCCTTGCCCTCCCTCCCCAGATACCATTTGGAGTCAAAGGACGGGCTGGGAGGTGGTTCAGGCTGAGAACACTTGCCTCACAAATGTGATGACCTAATTTTGATCTCCAGAAGCCAGGTACAAAGGCTATACATGCTGACACAGGTCTATAATCCCAAATCTGGGGAGGGAGAGATAGGAAGATCTTCAGAGATCAATTTCCAGCCATTTTTTGTCTAATTAGTATCCAAATAGATGGATGGCGTTCTTGAGAATAACACTCAAAGTTGTTTCCTGGCCTAAACACAGGCAGATACTTCAGTCCATGTGAACCAGCATGAAATACACACACACATCCCACATACCTGCATAAAAATAGGCATAAAATTATTATATAATTCCTAATGTAATTATAATGATTTGATATGATTATGGAGACTATCAAGCAAGTATCAGTGAATCCTAAATGACAAATCCCTGGACTGATACCCAAAGGTGAGGAGAAACTAACTAGGGTATCATCCTGAAGTGGACATTTGTCTTGGACAGCAGATGTATGTGGAAGTGAGGATGTGGAGGCAGGGGCTCTGTGCAAGTACCAATGGGAAGAAACAGCTGTCCCACATAAAGAACCGAAGAGGACACTGAGAGAAATGGATGCAGAGATGAATCATTGTGGATCCGGGAACGCTGTATGAACAGCCCAAAGTGGTTTAGCCCCAGCCACTGGACTCTAGAGTCATGCTAAGCTATGAAAAGTTAGATAGAGAATCCAAAAGGCCTGTCTGAAGGGACTGGTCTGGGAGAAATAAATGGAGGATGAGATGTCACTCCCAGAGGAGGGACCCGATTTCATCTTCTCAGCAGAGGTCCCACAGAGAATCAGTCAATAAGTCAATGAACCAACCAATCAAGAATCATTTCTTCCTCAAAAGAAGTGAGGACCTTTAGTAGAGAAGATATTTAAATATTATATTTAGCATGTGGATCGACAATAGTATGAATCTATCATTTCTTTTCCCAATTGGATGCTTGATATGAGTTTGGAGCCCTGAACATAGTAAAGAGAGATCACATTTAGCTTCAAAAAGAGAATCATAAAGTGGATCCTAGAGGAGAAATGAGCACATGAAAGACATTTTTCATATCTCAGCAGATGGATGGAAATGTGGATAAGTTGATAATGGTTCAGGGACTAGAGGTTTGTAGAAAGGGAAGATGGTCTGGTCAGAAAAAGATAGAAAGTGCCTATGTGTGTTCACTGGGTGGTGCGTGGCTAGTTCCACTGAAGTTGTGGAGTCTGAGTGAAGCTGAATGAGCCTCTCAGATAGGAGCCCTTTTATTAGAACTATGTCCCTTCCAGAACAAATAGGAGAGTCCTTACCCTGACAACTATACACATACCTAGACTTCACCCTTATTTAGATTTTGGATCTTTATGGATACAATCAAGTGACGGGGAAATCAAATTTTAATCTGACAGAAAAGGAAATACTTAGAGGCATACAGGGAGAGAAGGATGGCTGTGTGACAAAGGAGCAGAGAGTGGAATGAGGAGTCTATGGCAAGCATTGCTGGTAAACAATGGGAGCTAGAAGAGGCCCCATTTCAGAAGGAGCAAGAACCAACTGACGCTTTCATTTCAGACTTCCAGCCTTTGGAACTGTGAGACAATAAATTCTGTTTTGAGCCACCCAGTTTGGAGAACTGTGTTAGAACAGCTGGGTTAAATCAATAAAGGCCTAAGAGAGGAACTCTGTGGCCAGACAGGTGGTCAGTAACTGAGTGGTCAAACTATAAAGGCTGGGGGATGGAGTACTCTATGTGGGGGTTCTTGGAAGCCCCATCTGGAATTTATCCAGGAAACGTGGGCGTGAACTGTTCCACTTTCCCTTCTGTTGCTGTGGTAAAAACACCTTGGGAAAAAAAAAACTTAGGAGAAAAATAAAAAAAAGGTTTATTTCAGCTTATGATTGCCAGTTACAGTCCATTGTTCCAGGGAAGTCAAAGCAGGAACTTCAAAGAGCTCACACCCACAGTCAAGAGCATATATTCATGATCAGTTGCTTGAGTTCTCAGCTCAATTTCTCTACTCTTAAATAAAAGTTCAGCTCATTCCTTGCCTAGGGAATTGTGTTGCCCATAATGGGCTGGCTCTTACCATATCGATAAAATTAAGACAATGGCCTACAGTCATGCCTACAGGCCAATACAATGGAGACAGTTTCTCATTGAGATTCTCTTCCAAAGGGGTCCTGGATTGTGTCAAGTTGATAATTTAAGCTAAACATCACAGGGGCACTGAGCATCCTTTATAGCTTCAGATTTAAAGATGTATTAAAGATGTGTGTGTGTGTGTGTGGGGTGTGTGTGTGTGTGTGTAAAGGTATCCTTGTAGAAACATGGTCTTTAAAGTGCTGTGTTTCAGTATGGTAAAAATTAAAGGACTTCTCATATTTGGAAAGCTCTACCCATCTCTACCCCTGGAGATTGGGGAAGCAACCCTATCTTGCGCTGCAGCACGCCTGAGCATGGTTACTGGTGCTAATGTAGAAGACAGGCTCCTTGTTCTAAGAATCCAGCCTAGGAAGGACCTCCAAGACCAGCCAGAGCTTGGCCTATGGGCCTTCCCAGAGCTGAACCCCTTCACAAAGGAAATCCTGTGGATACCTTGAGTCTTTCTAGGTACAGTGCTTATCAAGAGAAGGAAACTAGGTCCTTGGATAGCCTGACTTTTTTGAAACACAGAAGCAAAATTGTTTTTTTCTTAAGGTCTTGGTAGTTCAAAGCCAGTACTATCCAGGCTGGGCATCATTCGTTCCCTTCCTCTGGGAAAGCAGAATTCAAATACTTGAAGACAGAGAGTGGATACTCTCGGCCAGCAAGGTTAACAGATGCTGAGGTAAAGAGGGAGTTGGGGTAAAAGCTAGGGGAGACAGGAGAGAGGGAGGGAAAAGCACAAGAGTTGATCAAAGGCTTCTCTGCAAACATTGCTGGTGCTCCAGCAGCAGGGAGATATGCAAGAGGATTTTAAGAGGTGAAGGCTTCATTGTAATCCTTCCACAAAG
This sequence comes from Apodemus sylvaticus, assembly GCF_947179515.1. Classification (NCBI taxonomy): domain Eukaryota; kingdom Metazoa; phylum Chordata; class Mammalia; order Rodentia; family Muridae; genus Apodemus; species Apodemus sylvaticus. Next base: position 21,772,879 of record NC_067478.1, read on the forward strand.
CACTGGGGTAAAGCCTTTCCTGTGAGAAGAGGAAGTGAAACAGAAAAAAAAAAGCATCCACATAGATTTCAACTAACTCTGCTCACTTAGAGAAGACATACCATCTGGGTATTCGATAGAAAGGGGAAAAGAAGGCATGGAGAGAAGTTTGAGTTCAAAATCGTGACTTCTGCTTGGCTCTCCTCATAGCTCACATTCTCGATGGGGGCAGACTCTGCCCCCAGCTTTTTACGCAGTTAGCAACAGCTGTTTTTCAAAGTACTCTGTAATATCACTTTATTTCCTTGTGGCAAGGAAGGACCCAAGGAGTATAAAGAAGGGGGTGGGGAGAAAGGGGCCCAAGTGGCAAGGGTCAGGTGACCTATTCATGAACTATCTTAGGAGTTTTCCAATAAAATACCAAGCCTAGGTCTTCGGATGTCTGGAGCTGACCCCAGCAGCCCCACACAGTGCTGTCCCCTGCTGGAAGGACTAATGACACCATCCTCAGTCTTCATGGATATTCCTGTCTAGGAGAGGTGCATGCTTGGGACATAAGCCACAGGGTCTGGCCCACACCTTAGCTGGGACTGGTCCTAGAGCCCTGACTGCAGGTCTCACCGCATCTGAAGACTTCACTCTGGGAGCCTAGTTTGGCTGTTTTATATGCTACAGTTCTATTACCTTTAAATAGTAGTTACTTATGATGCCCCTAGTCTATAATAATGATCACAGTTCTAAAACTATTTTAGTAAAAGAATAGGCTCAATCATTTAAAACACGTCACTCATCCTTTGTCTTTGCTCTTTTTGCTTTTTTGTATTAACTTTTGATACTCGTTAGCCTGAACATTATCTTCAGTAATGGTGACCTAAGCTTTTTTTTTTTTCATTTTGTTTTTTAATAACATTTCAAATTATGTGGTATAGTAAACCCCAACACTGATAAGAAGAGGCAATCTACTGTGGATCTAAGATAACACTCTGAGAGGGATGGGGGTGGGGGGAGGTCCCTCAGAAGTTCTGAGAGCAAAACTGGAAACTGAACCAGAAAGCGTGGTTTGAGTGCCAGGCCACTCACTGGTAACTGGGGTGAAGTTACTTAAGTCTCTGAAACTCTTCTCCATTATTGTCAAAAAGGAAGTAACACACCATGCACAGTCTGTATCACACAATCATTGTAAAGATCAGAGGAGAAGTGGGATTACATGCTTTCACAGCCCTCTGAAGACCTATAAAAATATTTTAAGTTTATAAAAGACGATGTACCAGGATCATTCGTAAAGGACTTCTGGTCTCAGTTAAAAACTCCACCTGATTTGGAGACAAAATCAACTCCGACACTATCCGCCAAACTGAATATAATTATCAACATATATGATTGTTTTTTCTCAGCTAAGCCTGTAAGTAGCAAGGGTTCCCGTACAAATTCTCACAGACTTGTGTGGCAGCAAGACTGTAAACCTCAGCTTTGCTGCTAACGTACTATGTCATAAACCGGGTGGGGGAATCTACTCTCAAGCCTCAGTTTCTTATAATTTGTAAAATGGTAGTAGCACCCATTTATTACTGTGAAGAGAGCATGGATTTGTTAGATGTAAAGGTCAAATGTGTCAAGTAGTCCGGTAAAGTTGGTGCACGGTAGATACTGGATCTCAGTCCATGAGCGCTCACCTCCAGTGCTGTGCCTTATCCAGGTCTCCATGCCTGTCCTCAGTGCCAATTTGCTCACTGGGGGTTTGTAAATGAGGACAGGGTATCAGGACAGTGTCAGGTTTTCATGCTGTCTTTTTTCAGTGTCTGTGTCCTGAAACATGTAGCACCAAGTTTTCTTACCATCAAAGGATGAGTTCCAGCATAATGTGAAGACCTAAAGAAAAAGCTAAAGACTGAAAGACCGTTATTTAGGGCAAAGAGTGGGAACCAGTTATCTCATTGGCCATTTCTCCCTCTGGGAAGGCAGAGGGAACTGACTCAGCACATAATCCCTTTTTGTTACTTAAAGAGCCTATACCCTTGGTTGGATTTTTACTTTGGACCAAACCCATGCCTATGAGATGTTCATACCCACAGGACCTATGTATCCAAGGAAGGGCATAAAACTGAGGAGCTTAGGGGCTACAAAGACTCTCTGGAATGATATTCTGGGCGCATAGGTGCATTTCCTGTGCTGCTGCAGTGAGATTGGAAATCTTCATTAGACCTTGAGTGTTCTCCTCCAAATGTGCTTCCTCCCTATAGTTTCCATTTTCTCACTGTACAGTTGGTCAGGGAATGGGGTGTATGGGAAATGTGTGCTCGACAGTCTAGCAGAAATGCCTGTAGCATGGAATTAAATCTGTCCTGTAACCTTCAGAAAGTGTGCAGTCTCTCTGAGCACATTATAGTTGCGCCATCTGAAGGGGGGGAACTTAGCTTTCAGTAAGAATGAAAATAAATGATCATATTCAAACATCTATCTGAGTAGAAAGTACAGGAAGCATAGGCTCCCCCCTGTATTTGAGTCTGTCCCCCTGTGAGCTGTGGCCAGTGTTCTCTCCATGTGTTAGCATTTTACAGAATGGGACAGTCGGTGGTACCAAGACCTAACCTGAGAACAACAGTGACCCCCCCACCCCCCCCCACCCCCTGCCTGCTGTTGATAGTGTATCTTCACTGTAGGTGTCTTCCAAAAGGGCTTTTGCTGCTATAGTGAGTCCCTTTATGAGGTTGACATTTCTGTCCTGTCACGCTTTTGCTGGGCTTAGGAGAGACTCCACAGAGCATGTCCAGTGTTGGCTTGTTTTTAAAGCTGAGTCCTGGGAGCACTTTTCCTCTAAACTTTAGGAGCTTCAAAGAAGATAGTCCACACTACATCTTATATATCGGCTACATCTGAAGTCATAGAACTGTCTTGGGGGATATCCTCCTTGGCTCCTTTACAAACACAACTCAAAAGGAAATGTCACTGTTTGCTGAAATAATTCCTCAAGATACCTCATCAGTTGGTAAGGGAATTTTTAGAAAATGTTTTGTTTGGATACAATCTTTTTTATGGCTAGGAAGTCTATGTCATGGACAGGTCCTTAAGTTTTTGAACCCCCTGTACTAGAAGTAAATAGCCCCTAAGCCTGCCGTCTGACAGGGATTGCTTTTAATTTTCGTGTCTCTTTAGCTTCTTCTAATCTGAAATATTTCCTCTGTGTTTCTTTGTCTTTGGTGACATTGACTTTTTTTTTTTTAAGTACACGCTCACTTTTTTAAACAAAGCATTGTCCTTTGGGTTTTCTGACATCTTTCATGATTTCATTCAGATTCTGTGTTCTTGGCCATGATTCTATTCAGTAATGTTGAATCCGTACTCTACTGCTGTATCTGGTACATGTGATGTCCATCTGTGCCCTTCATAAGTGTTATTAATTTTGATCACCTAGTCAAGATTCTGTCCAGTTCTCTAATATTCAGTTTCATACTGTTCATGCTACATTTCCCCTGGAGAAGATACTAGGTCACTGCCTCTCATCAAGAGTTCTCCCCCCCAGGTTTAGAATGCATTCATAATTCTCATCAGAACCAATCTTTAATATTGTGACTGAACATTATTTAGAAAACAAAACAAAGCAAGCAAGCAAACAAACAAACAAACAGCAACAATGACAAGCAGCCACCATAGAACCAGTCAGGACTTGTCATTTCAAGAGGACATTTGTATAGTTCAATGTGCCAGTGTTCCCTTTCGCTCCTTGGAAATTTGACCTAGCAATATTCCAAAGGTCATCATCTTGTTTTTCACTTGGGAAGTCTTGAAAATACTTTTGGCCAACCACATAAAGATTCTCGCATGTTCTCGTGTTTCTGATCCTTAGTCTGAGGTATGGTTTTTAAGGTGAAGTTCCATTATTTCTACTCTGTCCTGAGCTTTTGAGCATAAATGTCTATTTGTTGCTTACTTGGGAATGAAAATGACAAAATGAGTTGAGATCAGGCATGCTTCCCTGTGCCACATATTGCTGGCTCCTCACGTCCTGTTTCTCTGTTTGTAAGCTGCACCATCCACATCTGGGTTGCCCTGTCCCTTTCTGTCCTCATGTCCTTCATCCTTTGCAACAGGCAGTAAAATATGGCCCTTAAAGACTCACAGAGGTGGCCATGTTGTCAATCTTGAATGATTCTGGAAGAATTAAGGATCATTGGCCTGGGCCATTATTTACATTCCCATTCTGTTTTTTTTTTTCCCTGCATTCTTATCTTCCTTTTTTTCCAGTACTGGGGGTGGATGTGGTTGGCAGCAGTTGAGATAAACCCATTTCTGACTCCCCTTCCTCACACAGAATACCATTGATCTTCTTGACTTATCCCCAACCTGCACATTGAGCTTGCCTGGTGTTTTATGAAGGAGGGTTGGGGAGGGAGGGTGTGAGAGAGTGAGATGACTTGGGGGTCTTTGCAGTACGAGAGCATAGAATACAGAGCCCGTCCTGTTTCTTTCTTCACATGTACGGGGAAGGGTGCTGCTTGCCTTCAGTGCATGGGGACACACTTCTCCATTTATCTTCCCTTCTTTTCTGTTACCCAATGGGAGGGAGACAGTATAAGATGCGGGCTTGTTGTAGCCCCACCACCTTTCATCGGGTTTGTACCCTGAGTTTGCTCCATTCCCAGGGTCTAGAAATCAAGAATCAAAACACGGGATTCGTTCACAGTACCGGTGTGGAAGGCATCCAGGAAGACGCTGGCCTCTCTAGGTGTTCTTTGGGCATGTCCTTCTGGGCATGTCCTTCTCTCCCTAGCCCTTTGCTCTCTCACTGCCTCTAGGGGAAGGCAGGAGCGTCTGAGAACAGGGTCCTGCTGCGTGGCAGGTGGAGCAGCCTCTCCAGCACACTTGCACACTCCGCCAGCATTAGCTAACAGCTCCTCATGCACCCCTCGGAGATAATTAAGCATTATTATCCCCATTGGCAGGTGGAGACAGTAAGACAGAGTGGTTAAGTGACTTGGTTATAACTGCTGGGTTTGTTTGAGGGAGAAACCTTGCCAAGAAGGGAGTGCTGATCAGGGGGCCAGAAGAGCTTGAGCTATTTAATGTGAGAGTGAGTGATTGTTTTAAAATAGCTTTCAGAGGTGGGGCTAAGAAAGGAGATTCGAGGTGTGGTTAGCAGGCATTGGTAAGGTATCAGAGAATACAGGGTAAGAATAAACCTACATTTTTATTTATTTATTTATTTTTTTGTTACTGTAAGTTTATTATCAGTGTCCCTCTACTAATAGGAGGAAAAATACTAGAGGCCATACTAACCTTGGCGAGGCTGTCAGATCAAACACCACAGGTTTTTTTTTTTTTTTCAAGGCTGGCAGAAATTTCCAGGATGATAGGGCAGAGGCCTGTCTGCATCTGAGATCCCTTGCTTCATCTAGAGCGGTGATTCTCAACCTTCTTAACGCTGTGACTCTTTACTTCACAGTTCCTCGTGTTGTGGTGACCCAGAACCATAACATTATTTTTTTTGCTGTTAATTCATAACAGTAATTTGCTACTGTTATGAATCATAATGTAAATACCTGATATGCAGGATATCCGATACGGGGCACCCACCACCACCACTTTCACAAGATGTGGCAACCCACGGGTTGAGAAACACTGATCTAGAGCAGAGCAACCTCTTCTACTCACTGTCAGAGCCCTGCCAGGTGTGTGGCTGTAGGAGGGCCACTCCTGTGACAGGCAGCAGAGACACCCAGTGCCCAGCATGCACTGAGTAGAAATGGAATTGAATGGGTGTGTGGCAGGTGTGGCAGGGATGGGGCGGGGGAAACACAGGGATGGGGTAGGAGGATGGAAGTAAGAGCACCCAAGGAAGTGTGGACAAGTTGAGGCACTGAGATGTAGCAACTGGACTGTCTAGAGATGGAGGGAGCAGGGCGGCTGTGGGCTGTAGCTGTTTAGAGTAGGCTGATGCTGAAGAGGGAGGCAGGTGAGGTTCAGAGGATGGAATAGATGAGTTCCAGGAGAAAGCTCTGGTTTGTGCCGGATTCTGGGACACACAGTGGCTACCGTCCCAGAAAGGAGAGTGACATCGCATCCAGGTGAACTCTGAGCCACTTTACAATCTTGCCTATTCCCTGCTCCCTGATCCTTCAGGCTACCTGTCATCTAGAAGCCCTAGAGGCTCACAGTCCCTGAGCCCTAAATAAGGAAATTTTTGTTTCTATATCGAGGGAGCCCCGACCTGTTCACTTAGACCCCTGATGGATGAATAGAACTCTCCCTGGGTTATCAGTGGTCAGTCTGTCTGCTAATACAAAATGCACAGAGACTCTGTTCCTCCCATTCCTACATTTGATCCAACTCCTCTCTCCAAGATGGATCTTCAGAAACATTGATAGCAGGGCCCAGCATTGGGGTCCCATGCAGGAGAGAACCTGCCTATGCCTCGGTGTCGAGATCTACAACACTGCTGGCTTCCCTGCAGAGTGCCTTCTTCAGGGCAGAAGCCCTGTTGGCTCCTTCTGCTGTACTGATCCAGGCCAGCAGGGAGGTTACCTCACAGGTACTTGTGGAATGAATGAAGGCAGCTTTGAAATCATTTACCCCTGTCTAGCTATTCTTTCTTTCTAATTGTAAACTCTAGAAGTGCTGAATAATGGTAGGTAATAATGACCTAGCGGCAGGGGCTGTTTTGGGCGTGGGTAGTAAAAGCCAGCTGCTTTTCTATCAGTGTAGTACAGAGAAACGACTTCTGTTTCACCTGTCTGGTTCAGAACTGGGATTTTTCCTCCCCAATCGGAAACGTCACCAAGTGGCCTTTCGGTTCTTCACACGTGAAATACACACTATCACCTGCATATTTTTAGTTAATTTATGTCCAAATAGGCCTTTCTCTGGCTGCTGGGAAATGATGTTTGGGCTGCAATTACCTCTTGCAGCATCTTGCAGAAGGGGTTTCGGGCACACACAAAGCTCAGGGGGAGGCAGCCAGGAGCCCACTGACTGTAAATCTTTTCATTTGTAGTTATTCAAATCACATATTTTATTACTTGTACGAAATGCATTGTGCCATTCATTTTGCAGGCGCGGCTAATGCTTCAAGAAAAGCTTTGAAAAACATTCTGTTTAGAAACAATTTCATCTGCGGTCGCCAAGGCTGGGTGTCTTTTTCAGTCTCGCCTTTTCTCCTAGCCCCTCTCCTGGGTAGCCTGTGTGTGTGTGTGTGTGTGTGTGTGTGTGTGTGTGTGTGTGTGTGTGTGTGTGTGTGTGCTATTTGCAAGACAAATGAGATCACCCTCTCAGAAGCTCACCTGTCCCAGCAGCCAACCGAATGCTCGGAGTCCTTCCTCTCTGTTTCCTGGATCATAATCCTTAGCAAGGGAATAAATTGCAGCGTCTCTAACAAGAGCTTGGCCTCTAGAAAGAAGGCAGCAGCAGGGCCAGATGAACTCTTTCCAAAGGTGGAGAGACCATTTTCTTGCAATTGCCTGGCATCCTAGGAAGCACCTCTTTGTTACATAGGCTCTTTGCAATTCAGCAGCCAGAAGGAGCCTTTTCCACTGGCTGTTAAGAGCCAGGAGGGCGCAAGCAGAAACTTGACAGTCTTCTGGTCTTATCTAGAAAAAAAATCACTTTACCTATTAGTTTGAGGAAAATGGGTTGGTGTGCTTGCCCGCACCTTTGGTGCCAACCATTCATTCTAAAATACTCTACTCATTTAGCACTTGGGCTCCCTTCTGACTTTTTTGGTCCAAAGTAGCAGACAGTGACTGAGGAACAGGAAGCGGGGGAGCGTATCACATAGATGTGCTCTGAAGACAGGGCCCATCTGCGCCTCAACTTGTCTACCCAGCACTGCACAGAGCTGCTTTCATGGGTGGCTGCCTCACCCAGGCTGGTCATCTACAGTCAGGATGCTCACTGCCCCAAGGGGTGTGTCCAATCTGCCCACTCCAGAGTGACTCTTGACAAGCAAAGCAAACTCACCCTCTGTTTCCTTTGCAGCATCTTAAGATCGTGTTAGATTTAGCAGGGTGTTGACAAAGACTTGCCCAAGCATGCACAGCCACCTGCTAACTTACCTACCACAGACATTGTTCACCAGGGCTCACACCCCTTTCTGTGGTCTCAGGGACCACTCATGTTGATATTATTAGAACCACCTACCCATGATTTGAATCTAATTCAGATTCCCATTAAGCCTATTAATCTTGAGCATCACTCCCAGAAATTCTACATAAGTGACAGTATCTGGGATGGTTAGTGCAATAAGGACGTCTCTTGAGTGACCACAGTAGGCAGACAAACTTGAGCACTATTGGGCTGGGCCACCTGGGTTGGAGAACAGTATTGACCTTTAGGGTTAGGAATGTCTCGTGTGGCTGTCTTGGCTGAGTTGCCACCTAGATGTTAGGACTCTGCTGCATGCCAGGAAAGAGCCCTCCATGGTGTGGACAATGGCTGGGGTCTGATAAACAGCACTAAATAAATATTACTGGGGCTCAAGATTAATTAAAGGCGTTGATATAAGGTGTCAGCAGTACCCCTGATCCCCAAGTCTTACCATTCTCTACTAGCAATATCTCGTAAGAGTTTGCCACGGAAGAGCTTGGAGCAGTGATTTTAAATGGCTGCCCAACACTGCTGTATGTAGTCCATGCATTAGCCTCCTGCAGCTGCTGCAAAGAAAGTTAAATAATGCAATCTTGTTGTTGTTGTTATTATTATTATTATTATATCATATATTACATCCAGACTGTAGTTTCCCCTCCGTCCCCTCCCTCCCAGTTCTCCTTCCCACTTCCTGTCTCACCCCCCAGATCCAACACCTTTTGCCTAAGAGCAGGCCTCCCAGGGATATCAACCAAACATAACAAACTACATTAAGACAAGGTATATGTCATCAAATCAAGGCTGGAAGAGGGAACCCAATATGAGAAAAAGGGTCCCACAAATAAAAGAGTCAGGGATAGCCCCTGCTCCCACTGTTAGGGTTCCCACAAGAACACTAAGCTATTCAGTCATAACATTTATGTAGAAGACCTAGACAGAGCCCTGCAGGCTCCCTGATCTCTGCGAGTTCCTGTGAGTCCCTTTCAGTTGATTTTGCAGGCTGTAATCTGGCTTAAATAACAGAAATTCCGTGTCTCAATTCTGGAGGCTCTGAGCCAGAGGCTCCCCCTTAGTTACCACCATGCTTCACTTTAAGGCCACAGAGCAGAATCTCTTTCGTTTCTCATTTCTATAAGTCACCTGTCTGTTATGTAGATTCACCACTCGAATCTCTGCCTCAGGTCTTCAGAGGATGGTTACCCCTTTGTGATGCCAAGCTGACATGACCTTATAAAGAAGGCAGCATTACATGTAGGGCCAGTTTCCAGGACCTCATCCTCACTTGATTATATCCTCCATGATCAGAATCTCACAATAACAGGTTAGAAGATGGATATATCTTCTTGTGGGTGATATTGTCCAACTCATAACTCTTAGAAGATCCTTCTTCAGTGATAACAATAGCATGCTCAATGGGTAATATGTCTGGCCTATTAAAAGTCCAACATGGTTTCTATACTATAAAGCTTTTGGAGCAGTGGGCTTATGAAATTCAGACCCACTGTGCGACACTCTTAGTCATAAACCTATCATTTCCAAACTTTTAAGAGATGCTTGCATCATGATTCAGGTATTTTCTGACTAAGTTTATGGTCACCACAGTCAGTGTTCTTTAGTGCCTGGATTCCTGCATAACCCCACAGAGACTTTGTCTCACAGAATATGGTAGAGAGAGACATCATGACCATGCCAGTCACATGGAATCTCCTCTAAGATGAGTACTCAGCAGATGGCTGAGGACTGAGTCCTGAGATCAGTGCTTGATCTAGGAAAGCTACCCTTCCTACTAGGGTGGGCTAGAGCAGAAGGCTGTATGTTGTGTCCATCCTCACCATGACAAGATGTCAATGTACTGACTGCAGAGGTAAACTTTTCTTCTTGATGTAGTTGAGTCTCATGGCTGCTGGGGACAGAATGGGACTGTGGGGTCTAATTGGAGGAAGTTGTTCCCTGAAGTTGTTTCTTACCCTGACGCCTCCCTGTGTGCCTCTGTTTCCTGCTGGCCATGATACGAGTTGTTCAGCTCCGCCTCTCACCAGCAAGATGGATTATCTCCTCTGAAACTGCAAGCCAAAATAAAGGATTCCTCTGGGAACTTGTTTCTGTCAGGCACTTGATCACAGCGGAGATGAGCAGGAGTAGAATATCATTGCCTGCAGAGTGCAGACCTGTGTTCCCAGCATCTCTGGGGGAAGCCATACAGGGTGCTGTGCAAAGCCTGATCCAGAAGCAAGGGTCTCTTCAGTCTCTCTGTCCACAAGGATGTTGATTCCTTCCTACCGAACCTCCATATTCATCAGCATACCAAGAATTCTTTATTATGTTACCTAACATCCAACAGAGCAAGTCACGGTTCCTCTGTGTCCATTCTTAATCCCTGCATTGGAAACTAAGAGACCCTTATGATACTTTGCAGACAAGTGGATGGTCTGGCCTCGGCTCCAGGTCCAGATTTCCTCTTCTAGCAGCAAGACCTTCTTAGCTTGTGGAAGCCCTGTCTGCTGCAATGTCATCCTCTTCCTGATCTTCAGTCCCCTCATGGGGCTGGTCAGCATCCTTTAACCTAATAGATTTCCTGTCATATAACTGGAGACAAGTTAAGTAATCATGACTGTTACTGTAATTACCACTGAACATGAGAAGACAACACCACCTATGTGGTCAAAAAAAAAAAAAAAGATAAAAGCGAGAGAAATTTAAAATCCTTGGGAGAGAAGGCACCCACCCCATGCTCTTCTGACTCTGTGTTTCCCTTTGTTCTGCCCCAGAGGTCAGTGTGCCCCTGACTTCTCAACCGAGAAGAGCTGGCCATGACAAGTTGTCACTTCCTTGCCCAGGGTGGCTCTTCTGGAAGGCCCAGCCACCTGCTGAGATGGAGGGAGTGGTGGTGACAGGCTGAGCTCCATGTTCAGTGAAGCCCAACAGTACAAGGTGGCAGAAGGGCTCGAGGCTGCCCGCCAATGGGCCTGGTGCTGCCACTTTGCATGCAAGAGGGAGCAGTTCAACAGCTGTCGCTGATAGCCCCTGGGGTCTGCTCCACACTTGGCAGAGGAGGACACTTCCAGACTCCCTAATCATCTCTTTGAAATTCGGAACTACACCTTCCTTTCTCTCCCCTCCACAACAAACACACATAAAAGATAAGAAAGCCCCAAGTCCCTTCAGTAATGGACTCTCTCTACCTACTCTTCTCTGTCTCCTTGCCTTGCACGGATATGCTGATAAGTTCTCACATGAATCTCTCTCTGTTACTGTCTCTCTTTGTATGTATGTGCATGTCAGACAGACAGACAGACACACACACACACACACACACACACACACCTCCTATTCTCTCCTATCTCATACCTCACTTAACTCAAGTGTTGGGCACACTGTGTTTTGAAGTACGGTCTGCTATTGGCCTAGAACCCAGCAAGTAGGCTAGGCTGGCTGACCATGAGCCCCAGGCATATGCCTGTGTCCAACATTGGGATTACAAGTGCAGGCCACCACACCTAACCTTCTTTATATTGGTTCTGAGGATCAAACTTGGGTCCCCATGATCTCAAGTGAAGCACTTTACTGACTGAGCTATATCTCCATGACCCAACTCAAGTAGTTTGAAAAAGTGAAAGCTCTTTCCCTTTGGAGAAGTTGGTCTACCTCAAGATGTGGCAACAATCTCTCCTTCAAGGACACAGAACAATGCTCTCTGAGCTGCTACCCACTGACATTTATGTGTTTGGCAGTTACTGGTTCATCAGAGGATTCCACCTCTCTTCTCTGTCATGGTACCATATTGCTAAAGCCAGCAAATGCATCTGTGTTCTGGGGGATTGTGAGGACAGAGCATCCCTTGCAGGGCAGCCTAAGCCCGCCCTCCAGGTATTTGTCATGTTTCTGGCATTTGAGCTGAGGACATCTCCCACCACAAAAGCCTGCCAGAATCCACAGGGGAAATCAGGACTGTCTTCCTTGCAGAAAGTTGGACATGTGCCGGGGGAAGTCTGGGCCAGGTGGCCTTTCTTTCTCCCAGCCCTGGAGAGGAAGCCGGATAAAAATGTACTTTCTACTTAACTGTTGCTTCTCCCCCATCCTGAAGAGTAACCATTTATACACAGGCATTTTTGCTGAACTCCACTATAGATGTCAGTTATTTGAATGGATTGTAAGAGTATTCAATATAAAAGTTAGCCTACAGCTGAAGCATGAGTCCTGAGAGGAAAGAAGGTAGGGTCTGTTGCCCCTTAGGGTAGCTTCCATTGTCTGGTTCCCTTAGTTTCAGGGATTGTGGAGTGATTCCCTGCCCAGGCACAGAACAGTGCTGTGTGGTGAGATGTGGTATTTAGAATGATGGGTGGAAAAATAAAGTCACACATGTCCTAAGGAGTGATGCGTTTGGGTAGCAGCTTTGACACAGATCGCATTATCACATAAAGTCTGTGTAGGTGCGCATGCGCGCAGGACAAGCCAAACTGCCCTGCTTTTTTTTTAATATTTTTATTTTCTATATTCTTTGTTTACATTCCAAATGATTTCCCCTTTCCCAGATCCCTCCTCCCCATATGTCCCATAAACCTTCTTCTCTCCATCCATTCTCCAATCACCTCCCTCCTTTTTTCTTTGTCCTTATATTCCCCTCCAATGCTAGATCAGTTCTTTCCAGGATCAGGACCCTCTCCATACTTCTTCATGGGAGTCATTTGTTATGCAATTTGTGCCTTGGGTATTCAGGGCTTCTGGGCTAATTAATATCCACTTATCAGAGATTGCATTCCATGTGTATTCTCTTGTGATTGGGTTACCTCACTTACGATGATATTTTCCAGATCAAACCATTTGCCTAAAAATTTCGTGAATTCATTGTTTCTAATTGCTGAGTAGTATTCCATTGTGTAAATATACCACATTTTCTGTATCCATTCTTCCTTTGAGGGACATCTGGGTTCTTTCCAGCTTCTGGCTATTATAAATAAGGCTGCTATGAATATAATGGAGCATGTATCTTTATTGCATTCTGGGGAATCCTTTGGGTATATGCCCAGGAGAGGTATAGCAGGGTCCTCTGGAAGTATCATGTCCAGTTTTCTGAGGCACCCCCAGACTGATTTCCAAAGTGGTTGTACCATCTTACAGCCCCACCAGCAGTGGAGGAGTGTTCCTCTTTCTCCACATCCTCGCCAACACCTGCTGTCTCCTGAGTTTTTCATCTTAGCCATTCTGACTGGTGTAAGGTGAAATCTCGGGGTTGCTTTGATTTGCATTTCCCTAATGACTAATGATGTTGAGCACTTCTTAAGGTGCCTCTCGGCCATCCAAATTTCTTCAGGTGAAAATTCTTTGTTTAGATCTGTACCCCATTTTTAATAGGGTTATTTGGTTCCCTGGGGTCTAACTTCTTGAGTTCTTTGTATATGTTGGATATTAGCCCTCTATCAGATGTAGGGTTGGTGAATATCCTTTCCCAATTTGATGGTTGCCATTTTGTCCTTTTAACAGTGTCCTTTGCCTTACAGAAACTTTGTAATTTTATGAGGTCCCATTTGTCAATTTTTGATCTTAGAACATAAGCTATTGGTGATCTGTTCAGGAACTTTTCCCCTGTGCCCAGGTCCTCAAGGGTCTTTCCCAGTTTCTTTTCTATTAGTTTCAGTGTGTCTGGTTTTACATGGAGGTCCTTGATACACTTGGAGTGAAGTTTAGTACATGAAGATAAGAATGGATAAATTCGCATTATTCTGCATGCTGACCTCCAAGTGAACCAGCACCATTTGTTGAAAAGGCTATCTTTTTTCCACTGGATGTTTTCTGCTCCTTTGTTGAAGATCAAGTGACCATAGATGTGTGGATTCATTTCTGGATCTTCAATTCTATTCCATTGGTCCACTTGTCTGTCACTGCGCCAATACCATACAGTTTTTAACATTATTGCTCTGCAGTATTGCTGGAAGTCAGGGATACTGATTCCCCCAGAATTTCTTTTGTTGTTGAGAATAGTTTTAGCTATCCTGGGTTTTTTGTTATTCCAAATGAATTTTAGAATTGCTTTTTCTAACTCTGTGAAGAACTGAGTTGGGATTTTGATGGGGATTGTGTTGAATCTGTAGATCACTTTTGGCAAGATGGCCATTTTAACTATATTAATCCTGCTGATCCACGAGCATGGCAGATTTTTCCATTTTCTGAGGTCTTCTTTGATTTTCTTCTTCAGAGATCTGAAGTTTGTGTCATATAGATCTTTCATTTGTTTGGCTAGAGTCACACCAAGATACTTTATATTGTTTGTGGCTATTGTGAAGGGTGTCATTTCCCTAACTTCTTTCTCAGCCTGCTTATCCTTTGAGTATAGGAAGGCCACTGATTTGCTTGAGTTGATTTTATAACCAGCCACTTTGCTGAAGTTGTTTATCAGCTGTAGGAGTTCTCTGGTGGAGGTTTTCAGGTCACTTAAGTAGACTATCATGTCATCTCCAAATAGTGATAATTTGACTTCTTCCTTTCCAGTTTGTATCTCCTTGACCTCCTTATGTTGTCTAATTGCTCTAGCTAGAACTTCAAGTACTATATTGAAAAGATATGGAGAGAGAGGACAGCCTTGTCTAGTCCCTGATTTTAGTGGGATTGCTTTAAGTTTAATTTAGTTTGATGTTGGCTACCGGTTTGCTGTATATTGCTTTAACAATGTTTATGTATGGGCCTTGAATTCCTGTTCTTTCCAAGACTTCTAGCATGAAAGGATGCTGAATTTTGTCAAACGCTTTTTCTGCATCTAATGAGATGATCATATGGTTTTTTTCTTTGAGTTTGTTTATGTAGTCGATAGCATTGATGGATTTCCTTATATTGAACCATCCCTGCATCCCTGGGATGAAGCCTACTTGATCATGGTAGATGATCGTTTTGATGTGTTCTTGGATTCGGTTGGCAAGAATTGTATTAAGTATTTTTGCATCAATATTCTTAAGGGAATTTGGTCTGAAGTTCTCTTTCTTTGTTGGATCTTTGTGTGGTTTTGGTATCAGTGTAATTGTGGCTTCATAGACTGAGTTGGGTAGAGTTCCTTCTGTTTCTATTTTGTGGGATAGTTTGAAGAGTATTGGTGTTAGGTCTTCTATGAAGGTCTGATAGAATTCTGCACTGAAGCCATCTGGTCCCGTGCTTTTTTTGGTTGGGAGACTTTCTATGACCCTTTTTATTTCTTCAGGTATTATAGGACTGTTTAGATGATCTATTTGATTCTGATTTAGTTTTGGTGTCAGATATCTGTCTAGGAAACTGTCCATTTCCTCCAGATTCTCCAGTTGTGTTAAGTATAGGCTTTTGTAGTAGGATCTAATGATTTTTTTAATTTCCTCAGTTTCTGTTGTTAAATCTCCCTTTTCATTTCTAAGTTTGTTAATCTGTATACTGTCTCTGTGCTCTTTGGTTAGTCTGGCTAAGGGTTTATCTATCTTGTTGATTTTCTCAAAGAACCAGCTCCTGGTTTTGTTGATTCTTTGTATGGTTCTCTTTGTTTCTACTTGATTGATTTCGGCCCTGCCTTCTACTCCTCCTGGGTGAGATAGCTTCTTTTTCTTCCAGGGCTTTCAGGTGTGTCATTAAGCTGGTAATGTATGCTCTCTCCATTTTCTTTTTGGAGGCACTCAGGGCTATGAGTTTTCCTCTTAGCACTGCTTTCATTGTGTCCCATAGATTTGGGTATGTTGTGTCTTAATTTTCATTAAGTTCTAAAAAGTCTCTGATTTCTTTCTTTATTTCTTCCTTGACCAAGGTATCATTGAATAGAATATTGTTCAGTTTCCACGTGTATGTGGGTTTTCTGTTGTTTTTATTGCTATTGGAGACCCCTTTTACTCCATAGTGATCTGATAGGAGGCATGGGATTAGTTCGATCTTCTTATATTTGTTGAGGTCTGTCTTGTGACCAATTATATGGTCGATTTTGGAGAAGGTACCATGAGGGGCTGAGAAAAAGGTATATTCTTTTGCTTTAGGATAGAATGTTCTATATATATATATCTGTTAAATCTAATTGGTCCAAAGCTTCAATTAGTTTCACTGTGTCCCTGTTCAGTTTCTGTTTTCCTGATCGGTCCATTGAGGAAAGTGCAGTGTTGAAGTCACCCACAATTAATGTATTAGGTGCAATGTGTGCTTTGAGCTTCAGTAAAGTTTCTTTTATGAATGAGGGTGCCCTTGCATTTGGAGCATAGATGTTCAGGATTGAGAGTTCTTCTTGTTTTATTTTTCCTTTGACCAGCAAGAAGTGTCCCCCAGAGTCTCTTTTGATGACTTTGGGTTGAAAGTCAATTTTATCTGATATTAGAATGGCTACTCCAGCTTGTTTCCTGAGACCATTTGCTTGTAAAATTGTCTTCCAGCCTTTTACTCTAAGGTAATGTATGCCTTTGACCCTGATGTGTTTTTCCTGTATGCAGCAAATGTAGGGTCCTGTTTACGGATCCAGTTGTTTAGTCTATTTCTTTTTATCGTGGCATTGAGTCCGTTGATGTTAAGAGATATTAAGGAATAGTGATTATTAATTCCTGTCATTTTGATGTTATTTTTTAAATTTGATTGGTTAACTTCTTTTGGGTTTGATGAAAGAAGGCTACTATCTTGCTTTTTCCAGGGTGACGTTTTCCTCCTTGTATTGGTGTTTTCCTCCTGTTATCCTTTGTAGGGCTGGGTTTTGTGGATAGATATTGGGTAAACTTGGTTTTGTCATGGAATATCTTTGTTTCTCCATCTATGGTGATTGAGAGTTTTGCTGGGTATAGTAGTTTTGGCTGGCATTTGTGTTCTCTTAGAGTCTGCATGAGATCTGCCCAGGATCTTCTAGCTTTCATAGTCTCTGGTGAGAAGTCTGGTGTGATTCTGATAGGTATTCCTTTATATGTTACTTGGCCTTTTTCTCTTACTGCCTATAATATTCTTTCTTTGTTTAGTACATTTGGAGTTTTGATTATTATGTGACAGGAGGTATTTCTGTTCTGGTCCAGTCTGTTTGGAGTTCTGTAGGCTTCTTCTATATTCATGGGCATC
This sequence comes from Apodemus sylvaticus, assembly GCF_947179515.1. Lineage (NCBI taxonomy): Eukaryota > Metazoa > Chordata > Mammalia > Rodentia > Muridae > Apodemus > Apodemus sylvaticus. Next base: position 21,789,961 of record NC_067478.1, read on the forward strand.
TCTCTCTTTAGGTTAGGGAAGTTTTCTTCCATAATTTTATTGAAGATATTTCCTGGTCCTTTAAGTTGTAAATCTTCACTCTCATCTATGCCTATAATCCTTAGGTTTGGTCTTCTCATTGTGTCCTGGATTTCCTGGATGTTTTGGGTTACAAGCTTTTTGCATTTTGCATTTTCTTTGACTGTTGAGTCCATGGTTTCTATGGTATCTTCAGCATCTGAGATTCTTTCTTCTATCTCTTGTATTCTGTTGTTGATATTTGCATCTATGTCCCCTGATTTCTTCCCAAGGTTTTCTATCTCCAAAGTTGTCTCCCTTTGAATTTTCTTAGTTGTTTCTCCTTCTGATTTTAGATCCTGGATGGTTTTGCTTAGCTCCTTCACTTGCTTGTTTGTGCTTTCCTGTAATTCTTTAAGAGATTTTGTGTTTCCTCTTTCATGACTTCAGCCTGTTGACCAAAGTTCTCCTGTATTTCATTGAGTGATTTTTGCGTTTCCTCCTTATTGGCTTTTGTATTCTCCTGAATTTCTTTCAATGATTTTTGTGTTTCCCTTGTAAGGGCTTCTAACTTTTGATCCATCTTCTCCTAATTTCTTTAAGTATGTCCTTCATGTGTTCCTCTACCAGCATCATGACTAGTGATTTTAAATCCAAATCTTGTTTTTCTGGTATGATGGGGTATCCAGGACATAATGTTAAAGGAGAATTGGGTTCAGATTCTGCCATATTGCCTTGATTTCTGTTAGTTACATTCCTGTGTTTGCCTTTTGCCATCTAGTTCTCACTGGTGTTACTTGGTCTTGTCAATGCTGGACTCACCAGTGCAAGCTGCCACTTCCCAGCTGGCCTCTGGTGCACAGCTGACCTCCTGCACTGCCTGGAGACAGGGTGCTGTGGCCCAGGCTGTTCAGATCCCAAAGTAGACACCTGAAGGCTCCCACCTGGGGCCTGCTGGACTCACCAGAGCACACTGACTCCTCCTAGCCGGCCTCCCGGGTGCCCCTGGCCTCTTGCAGAGCCTGGAGATGTGGTGTTGTAGCCCAGGCTGTTCTGGATCCCAAAGCAGAGATATGAAGGCTCCTGCTAGAGGCCTCAGTACTGGAACCTAAGCTCTGTGGTGCAGACCCACTGGAGCAAGCTGTGTGCTCCCAGTCTGTCTCCGGGTGCACACCAGGCCTCTTGCTCTTCCTGGAGACCGAGTGCTGTGGGCCAGGCTGTTCAGATCCTGAAGCAGACACCTGAAGGCTCCCACCGGAGCCTGCTGTACTCACCAGTGCACACTGACTCCTCCCATCCGGCCTCACGGGTGTCCCTCTGGCCCCTTGCAAGACCTGGAGATGTGGTGTTGGAGCCCAGGTTGTTCTTGATCCCGAAGTGGAGATCTGAAGGCTCCCGCTAGAGGCCTCAGGACTGGAACCTAAGCTCTGTGGTGCTGACCCACTGGAGCAAGCTGTGTGCTCCCAGTCTGCCTCCGGGTACACCACTGCCCTGCTTTCTTTCTCACCCTTACCACTCTCTTTGTCCTTCTGAGGAATCACTGGCCCTGGCTAGGCTGGACTGCTTTAGCCCTTTGCTATATGCTTTGTCTGGATTTCCCTTCAGCAGCAAGTTTGTCTGGTCAATGACTTGCTCTCTAGAGCTGAGCACAGTAGAAATAGCAGTAAGCACACACTGAGGCCAGTAGTTAATACACAAACAGTATGCCATTAGATGTCCATGAATAGTAGCTCCTTACTACACAGGATGACCAGGCTGTCCAGGAGCTAATGACCAGGATCCCATAGGGGTTGGCTACTTTCTATGGTCACATGGATAGAAAAAAACCAGCACTTGTATCAAAACTAGTGCCCCCCACAGCTAACATTTGTCCTCACCCTCCTCCTTTTTCAAGTGCATTAATTACATTTTGAGTTTGTTTCCTGGTCTGCCTCCCCATTATCTCATAAACATTGATAGCAGTTTATACCCTCGCTGGGTGGGCTCTTATCTGAGACCCCAGATCCTCCTCTAACAAGGTCCAGCAAACACAGGTGTGGTTTGTTCATTTACTGACTATGTAATGGTGAAGGTGATTTTAGCTCTTAGGCTAGCAGTCCTGGCTAGGTCTAGAAGCGACGTAAGAGCCAAACAGAGAGCTAAGTTAGGTACATCCAAATGACACTCAAGACAGAAAGGAGAAAACAAAAACAAAACAAAACAAAAACAAACAAGCAAACAAAACCAGATCAGCCCATTGGAAACAGGATCTCTCGAGTCTCCCAGATCCTGGCCCCTTCTGAAGGGCATCTGGGGTGCCTACCATAAAAACAACCCAAGGACACCTCATACCCAGTGCAACATGTGGCTATAATCAGGGCCAGAACATGGAGCTAGGAAAACCTTTCCTCAGAAATGGAGCACAGTATGAACAGCAGCAGAGGTGCAGCTGGTGTGACTTTTCAGGGTCCCCAAGTGTATACCCTATGGCTCCTTAGGGTTCATTGCATTGCCATGGGAAGTCCTGTCATTTGGAGAGAGACCATATTGGAATATGTCCAGTCAAGATGTAAGTGGCAGTAGCCTCTAATTAATGTGAATGCCCATCCAAGTATACTTCATGCCGTGAGTGCCTTTGTTCTGACTTGATACCTCTGACACCAAACCTGTGGTGTTTGCATTAACTCGAGACAGTGACAGTCATAGCTTGCATCTCCAGTAGCCGATCTGTTGTGGTTCCAGTGAGTTTAGAATGGTTTTTGCTCTCTCCTCCCAACACCTTACCAGAACTTATGGTAAAGTCAATGCAGGGAATCAGGGTGGGGTGGTGAAATCTCATCACTGCCATTCCATTCATATGTGGCATCTCCATGAGGCTAGTAGAGGCCTTGCTGGTCCCCCATAACTCCTCTAAGTAGACTGCTATCAACATTTATTGCTTGTGGGTCAAGGAGTTTCTTGGCTGTCCTGATTTACAGGCTCGGGCAGCATAGTGCATCATGTAGAATAAGATGCGTGCCTGTTTCCTTTTACTTTTATGAAACAACTTCCATTTGGTTTCACCTTCTTCTAGGGAGGGAAGATCCCTGTGAGATGGACAGCTCCAGAGGCCATCGCCTACCGCAAGTTTACATCAGCCAGTGATGTCTGGAGCTACGGGATTGTCATGTGGGAAGTAATGTCATTTGGAGAGAGACCTTACTGGGATATGTCCAATCAAGATGTAAGTATCAGTCACATCTAATTGATGTGAACACTCATCTAAGGATACCTCATACCATGACTGCCACGGCTTCCATTCTAACTTGGGATAATCACCACATAACCCTGAACTTGAAATCAGTCAGAGATGCAGAGATGCATTTGCCATGGAAGTCTGAAGTGACCAGAGAGCTCTGCATGGAATACACCAGGGCCACAAACTACAAAGTCTATAAGGCAGCAGAATTTTTCTGATTAGCCATGAGCCATGGCCCTACCTAAACTAATCAAGACACTCTACAGCAATTCCTAGCCAATGTGTCATGTTTCTTTCTCATGAGTGTGATGGGGATCAGAGGAAGGGCTGGTCTGGATGTCATGTCCTGAGTGCTGAGCTCTACCTATGACAATTGTGCTGCTCTAAGCAAATAACAGTTCCTAAGACATTGCCATCAGCTTAAGGAGAAGAAGCATGAGGAGCCTTCCTTCCCCGAGAACTGAGCCTTGGTGAACCTGTGCTAATATCAGCAAAGAGGGCACTAAGAATGATTCCTAAAGATGGTCAACTTCAGGGTACCTGCAGGAGTAGAGCCCTATCTTTGGGGGTGGGAAGGTCATCAACCTCCTTCCAGGCTGTCCTCCCTGAAGAGGGTGAGAATGGGAAGGATGAAGCCATTAACAATGCTACAGGTAGAGGTGGTTTTGGTAGATGTTCTTTCTGGATGGGAAGTTTGCTTCATAATAAAAAGGGAACAAAAGGCTTTGGGATGATTTGTGTCTGATAAGATGCCAATCGAAACCCTTGGCCTGGGCTATCTTCCGAGACCACTCCTCTTCTGTGTTTCGAATGTCCACCAAACTTCCTTTTTTTTTTTTTTACCATTGTGGGGGGTAGTTCTTATCTTTCTAAGGTTCTTAGCTGGAAGAGACAGGACAGTCCCAGTGTAGATCCATTTTTTTTCAGCCCCTACAATCACACTGTAAGCACATTCATGCCCGGGTGGCCTCGGAGGCATTCCTTGTCTTGTGAAAACTGCCCTCAGCTGGTCTTCATGGATTTTCTCTGAAGACTGAGAAAGGCAGTAGTTTTCCAGCAAAATTATGAGACGAGGATTTGGGGCGACGGGGGGGACAGTACTCGGTGCTGGTGTGTGCAGGGTGCTGTAGTTCAGAGCAGATGAGATGACTGCACCCTTAACCAGGTCCTGATGGCAACCAAGTGGCGTCTAGATCCTCTATTATCTGTGATTAGCCACGCCTTGCCTCTGCTCCTGTAGTGTGTCCAATCAGTAAGCAATGGAGCTGACAGCAACTCGGCTGCTTTTATGAAATCGGCTGCATACATCTTCCATCTATAGTGTCTAAGTAAGAAATTCTAGCCAGACAATGCAGACCCATCTTGTCCCCACCCAGAGACCCTAATCTGATAAAGAACAATTTAGCTCACCTAGAATGAATTACAAAACAGACAGGCTAGATTTGACACTTAAGATATTCTCAGGCAATGCTTTCACTTGTGCTGAGAACAAATAGAATTTCTGACACTGGGTTTCAAGAATTCCCAAAACATTCATTCACCACAGTCAACTCGTGCTATTGGTGACTAAACCTTGCACTTGCTGACTCCAACCTTGAGGGGTTTACAGTCCAGTGGAATATACTGAGGGTTTGGGGAGCATTTAGGAGGAGGAGGAAGTCTTCCTGAATATTTGATGTTTGAGTGGAGACGCAGAGGAAATGTGAACATCTGCACAATAGTCAAAATTTCTCATTTTCTAGTATTTTTCCTAAATAAAGCCCCTAAGCCTTGTCCCAAATGCAGTTCTCTTCCTAATGGGAACAGGAGGTGACATCATGCTCATTTAAAATCCCCTAGGACCTGGCCTGGGAGAGAGACAGGAGGGGCTCCCAGCAGCTGGGCTGCAGTCACACTCATCAGAAAGCATAGCGGTGTTGGCTGTGAAGGATTTTACAGATGACAATTGAAAAGGCTTTAAGGAAGAGAATTGCAGAGGCAAGTCGGAGTGCTGGTAATTGGGCTTCTGGAGCTCAGGAAGGCCTTTGAACATGTACAGAGAGTTTGTCAGCCAGAGAGAGCAACTTGGAACTTCTGCTACTTGGATCTGATTGACAGAGATAATGAGAGTGGCGGTGTCTGTGGAGAGGAGCTGCGGCTTCATTGAAACATCAGAGCTCAACTTAACCCACTCTGCCCTGGTTCCTCCAGTGCTCCCCACTCCTCCACTTCACTCTCCCCTGTTCAGGGTCGAGTAGGTACCACCTGCCTCCAGCTTGCTAATGGGAAATACGAATTCAGGGACAGCCAAGAACTCAACCCAGAATTTGAGGAAGGGACTTTGCTCGCTTTCCAGAGATGCTACAGTCACTTCCTGTAATACCTGAAAACACTTGGAATTTTCTACAGGTTTCTGGATCCAATCTAACCACACACACACCCCCCCACACACACATACACACACACACATACACACATACACACATACACACCATCTCTGGGCTCATGTGAACACAAGAAGTCACTCTCCTATCTCAGCATTTTGTTTTGGCCCTAGGATGTTTACTTAATTTTTAAAAAATATTTATTTATTTCATTTGTATGAGTACACTGTAGCTATCTTCAGACACACCAGAAGAGGGCATCAGATCCCATTACAGATGGTTTTGAGCCACCATGTGGTTGCTGGGAATTGAACTCAGGGCCTCTGGAAGAGTAGTCAGTGCTCTTAACCTCAGAGCCTACTCTCCAGCCCCGGATGTTTACTTATATTGGACTTTTGGGGGATATTCAAATGAGTTTTAGCAGCCTATGTAGCAAGCTCAGGTTAAGTTTCCTGAGGCATTGCTTCTCATGCCTACCCCAACACCTCCCTCTTCCTTTGAAGTGCCATCTGATCTTGCTCTTTTTTTGAGAGGAAGGGTTTTTCTGTGTACCACTGTCTATGCTGGAACTGGCTTTGTAGACCAGGCCGGCCTCAAATGCCACTCATGTTGATATTCATAAACCTCACCCTGCTATGACCCAAGGAAGGGACCTAGAATTCATCCCAACTAATCTTCACTCCCTCTAGGCGGGATACCCTTAGATTAAGTCTTCCCTTATAATCCAAATGTGGTCCCTGGTATCACAATAAGATGTCTTGAGTAAAAGTGTTTCTCCATACCTTCTCCTCCCCACTCTCCACATCTGTGAGGCAGGTGTCACAAGGAATGATCTCAAAGTCCTGAAAGAGCTCTAACATTTTCTTTGATTTAATAATATTTTAATAATAACCACAAGTGTTATGCACTCCAAAACTGAGAAAAGTTCTAGATCCTTAAAAAGAGAATAAGTATCTCCCAAGTGAAATCATGTCAAAGATGAGGACCAGTGGGTGACCAAGGCGTTTTTTTTTGTCCCCTCCCCCTGCTTTGAGGTTGAGAAGTTATGTTAATCAGCTTTCCATTTCTATTTCAAAACACCTGAGAAAAATATTTTAAAAGAGAAAAAGGTTGTTGTTTTTTGTTTTGTTTTGTTTTTTAAAGATGTCATTCACAGTTGGCTGTCTTCATGGTTTTCAGGATTCTGTGAAATGGGAGATCAGGGTGTGGGGCCTGTTTCCAAGGAAGATGTTCAAGTAGCAGAATCAGGAAGCAAAAAGAAAGAGGAAATTAAGGCAGTTTGCCAATACCCCATTCAGCGACATGGCTTCAATGATGTTCTCTTTCTCAAGCTAGGTCACACTTCCTGAAGGTGTTAGCCTTCTAGCACTAAAGGCTACTGGGCCAGCCTTGAACACATGGCCTTTGCAGACATATCTAAATCATCAGTGTTACAGTTTTGCATGTGAAATCCCCATCGTAGGTTCATGTGTCTTCACACTTGATTTCCAGCTGGTGATGCTGGTTTTGGAGAGTGTGGAACCTTTAGGAGCTGAGGCCTAGCCAGAGGAAGCTGCTCACTGGCAAGCAGGCTTTGAGGATTAAAGGCAGCTCCCTTCTGGCCCAAGTGCTCTACTTCCTGGGTGGCACCATATAAAAAATGGCAGATGACCTTAACCTCTGCCATGCCTTCCCAGACACAGTAGAACATAACTCCATGAACCCGTGAGCCAAAATAGTTCTCCTCCCTGCCTTGAGTTGCCTCTGTCTACTCTTAGCCAATGAGAAATGTAACTAGCATAAAGGATAAAGACTTTGGAAGTAGCAGCAGCTTGAATAATAGCAACAGATCATCTAGAAGAAATAACTGATAGAGTGAAATTGCTCTCAGTTTGTAAACATGAATATGAGAAGAGTCCCCATGGTTGTCCTTTATAGAAAAAGGTAAGAAATGGGATATGGTCATGATGTGTCCTTCCTGTGTGCTTGATGATCCCAAACAGTACCTTCCTACTCTTCCCAAATGGCATTGTCAGCTCCCTACCTGCAGGGAAGCTGCCCACTAGAGAAGAGGTATAGTGTAATAACACCTATACACAATGAGGACTTTTCTGTCAGTCATCTGTGTAGCACTTAGCAGGTATCCCTTCACAGTGCCATCTAGCCTTTCAAGCAACCCACTGCGCAGTTTCCAGTCCATTGATCATCCTTAGACCTCATAGATAAAAACAAGTAGAATTTGCACCCAGGATCCACTATTCCATACCCCCAATCCCTATGTAGTACTGTCACCAACACACACACTCTGCTCCTGGCTGGCTTTTCTGAGGAGAAAGAGCTAGTGACATTTTGATATCCTCTTCAAAAGAAGGTTAGCATGCCAAACAAAGAGAGGAAATGCCAAAGCAAACACTGGGGCAGTTATCGACAAAGTGGCATTGCTTAGGTCTAAAGCTCATGGATAGAAGAGTTGGCACATATGTGGGTGGCCCCCATCCTCTTGATGGCCTGCCTGGATTGCTTGGGTCCTGCACCAGTGTTTCTCAGCACTGTTCCTCTGAGAAAGGGAGGAGAGTTGATTTGCTTGTGGGAAAAATTAGTTTGTAAAGCAGTGCCAGGAGTTTAGGGGGAACACTAATGCCTTCTGCTGCCTTGCATAGAGGCCTTTGGAATCCCCAAGCCCCGTGAGAATGGGGACCTGGACTCTATCCCCTTCTGCTGGGCTTATCATGACCCAGACAAAACTCATCTGAGCACTCAATGGACAATCTCACTTGTCTCCACCATGTTGGGAGACTCCATGCCCCTTGGTCTGGTTGCTTGGAAGGAGTTAGAAAAGGGCAGATGTCAATGAGCCAGGTTAACAGGAACAATGCCCAGTTCCTGGTTCTCATGGATTCCTTAGCTTAGCTCCACAGGGGATAGCTGAGTGCCTGGCCTCTAGGGTAGGGATTACAGCAGCTGCCCTTCAGACACCTTAAAGGCACGTATCCTGTGGGTTTTAGCTGCAGCCTATCATTGGGCGCACAGCATTTCATTGATTCTTCCTCCATTATCCTCATGGGGAAAGTGTGGCCACAGTGTCCTCCAAAGAGGATAGAAGGGAATTTGACTGACAGTACTCTGAAAGAGATAAAAATTAGTCAGTGCAGGGCACTCTTCAAAAGAGAATGTTCCCAGTCACTCATCATTTTATATAGCAGCGATACTAATGTAAAGCATATGTTCATTTTCACTATATGAATGAAAAAAATAATACACTTATTATCGCTAATAACCTCAGTTAATATTATCTTGTGTCCTGTGGACCATCCATACAAATTGCACAAATCTAAGCTGATTGAGGATGTTCACTTTTTGACCAATTTACAAGGTCAGAAAGAAAAGATTAATCAGTTGAAATGAATCTGATTTTTTTTGTAAGTTGAGGTAAAAAAAAAAAACCTAGAAAATTACAGAACTCCAAATACTTTTCTTTATTGTTTAAGTTGCGTCACCTGTTTAATATAAAATCAATTCACAATTATTACAGACAATAAAATACAAACAAGCAAGAAGAAAAACATAAAGAGCGACCATGTTCCTCCCTGTCCAGAGGTGATCGCAATTTCCCTCACAGTGCATATCCAGCCAAGGCCGCTGTGTGTGTGTGTATGTGTGTGTGTGTGTGTGTGTGTGTGTGTGTGTGTGTGTGTGTGTGCCTGCGTGTGTGTGCATGTGTTTGCACAAATGGCAGTGGCCATTTCCTCAGAGGCTGGAAACATTGGTTCTCTCTACAGCCAGAGTTCTGGAGTTACAGGCCATTATAAGCTGCACAATGTTGGAGCTGGGTGCAGTCCACACTCTTTTTCACAGAGCCATCTCTCTAGCTCCACAGACTCATTTTCAAAACCTATTTACATTTTTATTTGTACTTAAGTATGTTTGCTTGTCTCTGTGTGTACCACGAGCAGGCAGTACCGGAAGAGTCTAGAAGAGGGGGATTGGAAAATGTTGTGAGCTTCCTGATGTGGCCACTGGCAACCAATCCTGGGTCTTCTCCCAGAGCAGCAAGTGCTCTTAACCACTGAGCTATCTCTCCAGCCTGCTGACCCTCTTATTCTTAAATAAATATTTGCAGGGACCCAGTTGTATCAGGCTCTTCACCAAGTGCAGGAGACCCAAAGGGACTTTGGACTTTACTTCCTTGGTAGAGAAACCAAATCTCAGAAAAGCCTATGACAGGAAATATGTGGTAATGAGAGCACCTGGCTCAACCTGGATGGAGAACACCCCATGTCTGGGGCTAATATTCTAATGAGTAGCTAGTAAGGCAGTTACTAGTCACGGTGATCTTTTTGTACCGATATAGGTCATCAATGCCATTGAACAGGACTACCGGCTGCCCCCTCCTATGGACTGCCCAGCTGCCCTGCACCAGCTCATGCTGGACTGTTGGCAGAAGGACCGCAATAGCCGGCCCCGGTTTGCAGAGATCGTCAACACCCTGGACAAGATGATCCGGAACCCAGCTAGTCTCAAGACTGTGGCAACCATCACCGCTGTGTGAGTCTAGGGGAGCAGGGTAATGCCTAGATGTGGCGGTTCTCACAATGAGGGGCAGGACCGGCAGCCTCTGTGCTGTCCAGGACAAAGTTGGAGTGGCACAGATTGCTCACCAATGGAAGACATTTGCAGATTTTTGTCTTCTTTGTATCCTTCCCATCTGCAAAATATATTCCATTGTGTCCACTGTGGGCAGATATGCAGAGACCTGGTCTGGTTTCCACCATCTATTGGCAGACAGTGGACTCAGCACTGGGCTCTGTATTAGTGGACTGTATCTAATACGATGAGTGATGCACTATTTCTAGATGATCTTGTTTCTAAGGAGGCATCTCTTTATTAACTGCCCCGGTTGTCTAGGCTTGAAGTTTTGGTCAACAGTTGGGTAATCTGAGGCTCTGATTCCTGTGGGACAAAGAAATACAATGCAGATTCATTTGATATGAATGGATGCACAAAATAGCTGGTAGCTACAACTGCTGTGATTTCCTTAGATACATTTGCATTAATTCATCTTTTAGTTTCTCTTTTCCACCAACACGTAGTAGGCAACAACAGGCCAGTCTCCCATACCCAGTGCTGGTACTAGTAAGATATAGTTCTTGCCAATGTGGAGGTTAAAATAATTTAGGAACAGATGATAATCATTATTCAATCAGTTGATTTATTTTTAAAGTAAGATTGAGATCTTAATGGATGGCGTGGCAGAGTCCTATATAGAGCACCAGAGTGCATACCTCCAGTTGTAGCAGAGAGGTGGTGCTATTGCAGATGAGCTATGAAAGGCCAGAGAACATTGACTAGATGTCCATGGAGATGGGGGGCAAAGATCAAGTGCCCAGCCTGGGAAGAGAGTCGGAGGCTTAGGGTCAGCCAGTTGCTAAGCATGAAGTTGTGGAAGCTGGTTAGGTGGATCAGGCATGGTATTGATTTTCAGAACAATGAACACCGATTGAGGGGTTTGTCGTGTTAGGGTTGAGGAGAGAGCTTTGGGTATAATAGGCATACCCGGCTATAGTGTGGACCTTGTAAAGGAGAAGGCAAGAATCACCAACGAAAAGAAAGTGTCTTAAAGTGGGCAGAGGACATGCGATGATACAGGGCATTAACTCTCTTGGTCTAAAGGGAAACTGGATGTGAAACTGGAGGGACATCAAGGTAGCTGGTGTGAACATGGCTGGTTCAGTCATGTGCGCATCTGCCGCAAGTCCATTCAGAAGAGGACAGTCATAGCTGGGTGGCTATTGCACTCCAGGCTTTTTGATTAGCAGGGAAAAGAAAACAGTTGCCAGTAGATTTGGTGAGGTTTCGGCGAACTGTATGTATCTTTTACAGGACCACATCTTTGGGTGAGGGAGTCACAGGCTCCCCTTCTCCTTCAAGTGAATACCATACCAATCAGTTTGTGTTGTTGATTGACCTGTGACAGTGCCCAGAAATAAGGGACTGGACCTCCAGCTTTGGAGATGGTGCCAGGGGGGAAGAGAAGGGCCAGCCTGGAGTGTCACCTCTCTGCAGCTGTGGGGTCACATGTTCCTCTATCTCACCAGGCCTTCCCAACCCCTGCTTGACCGCTCTATCCCAGACTTCACGGCCTTTACCACCGTGGATGACTGGCTAAGTGCCATCAAAATGGTCCAGTACAGGGACAGCTTCCTCACCGCCGGCTTCACCTCCCTCCAGCTGGTCGCCCAGATGACATCAGAGTAAGTGATGTGACTTGTCCAGCCCAGCGCTATGCATTAAGCCCCTTTCCCTGCTACTGAAGATGATATGGGTGAATGAGTGTCTCTGTGTAGAACCAGCCTTATGGGGCTGCACTTTGGTAAGATGAAGCTGGGAGATGGAGCCGGACTGAGGGTGCGGGTAGAGCTCTAGTCTGGACCCCAGATGAGTTCCCATAGTCATTGCCATAATGTGATTTGTCTAGTCATCGAGGCTCTCCCCCATTTAAGGTTATAGCTTCTGCCCATCAAAGAGAGCACCCAGATGGGAAGGAAGGATTCAGCAACAAGTTGCCAGCAGAGTACTGCACTGATTCTGCAACTGCCCCAGCTGTGTGGCATCCATCCTCACCCTTGGGCAACCCTTGTAAATACACACACATTTCCATCCCCAGCACATTATTTACCAGTCCGCTCCTCCTACAAGAGTGTCGAGGAATACACAAAGTAAAATTATTCAAATAAGATGAGAGCTAGACAGTTTCCTAAAGATCCGCAAGGTCTATTATTTCCCCTAGAATGTGTGGAGCAGCATCAGCGGTGGGAAATGTTAATAGTTTCTCCTTGGAAAAGAGGTCCGACGGTCAAATAAATTTGGGAAATGCTGCACACTTTATCACCCTTGTGGAGATTCACTGTTCATATTAGCATTATAAAGACCGTGAGAAATCCTGAAATAAAGAATCCCATTTCAAATTATTAAATGCCATACAACCATAGTTTTGAGGGACAGGTTTTTATGGAACTGCAGTTTGGGAAATATTTATCTAGTTTCAATCTCACCATTCAGCAGATTCTGAAATAGTACGACACACAAGGCAAGATGGGACAGAAAGCTGCCTTTCTGCCTGCTGGTTCAATTTACATCTACCCCAGAACCCAAAGGGGCCCCAGCCTTTGCTGGTCCCTGGAATAGTCTCGGAATCTTTAAGAAGTACTGACGCCTTAGCCTGGGGAAGAGCTTGTGCCAGTAGCATTCTTGCCTAACAGGCTTTGAACCTGGGGTGCATCCTCCAGCATTGTGTAAACTGGAGATGGTGGTGCAGGTCTGCACTTGGGAGGTAGGGGGATCAGAAATTCAAGGTTATCTTCAGCTACCATATCAAGTTCAAGGCCAGCCTGGGCTACAAAGTACCAAAGTATCGATGCCTCCTGAAGGCTTCTGGTTAACGGTATAAGTCAGAAGACCAGGGATTTCAGTATTCCTCAGGCGATTCTGATGAGGATGTGGCAGAAGTGAGGAAACGCAGGAAAGACCAGGTCCAGATTTTGCCTTTTGCCTTCTGTATTCAAAGAAGTTCAAATAATCCAAGCCAGGAAATCAAACCTTCCTAACACACACACACACACACACACACACACACACACAGGAAGCACCTGAGCTACAGTATGTTCTGACAGTATCAGAGTGGATTCTGGTGGCCTATGCCAGAGGACCTGTCAGTCCAGCAGGCAACTGACAAATGTTAACTGATCACATGTTGTTATATCTTAGGCACAGTATTGGACTTTGGGTTTTTTTTTTTATAGTCAGACCAGTTGCTGCATCCAGGAGAAAGGGGTGGAGACCCACTCCTAGCTTCTCACCACAATGCAGACAGATTCCAGACACTGACTGCTTCCAGCCTACGCCTGGAGTCATGCTCTGTCACTGTGAGATTTGCTCTTATTATAAGTGATAGAGTCTGGGTTTTTCTCCAGGGCAATGGTTTGAATGTGCATCTCCATTTGAATCTACTAAATAGCAGTACACATTTTTTGGTAAAGGCTCATTTCCTAGTGATCCCGCCCCCACCCCCAAAAGACAGCCCTACACGTTTTGAATGATTGCCAACTGTATAGCACAAAAGTTAAAGAAATAAAGTTTAAAATGAACCAGCCTCCCACCCTGTGGAGCCCAGAAGGATCTCCCTGGATGTATTTATGGAGTCAGGGCTACTCTAATCTGCCTACTCTCATTGGCCAGAGTCTTAATTTTTTTTTTTTAAGCTTATTTCTCCCCCTTTCCTCCAACTGAGTCAAATAAAGCTGTTCCTCCAGTCTGGGGAAAGTCACAGAAAAAAGGAACAAGGAGAAGACTAAAAGGAAAGTTAAACTGAAAATTAAGGGATTTAGTTCAAAGTAAAACACAGCCACACAGAAACGACTGGAGAGATTCAGTTTGTTTCTTGAGAGATGAGAGATGGGATAAGAAAGAAAATGAGTAACTGGATAAAATAGATGGCGGGGCAATTTGTGAATTCAGAATTCATGCATGCTTCCCTGAAGTATTTGCAATAAAGGAGATGGGCAATTTGCCTATCTCAAGCAGCTGCAGCCTTGGAGAGATTGACTACAGCTAAAGTGAGGTGGGGGAGGGGCCGTGAGGGCCAAGGCATTGTGCATACAGACCGAATCCTTATAGGTCTATAAGGGTGTGCAGGGTACAGAGGGTCAGGGGAGCTTGGAAGAAATGAACAAGACCATGGAAGCGTTTGAAAGGATGCCCGTGAGGGGGTCTGGGAACCAGGTGTTCTTGATTTTTGAATCCCACTTCCCTCTGCTCACCTGCTCTGTGATATCCAGTGCATTGCTTCTTTGAATGACACTTGTTGTGACTGAGAAGGCACAAGTAAGAATAGTGCCTGTGTCTCTGGTTTGTAGCGAGACAAATGGAATCATGTGCACTAATGAGCATGCATTTGGCCCATCACCTACCTGTAGGAAAACCGTTAGCTGTTAAACTTAAAATTCGTGATTAAGAAACACATCCCTGCAGGATGGTATATAACCCAGTACTCTATGCTGTTATCAGCTAAGGAAAGATGCACGGGTTTCCTTGAGGTCAGATATAAGCCGTGAACTTGTTCAGATTAATTCTCACAGCCCGAAGATGAATTCGATCGGAAGCTCTCTGTCCTAGCCATATTCTTTGGCTTCCTACTTGGGCAGATATTTTAAAGTTATTTTAAGATCACCCTTCTTAAAAATGCATGGCATTAAAATTCAAGCAGAGTCAGAGATTGGGAGCTCAGAGGGAAATATCAGAAGACCAGGCAAGCCCCACAGCTTTTTACCTTCAGTGGGTGCTCACTCATTTAGGCAGAAAGCACCACAGAGTAACCAAAACACGAGAGAGCGTGCACTTGGAGAGTCAGACATGGAGGAGAGGAAAATTCCAGTCTGCCCCAAGGGTCATGGCCACTAGGAAGGGGCTGCTCTGGATCTGCGGTATTAGGCAAAGCTCATGCAAAGCTCATGCAGATTGTGGTGAGAAGGAGGGGTGAGGGCTACTCACAGAAAAAAAAATGAGTTTGAGCAGCAGAATGTTGTCAGTGTGTGCTGGGGAGAGAGCTGTGCTTGCTGTGCAAACATGAGAGTCTGAACTTCTCTGCAGATCATTGTAATAGATGCTGGATGAGGTAGCATTGGCTTATAACCCTGGTACTGCGGAGGTGAAGACAGGTTGATCTCTTACACTCATTGGTCAGCCAGACTGTCATAGTTGGTATGCCACAGGTCATCGAGAGACAATGTCACAAAAAACATACAAAAGAACAAGGTGTATGATAACTAAGGATAACACACAAAGCTGGCCTCCGTATATACATGCTTTTGTGTTGTACATGACACTCTTACTAGAGACTCACACCCATTCACACATATACAAAATAAAAGGCAACATCTAGCCACATTATTCATAAACACTCCGGGCTCATTTAACTGAAGATTCTGGGATTTTTAGTCCATTGTTTTTTTCTGCCTACTCTATCATTTTCAGGAGTGTGCCCTTCAGGGATGAGTCGAAGCTGTGCAAAGCTGCCCTGATTCTCACATTGCCTTCTTTTCCCCTCCTAGAGACCTCCTGAGAATAGGGGTCACCTTAGCAGGCCACCAGAAGAAGATTCTGAGCAGCATCCACTCGATGAGAGTCCAGATGAACCAGACACCATCGGTAATGGCATGAGAACTCGGTGTTCATAGGGGAGGAGAGGAATGAAACGGACCAGGGTCAAAGGGGAACCAGAGGTTGACCACTGTGGAGTGTGCCAGAAAGATCAGCTTCTTGGCTGAGAAACAACTTCCCATCTGTGAAGAATGAACTGGACCTGTTGCCCACCGGCGACTGCCGTTTCTCGGCAACTGAAGTGCGTGGATGCCATGGGAAACCAAACACGTAATGATAAAGACAGAAAAGCGATGCTAAACAGAAGCGAAGCTGAAACCGTATGCATTGGGAACCAAGGTGAACTCAGTGCCCATCCGAGAGGGACTGGAGTTGCCTGCCTGCAGGAAGAAAGGAAGGAGGTGGAGGGAAGGGACAGAAGCCCCGGCTGTGCCATGCTCTCCCTCACCAATGACGTTCTTTTCTTTTCTCCTTTCTTACTCCTCCCTCAGAGCCCCTCCTTCCTCCCCCATATCCATTTCCCTTTGCTCATGACTCATGTAGGGAAGTTTCTTCAAATAAAACCCAGCTCCTGAGTCTCCAGATGTCGTCTGTCAGTTGCCAAAGGACTTTGCTGACCACTACTGCATGGGGATCCAACCAATTCAATTAATGTCTTCATATTGAAGAAGAGATGTACCTTCAATTGAAAACCTTGTTTTTCTTTTGTTTGCATTTTCTGCAAAAAGGAAAAAAAGCAAAACCACAAATTGGAAAAACAAAAACAAATAGAAAAACCTGTTTCCGTGTGCAACCGCACACGTCTGTGTGTCTGCGTTATAAAATGACTGTGCTTGTTCGTGACAGATGCAAACAAGAAAAAAGAATTGGGAAGGTTTTGGCCCTGGGAGGTCTCAAGGGGCTGGAATATGCTGTTGGCCTGGCATTCTGCTTGGCCCACTGGGAAGAAAAAAGGGGGGAGGGAGCATAAATGAGAGAAAAAAGTCTCTGAAGTGTTTGCAAATTAAGACAGGAAACAGGTGAGTGGTTTGAGTTGGGTGCAGTGTGGGTTGTTCCAGAACGATGCTGACTGAAGAGGTATTCTTTGATAAGATCTGAGGAAAAGGAGAGGGAAAGGATTTCTGGAGAATGTTCTTCCACATCCCCAGAACCAGCGATTTGAGAGACGGCGAGGGAGAACTCTTTCTTGCCTGGCCCGTGGACTGGCTGAAAACTGGTGGCACGGAGGAATGTTTCTGTCCTGTCTGTGTTTCTCTTTGCATTCTTTCCTGTACCTCATTGTTCATTGTTTGATTCGCTTTTGTAAATTCCACCTAACACTGAAATATTTTTAATTTCCCCTTTTACCTTAATCTCCTTGCTAATTTTATCTGTCTAATTAAAAAGAGCAGAAGCATGTCTGGGTTTACATACAATGTTGTCAGAGTGTGTCCCTGGCCCCTGTCTTAGCTCACACACACTGTACTAAGTTTACATACAAACTTTAGACCACTTGCTATTGTTATATCTGTAATGTGCAGCTAGAGAGAGAGATCTTACCAGGAGCCGTTGCTCCAGACTTGACACATAACTTAGGGCAGTGAGTGCATTGTCTTCTAGGCGTGGATAACTGATTTGGAAGAATCTTAGTGGTTTGTGGTTTGTGATCAAATTACTGTGGCAGCATGCAGCCCAAGGGAAAAGAGGTTCCCTTGACTCACAGTTCCAGGTGATAGCAGGTTATCACCTGGAACTATCTAAACAAGACAAAACTTCGGGATCTAGTCACATCACATCCCGAAACATCTCATCTCTGTTGAGAGCAGAGAGAGAATGAATGCACACATGCTCACTTGTGCTCAGCATCCTCTCTGCTCTCTACAGTCCAAGTCCAGGCAAAGGTAAGGAATGGTGCTGCCCACGTGGGGCTGAGCCTTCCCACGTCAATTAGAGCAATCAAGACAATTTTCCTTAGCCATGCCCACAAACCTGATCTTGGTAAACCCTTTTGAGACTCTCATCCCTGCAGATTCTAGGTTGGTTCCAGGTTCACAATCAAAATAACTATCACAGGGGAGTTCTGACCTTGAATTACCAGCCCCAGACTTCAATAGCAAGAAGCTTAGAGATGAAGTTATAACCCAGGTGAGCTTACCTCAGAGCATGACTGTGAAGCTGACCCTGGAGGGTGATAGAAGCTAGGGAGAGAGAGAGCATCCTTCAGCAAATCCTCATGTGGTCTGCAGAGGACTCCAGTTTAGCCAGGAGGGTGGAAGACAAAATCTCCTCTGCCTAGTTGATTAGCAATTACATGCACACTTTGCAAATTATCCTCAAAAGAACTTAGTCCATGAGTGTCTTCCAAGTCGAAGCCATATGACCAATCTAGTGTCAGTTTTTCCAGGAATGAGTTTTGATTCGTCACCATGTTCTTTAGACAGCGTCTCTTACCTGAAGTCTTCTCTGTAGCACTACAAACATGAACATCCCTCCCACTTCTTGCTAAAATTCATGCCAATCCCTTCAGTTTGGTGTTTCCCTGAGGTACAGGAAAGGACAGAGAGCACAAAGCACAGAAAAGAAAGCAGGAGATAGCAGCCAATCCCAGGAAGTAGACTTAGTTCTCGGTGACATTGGCATAAACAAGTGGTCAACAACTTCAGGCCTGCCCTTCAGGTTCAGGTGCCCCAGTCAAAGCTGCCCAAGTTCACCCTAAGATCAACAGAGAGCACAACTTAGGAACAGAACTACTGAGCATTGCTAACAGGCAGCCAAGACAGACAGGCCTTAGGTTTTTGCATGTTACATATCTGAGTTCTCACTATAAACGTGAAGTCACAGCAGATCCTTCCTTGTTCTCACTCTCAGACTCAGGATCTCAGGAACAAAGAACTTCCTAGGTCAACAGTAGACTGAGCGTTTAAGATGGATATTTGGCCCTCACTCCTCACCATTGCCCTAGTGGGATGTTATACCAAGGTGTGACTTGACATCACCTGGGAAAGTTGCAAACACAGGTCACAGAACCCACCTTTGGTTTCTAGTTTGGTAGGCCTGAAGTGGAACCTAGAACTTACAAGTGCTGCTGCTGCTGCTGCTGGCCCAGGGACCACACTGTGGAAACCTCTGCACTATATTAACCTTCCATGTTGAGAAATTATGCCGTCCCATGTGAAGACACTGACTCGAAAAATGGGCGTTGCTGGGGTGCTTGAGGTTCCCTGATAGAGAGACATGAACATTCTTGGACATGAAGTGATAGGAGAGACTGGCATTCAGAGTCTGCTGCAGAGGGGTCACTCTGTCTATTGGGCTCAGGGGACTTCCTTCTGCACTTTCTAAGGGCTCCCTTGGGAGGGATGCTCTCCAGCAGTACAGCCTATCCCTCTAGATTCCAGTTGCGTGTGCTGCCCTGAAATTCTTCAACTTAGACATTCACATGTGGGGGATTGGTGGTGGTGGAACTCAGGGAGAGCACTCTAAACTGAGCCACATTCTTGGCTCAAGAGCTTTACTTTTTTAATATAATAATTTACTATTTGAGATCTCATGCATGTATATAATGTATTTTGTGACTAGCTATCCCTCACCAAGTCCCCCTGGGGCCTCCCACATCCCTCGGCCATATTTTTTCTCTTTATTTTTTTTATTGAGTCCAGGTAGTGCAGCTTATAAATATAGAGATATAGAGCCATCCACTGGTCCTTAGACAACTTATCAGTTGTCACATCCTTGAAGAAAAACGAATCTCTTAGCAGTTGTAGACTGTCAATAGCTTCCCAGCCACATGTGGGGACTTACAAGCCTCTCTTTCAGTTGTGCTAGGAGGTTGACTGGCTTGGTCCTATCTAGGCAGCCATAGCCCCTGAGGGCATAATAAAGTCCCATGTCACATCTAGAACCTAAAACCTATGTAGTTGCCTGTGAGCTAACAAACCAAACTATCAGGGTGCAATCTGCAATCTTGTGGTGCTGTGCAGGGTATGTTTCAAACAAAAAAGGGAGACCACCAAGAGTTAGCAGGTGTGGTCTGGTTGGCAGGTGTCCAGGGGTTCTGAGAATGGAGACAGCTTATGTGAGGAAACCTCAGAGATATCTATCTCCTCCTGTTCTCTCTCTGTCACTCCAACACTCACGGGGAAGAATGAAGCCTTATGAAGAGGACACAGCAGAGTCTATTGGAGACATAGGTTTGTAGGAATCTTGAGGTGAAGATCAGTGAGGCAGCCAGAAAAGAGGGACAAACTACACAGTTCCATAAGAAATGCAAAATCCGGATGGCCCTGTCTGTTCTACGAGGATCTTGGTGAAGTAACCTGAGGATTTCATCATCATTTAAAAAATAAAGGCTCTGTCAGCAACTGGCGGAGGATACATGAAGTCCCTTAAAAATGACGTAGAAGGAAGTCTGCAAGGGAGACCAGCAGCACATGGGCCCAGTACCCAAAGAGATCCAAAGATTCACAGCAGGCTGAGCTCTGTAGTCTGCTGTGCCATACCGTACACAGTACACAGAGAAGTCACAGGGTCGCTTTCAAAAAGGATTTGTGTCTTCCTAGAGGTCAGTGAGGCTGCAGGCAGTGCCAGAATACCCAGGGTTGCAGAAAGGTGGTCAAGTGACGGAGAGACTGTGTGGGTCCCACCAGAAGATCATGCAAGGACTGAGACAAACGGTGACTGTTCACCACTACCAAGTCTTGGTAGACCAGGAGGAAATCCAAGAATAAACCCAGGTCCATGCAGAGCACAGGCCCCAGGGAAAGGGGGGCGGTGCAGATGAATAGTGGAGAATGAGCCTCCACTGCACACCTGGGGAAGGGATCACTCACTGCCCAGCATCCCTCTGGGCTTACCTTGTTATCAAGGGCCTTGAAGTCGGAGACAAGAGGGGAAGGATGGAGGTCCAAACTATTGAGAGTCACAACTTAGTACATCGTAACTCCTGGCAATTCTCGAGTGAAAGAGGACACAGAATTTGTCTTCCTTGCCTTACTGTCAGCACATTGCCTGGTTTGTAGAAGGTACTAGAATTTTGGGAGACTGAAATAAGTTTAAACTGAGTTATTGTTTCACCTCTAGACATGTGTGACCTTAGACAGAATACTTTAAAGTAATTTAATCCCCAGGTATTTCGTTGGGATCTTCAATAATTACTCTTAACTGCTATCAGTCCCAGCCTACCCTAATTTTAGATTTGTGATGTTTAAAATGCTCCCTTTCAACCCTGTCTGACTCCTTAACACGATGTCAGAGTCTTTCCCCAGAGCTTCAGCCAAGGCACAGCCATTTCCCAGGGTGCATTAGTCACTGCACAAAGGCCCCACGAGGCAGGAACTAACTTGACTTGTTCCTGGCACAACAGAGGCAGATCCAAAATGCAGGGGACAGCAGGGACAGAGGGCAGCCTATCCTGAGAGGAACTCAGACTGTATTCTGAACCCCTGAATGTGGGGACTATATATAGCCAAGGAGACTTGTTAGGCTGTGGGGCTGGGGCCTCTTCTGACCAGGGAAATTTGATTGGTCTACTATATTTTCTCTTTTGGGAAGAGCTAGAGGCAGACCTTTGTGTAGCCCAGGCTGGCCTCTAACTGGTTATAAATTTAGGACACCTTGATCTGGTGATCCTCCCAAATTTCCAAGAGTTGAAATTTAAGGTGTGTACTACCATGCTCATTGTATGTTTCACTGAGCTTCAAACTCAGGGTCCATGCGTGCTGGGCAAGCCTTCTACTGACTGAGCCACAACCCCAGACCTACACCAATGTTTTAATAGTGCTTCTACACTAACTATTGCTTCTGATTCCACGATTTATTTAAACTCCCACAAGACACCTTCACTCAGAATTCTGCAGCCTCCTGCTCACCAGAAGGAATAAAACTTAAAACACTCAAACAAAACAAATGTATGGGCAAACAAGCTTCCTCTAAGCTCCTGAGCCCAGACCATTCCATTCTCCTGGAAGGGAAGCTGCCACACACTCAAGAACCCTTAGCTTGCCTCTTCTGGTCTAATTGATGCTCATAGTTGACTGCATGTGAGCAACTGCTAAGCCCTGAACATGGCTGCCTGCCATGAATGCCAAGGCAAGTTGCAGGCATTGTCTTCCTAAGTGACTTGATGGATAAATGAGTAGAGTATTGGGAGAACTGCCATTGTCCTGAGCAGTTAATGACGGTGATTGCCTACGCTCTGCTCAACTGGAACCAGAGTGGAAGGAGTTACCAAACTGAGATCTGGATGAGCAGTGGAGGGAACAGCTAGTGTTTGTTCAAGTTTCAGAAGTCAAATGTCATGTCTGTAGGATCATAGGTTGTTCTTTGAGGCCAAAGCATAAAGGGCTGGCTGTGAGGAGCTGGAGGGGTAGGCAGGGCCTGCATCGTGAATGGCCTTACACGAGAGGATAAGGGACCCCAATGTTAGTCTGAAGATGAGCCTGGAGGGTGGATTAAAGCAAGAAATGTCCACAATGGTGGCCACCAGATGGAAAATGGAAAGGCAGGAATTAAACTTAATTTGGAAAGGCTAATCCAGAGGCTGGTAATCAAGACAGAAAGCCATGTTGGTCTTGGGAGTGTATTTGTAGAAGGAGCAGGAAGGATGAAGGAACACAAAGCAGACAGGTCTCAGCAGAGGAGGAGGTAGATTGACTGCCAGGAGTTAGTAGAGAAAAGGCCAAAATCACACTGCTAAGTCGTATCTTGGGTGGGTTTTGGTACATCAGCTGAGATTGGGAATATTGAAGAAGGAAGAAACACAAAGAAAGAAGGCACAGTATATGAGTTGGCTGTGGGAATTGGGTACAAAAATCTACAACTCAAACAAGAAATCTGGGCTGGTAATGTACTCTGTGGAGGCATCCTCTTCCTGATATAAGTCAAGCCATGGAAGAAGAAGAACTTATTGCATTGGTGTGTGAAGGTGGAGAGAGAGGAGAGCTTGAAAAAAACTTTGATTCATGGCCTATTTATCAGCCATCTGCATAAATGAAGGTTCACAGATGAGGGTGAAGAGAGCATCCGTGGGAGGAAGGGAACACCAGGAGTCTGCGTTGCTCATGCAGAGGAACATGTTAGAGAAGGAACCGACATCTCCAGGCCCAGTGTTTCCAAGAGGACTGGCGTGAAGTGAGCACTGAAAAAGAGCCAATGGGGACAACCATGTTGTCAAACACCTGTGATCCCAGGACTTGGGAGGTAGAGGCAGGAGGATGAAGACTTCAAGGTGAGCTTTGGGTCAGCCTGAACTACATGAAATCAAATTGTCAGGACACATGGAACCAACTGTAGTGGCACATTCCTATAACCTCAGCATTTGGAAGGTTGAGGCAGGAGGGTTGCTGTGAGTTCTATGCCATCTTGGCCTACATAGAGGCCTTTTCCAACAGAGAGACGGAGGGAATAATGGTGAGATTATCCGTGGAAAGGCATGGCTGACCTTATTAAGGGCAAGTTAACCAGACAGGTGGTAGCAGAAGATAAAGGCTGAATAGAGGGGGGAAAGAACACCATAAACTTTCAAATACATTGGCTGTGAGTGGAGAAAAAATACACAAAGGCAGCAGGAGGAGGCTCCTTTTGCTTGTTGCTATTTTGCTACTTCTTAATGGGAAGGGCTTGGGCATGTTTAGAAGCTAATGAAAGAGAATGGGGGTGGAGAGCAGCAGAGAAGGAAGCTAATTGAGAGGGTCAGGCCCCAGGAAAGCAGGGAGGGCAGGTGGAAGGATGCACTCCAGGCAGAAGCGATTCTAATTTGGTCTGGAAGATGAATGGAATGAGAACAGACACGCGTCCCTAGCAGAACTCAAGCTCACCTTCCAATTTCCTCACAATCTCATCACTTAGCTCCCATGGCCTCCTGTATGGAAGCGCCATGATTGAACTCACAGGCCTTCTCGATACGGCCCTGCTGGGAAGACAAGGCAGGCACACTGTTGGCGCTGAAATAGGTAAGTGGACAGAAAAAAAAAGAGAGAGAGAGCCACTGAGGAAAGAAGGAAATGTCATCACAGACGTCTGTCCTGCTCAGAGCCCCACTATGGCTACACATCACTGATGGGATGAAGTCCAAATTCCTCGCCAGGCACTGGAGGTCCCAAGCCGCCCTCCCAGCCAATCTTCAATTAGACAAGACCAGCTATTTGGCCCAGCCCATTTCAAGCCCAGTGACTGCTCTCTCAGGACCTTTTTCTAGAACTAGAGTTCCCTCCATTCCACAGCATATAAGGGTATAGAGCCAGCTCCAGTGTAGTGTGTCTTGTGAAGGAGACCCTGTCTGTGGCCAGTCATCTTTGTCTCTGCCTTCTACATGATCATTCTTTCTTCTTTTACAACTCAACTCAGCTGGCTCACCTAGCCAGTTAGCTTTTGGGAGGCAGGGATAGAGCCATATTCATTTTTTTAAACAAATAAACAAACAACAACAACAACAACAACAAAAAACCCTTTGCTCCCAGCACATGAATGTTTATAGAAGAGATGGCATAGTTCAGGTCAAGAAAGACTCAACCCCAAATGACAGAGTAACCTGGAACATCAGCAGTTTCCTTGGACTAGGATTAGAGAGAGCCCCAGATATGTACGATGGCAAGTATGCTCAGAGGTACCTGTAACAATAACAGTGAGAGATCTAAATCTCTGTGTGGGATGGTAACCACTGGACAATAAAGGGGACATTTTGAGTCATCCTATTGGATCCAAGAGCCTTACAATAGGAGCAACTGGGGCTTCTCTGGTATTGGGCCATCTTTTCATCAGGATTAGTGTCTTACTCTTCACACTGGATCTACCCACAGCCCCTAATGTCCCAGGAACTTGGGTGGGAGGATAGAAAATCAAACCTGGTAAGAGCAAATCAGGGCTTCAAATCCTGAAAGGTCATTCACAGTGCTATTTCTCAGCAACAAGGGGTTTGCAGGGTGTTGAGTATATCTAGCAGCCAGTTATTGGCTGGTCATTTCTTCAATCTCTGCTCCATCTTCATCCCTGCACTTCTTTTTTTTTTCCATTTTTTTTATTGATATATTTTTTATTTACATTTCAAATGATTTCCCCTTTTCTGGGTCCCCACTCACCGCAAGTCTTATAGGAAGGACAAATTTTGGGTCAAAGGTTGTGTGGGTGGGTTGGTGTTCTTACCCCTCCACTGGGAATCTTGCTTGTCTATAGGAGGTGGCCACTTCAGTCTTCATATGTGAGGAGAGGGCTGTGATCTGGATGTAAGGTGAATAAATAAATTAATGGAAAAATCATAATAGTATTAGCTCAGTATTGCCCTCCAAGAAAAGTCATAGCCTGGCAGGACAGGCCTTCGTTGAGACCAGATCTTCAGCTCAGGGACAGTTAATCAGCTTGGCCTCTGACTGTCATATGCTAAAGAGAAAAGGGACAAGAAAGCAGCATGGCCCACTAACAAATAGCTCAGGAAAACAGAGAGAAATTGCTTTTCCAAGCAAGTGTGGTGTGTGATTGGACAGGTTATCAGCTTCCTTGAAACGGTCTTCCCAGTAGTCACAGAAGACAGAGCTTAAGTGAATGCAATGGAGATGCTGAGCTTCAAGAGCCCCAGGTGGGTACCACAAACTACCTGATCAAGTACTGAGGAACCTGAAGAATGTTCAGGGGAGCAGGTACATGAAAGTCAGTTGGGACTTACCTGCCCACATCAGGTGCCTCATCGGGAAATGAAGGCCTTACACACCACCCTGTATCTACCTGTATGGACAGACAGGGCTTGTGGGCATTTGAGAAAGGGGTTTAACCATTTGCTGAATCACGTGGTCCTATGTTAATTTCCTAAAATAGCATGCCTCGTTCTCTGCATGGGCTAGGAAAAGTCTGGATGCAGGAGGCTGAGCATCGAAGCACCTGTCTCCTAAGCCCAGGATGAATTCCCCTATTTGATCACAAACATCTCAGGGATCTCTGACCAGAGTCAGAGATGTTCATAGAAGGATAAGCCCATTAGGATTCCCATACCAGGCTTAGGTATGAGAGTGTCAGCTACATGTGTTCTACATTTAGAATTTAAAGTAAGACTTTGCAGCAGCTAATTAAAGGAGATGCTCCTGGGGTGGGTACTGAAATTACAACCACTTGAGAAGTTCTTCAAAATAATAATCACAAATTCAATAATAGACTTGACGATAGTGATTGTAATTTTTTTTAGCATGCTTACTACAAAGCTAAGCAAACTGATTACTACTAAGCTGGCATTGCGATGCCCATTTGGGGAAGGATTTTGCTTAACAGCCTAGAGATGCTCAGGCAGCTTGTTCAAACCTAGACCATGATGAGGAGGTAGATTTGAATTCAGATTACCTATCTGAAGTGTGGTCTTTGAGTCATCGGGTAATTCCATTACCCAAGCTAGATGCCTTCTAAGAGCACCCTACGCACCTCACATGTCTACCATGAAACACGGTGATTTATGCACACTGTGCGGTGATATGTCTAGGAATGGGGATGGATTTATCTGTCAGGGTGAAATGAGGGGCCACATATAAACCACATATTAATAACATAAGGTCACATAACTCAGCGCTTGGTTTGTGGAGCATGTTCAAAATCTGACAGCCAGTGTGAGTTATCTCATTCCATGTCTACGAATTTTGGAATAAAACCTAAAAGTAAAAATAAAATGAAATCAGGCCTGGAGTTTGTTGTGAAAGTCTCCCCACCTTCTGATCAAGGTCACCCCTTAATCTCTGCAGACTTGTGGGTTTTGGGAACGCCACTGCTGCATGTGTGTGTCATCTGAACCATTTCTGGTCCCCACTTTGCATGTGTGCAGAGGCTGCCCTTGGGTTCTACCCTGTTCCTGCGTGGCTCCTCAGGCTGCTGGTCAGATTGGACCAATGGCTGAATTTGAGACAATTTTTTTTTCCAGAATGTTGCCTCGGCATGTGGTTCACTCATTCAAACAGGCCAGTGACCTTCTTCCCAGTACTAAATGAAATCCTTTGATTAAAGCCCAATTTCTGGGCCTGTCAGTCAACATGAAGAGTTTCCTTTGGCTAAATAACTGTTCACAGACTTCCTTTGACTGCAGAACCATCCTCAGGGGTCACCCTGCTTGATGGGTTTCCATGGTGTGTTGAGTAAACTGTCAAATGGCAGAATATTTTTTTAGGATATGTATGTCCAAGCTCTTTAAACTTGTTATACATTTATTGTAAGGGATATTTAAGGAAAACATGTCTAATATAAAGACTATGCACTATCTAGCAGAAATTGTCATGTATTCTTGACATAAGGTGTTCAAGTAAAACTACGTCTTGTCTTTTCCCTGGACATCTTTAGACTCTCAGATTCCACCCAAAGGAATCCCAAAATCCTGTACTTGATTTCCTCATTTAATCCATTTGCCTTCATTCACTACCCACTGAAGAAGCAAAGGAACACTCCTATCCTCTGGTTACAGTTTTTCTGTTTCTTTGTTGTGCATGCCAGGCAAGCACTAAACCATGAAGCTACATCCCCAGTCCACCCTGATTCTGTGTGAAGTCACACCTTCCAGGCTCAAGATTGAGCCATGCTTGCTACAGCTCTCTCGGCCTCCTCCTGTTTGTGCCAGCTTAGTCACATGATCCCATCTACTGAGAGCACTGGAAGTACTGCAGCTGAGCAGGGCACCTGGTGATGGGTCTCCCCAAAGGATGCAGCAGATGGCACTGACTTTGCATTCACTTTTCCCAGTGGGAGCAGGAGGCTTCTTTGCTTTACAGCGACCTCCAGTCCTAATCATAATTTGATGTTTTTCAAATGCAATGTCTACTGCGACTTTGAAAGATATTCTCTCTGACATCCAATTTAACAATTAACAAGGGTTTTTTGTTTTTTGTTTTTTTATTGTTTTTATCCCCCACCATGGGGTTTAGCTCCTGCTGGGATGTTTCAGAGACAAGGGAAGTTTGCCAAGCATTAACTTGGCTGGCCCAGGGGGCATTACTGTACAGCTGATTTCATATGAGTGAACATCATTCCTTTGGTCTTATTTGCAAACTGTCATATGGTGCTGAGAGTTAGTTAACCATTTGTGGTTCTGATTTCTATAGCTAGTAGGAAACGCAGCATGGAAAAGAACAACAGAACCAAGCATTTCTTGTAGATTCAGTGCAGCAGGGGATGACAAACTAGTTTTTTGTTTCCTGTAAAAAAAGCAGATGCTAAATATTTTAGATCATGTGATCTCTGTTGCAACAATTCAACTTTCTCCATTATACTGTGAAAATATTCACAGATAGTATTTGGATTAATGGATATGGCCATGTTTCAATAAAACTTTATTTACCAAAGCAAGGAGAGGGTTGTTTAAGTTATTATGGGTAGTAGTTTGCTGAGTTTTGGTCTCACTGATTGGTAAGAGCTCTTGATCTAGAAGGTCAACTTGGACATGATCTACATATGGTGGCCTAAAGGGGTGTGTTGGGAGTCAGAGAGGTTGCAAAAGTAGGAAGTGAAAATATTGGTAAAAATCTCACCAACTAAGTCTGGATCCCAGTTCTAATCACCCCTGTTAAGCAATTTTTACTTGAAAGTGAGATATAGATACTTTCACTGTGTTTTCACATAGTTTGTTATCACAGAGAAGTAGAAATAAAGCAAGCGCCTCAGCTTTTCTCTGAGTGTTCAAAAACCAGAAGGTCTCTTGTCAGTGCTAAAAGGACAGTGAGTGGCCCTGGACTGGGCACCAGGAAAGAAACAGCCCTTACTATGAAGACCATCTCTGAAAATCGCATCTCCTGTCTGGAGGACCAATGAGAGCTGGGAAGTTGAGGAGCGTGTGCCAACAGTTAAAGGCTTGAGGGGAGTCTCCAGAAAGCCCAAGGATCCATTCTTCTCTTTGTTCAGTCATCTGCAATAAATGACCGCAGAGTCCCTGGGACCTCCCAGCCACCTTTCTGTAATGGAGCTCACGATCTAATAGGACAGTGTCTTAATTAGGGTTATATTGCTGTGAAGGGATGCCACGACCATTTAATTGAGGCTAGCTAATGTTCAGAGGTTCAGTCCAATATCATTATGGTGGAGAGCATGGTGACACACTGGCAGATGTGGTATTAGAGAGGTAGTGACAACTGTACATCTGGATCAGCAGGCAGCTGGAAGAGAGAGCGACACCGAGCCTGGCTTGATCTTCTGAAACCTTAAAGCCAACCCCCAGTGACACACTTTCTCCAACAAGGCCACACCTCCTAATAGTGCCATTCCCTATGAGCCTATGGGGTCATTTTCATTCAAATCACCACAGGCAGGAAATTAATAAGTTATAAAATAGAGATGGCCAAGTGTGGTGGCATCATCTATAATCCCAGTCCTTGGGAAGAAGGCCTGGGAAGATCAGGAATTCAAGGACATCTTCAACTCCATGAGTTTGAAGCCAGCCTGGGCTATATGAGATCTTGTCTCAACATCTCTACAGCCCCACAAATGGTATGAGAAATGCTAGTGAGAAACCCAGCAACTGGTTTAGGAAGCTTAGGCCTCCTGTAGGAAGATGGCAGGCAGTGAAGCGTCATTTTCAGATCCTCCCCCCCCACCTCCTACAGCGTATGAAGATATTGGCTTTGACCAGGGAGGAACCGGCTCAGCACGTTTGGTCTCACACTGCCAGCACCCTGACTCACCATCATGTCTCCATGGGCCTTGATGGGAATGTTACCAGTCCCTCTCACTGTGCTAGTCACCCATCTCAGTGGCCTCTCAGCTCCCGGGGTTTCTATCTGAGCTGGGCTATACTCCACCCACCATGGGAGAAATTCTTTCCCAGTTCTAGCCCAAGCTAAAAAGCAAGTATAATCAGCTTTGTACACATGTAATTAGAAGAAACAGAAGCTGGTTAAGTCAGCCCAAAATGATCTTTTTATAATGTAGATCTTAGTTTCCCCTTTCCTGCCCATCCCAATTTTAGGAGGGAATCAAGGTCACTTCACAGAAGAGTGGTCTCCCTGTTCCAGGCCAGAAAGCTGATCATCCCATGACTTGGTGTGTAGTGACTGTCCCAGGCCCAGGTGCACTTTTGTAGATGCTGGGGCTTCTCCTGGTCACATTCTTCACTCAGCCCTGCTCCTACTGGCATAATCCAAAACCCTGGGCTATGACAAGTAGATCCATGTGGATGTATGCTAAACATACTCAGTGTGACTGCCCATTGGTCAGCTCGGACTCAGGCAGGCTCACCCCCACCCAGGCCCCTTTCCTTCTCCTTTGCTCCCTGAGATGCTTTTCCGCTGTCAGTCCCATTTCTACATTTCTACGGCAACCACAAACCCCAGCCTCACTGCCTTCTCCCCTTCCCCCTTCATCCTTTTGCAAGTAGGAATTGCAAGGAGGCTGCTTGACAGTCTTGGGTCTTCTAGTAATTTCCCTCATGAAATAAACTGAAAAGAGGAAGTCAAGGTGATGCAGAGGGCCAGGCTGAGGGACAGCACCAGGGGATAGACACTTAAGTAAAAGCACTATTTGCACAGGTGAAAAATAGGTCCTATGGTGCAGCTGTTGGCAGCTCTGCAAAGCTGAATCCCCAGGGCTCGCAGAGATGATCAAGGTGTGGAAAACACATGGAGAAGACCAACTGTGAGCATTGATTGGTGGCCATCCGAGCAACATGGTGGGGGATTTGCAAGGGGTCTGGGCATGCCCTGCTCTAGAGTGAGGTGTGCCTGCTAGATTACCAACACGCAGACCTAAGCATTGAGGACAGGAGCCACAGGAGAATTATCTCAAACATCTCCATTACCAAGGCAAGTGCCTCTGAACCTGTCATCTGCCTACTTGCTAGAAGTGCCTTTTCCCTAGAAGACAGGACCACTTCACCACCTCTAATGTCCACGTACATCATACCAGGCCGCTGCAAGTCAGAGGCTCCTCTGGGTACCGGAGGCCTCCAGGCAGGTGTCGGTCATAGGACAGGTACAGGGAAGTGAAGGCCAAGAGGAGGGCACACTGCCAAGGCCAAGGTGAGGCAGGAGGCTTTACCCTGGAGAGTGAAAGCCCAAAAGAGTCAGGGATGAGGGTAAATTTAAATAGCCTTATTACGTGCCATTTTTATAAATAAAAGTAATATGTTTTGGGCTGCTAATGACCTTCAAATTAGCAGCTTTTTCAGAGAACACTTATGTATTTTTAATTCCAAACGATACTGAGTGTCAGTTGCAGAAGCTATGAAAAGCAGCAGGGCAGCTGGATGGTTTTAAATAAGAGGAAACCCAGATCATTATTTTTGAAACTGTCAGCTTTATACGCCTCTTAATGGATTCACTTTCTACCATCTCTCCCCCTACCTTTGTGGTCTTTGAAGATTTGCAGGCATTCTCTGTGGGGGAGAGCAGGGGCACAGCCTGTCCTGTGGAGGGACCTGGGGCTTCAGTTCCCACCTTGTCTATAAGTGCATCATACTCAGCAGCAGGGAGGCTGCGCAAAGGGCTTCAGAAGTGCAGTGGAGAGAAGAGAATTTCTGCCTGAGATATAGTAGAGCAGCTGATGGGACCTGGGGCTTCCTCCTCTGATCATCTCTGATTCCAAGTTACAAAAAGAGAAATCACTGACCTCATGAAAATATGTATGTTTTCTGTCTTTCATTATATATCACAATGCATATTTGTGTGTATTTAGGTAGATAGATGATAGATAAGTCGATGACAGACAATAATGATGAAGATGTGTATGTGTGTACATCTTCGTGTGTACATCTGCACATTTGTATATATGCATTCATCAAGCTTGGGTGTGTAAGGGGGTGTAGAGGGGTGGGGCATGAAAGAGAAAGACCACAGAGAAGCATGTAGAGAAATACAGTAAGTGGTTGCCTACGGAGAATGAGCAGTCTATGAGAAGTGGTTCTCCAGAAGTGGGCCCCATGCCGCCGCCACCACAACATCAGCGACATCACCTAAGGATGTTAGAAGACATCCTCCCCAGGCATGATTGTGCACACCTGCCATCCTGACACTGGACAGGCTGAAGCAGAGAATCATGAGTTCTAGAATAGCTTGGCCTACAGAGTTAGACCTTATCTGTCTCAATGACAAAAAGAGAAAACAGGAATGGGTACTCCGGGGCCCCATCCTAGTAGACTGGATCAACAATTCAGAGAGAAACCAACTACTGGGTTTTTGTAAGCCTGGCTAGTATTGCGGATACTCACAAGGATGGAGGCCACTGGCACCTAACAGTGAAGGAATCAGTGCACAGAAAGGGAGAGAATGACAGAGAAGAAGAGGAAAGGATGGCCAAGGGGGAGGAGCACAAAGGAGAAGAGTAATGTGGAAGTGAATCTTAAGGTTTGATTACCGTCCTTCTACCTGTGCACCTGTGTTGTTTTCCCAATAATCAGCCCCCAGCTATCCCTTCATGGACCTAGAGCTTATTCTTAGTAACAGATAGGTTTCTGAGCAGATCTGACCTATGCACGACCTGAGCATAGCTCAGAACCTTCCAGTTTATCAGAGAGCTCTTAGTGTCTTAGTGGGAGATTCTACTGCTGTGATGAAACACCATGACCAAAGAAATGTGGGGAAGAATGGGTTTGTTTGGTTTACACATTCAAATCACTGTCCGTTGAGGAAGCCAAAGCAGAACCTGGGGGCAGGAGCTGATGGAGAAGTCACGGAGGAATGCTGCTTATTGGCTTGCTCCCCATGGCTTGCTCAATCTGCTTTCTTATAAAACCCAGGGCCACCCAGCCCATGTTGACACCACGTACAATGACCTTGACCCTCCCACATCAATCACTAATTAAGAAAAGGCCCCACAGGCTTGTCTACAGCCTGATCTTACAGAGGCATTTTCTCAATTAAGGCTCCTTTATCTCCAATGACACTTGCTTGTATTAGGTTGACATAAAACTAGCCAGCATGATAGCTATCCCTATGATCAAGATTAACAAACACAGATCATCATTAAACCCAACCTAGATGCTATTTGAAGATTCTCACAATCCACCAGTAATCAAATAACAGGTCCACACCCTCAAAAGGGTCTTTTGAGGGAAGCCAGAGAACTAGAATTAAACAAGATGTCTAAATTAGCAAATGTCTTTAAAATCAAAAAGTCCTGTGGATCAAAGAAAAGACAGAGTGGAAAGGGAGTGACTTGAGATTCTAATTAAGGGGAAGGTGGGTAGAAACTTACAAGGGACCAACCAGCCATAATGGAAGACTTTCAGGTAAAATCCACTGCACTGTACATCTGATAAAAATGGCCCTATGCATTTAAAGATTGCTAACATGCTTTCCACACACCATCTCATTTAAGCATCAGTTTTCTCTGACGTACTAGGCACCAATGTTAGCATTGTTCGAGAATGGAAGCTGAGGTTTAGGAATACAGGTGGAGAAAATTTAATTCTAATCTTGATGAAATCAATTTTAAAAATGCATGGTTTTCTGAAGCATACTTTGCTTCTCAACAAGAAGGATCTCTGTACTTTACATTTTATTATAGCGATAGGGCTCCTCCATTTTTACTATACTTCTTAATTTCCTTTTAGCGATTGTCCAACTAACTGAGAAGCATTGTAACTGAACAGTATTTGAAGTGTAGATGCTGACCTAGTTTAGCCAGAGAGACAAGGGAGATGTCACAACTGGTAAGCACAAGGCCACACAACAGTGAGTATCTCATCAGTTATGTATCGCAGCCCACAGGAGGTGGGAGAATGTATCTCTGCCAAGGGGAAAGAGCTCATCCCAGAAGAGGTGAAACTCATGGCTAAGAGAGGGTGTAAGTTCCAGACAAGAACAGAGGAATCGGGAAGAAGCAGGTATCTTACATACTCTAAAATCTCTTGGCCCAGAGGATGTCTGATAAGAAATTGGGACAGTCTGGGGACTCATTGCTGGTGAATAGCATGCAGTTGGCAAAATATGGTGTCTGCATATCAAAGGAAGGCTATGTGTTCTAGACAAAGGATGACTACATTGGAAGCTGCTTGGATTTTCATATCAAGGAATTGAGTGAGCAAAGAAAGAGAAGGAGCAATGTAGACTATAACCAATTTATAAGACCACAGATAAGCTAGACATTCTCATTGAACACAACAGAAGAATGTCTGTGACGGTGGAGGATGTAGGTAACCTACCTATTCCCCCATTTAATTTTATTTGCTACCTTTAAAACAGACATGCATTCATTGTGTGTGTGTGTGTGTGTGTGTGTGTGTGTGTGTGTTTGCGGACATCAGAGCTTCATTGGTCTGCCAGCTCCTATTCCAGGGCAGCCCTATCTTAATTATTGCAGCCTCATTGCACATTTTAATAGGTATACCATGATTCATCTATCCTTATTCACTCTCATGATTCTCATAACGATTTTCACCTGTATATTTTTCCAGGTGCATTATGAGATAAATTCGTGAAATTCCCAAATTCATGTGGCAAAGCTATAAACATTAAATCTGTGATAGAGAATAGACATCTAGAACAGATCCATCTTCTAGTTAGAAATAGGATGTTTCTCGCTGTTTTTGTTTTTTGTTTTTTGTTTTTTGTTTTGTTTTTTTAAGAATCTCTTGTACGGTGTTGAGCCTTTGTTACAAAGGCCATTTATGTCTTGCTTAATCTCCCTGTAACTTACATTTTGCTATAGTCATCAGACTCTTCCTTTTCACTATTTAAAAAAGTATTCAAAATTCCATTTGAAATTGTGTGTGTTGTGGTGGGTGTACGTATAGGTTCCTTCAGGGGGCCAAAGGTGTCTGATACCCCGAAGCTGGTGTTACCAGTGATTGTGGGCTCCCAGATGCAGAATCTGGAAAAAGAACTCAGGTCTTCTGAAAGATGAGTATATGCTGTTCACTACTGAGTCATTTCTGCAGTTCTTTCTTTCTTTGTTATTCTTTTCAGTTTGTAAATACATGTTTTATAATTACTCAACTTGCTTAAAAGTAGTATTATTACTATATACTTTTTTTAGTTTGTTTCCTCATATTTTAGGCATATAGTACAGCTTACTTTAAGAGAGATAATTGTTTTTACCATCACCACCACCACCAGAAGCATCCATCATCAACCATTATTGAGACAGAGTTTCACTACAGAGCCTTAATTGGTCTGGAACTTGTTATGTAGACCAGGCTGGCCTTGAACTCACGGTCTCTGTTTCCTAAGTGCTGAGAATAAAAAATGCACCACCAAACCAATACTAACATTATTAATTTCTACTTATTAATTTTATTTAATTTTCCTTTCTTATTGTGTTTTCTAGAATTTCTTGAAAGATATTCAGTAATGATGTTTATAGACATATTTGTCATTTAAATTTAGATGTACCTTTATTGATTGACAATAAATAATAATATTGACTGCTGCTGTTAAGTAGGTTTTAGATAAAGGGATGTCTGTCTGTTTTACCCTGAATTATAAATGCAAATGGATTCTTTACTTTTCCCAAACTTTTATAGAACAGATAATCCATGAAATCAGATTTGAATTCCAGAAATCATGGCATGTTTCGCTTTTGATCTAGAGAAGAGTCTAATGTGCTAGAAATTGACATTGGATTCGTGTTCCTTTACCACCCAGGGCCAACACACAGCTTTCCCGTTTGTGGCTCTGCCTTAGCCTTCACAGTATTTTATTAGTAACAGTCCTAATCTTGTCATAGTACTTTGATTAAAGTATAATAGATACAGGGAAATTTATCCAAATGCCGCCTCGACAGCTTGATGAATTTTCATAAAGCAAAGTCACACACGCAGCTGCCACCAGATTAGAAAGTCAGAAAGCCACTGGCATCGAGCTTCCTCCCCGTCTCTGTGCCTCCAGACTGTTTGGAATTCTTTTGAATTTCAATTCAATGGAATAACACAGTGCACATTATTCCATGATAGATTTTTTTGCTCAAATCATATTTCTGAAATCCATTGATATTCTTATAATAGTAATCTACTCATTTAATAACATATAATATTCCTTCATATGAACACAGTACAATTTGTTTATTTTCTTTATTGTTAACATAAGCTTGTGCTAGTCCCAGTTTTCTGATTACAGTGAATAATTGTAAAATGAATATTCTTACACATGTCGTTTGAGGTACACGTGCTTTGGCTCATGCATGTATGCACTTCTAGTTCTATTTAAAGGTGAAATGGCTGAACCATAGTATATTTGTGTCACTGCTTTAACAGGTACTTTACCACATTCTTCCCAAGTGGTAGAATGAGGGATAAACTTTCTCTTGAAGGGAGAAGAACTGCCAATTATTCATTGACATGTAATCAGCTGTTGGAGCCAACCTGGCTGAATCTTTAATAATAGTATTTTCAATTGACAATTGGTACTTGTTAACCACTTTACGACTACTTATTAGTATTGTGTCTTAAGCTGACTCCCTACAAAATGAAGACATCAATCCTAGGAAGTAACAAGACTTCTTAGATCAGTTACACATACAAACAACTCTAAACGACAGAGCTTTTTAATTTTTTTAACATATTTCTTTTTTTTATTTTTTAACGTTTTTTTATTCCATATATTATTTATTTACATTTCAAATGATTTCCCCTTTTCTAGACCCCACTCCCTGAAAGTCCTGTAAGCCTCCTTCTCTCCCCCTGTCCTCCCACCCACCCCTTCCCACTTCCCCGTTCTGGTTTTGCCGAATACTACTTCACTGAGTCTTTCCAGAACAAGGGGCCACTCCTCCTTTCTTCTTGTACCTCATTTGATGTGTGGATTATGTTTTGGGTATTCCAGTTTTCTAGGTTAATAACCACTTATTAGTGAGTGCATACCATGACTCACCTTTTGAGTCTGGGTTACCTAACTTAGTATGATGTTCTCTAGCTCCATCCATTTGCCTAAGAATTTCATGAATTCATTGTTTCTAATGGCTGAATAGTACTCCATTGTGTAGATATACCACATTTTTTGTATTCACTCTTCTGTTGAGGGATACCTGGGTTCTTTCCAGCATCTGGCAATTATAAATAGGGCCGCTATGAACATAGTAGAGCATGTATCCTTATTACATGGTGGGGAATCCGGTATCGCAGGATCTTCTGGAAGTGAGGTGCCCAGTTTTTGGAGGAACTGCCAGACTGATTTCCAGAGTGGTTGTACCAATTTGCAACCCCACCAGCAGTGGAGGAGTGTTCCTCTCTCTCCACACCCTCTCCAACACCTGCTGTCTCCTGAATTTTTTTTTATTCGATATAATTTTTTATTTACATTTCAAATGATTTCCCCTTTTCTAGCCCCCCACTCCCCGAAAGTCCCATAAGCCCCTTTCTCTTCCCCTGTCCTCCCACCCACCCCTTCCCACTTCCCCGTTCTGGTTTTGCCGAATACTGCTTCACTGAGTCTTTCCAGAACAAGGGGCCACTCCTCCTTTCTTCTTGTACCTCATTTGATGTGTGGGTTATGTTTTGGGTATTCCAGTTTTCTAGGTTAATATCCACTTATTAGTGAGTGCATACCATGATTCACCTTTTGAGTCTGGGTTACCTCACTTAGTATGATGTTCTCTAGCTCCATCCATTTGCCTAAGAATTTCATGAATTCATTGTTTCTAATGGCTGAATAGTACTCCATTGTGTAGATATACCACATTTTTTGTATTCACTCTTCTGTTGAGGGATACCTGGGTTCTTTCCAGCATCTGGCAATTATAAATAGGGCTGCTATGAAAATAGTAGAGCATGTATCCTTATTACAAGGTGGGGAATCCTCTGGGTATATGCCCAGGAGTGGTATAGCAGGATCTTCTGGAAGTGAGGTGCCCAGTTTTCGGAGGAACTGCCAGACTGATTTCCAGAGTGGTTGTACCAATTTGCAGCCCCACCAGCAGTGGAGGAGTGTTCCTCTTTCTCCACACCCTCTCCAACACCTGCTGTCTCCTGAATTTTTAATCTTAGCCATTCTGACTGGTGTAAGATGAAATCTCAGGGTTGTTTTGATTTGCATTTCCCTAATGACTAATGAAGTTGAGCATTTTTTAAGATGCTTCTCCGCCATCTGAAGTTCTTCAGGTGTGAATTCTTTGTTTAACTCTGTACCCCATTTTTACTAGGGTTGTTCGGTTTTCTGGAGTCTAACTTCTTGAGTTCTTTATATATATTGGATATTAGCCCTCTATCTGATGTAGGATTGGTGAAGATCATTTCCCAATTTGTTGGTTGCCGATTTGTCCTCTTGATGGTGTCCTTTGCCTTACAGAAACTTTGTAATTTTATGAGGTCCCATTTGTCAATTCTTGCTCTTAGAGCATAGGCTATTGGTGTTCTGTTCAGAAACTTTCTCCCTGTACTGATGTCCTCAAGGGTCTTCCCCAGTTTCTTTTCTATTAGCTTCAGAGTGTCTGGCTTTATGTGGAGGTCCTTGATCCATTTGGATTTGAGCTTAGTACAAGGAGACAAGGATGGATCAATTCGCATTCTTCTGCATGCTGACCTCCAGTTGAACCAGCACCATTTGTTGAAAAGGCTGTCTTTTTTCCATTGGATGTTTTCAGCCTCTTTGTCGAGGATCAAGTGGCCATAGGTGTGTGGGTTCATTTCTGGATCTTCAATCCTGTTCCATTGATCCTCCTGCCTGTCACTGTACCAATACCATGCAGTTTTTAACACTATTGCTCTGTAGTATTGCTTGAGGTCAGGGATACTGATTCCCCCAGATTTTCTTTTGTTGCTGAGAATAGTTTTAGCTATCCTGGGTTTTTTGTTGTTCCAGATGAATTTGATGATTGCTCTTTCTAACTCTGTGAAGAATTGAGTTGGGATTTTGATGGGTATTGCATTGAATCTGTATATTGCTTTTGGCAAAATGGCCATTTTAACTATATTGATTCTACCGATCCATGAGCATGGGAGGTTTTCCCATTTTTT
Organism: Apodemus sylvaticus; assembly: GCF_947179515.1. Taxonomy (NCBI): domain Eukaryota; kingdom Metazoa; phylum Chordata; class Mammalia; order Rodentia; family Muridae; genus Apodemus; species Apodemus sylvaticus. Next base: position 21,828,479 of record NC_067478.1, read on the forward strand.
GAGGTCTTCTTCCATTTCCTTCTTCAGAGTCTTGAAATAACACCAGAGCTTTTTAAGAGGGTTCCACTTGAGCATGGAGAAGCTTCTCACAACGCCCACGGGAGTCTTTTTGTTGTTGTTTTGCTGTTTGTTTTGTTTGGTTCCATTTGGTTTTATTTATTTTTACCCTTCATTAGACATAGATTCTTTTCTCATACAATATAATAGAAATACAGTTCACCTCCCCTCCTCTTCCTGGTTCTTTCCTGCTTTCCCTCCCATACGGTTCAACTTCCTTTCTTTCTCATTAGAAAAGCTTGTAAGAGACAACAAGAAAACAAAAGCCATCATATAGAAGTTGGACTAGCCAAGCCAACAGAACAAAAGTGCCCAAAGAGAAGGCGTAGGAATCAGAGACCGACTTGGAGAAGGAGAGGAATGGAGTTGCACCATAGTTTACCAGATGCTTCCTGCTTGCCGCAATGTGATCCCACTATAGGCAGAGCCATTGGGATTCAGCTTTCTAACATCATTTTCAATATAATAAAGGCTTTGGACATCAAGGTGACAAGAGACTCATGTCAAAATCTGGCTTATATGAAAAACATGCTACTATAAAGCTATACTTAACCAATGTGTAAAACAATGAAATGCACTAGAGATCCAAGTAAGGAATCCATATGCTCAGAGCCAACCAATTCATTTTAGAAGTCACCACTTCATACATTGGAAGAGAGAGTTTTCCCTATAAATGATCCTGGGGAAACTGGAAACTTCTATGCAGAAGATTAAAACTCGAGTCCCATTTCTCAGCCTGTGCATTTCTCAAAATGCTTTAAAGATTTAAATATAAGAGCATATATTACAAACCTGCCAGAAGAAAATATAAGAGGAAATACTTTATAGCAGTGGTATTGTTATTAGACTTGGGGACTGCAACCAGTGGTCTCTGGTCAGGTGTTAGCCACCTTAGCCAAATAAGCCAATAAAATAAAAGCCAAATTAAATGTCAAAAGCAGATAAAAGAGATTTATTTTCTTCGCCTACATTAGGAAGAGGATCAAAAAAGTTTCACCAAACCCCTCAAGACCTTTTTGGGGTCCTGGAGTGACATCAAATGTAAAAAGCAAAACCAGCCAACCACCAAACAAACAAACAAACAAAAAATTCAGAGTTAAGTGTTTCAGGTCAAGGTAAGGTCATGCCCACTTCTGACCCACCATTATGGGTTTTGGTACTGTCTTATAAGGTAGTCTGATAAATTGTTAGAACTGTGCAAAATCTTTTTGCAAGAGATGAGCTGCCCCCACACCAGTAGACAAGGCACACTCACTTTTCAGTGTGAACAGCACAGTTGTTGCTCTCAACACAGGCGAATGAACTCATATTGCTTTCAGCCAACCTGATGTCATATTGAGTTGAACTCTGACTCAGCAGCCACAATCACATTGGTTTCTAGCTCAGACCCTGGCATCTGTAGCTTTTGGCTGGCTTGGGCTTGATGTGTTAGCCTCCTTGGAGGAGTCTGCATTTACCTGAATAATCATTCCTCATTTACTACCTTAATACTTCCTATGTCTTCATTTGATTTGCACATATAAACTGAGGGAATTTTCCAAGGTGGCAGAGCTGACAGCTAACATTTGTCTAGATTTCAGGGGACCCATTTTTCATTCTGCAGTGGGTCATGTACATCATTATTGTGAACACAATCCTAGGCCTGTTAGACTCTGGGCCCTAATCAATGATTCATTTATGGTTTTCCATGGGAGTTTCTCTGGCTTAGGAGAACATTCAATACACAACTCAATGCCTACTGTAAACAATGAGCAAAACCAGAATGGGAACTGTTTCCAAGGGACAGAGAGTAGCAGGATTGACCAGAAAGACAATAGCTCTTCAGTTCTTCCTTAACTGGATTTAGATAACCCAATTCTCCAGGTCCCCAGCCAACCAGCTAAAGGTCTGTCAATCTGTCTGTCAATCTTCCTGTTTTCTGTACATTTTGATGGCAAACTATTGTGGTAACTCTCCAACCCAAATATGCCCAGGCAAAGAAAACACAACTCAATTAATATGAATGCATGTTGTGTGCCTAGATTGGGCAGATGTACCACCATCTTCCCCATCTATGAGACCTGTTATAGCTTGTGGCTTCTCCAGGTACTTTCTGCTCTGTTTTCCTTCTACCTCCTCCTCCTCCTTTGTCCTCTCTTTCTCTCCTAAAACCTTCAGCTCCACCTTCCTCTCTTTTTCCTCCCTTCTTTCTCTGCCCAATCCCCAGCTCTAACCTTTTTTTATAAATTAAGGTGGGAAGAAGGTTTACAGAAAATCACCTGAGTGCTGATTCATTCCTTGTTCGAAGCCCCTCCCTGGATAATGGAATTAACATCAAATACAATTAGCCACAGAGCCATTGACAACAACAAACCTCCACCCTAAGTGAAGATGTGGATTTTAGCAAAAGTTTCCTGATAAGAGAGATCCCTCAGGCCTCTGCTCCCAGGAAAATATCTTTATTTTACACCACAATTGAGTGAGCTTGGAACTTACCACAATATCTGTAATGAAATTCTCTCAGCTGAGGAGTTATAGCAGACTAAGATCGTTTTATAGAAGTAGCTATCCCTGAACTTATTTTCTATCACGTGACCTGTAATCCCCCCTTCTAGTAACTTCTCACTGAGAGGCAGCAAAGTGGAGAGCAATGTGTCACTTGGTTGAACATACATTTTGATCAGTATGTTTGCTTTGTTTGAATCACATTCATCAGCTGACCAGGTGCTCATGCTTTTCTTCCAGAAAAAAAAAAAAAAAAACCCATCTCTGTCAGCATCTGTTGTCTTTGCTGAAAGTGTCTAAACTCTGGATTCTCAAAAGATCTTAAGGATTGGGGATAGGTAAATATACATGGCATGAATGAGAAATGTGGATGGAAGTTTAACTGGGAAGAAGAATGGAAGGGTAGAGGGAAAGGCAGAGGGAAAGAGGGAGAACTAACATGAAGGATGCTATGTGGAAACCTACCCATAGTCTCTCTCTCTCTCTCTCCTCTCTCTCTCTCTCTCTCTCTCTCTCTCTCTCTCTCTCCCCCATGTGTTACCCTTCCCAGAAGCCATAGATTGCCAAATAAAAAGCCAGGTATTAAATATCTATCTCCACTGGTCAAGTTACTTACTGGTCAAGGACCCTTAATGGAGTACATGAATACACGTATTGCCATCACACTTACTCTTAGTTGCCTATCAGAACTAGAAGGTAAGACTCTATACACTTTGGTCATGACACATGATGAATCAAGTTGATACTGTCTAACTAAGGGAGTAAAGTCATTCACAGTCCTTACCTTGCTGAAAACCCTGTGAGCTACAATAATGGCCAACAACTGGTGTGACCAGATATGCCCATTGGGATAACCAACAACTCCACTGGATTAAAGGTCATGCCCCAGGAGGATTATACTAATTGATACCATAGTAATAACATTAATTTAGGAATAAGTTTATCATAAGATACCAATTAAGATTTATGTATTTATTTTATGTATGTGACTAACTTTGCTTTCTTCAGACACACCAGAAAGGGCCTTGGATCCCATCACAGATGGTTGTGAGCCATCATGTGGTTACTGGGAATTGAACTCACGACCCTGGAAGAGCAGTCAGTGCTCTTAAACCATGGAGTCATCTCTCCAGTCCCAAGATACCAATTAATAGAGTAAAGGAAGACATAAATGAAGTTGAAAATATCATATGCTCATGGGCTGGAAGAATGAATAGCATTAATATGCCCCATATTACTTTAAGCAATATAAGCATTTGATATAATCTCTTCCAAAATTCTGGTATTTTTAAAAATAAAAACAGAAATACTAATTCTAAAAATTTACATAGAGTCATAAAAAGACAGGAGCCATCAAAATAATCTTCAGAAAAACAAACTGAACTGAAGATGTATACTTTCAGATTTCAAATCATGTTATAAAGCAATAGTAACTAAAATAGCATGGTATTAGAGTAAAGATAGATATATAGGCCAAGGGAAATCATAGACTATCAATTAATTTTTGACACGGCTACCAAGAGGACACAATGGTGAAAAGAAAACTCTCAATCCACATGGAAAAGAATGGACTCATATCATATACCCAAATCAACCAATTATATAAAAGACCCAAGCAAGACTTAGTAAGCATTTTTTTTTCTTAACCTCACTAAAATCAGAGGCAACAGAAACAAAACCATGCAAGCAATACTGCGTCAAACCAAAGGCTTCTAACAGCAATGAAAGATTCCTATGCACTGGGGATAGATGCCTTCCCTCTGTTATTCTTGGCAGACATTTTCGACTGTAATGGCTTCTCTTTTTATTTTCTAAAGACTTAAAGATGAAAGGTTTTTGATCTGATTAAACTTATCTTTAAAATGTCCTGTCCTGTCCTCTCCTGTCCTGTCCTGTCCTGTCCTGTCCTCTCCTCTCCTCTCCTCTCCTCTCCTCTCCTCTCCCCTCCCCTCCTCTCCCCTCCCCTCCCCTCCCCTCTGCTCTGTTCCTCTCCTCTCCCCCTCCGCTCCCCTTTCCTCCCCTCTGCTCCTCTCCTCTCCCCTCCCCTCCGTTCCCCTCCCCTCTTTTCCTTTCCTTTCCTTTTCTTTCCCCATCATGTCTCTGGATCAAGACCTCCAGTGCAACACAGTCAAGCAGTGTTAAAGATGTTTGTGCCCTATCTGCCTTGTTGCTGATCCTATGGAAAAAGAATAGAAAATATTATCCTGAGTGAGGTAACCCGATCACAAAAGAACAAACATGGTATGCACTCACTGATAAGTGGATATTAGCCCAAAAGTTCAGAATACAAAAGATACAACTTACAGGCCACATAAAGTTCAAGATGAAAGAAGACCAAAGTGTGGAAACTTTGGTCCTTCTTTAGAGGTGGATCAAAATAACCATGGCTCACAGCCAACCCAGTAGACTGAGCATAGGGTCCCCAATGGAGTAGCTAGAGAAAGGACCCAAGGAGCTGAAGAGGTTTGCAGTCCCACAGGAGGAACAATAATATGTACCCAACCAGTACCCCCCAGAGCTCCCAGGGACTAAACCAACTAAAGAATACACATGGAGGGACCCATGGCTCCAGCTACATATATAGCAGAGGATGGCCTTTTCAGACATCAATGAAAGGAGAAGCCATTGTTTCTATGAAGGCTTGATGCCCCAGGTCAGGAAAGGGGGGCTGGTTGGTAAGCAGGGGGAGGGGGAACGGGATAGGGGGTTTACAAAGAGTTAACGAGGAAAAGGAATACCATTTGAAATGTAAATAAAGCAAATATGTAATAAAAAAGAGATTGAATACAAAAAAAAAAAAAGAATTAACATTAATATCCCTTAGCTGCAGACCTTCTTTACATGTATGGGGTCATTTCCCATGGATGCAATGAGGACTTTGTGATTTTTCTGTGGTTTATGATGATGTGCAAGTCTTCTGTATCTTTAATAATTTTCTATTAGTTTGTTCTGCAATTATTAAAAGGAGAGATAAGACATTGCCAACACAGGTAGGCATGGATTCACTTAGATCTTTTTTCCCTTATTGCTCTGTTCAGCTTTTCAATGCTGTTGAGGAATAAATATTTGAACTTATATTTCTCTGGATGTGTTGAGATCTTAACCACTGGGATGAACTCTTTACCTGACCTGCTGTCTTCCCTTTGACCCATGAACACATTCTGTATTGTTTCTCATCTTTTTATTCTTGACATATTTGTATCTTTATACTTAAAGTGAATTTCCTGTTGGCAGTGGATGGAGACTTTAATATTTTTTTATCCATGCTGACAATTCAGCTTTGTGATGGGTATGATTAGATCATTTTCATTTAATGTACTTACTGAATAGCATTATTGTGAAAATAACTTTAAAGTACTATTGGGGAGACCCAAATTAAGTTTTTAATAATGCACAGGCTATTGTATTATTGGACTGGAAAATTCAATATTACATGGAAGACAGTTACTCTTAGTGTGATATCTAATTTGGTCCTTAAAAAACAAAATCATTATTTTGAAACAGATAAGTTGGAGTAGCTTTTTTTCATAATTTTAAGTACATATGTTGACATGGAAAGGAAATATGATATGGAAAATTAACCACTTGAAATATCTAACAAAAATGGAAAGGCAGCAATCCTGAAGGGAAAATGGTCTAATAAGACATACTACAAATGAATAGTAATTAAATAGTGTGCTGCTATCATCAAGGAAGAAAACACATCAGAAAAGAGGCAAGGGAGGGATGGAGCCAATCTTCACCCCACACTTTATATGTGAGAGCGATGGCATTTGGCCTCAGTGGAGCAATGATGGAGTTTTAAGACACATGGCATTCAGGCTACTCTGAAATTCTCAGATGACAGTTCACTAAATATTTTCTTTACATTCAACATTGAAGTAATCAAAATAAGATAAAAGTGTAAACATAAAATACCAAGCAAAAATATGACAATGTTTTAAAAAACTTCAGGCTTTTATATACAGAACACCAAATCAAGTTTTAAATGGAATCAACAGATTTGGTGACATGAAAAAATTAGACTATAGTTGCAGTCAACCATTCTTTGAAAATAATACAAAAGCATTAGGCACTTGATGCACAGTAGTGTTCACAGCAGGTGGAGCTGGTGAATTGTACCTTCACATGTCAAAAGGAGGAAAACATCTCCTTCATAAAATGTATACCAAAAATGAACCATAGGCTTAAGTATAAAGTGCAAAATTATGAAGCATCTCAAACCAGTAAAACATATATGATGTAGGTTTTCTATATAAATACATAAACACATTTCTATGTTCATATAGAAATATATAGAATATATAAAAGTCATGATCCTTAAGACTATTGATAGATTGAAATTTATAAATTAAAAAATATTTCTCCCTAAAGACATAGTTTTGGTGAATGAAACCAAGTCATATGCTAGCAAAAACCATTTATGAGCACAAACTTAATGAGTTCATCAAGTATGTGAAGGACTCGTAAAGTTCAGACAGGGAAACTTTCACACAGTTAATAAAGGAGCCAAGGTTACTGAAGTTTACTGAAGACAACATGGCGGTGGAAAGTAGGCAAGAGGGAAGATGTTCCCTGTTACTCACAAAACGGAGATGGAGAGGCACAGTGATATAGCTGTCAGAAAGACCTCACCCAGAGTAGCTGAGGAGAGTACTTCCTCATTAAGTACCTCCACTAGGTTCTCAAGGTCAACTGGAACAGCCAGAACTTCTGTGCATAACTTTCTTTTTAAATAAAAAATAAAAGTTTCTCCTCTTTATCTTTTGAAACATTTGATACACTTATAGAGTGCAGTATGACTACATTCACCCCCTCCATTACTGTCTCTTACCTTCTACTTTTCTCTCTGAAAATTTTCTTCATTCTGACTAGTTCGCCTCCAACCTTCATGATTTTTTTGATCCAGTGAGTTTAATTAGGGTTGCTGGCATTTGCATGGATGGAGACTCTTTGCTGGAGTATGGGCAACTCACTAGAGGCTATACCACTGGAGAAAATTAGCTATCAGTAGCTCCTCTGGAAGGATTGGGGCCTCATGAGCTACTCTCCCATCCATGATGATATGTCAAAGGTTCCCGTCTTGAACATGTGTGGCTCAACCAAGAATAGTTTCTGGATGTTGGTGATTGTAATGGCCATGTCTCTGTGTCATATCTGAATGACAATATTTCAGAGTGTTCCTCCCCATCTTCTGGCTTCTGTTGTTTTCTGCCCCTTCTTTAATAATGCTTTTTGGGCCTCAGAGAAGCTAATAAAGAAGCTCCCTTTATGGATGAGCATTTAATAATTTTGATAGCAATGTAAAATGGCGCAAACCCTTAGGAAGGCCAATTAGCAACTTCTTATCAATTTCTTCATACTCTCACTATAGGACCCAACAAGCACGCACACTTCCTGGTATCTTCCTACCTGATTCTAAAACTTATTATGCACACACAAACATTTCCACATAAAGGCTTAGTATCATTTATTTATAATTACTCCAAACTAGAGCATTCTAACTCTTTTTTTGAATAGACAAGCACACATATGAACATACAATATGGCTCTACACAATGATAGAAAAGAAAGAGAGAGTAAACCACTCAGCAAAGCAAATGAATACGAAATCCACATTTCTGCAAGAAAGAAGAAAGCCTGAACACCCAAACCTGGACATTCAGGTCGGGGATAAGGGTTCAATGCATAATATTGAGGAGATTTTTTTTGGCTGGTGAGACTATTTTGTCTGATATTGTGATACCTTCTTCTGTAGACTTGTCAGAACCTATACATACAGTAAATATGGTACAGACAGTGTCTGAAACTATTTTTCTAAGAAAAATTATCAGTTGGAAATTTGAGAGATTCCAGGATAGAAATTACTATGTGGACAAATATCTAAAGATGTCACATAAGGTTGTATAAGGTTGGCCTCCCTGAAGGGGTGAGCAATTGGTGTCGATCTAAGTAACTCAGACTAAGAACAAAAGACTCGGCTTTGCGTACTACTGTACTCTGTTTAACAACATTGCTTCCGATGGGATAGTGCTGAACAGTTGTGCACGCTTATACTGTAATAAAACAATTAAATACATGAATGGGGGACAGGTCCCTTCTCATTAAAGCGGGATTTTACAGATTAGCAAGGAAGGATTCTGTGGTACTGAACTGCAACTGAAGGCATGCAATGAGCTCATGTTTAGCTTAATGAAGTTGTAGATCATTGCATATATAATAATTATAGGTATCTGTATGCTTATCTGTACACACACACACACACACACACACACACATTGTATTATCAGCTGAGAAGGGCCAAGAGCAATGATGTTCTAATAGGAATGAATACATCTGGAAGTCAGACATTGGCTTTTCCAATGAGAAAGAAGGGTTCCTTAGAGAAATAATTGAACTTAGGACTGGGGTAAGATAAATAGGTGAAGATATAAGCCTGGGGCATCTTAATATAAGTAGAAAATGAAGAAATGCTTATAAACCAAGCAAACTCACACAGTCAGGGATACACAGAAGGGACACAAAAGACAGATGAAAGAGTTCCTAAAGGCCCAGTATGCCCAACCATCCAAAAATCCTCTTCCAGCAGAGGACTTTATTAGCTAAAACGCCAAAATAAGTGAGGTCGCGTTAAATTATAAACAAAAGCATTACATAAATGCTCAAAAGTCTACAATGACATAAACAAATCACTGAGTAAACAAACATTTGCATAAATGGGGATAACTGACAAGCTAAGTGTGTAGGAGACTTCCCAGTAAATCACAAAGATCCCCCTCCATCACCAAAGAGATGTGCTGAAAAAAAATAAAATTCCCTAGGTGTGAATGTGAGCTACAGGCAGTAATTTCTTCCAAATGATGAACTAAGGTGGAAGCCGAGTCATTGTTTGCTAGAGGACCCTGAACATCTCTGCTAGATGCTAGATTCCCAAGGTCAACATCAGCAATAATAGCACTCACAGTGAGTCTGATCCATAGGACATCCTGAAATTGACACTTAATGTCCTGCAGCCTTCCAAGTCTAATAATGGGAAATATATCCAACAAGCCCCAACTTGAAGGACAGGATATAAAGTATCTGACCATTTTTTCCTGAAATTGTCAAAGTCATCGAAGAAGAAAGTCCTAGGAACATGTCACATCTCTATGGAGTTATGACTGGATGTAATGTGGAAGGGTCATAGAACAGGATAGTTCATAGGTGGAAACCAAGGGAATCTAATAAATTAGACTATAGTAAATGGATCACAATAATTTAGTCATCAATAAGGCCAAAGCAAACCAAGATGTTAATAGTAGGGAAAACTGGTGTGGGGAGAGGTAGGAACTTAATTCTGTATTCATTTTTCTGTAAAATTTAAAACTATTCCAATTTAGGATTTTTTAGGTTGGTAAATTTTATAAATAGTGAAAATAAATGCCTTTAACACCCTAAAAGTGAGGATTAATTTCTTCAACACTAAAATAATTCTATAAACATCAATAATTTAATAGAAACAGAGTTCAGAGTAACTACTTAACATAAATGTAAATGGCAAAGGACTTCTGATCATAAAAATTTTTGATCAATATTATTCATAATAGCGGCAACAATAACAGTGGCTGGTCCAGAGGAAGGGCCATCAGCAGTGGAACCAAGGCGACAGGGTCCAGGCAGGCCCTGCGCCCACAACCACTAACCATTGCTGGCCAGCCGGGCTGCAAGTGGAGGCGGTGGATTTACAGCACCTTTCACTGCACAGAAGCCACATCAGCACTCTGCCTCCCGCCAGTCAGTTACGACAGACTTGCCTCCATCTTGGTTCTCAGACACCAGAGAGATCAGATAGACTGAGGCACGCAAACATAACCCGAGGCCGACATCGCAGGGGTCTAAGCCTGATGGGCGTTGGCCTGCACCCAGGCCCTGGGCTGTTTGGGGTGGGGGGGGCATCGGTGTGCTAATCCGGCCAGGAGGTTGTTTGCCTGGCCGGCGCTCGTGCCACCATTTTGACTACAGGACTCCAGAGAGTTCTAGCAGGCAAAGCCAGCTAACAGTCATAGCCTGAGGCTAACATAGCAGGGGTCTAAGCCCGCCAGGTGTTGGATTGCACCCAGGCCCTGGGTTGTTCGGTGGGCCATCTGTGTGCCAACCCAGCCAGGAGGTTGTTAGCTGGGCAGACTCTCCCAGCACTTTTAGGGAGCACGTGCTTACTTCGCCATCCTGGCCACCTAACAGAACCAGTTAACACTCATAGCCCGAGGGGAACTTTGCTCAGGCCTTGACCTGCTAGGATTTTGCCTAGACTCTGGGCCTAAGCAGCTAGGCTAGCTAGCCTTGTGTGCACAAACTTGGTTGGCAGATCGGCTACCCAGCAGAGTGATCATCACTCAGAAAAGGTCCCGCAGCATACACCAACAGCACTCCCTGAAGAAGCAAATGGGCATGACCTGGTTTGCAGAGACAATCTGGAGTAAGGCACACTAGGGCTCCAAGGGCACCCAAGAGGAGGACAGCACATCAGCAATCTGTGACAGGGGAAACCTAGCCATCCAGTGTTGCAGAAATAGCCCTAGAGTCTCACAGGAGGCTCAAACACCAGCCAGAGACAAGACCAACTAACACCAGAGAACAAGATGGCAAAGGGCAAACGCAGGAGCACTACTAACAGAAATCTAGGCAATATGGCAGCATCTGAACCAAACTCTCCAACATCAGCAAGTCCTAGTTATGTAAACACACCAGAAAAGCAAGAATTGGATTTAAAATCACTGGTCATTATGCTTCTAGTCGAACACAAAAAGGACATAAATGAATCTCTTAAAGAAATACAGGGGAACATGAATAAGCTAGAAACCCGTATAATAGAAACACAAAAATCATTTAAAGAAATTCAGGAGAATAAGGGTCAAGAGATAGAAGCCAATAAAGAAGAAACCCCCCCCCCCAAAAAAAATAGAAAGAAATGCAGGAGAAGTTGAGTCAACAGGCAGAAGTCATGAAAGAGTAAACACAAAAATCTCTTAAAGAATTAAAGGAAAACACAAACAAACAAATGAAGGAACTGAGCAAAAACATCCTGGATCTAAAAACAGAAGTAGAAACAATTAAGAAATCACAAAGGGAGACAACTTTGGAGATAGAAAATCTTGAGAAGAAATCAGGGGCCATAGATGCAAATATCAACAACAGAATACAAGAGATGGAAGAAAGAATCTCAGATGCCAAAGATACCATATAAACCATTGACTCAACAGTCAAAGAAAATGCAAAATGCAAAATGCAAAAAGCTTGTATCCCAGAACATCCAGGAAATCCAGGACACAATGAGAAGACCAAACCTAAGGATTATAGGTATAGATGAGAGTGAAGATTTACAACTGAAAGGGCCAGCAAATATCTTCAACAAAATTATGGAAGAAAACTTTCCCAACTTAAAGAGAGATGCCCATGAATATACGAGAAGCCTACAGAGCTCCAAACAGACTGGACCTGAGCAGAAATACCTCCCATCACATAATAATCAAAACCCCAAATGCACTAAACAAAGAAAGAATATTGAAGGCAGTAAGAGAAAAGGGCCAAGTAACATATAAAGGAAGACCTATCAGAATCACACCAGACTTCTCACCAGAGATCATGAAAGCTAGAAGATCCTGAGCAGATCTCATGCAGACTAAGAGATCACAAATGTCAGCCAAGATTACTATATCCAGCAAAACTCTCAATCACCATAGATGGAGAAAGCAAGATATTCCATGAAAAAACCAAGTTTACACAATATCTTTCCACAAACCCAGCTCTACAAAGAATAACAAGAGGAAAACTCCAATACAAGGAAGGAAACTACACCCTGGAAAAAGCAAGATAGTTACCTTCTGTCATCAAACCCAAAAGAAGATAACCACTCAGATATAAAAATAACAACAAAAATGACAGGAAGTAATAATCACTATTCCTTAATATCTATTAACATCAATAGACTCAATGCCCCAATAAAAAGACATAGACTAACAGACTAGATAAAGAGACAGGACCCTACATTTTGCTGCATACAGGAGACACACCTCAGTGTCAAAGATAAAAACTACCTTAGAGTAAAAGGCTGGGAGACAATTTTACAAGCCAATGGTCACAGGAAACGAGCAGGAGTAGCCATTCTAATATCAGATAAAATTGACTTCCAACCTAAAGTCATAAAAAGAGACACAGAAGGACACTTCTTGTTGGTCAAAAGAAAAATCCACCAAGAAGAACTTTCAATTTTGAACATCTATGCACCAAATGCAAGGGCACCCTCATTCATAAAAGAAACTTTACTAAAGCTCAAAGCACACATTGCACTTAATACAATAATTCTGGATGACTTTAACACTCCACACTTCTCAATGGACCGATCAGGAAAACAGAAACTAAACAGGGACACAGTAAAACTAATTGAAGCTTTGGACCAATTGGATTTGACTGATATTTATAGAACATTTCACCCTAAAGCAAAAGAATATACCTTTTTCTCAGCACCTCATGGTTCCTTCTCCAAAATCGACCATATAATTGGTCACAAGACAGACCTCAACAAATATAAGAAGATTGAACTAATCCCATGCCTCCTATCAGATCACTATGGAGTTTTCAATAGCAACAAAAACAACAGAAAGCCCACATACACATGGAGGCTGAACAATACTCTACTCAATGACACTTTGGCCAAAGAAGAAATAAGGAAAGAAATCAGAGACTTTTTAGAATTTAATGAAAATGAAGGCACAACATACCCAAATCTTTGGGACACAATGAAAGCAGTGCTAAGAGGAAAACTCATAGCCCTGAGTACCTTCAAAAAGAAAATGGAGAGAGCATACTCTAGCAGCTTAATGACACACCTAAAAGCCCTGGAACAAAAAGAAGCTATTTCACCCAGGAGGAGTAGAAGACAGGAAATCATCAAACTCAGGGCTGAAATCAATCAAGTGGAAACAAAGAGAACAATACAAAGAATCAACGAATCCAGGAGCTGGTTCTTTGAGAAAATCAACAAGATAGATAAACCCTTAGCCAGACTGACCAAAGAGCACAGAGAAAGTATCCAAATTAACAAAATTAGAAATGAAAAGGGGGATATAACAACAGATACTGAGGAAATTCAAAAAATCCTCAAATCCTACTACAAAAGCCTATACTAAACACAACTGGAGAATCTGGAAGAAATGGACAATTTCGTAGACAGATGCCAAATACCAAAATTAAATCAGGACCAAATAGATCACCTAAATAGTCCCATAACCACTAAAGAAATAGAAGGGGTCATAGAAAGTCTTCCAACCAAAAAAAGCACAGGACCAGATGGTTTCAGTGCAGAATTCTATCAGACCTTCAACGAAGACCTAACACCAATACTCTTCAAACTATTCCACAAAATAGAAACAGAAGGAACACTACCCTATTCCTTCTACGAAGCCACAATTATGTTGATACCAAAACCACACAAAGATCCAACAAAGAAAGAGAACTTCAGACCAATTTCCCTTATGAACATCAATGCAAAAATACTCAATAAAATTCTTGCCAACCGAATCCAAGAACACATAAAAACAATCATCCACCATGATCAAGTAGGCTTTATTTCAGGGATGCAGGGTTGGTTCAATATAAGGAAATCCATCAATGCTATCCACTACATAAACAAACTTAAAGAAAAAAAACCATATCGTCATTTCATTAGATGCTGAAAACCATTTGACAAAATTCAGCATCCTTTCATGCTTAAAGTTTTAGCAAGAACAGGAATTCAAGGCCCATACCTAAACATAGTAAAAGCAATATACAGCAAACTGGTAGCCAGCATCAAACTAAATGGAGAGAAACTTGAAACTCTTCCACTAAAATCAGGGACTAGACAGGGCTGCCCCCTTTCTCCTTATGTTTTCAATATTGTACTTGAGGTACTAGCTCGGGCAATTAGACAACATAAGGAGGTCAAAGGGATACAAATTGGAAAGGAAGAAGTCAAACTATCATTATTTGCAGATGATATGATAGTCTACCTATGTGACCCAAAAAAGTCCCCTAGTGAACTCCTACAGCTGATAAACAACTTCAGAAAAGTGGCAGGTTATAAAATCAACTCAAGCAAATCAGTAGCCTTCCTATACTCAAAGGATAAGCAGGCTGAGAAAGAAGTTAGGGAAATCACACCATTCACAATAGCCACAAACAGTATAAAGTAACTTGGGGTGACTCTTACCAAACATGTGAAAGATTTGTATGACAAGAACTTCAAGACTCTCAAAAAGGAAATGGAAGAAGACTTCAAAAAATGGAAAAACCTCCCATGCTCATGGATTGGCAGGATTAATATAGTTAAAATGGCCATTTTGCCAAAAGCAATCTACAAATTCAATGCAATACCCATCAAAATCCCAACTCAATTCTTCATAGATTTAGAAAAGCAATTCTCAAATTCATCTGGAATAACAAAAAACCCAGGATAGCTAAAACTATTCTCAACAACAAAAAAGCTTCTGGGGGAATCAGTATCCCTGACCTCAAGCAATACTACCGAGCAATAGTCTTAAAAATTGCATGGTATTGGTACAGTGACAGGCAAGTGGATCAATGGAACAGGATTGAAGATCCAGAAATGAACCCACACACCTATGGCCACGTGGTCCTCGACAAAGGGGCTGAAAACATCCGATGGAAAAAAGATAGCCTTTTCAACAGATGGTGCTGGTTCAACTGGAGGTCAGCATGCAGAAGAATGTGAATTGATCCATCCTTGTCTCCTTGTACTAAGCTCAACTCCAAATGGATCAAGGACCTACGCATAAAGGCAGACACTCTGAAGCTAATAGAAAAGAAACCGGGGAAGAACCTTGAGGACACCGGTACAGGGGGAAAGTTTCTGAACAGATCACCAATAGCGTATGCTCTAAGATCAAAAATTGGCAAATGGGACCTCATAAAAATTGCAAAATTTCTGTAATGCAAAGGATACCATCAAAAGGGCAAATCGGCAACCAACAAATAGGAAAAGATCTTTACCAACCCTACATCAGATAGAGGGCTAATATCCAATATATACAAAGAACTCAAGAATTTAGATCCCAGAAAACCAAATAACCCTATTAAAAATGGGGTACAGAGTTAAACAAAGAATTTTCACCTGAAGAACTTTGGATGGTGGAGAAACATCTTAAAAAAGCTCAACTTCATTAGTCATTAAGGAAATGCAAATCAAAACAACCCTAAGATTTCACCTTACATCAGTCAGAATGGCTAAGATTAAAAATTCAGGAGACAGCAGGTGTTGGTGAGGATGTGGAGAAAGGAACACTCCTCCACTGCTGGTGGGGTTGCAAATTTGTACAACCACTCTGGAAATCAGTGTGGCGGTTGCTCAGAAAATTGGGCACGTCACTTCCAGAAGATCCTGCTATACCACTCCTGGGCATATACCCAGAGGATTCCCAAGCATGTAATAACGATACATGCTTCACTATGTTCATAGCAGCCCTATTTATAATAGCCAGAAGCTGGAAAGAACCCAGGTATCCCTCAACAGAAGAATGATGCAAAAAATGTGGTATATACACACAATGGAGTACTATTCAGCCATTAGAAACAATGAATTCATGAAATTCTTAGGCAAATGTATGGAGATGGAGAATATCATACTAAGTGAGGTAACCCAGTCTCAAAAGATCAATCATGGTATGCACTCACTAATAAGTGGATATTAACCTAGAAAACTGGAATACCCAAAACATAATCCACTCATCAAATGAGGTACAAGAAGAATGGAGGAGTAGCCCCTTGTTCTGGAAAGACTCAGTGTAGCAGTATAAGGCAAAACCAGAACAGGGAAGTGGCAAGGGGTGGGTGGGAGAACAGGGGGAAGGAAGGGGGCGTATGGGACTTTCGGGGAGTGGGGGGCCAGAAAAGGGGAAATAATTTGAAATGTAAATAAAAATATATCGAATAAAAAAAGTACTAAGATAAAAAAAATTAGTCATAATAAGAAAAATGTAAATTGGACTACCCTGACACCATTTCTCCCTGATCATGTGATTTGAGTTCAATGGTTTACTACATTGGGGAATCAGGAAAGATTTGGAATTCTTTCCTTTCTCTAGGGGAACAGAAGCAGATACACACTCATTGGATAGAGAATTGAACATGCATATCCACATGAGTAACACACACACACACACACACACACTCCTTCTTGCTAGCTAATTCTATGTCAACTTAACACAAGCAAGATTTATTTTGGAAAAGGGCACCTCGAAAGATTTCTTCACTATACTGGCCTCTAGGCAACCCTGTGGTGAATGTTCTTTACTGATGATTGATGTAGAAGTGACCAGACCACTGTAGGCAGTGCCACCTCTGGGCTGATGGTCTTGGTGCTATAAGAAAATAGGCTGAGCAAGCCATGAGGAGCAAGTAAGTAAGCAGCACCCCACTATGGCCTCTGCTTTAGTTTCTGCCTCCAAAGTTTTCTCTTCCCTGACTTCCCTGGATAATGAACTATAAACTGTAAGATGAAATAAATTATTTTCTACCCAATTTGTTTCTGGTCATGATGTTTTATCCCAACAATAGAAACTCTAAGACCATTAAACTAGCAATCTGTATATCTGAAAATATGGCCTATTGAAATACTAATGCACATGGACAAAGATGCATATGGACACAGGAAGAATCATTGCAGTATTAGCCACAAATATCCAATTCTTTTAAAAATCTAGCTATAAGCTATGCACGGGCTTGTTAAAAACTGGCACATATGTGAAATAGAAAATAAAATACAATATAACTACTAAAAATAATTAGGGTGACCCCAGGGTTCTGATATAACAATTGTCAAGACAAAATGTTAGTCAAAAGACAAGTTCAGAATATTATGTACCTAATAATAATTATTCTTAGAACACACAACAACAATTGAATGGAAAATTGTATCCTTAGAAGAACTGGATAATTTAGAAAGCCCAATCAGAAAACAAAATGTGTTCTTAGTAATCAAACATGATTACAGAAGTACAGAACGGAACTGCATTTTGAATCACAAGAACATGGCTGAAGCCAGAGCTGGATTCTGATAATGTTATGTTTCTGAATATAAAGCAAAATTAAAACTGAAATTGAAAGCTAAGCATTTGAAAGGATGTTGTAGTGGCTCTGATGCATAGGAGAGAGTTAAAAGGAACACTGGAAAAGGCAAATGGAGTGAGAGTAATAAACAACAAAGGAAAGGAGAAGAAAGTGCTTGGGCCAGAGAAAGGGATATTGACTGATGGGCCTTGCTGAAGGCATTGGGTGTGGAGGGCAAAAGTCTTCACCAAGAGAAGGTTTACAGAAGTTTCTGAGCTCCAAGGAAGAAGAGAAAGTCCTAAACTTCCCAGAGAACAAGGAAGTCTTGAACTTCCCAGAGACTAATAAAGAACATGTATCGAATGGACCTATCAAGTTCACCAATGGATTCTAGAGCACAAGGGAGAAAACTCTGGATTGCTTTGATCTGGAAAGTCTCTGTTGACTGAAAGTTCCAGTCAGTGTGAGGATAGCATCAGGACAGTCCAGAAAATGTGCATTACACTCAGAAATGCCCAGGAGTCTGCCCCAGCACCCCTTTCTTCCCCAGAAAGAAAGAAGGAAACACAGATTCTCGAAATGAGAGATCTGCTGTAGAGCCATATAGGGCACAGTTATGGGAAAATGGGATGACACATTTCCATACAGAGCTCTCTCCATGGGGAAAGGGAGTTTTATTCAGTCAACAGCCTGAGCACTTACTTAATGATTATCTATTTGTTGGACATGAAAAGGAGCTGAGGACATCTCGGGAAAACATGGAATACTGCCCAAGAAAAACATGGTTCTACCATTACATGCAAATTAGAAATGAAGCTACATTCGTGCAACAACCTGGAGGAAGTGGGCAAGAGGGACCAGGGTAGACAAGGCACGCAGTATTGTGTTTTCCTGAGCAGTCTTCCTGAATGACAAAGGGGAAGGTATGTTTTTGAGGTGAAAAAAGCTCCACAATATTGGGATCTCTAATTTTCAATATTTACATATTCATAATGTACTGAATGCTGTTCGCTATTTTTGAGTCAGCATATAAATAATTACTAACGCAAATAAATTATAAGGTACGGGATAAGGAAATAAATTTTATATAATTTGATTGTATGAAAATGCAAGTGAGAAATAAATATTCATTTCCTGTCTATATTGATGGGAGTAGTTAATGTCTACAGTTGAGAGTAATAAAATAGAAATTTGATTATTTTATTAAGGGCAAGTTTTTTTAGACTAAAATTAATACTATCTGAATACTATCTGATTGGGACATAAAAATAATAAAAGTGACTGACATTGTGGTATCATTAGAAATGCTAAAAGCAAGAGAGCAATGAGTGGTTGGGTGCCTTAATTAGCATTTTATTGCTGTGAACAGGTACCATGACCAGGGCAACTCTTATAAAAAACAACATTTCATTGGGACTAGCTTACAGGTTCAGGGGTTCAGTCCATTATCATCAAAGTGATAACATGGCAACATCCAGGCAGGCATGGTACAGATGGAGCTAAGGGTTCTACATCTTCATGTAAAGGCTGCTAGCAGAATATTGGCTTTCAGGAAGCTAGGATGAGGGTCTTATAGCCCAAACCCACAGTGACACACTCCAACAGGGACACATCTGCTAATCGTGCAATTCCCTGGGCCAAGCATATTCAAACCATCACAGTGGGTTAACCCAAGGAAGATGAGCTTTTATGCTTTGGGTTAAGGGGTGCAATTGAGATGCTACCCTCTGTAGTGTCTCTATTGCACAGCGTGAAATCTCATAACAGTGTATATTTTGTGGAATAACACAAAAGATGCTAATATATGTGTATGTATATATATATATATACATATATATATATATATATTAAAGATCATGGAACTATTAGAAAATGAAGCTGTAATTAGATGTGTTAAGTTGTTATAAATCCTCATCCCACCCCTATACCTAAAGAAATATGGTCAATGTCGTCCAAAGCTGAAAGAGAAAACCTGGATTCTGTTCTTGGTCTTGACAACAATTTGTTTTGACCAGTACATTTCCTCCCTTTGACCTCAGGTAAAAGTCAAAGGGAGGCCTGAGATGAGCCGCATGCTTATTTTGCTTTGAGATAGGGATTCATGTATTTCATTAAATCTACTTTGTAGATGAAGATGTTCTTCAAGTCTGATCTCCTGCCTCCACTTTCCAAATGTTGGGGCTATAGGCATGTACTACCACACTCAGTTTTATGTAGTACTAGGGATCAAACCTAAGGTCTGGTAGATAGATAGATAGATAGATAGATAGATAGATAGATAGATAGATAGACAGACAGACAGACAGATATGATAGACAGACAGATAGACAGACATGATAGATAGATAGATAGATAGATAGATAGATAGATAGATAGATAGATAGATAGATAGACAGACAGATATGATAGACAGGCAGACAGACAGACATGATAGATAGAAGATAGATAGATAGATAGATAGATAGATAGATAGATAGATAGATAGATAGATAGATATGATAGACAAGACAGACAGACAGACAGACAGCACTCTACCACTGAATTATATTCAGTGTAGGCAGAACCAGGTAATCTTTAAGAGCATCTCAGCTCCAGCATTCTAATATACTGACTTGAATTTCATTTATGTTATATTTTAATGAAATTCCTATCCTCGCAAAGGAACTGCGCCCCTTAGGTCTCTGTGGTTTTGCGTTATGAAGGTGTTTGCACACGGCCTGCCTTTCATGATTGCATGTGTGGTAAGACAAGCAGTAAGTGTACTGGAAGATAATGCCACTTCTGGGTGAGCACTCATTTCTGATGGATAAAGTGTGAACTTAGGCACTTAGAATGGAAGGCAGTGCAGTCTGCAACTCTCACCACTGACTGCAGAAAGGTAGTCAGGACTCACTCCATTAGTACTGCAGGAAGTCATCCTATGAGGCAGGCGATTGAAGGGAGGGACAGCTGAGCACAGCTGAAGTAGCTACTGAGGAGGCCCATAGAACAGACTGGGTTCCAATCAACTGGTGGTGGTGGAGGGGTAACTGCTGTCAGGCACACCGGTCAGCTGAATGGCTGACCCTCCCTTCCTCCTAGTTACGAGTATATCAATATTATACAAAATACTCCCAATTTCACATTTATTTTCCCCACTCAGGGTTCTGTCCATTGATTCTGGAAGCAGCCTCTAGTTCTCAGACTAAGTTCCCATGCACATCAAGACCTCCCAGTTCTGGGATCTGAAACGTCTGCTCTGCTCACATCACAGGGATAGATCTTCATGGTTCTGAGTGGATCTCCTCACCCAAACTGAATTTTTTATACAGCAGGGGTGTGTGAGAGATAACTCCACCTTGCAGACACAGGAATAGTCTCTTTCAGACAGGGAATAAAGAGAAACAATGTTCAAACTATAACATTTCAGCCTTCCGTTTTCTTTTTTAAATAGAATTAACTCCTGCTCAGGATCTCGAGATGGTCACATTCTGGTGTGTTCCTTTACTGTGCTTACACAAACTCCCAGAAGCCACCTCTGCCCTCCACCCTGAAGCTGAGTTACTCTCTCCAAGCCAAGAAAACCAAGGCATGTTTATTAGACCTCAGAAAGAAGGCTCTCTGTGCTCTTGAATCAGAAGTTAAAAATAAAGAAAGATTCAATTCAGTGGAATACAAGAATACAACCAGCTACACGAAACTCAATATGAAGATATAAAATATCCTACATTTAGGTGAGAAAAAAAAGCTGCACAAGATGGGGAGATGAAAACTTAATAACACTTCATGTGAGAAAATCTGGGTGTTCCAACTTATCATAAATAAAACAGAAGCCAATCACGAGACAGCTTTCACAGTATCCAAGCTAAGCCTGTAACGTATATTATATTATACATGTACCTCTGTGTGTTCCTTATTTTAAACGCAGAGCATATTTTTGTTCAAGAAGCTGTTAACAGTGGTTACAGCAAAGTGGGAGGTGGGGGCAGGGAGGGGCTTTCTACTCTTCATTAAGTCTTTTCATATATTTGATTCTTTTACTATGAGTCTGTATTATTTTTTGTATTATAAACAATGTTTAAATTGAAAGAAAATGTAAGCAAGGTGATAGAAATCCTGCTGGGTCTGGATCAAACTGTCATCAGTCTGGGGTGTGCCGTGTTATTATTTTTATTACAATAACACAATATGACACCATTGCAGAATGTTACAAATGCATCCTCAGAGCTGCCGTCACAGCAAAGACACAATTCTGTCACTGGCTTTGTCTTTTGACTAAAGCAGTGCTTAGGCTCACTGGCTCTGAAATCAAATTATTTAGGCTCTAACTCTGAGATCACATGAAATTGCTCACTGTCCCTTCACCTGGTTCACAACGATGGAAACGGCAGTGCTATCCACCTCATGGTGGAATTATGGTGATTCAAAGAGGGAATCATGAATAGACCTTGAGTACAGTCCAGGGTGTAGTTAGTGTTCTCTGTAAATGTTAGTTATTAGAAAAGAACACTCGGGTTATTACTAACACATCCCCAGGTATTCATGTAGGTTATCATTCCTGTGATGATGCATTATGCCTGATAACATGAACCTAACATAATTTAACAAACCAATGTCCTGTTGTTTGGTATAAAGTTTATCTAGTTTGACTCTCTGTCTCTCTGTCTTTCTCTGTCTTTGCTCCCCCCTCGTGTGTGTGTGTGTGTGTGTGTGTGTGTGTGTGTGTGATAGTTACTTTTCTAATTGTTATGAGAAAATACAGAACTTACTTTATCTGATGGTTTCAGGAGGTCCAGCCCCTGGTTACTTGGATCCAATGTTTGAAACAGGTCATCAAAACAGTGGAGGCTGTTCACCCCATGGCTCACAGGAAGCAGGGTGGAGAAAGGGGTTAGACACCAGGTGTATATGGTTGGAAATATTCCCTCTTTCCTTAGTGATGCACTTCATCCAGCTAGTCGCCTCCTAAAGTATCCACTACCTCCCAAAATAGTGCCACCAGCTAGGGACTAGGCACCTGAAACACAGACCTGTGAGGAACTCTGAGTATTCAAGCCATAACACTGTGTGTGGATTACCATAAAGTTGGCTTAAAACACTGCTTCATGGGACTTACTGTGTGTGAAATCACCCAGGGGTCCTTTTAGAATGAATGTTTCAATTCAGGGTGTCTAGGGTGGCATCTGAGACCCTGCTTTCTGGAAGTCCCCAGATGATGCTATGCCACAGGTTATATACCACACTTCAAGGAACAACTTACAAACATCTGCTGGAAACAGAAGAATTGGGAGAGGCTTAGAAACACTCATCAGAGAAATGGAGTAATTGCCCCAGGTATGATGAGATTCTATATCTCTCAATACCTTCAGATCTTTGGAATTCTTTCACCTAAAGCCCAATTCCTGAGAACTTCAAAATTCAGACTAATAAATAGATACTTTGGAAAAGTTGGAATTACCTTCCATATAGGGAAAATTTCTCACAGGTCCTGTTTTTAGATACAGTCCTGTGAGCTAACACCATTGGCTTGGACAGTCACCACAGCACAGAGTAAGCTCCTCTCAGCAAGGCAAAGGAACGTGCAATTAAATGTGCCCAGCATACAGCGGTGACTTGAATGGAATTTTCTAAGTACATCAAGAGGAAACGGCTTCCTGTGTTGCCAAGGAGAGGCCCTTGAGCTCTCATGGTATTCTTAATGCCCATCTTGGGCTCTATTGTGTGTTCTTTGCTAGAAGGTATGATGTGAGCCTGTCTGGTACTGAAGCACCCTGCCCATCAGTTCTCCCCAATGCCAGACTCTTGCAGTCTGCCTGCAGCCACACAGCTTTCTAACTCTAGCTTCTTGGCTCTTGGTCTCTCTATGAACTTTCAGCATGCTGACTGCCAAGGCAGCAGACTTCACTGACAGATTTTTGCTCACCACGTGGCCAGGAAGGATCTGGGCATGTCCTTCAATGGGATATAGACATCCTGTCCTCCTGCTGGCAGAAATCAGTGGCACCTAAGTTTGTTCCTCTCCTGAAGTGGTGGGCCTGGCTCTCCACCCGTGGAGCAGGAACAGCTGTGGATCTGTGGGAAAGGAAGAGTGCTGAATTTCCTGTCCCAGTTCTGCCTGGAAGCTGAGTGGTACCAGGTCCTTAGGTGGCTTCTGAAGGGCAAAGAAAAGAAGGGAGACACACAAGGAGAAATGACAGGGCTTCTGGGGGTTAATGCAGGTTCTCAGTGGGCAAGTGCTCATGCAACCAGCAGGGGAGGAGGCACTGGGATCATTGGAGTATCTGACTTGGCTACAGGAGTGAGCAGTTGGCCATTGATGCCAACCTTATACTGAGAAACAATTCTTACACCAATACCAGAACCATCTTGTTTATTCTGAACCCAAGACAAAATCTATCAGGCACAGTCTTTTTCTGGTGTTTAGCTGTTGTTGTTGTTGTTGTTGTTGTTGTTGTTGTTGCTGTTGCTGCTGCTGCTGTTGTCTTTTGGTTAGTTGGTTTTGCTGTAAAAGATGATAGGTACAAGATTGAAGTGATGTCATTCACAGTATTGCTGACTCGGAATGTGGGCAGTGGAAATACCACACAGCCCAGTTCTCCATTTGAGGGCACTATCTTAGCATCCCATAATACAAAGCAGTCCTCCTCCCAGCTACCCAGAGTTTGCACAGATTGCATAGATTAAGGACTTAGTCCCACAAAACCATCTCATAGAGTCAGTTCTCCATAATCAAGTGTGGATTTGGGAGGATGGAAGGGCATGCAGAGGACAGAGAGAAAACAGGAGCTGCAGAGTGGAGCTCTGTAGACCCTGCTCCAGAACACAGTAAAGACAAGCTGTTCCTTGTGACTATAAATCAGTTTCACAAGGTAAGAAGGGGTTCTTTTTCATTGTGAAAATTATTATCTCTCCCCTGTAGTATCAAAGCAGAAAGAGATGTGTATAGCCAAACACAAAGCAAATCAGTGGATGGTGTTTCTTGATTACACACTATCTTCTTTCAGCTCTGCTGATATTGTGGTCAACGGTTCTATAATCCTAAGCTGAAAGCCACTCACCTTGACAGTGGGAGATAGAAGTAGTTTAATGAATGAATGAGAAATGTGAGGAAAACAATGAGGATAACAGGAAACACTTCTCTTCAGTTCATCTATACATGGAGAAAGAGAAAGATGTGAGGAAAAGAAGATGAAGGACAATGATCCCCAGCTGATATCTAATTACCCAGCCTGGCAGGATGCTGAGCTGAGCCTGTGTGCTGAGCATGATGTCTGCTGACAGGGGAACTCTAGTCTGGGTCTTGGTGGTGACTTTACACGGGTCATTGATGGTAGGGTGAGCAGAGGGCACACCAACATCTTGTTTCATGTCCTTTCTCCTTGGATGCTTCATCATTCCTCCAGTTCTGCCTTTGGTGACACTCTTATCAGCCAATTAAATGTTTAATTTGGATAGAAGAAGAGGGGATGAAAAAATGATGGTGTATATGCATGTTTAATAGTATTGAGAAGGATAGGCTGCGTAGAGCTCTGCTCAATTGCAGAAAGAAAATAAAGCTAGGATTCCATACTGAGCTCTGAGTTCAGAAGCATCAGCCCAATCCATCTACAGTCTGTCTGGAGCTGTGTTTTATTGACTGTCCTTACTCCCTTTTACACATGATCTCACTTGTTTGTCTTAACAGCATGTTAGCACAACCTTCCAGCTCACATGGTTTCTCTGAAAGATTTGAATTCATTATCAAATATCCTTAAGGATTAGAGATCATGAAAGGCAAAGTCTTGCACACAGTGCATCTGGTTTAGTTTGTGGCACCTTCTGTAAGATTCTAGTGGGTGAAGGATAATGCCAGACAATGTTCATTCATGAGCTTAGCCAGTCCCAGGGCTCTAGGAAAGGGATCATTTCAGAACCAATCAGTTGAAAATGACCAAGGGGGCAACAAAAAGGACACTGCCTTCATTCTTAATGAACACAAAACCTGGTCACCCAAGTTTGCAATGAATTAAATTAATGGGTATCATCTGTTAAAATGTATTGTGTTCCAAGCTACTATCCTAAGTGGTTTATATACATCATCTCAAGTAATTGCTTAACAGTCTTCTGATGTAATGTAGTTTCTACTTCTTAAGTGAGGAAACTAAGGGATAGATATGAAGCTCCTCTGTAACCCAAATCTCTTTTCCGAGGCAACACTGTGTCCACTGGTAAACTTGTAGAGAGTTTTAGGGAGAGTTCCCTATCTATTATTCTTATGCCCATGCATAATTGGTGTGTACATGATTAAAACCAGATGCATTGTGGGAAATACAGTAAGAAAAATAAACACAAATAAATACAATCAATCAAAATGAGAATCAACCAGGAAGAGTGACAGTTCCTTCTCTTGAGTCCCATCAAAAGAAGTTCCAAACAATGATCAAGGACCTTGAGTAGCCTCAATCATGTGACCCACAGACAATCTTCACAATGCATTTCTCTCAGATCTGAACTATTGCTTTACTGTGAATATACTTATTTTGATCCACTTACAAATCTGTATGCACCTTTCATTTTAGTCCTGTGTGTAAAAAGTCAAGAACCTAAAATCACTTGGCCCAGACCCCAACACCAGGAACAAGCTCCTACTTGTTGTATCACAGGAAGCTTCCTAGGGAGCATGAACTTCTAAGCACAGAGAAATAATGGACCAAGTCCATTCAGATTCTACCCCCAAGGTTCTGTCTCCTTTGGGAGCTCAGTAATGGCCTTGACACCTCTGCTGTGTAGCTGAACGTGACCTAACTTCCTATTTCACCGTGAAGCCCAGACAGAATGCACACATGTAGTTCTTGTGTCTATAACCAGGCACGGGACTGGAACAGTCTTTATTTGCTACTCAGGATGCCATTACAGCCATCTCTATAGCTATGATTGTCTTGTTTGGTTTTAGTTTTCTATGTGCCTTAACAATGTTAATGATATGGTACTAGGTAATCAATTACAAAACAGACTCAACATCTGAAACCTGTCTCAACCCTTCCTTCTGGCTAGTATATCCCTCTCAAAATACTCCTTATACCCCCAAAGCACATGATTAGGATTTTTAGCATAAAATGGGTTTTCTGTCCTCTAGACAGGCAAATGTCCCCTCTCAAGCTGGCCTGTATAAAGTTGACACTTGTGTGACTGTAAGAGGAAACAGCCTTACAATCCATAGGAGACAGGTCCAGGATCTAGCACAAGTCACAGCCTAAGCCCTGTAGGCCACTGAGTTGACAGAGTCAACAAGATGTGGGAGTTCTTGACAATTCCTCCAGGCAGGTAGGACAGCAAGAAGTGGGGAGGCAGCGATTACTCCAACAGGTGGAATCATAGAGCCCTCAAGGACTGAGGAGATACGCTCAATGGGTTTGGCATACCAAACGTAGGCAGACAATGTAGCTGGGGTAAGGGGCATCCAGTCTGAAGCTGTGGGAGTAACTAACTTTGGGTCTAGGGATGGGATAGGACATTCAATTGCAGGTTATCAGGGAGGAGGGACAAACCCTGAGATCAAGACAAAATAGAAGCAGTATCAGGACCCCAGACATAGACATGGGCACACTTAATACCTGAGGACTTGATGTCATAGCTCAGAAGTAAACAGAACCCAAACTTAGGGTTTTAATACCGGGTGAAGGAGATGGTAGGGGGCCAAATGGTTCAATGGTCCCCTGATCTGTAAAAGGGGAGTGTCTTTTCTCAACTCAGGACACTTGAGACAGAACTACACCTAAGTGACTAACCATGAGCCAACAAGCTGTAGATCTCAGCTCCTTATGCAGCTGCTGCTTAGAACTGGCTGTGTCCCCAAGGCTGGCCAGGTTGTGGCTGTCTGTGAGCACAGCTGCAGGGGAAAGGCTGAGATCCAGAACTCAAGCAGGCAGCCTATCCCTCCACCCTTCTTGTGTCTGGTGTGATACCAACTGAAGATCAGCCATCTGTGGAAATCCAATAGACATATAATATGGGCATGTCAACTAAATCAATCTCCAATTGACCTGGACCAGCTACCGCTTCTTCCTGCCTGAGTAATGCCACTCAGGAACTGTCTGACAGCACATGCCACAATGTCATGACCTTCCGCCAGTCATCCTGGATTCCACACTCTTTGTGACAGATTCTTCCCCTGAACTGGGGCAGGTTTGGAGGGTATGCATGGTTTGGAAGCAGTGAGAGCCCCTTCACAGCCCCTCCAGGCCATAGGCTAAGCCAAGCCAAGTCACTATCCTTATCAAGGTTAGGAATGCTCACTCTTCCAAGAGCAAACAACCTAGAACTTGATCCTCAGGGTCTGACATGAGACTGAAAATACTGTCCTTCTTCAAGGTCTTCTCAGAGCTTTCCACACCCTTGTCAGGAAGCTGGAAGCTAAAGCCTGAACCACCAGCACTGGTCTTGAGACTACCAGTTTCCTTTGGCTTTGGGATAATTGTATACACACCCCCTACACACACACAGAAAAAACAATAACAACAAACTCCCACTGGACACAGGCTGTGTGACATGGGTTGGTTATGGTGTCATTTCCATGAGCCCATCCCCCAGGAACTGACCCTTGCTGCCACAATCCAAGAAGTGTGGCTTTGGAGAGCAATGGGAGGAGGAATGAGTGAATGAATCAATGAATGAGGAAAAGAAACATCACTGAAATGAGGGTCCTTTTATCCCTGTCAGCTGAGGGAATATGTTCACAAAGCGTCTTTGCTGCCAGCATGCAGACTTGTATAGAATATGGGCACGCCCTGATGGCATAATGGTTGGTATCATTTGTATGCCACTGTCACAAAATCATCGTGAGGACCACTGTCCTTCCTGTCAGCCTTTCCCTTAACTGACTCTTAATAAAAACAAACACCAGTGTTGACTGAGATTTAAGTTCTTATTATTTCTGGCCACTGAGACCACGACAGAGGTGGAGGTGCTCATGACCTGGGAGTGGGGGGATGTGATTGATTAACCACAGCTAGCTATGGCCATCCACAGAGCACTGGCTGCCACACTCATTCACCATCATGAGATCCAAACTGGTTTTGCTTCAAGGTGGGCCCTGTATGTGTCAGGCCTACATTTCCTCATCCCCAAAGGACAGAGTGGCCTACTTTGACTCCGTAGCATCTACAATGTTCTTGGCCCAGAGGGGACTGCCAGTGGAGCATTTCTCAAGCTTCTGGGCTTTACTATGGTTAGTGCAGTGGAAAATAGGTACCTGTTTAAGTCTTTTCAATGGAAACAGTAAGCATGTGGGCCTTTTAATTTTTGCCTCCTTATTTATTAAGTGCATTCTTACTTTCTGCTGTCATACAGCATGGGACAATTCAGCAGAGATTTTTATTAATGCATGTGTCAGATTGTTGGGATTTAGCTTCTGGTCCAAGTAGGGCTGTGTCTGATGGAGATGCTCATAACGATGATTCTGACTCATTTAAGGTTATATGTGCCCTCATTATTTCTCAAAAATGTATGCTCCCTACATTTCCCCAGACAATGGACCTGCAATTATTTCCAGGGTAACTTTCACATCCTTATCTTGATTATTCCTTTTCCCCCAAGGCCATGTAGAGTTCAAATCTGGCTTATTCAGGGAACATCAGCAAGAGGGGAACAGTCAGCAACGCTTCTGTAGGACACAAGAGATGAGAGAAGTATTTCAGAAGGGCTTGAATATCTATGTTCACAGATACCCTATCTCGACGTCACAAGCCCCACCCACCCATGGCTAAGACTAAATAATTAGCAGGGTTACTCACAAGCAATGGAAGATTATGTATGTTATGGGAACATTTTTGGGGGAGGCCACCTGCTTTAGGCTATCGGATGCTCCCTTCCTCTCGCCTCAGCCCTCCCTTTCGTAGTGCATGGCTGGCTTCAGTGTCAAGGCTGTCCCCTCACGGAGGTGGTGTCAGCTCAGGTAAACACAATACAGAATTGCTGTATCTGCTCTGCATCCCTGTGCTTACACATTCCATTTGGGCCATGACCAATTCCACATACCCTGAGGGCTTGCTGCCTACAACTAATTTCTGGAACCAATTTCTATATCAGCTGAGATTCTGCTGCAACAACAGAAATCATTTCCGGCTGACTTTAAACAGGGAGAGAAATAGCGAATCCCCAGGGAGGGGGAGTCTGTATGTAATTAATCAGAGGCTCCTGAGGGAGCTCACAGGATTGAGGCCTGGGAGGCTTGCCTTGAAACTCTTTGGGACAAGGCTGTATTCACGTCAGCTGTGTCACCTTCTCAGATGACACATGTCAGTTATTCCTGTCCCTTTCATCACAGTTTTATAATTCTCAAGCTAGCATATGTGATGAGGCTAGCGTGAGCCACATGTCCAGTTCTGAGAAGAATCTGGACCTGTTACCAGGACCAGCAACAGAAGAAACAGGTGTCAGTATAGAAAACCCACTACCTCTCTACCCAATTTCCCTTTGTCCTGGGACATCTTTCCACTATGTTCATGATACAGGAGAGGACAGATCATGTCTTCCCTAGAAGGGTAGGTTGCAGCTCTGAGACTGGGGACTCTGGAACCACTAGCTGTGGCCTTGGTAGCAGGAATTCCTTTGTCAGCCTTCAGAATCTCCTGCTGTTTCTTCCAGGGTTCTCGGGCATTGTAGAGGCCAGGAAGGGGTTGGGAGCTTCCCCCTAGAAGGACGGCTGAAACTCAGGATCTCTGTTCTCCAGTCACACTGGGAAATATTTGGAAGGAATGATTCCATTTTATGTTTTCCACTGGGTAGAATAAACCGGGCCCTTGATAAACACTTGGCAAGAGGGAGGCTTCAGAGGGGACCCTTTCATCGCTTTGCCTATAGGACCTCTCTAGGGAGGACTGAACCATTTTTTGAGTTCTCTGATAGCATTACATTTCCTCCTAGCTGGGAGTGTGAACACTCACCGCACTGACAATAGACAGCCCTCAGATTCAGTTCAGGAAGAGCTGGCCCCCGGGGAACACTATCCTTCGGAGGACGGATACTCAGAAGGCCCCTGTTGCTCAGCCTGCACGAGATTTATGAAAGCCATCCAAGGAAGTGCTCTGTTCCCAGAAGTCTTGGGTTTCCAGAGATACCTGGCCTGAGGGTGGATATCAGCTTTATTCCATTGTGACCAGATGTCTATTTTGCCACAAAGAAGGGTTGCCTCCCAACACCAATCTAGCCTCTTTCCGAAGCTACCATTGACTTGTGGAAATAGTGCTGACTAGAAACAGTTAGGGTCCTCTCCAGAAAGTCACTAACATTCACCTGTCACCATGTCAGAAGTGGAGTCCCTCATCTGATTTCTATTATCCAGTGTCATTGTTCCTTTGTACCTGACTCTCATGCCTTCCACTGTTTATGTCTTTAGAAACATCCTCTTTAAAGCCCTCTTAACTGTGTCTTCAGACCTTTCCCCCAAGGGAACGGACCACTTTTTTGGTGCCTCATCTGTCCCATATTTCTGTCAAGGTACCTTAGTAATTATTTGTTTAGCCACCTGCCTTCTCCAGTAGATTACAAAATCCTCTGGGGAAAGATAGCACATTGTTCACCCCTCTGCATCCTGAGGGCCTGGCATCTTGATGTGAAAATCGTTCAGAACACTTACTGAACAAATGACTGTCCCTGTGTGCTCAGGACAGCATCTGATCAACGCTGGGTACAGGCAGCCTCGGGAGCTTGCGCTTGCTCCTCGGTAAAGCTCCATCTACGTCACCCGCTTTATAGAGCCTCATCAGGTTTGTTCCCTGATGTTGTGGTATAGATTTGCTAATAGTCTCAAAGCTTTTGCTTTAGCTGAGAAGTGTCACCACGTCTTCTCACACTGCCTCTGGTTCCCGAGAAGAGCAACTTGGAAGAAGAATGTCACTGTATCCTTCTATTTGAAGTGAAGTCTAAATTTGCCAAAGCCAGGTGTCAGAGTAGATTGGGAAACAACATTGCATGGCTGAAAGAAATAAGCAGAGTGGTTTTTGGCCCAGGATTTCCATTGCAACTTCACTTTCTGACCATGGGCTTTGCCACCTTTAAGTGGGACAAACTTTGTAGCCTTGTATGAACCTTAATTGAGAAGATAGGTGAAAAAACTAACAGTGCCCAGCACATAGTATATATCTATGTTGAATACAAGCAGCCAAATAAAGGAGCTGGCTACATGAGAATTTCCAGGAAGCATCTTAGAGCCTAGGAAGATGAGAAACACAGACTATTAAGGAGTCACTTTTGGAATAGCAAGAATGCTTTTAACCAACCCACTTCTCTTCTTCTTCCCCAGCAAATGTAAGAACTCCAAACACTTCTAGAGGATGACCCAACTCCTAGAGGTGACAGCAGCTTATTATGAACAATAATAATAATAACAACAATAATATAGGATATATGACAATGTGTATATTCTAGTTTGCTTCCTGATGCTACAGTAAAACACTACAGCCAAAAACAACTTGAGGAGAAAAGGGTTTGTTTCAACTTTCAGTTTATAGTCCATTACTGAGGGAGGCTGAGACATGAACTCAAAGCAGGAACCTGAAGGCAGGATCAGAGGCAAAAGGAAGACTAAATCAAAGGCCATGAAGAATGTGGCTTACCGGCCTCTTCTTCAAGGCTTGCTCTGCCTGCCCAGGGGTGACACCACACCCTACAGGCTAGCACTCCCATATCAAACATTAATCAAAAATTTCCCCCATGGACTTGCCTACAGGCCATCTGATGGAGACATTTTCTCAACTGAGGCTCCTCTTCCTAGATAACTCTAGCTCATTCCAATTTGACAAAAACTTCGAGGGATAATATATATGCATACATATATGCAGCAATGCTGTAGAAATGTGACCAACCTCTATCAAAACTCATGTTTAAGAAAAGATCTCAATATAAAACCAAATACACTGAACCAGATGGAAGGCAAATTGGGTAACAGCCCTGAATGCATTGGCACAGGAGACAATTTTGGAACAGATAGCACAGGCACTAAGATCAACAATTAATAAATTGGACCTCATGAAAGTGAAACACAAAGGACACTGTCAATAGGACAAGGGACAGCCTACAAAATGGGAAAACATTTTCACCAACTCCATACCTAATAGAGGTCTAATATCCAAAATGCATAAAGAACATTTGGTTTAATTTGGGACCCATGCCAGAGGGGAAGCCCATGTCCTGTATGGCCAGAAACTGGAGACTAGGCTAAAAATAGAAAAGAAAAATCAATTCAATGATTCCTAATGATATCCTGCTATACTCATAGAGAGGTGTCTTCTCCAGGCTTCCCCCAGCAGCAGGTGGGAGGAGGAAAGAGTCTCAATTGGAGGTCCTCACTGGTGCTTTCCCTCAGAGATTGGAGATCCCTGAGGAAGAGGGGGAAAATGTGGGAGTCAGAGAGGATGAAGGATACCAGGAGAACATGGCCCACAGAATCAGCTAAGCTGGGCTCACATGGGCTGATAGAGGCTGGAGCGGCAAGCATGGGGTCTGCGTGGGTTTGTACCAGGTCTTCCACATACAGGTTATGGCTGTTAGCTTAATGTTTTTGTGGGACGCCTAACAGTGGGAATGGGCATATGTCTGACACATTCCTATTGGACTGCCTTGTCAGCCTCAACATGAGGGCTTTTGCCTTGTCTTATTGCATCTTGTTTTGTCCTCTCTTAGAAGTCTTCTCTTTTCTGAAGAGGAAACAAAGAGGGAGTACATCTGGGGAAGATGAAAGGTATGGAGGTCCTGAGCAGAGTAGAAGGGGGGAAACTGTGGTCAGGGTGTATTATTATAAGAGAGAAGAATCTATTTTCAATAAAATGTTAAAAATTAAAAAGAAAAAGGCTATTCATAGTGATGCTGTGCATTCTGGCCTGAAATTGACAATACTCAGATGACCAGGACAGAAGAAGGGATAAAGTAGCCCTGATGTATTCATACAATGGGATATTGTACATCAATGAGAAAAATAGGTACACTCTATGCTAGACATGGATGAATCCCATCTCTACAGTACAAAGTGAAAGAAGCCAAGCACAAAGGACTACATGCTCTGTAATTCCATTCATATGACTCTTGAAAGCAAGTGAGTTACAGCTACGCCATTAAAAAATCAGGATAATGGTCACCCTGGAGGGAAGAGTGTTGACAGCGAACGTGGAGGGTGGCTTCTGAGACACCACTAATATTCTGTGTTTTATCATGGCGGAGATGACATCCATGTGTCTAAATCGTAAGGCATTTATGATTTGTGCTTTGCTACATGTGGATTTTATAATTCAGTTTTAAAACTTCTACTAAAATATTGCCACAAATACATACAAAGGGTGGTTTATAGCAAGCCTTCTAAAACAGTGGTAATTTAGGATGCCTGAGTAAGTCTTGGAAATCCAATACCATTCCATGACAGATTGAAGACAGAGTCAGTTCCCACATCCCAATAAAATGATGCTCTACCTCATTGTCTGAGACTAGCAGAGCCTTTTGGGACAGACTCCAGTTCTAGCATTTCTTTGAAAATGCATTCAATTACAGGCTCCATTCTTCAGAAAATATTTTCCCAACTTAGAAGATATTTCCCACTTAATTAGACAAGTTTACCCCCTACCCCAGTACATCTCATGAACTTTGAAAAGTTAATCTCTTTACCCCCAAATTTTAGATCCATCATTCCACTGAATGAAATTATAGTTGATGCCAACTTTGTTTTTCATAAACTGCAGGCTTAAGAACCTCAATCTAAAATAGTACCACGTAAATTCTGTCACCCCAACTGAAAAATGCTAGAAAATATAACCCAAGACATGAGACATGGCAACATATATTGATCTTTTCATTAACTGTTTATATCAAAGACAGAAATCAAACCTGGTACAATTAGTACAACCTTAAAATTGTTGGAACTCTCCTTCAGAAACTTTTAAATGCAAAAACTGGATGGCAAGGAAATTCATTTATTGCAAAATTGCTACATACAAAAAGTATCTGTGCCCTACACATCTCCTAATAGTTTTAGATAATGTGAATTTGTATTTTTTGGCTGAATCAGAAAAAGATGGCCAGTATCTACTGTGTAATGTTGATATAGTATGCTCAGGCAGGGTTGCACAAGGCAATTTCTATTATCAAGAACCAGGAGTCACTAGCTGTGCCTATTTCAGATACTGCTGGTTGGTGGATACGTCTCAACTCCCTCTCTTTGGCTACTTTTTACTACATAAGAAGAGGAGTTAAGTTGCTTCCCATCTTCTATTGTGGTTAGAGATTGTTGCTCTATAGTTATAGCCAGGGGGATTTAAGTTGAAGTTTACTGAAAGTCTGTTTTATGATTTAGATATCCAGCGAGACACACACACACACACACACACACACACACACACACACACACAATCTCTTCTTGCATTAACTATGGATAATGTTGTAAACTTCAGCAGGTGCCTTGCAACTGTGCAGTATAGGTGATCCAACTAATGAAAGCAAGGGGGCAAACTAACGGAGGAAAGCGGGCCCACTTTCAAACACAAAAGGCCATTGTGGAGAGAAGATCTAGAATATTTGGTAAACAGTGATAAACACCCAAGATAGGAAAATTATAACAGTCTACATCCTGTGGACATATCTGCTTTTATGCATACAGAGCCTTATGACATCAAGGGTACCCACATACTCCATTCAAGAAGATCATCTCAAATCAAGTTTGGTAGTATTGGGAGAAATAAAATGAAAAAGCTCTATGTAGAACACAAGTTTCCCTCCAGAATCCTAACTCTCCCCACTGTGACTGTCACTGGGAAGACACACGAGTGTTCAGAAACACACGGACTTTGAGAAAACTCTTGAGTGTTTCTGGACCACAGGAAGTAAGTATAGTGGAGCTTGGCCAGGAGCTGGATGAGGACAAGAGAGAACAAGAAGCTCTCTTTCTCAGAGCTCTATTCACACAACTCTCCAATGCCCTGGTGCAGTCTTTGCTGCTTCCAAAAGTTAAGGCAGCCCCAGCAATGTTTTATCTTCTTAGTGGGAGCTGGTGTTTCACTTCAAAGGACATATTCCATATAATGTCCTAGTTCATTCCCCATATGATCCAGATCACAATTTCTTAAACCTTCCCTTCTCACTTTACATGAATTAAATAGGTCTACAAATCAAATTGGCAATGCATCATAAAGACATTTATCTTAAAACACTTCTTTGGTTTATTCATGTAATTTTTACCATTTATTGGAGGTAGAATTTGCACCTTAACGAGATGGTTATGCTTTTTCATTTTTACATAAAGAATTAAATCTTGGCTAAATATAGATCGCCTTCAACATTTTACAGATTTGACTGTTATTTTGATATCATAATTGTCACTATGAGAACACAACATCACATAAATATATAGTACAAAATAGCTAAAGAATGTCTTTGGCCATTTCAGAGATTGTTGGAAATTCTGTCCTAATCACCTGTCTAAAGTTTTTGAATGATATTTTATACAACTTGAGTCAACAACTTAGCAGCAATTTTAAAAATCAAACTTAACTGAAGTCAATTGAAAGGTTTACAAATCTAACACAAGGTTCTTTGTTTTCCTTTCTCAAACCACTGTGTTTCTGTAACAGAAAAATAAAAACTTGCCATGAATAATAAAAGAACAAGAATTTATACTGTACAGTGATCTCAAATTCAAGTCGATCATTTCAGGCAGAAGTCAGGGGCATGTTCTGAATACAGTATAAAGTGCACAAGTGAAGTCCTGTGATGGCCCAGGATAAGCACGACTAGAAACACCACGGATTTATTGTGTGTTTGATTTTGAATTAAGCTTTGTTTGTTGAGTGTTCATAAAATTTTTACTGCTGTCAAAGTTTTAATGACCCTGCCACATTCAATTATACAACTCTACAGAGTCCTCAAAGCTGGGCTCTAGATCACAGACCCCCTGAACATGCTATAGAGACAATAAGTTTCCAAACTTTTATGGGATCTATCTATGATCCCCAGGCACTAATATATCTCTCAAAAATGTCTAAGGTCCTCAGCACTATTAGAACATCAGTAGGTGACTGATGCGTTGTTTGCACAATCCATAGCTCCTCAAAGAGTAGGCAGCAATGAAGGTGCACTGTGCACCCTGCCAGGTGAAAGCGAACAGCTCAAGACGGTCCTTAGTGACAAAGTCCTACACAATAGTTGCAGAACAATTTCCATGTTATGCCCATGTTCATCCTGTGAGATTTTATTTCTGAAACAATAGCTGTAATGATTGTGAACTTCTGATCAAATTTGTAGAGTTTTGCAGTCATTCTCCAAGGTCTGTCCATTTGCCTTCTGCACACACCAACATATAATTTTAAATGGGATATGGCAGACAACCAGGCTTTAATCTGTATAGTTTCTTCTACAATATCGCCTTGCTTTTAAATTATTAGTCCATAAAGGAGAATAAGTTTTAGAAGCTTCTATTTAAGGCTTTCTGATTCTAAACCCTTAATTCTGAACTCCAGGAGCAAACGTGGTGGTTCTATTAGTTGCTGAGTAGTCTGTTCTAATTATGCATTAAAGAACTTGCAAATAAGCATAATGAGGATCAATAAACCCAGTGGGATTACTGTGGCTGCACTGGGCCTAATTTATCCTCAAATTTTCATAAGCATTTGCTTTGCCAGTAGACTACTGTGGTATTTGGATCTGAAATGAATTATATAGACTCAGGGCCAGCATCTGGCAATTCTTGAGCACTCTGGGCATGGGTTTCTCTTGTGTAAGTCACCCCTAGTAAGGAACTTCAGAGCCATTTGAAGAAGGTACAGATAAGGACCTGGTGGTCCTGCTGCAAGGTCTGATCTCAGCAGAACTAAAGGGGTCTGGGCCTGTGAAGTGGCATTTTCCTCAAAATTAGAATGAGTGTCAAGACTTCCAATTTTGGAATCTCAATCCAGGTCTTTGGCCACTAGACTCTAGCTTTGCCCCTGTGTATCTGTCTTTTCTATGGTCAACAAGCCATTACCAAAGATTAAAGATGGCCACTTGATTTATTCTGCTCACTGTGGTGGCTATGGTCACTTTATCCCAGAAATTTGTTCCTGTGGCCTGTTTTCTGCCACTTCAGAATTCTATCATCTCCACCAGTGAGACCATCTCCAGTCCTGTGGTTGATTGCAACCGCCATTTAAGATTCCTAGTGCTCCCCTCACCAAAGTTCTTCTCAACACAAGGAGTGAAGCTACAATTCTCTCTGTGGGCTTGATGGGACTGGGTAGGTATAGAATTAGTAGGAGACAAATATACTGCAACATTTTTCCAAAGCTTTGCTACCTTTCATTCTATACTATATCAGGGCAGTGGTCTCTGAATACATTAATATCTCTGAGCTTAGGTTCTGGTCAACTAACTAAGCAACCATATCAATTAATTCAGTCTGACCCACTGCTGTAGACAATCCTCTTTGGTCTGCCACACTATTAATCCTTCAGAAGACTATTTTCTAGATTTGTGATTATGTAAATTGGCCTAATTCAGCCATTATTCTGGAGTAACCACTTCCCTCTGAGAGAGACTTTGCACCTGCCCTCCAGAATGTGGGTAGCCTAACTCTAAGTATGTCTACAACTAATGAACATGGAAAACTGGACGCAGAAAAAGAAATGGTACTGAGAAGGGAGCTGGAGGCAGATACAAATCATCCATTGTTATTGGCAAGAAAATGATAGAACATCCCAAAGTAAAAATGCCCAAGTTCCCTTTTCTCTAGCCTTCCCAGTGCTTCCCAGTGGCAGAATTTAATAGAAAGCTGTCTCACCTGGGAAGTACAGTCCCAGTCCCATCATCAGAGAGCAGAGTATGAAAGCACACTTTTGAAGGCAGGAACTGATCCTGGTGCGGCCCCAGAATACCTTTACTTATTCATTTCCCACACAGCATCCACTCATCTCCTTCTGGGAAAAATGTCATTAAGTTTTAAACCACCCTTTTGCCATTTTCAGTCTATTCAAGTGAGACAAAATGACCCATCCCTAATTCTAGAGGTGAGCCCGAGATGGTTTTAGCTAGTCAGAATATCAAATCACACTAGTCACAATGAGGAAGGAATAAAGAGGCACTATAACATAATTCAATTAAAATGAATGAGCTGCACAAAAACTCCCTTACACATTCTCAGTCAAGGGCAGGAAGAAGCTGGAGGCTGATGCTGAACACCTGGAGGCTGGCACTGCACACATCTTCACTGGAACTTGAGTGGTGGCATAAAGCTCAAACATGGAAGAGAATGGCACTGAGATAAGGCCAACTGGGTCTAGGTGACATTGCATGAGAGCCCCCATTAAGTTAATACCAGCAATTGTTTCAAAGCATTTATATTTTGACAAGCATATACTTCCTTAGTGAGGAGCTTGAAGGCCCTGCTGTGTTTGATACCTACTCAATGCGCTGCTCCAGAGAACACTCTCTCTCTAATAGTAGAGCCCGTTCCAAGACACATGAGTTGTTCTGTCAGAAGCCATTCACAGCTTCGCCCAGCCCACCATTATATTTTACAGCCACTGCTAAATTTTACACTTATGATCAAAGACTAGAACAAAAAATAACTCCCTATAATCATATCAAGTTCTGTAGCCGTATCTTCTTATCACAATGCTCACACCCAAATAATATTCTCAAGTAAGCCTATTATGAACTTAAATGTTTCAAATGATACAACACACTTGAGGTGTTATCTTCCAAGGAGGCAGAACCAGGAAGATTGCGAGTTCCAGGACAACCTGGGTAATGTAGCAAGACTCTGTCTCAAGCAACAGCAATAATAACACACACACACACACCCCCACACACACAAAGAAACAGACACCAAATATTAGATACTTGCAGACTTCTGTTAAGTTTTGAACTAGCTCTGAGTCCTGATACTTAAAAAAAAAAAAAAAGAAAGCAGGAAAAAAAATCAAATTTACATAGTCCTCACACTCTGATGAAATGAAGTCTGGTTTGGTAGAAGAAAGGTATTAATATTGATTCCATTTTCTCCAAAGTGGTAAGTGTGTTCCATAGTTTGCCCCTCCCTATTCACTACGCTATCCTGATGGAGGAAGAGTTGATTTCCAAAATGTATGAACAAGAAGTAAAGACAAACCTGCTGCCCAATAGTCTGAAAGGACAATGTGAAGCTGATTGAAATTAAGCCTCTTGCCCATAGTCTCTGGGCTAGAGAGTGGGGCAGCTGGCACTTGAACTCATGTTCACTGCTTTCCAAGGTCAATGCCTCCCTGTAACAGTTGGCTTCTCTTTATATAATAAACCACCAGAAGCAATTAATGTCTGACCATGAAAGGTTTATTTTAGAGGGGCCAAAGTCTGGTATTCCACCACTTTGCATATCTTGCAAGGCATATTGTTGCAGGACAAAAAGATTTATATCACGAACCCCGAAACAGAAAGAGACTAGAAGTGCACCAGTGACAACGCACCATTCAATAAGTCCCACCTTTCAAGGGTTCCCCTCGGTAGCACCATAGCGGGTTCCAGCACCTATCAAATGGACTTTTGGGGACATTGTACACCTATACTATAGTACCTCATCATTAAAATTGTGTGTAGATCATCTAGTGCCTTAGAGGGTCCAGGATCTTCACCTATTTGGTAAGCTTTCCCAACAATCTTCACTTTACATATAGAAAAACCACAGACTATTTTTCTTGGTACTAAGCAAAGCAGAGTTCCATTTTGAGAAACATCTTGAATAAAATATATTGGATACTTGCTGGACAATCTAGTTAAGTTTTGACTTGATAAAAATGGAGTATTTTTCCAGATGGATGTCCCTTCTATAGATGAAATATCCTCAGATCTTAGCTCTCCAATGGCATGGCTGTGGGGAACTAAAAAAAAAAAAAAAATCCAATCCAGGAAAAGAATTTAGGATTCTGGTGGCTCTGCTGAATAAGAGGACAGAGAATGGGCACTAGTCTGTTTCTGGTCTGTTTCTCAAATCACCATTGTCTAGAGCAGGCCCGTGGCACAGGCTGGGTCTCTCTGCCTATTTATGCTGGATTCGCCACACTGCAACTAGGATGATCTTTCTAAAATGCAAATTTGAGCCTGACATTCTCCTGCTTGAAAACCCTTATTAAAGGCTGCACATTGCCTTCGGGAAAAAGTCCAAGATTTTAAATTCATTCCTTTATGACTAAGCCCTCATGGCATGGCCTCATCTATTAGCCCTCCTTTTCTCCCCAAACCTGTTTTCTAGTCACAGTGAGCAACTTTTAGCCTCCTCCTCCTCCCCCACGGATCCTCCCCCACTCTCTGGATTTTCTCCATGCCTCTTCTCTAAGCCCCGCCTCTCTCCCTGCCCTTTCCTGCCATCTTTGCCTGGCTAACACCTACTTGTGGTTCAGGAAACCAGATTGGATCTTTCTTTCTTTGGAAACCTCTCTGACTCCTCAGTCTGGAGAGAGAAATGTCAGGACTTGGGGTTGCCCCCATCCTGGTGTTCCCACCCCCTCACTCTGGGACATTAGAATCATTCGGTTCTCTGCCAAGATCTCAGGAGAAGTTACCAGGTATAAGTTATAGCTGAGGGTGGAGGAAGTGCTAAGCTGTGGACAGACTTAGCATAGCTTAAAGATGATTAACTGGAAAACCCAATCAGCTTAGCTGGGGCAGTAGCCTCTGAACCAGGGGCCTAAGCCTGTGCGTCCCAAAAGCACAGAGGTGAGGAGAGAAGGAACCATAGCTGTTGGCATGTCTGGAGTGTGTAGGATGTGAAAGGCCAGTGCATCAATGAAGGGGGCTTAAAAAAAGAGAATGGGGGGTTCAGAGAAATGTGGCGTGACAATATGGGGGAAAGGGGTGCCCAGGCGGGCCCTTGCCCAAGCACCTCTTCCCCCTGAGGGACCACAGGCACACAGACATGGTATAGAATAGAGTTTATTCAGGGTAGAGGTTGGGAGTTAGTGATATAGTGGAAGTAGAGAAAGGCAGAGAGAGAGAGAGAGAGAGAGAGAGAGAGAGAGAGAGAGAGAGAGAGAGTAGTGGAGGCCGGCCATGACCACTTAGAGAGAGGGGGAGGGGAGGGGAGCCCAAGGGGCAGAGAGGTGAGAGTAGGATGAGAGAGGGGGAATGGGGAAGAGAGAGAGAGAGAGAGAGAGAGAGAGAGAGAGAGAGAGAGAGAGAAGGGGCAAGTAGCCCCTTTTATAATGGGCCAGGTCTATGGGGCGGGACATACCTGGCTATTGCCAGGTAAGTGTGGCGTGGAGCTTAGACAGAATACCAACAGGATGAAGGGACACCATCTGCCAATGCTGGGCTTCATGAGGCCCTTTATTTTGATGTATTTGTAAGGCTTATGAGTGAACTCACTCTCTCTAGAAAAGAGTGCACCAGTGGCTCAGAGCTCATGTGCAGGATGCCTACTGTGCTGCCTTCCTGGTCCCCAGTTCTCCCAACAGCAGAGGAAACAAGTTGTGGTTTGTCAGGAAGATGCCTCAGGAAGCCACAGAAGGCTTACACTGCTCTATCCACCTCTCTTCCGGGGGTCCTGTCACTTTGAGACAAACTTCCACCTCTGAGAGCCCCAGTTTCTTATCTGTGAAATGGGGTTGGATACCTTCCTTGCTTACCTCAGGGGTTGCGGAGAGGATCAAATAAGATAATGGTTACGAAAGAGCTTTGAACACTGTAAAGTGCCATGGAAATGTTGAGAGTGTGATTAGGAGACAGCCACTGGCCCCCACACTCACTTCAAAGGGGAGAAACAGGGTGGAGAAAGCTGCCATGCTCTGCTTTTGAAGTGCACAAGAGCTGCTCTCAGCAGAGGAAAACAACGAAAACAACGTTGCTGCTTAAAAGGCAACTTTCAAAACAACCATTTTCCCTCTGAAGGGAGAACATAGTCGGGAGTACTTCAAAGACTGGGGGAAATTTCCAGAAAAAAAAAATGACGTTCTCAATCCAACTCTTAGTCAAGGAACAGTTATTTTAAAAACCTTCAGAACTCTTCATTTATTTTAAAAGAATTTTAATGCGTTTAAAAATTAAAAACTGTTAAGAGGGGTAGAGAAAGGCCTGCTTGTTCCCTGGCCCTTCAGAGCCCATTGCAGCAGGTCTATGTAATGAGCCTGGTTCATCTGATCCTTCCTCTGATTAAACATTCTCCCTGTCCTGATAAATTTGTTACTGAGAACAAGTCACCAGGAATAGCACCATCTCCTATCCATCTCTGACACCCAGCTATCACACATACTCAGGTTATTTAGTATATTCTTTTCCTTCCTTCTCTTTAAATATGCTAAGGACAGTTTCAAGGGACCAATGCAGAACCACAATATTATATCTGACATTTTTAAGCACGTATTTATTACTATTATTATCATCATAATCATCATCATTATCACTATTATTATTTTTTTGTCTGTATGCGGGTATGCATGTATGTCTGTGCATTTGTGTTTAGAAACTGGAAGACAACCTTAGCATCATTCCTCAGGCACTACCCACCTTGTTTTTCTTTGCTTGCTTTTACTGTGATGAAGTCAATTGCTGGCTCATAACTTCTGCAGTAACTCAGGTCAGTAAGCTAATGGGTTTCAGGGATCTACCCACTCTCTGTCTCCTCAGGACTGTGGTTGGAATTGTGCTCCACCATGTCCAACATTTCTTAGGTGGGTCCTAGGGATCAGACAAACTCAAGTCCTCATGCTTACAAAGCAAGTGCTCTACCCCCTCAATACTTTTCTGAGACCTTGATTATTTATTGTTA
The DNA here is from genome assembly GCF_947179515.1 of Apodemus sylvaticus. Taxonomy (NCBI): domain Eukaryota; kingdom Metazoa; phylum Chordata; class Mammalia; order Rodentia; family Muridae; genus Apodemus; species Apodemus sylvaticus. The sequence continues at coordinate 21,871,806 of NC_067478.1, forward strand.
TCAAAATGATCTCACTACGTATCACAGGGTGGCCTGAAACTCACTATGTAAGACAGGTTGGTCTCAGATTCACACTAATTCACCTACCTCAACATTCCCAGTGAATGCTGAGATCAGAGGCAGGAGTAGGCTTACCTAGTAAGACTCTTATATAAAACAACTGAATTTAAAGATAAACAAAGCTCAAATTCAGTAGACTGTAATTTCTGCATGTCTGGCCATGACACTCCCCCACCTCACATACAACCCCAACCCCCCACCCCCACCCCCGCCAGAAGCTGGCCCACTGGAAACTGGACAAACTTATTTGGAAATGTGACTGTCTTCTCCTTTCCCCCCCAGCATCCTGATGAGAAAACAGTCTAGGGTTGAAGGCCCCAAAGTTCTGGAGAAAACAAATTTGCCTCATCTCTGCCCTGAGAGTCTTTCCAGGCTCCTCTGGCCACCATACAAGGAGGTTTCTGGGAGATTTGTCTTATTTTTTCCATAGCTCCTATCAAATTAGATGCTTCTTAGCTAAAGTCCAAAGCTCAGTAGAGTGTTCACATTTTCTGCTCTTAGGAAACACACACATACATCAGAGAGCACCAAGGGGTTGGGCAGGGAGGGTCAGCTAGAAATCAAGGAGATGACCCGTAGAGAAAGAGCTCTTTCCTCCCACACTTCCCACTGGCTCTGGCTCTGGCCTCAGACTGTATTTTTTTTTTTTTTTTTTTTTTTTTGCAAAGGGCTTTGAAGACACAAGTGAAAGAAATCTCAGTGGTCGGAAGCCAGAGAAAGGCAGCTGCCAAGGGAAGATTAGTCCTAGGGAACAGAGAAAGAGCACCAGCGAGCAGGGTGACGTCATACGGAAGGGCAGAAGAAGGGTTGTCTGAGTCCCAGATCTTCTGCCACAGTTTTAAGCAACCCATTTAATTAAAGTTGTGTCTCTTGCTGGCATGAGAGCAGTGGAAGTGTCAGTTTGCTTGTCAGGAGCTCCTTTGCCTGGAGCACAGATCAGAGCATGGGTGGCCATGTGCCAGGCTTCTCTCCAGCACAGATGGGAAGGCCAGGGGTAATTACCCTGCCCTGGCCACTTGCCTTCCTGTGTGAAATTATAGGAAAGTAGGAGACAGTGTATCCACCTGATTCTTATTCTACATCATTTCCAGGGAAGGAATAAAGACAAGCACACACCGTGCTCTGACTGGAGCAGGGAGGCTGTGCGGAACCTTCCCCCTCTCAGGACAGTTTTGTAGGAGAACAAGCCTGCTGTGGAGGTAAGCTGTGAACTGCGTTAGCTATGGAGACTGTCTGACCCACGGCTCTCCAAGTCTAACTAGCTGATGGAGCTGTCTAATCTTTGCAAGGCACAGGGAAAGAGATTACCCATCTCTGCCCTCAGCTGTGGCTTGCCATGTCTCCTGGCCGTCTCCTCTGTCCAATCTTTAATCATATCACTAGACAATCCTGGGCTATCTGCTCACTACCAGTTTTGAGATTTCTGCCTCGTCACTAGGAATCAAGGTTTGGGAGGAGAAAGTGTTACTTGATCTCTTGACTGTCCTCTTGTTTTACACTTGGTATTGAGGAGAGGTGTGGATGGCCTGTGGGGTGTGTTAACCAGAGGTCAGTGTGCGCACCTCAGCTTTGTTAGTCCTCATGTTGGTGTCCTATGTAGTTACAATGCTGAGGCATCTGGTTTATCATCTCCCTGCTTCCATGTTCTGATACCATTTCTTGGTCCCGATGCTTTCCTCCCTGCATGATCTCTGAAAAGCCCTTTTCTCCATATTGAAAAGAGGCTCTGTGTTGCTTCTTTTTCTTTACCCCTAACCACCAGGCTCCTCCTACCTTCTCCCTCTCTACCTCTCTTCCTGCTGGCCCCTGCACCCCTACATTTCATAGAGCTCTTCTTTCTTGTCCCCCAGAACGTAGTCAATGGTCCTCCACTAAGACAGCCCTTCCTGGATCTCTGAAGCTAAAGGACTCCAGGCCCATATACCTTCATATCCGTTTCTCACAAGCCTTGCTGTTTTGAATCTTGGAGCATTGGGTGACAAAAGAGGCCAATGACTGTAGGTTGTGTTTTTCCTCATCCTTTGTCCACTGGACTTGCAGGTCGCAGGCAGGAGATTGAAGCAGGGTAGGAGGTATAGGCTGAGAACTTCCCGTTCCTGCCTGAGGTCATAGCTTCAGTGATGGTCAAGGCAATTGGAAACCTTTGAAGGATGTTAAGCAGAAGGAGGCATCATCCGGTACACTTTCTGAAAACATCAGTGTGATTGCTCTGTGCAAAATGTATTGGATTTGAGGAAAGGATTTAGGAGGCAGTCCCAGTGAGAAATGATAATGGCTTGGACCAGAGTGATTGCAGCTCAGAGGGAGAGAAGTGGGCAGATTAAAGCTGTCTTTGACGGAAGGATTAACAGAAGTTGGTGATTGTTTGGGTGCGATGCTTGAGGGAGAAGTTGGGTTAGAAATGACTTCCTGGTTTCTAGTTTGGGCAACTGTGTAGACAGAATGACATTTATCATGATGATAAAAAGTTAGATGAAACGGACATTGCTCTGTTCAGGGGTAAAGTTCTTGTGTATTTCTGTGGTCATTTTTCTCTCTGAGCCCACAGCATGTTTTATCTATCAAATCTATTACCTATCACCTATGCATCTTATTATCTGTTTATATGCTATATACTTTTCGTTGACATTTGGACTGTGTTATGCATACTGTGTGATTATCTTATGTTCTAATTGTTTGCTGTATGTAGATAGAATATTTGATGACATAAGATATAGTTACTTTACCAAATTCATAACTTAAACCCTGTAGCAGCGTATTGTTTTGGTGTATAAATTCCTTAAGATTTTTCATGGAAACAAAATACTGCTTGTGAATAATCACAGTTTACTTTTCTTATTGACAATCTGTGAGGCTGTACTTCTATAACTTACAAAGGCTAGAATCTCAGATCTATGAGACTTTTCCTTGGAAAATATGAACAAACATTTTTTCACCCAAGACAGGGAAACAACAGACCAGAGTGCAATTCTACCAAAGTCCAACTTGACAAACCAATATGCATTTATGAAGGGTTACTTACAGCAATAGGAGCCGGTCAAAGACAGTCATATGACTACATAGACATCCCAGACTTGGTGATAACACTTAGAAGCTGCAACCTTTGAGATCCCTGCAGGGATCAGAGTCCTTCATGCAGCAGAGACAGCTTGGGAAGGGGCCATGTGGCTTTTGCTAGTTTCAGGAACTTCCTGAGACTTGTTAGTTCTTCCTGTTCTAAGTCTCCTGGGCCTCCTGCCTGGAAGAAATTTGTTACCTAGCAACCTGCCACACCAAACTTGGTAGAAATGACAAGACTAAATACTGAAGCTTCATAGAAGAAACACTCAGTGCTATGTCATAAAATGTAATATTAGCTATAGGATTAAATAGTCCTGTGCCATAAAATGTAATATTAGCTATGAGTTGAGGGAAAGGCAGAATTTTTAAAAATAATATTGATATGATTCCTTCTTAATTCTGAGAGGCTTTTAAAATCATCAGTGAGTATTGGATTTTGCCATTTTTCTGTATATGTTGAAATGATTACTTTCCCCTTTATTCATACTGATTTTTAAATGCCACTCTACTGTGGCATTTCAAGTCTCTAGTGTTTACATAAACAACCATACATTGAATCTACAGAGGTGGCTAAGAACACTTGCTACTCTTCCAGAGGACCAGAGTTCAATTCCCAGCACCCACATCAGGTAGCTCATAACTACTTGTAACTCCAGGTTCAAGGGATCTGATGGCTTTTTCTGTCCTCTACTGGCACCTATAGACATATGCATACACTAAGATAGGCTACAACATACATGTAGACAACCTCACAGTATAGTCCCTGAGCCTCTGGCTCTTACTCTCTTTCTGCCTTCTTTTGCAATATTCCTTGAGCATAGATATAACTACATGAGGAAAGCCTATGAGGCCTCAATCCTACACAATGAGCTACAGGCAACTGAGTAAATCTCGGACTATAGCTCTTCCCAGGGAAGAGTACTCCAACTGGGTGATCACTGGCAAAAGGGCAGCCCTGAAAACATACATGCAAGTTACATTATATGGACTCAACATGCTATATTTAGAAATATATATGTATACACAGATATAAATATACATGTGATAACAATTGATGAATAAAAGAGGCCATGAATTTGAAGGAGAGTTGGGAGGAGTACAGGGGAGGGTCTCTGCAGAAGAAAAGGGAAGGGAGAAACACTGCAATTAAAATACAATCTCACAAAAACTATACATACAAATAAAATTATTTTGATAAGAGCTTTACATGTATACAGTGTATGTATGTGTACAATGTATGGATGTGTGCAATGCATACAACTCAACAAGTCTAAAGACATGTAGACCCCCTTGAAGCCATTGTCCTAGCTATAAGCATATCCATACCTTCCAAAAGTTTCCTTATACTCTTCTCATATATTACTTTGTCATAAGAACATGTAACATAAGACCTGTCAGTGAATGTTCTTTATATACAGAAGCATGGTTTTATTCAGGCACAGTGCTGTCCAGCAGACCACTGGACTGAAGAAACTTTGTGCCCTTTACCCAGCACTTTCTGGATTCTCTTTCCCAGACCATGGTAACTAATATCCTATTCTTTCTGCTTCTATGCGTTTGTTTTAACTTCCTCATGTAAGTTTCATCATGGGATATTTCTGCTTCTAAATATGGTTTGACAAATCTATCCATGATGCAAAAAATGGCAAGATTTCCATCTTTTTCAAGGCTATTAACAAGTAAATATTCCATTCTACGTGCTGCATCTTAAACCCACTTATCTGTCAGTGGACATTGCCTCCACACCTTGGATGATGTGGATGATAATGGACATAAAAGCAAAGGCAATCTCTACAAGGTGCTGATTGATTTTGTTCTAGGTATAAATATCATTCAGACAGTGTTTATTTATAATGGATGGATTCAATAAGCTAATATTTTGTTAAGTCTTTTATGTCTACCTTAAGGCGTTTCTTTTTCTCTTTTATGAAGTATGCGATCCTTGCAGTTGAGATATAGCCTTTCAGAGGGAGGGCTTGAATACTCCAAGTCCTCACCAGGGATTTTTCACCCTGATAGATATGAACTCTAGTGTCTCCCTATTCCACAGCATCTGCCCACTGCTGCACACATAACCATCTCCCAGGACCCTCAGCTACTGTGAGTGCTAGACATGCTCCCTCAGTTCAGTGAGAGTTTGCTTCTGTTGGGATCTACCTCTTTGGATCCTAGTATAGAGGCACCCTCGAGCAGAGAGCACCCTCAAGCAGAGAGCACCCTCGAGCAGAGAGCACCCTCAAGCAGAGGAACTTGCGACCATCTCCTGATGTGACTCTCTTGCAAGGATTTTGGAACTTGGCTTTGCCTGTTTCCCAATAGTTGTGAACAACCATACACATTTATGTAATTTTTTACAACATGATACTAATTTGATTATAGTAGCATTTATAGCCTTATTTCCTAGACAGGAAGGTGGGTTAATTTTGGGAATTCCTATTATTTTAATTTTGCTTTTTTGGTATATCTCCAAATGATCTACCATCTCTTCTTGAGTCTGTGACTATTTTTTATCTTTCTACTTTCTAAAGGCTTTCCATAATGTCAACTTCCAATTTTCCCAGTGATCTCTTCCTTGTTGTCATTCCTTACTTTAGTATTTAAGGATACATTCCCGATCTCTGAAAGCTAATCTTGGTAACCTCTTTTCTTTGGTTTCATGGAGATAGGAAACGGGAAGCATGGCTGATCACAATACAAGATGCCCCCCTTGTGGATATTCAAGTCACCTGGGCCTTGACCATATGGACTGCTGGTTGACTTGTTTCTTGGGGAATCCTCAACTCCATTATCTTCACCTATCCCTCTAGACTGGTCAGATGCCCCAGAGAAGAACCTTCTTATCTTTTTGGAAAGTCAGATCTGGCTGCTAGAGTTCTGATGGCTGAAATTGAAAGGGTACCTAGTGGCTGGGACAGTCCGCATACAGTCTTGCATACTCTGGCTTCTTCTGTTATGATACCCTTGAATTTGTATGGGCCTGATGTTCCCTTAGAAAGAGGCTCTCTTTTCTCCTCTTGCAGTAGTCTTACAAAATAGAGAAGCAACAGCAATTTGGACTTACTGTGGGGAGGAGTGCAAATTGACAATTTCTAGCATCCTAATTTCACGCCTGTTGTATTCCACTTCCAGCAAACGAGGACCAGTAATTTCTGAATGTTTAGAAAAATTAAGGTTAGAAACTAGTTTACTTTCCTGCTGCAGCCTTTAGATTCCAGTTTTCTTCACATTAACTCAAATGGTGCAAGCGGTATACAGTGTTGCACACCTATAATCCCAGGTACCTGGGAGGAGGTAGGAGAGCCACAATGTTGATACCTTCAAGGCTATGTCATGAGCTCAATATCGGGCTATGCAACTTAGAAAGATGCTATCTCAAAATGAAAATGATAATGGGGATACAATAATAGAGTGATTGCTTAACTCTTTTTTTTTTTTTTTAGCTCACATAAATGTAGGATTCACTCTTCAGTATGTAAAAGAAGCCTGAGAATTTAGTCATTTATTTTTCTAATGTCTCCTTTATAGTATTTTGGAAAAGACCCCTCTCTTTATTTTTCAGGTAGAATGTTAGTTTGATATCTTGCAGGGCATATAGTCACAAAGGAGAAACAAGCTTGGCAATATATTTCAGATTTTCTAAAAATACAGAGTACTAGGGCGAATGTTCACCTTGTCTCCAAAATGCACAGCAGAAGACTCATGGGTTAACAATATAAAAGAACGAACCTGGGAAACTTGTCATGAGACTTGATGAGCAACTGTTGATGTAAGCCTTGGGAATCAGAGCCACGGCTGATCACATAAGGTAGCAAGTTTTGGGGACCCATGCAGAAATCTACCTTTTTCATTCTGCAGACCTTTGGTTTGTGCATCAACACCAGTTCTAAGCTTCAAACTTCAGAGACTTTGAGCCAGAACTAGCTCAACTTCAATTTGCTTGTTTCCCCATTATTATGGTTGGTTTGTAAGGGGAAAATGGCCTTGTGTAACTTGATTTGAGGCTCTCTTTTCTCAATAGGATCCTCAAATTGTTCACTCCCCAGAGTAATTACCCTAGTTTTCAATTATTTCTGAGAAGTTTGAGGAGAGATATTTATCTAAGTTTTTCTTAAGAAAGGGCCTCAGTAGAAGCTGATCACCTTATCAAAGGCAGGTGTCACCCAATTAGGAAGGCAGGTTCTTTTATTCTGGGCCCCAACACTACTGTACCATTCCAGTGTCACCAGCTTCCCCAGACTATCTACTTGGGAACATAAGACCAAGAACCTGCTCATTCCTTGATGTTCCAGGCTTTAGAAATTCACAGACCTAGACAAATTGACTTCTTCCATTTTGTCCTTTCCTGTTCACCCTCTGGGAACACACAATTAATACAGAGCGAGCTGGAAAGACGGAATTATTAGGGGGAATTTTTTTCCTTTGGATTGAGAAGTTTTGCTTTGATCCTGTATTTGGCATTGCATGATGGGACAGCAGCATCACCTCCCAGCCAGAGAAGGAATTATTTTTGCTGGCATCTTTCATTTCTGATTCCCCTCATCCTCATATGTCTGCCTGCTGACAAACCAGAGCTGTCAAAGCTACCTGTCACTGCAGAAGAAAAAAAAAAAAACTTATTTGACAACTGTATCATCCTCTAGGATATTCTCTGTGTCTGGTGTCTGTGTCCTGACCCATGTTTGTGACATTGTGTTGTTTCAGAGGGCCTCATGAAATTCTTCAAAAAGAAATCTCAAACTCTATTAATTTAAATTCATCTTCAATTTGAATGTGCTACCTGATATATTTAAGGGACGGTGTCATAAAGTCCTGTGATAGGAGGTACTTCTTATAAAGAAACAGCTTCTCTCATTAAAAACAAACACAGGAGCCTCTAAGGATGGCAGCAAGCAAGGACACTTGAAGGTGACTCTCATTGTGGTTGGGGTTGCTGTGGATGGAAAGTGCTTTGCTCTAATTTGGTATTATGCATACACTGGTGGGGGATATTTTTATGCATAGAAAGAACTACATCTTCCAGGAGGTCAAGATGGCTTGGTGGCAGATAAAGTACTTGCTGTTCAAGCATGAGGAATGCACTTTGAATCCCTAGCATCTATATGAAAAGCTGAAAAGAATGGTATCTTCCTTTAATTCCAGTGGTAGGAACATGGGCAGGACTTGCTGACAGGCCAATCTAGCGTGAGGGTAAACTCTAGGTTCAGTGAAAGAACTTGTCTCAAAAAATATGAGTGATATAGCGATAGAGAAAAATATCTGACCTCACCCAATGGCCTCCACAGGCACATACATGGGTACATGCATACACAGCCACACATGTAAATACCTCTCTCTGTTTCTCTGTCTCTCTGTTACACACACAGAGACACATAGACACAGACAAACACACTCTCACACACACTTCCAAACACAAATAAAATCGCATGTTACTATTTCCCTTGAGACAACATTACCCAGTGGTAATAACAGTTTTCATTTCCCACTGGGACTTGAATTATCCCTTAACAATGTGCCATAGCCATATCTGGGCTGCAAGACTTCCCAACTGTCTGAAGAAGCCTATGCTTGCATGCACTATCCTCTGGTTCCTGACACATGCTGTTTTTGTTTGTTTGGGGTTTGCCTTGCTAAATACCAACCAAACTAAAAGGAAAGTATTGTGTACAAAGGGGCTTCAATCAGTATTGAAACTTCTTTTGACTTCAGATTTGGGATGGTGGGCTACACAAAGACATTGCCCCTTCCACTGACAGGTCCTCCCAGAATTGTCAATCACATTTGAAAAAAAAAGAAGAAATCCATGACAGCACTTAATATAAGCAAGAGTGTCATCAATGAAACAAAAGTGATAAAAAATTTATGGATGATAGAATACAGATATGATGAGATTTTTGCAATTCAAAACCCACCAGGGAGAAAGCTCTCATGTATAAAAGCAACACGTCCCATGGGGACCCCAGAATATCTACCAGCTTATGTTTGGCCGTGAGAGACGATCAGAATCATTAGTTGCAACTGTCTGCAGTCGTGAATTCCAATTGTTATGAGATACATATTTTTAAAAAAAAAAACCACATTTGCAATTTATGTAAATTTATTTATTTATAACTTATAACTTAGGCTCATTTGCAAATATCTCAACACACATAAATTGTGAGGTTAATCATCAATGATCATGAATGAAAATTTGTATTCCAAATGCTCTTCCTGACAGTTGTGAGCTTCAGGCAACAAATCTCCATCACATCTTAAGATACTATCATTATTCATGCCACATGATATGCCGAACAAAGGTTGGAAGGGTCTACTTGCCTCGTGCCAGTGTTTACTAGCACTGGTATTTAATTTTTGATTAATATTTTCTATGCCAGAAGTTTTAATCATTTAACTATTTTGGGAGGATTAGACTTTTTTAATGGAATGTATTATACATAAATCCCCTTAAAGAAGATAATATAAAAAGTCATTCATGACAAGACAAATAATCAGACAAACAGACTATGGAACCTGTACTCTTAACTCCAGAATAATTCATACATTAAAATCACATAGGCTTAATTGCCCTTCATATTTTAAAGGAAATGTATGTACATGAGTGTTCTGATTTGTTTTGGGGTAGAATTCACTTGAGTAGCCCTCAGAAAGGTTACTTCCAATGGTAGTCCTAGGATAAAGGCTAGCTGGTACTGGACTTCCTGGCTAAAATATATAATTCTAACCTCCCATCTTCCTCAGCACAAGAACACACACACACACACACACACCAAAAAATCAAAAAATAAAAAGCTAGGATAGTGTCATTCAAAAATAAAATAAATGAAGAAGACAAGGGATAGGCCTTGTCGTTCAGACACTAATGGGGACTGTGAGCTTGCTTGTCTACTAGTGCTCAAATACAAATTTCCCCCAAATTTTACACACAATGGCAAGAGTTCCTTACCAGAATTCCTACCAAACTGCTTTGTTCTTCAGTCATAAATAGAGAAAGTCATCAAGAACCACTCAGTCTTGAAGAAAAATAAACAGTATGAAAGAGGGAGAGACATAATGAAGTAAAACAACTCAACAAATTCAAGAAACTAAGGAATGCAAGCAAACCAATAAAGGCAATTTAAAGGTTACACTTCATACTGAGGTACTTAGAGTCATTTGAGGAAAAAAATAAAAAAGAAGCAGAGATGGGGACGTGATTACATATTAGAGATCAGAATACTGAAGTCATAAGTAGCAGAAAAGAAAATATACATTAATAAAGAACATACTAACACATGAAAATTAAGGAAATGTTCTAAATGTAGAAAACAGAAATGGAAAGTATATGTACAAACATTTTTAAAAGTAAAATAAGAAAATTATTTAAAATGTGTTTAATTTCAGTGGGAAAGAGCACAGTAAACAAAGATGAAGATGTTTTTATCCAAAAACAAAACAACAACAAAACACTGGCATCTAGTCAGACAAATGGCACGGACTTGCTTTTCCTTTTATATCTATACCAAATACACCTACAAACCCTAGAAATGGAGCAAGAAATGCCCAAAGGAATCCAAGTGGTGGTAAGAAAAAGTGTCCATCTACTTGTATTTCAAGACTAGAGCAACAGTAAAGTCCAGATGTATTGCATCCATGTGTCTAGTAGAGAAAGGTTGTTAAAGTCAGCATTCCCAACCACAACCTGGAGATTTGTGGTAACCCAGGGACACTCTGTCACTTGGAACCAACAGAAGTTCCTATATCATCAAGAGGCAGACTTGATGTCAGCAAGGGAAACTGATGGAGATTCTCCTACTAGGAATAGGAAGCCAGGGAACCACTCCTTCCCAACCAGACATGACTAGAACCTCCAATCTATGGGATGAGCTAGAGGAGCAGGTAGATGAAGTCTGAAGAAGAAATTCAGTCACAGCAGGCTGATCTGGAACACTGCAAGGTCCTCATGTGCCAAGGAGTCACCTCTTCTACACAGAGACACTGGGCCAAAAGAGTGAGAGACCCAGTTACACTGAGAAGCCTGGTTCCAGAAGTTCCTTTAACACCCTAGGCTCTAGACTCAACTCCTATACCCAAAACACCATAAAGACTCAGGTGAAGAAATATGTGAAGAAAATAAGGGTGCCTTTCCCTCCTACATCGAATCATATTTGTTAGTCACAACTGAGGAGGAACAAGTGTAAACTCAAGGGCTGTCAAATAAACTAAGCAGGCCAAAACAGCAATGACAAAGGCTTTGAGAGTTAGTCTGCTTCTGAAAACAAGAGCCTACAAGTCTAGTCCAAGACATACTCATCAAACCTGAAGAATTACTATTCAAACATGGAGGAGAAAGAGTAAGAGGAAATAGTATTGATAGAAATAATTCCTCAAAAAGAAAAACTTCCAAAATTTGTTAAAAATTTAGAGATCTAAGAAGCTAAGAAAGATCCTCCAAAAGATAAGCCAAGAAATATCTGTTATAATATATTATAATTAAATTTATACAAACAAAAATAAAGAAAAATATTGAAAACAGACAGGCAATAGCTTTTCTATGTAGGACCATCTATCAGAAATGAGTCTCTCAATTGGAGCCATGAGGGACATGTGGCTGAAAGAAATGGCTCAATACTTTTAATGCACTAAGAGAAAAGAATTGCTAATGCCAAATTCTATACCCAGCAAAGCTATCTTTTAAAGATAAAGGAAAAATAAGAATGTCCTCCTGCATGAGACAACTAAAATAACACATCACAAGCAGATACATTTTTTAAAGGTAGACAAAAGATAATGCTTTAAGCAAAAGTAAAATGGAAAACAAAGGCATTTTGGTTTTTAAAGAGAAAATGAGAAGAACAGATATACAGGGTATATACCACAAGCAACATTTTTCATCAAGTGTTTTATGAGTCATACAGACTGAAACAAATTATAGCATCATCAGATATCCAAGACAATGGTATTTTAAAATGTCAAGAACAATGATATCTAAATAGAAGTCAGTTTTCATAGTTCAATGGTTTTTGTGAAGTGATTTTCTTTCCTAATTGACATATCCTCTTCTGGTTGAGGAGGATGGTTCATGAGACTCAAGAAGTAAACAACTTTATAAGCCACAGTGAACTGTAACTTCCAAGATTCACAAAGCTCCTTCCCAAGGTTTTAGAAGCAATAATCGACAGCGTGGAGAGAAGATCAACCAGAGGAGTTGCCTGGAGGAGACTCTCCAACTTGTTGAGCTGTCTGTGAGCCTTGCTGAGAACCCTAATGTTGTGGGTTTTGTGAGTCATTACCCAGCCTAGAATGGGCATTTTAGTGATGCAATTGCCTTTGAGTTGCTCCTGCACCTAAAAGTAAACACCTGCCCACAATCCAATAAGTAGCCCCAATAAACTCATTGAATTGGCAATTTGGAGTTGGGTAGAATCAATACTTTGTTCTGTTGTTTCTCTGTGTGATCCAGGTAGACATTTGCTCATTTATCCCCTGGGAAGTTTCACACAATAGCATGGAAATGGCACAGTGTTGATACCAGTTGTACTGGGGAAAATAATGACCCTCTGAGGAATGCATAGTATTTAAATGATAAAGGAGGCTTTGCAGGATTGATAGTGAAACTTGAAGTGAGATTACTTATGCTGGATTTTTTTCAGTGACTGTAGTGTAATTATGAAGGACTTTAGAAGAGGAAGAGGGGAGAAGGATAGAAAGAGGTCAGAAAGAAGAAAGCTGGCTTTGCAATGGAGCAAAGTTCTTTAGAATCAAGAAAGTGAAACTGATTCTGCTTGGAAAGAAGCCCTTTGATACTTTGACCTCTGACCTCCAGAACCACAACAGAGTAATTTCCTGCTGTTAAAAAACACTAGTTTTGTGATAAGTTGTTATAGTGGAAACAGGATAGATACTAAATAGATTCTTACAGTTCATATATTAACAAGGTTTCAGCATGACCACTATGAAAACCACATTAAGAGCATTAAACTTAGAAACATGATAAATATATCAATGTAACTGGCCATATTAACAAGGTCAATAAAACACACATTAATCTCAACTGGTACAGAAATAAAAATCTAACATCTCTTTATGAGTTAGAAATTTGAAGGGAATATCTTCATCCTGACAGAATACATTCATAAAAACCTCACAGATAACATACTATACTCAAGATTAAACTTGTTCCCACACAATGAACAAGAACACAAAATGCTCTCTTTTATCAATTCTATTCACACATACTGAAAGTTTATCCAGAGAACTTTTAGAAGAACTAAAAAGTGCTTAAGTTGAGAAATAATGAAAATTATTCCTATCAGGAGATAAGACATGGACATGAACTCTCTCTCTCTCTCTCTCTCTCTCTCTCTCTCTCTCTCTCTCTCTGTCTCTCTCTGTTTCTCAAGGACTCCCCATACATTTATATGCATTCATATATATATATATATATATATATAAAATCTTTTTTAAAGAGCCATAATCAAACTCAGCCAAGCTGCAGGACAACATAATCAATTACATTTCTTCACACTACCAATGCACAGTTCAAACAAAAAAAAATCAAGGAGGGCAACAGCATTCACAACGCTATCCAAAATAAATTTAAGCAAGTTGAAGCACCATCAAGAGTTGTATACTGAACACTGTAAAAACATTTCTGAAAGAAATCTAATAAAACCTAATAAATGAAAAGACATCTGTATTCATGGACTGGAAGGCTAAATATTGTTAAGATCACAAAAGTCCCCAAAGCAATCTACAGATTCAATGCAATCTATATCAAAATCTCAATAGTACTTTTTTGTAGAAATTGAAAAACTGATTCTAATATTCATATGGAATTGTACAGCACCCTGAATTAACCAGAACAGTATTTAAAAAGAAGAAAGTTTTAGTAGTTTCATCCCCCAATTTTGAGCTTTATTATAAAACTGCCAGTAATGCAAACACCACAATACTAGCTTGAGTCTGGCCTCAGATAGATGTGGTAGAACTGATGATTCACAGATTAACCTTTGTTTCTATATCATTTCATTTTTAAACATAAGGGCCAAGATAATCTGATGGGGTGGGGGTGGGGTGGGGGACAAATGGCCTTTTCAGTCCTAGAAAAGCTGGGTTTCCACAAGCAAGAAACTAAGTTACAAACTGACTCATTAATTAATAAAAATTAAATTAAAGTAGTTGAATACCTAAAATATAAAAGCTAAAAAATAATTTACTAACAATGTACAGGAGCAAATCCCTATGACTCTGGCAAAGGATTCTCAGATATGATGCCCAAAGGCAGAAGAAAAAAACAGTCATGGGAATTTGCAAAAGTTAAATGTTTAGTGCTTCAAGAGGTACTGAGGGAAAAGTAGAATAATAATGGAAAATACCTAAGTGTCTGGAGTCTAGGATATATGAGAAACTGGCAGGACAATAATAAAAGCAACTTAGTTCAAGAATGAACAAGACATGAATGGGAAGACATCTTCCCATGAAGCAGCAGCACTCGTGTCTGACAGAGCACATGAGGCGGCTCCAACCATCATTGTACTAAAGTGCAAAACAGAGGTTCAGTGATGCACCACTCATGACCATTAAGTTATATGCAACACAAAATGGAAAAATAACAAGCGCTGGAGAAATGTAGAGCCCTGGCAGCAATTGTGAAACTGTGCAGCAATCATAGAACACTGCCCGACATGTTCTCATGAAATGTGAAAATCACCATGTGATCCAATCCTGGAATTCCACTCCTAGATACCTGTTTTAAAGAGCTGGAACCAGAGGCCAAGCAGAAGCATAACATGAATGCACAGAGCAGAACTACTCAAGGTAACCAAGAGATAGATGCAGCAGGAATGCCAATGGATGGTAAATAAACCAACAAAAATGTGGTACAGTGGAAATAGTATTCAGGCCTGAAAAGGCATAACTTTCTGGTGCATAATGCAGCATGGGTAAGCAGCGGGAAACTATGTTAAGGGAAAGAATACCACATAAATGATCACATACTGTGAACCCTTTCTATGTGAAATGTCCAGGACAGTTAAGTCCATAGAGACATGCAGCAGGGTAGTGGCAGTCACAGGCTGTAGGGCTAGAACAGCAACTCAATAGGTATAGTATTTTTCTTTTGTAATAATAAAGGGTTCTCCTGTAATTGATGTTATGGCTACAGATTGGAAAGGTACTAAATGATACTGAGCTGTGCTTTTTAAATGGTTCATTTTATAGTATATACTGTGCAATCTCAATTATGCAACATTTCTGAAATAACATATTTGAATGATTCAGGTTTTTTGTATGTGTGTGTACTGTGTGTATGTGTGTGTGCAGGTGTGTGTCTCCCTAAAGGTCTAAAGAAGACAATGGATCTTTTCGAGGTGGAGTTACAGGAAGTTGTGAGCCATCTGGTGCAGATGCTAAGAGCTGAGTTCTGGTCTTCTGCAGGAGCAGCAAGCACCCACTGAACCAACTGACTTTGAACCTGAACCTGAACCTGAAATTACAAAGATTTTAAATAGATCATAGATGAGGTTCTCTCGTGCCAAACTAAGGGATAGAAAAGCATACCACCAAAACCATGCAGAAGGGGCTCATGTAGTGTTAGAGTCATTTAGTAATAGATTGTGATGTCGGATAGTAGCCATGTAAGTGAGCCTATGTAAGTGATAGCATTATGGCTCGAAGTCACACAGGTGCACACACTCGCACTCCAGTGCATGAATTCACACAGGTGTACACACTTGCAATTCAGTGCATGAATTCACACAGGTGCACACACACTCCAGTGCATGAATTCACACAGGTGCACACACACTCCAGTGCATGAATTTGCACAGGTGCACACACTCGCATTCTAGTGCATGAATTCACACAGGTGCACACACTCGCACGCCAGTGCATGAATTTACACAGGGGTACACACTTGCAATTCAGTGCATGAATTCACACAGGTGCACACACTCACATTCCAATGCATGAATTCACACAGGTGCACACACACTCCAGTGCATGAATTCACACAGGTGCACACACTTGTACTCTGGTGCATGAATTCACATAGATGCACATACTCACACTCCAATGCATGAATTCACACAAGTGCACACACTTGCATTTAGAGCGTGAATTCACATGGGTGCATACATTCCCACTCAAATGCATCAGTTTAGGGAAATGCAGGGAAATGTGAGTGAGTTGATGACTTTATCAACAGCTATGTCTTGGCAGTGATACCACAGTCTTGCTACCAGTTGGAGAAGTAAGAACACTTCTCTTTTTATTATTCCACAAATGTATATATGAATGTACTATTGCCTCAACTAAATAAAACTATGGTAGCATTTGATAATGAATACAAATGAACTAAGAAATCATTTTAACAGGAGCCATGCTTAAAACAAAGACAAAGATTGAAAATGGAGATAAAATGGCTTATCTGTATTAATATAATGTAACATGTTTTGGGATATCTCACATGTGGGTCATAGTTGCAGACACTGCGATGTATTTATAAACAGAGAAATAACAAATAGAAGATGTTTTGTCTGTACAAAGAACACATTATAATGGCAAGGGAATAAAGACAGAAAACAATATAAATATAAAACATCACAGTAAGAAATGGGGAATGCAGAACAATAGAGACTATAATTCCATAGAGGGAATAGTAAAGACATTTACTGAGGAAATAGTAAATAGCATTTAATCAGGTTTAAACAAAAGAATTCTACTGTTAGTATTCATTTCACTCACAATGTTATATATGGCAGCACAAAGGAATAAAGGATACTTTACAAATGATGAAAAGAATATTCTAGAAATAAAATGTAGCAATCATGAGCTGGCAGTGAGTTTCCATTATGGAACATGGGTGGTTAAGAACATGGAATTCATTAATGATAAAGTAAAGGGATCCCTGTTCTAAGCAAATGAGAAAAAAAATCTATGCAAAGCAGTGGCCAGCTTTAGAAACCCTGCCCCCTCCCTTTTGTTGGGCTGCATTGTATAATCCATGCCATCATAAGCTATGTCTATAGGCATGAGCAGTGAGCCAAAGAGACAAGGGACTAGCGACCTTGTGATGTTTCCATGAAGATTAATTGAGGTCGAATTACTTATTCATCCTTCCAATTGGCTGTTTAACATGTACTAGGCATTTGTGTTTTCCAGGAAACTTATCAACAGGGCTTCATAAAAACAAACAAACAAAAAAATACAGGCCCTAGGATCTGGGAAGCCTTGCTTATCAACTTATCACATATATAAACTATAGTACAGGTCATGTAGCCCTACTCCATTTTGTAGCTAAGAAACCCAGCATTCATGAACTCCAAGATCAATATAGGAAAGAAAGATTTGCAAAAATATATCTAGGAACCAGCCTGCAACAAGCTTACCACCTATTGGCTAGAATCATGTCACGTTAGTTCTAGACTGCCAACATGAGACTGGAACATGTAGTCTCCTAGGGTGGTGTCCAGGAAAAAGAGCCACAAGGAGATGGAGATGTCAGAGGCTACACAATGTGGAATAAAGGTAAACTCGGCTTTTCTGCTGCTGGTTCCACATTTTAGCTGCTATCACCTCCAACACCGTGACAACATGAAAGCAAACTAAGACTTGTTCTTCTGTGTACCAGCTGTAAGCCCACTGCACAATCTTAACCTCTGTAGTAGCACCATGAAATAAGTTTATTGTTTGTTACCATCAATCAAGACCCAGAGAGGATGGAATTGCCTGAAGTCACAGTGAACAGTCATCTCTCTCATTGCTAGCATTCTTCTACTTAAAAGAGAGACAGTCTCCTCTAACAGACCCAGCTACTCCAGTAAGCTCTCCTTGGCAGATGCCTGCCCTTCTCTCTGGAAAAAAAAAAGCCTGCCTGGCACAGAACCACTGGCACATCTGTAAAGAGCTCCCCATGCGCAGTGAATTTTTTCTTTGATTTATTGGTTGTGTTAAAAATTGTTGTTCTATAATGGTCACATCTAGAGAATGTTGCACTTAAAGGGGAAATTGCCCTTAATAAAAACGAATGATACCAGATCCCTCTTTACCAATGAAACGATTCTCCTGTATTTTGTTCTCTGTGTGAGCATACAAAAAAGAGAGCTTCTTTGGTCTATTATTTCCCAATTACCTCCTCTGGTGTTAGCTGAGAGTAGAGATGGAAGATGGGATCATGAGGCTCATAACATTTGATCTTTTCCAGGCTTCAGCAAACCTGTGAATCACTTTCATAAGCTAAATCAATATCAAGTGTCACCTGGTGGCAGGTAAGGACAATTCGATGGCTTTTCTAATACCTTCCAGGCATTGATTTTCCCACACATCAGGATAAAGGACATGAGAGATAAGGGATACAGGAGTATGCAAAATCAAAGTGACCACACAGACCTGAAGGTGAGCTCAGGAGACCTCGGGACCCCTAGGTATCCTGACTGCCCTGATTTCCATCTACCTTTGCTATGCCTACCTCCCCCAAGATAGTTCCTAGCCTAGGAGTCTGCAGGACACTGCTAAGTACCACTAATCCAAACACAGTAGCTTACCAATTGTCTCTGTTATCAAGAGTCTATATCTGTCATCTGGACTAAAAGGAAGTACAAAATAGAAAACATGGTCCTCACAATGTGGTTCCAGACCAGCAACATCAGCATCACTTAGGAGCTTGCACCACCCCAGACCTACTGGATGAGACTCTGAGCTGTAACCGTCCATCTGGATATAGGGTCCCCTAGTTTGATGCTTCCACTTCATTGAAAGCACCCAGAGAAATCATCAAGCTGAGATCCCCATTTTACAGAAATGAAAACTAAGGCCCACAGAAATGAACAGCTGTGACTCAGTTTTCTAATCTCAAGTCTTCTGTTTTTAATTCCTTGAGCTCATCCCTTTGTGTCTGTCTCTGGGAAGCTGACCAGGGCTCCAGTGCAGGGCAACTGGCCAGACTGCCCAATAGCAGCTGTGACTCAGAGCTGAAGGCCAGAGCAGCAGGGCACTGTAAAGGCTACTGCCCATAGACCCTATCTTAGATCATTACTCCTTTAAGGTGGAAGAACCTCTGGAGGTCACCTATCAAATCCCTTAGCTCTGAGCTGGGCTGAAGGAGGCTTCTGAGTTCTGTTTTACATCAATCTGTAAATCCCTCTAAGTCAGCATGGAGGAGATGCAGATGAGACACTTATGGGTAGTCCAATAGAGTATGCCAAAGCTCCATCTGTTCAGCAATGCAGTCAGTGGGCAAAATGAGGAGCTTCCCAGGCTGGACTGAGCCTTGACTTCAAGTATTTACACAGAGACCCATTTAAATATGTTATGTGCCACTTAAAATAAAAGCTGCCATGTCTCCTTGCTTTTATCTAAATTTAACCCCATTACTCTTACTATCTTGGTAATAAAACAGATTGAAGCGTGTGGGGGGAAACGTTTGAAATAAGGAGCTTGCTTTATTTCTTATTTGCTTTCATTTTTGTTTATACCCTGCTTTGGTTAAAAAAAAAAAAAAGAAGCCCTTAAGGATCGTTGTATGTCCTTATGGGCTCCCCAGCTGAAGCCATGGCCAGCTGGCTCTTTAAGGCTTAGATGGCATTTGCTTTAAATAGAAGATCTTCTGATGATGGTTTCCAGAGAGACCCCAGATCAGAAGTAGAAATGGAACTGTGTCCCCCCCCCCCAAGCTTGTTTTTGGTCCTTAGGATGTCAGAGTATGACAAAGAAAATAAGAAAGCCTTACTAGGCTGGTAAGCTAGACCACCGGAGACCACAGCTATTCTCTGGAACTCACTGCCAGATGGGACATCTGAGGGTACCTTAGGCACCTCAACACAGCCTGGATGAGTTCAGTGTCAACCAGTGAAGGACAAGACATTTCTTTGAAGAGCATGGAGAGCAAGGCTATCAGGTGTGCCTGGAGACGGCTTTGTTTTGTTTCTTTCAGGGTATCAACTGTATTCCCTTTTAGCCGGCTCCTTGCATTATCATGACATCACCCAACTCTGTCTTTCTCCATTGTATAGTGGGGATGTTCCTTTCTTGCCTAAAATAGTCTAAGAGCCTCCTGGCTAACTATTCTCTTTCTAGAATGAGAGATGTGTTCCTGACATGGGCATAGTCGGGTTTCAGCCTACCCATTCCCAGACTCCTCTCTAGGAAGCCCTCTTGGTTTCAGCCCAGAGTGGCCCTGTGGGAAGTCACCATAGAAAGCAAAGCTTGGCTGGTTCTCATAGCTAGTAGATTGGTCAGGATAGGTTAGAATATGCTGCATGAACAAAAACTTCAAGATAACCATTGCCAAACCTAGCAGTGTCTCAGGCTCCTCTGCTAAAAATGGTGCCCTAAGAAGAGCTACTTGCTTCACATCAAAAGTAAGGAGGCCTGGAGCTTCAGGACTTTCCCCTGGATGGGGGCATTGCAGTCTTTGCCTGCTTATGTTTCATGCGAATCTCTTACATTCCAAAGTATCTCTTACATTCCTATAGAATGAAAAAAGCAAGCATGACCCAATGGTATGCACAGAAGTAGAGGATAACTCCAAGGTATCAAGGTAACAATTGCCACCAGAGTCTCCTTTACCCAGGCAAGATACTTCCCTAAGTAGAATGAGTCCACCAGGTCTTCTCATCAACTACTGCTTGGAACCATGTTGACACCTCCAGAAACAAACCTAATCTGTTCAAAGACTGTGAGCATCCCCTCTTTGTCCTAAGTGAGTTTTAATGAAAACAAGTGGTTCTGTCCTCTCTTTCACAGACTCTCAGGACACTGGTCAGAGAGACAGTAACTTCTGCATCATCATCCACCTCCTTGACTCACTGGACCCCATTCTATTAGAGATAATTATTGAAAGTAGGGAACCGCAAGTCCGTTGCTCATCTCTCCTACTCTTAAATGATTATGCCATTTCTATGTCCTTCATCCTGATTGTATAGAGCAGCTGGAAATCAAAGTAATAAAAACAAAACAAAACAAAACCAAGTAGAAAACAACTAGCAAGCATGAACTGCTGACATAAAATGGACTCTGAGTGTAGGATGGTGAGTAAACTAGATCTCCCCAAACCCATGTCCCCTCCCCCAGACTCCCTGAGAGACATACCCAGTTGGGCTGCAGGCTATGATATAATTAGAACAATATTGCCCAGTTGCAAAAGACACGTGCCTGTTTTCATGAAATGGAAGCATCTGCTGAAATTATTTGAGGTGTCCCATCACTAATTAAAAGAGCTTTCATTTATAGAGGATACACCATATGGAAGCTGTTGATTCTTGGGTTGCTAGATGTGAATGAGTATTGTGGGAGTTGCTGGGGCAGGTGTATGGTGAAGAATACCCGGCAAAATATAGCCCAGCCTTCCAAAAATTTCCCCTTGCAAGGAGGCGTGTGGGTGGGGTAGCACTGCTGAACTTGTTTTAGGGAGATGTGGAAACACGACACCTTGTACCAGGTTGCACATGCGACACTCGTAAACAGTTTCCCAGGAGCCCGTGATGCCCACTTTACTCGCCAAATCGCTACCTTGTGTCTTCAAGGAATTTTTCAGACCAACCAGGATAAGCTGTAGACCTTGGAAAGCCTCTGTGCAAAATGAAAATGCAGGGCCCCTTGTGAAAAGTTTTTAAGAATTTCAAGCAAGTGAGATCAGAGTGTCAGAGTTATCGAGAGCCCTTCTGGGTGCAGGTCTCTGTGCAGTGGCTCCAGCTGTATGCCAATACGGCTTGCCTTTGCAGGTAGAAAACAGGATCTTATGGGGAAATAGAGATCAGGAATAGGGTTGTTAAAGCAGGGAGACATACCATGCCATAGCCACCCTACCAGGTTTTAGACTATATGGGACTTTCACATGCACAGTCTTCTCTGAAGACCCCAAAGCTCATGCTCTTGGTAGGACAGACATACAGAGGCACAGACTTACTCACATGTCACCTTACTGTGGCAGAGCTGGGCCAGCACCCAGCTGACTCAGCCTACGGGCTACCATATAACTTATAAGAGGCCTGATTTGCATCATCCACTCCCAGCAATCTGTACTTCGTGAATCAGTGTGCCTCCCATGAAGGCCAATGAAGGGATCCTTTGTTTTTATAGAATAAAGTCAGTTCCATGCTACAGTTACAATCAACACAAGGTTCAAAATTGTTAGAAGGAGACAACAAACATCTTGGAGTCATGGGTTTCCAGCCAGGCTGGGTTAGAGGATGGGCAGAGTATAGACTTGAAGCAATTAGAGAATTCTTTTCCTCAAAAAAAGTATTGAAGACCAGGAAGTAACAACCATTAAACTAAACAAGGTTGTTGAAGGTTAATATTTTGTTTTGTTTTTAATTCAAGAGACTAACTATATTCTAAAAGCCACTTTAGGGTGTGAAAACATTTCTAATTTTAGATTCTGGTTTTGAATAATTGCTTTAAGACTTCAAGAGACACAGAGTATCCATTGGAGACAACATTCTGTTTTTTTTTTTAAAGAAAAGATAACAAAGCTATAATATATCAAACTTTGCTAGAGGCAGATAAGGTTAAGCTGTGATAAAATGCCCCAAAACCAATGACTTAAATATTTACCTTAAGAAATGAGAAAAGGGACAAAATAGACCCAAACTAGATAGAAGGCTCAGAATAGCCAGGCCCAGAATAAAAACTGATTTAATCAAGTACAGAGGAGGAAGTTAGGGCTAATTATTTGAAAAATCTCAACAAAACTGATATACTCTGGCTAAATAGATAAAGCACATACAGAAATATAGAAAGACACATATGCTACCAGTATTCGTTGTGGAAAAGATTTTCTACTGTAGAGTCTCTGAATATTAAGAGAACAAGAAAATAGTATAAATATTTAAGTGAAGCAAGTTAACAGCTTATATGACACATGGGCTGTTTCCAAAAAGATTCAATGTACCAAAATTGACATAAGAAGAAACAGAAAAACTAAATAGTGCTATGTCCATAAATAACAAAGAGAACTCCAGATTAAAATAGTGTAATAGGCAGGTACTTATCCAAAGATGCCCTCAAGCTGATCCCTGGGATTTTAATGGACTTGGAATAGTATTTGACAAAATAAACACACTTTCTCGATAAAAATTGGAAAGGAACCCATTTCAGGTTGAGCATCAACACATAAGAACAAAACAAAATAAAACACCTTCAACACATTGAGTCTGTTATTTTTTACTAGCAGGTCTGGTGATTGCATCAAGACAAGGGGAAGAAACTGCAAACAGAAAATAAAAATGTAAAACCTCTCTCCACTGTAGTTGATGTAATTATTTGTGTACAAAATTATATAGAATCAATAAAAATGATCACTACAATTAATGAATAAACAACTAATGAAGACCATAGGTTAAAAGACTATTTGCAAAAGAAAGCTTTATTAATATGTGCCAATAACAACCTAATGGAAAATGAAATTTAAAGAATCCAAGTGGAGCAGTGCCCAAAACGACATTATGTATGACTAATCTACCAAAGAGGCCAAAGTCTGTTCAGCTGGGGTTATAGAACATAGTGGAGAGAAGCTAAGAGAGATCAGCATAAGTGGACGAATAGATGATTTTCCTCATGGATTAGAAAGGTCAGTGCTATTAGTTGGCATTCCTCTCCATATTCATTATAATTGTAATCAAAACTTTTGTAGTAATTAAGAAGATAAAATTTATATGTAAATTCTTAATTCTGATTATACGTTTTGAGTATTATGTGGAACTGAAAAGCACATCATCTAACTTGAGAAATTTTTATTTACAACAGTGCTATGGGACTTAAAAGATCTAATTTTAATTAACATGACCATTTGATATGGATGAAAGGTTACATAGACCAAAGACACAGAATAAAAAAAAATCCAGAAATTTTAATCCAGACATAATGTCCTATGCCTTTAATCACAACACTTGAAGGCAGAAACAGGCAGATTCTGAGTTTGAGGCCAACCTTGTCTAAAAAGCAAGTTCCAGGACAGGCAAGGCTACACAGAAAGACCCTGTTTAAAAAACCCAAACAACTAACCATCCAACCAACCAAAAACCAAACCAACAAATAAGTAAGTGGATCCAGAATTTACAATATATTTTGTGGTTGATTTTTTGACAAAATTATTAAGGCAATTCATTAGGAAAGGGAAATCTTTCAAAAATGAAGTACAGGTATTTTTGTGATTAAAAAAAAGTGAACATTGAGCTTTCTCTCACAGCACACAAAAATAATGGATTCAAAATACATCATCTGGGCTAAAGGGCCAGCTCAGTCAATAAAGGCTTTGCTATAAGTTCAACCCTTATGTCCCCTTTCTCTTCTCCAACTTTTCCTCTTCCACATTTCTATTTTTTCTTTTTCCTTTTTATTGGATATTTTCTTTATTTACATTTCAAATGTTTTTCTCTTTCCAGGTTTCCCCTTGGTAATCCCCTATCACATCCCCTTCCCCCTGCCTCTATGAGGGTGCTCCTCCACCCACCCACCCACCCATCCTGTCTTGCCGCCCTGGCATTCCCCTACACTGAGGCATTAAGCACCCTCAGGTCCAAGGGCCTCTCTTCCTACTGATGTCCATCAAGGCCATCTTCTGCCACATATGTTGCCAGAGCCATGGGTCCCTCCATGTGTACACTTTGGTTGGTGATCCAGTCCCTGGGAGCTCTGGGGTGTCTGGCCTGTGGACACTATTGCTCCCTCCTTGGGGCTGCAAACTCAGCTCCCTCAGTCCTTTCCATAGCTCATCCATTGGGGACCCCATGGTCAGTCCAATGGTTGGTTGTGTGCATCTGCTTCTGAATTTGTCAGGCTCTGGCAGATCCTCTCAGGAGACAGCCATATCAGGCTCCCATCAGCAAGCACTTCCTGGCATCCACAATAGCTAATGTCTGGGTTTGGTGAATGTATATGGGATGAATCCCCAGGTTGGTCAGTCTCTGGATGGCCTTTCCTTCAGTCTCTACTCTACACTTTGTTTCCATATTTTTTCCTGTGAGTATTTTGTTCTCCCTTCTAAGAAACACTGAAGCATCCACACTTTGGTCTTCTTCTTGGGCTTCATATGATCTGTGAATTGAATCTTGGGTATTCAGTTTGAGCTAATATCTACTTATCAGTGAGTGTATACTGTGTGTGTATTCTTTTGTAACTGAGTTACCTCACTCAGGGTGATATTTTCAAGTTCTATCTATTTGCCTGAGAATTTCATGAAGTCACTGTTTTTAGTAGCTGAGTAGTATTCCAATAGTTCCCTTTTTACTTTTATGTCTCCCCCCCAACACACACACACACACACACACACACACAGACACGATCCCATATTTGAGAGACAGCATACAATATATGATATTTTTCTCTGGATCTGGCTTATTTTACTTAACATTATGATCTTTATTTCTGTTTGCTTTCCTACAAACCATACATTTTTATTCTTCTTTAGCGCTGAAAATGTGTGTGTGTGTGTCTGTGTGTGTGTGTGTGTGTGTGTGTGTGTGTGTGTGTTAATACATGAGCTTTTATCCATCCACTGATGAACGTATAGGTCAATTCTACAACTTGACTTTTCTCAACAGTTCAGTAACAAAAATGATTATAGGTATCTTCATAATAAGCTGCCTTGGTTACTGATATACTGCTGTAAAGAGATACCATGACCAAAGTAACACTTTTACAAAAAAAGAAATCAACTGAGGCCTTGCTTATAGTTTCAAAGGGTTAGTCTGTAGTCATCATGACAGCAGTCAGGCAGGTAGGCAGAGAAAATGCCTCTGGGCTTGCTGTGGACTTTTGAAGTCTCAAAGCTTAGTGTCACACCTACTTCAACAGGCCACACCTCCTAATTCTTCTCAAATAGTTCTACTAACTGGGATCCAAACGTTCAAGTATATGAGCCCATGGGGGCCATTTCTATTCAAACTACCTCATAACTCAGCTTCTGTTCTTTGGGTATATATCTAGCAGTGATATAGCACAATCATACAGACATTCTCCTTTTTTAGTTTTGAAACGCATCCATTTTTTGCTTTCTGAAAGGACATCACAAATAAAGCAAAACAAAGCAAAAGACCCTCATCTAGTATGTAAAATATCCACCATACACATTTTGAAGAACTTGAATTAGACAAAAAAACTCTCAAAATTCCACAAAAAGACAAGATAAAAATGGGTTAAGAACAAAAGAAAGTATTAAAATAGGCAATAAGTGCATAAGAAGATGTACAGAATCATTAGTCACCAGGGAAATGTGAATTAAATTAAAACCACACTGAAAGGACACCAGCCAACCCCAAGAAGCTCTAAAATGCAAAGACCAACCATGACAACGCTGGAGAACATACCAAGGACCTAGGACCCTCATCTACTGCTAATAGGATCAAAAACTAGACAGTTTTTCAGAAAGTTGAATATATATCTGCTCTTGACCCAGACACTCTACATCTGGGTAGAAATGTAAATGCTGAAAAACACATACATATTCATAGCTGCTGTTATTTGACACAATAATCAAACAAAAACAGAAAAATAAAAACAACATAAGCTCTATCCACAGATGAATGGCTAAACAAACATGGTGTGTTCACTTACTGAAATTCTACTCAGAAATACAAATTGGTAACCGGTTTGTGAACACAGCATGCATGCAGCTCAGCACAAGTATGTTTTGTTAAAATAGGCCATATAAATAGAATAAGCAATATATGGGTCTACTTATAAAAAATTCTAGAGAATGAAAATAATTTATAATGACATAATATAAATTAGTGTTTGCCTAGGAATGAGGGTATGGAGATGTGTAAGCCACACAGAGGCAAAAGATGACTTTCTAAGGTGGTGAAAAGTTTTTTAGCTGTTTTTTAGCTGGTTTAAAGTGGAAGTGGTTGGATCTCAGAGAAGGGTCAATCCGGAGATCTCCTGAGGCAGGTCTAATCTTAGGATGTCTGTCTCATGACTCCTCCTTTTCATCTTCTGTCACACCATTAAGAAGTGCTTCTGCTGAATCCATGCACAAGATAGCCCACCAGACAAACACAAACACATCGAAATATCTTTGTGAGACTTCTAAAGAGATCCCTGGTGATGTTAGTAACAGGCCCCTATTTTCTGGATGCTATCAGGTTGAACCCAGATGCCCTTTGCAAGGGCATTCTACAACAATTTACTTTTCATATTTTTGGTTCTCTATTCTCAGCATCATTTTTGGATTGTTTTTATCCATGTAAAGGGACTTTTTAAAAACTTCACCCAGAAAGTGAATGAAGAATCAGGATTCTGTCAGACAGCCTGATCTCAGAGCTTAGCCTTAACTGAATGTTGGCTCTGTCATTTCTTTGACTTTGTAGGCTTTCCACCCTTGGACCCAGTGATGTCTCATTGGCTTCTATTCATATTATCAATGTTGTTTTCTTGAAGCGATGGATGTGTAGACTTGTATCCTCAGTCATTTATTTCTATCTAGTCTGTAATAATGTAGTTGCCATAAAACATCCATCTAGATCTTTAGCCATAGTCATGCATTGTATAGCAACAGTGCCCCTGGGTTGCCTTCTTCAACAGTGACTATATATTTGATGAAGAAGCTGTATACAACATTTTCAAGGATTTGCTGAAATACAAACTCTAAGCTCTCAAGAAGCTGTAAATAGATTAGAGGCGCACAGTCAATACCAAAAAACATGAAACAAGTCTATATTGAGATGAACATGGTGACAGAGTTGCCTGAAGAACTTGGGTAGTGGACAGATGGTTAGGAGAGTAATGGAGGTCCTAGGGAACAAAGGATAGAACTGGAAAATGTCCAGGGTGATGTGTAAAAAGACAGTCTCAAGGAACATCCTCATCATCTTCCCAAGCTCCTTGTTCATGTGATAGATGGATTCTGGCCATCTCCTTGATGGTTGCCACCAGATTTTCTGGAAATCTCTACCTTGGGTTGCTTTTTATACTTTTCCTTGGATTTCTTTTTCTTTTTTATTTCTTTTTTTTTGTTTTTTTTTTATTCAATATATTTTTTTACATTTCAAATGATTTCCCCTTTTATAGCCCCCCACTCCCTGAAAGTCCCATAAGCCCCCTTCTCTCCCCCTGTCCCCCCACCAACCCCTTCCCACTTCCCCGTTCTGGTTTTGCCGAATACTGCTTCACTGAGTCTTTCCAGAATTCCTCCTTTCTTCTTGTACCTCATTTGATGTGTGGATTATGATTTGGGTATTCCAGTTTTCTAGGTTAATATTCACTTATTAGTGAGTGCATACCATGATTCACCTTTTGAGTCTGGGTTACCTCACTTAGTATGATGTTCTCTAGCTCCATCCATTTGCCTAACAATTTCATGAATTCATTGTTTCTAATGGCTGAATAGTACTCCATTGTGTAGATAAACCACATTTTTTGCATCCACTCTTCTGTTGAGGGATACCTGGGTTCTTTCCAGCATCTGGCAATTATAAATAGGGCTGCTATGAACATAGTAGAACATGTATCCTTATTACATGATGGGGAATCCTCTGGGTATATGCCCAGGAGTGGTATAGCAGGATTTTCTGGAAGTGAGGTGCCCAGTTTTCGGAGGAACCGCCAGACTGATTTCCAGAGTGGTTGTACCAATTTGCAACCCCACCAGCAGTGGAGGAGTGTTCCTCTTTCTCCACACCCTCTCCAACACCTGCTGTCTCCTGAATTTTTAATCTTAGCCATTCTGACTGGTGTAAGGTGAAATCTCAGGGTTGTTCTGATTTGCATTTCCCTAATGACTAATGAAGTTGAGAATTTTATAAGATGCTTCTCCACCATACGAAGTTCTTCAGGTGAGAATTCTTTGTTTAACTCTGTACCCCATTTTTTAATAGGGTTGTTTGGTTTTCTGGTGTCTAACTTCTTGAGTTCTTTATATATATATTGGATATTAGCCCTCTATCTGATGTAGGATTGGTGAAGATCTTTTCCCAATTTGTTAGTTGCCAATTTGTCCTCTTGATGGTGTCCTTTGCCTTACAGAAACTTTGTAATTTTATGAGGTCCCATTTGTCAATTCTTGCTCTTAGAGCATACGCTATTGGTGATCTGTTCAGAAACTTTCTCCCTGTACTGATGTCCTCAAGGGTCTTCCCCATTTTCTTTTCTATTAGCTTCAGAGTGTCTGGCTTTATGTGGAGGTCCTTGATCCATTTGGATTTGAGCTTAGTACAAGGAGACAAGGATGGATCAATTCGCATTCTTCTGCATGCTGACCTCCAGTTGAACCAGCACCATTTGTTGAAAAGGCTATCTTTTTTCCATTAGATGTTTTCAGCCATTTTGTTGAGGATCAAGTGGCCATAGGTGTGTGGGTTCATTTCTGGATCTTCAATCCTGTTCCATTGATCCTCCTGCCTGTCACTGTACCAATACCATGCAGTTTTTAACACTACTACTCTGTAGTATTGCTTGAGGTCAGAGATACTGATTCCCCCAGACTTTCTTTTGTTGCTGAGAATAGTTTTAGCTATCCTGGGTTTTTTGTTATTCCAGATGAATTTGATAATTGCTCTTTCTAACTCTGTGAAGAATTGAGTTGGGATTTTGATGGGTATTGCATTGAATCTGTATATTGCTTTTGGCAAAATGGCCATTTTAACTATATTGATTCTGCCGATCCATGAGCATGGGAGGTTTTCCCATTTTTTGAGGTCTTCTTCCATTTCCTTCTTCAGAGTCTTGAAGTTCTTGTCATATAGATCTTTCACATGTTTGGTAAGAGTCACCCCAAGATACTTTATACTGTTTGTGGCTATTGTGAAGGGGGTCATTTCCCTAATTTCTTTCTCAGCCTGCTTATCCTTTGAGTATAGGAAGGCCACTGATTTGCTTGAGTTGATTTTATAACCTGCCACTTTGCTGAAGTTGTTTATCAGCTGTAGGAGTTCTCTAGTGGGGTGTTTTGGGTCACTTAGGTAGACTATCATGTTATCTGCAAATAATGATAGTTTGACTTCTTCCTTTCCAATTTGTATCCCTTTGACCTCCTTATGTTGTCGAATTGCCAGAGCTAGTACCTCAAGTACAATATTGAAAAGATAAGAAGAAAGGGGGCAGCCCTGTCTAGTCCCTGATTTTAGTGGGATTGCTTCAAGTTTCTCTCCATTTAGTTTGATGCTGGCTACCGGTTTGCTGTATATTGCTTTAACGATGGTTAGGTATGGACCTTGAATTCCTATTCTTTCCAAGACTTTAAGCATGAAAGGATGCTGAATTTTGTCAAATGCTTTTTCAGCATCCAAGGAAATGACCATGTGGTTTTTTTTCTTTAAGTTTGTTTATGTAGAGGATTGCATTGATGGATTTCCGTATATTGAACCAACCCTGCATTCCCAGGATTAAGCCTACTTGATCATGGCGGATGATCGTTTTGATGTGTTCTTGGATTCGGTTGGCAAGAATTTTATTGAGTATTTTTGCATTGATGTTCATAAGGGAGATTGAGTTTTCTTTCTTTGTTGGATCTTTGTGTGGTTTTGGTATCAGCGTAATTGTGGCTTCGTAGAAGGAATTGGGTAGGGTTCCTTCTCTTTCCATTTTGTGGAATAGTTTGAAGAGTATTGGTGTTAGGTCTTCTTTGAAGGTTTGATAGAATTCTGCACTGAAACCATCTGGTCCTGTGCATTTTTTGGTTGGAAGACATTCTATGACTCCTTCTATTTCGTTAGGCATTATGGGACTGTTTAGATGATCTATTTGGTCCTGATTTAATTTTGGTATTTGGTATCTGTCAAGGAAATTGTCCATTTCCTCCAGATTCTCCAGTTGTGTTGAGTACAGGCTCTTGTAGTAGGATCTGATGATTTTTTGGATTTCCTCAGTTTCCGTTGTCATATCTCCCTTTTCATTTCTAAGTTTGTTAATCTGTATACTGTCTCTGTGCCCTTTGGTCAGTCTGGCTAAGGGTTTATCTATCTTGTTGATTTTCTCAAAGAACCAGCTTCTGGTTTTGTTGATTCTTTGTTTGGTTCTCTTTATTTCTACTTGATTGATTTCGGCCCTGAGTTTGATGATTTCCTGCCTTCTACTCCTCCTGGGTGAAATAGTTCCTTTTTGTTCCAGGGCTTTCAGGTGTGTCATTAAGCTGGTAATGTATGCGCTCTCCATTTTCTTTTTGGAGGCACTCAGGGCTATGAGTTTTCCTCTTAGCACTGCTTTCATTGTGTCCCATAGATTTGGGTATGTTGTGTCTTCATTTTCATTGTGTTCTAAAAAGTCTTTAATTTCTTTCTTTATTTCTTCCTTGACCAAGGTATCATTGAGTAGAATACTGTCCAGTTTCCACGTGTATGTGGGTTTTCTGTTGTTTTTGTTGCTATTGAAAACCACTTTTACTCCATAGTGATCTGATAGGAGGCATGGGATTAGTTCGATCTTCTTATATTTGTTGAGGTCTGTCTTGTGACCAATTATATGGTCGATTTTGGAGAAGGTACCATGAGGTGCTGAGAAAAAGGTATATTCTTTTGCTTTAGGATAGAATGTTCTATATATATATATGTTAAATCTAATTGGTCCAAAGCTTCAATTAGTTTCATTGTGTCCCTGTTTAGTTTCTGTTTTTCTGATCGGTCCATTGAGGAAAGTGCAGTGTTGAAGTCACCCACAATTATTGTGTTAGGTGCAATGTGTGCTTTGAGCTTTAATAAAGTTTCTTTTACAAAAGAGGGTGCCCTTGCATTTGGAGCATAGATGTTCAGGATTAAGAGTTCTTCTTGTTGTATTTTTCCTTTGACCAGCAGGAAGTGTCCCTCAGAGTCTCTTTTGATGACTTTGGGTTGAAAGTCAATTTTATCTGATATTAAAATGGCTACTCCAGCTTGTTTCCTGAGACCATTTGCTTGTAAAATTGTCTTCCAGCCTTTTACTCTAAGGTAGTGTTTGTCTTTGACCCTGAGGTGTGTTTCCTGTAAGCAGCAAAATGTAGGGTCCTGTTTCCGTATCCAGTTAGTCTATGTCTTTTTATTGGGGCATTGAGTCCATTGATGTTAAGAGATATTAAGGAATAGTGATTGTTACTTCCTATCATTTTTGACGTTATTTTTTAAATTTGATTAGTTAACTTCTTTTGGGTTTGATGAAAGGTTACTATCTTGCTTTTTCCAGGGTGAAGTTTCCCTCCTTGTATTGGTGTTTTCCTCCTATTATCCTTTGTAGGGCTGGGTTTGTGGATAGATATTGGGTAAACTTGGTTTTGTCATGGAATATCTTAATTTCTCCATCTACGGTGATTGAGAGTTTTGCTGGATATAGTAGTTTTGGCTGGCATTTGTGTTCTCTTAGAGTCTGCATGAGATCTGCCCAGGATCTTCTAGCCTTCATAGTCTCAGGTGAAAAGTCTGCTGTGATTCTGATAGGTCTTCCTTTATATGTTACTTGGCCTTTTTCTCTTACTGCCTTTAATATTCTTTCTTTGTTTAGTACATTTGGGGTTTTGATTATTATGTGACGGGAGGTATTTCTGTTCTGGTCCAGTCTGTTTGGAGTTCTGTAGGCTTCTTGTGGGCATCTCTATCTTTAGGTTAGGGAAGTTTTCTTCCATAATTTTATTGAAGATATTTGCTGGCCCTTTAAGTTGTAAATCTTCACTCTCATTTATGCCTATAATCCTTAGGTTTGGTCTTCTCATTGTGTCCTGGATTTCCTGGATATTTTGGGTTACAAGCTTTTTGCATTTTGCATTTTCTTTAACTGTTGAGTATATGGTTTCTATGGTATCTTCAGCATCTGAGATTCTTTCTTCTATCTCTTGTATTCTGTTGTTGATATTTGCATCTATGTCCCCTGATTTCTTCCCAAGGTTTTCTATCTCCAAAGTTGTCTCCCTTTGAGTTTTCTTAGTTGTTTCTCCTTCTGATTTTAGATCCTGGATGGTTTTGCTTAGCTCCTTCACTTGCTTGTTTGTGCTTTCCTGTAATTCTTTAAGAGATTTTTGTGTTTCCTCTTTCATGACCTCAGCCTGTTGACCAAAGTTCTCCAGTATTTCTTTAAGTGTTTTTTTTGTTTCCTCCTTATTGGCTTTTGTATTCTCCTGGATTTCTTTCAATGATTTTTGTGTTTCCCTTGCAAGGGCTTCTAACTTTTGATCCATTTTCTACTGAATTTCTTTAAGTATGTACTTCATGTGTTCCTGTACCAGCATCATGACCAGTGATTTTAAATCCAAATCTTGTTTTACTAGTGTGATGGAGTATCCAGGACATGTTGGTAAAGGAGAATTGGGTTCAGATGTTGCCATATTGCCTTGATTTCTGTTAGTGACATTCCTGCGTTTGCCTTTTGCCATCTAGTTTTCACTGGTGTTAGTTGGTCTTGTCAATGCTGGACTCACCAGTGCAAGCTGCCCCTTCCCAGGTGGCCTCTGGTGCACAGCTTACCTCCTGCACTGCCTGGAGTCAGGGTGCTGTTGCCCAGGCTGTTCAGATCCTGAAGAAGACACCTGAAGGCTCCCGCTGTGGCCCTCTGGATTCACTGGAGCACACAGACTTCTCCCCGCTGGCCGCCCGGAAGCCCCTCTTGCCTCTTGCTGTACCTGGAGATGTGGTGTTGCCGCCCAGGCTGATCTGGATCCGGAAGCGGAGAGATCTGAGTGCTCCCGCCAGAGGCCTCAGGACTCCTTGGATTTCTAAAAAGAAATAGAACAGTATGTTTTTGTGCTTTGGGTCTGAAAAAGAAGTCAATCAGGTGGCTAGTTGATCCACTTCTTGCTAAATAACAAGCTACAGAGAACAGAACAAAGAATCCTATAATCTGTTTAAACTTGAATGGAAAACTAGTTGTTTTATCCAATAATATTTGGAATAGATTCAAATTAAAATGCTTCCTAATAAATCAAAATTTCTTGTTTAACCAAGCTACTTACTAAAAGTACCCCAAATTGCCAAATATTTAATAAGGAACACTTCCTTCTTTGGATTAGAAGTATCAGAAATCAATGCCCAATTTATCTTCAAGGAAGCTTTTCCAATTTGTCCAAACTCTTCTCCAGTACATCGGCACTTCCTTGGGGCTCTTCACCTCATCAACCTCTTCTGCTCCAAGGGGACAATCAATCAGGAGGTAGGCTCAAAGCACAAGGTTCAGCCACAGAGGTTGTGCTGGCTGATCTTGGAGAGGACCATTCAGAGAGAAAGTCAGGTGTAAGATTAGGGGGGAGAAAAGAACATTCAAAAGAATTAGAGCATAAAATAATTGTTTGCAGAGGGTATAAAAAGTAGAGGCAGATGTAACTTGAACACCAATACCTCCCTAAAAAGAAGAATGGAGGGTGGCCCCTGGTTATGGAAAAACTCAGTGTAGCAGTATAGGGCAATACCAGATTAGGGAAGTGGGAAGAGGTGGATGGGGCAACAGGGTGAGGGAAGAGGGCTTATGGGATTTTCGGGGAGTGGGAGACCAGAAAAGGGGAAATCATTTGAAATGCAAATAAAAAATATATCAAAGAAAAAAAAGAAAGAAGATCATGGGAGACATTAAACATGCAGATGGGAACAAATAAATAACCATCTCCTTCTCCTTCAGCTTGGAGAAGACTCAGGTTTTCTACTTCAGCTTCTATGTCACTCTTCAGAGCAGATGACAAAAAGTGAGATAACCACAATTCAAATCATGCTGAATTCCAAAAAATATCCAGAATTTAAAGGCTGTGTGTTTAAGACACCCCATTGTACTGTATGTGTATTACCACTTGGGAGTAATTTTGAGCCAAGGTTCAAAGATGTGTTGTGGGGGGAGAGGATATGTACTTGTGTACAAAATCTGCATTGGGAGCAAAGAGCAATTATAAATAATTAATAAGTGTACTTTTAAAAAAAGATGGAAAAGGTAATTGCTTAACTACCATGGTGGCAAAATTGTGATCTGAGGAGGTATAGTGGAGCAGAAAAGTTATTCAGTTAATTTTGAATTAATTAGTCTTCAATGTTACTTCCCATTAGGTTTAGGGAGCCCATGGGAAATCCTGGAGGCAAAACCATATGCCAGCCACTAAGGCTGGACAGGGCAAATGCCACTGCACCACGATCATTTCCCAGATGTGTGTTGAGAAAAACAGAAGCATTTGTGTATGTGCAGGTGCATGTGTTGGGGGTGTGAAGACATGCACATGTGAGAGTATGCATGTGGAGGCCAGAGGATGATCTTCAGTTTCATTCCTCATGGCCACCACCTTGAATGAGGTCTCTCATTGGCCTGAATCTTGACAAGTAGGTTAGGTTGGTTGACCAGTATGTCTCTACTTCCTCAGCACCAGGATCACTAGTCTACATCACCATGTCTGGCTTTTTGGATGTGGGTTCTCGGGATCCAAATCATGTTCTTGTGCTTTCAAGGTAATCATTTTACTGAATGAACAATGCCCTCAACCCTAGCTGTGGGAATTTTCAAGGAAAGCATGGTGGATTTCCACGGTCTCTGAGTAATACATTATTTCTCTAGTTTGGTCATAAAGGTCCTCATGGCATGGACATTCAAGATGATCTTCCACCATCCAGTCAAAATGGACACTAGTTTACAGTGATAGAAGGGCTAGCCCTGGAACCTGCTGCAGTTCCGGGCATTAATCTTTAGATCTGGGTTTTGGATACTTGTAGGGTTATGTCCCAGACTCATGACAGCATTTAGGGTAGATTTTAGTGCCTTAACAGCTAGCATGGGTCTATTATGTTGCTCAGATGATAATATTATTTGCAGTAGTCCTTTAGGACGAGCCACCTGTTTCCAGCCAGCTTGCCCCGCCCACACACCGCCCATCAATTTACCACAGTAGCCTCACTGAGCATGCTTCTGACATTCACACACCCACACACCCTTCATGGATTCTTGTTTAATGCAGAACATGCATCCATTCCCTGTCTGCCCTTGTCTGAGCTAGAGCAACCGACAAGTCCCTACATTAGATAAGCACATATTGCTTAGAGTCCTTTAGAAGGAGAGCTCCTTGCAGTGTAGGTGATGCCTGATATGTCTTGTTCCTCCTTTTGGGTTACCACAGAATCATGTGTACTTCAAGGTCCACAGCTGACCCTCAGAAAATGTGCTCTTCAAGGAACTGTCTTTAAAAACACTAGTTTTGTAAGAGTGGTGAACAAAGCATTTAGGGTAAAGATGAAATAATTTCCGGGCTCTTCTTTCCACTCCTGGGCAACTCTAACTGCACTTGATTCCTGTGTTATTTAGAATATGTGACAGGTAGCCAGAATTCACTAGCTTAAAAAACACTTTCTATATGCACGTATTTAATGGTCACAACACCTTTTGAGTTAAGTGTTTTAATTATCCCCATTTCATGAACGAAGCACCATAGGCAGAAGAAACCAAGGTGACCTGCCCACAGTGCCCACAGAAGCCAATAGCATTCTTCTTCTCTGTATCTGTTCTCTCCAGCATAGTTTTCTTTGTGAGTTTTCTTTACAAGCCATGTTAGGATTGATTCTCCCATGTCTCCTTTATCCTGAGATGATGCTGATCTCGTCTTGGTAGCATCACAGTGGGAGCC
Source organism: Apodemus sylvaticus (assembly GCF_947179515.1). Classification (NCBI taxonomy): domain Eukaryota; kingdom Metazoa; phylum Chordata; class Mammalia; order Rodentia; family Muridae; genus Apodemus; species Apodemus sylvaticus. Next base: position 21,908,380 of record NC_067478.1, read on the forward strand.
AAGCCAACACTCACAGAAGATCAATTTGTGAACCAATATAATTTATCTAAATTTGTTTGGAATCAATGGGGAGTCCTGTTCTGCAAGCCCATGAGGAAAATTGAATATAGATCAACCTCTCTAGCTGAAAATTCCAGCCCATTGCCCACATAACTTTTAGCCGCATTGATAGGAACATACTGGCTGCATCCACAACCCATTGGGAACAGCTTAGCAGTGTTTTGATATTAATACTAATGGACTTTTTGAACACTTATTATGGAGCAAGGGCTGTCCTAGAAGATATATGCATGTTTTCTCACTCAGTCCTCCCAAGAGTGTGCTGATGTGGGTACAATGATTGCTCAAGTTTGCAAAGTTGTTTAAGTTTTCACAGGCAGAGAGTGATGGGTGCAGAATCTATGCTTTATTTGACTTAATCCATGATCAAGCATCTAATTGGGATATATATGTAGCTTTTGTTCAATACTGAATTGTACCCTGGAGCTGGGTGTGATGTTATACCATGAGATGTGGTGTGCTAAGAAGGACATGAACCAAGGGTTATGTACCAACCACAAGCTAAGCCAGGTCAGCTTTTAGGGGGCTCAGTCCCAAGCCTGTGGAATGCAGTGTTTCTCTGCCTTAGTTTTCAGTGCATTGTGTGGATTTATCATTGAGGGTAAGATTATCTGGACAAAACTATTAAAGAATGGACATAAATATGGACATTGCTGTAAGGGTAGTTACACTTAGGAGTATTTACCATCATTCTGTGGAAGGTCCTGTCTCAAATTAACATCATTTATCAAAGTTCATAAAACAACCCATTAGAGACAGGTTGTATCTATATAGCCTGTAGGAGATATATATGGTTATAGAATAGGTTATATATGGATATCACCTATCTCTAATTTATATTATTTTTTCTCACCTTAAAATTAGAGAAATGGAGAAGGAAGATGCATCAAAATGAAGTAGCTAGCCTATTAATACAAAGCTAGGAAGAGGCAGAATGCATTCATTCTCTGGTCTTCAGATTCCAGAGCAAGTACTCTAGCCACTGAGTCTCAGGCTTTTTAAGCTGCCCAGTTAAGAATCACCTATGAGTGGATTTTGCCACAGACAAATGCCACAGGGAGTCATGGAATAGAGGAGCGGTACACATGGCCAAAGGCGACAAAATGGGGGATTTTCTGCAATAGGGATGACTGCATGGCCCACACTTGCCTCCTTCCAGATTCAATCCTTGTAAAGCATCCTTCCTTCATCCTCTGCTAAGCCAAACAGAGCTGATCATATGTGGTTGCACCTGGCAATTACAATCACCCGAGCTCCCCACCATCCTGGCTTGCCCTACATAAAGTGAACTGAGTTTGCCCTACAGCACTGGGCATTTGCCATGTTGTGCCTCACTGTTTGTGGCTGTTACATCTGTGCTACATAGCAGAGATTCGTGACTCGACTCCCCCAGGGAAACAGTGCTACCTTGTTTAACACCAGCAGAATGCTTGGGTTTAATTCCTGTGCTTATACTTACTACCCAGGTGATCTTGGACTGGTTATTTCTCTTTAATCTATTAAGAGGGATAGTAGGCTTCTGTACCAATTGGGCAAGATGTTTTATGAATTGCTCGTCTCCATAAATGAAGAGGAATACTTATTACTACTCCATTACTGTCTATAAAACTTCAAGTCCATTACCTTCTCAAAGATAAGGCTCTACCCTACTCATGTCTATCTCTTCAGAGCCTATCACCTCTGTCCAACAGATGAACAAAACCATTTTGATTGGCTCAACTTGGTGTTCTTGATTCTCTGATAGCCCTTCTAGGCCCTCTCTTTAAATATTTAGATCTGGAATTGGCACGGGGCCTTTCTAACTTCTCTTCCCTCAACTTGATCTTATTAGTCTACCAAGGCTTCACAGGTATTTCATTTTCTGCCTCCAGCTTATGAGGCGTCCATTCCTCAGTCTTCCCATTCCCTCTGATTGATCACTCCCAGGGCTCTGTGTCCAACATGGCTTTATGTAGCGACACAAGTGGCAGTTCAGCGGTGTGTGCAAGCTCCACTTTCATTCTGAATCAATGGAATTTTTTTTAAACAAAAATCTTACCTTATTCCTCAAAGGCCCATAAAGCCCTTCATGGTGCTCAAGAGAATCATCCACACTTAAGATTTTAAGACTGCTTCCGAGTTACTTATCATGCATTCAGGCTTGTACTATTCTTTAAAATTCTTATTGATTTTTGAAACAATCCTTTAATTGATATCAAAAAGCAATTACATTTTCCAGGCTGTAAATCTGCTTCATTCCCAATATTAAATTCATCATCTCTGTAAATAATTTTTCTCTTATTATGCATACATATTAGCCAAACTATAAATAGAATCATTATCGTACCCATGGTTGCCATAACAATCAGTGACCCTTGAATTTGATTTAAAAAAATTGATTCCTGCTGAATTTTTCACTTAAGTGAAATTGCCATCCCCACTGAATGTCTGGGAAAATGAAGGCATTAGAGAGCCTTTACCTTCTATTTCCTCCTGGACTCTAATATAGCAATTTGCAGCAGAGATTTGCATATACTCACCTGTTGATGAACAGCCCAGCTAAAAGATCACCACATATTTGTTCCTGTCTGATTCTTCAATGTGAAGCTCTGTAAAAATAGATTCCTGTAAACACACAGAGGGCACACACAGCACCTTCATCTTGAGGTCTGCTTTCCAGCTGTGAGGAAGCTGGGTGGGATTCCAGGGAGCAGAGGAGGCCTGGAATTCCAATGAGAAAATCTTTAGCAGCGAGCCTAATTCACAGAGGACCTCTTGGCAACAGAGAGAAATCCCCATAAAACAGGAACCCAGAGTGATGTCTAGGAAATGGAACATACGACAGGTAAGCACATGGAGTTCTAGGAAAAGATGAGAGTGTTGGAACAGTTGACTTAAAGTGACTCTATAAGACACACTTTGTTTTTCCTTTTCTTCTCATTGCCTTTGGTTCTTTCTTTTTAATATTGTTACATGTTGTTTTCCCAGTAAATATAAAACTGGGGAGAGATAAAGGAAGGAGGAAGTGTTTGAGTTAGAATTGCCTTACTCGGCTTTGGTGAAACTAATTTATCAACCCTAGGCCTCTACAAAGCTCTGATGTGACAGGGGGTTGTGTATTTTGTGTTAGATCCCAAAGAGATCCCAGCTCTCCTTTAATGCCTGGTCTTTGAGTGTACTAGGGAGCTTTATAGCCCATGGTTTCCTTGAAGTCAACGAGAGAACATCTCTCTAAGATGCCCAGCATGCAGAGCCCCTTCCTTCCACCTCTGTAAAACAGGGATATTTATTTTTATGCTGTCTAAACATTACATGATTTAAACGATATAGGAAACCACCTTTAGAACTATGAAGTGATGTACCTGAGCAGTTTTATTAACTGAACTGAGACAGCACTTCAAAGGAAGAAAGCAGACGACTGCCCAAGGGACGAGAACTATAATGTTGTCTGCCCAGTAGTGCCTCTGCCTGGATAGATGGCTTCTTTACATGATTATGGGTATCTGAATGTCTCCCGGCTCATCTGCACTACCCTGGCTCTTATTGCCTTAGAGGTAAAAGGCCTTCTAGCCTGTTTCCAGGATAGGGGGAACATGGATGACTCTGCTTTAGTCTTCATTAACTGAAACAGACTTTGAGAAATATTTCTTTGCTGTTCCAGAAACAAGATCCTTTTGTATATAAGCACAAAAGCAAGAATCCTTCTGAAACACAGGGAGACTTCTGAAAGGGACACCAAGGAAGTTCAGACTAAAGAGCTCTCATATGTCCTTCTCTGTCCTACCTTGCTGACAATTGAGGTTTCAGAAGGAATAGAGAATGAAGTGTTTTGGAGCAGAGAGCTCTCACATGTGACAACAAATACCAAGTTTCAGATGCAGGAAGTGCTGGGAATCACATGCAGTGTCAGTCACAAAGCATATCAGCCTAGTGGTGGCACAGTAGAATCAAAACCGCATTCACAAGTCACAACTTAGGAGAGGGAGTCTGACACACGTGAATGTTGATGTAGCCAGTATCCTATGAGGAAATACATGGCGTTTCCATTTCTCCATTCTTCCATGATTCCAGTCAACTGCTCACTCACACAGAGGCAACCGCATACCACTATCCTCATATGTTTTCATTCTAGGAGCCAGGCTAAAAATCACCTGTCAAACCAGGATGTGATTATCCTAAGATAGGAGAAACAGACCTGTGTCCTTCTAACAGCCTCTTAGAGCTAGCACATCAAAGTGTTCATTGATTTACTTGGTCAACTTCAATGTCAATGTCAATGAAGTGGTGAAGAGTACTTCTCCAATGGTGCAGGTTTGGGATGAATAGAGAAAGGATGTAGCTATTGCTTGATAAACAGTGATGTACCCACCCCTAAAGTGGAACATGGGTTAAAAGGGACCCCCATTCTCTCAGCATTCTGCCCAGATGAATGCAGGTACCAGCTGAGAATACAGCATGGGTTGATTCCCAGACAGGAGGTGCTGAGCATGTACCTGCAAACAGCCTAACCTGTAAGTAATGAGCTTTGAACTGTGCCAAGAACTGCCTGAGAAGGCCAGCATATAGAAGCCACTGTCCAGTGGGAGCTTTGATCCCAGCAGAAGAGAAATGTATGAACTAGACCCATGGGAACCCTCTCTCTGAGTCACTTGGTTCCAGAAAACATGCATTTCCACAGCATCCTGGTTGAACAAGGTTCATATCTGCTCCCCTCCTTATATCCCAATGTGATCGGGAGAATGCTGGCCCTTCCTTCATAGTTATTAGACTCACAAATTGCTGTGTAGTCTGTCTATTATAAAGCCTTCAGTTCTGTGAAGGCTTACAAGCTCCAATCAGACCTTTGCCTCAGGCTGCCCCATTTTTAGTTCCTTCAGTTCCAGGGACACAAGACAGTCTCTGAGTGGCTTCTATAATTTCTTCATCTCTTAGGTTAAACAAGGCGAAAAATGCTTTTCACAGTTAAAGGATTGATAAGCCACACACCATTGACATGCTCTACACAGATTCTCTCTACAGACCTTACAGCCTCAGCCTTACAAAATTTGAAGATGAAGAATAGATCAGTTAGCACTCCTGCCTTGCTTGGAGATATGGAGCTACTTGACCCAAATCATGTCAAACAAACATCTTTATTGAAAATGTTCTTATATTAAGCCTTGATACAGATGAAAGATGGTATAAAATGTTCACTTGATTATCTTCTATTACTTTGTGCATTTGTCAATATGTCCTTTTCAATAAAAAACAGAAACAAAAAAGATGAATGTGCCTAAAGAATCAAACCAAGCCTCTCTAGGGAGACAATACTTACTTTAGGAAAGACCTGAAGAAAAGGGAAGAAGGAATTTTTTTACAGGCCCAAGGGACAGTTAGTGTGAAGCCTTCAAATCACCAATGAGTCTGACATTTTCTAGAAATGGGCAGGAGCTCTGTAGGAGCAGAGGGTAGGAGGGTGAAAGGTAGAGGAAGATGGGCTGGGAGCAAAATGGCAGGGCAAGGCCCTGTGGGGCCTTGCAGTTATAGTGAAGAGGCTACCGGAAGATTTAAAGGATTCTACAACAGAGAGGAATTCACACTTTTATATATTATTTTTATTTATTAATTTGCAAGTGTGTATGTGTGCCCATGAGTGTGAATATGTGCATGTAGGCCCAAGTTTGTCTGTGTGCAAACGAATGTGAAAGCCAGGAGTCAGCACAGAAGATCTTCCAGGACCACTTTCATCTTGTTTTCTGACGCAGACTTTGTCATTGAATCTGGAGCTCACCAACAGACCTAACTTGCTGCTCAGCTAGCTCTAAGGAGCTGTCTGTCTCTGCTTTATACTCACCCTAGCAATAGAGTTACAGATACGTTTACATGGGTACTGGGGACCCAAACTCAGGTCCTCATGCTTGTAAGGCAGTCACTTTACAACTGAGCCATCTCTCCATCCCTAATTCACTTTTGAAAGCTCCTTCTGAGACTGATATTGTAGCCTAGTACTTGCTTCGTCTATATGTTTAAGGTCCTGAGATTAATCGCCAGCACTGATTTAAAAATAACAAAGACTTCTATACCCATTGGGTGAAGATGCCTATTCTGGGGTAAGCAAGGAGAAAGGGGACATTTGCTATGGTCAGAAAGAAATTGTGTAAGGGAGAGATTCTCATCAGACCTCTGTCATGCCTTACAAGGAGATTGAATCTCAGCTCCATTTGTCATTAGATATTGTCATTGCTTGTGCATGAAGAAGTCTCTCTCTCTCTCTCTCTCTCTCTCTCTCTCTCTCTCTCTCTCTCTCTCTCTCTCTCTCTCTCTCTCTCTCTCTCTCTCTCTCTCTCTCTCTCTGTGTGTGTGTGTGTATGATGAATTAAATCCATAGACATGTTTTGAGCCAGAGAAGTCAGGAGCAGTCTGTGCTCTTCCTCTCTCTGCACATTTGCTAAAGACACTGAAGAATTACAAGACACAGACACCCAAGTACCCAAACCCCCATAGAAAGAAAAGCTTCTTGCCAATCAGGAAAGCTACATCATACTCTAATCTGAGGGGAAATCAGTATTTATTGTGTGAAACAACCAAAAATCAAGAGGTTTGTTTGTTGTATTCACAGAACTAGAGAGGATACTGCAGAGACACTAGAGACAAGTGACCACATTTAGGAGACCCGACACTTTGAGAGTCAAGGCTCCAGAGGCAGAGCTAAGCAATGATTTATCCTGGCTCTGATTTTCAAAAGCCTCCTAAAAGGAGGATGTATCTCAATTTTACAGTTGTTAAAAAGGGAGACTCAAAGAAGTCACCCAGGTAACAAACAGGAGAAGCAGGAGAAGAGTTCCGGGACGGCTTCTGCTTTGTGCTGCTCTGTGGCTGATGTGTTAGGGAATGGTTACTCTGGGAGAAAATAAAAATATTGAGAGTAAAGACCACCAGATACTCTGATTCTCACTGTGAAAGCAGAAACAAGGCATTGGAGAAGACAGCCTCCAGTCTGAGCAGCCCCTGGCCGATGCCTGGTAGGCTCTCTGCTAGAATTCAGATATGGCTTCTTCATACCCGTGCTGTAGACTGTGATCCCTCCAGGTCCGGACCCGAGATTTAATCATTTCCAAATGCTCAGGTGTGGGAGCTCAAGGCAGAGCTCAGCACGTGCTCATGGAATAACAGTGGTTGGGTTAGGCTTAAGATGAACATGTGACCAGGAATAGCATGCCCAGTGGTGCTAGAATCCACTGAAGTGAACACACTGTCCCAAAGGTAGGACTGGTGGCAGAATACTGAGACCCTTGGTGTATGGCTACAAAAGGGATCACCTCAGGCCTCCTTTACAGAGCACAGATGCAGTGAGTCTCAGGCAAATGGCTTCCTTTTTGTTTCAGGAGACTATATACTGGAAACTGGACAGGAGAACTCATCTTGACAATAGTCTTCCTCTCACTGCCGTCCTCCCTGAAGGACATTCATTTCCACCTCAAGCTTCTGTAACACTGGCCACTGTCATCCCTCAGCTGTCAGGAGCCCTTCTCACAGAAGAGAAACACGAGTGTGTCTGCCCATGCCAAGCAGAGTGACAGCCATGCCAGGCTCTCAAATGGCTGCAGGGATTTGCGGCCATATCTCCCTCTTTGCATTTATATTGCATGGCTTCTGAAGGGGAAACCCTTTTCTTTAAGACATGAGCACTGCTGGGGAGGATGACGGAGGAGGAGAAGGGCCTGCAAAAGACACTGAGACAGATATGGTTAGTTGTAAAAACATGCAGATGTAGAGAAAGGCACCCATTCTCGAAGGGAATTACCTTATCAGTCCATTGAGTTTAGTTCAGCCTTTTGCTGAAGCTCACGACCTATGCAACACTGAGTAGGATAATCACCCTCCGTTCTGCTCAGTAGTCATGTATTGAGAACTACCCAGTCTTTTTTTCCACCCAGGCCACAAAGTGAACACTTTCCCACCCTATTGGCTGCAGGTGTAGTTGAGAGACTTGCTTGCTTGGGGGAGAAATATATGTGGATGTGATGTCAGCCATGTCTGAAGAGAAGTTTCAATTATACCTGTGGGATTCAATTCATGTGCTCAAGAGATTTCCCAAATATTACCCCACATGGGCTTGTGCAGGGGAGGAGGAGAAAGGACTAGCCAGGGAAACTTCATGTTCCTCACCATCAAGTGCAGAGGCTGAGGGGGAAGAAGAAAAGGATAACTCCACAGTCTTGCAGAGTTCCAAGTCAGGCCTCAGCTCTATAAACCAAAGGTCCTTTCATTTCTCAAAGCTTCCTAGCCATACAAAGTCCGTTCCATTCTCATGGTAACATGATCCCTAGGGGACCCAGCTAAGAAGCCAACAGCCCATTCCCATCTAGACACCTGGCCCCTTTTGCTAAGAAGGGTCCATCTCCAGCACCCACAGTCTTAAGTTAAGAGATAATGAAAAGCTCCAGGAGAGACTCTGGTCTGTCAATCAAAAATACCCATGTCAGCCTCACCTCTGCCCCTCATTAGCTGTGACCAGAAGGCAAGTCACTTAACCTTCTATCAGAAATTTCAATAAGGATATTTGAACTCTCCTTTTTCAGAGAGCCTGTATAAACCAAATGAAGTCATTACTAGGTATGAACGTGCCCTGCCTGTGGCAGAGAGCCATGAAAACAGGAGCAACCTTGTGCATGTGGGCCTTGAGAAAGCTGAGAAGCAATGACAGGTAGGATTTCCTCCAAGCCTGGGTCAGCATCCCAATGGGATTCAGATCTCCGGTGTTTATGGCCAAACAGGCTCCACTGCTTGGCAGGCTTGGAAAGACTGGCAAAAAGCTATCCTGTACGATGGGTCTCAAGATGCCAGAGCAGCTCAGCAGGAGACAAAAGCAAAATGGCTAACCTCACAGAGTGGGAGGGATTCACTCCTCAGTTCCCTCAGTAACCATTTCAAGGTCCTCTTTGCGTTTCGTGTCCCAAACTGAAATGGTGGGAAGGCATCTTGACGAGAGTTTCTCTTCCTGCTGGGAACAGACACAAGCATAAGGCCTCATCCCAGAGAGGACATTAAAGCCCTAATGTTGTGAAGATTCCATTTGAGTTGTCCTTGTCTCCATTAGGCTGGGGAGTAACATCTTAACCCTGCGTCACACTTCTTTAGAGAGGGATTCTTTTTTTTTCCTGTATTCTTTGTTTACATTTCAAATGCTTTCCCCTTTCCCAGTTTCCCCTCCCCATATATCCCATTAAGTCCCTTAAGTGTGTGAGAAACAACACACCAAGTGTTTCTCTCCCTCTCTCTTTCTCTCCCTCATATGTGTTTGTGTGGTGTGTGTGTGTGTGTGTGTGTGTGTGTGTATGAATGTGTGCACGCATGCCCACATGTGCATATATAAGAGAGAGAACCTGTGAATGGGTGTGAGTTGAGGTAAGAAGGTGAGTGAATGTGTCTATTGTCTGTGTGACTAAGTGTAGGTAATTAATGAATTGGAGCATGAGGGGAGAGATGAATAGCAAAGAAGATTAATCCTTAACAGAGGGGCCACATCTTCTTCTTCAGTCACACAACAGAGTCCCTTTGTGCCTCTTTTCTCTCAAGTTAGCCTTCCACAATGGCTTCTTCCATGCAATTAGAACAAAGAAATACCTCATTGTAGCCTGCCTTCTTGTCCTCCTGTTTTTTGTTTTGCTTTGTTACACACGGCCACAGGCTGGTTAGCTCTATCTATTCCTTCTCTGCTAGTGAACAGCGGGGAGAAAAGACAAATAACTCAGGTCCCACCAAATTCAGTCCTAGACAATCTGTACCCAAGCGTGTTTATAGAAAACATAAAAAAGTGACATATTTTCAGATGGTTCTTTCTAATCTCACAAGTCTGAAACGGAAATGCTGGCAGGTCGCAGGAAACTAGTAACCTGGATCTAGGGAAGCCACTGTGGGGCTCTCTTCACATGTGCTCTGGCATAGTTCAGCTTTATTTTACATTTTGGAGAGGCCAGAAGAGCCTGGCTTCTTTAAGAAAAGACTCTTGAGAAGAAGGGCATACACCCTGTGCGTATTGTGCAGGGTCTGATGCCCAGTCATCAGTGCATCAGAAGGTATATTCATCAGCAAAGGCAGGGCAGAGGAGTGGAGGGTGTGGGCAGGGGGCAGAGAGCTGAAACTTCCTGTCAATGACTTGGTCCTTAGGTAACCGCAACCTGATTGGAAGAGGAATCAGACTGTGAGCCACTGGGAGCTTTCCATTTTCTTTGCACTCTGACCACAAAAAGAAAGGAAACAAAAGTCAATTGTCTCTTAAAGGGACTTGGAGAGAGACAAAAAGAAGCAGAGATCCTATGCAAAAGCCAGGCTGGAGGAGCACATGCATGGACATGGTCCAGAGGGGCAGGCTCAGGACAGGCAGGCGCTGGAAAGAGACTTAAAAGGGGTCCTGGAGAATAGGTGAAAAAAATGAGGTCAAACAACAATTAATGAGGGGCTGCATTCAAAGGCACCAGGCAATGTCCCACTGTTCCAGTTCCTTCCAGGTCCCCTTGAACCCTTGAACTCATTCACCTCCTATGGGGTGACATTAATTAATGCATCCTGTTATTCTTTTAAAAAGATTTCCTTTTTATGGAAAAACTGTAATGGGCTTGTGAGCACTACCAATGTACAACCAGCTAGTTACACCTGGAGAAGAACACCATCGCCCCAGCAGCATCCCAGGCTGAGCCCTCCCTGGGTAATCTTGACAGTAACCAACTCAGTCATCCTGGGCTTTCATGGTAGAAGAAAGATGTGTTGGAAAGAAAAGAAATAGGAGACCCTGTAGGGTGGCCTTCCAGGGATACTTGTCACCAGAGAGGGGGTAGGGGGAAGGTAACATGTTTAAACAAGGAGAATTTGAGAGTTGTACTGCCATAGAGATAACTTTGAATTTAGTGTTAGGTGAAAGTGTACGGATAATGGTTTTACATGTGGACCACATGTTTTTGCATTCTGACAGGCTGAAACCATAGTATTTGGTAAATAAAATACAAATGAGGAAGACAGAGACGCATTCAGAATCCCACCCTGTCTAGATTCTATCTTAAGCAGAGCATGTGCAGGAGTCTCTGGGACCCCTTTCCCAGAAGCCTCAGTGATGCTTTGACATCTCCCAAGCAGGAGAAGATCTTGTATTACTTTGCAAGCATCCTCTTTATTGTATAGGCTCTCTAACATACAGGATATCTCTGCTACTAGTTTAGAATACTCTTCATCACGAAACCACAGCCAAACTGCAGTTTCTAACCTCAGGGCAGTCGCCTGAGTGTGATACCTTTAAAACCTTTGTTTCTGGTAGTTTGGAGAAAGCACGCTGTACACTATTTCCCATCTAAATTGAAGACTTTACTTTACCCAGATTTTAATTCAGAACAAAGATCTGTCACTGAGTTTGTCACTGAGTTTGGATGAGTGGATGGATGGATGGATGGATGGATGGATGGATGGATGGATGGTTGGATGGATGGTTGGCTGGCTGGCTGGCTGGTTGGATGGTTGGCTGGATGGGTGGGTGGTTGGATGGTTGGATGGATGGGTGGTTGGATGGATGGTTGGATGGATGGATGGGTGGGTGGATGGATGGCTGGATGGTTGGCTGGCTGGCTGGCTAGTTGGATGGTTGGCTGGATGGGTGGGTGGTTGGATGGTTGGATTGATGGGTGGGTGGATGGATGGTTGGATGGTTGGCTGGCTGGCTGGATGGTTGGATGGTTGGATGGATGGGTGGGTGGATAGATAATTGAGTTGGTAGGAGCATGGACATTGTAGGGAGCAACCTTGTTCTCTTAACATACAGATGTGTCCTGCTTCTCATGTTGATGGGTTCTTGCCCTCTTACTCTCCTATTAGACTCTCCACAGCTATAGAACCAGCAGCCAGGATCCTAATAGAGTTTTCAGTGGAGCAGATTGGGGTCCTCGTGAAAAACTCTGAGCCAGCTCTCACATAGCCCTGTTGGCTCACAGAGCTGAAGTGAACCAGAGGAGTTCTACCTGCCTGGTTATAGTTTCCCTGGTTCTTGGAGCCAGTTGCCCTGTCTTGGTTCCTACCACAGACAGTGATGACATTTTCTAGGCTTACCCATCGCCTCTCACTCCATATGCCTTTTTAGTTCCCTTGGCTGAAACACATTCTCTGTAAACGACTGAGAAACTCATTTATACTATAGAGTAAATGTTTTTCAGGGCTTTGAGTATTACTTCTTTCTCTCCAGAACTTCTGCAATTTTAAAGAGATTTCATCTTAAATGAAAAACAAAAAACAAAGGAATATCAGATGTGGGCAATTTAGGCAGTTGAGCCTTGACTCTTCCTGGCTGGGCTTGAAGCCCTGCCCAGATCAGATGTCAATACTGCTCTTTCATCCATTGGGTGACTATATTCCTATATTTATCATTTTTAGACAGACTTGGGCCCTGAATCATGGGACTTCCTAGATAACAAGGATGATTAACCAACACTATGCTTCCCTAGACCCCATGAACTCTATTCTGTAGTGGACACATATCTCCAAAGTCACCTCAATTTTGTTTGATGGTTTGTTTTATATATAAGCCCTATTCTCTGTGCAGGAGAGTTGGTCAACTTCCCCCAAATGGATTTCAAACCTCAACTTGAAATCCCTAAATACCATGAACCTGATGGTTCCCTGCCAGTCCATTTACCTGCTTATTCTCTTCATCAAACCTATACCACATGGTCATCCTCCCGTCATGCTTTTTATGGGAGCTCTAAACTTCCAGCCAGACCAGTTTGTTTTTCTTGCTCTGGGTTGGGCATGGTTGCTTGGTTTGACTGGGATGTGCCACCGTGGGGCAGATTTGTTCAGCAAGGATTCATGATGGTCATCCTGAGACAGACCCTACAACCGTCCACCAAGCACACCACTTTTCTCTTGTCAATGCTGCGATGTGCTCCTTTCCTTATTCACCTCCCTCGAACCTCTGACTTCCCCCAACCTCTCTCTTTCATCTCTTGCCTTACAAGCCTGCCTCCTTCTTCACAAGGAACACTGGGTCCATTACACAGAGCGATCTTGCCCTCCCACTAACAAGCGCAGCAGCCCACCCACCTCCCTCCTGTTCCCTGACCTTTTCCCCTCCCACCAATCAGGTCTGCCTTGTCTCCATGCCTCCTGATGCAGCTTCTATTTTCTCAGGAAACCTAAGTGAAAACTTACCCCTTTTCTTCCCCGCCACCTCCCAACTGTACTTTCCCAAATGGTGTTAAAATAATCATGAGTTTTTCCTCTTAAAACTTAACCCTTTTCCACCTTCAATATACCAGTCACCATCCTTTAAATTAAACCTCTGGAAAGGAAATGCTCCATGCTTTCTGTTAACTGTGTTGACCCACACTTTTCTCACCAGGCAGATTTAGCAGCCTATCACTCTCCTGAAACAGCTCTAGATTTCCTCACCAGCGTGCTCTACATGCCAGGTCCAAGGGAAAGTTTTAGTCCTCAGTCACTGGTAAGGTAGGACATAAGCTGCCTTTAGGTCATCTTCTCCCTTTATTCTACTGACACATACTTCCTGCTCCTAGCTTTCTTAGCAACCTGGTCTTTGTGGCCTTTAAAAGTTTCTCCTGTTATCAGCTACTCAATATTGTATCTTCTCCACCCTTGATCCTGGACCCCACTGTCTCACACACTACACTCTTTGTCTCTGTGAACAATGAGCCTCAGGGATTCAGATTCTAGATAACCCCGAGGAACTCTAAAATCTACTTTCAACACGGCTCTTCAGTTCTTTCACACTCTGTTCAGCCAGGCTATCAGGTCTGATGTGAATGACCTGGTCAGAGGCCCCGCCTCCATGCCCTGTACACCCTCACCCAGAGGTCTGGGGATCACAGTGCTTCTCCTGCATTTTGAAGTGTGGCTGACTGTGGGGTCCAAGAGACTGCCTAAAACCCAGGATATGGGATTCCCTCTGTGTATGACATTAAAGGTTACACTTTTTAGTGAAGTTGTTGTTTTAGCAAAGCTTCGAGCTCCTTAGTATAGGGAAGATAATGTCTGAAATTTATAATGCATTAATTATGCAAATTATTAAGCAGCAGGCGTAGCACAATGCCCACCACATAGGCTGTACTCCTAATGGCAACTTCATGATTATTGTTCTTTTATTCGACCTTGATGACTCTTGGTTACATTTTTCTCTGGGCTGATCCCATTGCCAAGTCTTTTATGGGCTGAAAATCAACTTCTCTACACATCTTGCTAACAAGATCATCCACTGTGCTGTTCTTTAAGGTCCTCCTCTAGCAGCCAGAGAGCTCTCAATAGAGAGCTATATAGGCCTCCCTCCTGCAGAACCAAGGACACGCCTGGCAGGATGCTTTAAACTGAGCCTCCTTTCTCTGTTATCCATCCTAGCTTTCTTACATAGGCTTACATTCTTATTTCTCTGTTTATCTCAGGATAATAACATCTTCATGTCTCTTCTCCCAGACCCTAAATAAAACATTGTGTAAACCTTATCCTGTTCTTTATCAACAAGGTTCTTGAGTGGCAGCTATACCCATATCACATCCTCTCCTCTCCTCAGCCCCTTGCCTATGTCCCCTGTGCTCTTAAGACTTTCCTTTCTTATAAAACCAACTGCCCCTGCCCATCTCACAGGCCTTTCTGTCTCACTACATTTTAGAAGCCTATCTCTTCTTAAGGGAAGGGGGGTCCCTTTGAGCTGTCTCTTTCTAGGAGGGTCTGGTTCACTTCTGTACTTAATTCCTCCACCCCAGATTTCACGATGTCTCTCCTCATTAAGTAGAGCCATCTCCCACCCATCTTTTTCATCTTTGTGCATCTTACCTTTTTTATAGCATCAAATATTCAACAAATATTTCATTTCTTTGTTTATGCTAATTGCTTTGATTTCAACCCTTAACTCTCATGTTGCTTGTTTGGCGATTCCCAGCCTCAGTCGTTTCTCATTCCCTTCTTCCTTAGGGTTTATATCATCAGCCTTTGGTAGGGTGTGAGGAAAGCTCTGCTGGTAATAAGGAATTAATGTGTTCTGGATTACTATTGGGAATCCCACCACCTCCGAGTCCATGCTCCTCTTTTACCTACTGTGGTGGTTTGAATATGCAAGGGAGTGGCACCATTTGGAGGTGTGGCCTTTTTGAAGGAAGTGCTCATGTCACTATGGGCATGGGCTTTAAGACCCATGTTCTAGCTGCCTGAGGACTCAGTCTTCTCCTAGTGGCCTTCAGATGAAGATGTAGTACTCTCAGCTTCTCCTGCATCATGTCTGCCTGGACTCTACCATGCTCCCACCTTTATGATTGTGGACTGAATCTTCTTTGAACCTGCAAGCCAGGCCCAATTAAATGTTGTCCTTATAAGTATTGCCTTGGCTATGGTGTCTGTTCACAGCAGTAAAACGCTAACTAAGTACCCACCTCTTTGGGGGAAACTTTGGCCAAGCTGAGAGTCTGACCTCTTTAAGCCGTACACCTAGGTCCTATTGACCCAGGAAGTGAGACACAACAGCTACTTTACTCTAGGGCCATGGACCTTTTCTGGGAGTTAACTCTGCTCAGCCACTGGGAAACTGTTCCTTTTTCTCCTACCCATCTTTTTCATGTAGCTTTGGCTTCTCAGATACCATATCTTGAAGGCCATGAGTAGGAATTCTGCAACCTGGACAAGAAAGGAAAATGCAAAGGGAAAAGATGAGTCAGGCTCTGAAAGATGTATTCTGGCACTCTGAACTCATGAGACTTTACACTTGAAGGTGGGAGAGGGGAGCATGTAATTTTTCATTTCTTTTCCACATAGTAGACATCACCAATATATTTGTGATGGGAAGATGAGATTATCATATTTTCTTTGGTTGCTTCTGCACTTTTAACATCTCAAAATGAATAATACAATTTAAAAACCTCCAATAAAAACTTATCTTCCAAATAGGCATTTTCAAATTTCTGTCCCTACATAGTCTTCTTTGATGATCACCTGTTCTCATGGTTGTCCCCATCCCCAAAGCAGAGGTGACCCTCAAAGTGACCTTCCTGCCTCCAGATCACTTCTTACATGTCAGACTGTCATATCCTGGCAATTTAGACACCTTCATTTGCATATCTGACAAGTATCCCGAGCTTATTTGGCTACCCCTGACACAGGGACCCCTGTCCACACCCATCCAATCCATCAACAAGCCACCTCAGCTTGACCTCAGAACATGTCAAATCAATCTCTTTCACTCTGCCTCTTCTTCCATCCACTAATCCAAGTACACCACCCTTATCCAGAAAATGATACCCTGACTTTCATTCCCTCAATATGTGCTCTGCTCAACAGCTTAAATAAGGCCTTTAAGCCCTCCATCACATGGTCCAAGGACCTCCATAGCATTCCCCTGAACTTCAAGTGCTGTCACAGTCTGAATTCTGTTTCTGCTTCACTTGTCCAGGTCACACCCATACTTCAGCTACCCTCATTTCTTTAAGACCCTCCAAGAGATCCAACTATTTCTCATTTCCATGGCTACTCCTCTGCACAAATACCCACCTCTCCTCCAAGAAAACCCATAGCCCCTGTCTAAATCCTCTTCTTCACTTAACAATGGTAGGTCTGTTCAGCTGAGAATAGTGAGCTCTCATTAACACCCTTAAGTGGTCTCCATTCATCATGGTACAAGACTCCAAGGGATGCATATATCCACAGCTCCTGCTCATTCTAATCTGTGCAGGTCTCAGCATCAGCATAGCCCAGAGTTCTTTCCTACTTCAAGGCTATCGCTTATTGCTGTTACTCTGCATGTCTTGACTGTCTCCTTCTTGTTGCCTGGATTTCCTCCAGGTTTTAGCAGAAATGTGATGTACCCAGAGGCCACTCTCCTGAGTTCCAAACTACTTTCATCTTCCACAGTCTATGATTACGACTTGGGATGGTGTGATCATTTTCATGACCCTTCTGTTGGTATCTGTTTTTTCCACATGGGGACTACTTTCCTAGCAGACTAATCCACACTTGGACCTACAATAGATGTTCAGTGAGTTTTTGTTTGAATGAAAACATGAATGTCAATTATATAATTTAGGGGCTATCTTACCCTTTTCCTCCCTGACCCAGTCATATGTTCCATTGTGTTTCCATGACTGGCACTCAAAATCATCCTATCCATCAGGCTAGAAGGTTCTAACATTACCTTTGACCTCGAAATATGTTTCTCTGCTAAATAAGTACGACACGCATCCACTCTTTTGCATTCCCAATACCAGACCCAGGTTACATTTTATTCATGTTATTAATATTGCTTCCAAGTTGCATACCCTCTGATTCCAGTTTCTTCTCTTCAAGTTTAACAGACTGATTTCTGTGATGTTCAGACAGACCTCTTTCTTCAAATCTCCTACCCTTTTACACAAATAAAAATCCAAATGGGGCATTATGCAGCAATTAGAAAGCAACAGATTAAATTCAACCATATCGACATGAGTGAGTCTTAACAACATATTGTTTAGTTGCAAGAGTAAGAAATGAAATGAGATTATATAACGCAATGCCATTTACATGCATTAAAGTACATTCAGCAAAACTGTAAACATTTTGTAAAAATGTAGGCAAGCAAAACGACAGACAGCAAATGCAATAATAATGCAGTTGCCGATGGGGAGGAGACGATGAGGAAGTGATGGAGGAATAAGAAATAAATAAAGGAAGGAAGAGAGGGGTCTAGCTAGCACAGACGATGATAAACAGGCCATGAACTGAGAAGAGAACAGATTCCATTTACAACAGCCAGATTCACAAAGAACTAAGAAACAATAAAACAAGTCTCATCTCTAACAAGTGAGATTCAATTCACTCTTACATTTGTTTTCATAGTGCTTAAAACATTTCCTTGCATATCATTTGGACGTCAATAGATGCACATAAAGCTTATTTGTGTGAGCCAGGCAAGCTGTGTGACATGTCTCAGCACTGAGTCAACAAAACAATTTGTGTCCTCAACTTGCACAGCCAAACTCCCAAGTACTGGCTTCTCTATCGAGCCATTTCTTGCAAAGTGCTGCTTTTGCTCAAGAACAGCAACTCTCTTAACAACATGAGCTCACAGCACAACTATTTCTGTTTTAAAAATCTGATAAACAACCCTGAGAATGTTCTACAGCCGCAAGGTACTTGAAATCAGTGTTCTAACTTTATCACGGATAATTAGCTATACCCTTTAGGTGCATTTCAAAGGAACTAGACATTCTATTGTAGTTTGAGAGTTACTCCACCTCTACAACCCACTTGCCAGAGTGTGGAACCTAAATGAGACTGCAGTCTCAGGAGCCACGGACCACTTGGAGACCAGCTTTGCTGGTTGGGTTGTGGGTTTCAAGGAAAGGTGATGTGCTGATTGGTCTGCTAAGCCGTATCTGCTTCCTTCCATCTTACACAGAACTGAAAGGCATGATCATGGCCCCAGTTCCATCTGAGTCTGTAAGACATTTAGCTTGCCTTAACATGAACATGAAATGTTCTCATAAACTTTTATGTAAAATCTACAGGCAAAATCGATCCTGGTAGGGAACCCAAACTCTCATAGCCCTTGACTCTGGCTAATGAAAGTGTTAATGGTTCCAATAGACACTGTAAAATAAATACTCATAAAAGTTTGTACGGCACACTGTTATATGGCCCCATAAAATCCACAAGGCAATTACTGAATTATGAGCTGCCTGCCCACCTCCCCAGATGTCAAGGTTAACACAAATGGAGGTGACAGAGAAGCCCAGGAAGTTCCCTGTTAGAGTGGCAGCTGACACTGTTCTAGGCCATGCCATGGCTCTGCCCTACCCTCAGTTTTCTGGTCCGTGAAGTGGGCATTTGGCCTCCAGGCCTTCAGCCCTTTGCTAGCTCCTACTTCTTTGGGTTTTGTACCACAGGAGAATGATGGTGTGCTAGAGACAAGCACTGACTTGTTTTGTTTCATTTCTTAGGTTCATGGTGAACCTAAGAAAGAAAATTGTAGTCAGACCTAAGACCTACATTTATTCCAAGTTCATGGTAGACCATGTGCAATGCTGAATATCTTGTTTTTGAGATCTCATTTAATTCTATGTCAATGCATCATTCACCTCAATTAACCACATTGCAATTATAAAGAAAGTGATTCAGAGCCTGGGCTTAACCAAAGCAACAGAGTAGTTTATAATGGGGAGAGTGCTCTGTACTGGACACAGTGGCTCTGAGCCCATGTCTCTACTGTACATCACCAGCACTTCCCCATGAGATAAAACAATAAACAACCCATAGTTTTGCAACCACAGAACAAAAATCAAATAGACGGACAAAGGAATCATCATGACTAGCTGTTGAACAGTGTACACAATGTCCCTGTTTCCAACAGTCCTTACCTGCCTCTGTTCCCTCTCAGTCCATCTTTATGCCTCAAGGAGGAAAGGGAATCTCTTACGCTGGCTTGATGCTATGCAGTTTATAAAATGCTTGGATAGATTACTGCAAATGTTTATTAAAACTGTTATGTCTCGGGGCAAATGGGCCAGCTTTTTTTGGTAGAACAAAGTTCAGCTTGCTTTCTTCTGATGTTTCCTCTTGAGTAAATTCAGGTTGTATCTTTGTAGGGAGGTCAGGAACTGACAGTGTGTCCAGCTCAGTGCACTCCATCAAGAGGCACCTGGAGCTGATTCATTCCATTACTCAGGAGGCTAGTTTTGCTTGCTGGGCTAAGGTGGCATCTGCCAGCTTGCTTCATTGTGAAGTCTCCTTCTATATAAGTGAGGGGACATATCTTGAAACTATGTAAATATCTCCTTCTCATCATTCTTTTAATGGACATCATTTAATGTCTACTGATGAAGACTATATGAAAAATTATTGCTAGAGTAGGTGGGCAAATAGATGAGATGGTGGGAGAGGGAAGGAAGGGGAGATCATAATAAAGCAAACATAAAAGTTTGGGAGCATGAAAGAGTTCATACAATGGGCTGGAGAGATGGCTCAGTGGTTAAGGGCACTGACTGCTCTTCCAGAGGTCCTGAGTTCAAATCCCAGCAACCACATGGTGGCTTGTAACCATCTGTAATGGGATCTCATGCCTTCTTCTGGTGTGTCTGAAGACAGCTATAGTTTACTCATATAGAATTAAATAATACTTTAAAATAATAAAACATAAAAATATAAAAAACAGAGTTCATATGAATTCTTTGTACCACTTCTACAATATTTTGTAAGTATGGAACTGTTTTAATCACAGGGTTAAATAGCTAAACATAGAACATCTAAAAACAGTACTCAAAATGCACTCAAATTGAAGTGCAAAACTGGTCTCAGATTTGGGACTCACTGTGGTCACCAAGCCCTAGAATCAGTCAACATCCCTCAAGACTCCCCAGCACAAGGCCCCTACCCCTGTGGCTGACAGAGCAACTTGACAATTAAAATTTCCTATGATTTGTGGCATCAATGAAGGTGAATGTGTGGGTTCTCCAGTAGCAAACTCAGCAGGCTGCAGGGCAGCTAGACAAGTGAACATCTATGGCTTTCAGATGCATCCATCTGAAAGCTCATAAGATGGGCATGCTTTTAATACCACTCAGTAAGTGGAGACAGTTTATCAAGAAGATGAGAATAAATTCTTCAAAGATGAGCCCAAAACAAAACAAAACAAACCAAACCCCAAATCACTCATTATGGTTCAAATGTGAAATTGTCCCACAAGCTCATGGGATTGAATACTTAGTTGTCAGCTGATGGCAGTTGTTTGGGGCTAGTTGTGGGACCTTTAGAGTAGAGCCTCATTTGAAGAACTGGTTCAGGAGGGTTGTTCTAGAGGCTTGTGGCCTGTCCCTGTTTCCTGTTCAGTATCTGTTTCCTACTCTGCCTAGATTTGACCAGCAGCTGCTGCAAACTAGCACTTCTGTAGAGCCACCTGCTCCCATCCCACTGCAATGATGGACCAGCACCTCTCAAAACAAGAGCTAGAATACACATCTCCTCCCTTGTGTTTCTGCTCAGTGTGTGTTTGGTCACAGTGATGAGAAAAAGTAGCCAATAAAGGCAACAGGTCCTGAGAAGTAGGATTGTGCCTGTGATAAACCTGATGTGTCATCCACAGGCCTGCAGGATTTGCTTTGCAGGAGGAGCGTGGAAATGGTTGGCTCTGGGGGACAGTGGAAGCCTTAAGAGGAGGCTTAAGAAGACCCAGAATGCTGACAGCAGAGTTTCCTAGGATGTTTTGATGGGAATTGAGAAGGCATATAGGAGTTGAGACAGTGGAGGCTAGCCCCAGTAGTTTCGTAGGAAAATGATGACTCAAAGAAAGCTTTTAACTGAGACTGGCTTAGTCTCAGAGCTATAGTCCATTGTCGTCATGGTAGAGAGCATGACAGCACATAGGCAGATATGGTGCTGAAGAAGTAGCTAAGAGTTCTACTTTCAGGCTGGAAGGCAGCAGGGAAAGAGCAGTAAAGGGCCCTGGGATTGGCCTTTGAAACCTCAGGGCCCACCCTCAGTAGAAACTTCCTCCAACAAGGCCACACCTTCTAATCCCTTTCAAATAGTGTCACTGCCTGATGGCTAAGCATTCAAATACAAGAGCCTATGGGAGCCCTTGTCATTCAAACCACCACGACTACGTTCTGGCAAAGAATCGGACTTGGGTTCTGTGCCTGACCTAAAAACTTGAGCAAGACTCAATGGAAAATTAATAGGCTTGTTGGTAAACAAAATTTCAAGGCAGCGTAGAATTCATGCTGAGGTATTGCTCACTGCATTCAACCATATTGACAAGGAGAGACAGCAGAAGATGAAGCAGAAATACAGGGAGAAAAGAATGTGCACACAGTTATAGTTGCAGACCAAGACAGAGTGGGTGCCTATAAGGCAGTAGTGACTATTGGAGAAATTGACCCATTAAGAAGAAATTCATATTTTGGAACAGTAGGACAGTACCGTAAAGGCAAGAATCCATCCAACAAAGGCTTCTGCTTATGAAGATGAAGGTTTGTTTGAAAGGAAGGCCTGAGCAGAGGATGCCTCATGTGCAACCTGTGCACACCGATGGGAAATGGCTATCAACAAAAGTACTTTCACAGGTTTAGCCACAAAGGTGCCTGGCAGCCACTGCCTCTGCGAGGAGGAGTGGGCTGAGCACCAGAGTTTAGCATTGTTCACAGCTAGTTTTGAAGACATACAAGGCAGAGGAGTGGAGGGGGGCTTGTGCCAAGGTTCCAGAAGCTGAGACCAGGAAAGATGAAGCAGGGTCAGAGTTCCTTCATAGTGCTTCTGAGGAGATTGTATATGAACCTGTGAATGTATAGACTCAGTTGAGATGGAATTCACCAAGATACTGGAGATGTCAGAAATATCAGACACCAGACAAGGAAAGATGGAGGCACTGAGTAGCATTGGCTCAAGAAAAGGTCACACGTAGTACAGGTAAAGAGGCAGAGCCACCCTGGCCCACTGGAGAAATAGGATGTCACTGTAAGCTCCATACCCTGGGCATTGACTTGTAGGGTTTAGTGTTTGCTCTGTGGGGCTTGTTTTATTTTTTTCCAACTTTTCTTACTATGTTCTGTTCATCCCTACTGGATGGGAATGATTCTCCATGTGTTATTGCAATATTCAATTTTGAACTTTTGAAGGACAATGGGACTGTAAGGCTGTGATGACTTTTGACATTATACCAAATGCAGTTGGCATGATGAGATAGTCATGAGCCTACGTGGGCCAAGAGTGAAATTTTACTCTGTTAAGTGTCCTCTGTAGGCTCTCATGTTTGAAGGTTTGGTCTCCAGCTGATGGTGATGTTGGAGGGATTGTGGAACCTTCAGGAGGTCAAGTTCCATTGGATGAGACTGGATCACTGGAGGGTGAGCCCTGAGGTTTATAGCATGGCAATTGCTTCCTGACCCATTTCTGCTTCCTGTATCCAGCCGACACCCTCCTTCCGTCCACTCACAATCACTCTATTTTTCTATGTAGATGGAGTCTGAAAGCACATCTTTCATGCCAGTCTCTGACTCTGGGTTGACTTCTTCAACAGCCCTTTTCCTGTCCTGACTCCAGGTCTAGCCTTAGCTACTCACCCCATGGGACCCTGTCCTATCTCCTACCACTTCAAAACAGTCCTTCCTGCCACAGTGGGCTTTACACCCTTCAGCAGAGGTGAGTATTACTGTTTTTCCATCTCTTACCTCCAACCTTGATATGTGATCCTCTCTATCCCACAGGCCTGTCTCAGGTGATGCCTTTTCTAAGAACAACGTGTGACCTTCCCCAGGAAAGTCCCGACTCCCTCTGAGTTTTATCACTATTTCCCTCTTCCTGATCTAGGACCATCTGGTGTCTCCTGAGTCGGTGCAGTAGTTATTGGTGAGTTTGCCAATCCATGCTCCTTTCCTTGCCTCCCATTTGTTTACTCCATAGCTCAGGACCTGACCCTACAAAACACATTTTCCAGTGTTTAGCCCACTGACTTCTAGCTACAGCCAGCCAGGGAGATGCATAGCTTAGGATTCTAAACAGTAGAAGAAAGGGAATTTGAGGAAAATTTCTGCTGAATTAGGACATGCCTAGCAAAAAAGATGTCCATCCTGGTCTCTGCTCTGACCAGTTAGAACCAGGCCTGAAGTTCTAATCCCTCTATTTCCTGTTCCTTTTGTCTCATCAGGATTGAGGGCAACGGCTTCTACTGCTAATCTCTAGATTCCCCTATATTCAGTTCTTCCAAATCAGCTGTACCCGTTCTCTGGCAGCAAGTTACTATTTGGTGTAAAGTTCATCCTCCTACCTGATATTGTCTTGTCCTCCACCTCTAGATACAGATTTTTTTTAAAAAAGAATTGAATCAAGGCCCAACATCCAACAATATGCAAATCTTCCTAATTTGTAAGGAGCTAACAGCAAACACATTGTTTTAGAAGCTCAGAAGGTAACCAAGATAGCCCCGCTTCATGCTCCCCAGTGTCACTTAGGAAAAGCCATGGATGCTATGTCATTTTGTAGGGAAACCAGTCTTAACCAGCTTAGCACACATTCTCCACCACTGGGAAAATTCATCACCCACAGTGTCTCCTGACATGAAAGCTTACAAACTTTTAAATGTTGAAACAAAATGTGTTTAACCCAGCTGATGTCTCAAACAATTATCTCCAGATCTTGCTCGTGGTTGGGAAGATAAACACTAATGGTAAAGCTGTTTGTAAATATTTTGAACAGATGCTAAGTCTTTAATTATTTTTTGCATTAAAAATTGACAACAATCGATATTCCCCACTGATGAGCTAAGGGTATTTTGCGTGCATACAAGAGGATATATTCTTTTTATAGCAATTACTGCTCTTCGATGACTGGAAAATTGCACTGAGGTTTGAAAGTGTATTTGCAGCTATGCCCAGGGGACTGCAGACAGTAATGCCTACTGTATCATCCACCTTATTTAAAACTTGCAATAGGAAACACAATTCAATCTAGCACATTTCCAAAGACCAATGGGAAATAGATTGGGCAGCAGAGTCGGGAAATGCAAATGTAATGCAACACTCCATCTAGATTTCTCTGCCTGGATTTTCTTCCCTTTTCCCCCCTCCCTTCCCCAAGGCCAGTGGTGCTGACTCAGTAGAGCATTAAACATAAATGTACGGGTTCAGCCCTGACCAGCCATTAATCAAAGTGTAGCCACAAAGACAGTGCCCACAGATTAATAATCCATTGCAAGGTATCAGGCTCTTGTGGTGAGAAATTAAAGCAGGCTTTTAGAGGTACACAAGGGCACAGACTATTTCTCATACTCAAAGGTCCTAGGTGGTTAAAAAAAAATAGTCAAAAGTCATAATGCTGTGGTATCCTTTAAAGATAGGCACTTAACAAGTTGTTTAATGGAGTAAGACGATGATTGTACTCAGGAAAGTGTTCAAAATAGAGAAAGTCAACATTTGAGACCTCTGTGAATGTGAAGATCGAACAAAGGGCTTCCTACCCCTGCCCATAAAGTCAAAAAACATTAGGGAAAAGTAGCTCAGGTCAAGGCTTCAGTCATTTCTACTCCAGTTACATGTCCTGTGGTCCACCTGAGAACCTCAGATGCCCCTGCGAAAAGAATTAGCTTCCCTGTTGCAGTGTAGTGGGGGCTTCCATTAGGGGCCCAGTGCTGTTCAGTCTGGAAGGCAGGTGCTTTCTCTGTCAGGTGATGCCTGTGTCCTTGGACAAGGGCAGCTTCCTGCTGCAAAACAAAAAAAAACAAAACTGAGCTCTTTGCAGGGCCCTTAGAGGATGTGGGATGAGTGCTTCCTTCTCCAGGAGCAGGCAGACGGAAGGAAGACTTGAAGATGATTCCTCCTGGGGTCTCACAGGCTGTGACTGGTGACTGCCCTCTTCTAGTTCCCTCCCCACTTCTTTAATATTGCTTGCAGCAACCCCTTACTGTGATACACAGTTTAAGTCCCCCCCAGGAAAGATGTTCAAAATGTCCCCCGCTCTAGTATTCTATCCCTCTACCATGAGAGAGTCTGCTGTCACCTTTATTTAGAGGTAAGCCCTAACCTGCCGGTCCCTGCCCCTAATATCACCAGAGAGAGGCAGAGCACCTCAAGCATGGAAGTGAGAGGAACCTACAGCAACGGTAACCTAGCAACAGTGTCTCAGGATTTGAATGTAATTATACCCCGAGCGTGATAAATACTCAGAAGGGCTCCTTATGTGCAGATCCTACTAAACAAGTCTTTGAAATTACCCTCATCAAATATTGATAGAAAAAATGTTTTTGAGAAGAAAAAATTCTTGATATGCATGGACAAGTAAGCACTATAGGGAGGTGAGAGGGCGTTGGTCAGAGCAGCTCAGAAGGCTTCCAGGCCACTCTCTCAGCCACTCAAAGATCTGAATGAGAGACTGGAACCAGGGATCAGAGTTTTCTCACAAATATGGTGGGAAATATGGATACAAAGGCCAACAGTCTACTTGTGAGGTCAAATGACTGACCTATATAATTCAGAACTCAGTTTTCTGGTCTCAAGGTTGAGCATACTGAGCAAGACAAACTCTAAGCATGAATGTGTCCAAGACCTGAAAAACATATTTGAGAGGGGAGAGGAGTCCATGTAGGGAATGGCATGGACAGAAGTTGCAAAGCCTTTGTCTCCTCACAACCAAGGTTATGCTGAGTCAAACAGATGCAGAGCTTGTGCAAGGACTCACACAGAAGACTGAGTAGTCTCGTCTACAGAGGCGCCTTTTATAGAACCTAAACTTCATCTGAGGGAACCAGAGCCACTGCAGATGTGGGTGGTCTGGTGGTTGTGGACAAGACAGAGGGATGGCCAGGACAGGTTTATGACTTCCATGAGGAAGGATTTTTGTGCAGGACCAGAAAGTGACACCTGTCCAGGGACTGATGGCAGGTGAGGACTCAAAGATATGTGGCCTCATGGCACAGAACTGTTGATGAGTCTCTGTTCAGGTGTTTGCGTGGATTCCTAGGACAAAGCATGGAGATACTGCCTCTCCCCTGTCACATTCCTGCATACAGGACCCTGAGCAGCAGGATGCTCTGATAGAGCAGAACTTTGACCACAATGAGTCTGGAAGAGATTGAGGAGGAAGAGCATGGGATTTCCCAGTGGGAGAGAGGAAGTCAAATTTTTGTCTTAATGTCAGGTTAGCAGAGGTGTAGATTTGAGGACAGTAGAGAATAAATTAGGACAAGAAAGGATTATCCTGGCCCTGATGAAGTAGTTCAAGGGGTAAAACATAAACATGACATCTTAAGTTTGATCTCTAAAACTATATAAAAAGTCAAAGGAAGCCAGGCAGTGGTGGCACACACCTGTAATCCCAGCACTCTGGGAGGCAGAGGCAGGTGGATTTCTGAGTTCGAGGCCAGCCTGGTCTACAGAGTGAGTTCCAGGATAGCCAGGGCTATACAGAGAAACCCTGTCTTGGAAAAAAAAAAAGTCAAAGGAGAGAACTGGCTTCAGAATGCTGTCCTTTGACCCTCACATGGCCACTGAGGGGGTACACACTGAGGGGGTACACACTGAGGGGGTACACACTGAGGGGGTACACACTGAGGGGGTACACACTGAGGGGGTACACACTGAGGGGGTACACACTGAGGGGGTACACACACGCGCGCACACATACAAATAAGAAAGAAGAAAGGAAAAAAATCTCCTACATAAAACACAGCCTGTATTTAAACTTTCTGTCTTGCTTGACCTACTGTGTGACAGGCATAGTCAGCCTGAGTCTGGGTGACACAGAGCCAACTGAAGGGTTTACAGGCCTCTTTCCCTCTGATTCCATGTGGAGGAAGGCCCCTTTCTAGGATGTCTCTCTCTGAGCTGCTGACTGTGCATCTTCTGTCTCTTTGCGCAAAACTCCCTTCCTTAGATGTAGGATCCTTAAAAGGCCTCAGATCTCTGGCGTGTGCCTGCCTCAGCTCTTTTCTGTTCTGAGCTCTCTTGCTGGCACTGCTTGGGTGGAGAGGTGGGGCTGTGGCAAGATGGAAGGCCTACATGGCTAGCTGTGAAATTTAAGGTGGGAGCAAGCCCTGCTATACCTCTCACCCGACTCATTTTGTCCAGGATTCTTCCCAAACAACAGCGTGATTCATCTGACAGCTTCTATGCTAAGTTATAGAGTTTAGGTGGACTCTGCTTATAGAAATCTCCAGGAAACTGGCTAAAGGGAGATACAGTATTCCATTTTCATAAGACCTTCTCCAAGGATCCCTGAAAACTTTACATAACCCAAGGGTAATGTGTGTGTGTGTGTGTGTGTATGTGTGTGTATGCGCACACATGTGTGTGTCCAAATGTGTGGGTGTGAACATATATGTGGAGAACAGAAGTTAACATTATGTGTATGTGTATATATGTATTTGTCTATTGCTTTTATATGTTGCTTTGTCTCTTGTTCCATTTTGGAGGCAAGGTCTCTCACTAGACCTAGAGACCAATGACTGAGCAAGAGGACAACCTGGCCAACGAGCCCAGAGCTCTTCCTGTTTCTGCCTTCTTAGGACCAGGATATAAGCATGTGCTTATACACCCAGCTTTTTACCTGGGTTCTGAGAAGCTGATTTCAAAATTCCATGCACAACCAGCAGGCACTTTACCAACCACACCAAGCCCCTATATACACAGCACAGTGTGATGAAACCATAAACTGGAGAAAACTATCAAGGAGCATTTCCTCTTAAAATCAGTGGCAAGGGAAATATTGTTACTATTGGAAAGAGCCACAACTTCTAATCATGCTATTCCCTGAGCTGAGCATCCACAAACCATCACAGACGTGTTGAGGGGAGGACATCAGAGCAGACCTGTGGAAAGCTGAGCTCTTCAGAGGAGCAGTCAGCAGAAAAAGAGGTGGAAGATCTGCTGTTTGGACTCAGACTCCTGAGTTTGGAAGGCATTTGCCTTTCACACATTTTTTTCAGATTCAAGAAAGGACTTACTGTACATACATTCACACACACACACACACACACACACACACACACACACTACTGCCAAACGCTTCTTACAGATATTTGGGATTAAATTTCTTGTTGGGAAGTAGAGGATGTCATCTCTACCATCAACATTAGAGTCCTATGGTGTGTCACGATGGACACAGGCTTGCATGTCCAGTCAGAATGTGGGTAGGAGACTGTGTGCATTCATAAGCACTGACTGGGAGGGGCTGGCAGGGAAGAGGAGAACTACAGAAGACACTATACCCTAGTGTATAAGCTAGGGTAGCCCTCAGCAGAGCTGGTCACATGCAGTGAGTCAAAGAGAGACAGAGACTAAGACAGACAGACAGACAGACAGACAGACACACACACACACACACACACACACACACACACACACAGAGAGAGAGAGAGAGAGAGAGAGAGAGAGAGAACCAAATGTGTGGGGGAAAGAGGTCATGTAGGCTAAGTCACATTATAGGAACAGGGGCTTTTAACCAGGGGATACAACCAAGCCAAGGCACCTTGCAAGAAACTCCTTGAAACCACTATTCTGGGAGATATTTCCCACTAGCCAAACCTAGTCAGAATCCAAAGACCATGAAGGCCCTTAAAAGTGCAGTTCACAGGGTAAGAGACCAATGAGGTGACCTTTGTGAAGACCTCTGTGAAGCAGGCCCCCTAGCTTCATTTCTGTTGCTGTGATTAAATACCCTACCTAACACAAATAGCCCAGGAGTGTCACAGTTAGCTTCAGCATTGACACAAATCTAGAGCCAACAGAAAAGAGGAAATCTCAGCTGAGAAGTTGCTTAGACTGCCTTCTGGCCATGTCTGGGAGACATTTCCTTTATTGCTCATTGACATAGGAAGTTTAAGCTTACTTTGGGTGGTGTCATTCCTACAAAGTAGTTGAGCAAGTCCCAGGGAAGCAAGCTAAGAAACAGCATTCCTCCAGGTTCCTACTTTAAGTTCCTGCTTTGGTTTCCCTTGATGATAGGCTGGAACCTGTAAGCCAAATAAACTCTTTTCTCTCCCCCAAGTTGTTTTGGTCATGGTATTTTATAACAGCAATGGAAAGGAAATTAGGTCAGGGAGAAAGGGTTTTAGTTCCTACTTCAAAGTAAAAGTTCATTATTGCAGGACAGTCAAGCCAACAGGAACTTGAAATAGTTTGGGCACTTACTTGTGCCCAGTTTGATTTCTCTATTCTTATACAGTTCTGGGATCCCCCTACCTAAGGAATGGTGTCACCCACAGGGGACTGAGTATTCCCATATGAGTTAGCAAAGACATATTTCCACCCCAGAACTGCTTGCAGGACAACCCAGTGTGGACAGTCACTCACTGAATCTCTTTCCAGGTGATTCTAGGTGATGTCAAGTTGTTAAAGCAAATCACAGTATGGGAGCCAGGGTTGGTCAGAGAAATCACATTCTTGCCAATCAGTGTTCCAGACCAGTTGCTGGTGTCTTTCTCCCAGGAAGATCCACGTTGGCGTTCGCTACTCACCTATGAAGAATTTAGCATTGTTGTAACAGCAGAGCAATCACTTTCAGTGTTAACTGACCAACACAAACCCATGGCGGAAGCTAGCCAGAGAGGTGCAGATAACTTTCTAGCTAGAATACAAAACCCAGGCTGCCTGGAGCAGAGGCATTTATTTTGAAATTGCCCCATGAGCTGCTATCTTTCCCACCCCAAGACAGGAAAATCGACCTCTCAGTTCACATAGCCTTTTTTTTCCAGTTTATTTACTCTTGTTTTTTAGGGCCAGATGTTCTACCACAGGGTAGTTATCTTCATATGAGTTGTAAAACATTTTACACATAAAAGATAGGCAATGAGTGCTGGAGTGACGGCTCATAGGTTAAGAACACCGACTGTTCTTCCTGAGAAACAGGATTCCTAATAGTCCTCTATACCTCCCATTCCAGCGGCTCTGAAACACTCTTTTGACTCTGGCAGGCACTGCATGCATGCACTGCACAGACACACGCAGGTAAAATACACATACACAAAAAATAAATAATTTATAATATGATAAATACCCATCTGTCCCAAAACCCAATATACTAGATTCTGATAGTCTGCGTATTCACCTCAGATTACTTTTAGATTAAATGCCCTTATAGACACAATGGGCTCCCCTACAATTCTGTTTCTCTTCGACACTCCAGAGTTAGCCATCAGCATGCATTTGGGGGTTGTCATTTGATCTCTGCTTGATGCTATCTCTTTGTGTACCGTAAATGTCAGTAAGCTAATGCCTGTCGTCTTTCATGTGCGTGTGACTGGTTTCACACACTATATAATACGTCGCTAGTTGCCTTTGTCACTCAAAGTAATGTTTTTGAGATTTAGTCATGTAGATACATAAAGATTTATATCATTCAGCTATTACAGATATCTACTGTATAATAACTTCATAAATTATTTCTCCATTTTCCTGTTGATTAACTTTGAATTTGTTTCCATTTTTCTCCATTGAAAAATGATGCTAAGAATATTCTTTCATATATGTTTCACATTCTGTTTGAATTTTTCTTTATTCTTGAGGTAAATGATGAAATATTATCATATTTACTCCCATTTCCACCCTCCAACTCCTGTCATAACTCCCAAATCATATCCACCCCATAAAGGCATATTCCAGTTTTTTAAATAACCCATTAAGCCAGTGTTTTTCAACCTATGGGTAGCAACCCCTGTGGGGACCACATTTCAGATATCCTACATATCATATTTACAATATGACTCACAACAATAGCAAAATTACAGTTATGAAGTACCAACAAAGTAATTTTATAGTTAGGGGTCACCACAACATGAGGAACTGTATTAATTTGGCACAGCATTAGAAGGATTGGGAATCAATGCTCTAAGTCCAGTAGTTAGCTCTGCCAATATGTCCTTGGATAGGACTATTACGAGAAAGAAATATATATGTAAGCATGTGGGTTACATTTATTTATTGGTCTTTGCCAAATTGTTGTCATCAACAGATTTTAATTGGCACTGTTTTTCATTAATTAATTACTTAATTAATTAATTTACTTTACATTCTGATTAGAGCTTCCCTCCACTCCCCCAGCTCCCCCTCTCACCTACCTTCTGTAGTGGGTAACAATTATGAAAGAGTATGGCCCACCAGGCCTCTGCACCACTCCTTCCAAGTATCCAGTAAAGCATGACTCTTAAACTTGAATAGATAACCAAATATCTTTATGTATATAAAACTCCCAATTACATAATGCCATTTACAATGATAAAATTTTTTTATTTGATGTATTCTTTATTTACATTTCAAATGATTTCCCCTTTTCTGGGTCCCCACTCTCCGCAAGTCCCATAAGCCCTCTTCCCTCCCCTTGTTCCTCCATCTACCCCTTCCCACTTCCCTGTTCTGGTATTCCCCTATACTGTTGCATTGAGTCTTTCCAGAATCAGGGGCCACTCCTCCGTTCTTTTTGGACATCATTTAATATGTGGATTATTTCTTGGGTATTCCAAGTTTCTAGGTTAATATCCACTTATCAGTGAGTGCATACCATGATTGATCTTTTGAGACTGGGTTACCTCACTTAGTATGATGTTCTCCAGCTCCATCCATTTGTCTACGAATTTCATGAATTCATTGTTTCTAATGGCTGAATAGTACTCCATTGTGTATATATACTACATTTTTTGTATCCATTCCTCCGTTGAGGGACACCTGGGTTCTTTCCAGCTTCTGGCTACTACAAATAGGGCTGCTATGAACATAGTGGAGCATGTGTCCTTATTACATGCTGGGAAAACCTTATCCCAATATTCTAACCTCTCCAAAACACAAGAAATACATCTGAAGCCATTTGAATATCTGTGCCCCCTTCTCCACTCTGTTTGTCTGGTCCACCTAACCATTTCCCTCTCTTCTCTCTCTGTCCCTCACTTCTCTTAGTTCCCCCTTCTCTCTCCCCTCCAATCACTGGCCTCTCACTGTCTCAATGTGAATGGATAGGAAATATCTTGCAACACCTTCCTCTATGTCCCCTTCCCTTTCTCCTCAAGAATGAAAAGCCTCCCACGAATATCAACTCACCTTGCTATATCAAGTTGTAGTAGGACTGGTCACATCTTTTTCTTTTAAGTCTTGGCAAGGCAGTCCAGTTAGGGGAAAAGGATCCAAAGGCAGGAAACAGACTTAGAGACAGCTCCTGCTTCTGCTGCTAAGAGTCCCACATAAGGACCAAGCTGTAACTCTGCTACATTGATGTAGAGGGTCTAGGTCTGTCCCATGCATGCTTTCTGGTTGGTGGTTCAATCTCTGTGAACACCTATGGTCCTAGGTTGGCTGATTCTGTATGTTTTCTTGTAGTGTCCTTAGCCTCTCTGCCTCTTTCAATCTTTCCTCTTTTTTTTCCCACAAGATTCCATGAACTCCAACTTGTTTGGCTGTGGGTCTCTGCATCTGCTTTCGTCAGCTGCTGGGTGAAGCCACTCAGATGCCAAATACGCTAGGCTCCATAGGCTAGGCTCCTGTCATCTGCAAGGGTTGCAGAATATTATTAGCAGTGTCAGGAGTGGGCATCTCTCATGGCATGGGGCTTAAGATAAGCCAGTCATTGTGGTTGGCTGTTCCCTCACTTTCTGCTTCCTCTTTATCCCCACATCTCTTATAATCTCTTATATTGATAGCCACAACCCTCCACTGGAAGTCTCACCTGGTTACAAGAGATGACCATTTTGTCTTCCACATCCCCTATATTTATAACTTTTATCTAGGGTCACCCTCATACATTCCTGGGAGTTTCCATTGTCCTGGGTTTCTAGTTTGTCCCAGAGATACTCCCTTACTGATTCCAGTTCTCTCTCCCACCATCCTCCCCATACTTGACCCTTCCTATTCACCCTTCTTCCACCCAGTTACATCCCTCCATCCACCCCAGACCTCTGTTTTATTTACCATTCTCAGTGGCATTCAAGCATCCTACCTTGGACCCTCCTTATTACTTAGCTTTTTTGGGTCTGTGCCTTGTATCATGACTATCCTGTATTTTATGGCCAATATCAATTTATAAGTGAGTACATACCAGAGTTGTCTTTCTGGGACTGGGTTACCTCACTCTGAATGATCTTTTCTAGTTCCATCCATTTGCCTGCAAATTTCATGATGTCATTGTTTTTAATAGCTAAATAATATTCCATTATGTAAATATTCCACATTTTCTTTATCCATTCTTCAGTTGAGGGATATCTAGATTGTTTCCAGTTTCTGACTATTACAAATAAAGGTGCTATGAATATTGTTAAGCAAGTGACCTTGTGGGATGGTGGAACATCTTTTAGGTATATGTCTAGAAGTGGTATAGCTGGGTTTTGAGGTAGTACTGGTCTAGCTGGAAATCTGCATATAGAAGCATGCAAATAGACCCATATCTATCACCCTGTACAAAATTCACATCCAAGTAAATCAAAGAAGTCAACATAAAACCAAATATACTAACTCTGGTAGAAGAAAAAGAGTGGTATAGCCTTGAACACAGCAACAGCTCAGGCACTAAGATCAACAACTAATAAGTGGGACCTCATGAAACTGAAAAGCTTCTATAAGGCAAAGTATACAGTAAAAAACACAAAATGGCAGACCTACATTTAACCAACCCTACATTTGACCAAAGGCTGATATCCAAAATCTATAAAGTATTCAAAATAATAGACAAACCAAACAACCCAATTTAAAAAATTGGGTACAGAGCTAAACAGAGAATTCTCAACAGAGGACTCTTTAATGGCCAAGAGTCACAAATATTCAATGTCTTTAGACATCATGAAAATGCATATCAAAATGACTCTGAGATTCTATCTTACACCCATCATAATGGCAAAGATCAAAAATTCAAGTGACAGCACCTGCTGGTGAGGATGTAAAGCAAGGGGAACACTCCTCCATTGTTGGTGGGAGTTCAAACTTGTACTAGCAATTTGAAAATTAATTTATCAGACTCTCAGAAAGTTGGGGATAGTTCTACCTCAAGGACAAGCTGTACCACTACTGGGCATAACTAGCACTGCATTACATCTCCAAAGTACTGCTTTACTCAGACATCAGATTTGTAAATCTAAAAACTGTGGTCTTTACTTAAGGTTTCAACATGCATTTTACTGGTGTTCAGTAAAGCTGAGTATCTTCCTGCTTCTCTATAATTTTCCAAGTGAGAAATTTACTAAATATTCTATTTCTTACTCTCATGGTGGTGCTCTTCACATCCAATATTCACCCCTCCCAGATTTAATTCCTTTATTATTTTCTATCTTATTACTTGATTTTTCTCTATGCTTTGGAGAAAGGGTCAGAACTGCTGCTTGGATTCACATATTTTTAAGTTAAGGTATTTTAAATTTTAATTTGAGTATGATAATATTGAGTATCATGGTAGTATTTCTTAGCACATTTATTTGCTTATACTTTTTATTTCTTACTTAAAGTAATTCTCCACTCACTATCATAAAGTTAATTTACATACTTCATTCTAAGAGTGGCAGTATTTATTTTTCTTTTCATACTTAGGCCAAGATATAAGAATCTAATTCTTCCAATGGAGAGAAGTTTGCTCAATTTATTGAGCAATATTATTTCTGAGATAGAATTTTTTCATGAATTATTATTTAGTTAACAAATTGTGTCTTGGTTAGGGTTTCATTGCTGTAAAGATACACCATGATCAAGTCAATTGTTATAAAAGAAAACATTTATTTGAGGCTGGCTTACAGTTTCAGAAGTTCAGTCCATTATAATTATGGCAGGAAGTATGACAGCTTACAGGCAGACATGGTGCTAGAGTTCTACATCATGGAGCCAAGAGTTCTACATCTTGATGTGAAGGCAGCCATCTTCCACACTGGATGGAGCCTGAGCATACGAGTCTCTAAAGTCCACCTACACAGTGATACACTTCCTTTAATAAGGCCACATCTATTCCAACAATGCCATACCTCCTATAGATGTGTGCCATTTCCTTTGGGCCAAGCATATTCAAACCACCACAAGTCAGAATTAAAAATATTATTTGTGGGGCTGGAGACACACACACACACACACACACACACACACACACACACACACACATGGGGGGGAGGGGAGAGAGAGAGAGAGAGACAGAGAGACAGAGAGACAGAGAGACAGAGAGACAGAGAGTACAGAGCCATATTGGGATGTCATGCCACATGGTAGGAACTTGACTTTGGCCAAGAACAAGGGCTTCGGGCAGTAATCTGATATTAGGGCATAATAGGGAAGTAGGTTACAGTAGGAATTTTTATCCTAGGGTAGAGTGCTCAGAGTGTACTTGACATTGGTCAAGGTGACATTGGTCAACTTCTCCTACCTTTTGTTGAGCAGGGAATCCTGTGCTAGTCAGGATCCTGCTCCACCTAGGGTGGAGTGCTCGGAGTGAAGGTGAAGTTCATTGTTCCTCCAGGTCTATGAATCTCTGAATTAAGCAGGTGACCCACCCAGCTGCCTGAGCAGTGGAGCCAAGGACTGCCAGAAGACTTCACCAGAACTCAGCCCGAAGTCTGGAGGGGAGGGGCTTGCCCAAACTGTTAAATGGTCTGACCACCATTAAAGTGGGGGCCTCGATCTGTAAACTATTATCCTGGTCTCCTTCTTTTTGCCCCTTCCCCATCCATGCCTCAGCTTCTGTTCCAGGAACCCAGTTTGTAGTAGCTGCAGGGAGCTACAGAATACAACAAGAGAGCAAGAGGGAGAGGGAGAGAGAGAGAGATAAATTATATACTATCAATATAAATGTAACTATAAACCTTTATAATTATAAAATCAGTTTTAAAAGGCAAAAATTAAACCACAAGAAAAAATAACAAATGTAACAAAAATATGGCATACTTGACAACTCTAATATAAAATAATATGACTGAATCAGACAAAACGAAGCAGTCATATTAAAATGTTAATGGGCTTCACCTACCAGTTAAAAGAAAATGATTATTTTTCAAATTGACTCATCAGGCAAAATCAAAAGAGAGACTTACATGGTGATTCAAAGTGACTAGAAGAAGAAAGGTATGGGCAAATATTTGCCAATTCAGAAAAGCAATAACAAAACGGGAATTGTTACTATGAGAACAGTGAGGAATGTTTAGTCCTGAAGTTTGCATACTACAAATTTACAAACTTACACACATTCCACAATGAAGAGATCCTTAGGTTTTTGAAACAAACAGCAACTATCTGTATAAAGCAGGAACAAGAGAACTGAGAGGGAATAATAAGAGATTTTAGTATACTACTCATCAAACGGAGAAAGAATATGAAACATCTAAATAATCCAATAAAATTGACCATTTGGACTGTACATATACATAAGTATATAAATATGTACATTTTGGGGGGAGAGAGACAGAGTCAGAGACAGAGAGACAGAGTGACTGGGAACACTAACCCTGGTACTAGAAAAGAGAACTTCTAAAGAACACATGTAACAGTTACAAACTCTCTCTTGGTCTTGTCTGTTTTTAGGATGAGTCCATGCAATGTTATCAATAGTCTGGATACCTGGACAATATTTTCTATCATTTCTTTTTCCAGAATTATTTAGAGTCACAGCACCAGGTGTTTGGAGAAGCATAAGTAAACAAGATGGAAGAGATAATACCAATGAAAAGTGATCGAATTGCTTAAGACCATGATGAAGAGAACAACTGTAGAGACAGTCAGACGAGAGAAACAGAGAGCATGGCATGTGAGTAGACGCCTAATTGAGAGCAACAGTGGACTTCTACCTCGGAGGAGTGTGTACGATGATAACAATGGATTGATGCCTGAAAGTATCTAAAGCCTTCCAGCCTACACTGCACACCTGGAGACAGGGGCTAAAGTGTGTCTAAGACACGCTAAGGCTGAAAGAACTCACTCCTAGCAGAAGGAATTCTTTCTCATGGAAGAAATAGCGCTGGGTGTGACTCTGGGTGCACATAAAGAAATGAAGAACCCCAAAGTAGTAAATACCCAAAATAAGTGAGTTACATGTGAGTCTCCAAAAGATATGTGCTTACCCAGTTTCTAAAAAAAAAAAAATGAATAATACTTTAGTTAGTTTAAAAGATGGGACTTTTAATATAAGTAGGATCTGGAGTCCACTCAGAATATCTCTGTGGGCCCTAAATCTGGTGACAGGTACCCTTATCAGTGTGAGGCAGATGAAAATTAGACAAAGAAAAACATTCACAGATGCATAGAGAAGGTGAAGACAAAGAAGGTCTTAGAATGCTGTGGCCATAAGCCAAGGATTATCAGAGTTGGGAACCTTCTGAACCTCCTTTCCCATTTGTCACATATAAATTGTTGTAGCTATGGGCACCTCACTTTGCTGCAGAAGCCCAGAACTCTTCTCTCCTTTCTGACTGGTGTAGGACCTCATCATCAGATATCTCTTTATCTTCCATTCTCCTGACCTCCTGGCTGCTGGTGACACTGCATTGTCAGAGCATTGCCTTCACTTCCCACTTAGGAATTGCTCCATTACCCTTGCTGACAGACAAGCAGGCATACCTTGGCTCATTTCATTTTTTTAAATGGGATTTACAGAGGTGGTTATATTTGGATTTGTTGGTGCCATTTTCTTGTACAGTTCATCATGCCTATATATTTGTATTTCTTGTACATCAAATTAAAAGTGTGATCTTAATTGCAGACTTGATAAAAAAAATATGTGGCTTCCTAAGTTTCTAATGTATAATTAATCATTTGACCTTAAACTCTCAACCATATATCATTAGGAACCAAGGAACTGAAGGCATCAAGCTTACAAACCCTTAGAATGTCTCTTCCCAAAATATCTTCTCTGTAGTCTTGGGGGGGGGATCACAATTCTGGAGTAAATTGAACACATAGTCAAATTGCTGACTATGTCAAATTGTGGCATGTCTCACTGGAGCCCCTGAAACTATCAACCCACTAACATCGAACAGAAAGTTCCATTTGCTGCTCTGACTCACAGCACTGGGCAAACAGCAGCATCCTTGGGGTGAGGAGAGTCATGGCAAAATGTCTGAGTCAGCACAGCTGTCTGGCAGGGGCAGTGAGGCCAGCCAGGGATTCCTGGTGACAGACTCTAGCAGAACTGAGTCCTCTGAAACCAAAGGGCAGGGGGGCAGTGTGTGCTTTGAACGTGATAAGTGTGCAGTCCAGCCTGCATTTTTAGCATACTTCCTCTCTTGCTGAGTTCTTGAAGCTCTGGTGAGTTTTTCCATCAGATTAAGAAGTCCATCATTGACAACATGACAGAAAGATGTTCTGCTACTCCCTTTCTGAAAGATTAGCAGGTGTGATTTATTTAAGATTTAAAATTTAAATTATTTTTGTTGTGTTGTCTTTTTGAATTTGTTGTTATTGTGTACGGGCTCTCTGTGTCTCTGTGTCTCTGTCTCTGTCTCTCTGTCTCTCTGTCTCTCTCTGTCTCTGTCTCTGTCTGTTCTCTCTCTCTCTCTCTCTCTCTCTCTCTCTGTGTGTGTGTGTGTGTGTGTTTGTATGTGTATTCAAGAGTATGTGTGCTATGATGCACATATCTCACAAAATCAGAGCATTGCTTCTAGGAGTTCAGTTTCTCCTTCCACTGTGGGTTCTGATTATTAACCTCAGGTTATGAGGCTTGCACGACAAGTGCTTTTATCTACTAAGACATCTTTCCAGCCCTTCCATCATGCTTTCTGAAACTCTGAAGCATCCTGTACTTCTTAGTCCTGAGTCACTCATGGAAGCTAAGGTGCCCAGCTGTCATCCAACATCAACATCTTGGCTCAGACAGACAGCCTCCTCTTCACACTGCAGCTGATCACTGGCTTTATGGGTACTGCGTTTAGTCTGCCAAACTATAGTTTCTAAAAGTATTCCATGCATTTCGGGTAAAGGCAAGACCCACTTTCAAGGAGTGTAATGCTCCAGTTTCTAAATAATATTTCACAGAATGTTAATTCTGTTGGCTGTTCATTGAAATTATCTTAAAGGAGAATTTGTGTTTTTAAAAAAATTGGGGCAAAATGCAGAATTAAATGAAGCTTCACTTTTAAATTTGTTACGTAAGGAACTGATGGTTTCTTTCATCTCTCTCGTGTGTAGTATGGTTCAAGACACATCCCCCTTGTTTCATCTTTCTAGGCTCAGTGGATCATGGAAAGTTCTTTAAGTGCTCCTGTTAGGTTGTGTAGAACCCTCTGTAGGAATACCAATAAAGCTCAAAAGCTAGCTTATTGTTCAAGGATATATAGTGCTATTAAAGAGAACAATATTTTGTATTTGGCAGAAAGTCTATGTGTTCATTGGTCTCAGAGGTCAAAATAACTGTTATCTCTAACAGTGCCCCTATGGCAGTGTGTAGGAGTCTGCCCTACACAGTGTGCACTGACATGTCTGTGAACCTAGAACAGTTGTCCTGGTACATGGCTAAGAAATCTGGCGCCTTCTCAAGAAGGTGGGCACTAAAACAGGAGACCAATGAATAGAAAAGGGTAGATGTCTTGAGACATGCTTTTCAGGCCCAAACTTGGAGAACTTAGGTCTGATTGAATGTGCATGGTGGTAGAGAGAGCCCACCAAACATTCATTTGTTTATTCATTCATTCATTTGTTCATTCATTCATTCATTTAAATGAATATGAGTACTTACCGCGTCCCAGGCACTACTGTTCTAAGCACTATGGATATGCTAGTGAACATGAGCTTGGACTTGTATCGTTCTTATGCTTTGGAGGGAAGCATCAGGGTACTATTGATGAATAGAAAGAACACTTTGGGAGAAGTAGCCTTGATGCACACTGTGGGAACTCCTGGCACTCTGGAGTGAGCTTGTATACCTGGTGGCTGGGTACATGGGGGTGAGAATTTGTGAGATGCAATCTCCAGCTCAATAAAAGATCTGTGTTTGTAGAGAACTTGAGCAATAGAAGTGGGAATTGAAGCCATGAGGACATTCACAGTACCCAATGGAGAGCCCAGGTAGTGAATGCACAAAGAGTTGAAGAGCTCTCTTGTTTAACAAGAGGAGTAGAGAGGGGAACAGAAAGCACAAAGCAATTTTCAACAAATGCCTAGTGAATAAAAATAAATGAAACTTGGCCTGAGGGATTGAAAATAAACCAGGAAAGAGTAGCATTAGGGAGACAACAATAGGTTCTGTTTGAGGGGATGGGGTTGAGGCTGGTCAACTGCAGCAGCACTGAAGTAGGTCAAATCCATGGCGCCAAAGTAAGTAGGGATATGTCTTTCTCTACTTCAATGATTGGCTTCCCTTTAATTCCTGGACCTCTGTCATATCCCACTCACACCCCTACCCTGCCCTGACAGCCCTGTTGTTAAAATTGCACTCTGGTCTTAATCTCTCTATCACTGTACCCACTTCCTGCTTTAGTTTCAGTCTCTGATTTCACTTCCAACTTCTTGGAAGACTGTAGCTGGCTGGAAGCTTGGTCAGGGAAAGAAGACTTATTCTACCTACACCCCAGTTCTCCTAGGATGCAGGAAGGGTTATGCAAGACTCCTCATCTCTGTGTTGTCTACTGACCCCATGGTATCAAAATACTAAAACCTTGGCATCCAAATTCCACTTGGATCCTTTAGCCCGTGTTCACCATCATCCCTGGTGATTTCCATGTCCCCATCAATGACATCTCTAGCCTGGAATCCCCTCCTTTCCTCTCTGGTTTCATTGTTTACCCACTTTCTACTCCAAAAGCCATGCTGTGGCTCAGGCTGAGTTTTGTGACGTCTGAGGAGACTCTTGTTGGTGATCTCCTGAACTCCCGTCCTGTGACTCAGAGTCTAGTATCCTTCCGGCCTCTTCCTTCTTATTTCCCAGTTTGGAGAAACTCATCCCTGAATAGAAGCTGACAGGCCCAGAGCATCTTGCCTGGAATCTGACCCCTTGCTCACTTCCCTGACTTGCTCTGCTTCATTTGAAAATCTGCTAAAATATTAATCTGACCATGGCATCACTCTATTAAATTCCATTCGCCTATTCTCCATTTCCCATGGGGCAGAACACAACCTTACGGCAGGTCACAGAGCACCCTTCCTAGCCTGCCCTCCTCTCCCTCCTCCAGTCTCTCACCTTCTATGCCCTCTTTTGTTCTCTGCCCCAGACACACGTGTACTGTATGGCAATCGAATACCCACCACCACCACCACCACCACTGCCAGGAAAGCCTCTCCCACCATCATCTACCATCCTTCCGGTTTTGATGCTTGGGCCTTAACAAATAGCTCCTATTCACCATCTTGGCCTTGATATACTCAATGAATCTACTATATCCCAGACAGACCTCTGTTGGCGTACGTTTGGTCTACTTTTATTGTGCTCCTATATCTTCCACCCTTCCAACCCTTATTCTACCCTAATCCCTTCCAACCCCCCCCCAACACTACGTAGGAGAGAAAGAAGGCTAAAGGGGAAAGGGGCATAGACCTCTTTAGAGTAATTCCTGCTGACTAGCAGCATCAGGTTCCTTGGGGCAAATTCTAATCTCTGTGGTCAGGGTATCTCCAACCAGCAATCCAGCAAAACAACAAAACAGCAAAACAGCAAAACAAACAGCAACCCAGCAGCAACAGTGAATACCACCATCACCATCACCAGCAGCAGCAGCAGCAGCAGCAGCAGCAGCAGCAGCAGCAGCAGCAACAGCAGCAGCAGCAGCAGTGGTGGAAGTGTTGGTAACTACAAGGACAGACAGTGGGGGTGGGGGCAACCGCGGGGGGAACAGCAGCCTCCACAAGCTGTCTGGGGTTCTCCCATGTATACACTCTCCAAAGTCACAACTGTAAACGATCTGAAGTTGGCAAAAATTAAGCCCCCTCTAGAGCACGAGACAATCATAGTTGGTGGATGTGGACAATCTGAAGCAGTCCCAGAGGCCACACCTGGGATTAAAACAAAAACAATCACATAAGGTAACTGGTTTTTTTTTAAGAAGCCAGGATTCTGTCTCCAGGCCTCAATTACAGATCCTGCGTGATTACAATGCAGTTTTGCTGCCTCTTTCACTGTTGCTTAGGTGCTGATGCTGTGGAGGCCAGATCCCTATCTCCTCGGAGTAAAGGTCATCAATATACATTTGGTAGATGAAAAAAAATTAAGTAAAATATTTTTTAAATTTGAGATGAAAAATTATTATTAGATATGTCATATAATAAGCTTGGAATAAAAAAAAAATGAGAGGTGGTCATGGAGTTGACTCAATGGATAAAGCAAGCACTTGCTATGCAAGCATAAGGACCAGAGTTGGGAACCCTGGCAGCCACATAGAAAGATAGATTGAAGTAGTGGCCAGCCTATCGGGAGGTAGAGACCCAGAATCCCCGGAGTGAGCTGGCAAGACTATCCTAACTGGCAAGTTCCAGGTTCAACAAGAGACCCTACTCCAGTAAATAAAAATCCAAAGTGATCAAGGAAATGCCATACATTATCTCTGGCCTCCACATGCATGTGTTCACAAGCATATGCTCATATACACATATGTATGAAGATACATACACAGTCACACCCATGTGCCCCTGCAGCCCCACCCACCACTGTGTGACCTTGCCAAGTCAGCCATAACATCAGAGGTTGAGTATCCCTTATTCAAAATTCTTGTGTCCGTGCTGGCTGACAGGAGCCGGATATAGCTATCACCTGGGAGGCTCTCCTAGTGCATGACAGATACAGAGGAAGACACTCTGAGCCAGCCATTGAACTGAGCACAGGGTCCCCAATGGAGGAGCTAGATAAAGGATCCAAGGAGCTGAAGAGGTTTGCAGCGCCACAGGAGGAACAACAGTATGAGTTACCCAGTACTCCCAGAGCTCCCAGGGACAAAACCATCAACCAAAGAGTACACATGGAGTTACCCATGGCTCCAGACACATCGGCAGCAGAGGATGGTCTTATTAGACACCAAAGGGAGGAGAGATCCTTGGTCCTGGAAAGACTTGATGCCTTAGTGTAGAGGAATACCAAGACAGGGAAGTGGGGGAGGGTTGACTGGGGAAGGGGAGATGGCTTATGGGATTTTTGTGGGAGGGGGAACCAGGAAAGGGGACAATGTTTGAAATGTAAATAAAGAATATACCTAATGAAAAATAAAAATAAAAAATAAAAAATAAAGAAACAGAATGCTTGTGTCCTGGTTGGTTTCAGACCTGAGGACTTCGGACTTGGACACATTTTCAAAGAATTACAGCTGAATATGTCCAATTGGAATGCTCAGAAACCAAAGTGATTCAAGATATGAAACTCAAAGGTTTGTCTTTCTGTAGCAGTTTGGGTTTCAGTTTTTAGATTATAGATTCTTAATATGTAGCCTCATTTGCAGAGTGCTTATCAAAGGTCAGGTGTGGTCTCAGTCAAATCCAGTTATCATTCAGCTGTTATACCCATGTAGTGGCCCTCCACAGTTAAATATCATATCTCAAATCACAGATATAATGGACTAACTGTGAGATTCAACCCTAACGTCCAGACACCCGTGGGCATTACTGTGTCCTAGGACTCTGATGTTTTAATCTGACCTAGCAGTAGCTCCCAGCAATTTAGTGGTCTGTAGCAGATGAGTCTTAAATGTGGCTTCTTATTACACGATAAGCCATTAATTCATCATCCCTCCCTTTAATCCCCCCCCCCAAATCTAATCATTTGAACATACTTAGCAGCTTAAAAGTAGCTGTTAAGTAGAATCAAAATTCAGCACGGCGTTGGAGCCAATTAGATACCCTGGTAAAGTCACTCTGTTCTGATTCATTATTTTTACTAAGCCAAAACCCCAAATTGTTCCCGCTTGGGAGAAGGTAGGGCCCAGGACAAAGCCCTGCCTCTTCTGGGCTAGGGATGGCCTAATGAAGAGTTTCTGGCACAGGACTGAGTGGCATTGTTAAAGCGCTCCTAAGGGAGGCGCATGCGCCCTAATTGCTCTGGGCTGCTTCTGACAGTCAGGCTGCCTGAATTAAGTGGGAGAATTGAAATCTTCGGTGCAACCATCTGGGAACTCACCTTTAACCTTCCCAGTCCAGCCCACTGCTCATTACAGAGGAGACCCTGTCACCTCCACCTTCCCGGTATGAGTGTGCGGGCGTTTCTTTTTCTATCAGAACCTGGCAGAGCTTATGAAACGGACGACCTGGAGGCGGGCAGCAGGCAGTGCCCTGGGCACCTGAGCTCAGAGACCTCACGCCCAGCCTTTAACAACCATCAGCTAGGGCATTGCTCCAGTTTTGAAGGAAAC
This sequence comes from Apodemus sylvaticus, assembly GCF_947179515.1. Taxonomy (NCBI): domain Eukaryota; kingdom Metazoa; phylum Chordata; class Mammalia; order Rodentia; family Muridae; genus Apodemus; species Apodemus sylvaticus. The sequence goes on from NC_067478.1 coordinate 21,953,090, forward strand.
TTCCAAGCCTGATGTTTAATTCTTGTTTTCCAACTTACTGATTCTACACAGTTTAGAAAATCACCTTAGACCCCAAATACCTTGCCTGGTATGGCTAACTTACAGAGAGGAAGCTAACAACGGCTTCTAAGGAAGAGAAGATGGGCTACTGTAAGGTTTGAGGCCAATCCAATCCCAGTTCTGTGCACAGCGTCCAATTCTTAAATCACCCAACAAAGATTTGCTATGTGTATCTGCGTGCCAAGAGCAGAGGAAAAGGGTTAAGCTGAATTGAGCTTAATTTTAGCCCTCAGGTGCTACCTGTAGAGGGAAAAGATGAATGAAACAGAAACAGACCGGAAGTACAGCGAGGAATGGAAATAGGACATGGGGTGGGTATCAAAATCAGAGGAGACTGGAGATTTTTCTAGGTGAGTGTGCTTACAGTTAGGTTTTAAAAGGCTAGATAGAATATGAGAGACATGATCCTGTCCTTGAAATGTGGATGGTGAGCAGTTACGTGAAGCCTGCTCCCTAGGCAGAGCCTGTGTGTAAGCAGAGGAGAGTCACGGAGACTCTAGACTAGGGAGTGCTCTTCTGCAGAGAGCTCTGTCTCCCTGGGAGTCAACTTGATGACCAACACCCAACTTCAGGGAGACAAGCCAGCAATCTCTTGTGTTAACTGAAGGAAGAGATGACCAAGGAGCGGCAGTAGAAAGAGCTGGCAATTTATGGGTTTTTGTAAGAGCAATTGATTGTGACCTTATGTGTATTGGTGTTCTGCCTGCATGTATGTCTGAGTACCACATGTGTGCTGGCTGGTGAAGAAACAGGCACAGGAGCCTCTGGAACTGGATGCACTCACACACACACACACACACACCCCACACACTCACATATGTATATTCATATGTACATATGTGAGTGAGATATATATCTACCATGTGAGATATGTGTGTGTATGTGTGTGTGTGTGTGTGTGTGTGTGTGTGAGTGCTTGGGATGGAACTTTCAATGTCTGTAAGAGCAACACATACTCCTCTTAACTGCTATGCTAATTTCTCCGGCCCCAAGATGACATTCTTTTAAATTATCAAAATGAAAATAAATGACCAAAAGAAACCAAAGAGAAGAAAGAAATTGGCAAAACAGTCCAGTTATTGCTGATCCATTCACTATAGCAAGGAATTTGAATTAATCTGATTGTCCATTAACAGATGAATGGAGACTGAAATGCATATGTGTATGTGTCTGTGTGTACATATATAATGTATACAACATGTTACAAATAGATTCATATATATATATATATATATATATATACTACTCAACTCTAAAGAAAAATGAAGTTAAAAATTTTGTGGGAAAATTGGTGAATTTAGAATGTATAATATGAAGAGAGATCATGCAATCTCAGGAAGCAATAGACTCTATACTCTCCCTCAGATGCAGAATCTAACTAATAATATATGTATATATGTAAACAAATGTATATGTGGGTGCAGTATAACTAAAAAAGAAAGAACAAAAAAAAGGCTAAATACAGGGAGATGAGGGAGGCTGGGGACAGGTAAGTGGTTATGAAGGAGGATGCAAAGCTCTTTGTTTTTCTGGTTTTAACTCTGTCACGGAGTCTATGGTTTTGGTGTTAGAATTGCATAAGGTATATTTGATAGTGAAAATATAAAATTTAATGTAAAGCTTGACAGTTTCCATTCTAATTCTAACTGTATAGAAGTTCATTGAGTTGTATAGACTTTGAATCTGGTTAATTTTGGTATGTGCTGTTTCTATTTAGTTGCAATTTTTATAATAAAATTTAGAAAATCAAAAAGAAGAAGCAATAAGAGTGAAACATCCACAAAACTGGCTTCTCAACCATTATCCTGCTGTGGTCTTGACCTCCTTGGGTAATTCATCCCACCACACACACACACACACACACACACACACACACACAGAAAAGCATCCACATCTGTAGACACACATATACACGTACATGTCAACCTGTTAAAAGGAATGTCCTGATGATTCTCACTTTGCAGGCTAGCAGATAGAAGCACAGGAGTTAATCGTCCACAGCCATGCAAATATTGAGTGCCCGGCCCCAGATTTGAGCACAGCTGATCTCACTAAACTAAATTCTGTGCATCTAACCTCCAGTGGGGGAAAAAAAGTAAAGAAAAAGAAAAAAGAAAAAAGAAAAGAAAAAATGAAAAAAAAAGTAAGTCACCAACAAAAGAAGAAAATTGTTCTGATCATGAATGTCCTCTGTGCAAATGAAAGGGTTCAGAGGCCTGAAAATCCAAAAGGCAGTTATCCATATGCAGACTGTTGATGGAAAGAAGAGGCTAATTCACAACCAACTTGGCAGCCCTGGGGTGGTAGTACAGGTGTATAAGCACAGACTGGGCCGGTGGGGGAGGTGGGGCGAAGGCATGGGATTCTGGAAGTCAAGGGTGGCTTTGGTTGTATAGCAAGTTCGAGGCTTTCACACCCTGGGCTTCATAAGCCCCTGTCTCCTTGAGAATGGGAAATGGATTTGTAGGGAGAGGGGAGGAATAGGGGTAGGAGGGAGATGAGAGTCGGGGAGAGGTTGCAGGAAATCATGGACTGACTATACGTGTGTGAAATTGTCAACAAATAAATTCAGTAAAATCATTTAAAACAAACAATCATCAACAACAAACAATTCGTGTCCAGTGCATAAAAGACAATGCTATCAGAGTCTTGCAAGGACCCAGGCTGTAAGATTAACTGGAATCTTCCATCAGTTCACCAACTGATGGATGAAGCAACTTAAAAATTTAAGGACTAAAAAATCTAGAGAAGAGAGTACTGCCAGTTAATCCTAAGTGCATTACAAAAGAGAAAAGTCTGAATAATTGTTACGAATGTATACAGAATTGAACGCAGGTGTCAAAACTCATTATTGAGAAAATGTATCTGGCATATCAAATAATGATTACATTTCATTATTTTAAAACCTCAGTGATGCTGGGCTGGTAAGGAGAGGCTGAAGAACACACTAAATTCATTATTTTAAAGTAAAGCTTCAAAAGGGAACACTTAATCCTTAAAATAGATTGAGGAATGTCTTGAGAAAAGTACTAGGGACTACTAAATAAAGGATTAAGAAACTACCACATCAACCTCAGGACACAAACTGATGAAGACACCTGCACTCTCACAGCTGGGGTGAGGGGATGGCTCAGTGGGTAAGGCATTTACCTTGCAAGCATGAGGACCTGAGTTCAAATCCTGAGTGCCGTGTAAGAGCTGGGTGCAGAAACACACACTGTAAGCCCCAGGAGTGGAAGTGGACACAGGAGGCCCCTGGGGGCTCCAGCCTGTCTGACACAGTGAGTTCCAGGCTCAAGGAGATCCTGTATCTCAAAAAATTAGGTGGACAAACAATTGAAGAAGACTGCCTTATATCAATCAGTCTCTGCCTCCGCATGTGCACAAAGAGACCAAGCTTCCTGTTATTAGACAGAGATGTTTTGATTGTCCATAAATAAACAAAAACAACATTTTAGTGTCTTTCTGAAACAAGACATATAAAAAGTTGAAAATCAGAAAGAGCGACAAAGATGCACAAGCAAACAAATATTAAACGTTGATTGTATCAGTGAGGATTAAAAATGGAAACCAGGCCAAAACACAGTAAAATAGTAAGAAGCATGAAATTAGCTTTAATGATAAAAATTTAAATTGAGTGGTATGAAAAAATATGTGAATTTAATGTTAATTAAACTGAAAACTTGGTGTGAAAACACAGTAGTCATCAGACATCATATATGGAAAAATACCTTATCAAAATACTGATAGTGCAAATGACAGAGGCATAATAGAGGCAAGAACTGTTAACCTCTACATATACTGGGCATCAAATAAGCATCAGGATGTGAGATACATTTGGTGATGTGGATAGGACACTGTAATGAAATATGGAATGCCAGTATATGCATTTGCACTTATGAATATATGTACATGTCTATATATTAGAAAACTTTAATTCATGAGCAAAGATTATGCAACCATTTTCCATGGCCTATGTCATATTTAAATGATTCTGATCATGAATTTTCTGTAATGCTTCCCCTAGAGAAATAAAAGCAGTCTGTACCACATTCATAAAGAAGAACTTAGTTGGAGTCACCCCGAACTATAATGTTCTTACCAAAAGTCAAAGGTTGTTAAGCAAAAAATTCATTGTTGGGTATAGAATACCTCTTCACAAATTGTTGAATAGGGATGTCCCAGTGACCACCCCAAATAATGCACACTGTTAACACCACTCTTGTTTGTCCACCAGAACTTGGTGATAAGACACTATTGCTGAAAACATCACACAATTTTGTCAGAGCGCTTGTAAAAACCAAGTTGGTGTTGGGCAAGAAGCTTCCTCCATGCTGACTAGTTTCCACAGTACTAGAAGGAACTATGCAGGTTGCTTTGGGTAGAGGTGGAGTAATTAACAGCCTTACCCAGCTCTGAACTCTGTGAGCTACAATACTAACCAGCCTGACAAGATATGACCATGGGTGCAGTATTGGTACAAACCTTATAGAAGCAACCAGTGGCTTTGTATTTGGAATTAAGGCCTACTCCACAGGAGAAAATAAGTGCCTATTACAGTAAATCTGGCCAAGAATTCATGATTACGGAGCTCATATGTCCCAGGGGTGAACCTACTACTATTATCTTGCTAAATGGGCATAGTATCAAAATCTCTTCTCAATGCACATCTTCATATACTAGTGAAGTACTCATACCATATCAAACAAGTTTCTTTGGGTTATGGAAAGTGGTCAACGTAGAAATTGACAACAGGTCAAAGTGTAGAGAATAAGTGTCAGGAGATTTCTCAGCCACAAATCTCACTGAGGACCTCTCTATCACACTGAGGCTTGGGGACTGTAATGGAAGAAGGAATGGAAGATCTTTAAGAGACAGGAGTTGGCGAGGACCAGAGCAAAACAGTCTTCTGGAAAGTACAGGCTGCTGTACACAAGAACACACAGCCACTGTGGCTGCCTGTACGAAACCTGTGCAATGTCAAGCCAGTCAACATTCCTGCATGGAGCGGGGAAGAGGCTCTCTGAGGAGTAATTGGCAGTCAATGGTTGCTAGGAGAAAAAAAACCAATTTCCTTTAAAGCTGTGGCCACTGGTAGGTTGCCTACACTCCAGGGGATCGCCGCACACCTATGAATTTACTGGCTGGACAACTTGGACTTGATGGTTTACATGAAGTGGGGAAGGGGTGGGGAGATGGGAGAGTGGATCTGGAAGATAGTGGGGAAGTGGGGTGATAATAATCCAACAGAATCATATAAATGAATAAAATGTGGGAAAGACTTACAAATTCTCAGGGGAAACTTATTATTGAACTATATTACTTGTAGTGAAAGAAGGACAAATATTAATTGGATTTAGAATACAGCAGGAAGGATCTAGGACACTGAGTGACTTCAAAGTGATCGTAAGAAAACGTAATGGTTCTCAAATGCTTAAAGCTTGAAACACAAATGAAGACAATTGAACTCATCACTGTTGGGTATTAAAAAGTTAGCTCAAAGAAAAATAGCTCCTAAGCAAAAAAGAAAATATGAAGTTATCTATACAATTGATCAAAGTGAATCCAAAGCTAATAGAGTCTTTAAATCAAAGTTTGTAAGAAATACTGAAATTTAGACATAAGAATGGTACATACCCAGATTTAGTGAATTTAGGAAAGAAAAAAGTAAGGCTGGAGATGTCTCAGTGGTAAAGAGTTGGTATTGCTCTGACAAAGGACCTGAGTTCAGCTCTTGAAAGCCACACTAGACAGCTCCCAACGGCCTGCAACCTCAGCTCCTGCAGGCTGGACACCCAGGCACGCTGGACATTTCTCAGAGGCTTCTACCTCCAACAGGTAGGAAGGACACCCCCTTCTGGGCTTTCCAACTTCCTGCACTTATATGTTCATGTGCACATAATATATATAATTTTTTTATTTTCTATATTCTTTGGTTACATTCCAAATGATTTCCAGTTTCCAGGATCCCCCCTCCCCATATGTCCAATAAACCTTCTTCTCTCCATCCATTCTCCGATCACCTCCCTCCTTTTTCTCTGTCCTTATCGTCCCCTCCAATGCTAGGTCAATCCTTTCCAGGATCAGGAGCCTCTCCATACTTCTTCATGAGAGTCATTTGTTATGCGATTTCTGCCTTGGGTATTCAGGGCTTCTGGGCTAATTAATATCCACTTATCAGAGATTGCATTCCATGTGTATTCTTTTATGATTGGGTTACCTCACTTAGGATGATATTTTCCAGATCAAACCATTTGCCTAAAAATTTTGTGAATTCATTGTTTCTAAATGCTGAGTAGTATTCCATTGTGTAAATACACCACATTTTCTGTATCCATTCCTCCTTTGAGGGACATCTAGGTTCTTTCCAGCTTCTGGCTATTATAAATAAGGCTGCTATGAACATAAGGGAGCATGAGTCTTTATTGCATGCTGGGGAATCCTTTGGGTATATGCCCAGGAGAGGTATAGCAGGGTCCTCTGGAAGTCTCATGTCCAGTTTTCTGAGGCACCGCCAGACTGATTTCCAAAGTGGTTGTACCATCTTACAGCCCCACCAGCAGTGGAGGAGTGTTCCTCTTTCTCCACATCCTCACCAACACCTGCTGTCTCCTGAGTTTTTGACCTTAGCCATTCTGACTGGTGTGAGGTGAAATCTCAGGGTTGCTTTGATTTGCATTTCCCTAATGACTAATGATGTTGAGCACTTCTTAAGGTGCCTCTCAGCCATCCAAATTTCTTCAGGTGAAAATTCTTTGTTAAGCTCTGTACCCCATTTTTAATAGGGTTATTTGGTTCCCTGGGGTCTAACTTCTTGAGTTCTTTGTATATATTAGATATTAGCCCTCTATCAGATGTAGGGTTGGTGAATGGTTACCATTTGAAGGTTACCATTTTGTCCTTTTAACAGTGTCCTTTGCCTTACAGAAACTTTGTAATTTTATGAGGTCCCATTTGTCAATTCTTGATCTTAGAGCATAAGCTATTGGTGATCAGTTCAGAACTTTTCCCCTGTGCCCAGGTCCTCAAGGGTCTTCCCCAGCTTCTTTTCTATTAGTTTCAGTGTGTCTGGTTTTACATGGAGGTCCTTGATCCACTTGGAGTGAAGTTTAGTACATGGAGATGAGAATGGATCAATTCGCATTCTTCTGCATGCTGACCTCCAATTGAACCAGCACCATCTGTTGAAAAGGCTATCTTTTTTCCACTGGGTGTTTTCGGCTCCTTTGTCAAAGATCAAGTAACCATAGTTGTGTGGATTCATTTCTGGATCTTCAATTTTATTCCATTGGTCCACTTGTCTGTCACTGTGCCAATACCATGCAGTTTTTTGGTTTTTTTTTTTTTTGTTGTTGTTGTTGTTGTTTTCTTTTTTTTTCCTTTTTTTTAAGTTTTTTTTAAATTATTTATTTGATATAATTTATTTACATTTCAAATGATTTCCCCTTTTCTAGCCCCCCACTCCCCGAAAGTCCCGTAAGCCCCTTTCTCTTCCCTGTCCTCCCACCCACCACTTCCCACTTCCCCGTTCTGGTTTTGCCGAATACTGCTTTACTGAGTCTTTCCAGAACCAGGGGCCACTCCTCCTTTCTTCTTGTACCTCATTTGATGTGTGGGTTATGTTTGGGTATTCCAGTTTTCTAGGTTAATATCCACTTATTAGTGAGTGCATACCATGATTCACCTTTTGAGTCTGGGTTACCTCACTTAATATGATGTTCTCTAGCTCCATCCATTTGCCTAAGAATTTCATGAATTCATTGTTTCTAATGGCTGAATAGTACTCCATTGTGTAGATATACCACATTTTTTGCATCCACTCTTCTGTTGAGGAATACCTGGGTTCTTTCCAGCATCTGGCAATTATAAATAGGGCTGCTATGAACATAGTAGAGCATGTATCCTTATTACATGGTGGGGAATCCTGGGTATATGCACAGGAGTGGTATAGCAGGATTTTCTGGAAGTGAGGTGCCCAGTTTTCGGAGGAACCGCCAGACTGATTTCCAGAGTGGTTGTACCAATTTGCAACCCCACCAGCAGTGGAGGAGTGTTCCTCTTTCTCCACACCCTCTCCAAAACCTGCTGTCTCCTGAATTTTTAATCTTAGCCATTCTGACTGGTGTAAGATGAAATCTCAGGGTTGTTTTGATTTGCATTTCCCTAATGACTAATGAAGTTGAGCATTTTTTAAGATGCTTCTCTGCCATCCGAAGTTCTTCAGGTGAGAATTCTTTGTTTAACTCTGTACCCCATTTTTTAATAGGGTTGTTCGGTTTTCTGGAGTTTAACTTCTTGATTTCTTTATATATATTGGATATTAGCCCTCTATCTGATGTAGGATTGGTGAAGATCTTTTCCCAATTTGTTGGTTGCCGATTTGTCCTCTTGATGGTGTCCTTTGCCTTACAGAAACTTTGTCATTTTATGAGGTCCCATTTGTCAATTCTTGCTCTTAGAGCATACGCTATTGGTGTTCTGTTCAGAAACTTTCTCCCTGTACCGATGTCCTCAAGGGTCTTCCCCAGTTTCTTTTCTATTAGCTTCAGAGTGTCTGGCTTTATGTGGAGGTCCTTGATCCATTTGGATTTGAGCTTAGTACAAGGAGACAAGGATGGATCAATTCGCATTCTTCTGCTTGCTGACCTCCAGTTCTTGTTCTTCTTGTTGTATTTTTCCTTTGACCAGCAAGAAGTGTCCCTCAGAGTCTCTTTTGATGACTTTGGGTTGAAAGTCAATTTTATCTGATATTAGAATGGCTACTCCAGCTTGTTTCCTGAGACCATTTGCTTGTAAAATTGTCTTCCAGCCTTTTACTCTAAGGTAATGTATGCCTTTGACCCTGATGTGTGTTTCCTGTATGCAGCAAAATGTAGGGTCCTGTTTACGTATCCAGTTGTTTAGTCTATGTCTTTTTATTGGAGCATTGAGTCCATTGATGTTAAGAGATATTAAGGAATAGTGGTTATTACTTCCTGTCATTTTTTGATGTTATTTTTTAAATTTGATTGGTTAACTTCTTTTGGGTTTGATGAAAGAAGGTTACTATCTTGCTTTTTCCAGGGTGAAGATTCCTTCCTTGTATTGGTGTTTTCCTCCTATTATCCTTTGTAGGGCTGGGTTTGTGGATAGATATTGAGTAAACTTTGTTTTGTCATGGAATATCTGAGTTTCTCCATCTATGGTGATTGAGAGTTTTGCTGGGTATAGTAGTTTTGGATGGCATTTGTGTTCTTATAGAATCTGCATGAGATCTGCCCAGGATCTTCTAGCTTTCATAGTCTCAGGTGAGAAGTCTGCTGTGATTCTGATAGGTCTTCCTTTATACGTTACTTGGCCTTTTTCTCTTACTGCCTTTAATATTCTTTCTTTGTTTACTACATTTGGGGTTTTGATTATTATGTGACGGGAAGTATTTCTGTTCTGGTCCAGTCTGTTTGAAGTTCTGTAGGCTTCTTTTATATTCATGGGCATCTCTCTCTTTAGGTTAGGGAAGTTTTCTTCCATAATTTTATTGAAGATATTTTCTGGCCCTTAATTTGTAAATCTTCACTCTCATCTATGCCTATAATCCTTAGGTTTGGTCTTCTCATTGTGTCCTGGATTTCCTGGATGTTTTGGGTTACAAGCTTTTTGCATTTTGCATTTTCTTTAACTGTTGAGTCCATGGTTTCTATGGTATCTTCAGCATCTGAGATTCTTTCTTCTATCTCTTGTATTCTGTTGTTGATATTTGCATCTATGTCCCCTGATTTCTTCCCAAGGTTTTCTATCTCCAAAGTTGTCTCCCTTTGAGTTTTTTTTTAGTTGTTTCTACTTCTGATTTTAGATCCTGGATGGTTTTGCTTAGCTCCTTGACTTCCTTGTTTGTGCTTTGCTGTAATTCTTTAAGAGATTTTTGTGTTTCCTCTTTCATGACCTCAGCCTGTTGACCAAAGTTCTCCTGTATTTCTTTAAGTGATTTTTGCGTTTCCTCCTTGTTGGCTTTTGTATTCTCTTGAATTTCTTTCAATGATTTTTGTGTTTCCCTTGTAAGGGCTTCTAACTTTTGATCCATTTGCTCCTGAATTTCTTTAAGTGTGTCCTTCATGTGTTCCTCTACCAGCATCATGACCAGTGATTTTAAATCCAAATCTTGTTTTTCTGGTGTGATGGTGTATCCAGGACATGCTTTTAAAGGAGAATTGGGTTCAGATGCTGCCCTATTGCCTTGATTTCTGTTAGTTACGTTCCTGCGTTTGCCTTTTGCCATCTAGTTCTCACTGGTGTTAATTGGTCTTGTCAATACTGGACTTACCAGTGCAAGCTGCCTCTTCCCAAGACCTCCTGCACTGCCTGTAGACAGGGTGCTGTGGCCCAGGCTGTCCAGATCCTGAAGCAGACACCTGAAGGCTCCTGCCGGGGCCTGCTGGACTCTCCAGAGCACACTGACTCCTCCCAGCCAGCCTCCTGGGTGCCTCTCTGGCCTCCTGCAGGATCTGAAGATGTGTTGTTGCAGCCCAGGCTGTTCTGGATCCCAAAGCAGAGATCTGAAGGCTCCTGCCAGAGGCTTCAGGACTGGAACCTAAGCTCAGTGCAGCCGGAGCAAGCTGTGTGCTCTCAATCTGCCTCTGGGTGCACACCAGGCCTCTTGCACTTCCTGGAGACTGAGTGCTGTGGCCCAAGCTGTTCAGATCCTGAAGCAGACACCTGGAGGCTCATATATATAATTTTTTAAAATCTTACCTAAAACTCCAAAAATTTCAGAAAGCTAGAATAGAATAAAAATTATTTTCCTGAAAAATGACTGAAGATTGAAGAAAAACTAAGTAGATAAACAATTTGAGGAACACTGGGAAGCCCAATTGGGGTGGGTGTGTGCTGGGAAGCCCCAATTTTGGAAGGTACTGGCAACCAAATTGTGTACCATAGGTTGATGTATTAGGCCCCAAATGTTTGTAAGGAAATGAATTTGAAACCTTAAATGATAGTGTGTGCCACACAATGTTATATATGTGCATATACATTTACTTGTATAAATCTTACATGAAAATGTATGTGTGTATGGAGTGTTTCTGATTTATTTTTAAGCTCAAACATGCCTGCTTTTGAAAAAAATAATCTCATGACAAAGTAAACTCCAAAATAGTCTCTAAACTATGCTTGCTTATGACTATAAATGTAAGAATTTAATTGCCTAAAGTACAATTAAAAGGACCATTTCAATAACCTAACTGAACTGATTTGACATTAGAACCTATCATATCATTTCACTAAAGGATAAAATTCATATTTTATGGAGGATAAAAAAGGATTTGATAAAATTCAATTGCACACAGGAGAATGTTATTTTAGTATAATGAGTGTATCTTTAGGCAGAGGCTTACATACCATGGAATGGATTAAGTTGCTAGACACAAATGTTGAGTGCTGAACACGACACTGTACCTCTAAATTCTAGAAATGAGTCCCAGACTCTGTATTGTGTTTATTTTTTTATTTTAAAGGTACAATATTCTAGCTATTCTTTAAGAATTTCATGTCCATATATAATGTATCTTGATCATACTCACTCCCCCACACTTCTAATCTTCCTATATCTCCCCAACATCCTTCTTCCAAATTTGTATCTTCTTTTCTTCTTTTTCTTATTTTTTTTATAATTTGTGGAGTATAATAATTAGTGATCCCTTTATGTGTGTGGATATAGAGCCCTCCACTGAAACATGGGTAACTTACCAGGGAGCATGCTCCTAAAGAAAATTGACTCTTTTTCCCCTCCAAGCCATCAACCGTCAGTGTGGGGCTTGTGTTCCCATTCTGGGTCTATGCTGTGTCGTTGAAAGTTTTTATCTTCTGTGGGTCGTGGGTAGGCAACCTTAGATACTTTGAATCGTGAGTACAGTACCTCTTTTATGTCCAAAAGACACTGTTTCATCTCAGTTCTCCCTGAACTCTGGCTTTTAGGCTCTTTCCATCCCTTTCCTGAAATGAGCCTCCCTGAGCCCTGAAGAGAGGCTATGTGATGTGGTAGTTTGAATAGGTATGGTCCCCATATAATCATGTGTTTGAATGCTGGCCCATAGGGAGTGGCACTATTAGGAGGTATGACCTTGTTGGAATAGGTGTGGCCTTGTTGGAGGAAGTATGTCACTTGTGGGAGTAGACTTTGAGGTCTCATATGATCAAGCCATAATCTCCTTCTGCTGCCTGCAGATCAAGATATAGAACTCTTAGCTCCAACCATGACCATGTCTGCCTGCAAGCTGCTAAGCTTCCTGTCATGATGATAATGGACTAAACCTCTGAAACTGTAAGCCTGCCCTAATTAAATGTTATCCTTTGGTCATAGTGTCTCTTGACAGATATAAAACCCAAGACAAGTGAGTACTCCACAGTTGTGTAGTCTCTGTATTTTGACCACTTGTGAGATTCCTCTGTCATTCTTTTTAACAAAAAATGCAACTAATTCTTAAGAACACCAACTTATCTCAAAGAACCCAGCTAACAGCACAATTAACATCCAAATAAGAGTAGCTTTCTCTGTTGGATTCTGGTAAAACAGAAGAGCATCTAGCTATGCTAATTATCTCAACCCTGAAGACAAAAGAAGAACATATTTGAAAATAATACCTAACATTGCTATTTTTTGAATTATTATCATATTATTGTTCTGGCAAGCTGTGAGGAACTAAAGATCCTTCAAAATGAGTAAGAGCATTTAGTCAGTCTCTGGGTAAAAATTGGCTATACAAAAATGAGTAACTTCCCCATATATTAGCAACCACTGGCTAGAAGAACACTGAAGAGAAAGTATTCAATTTATAACAGAAAAAAATATAGATGTGCAGGAATAAACCAATCAAAACTTATTTAGAGCCTTTATAAAGAAGATTTTAAAACCTTACAAAGGCATATAAAAGTATATTTGAATAAATGGAGAGAAATACCATTCTCTTGGAAAGTAAGACTTAATATCATAAAGGTATCAATTAAATCATAAATGATTTAAAATTTAGCCATCAACTTGTTTCAACACAGGCAGCACTGTATTAAAAAGTATATCTAGGTAAGTAAATTCAGAAGACAAGAGGGACAATTATGAAAACTAATGACAAGAGCTGACTCCACCTGATATTAAAATCCATCGTTAAAAATCTAACTCATAGCTACAGGAATTAAAGTGACATATTGCTGGTGCAGAAATAGGTGGCAAAGGCAGACACCAAAGAGAGTTTGCGTCAGGAGGGTGAGACTTTGCACTTCTGGTCTTCCTTTATCTCTACAACACCTAAAAATGGGACCCTCTAGGGCCCTTCCTTACCTGTTCCTCTCATATGTTGATTGTTTCATTTCTCTTCGTCACTTTAAGTACTTTCTCTGTGCTGTTGAACACCATATGCTGGTTCACTTACCTTGGGTATTTCCCACTCTGCTGACTCAGGAGAATCACAAATGCACTCAAGACCAAGCCCTTAACATTACCACTCAAGATACACCTCTCCTAATTCACAAATAGGCCCCTCTGTCCTTAAATAGCTGTCAACAAAATCCTAATAGGTAACATGTAGGCATCATCTCAGATTTTTTAGCTATTGTGAACAATGCTTCAATAAACACAAGAGTTCAGAATGCATAAAGAAAATGTCATGACTTTAGATCATGGAATACTATTAGATCATTAAAAAGAAAATCTAGTCCTTGTGACACATGAGTGGACCTGGAGACTATTATGTTAAGTGATGTAAGCCATGCACAGAAAGACATATATATATATATCACTAGACCTCACTCAGAGACAGAAACTAAAGATTTTGATCACATCAAAGTTGTGAAAGGAATGGCAGGTACTGTCACTCAGGCTGGAAAGAGTGAGAAGGAAGAATGAGGAAAGGGTAATTGATCAGAATAAAGTTATGGGTGGATAAGAATATTATGGTTTGCCTCTTAAATGTCCACTCAAGGCCACACGCTGAAGGTGCTGTCCATAGGCAAAGGTTCCATAGAGAGTGCTTGAAAACATCAAGAAGTGGGTCTCACTGAAGGAAATGGATCACTGGGGACACTTCCACAAAAGATGTGCTGGTATTGCCCCTTTCCCCATTCTCTTTTCAAACCACCGTGAGGGCAAACACTTCCGCTACAGCTCCTGTTCCTGCCAGGATATTCTTTACATCATGGTTCAGAAACAATGGCAGCAAATAAGTTTTTCTTTCTTTTAGTTGACAGCCTCGAGCATTTCATCACAGTAATGGAAAGCTGATCACGTGAAGTAACAAGTTCTGACTTGCTGTAGGACTACAGGAGGGTGACAGTCACTGAGGATGTACTGTATCTTTCAGAAACTAAAATAAATAATTTTGAATGTTTTCAACATAAAGAAATGATAAATGATGAGCTAAACATTGCCATGTCTCAGAACACACGAGGTGGAGGCAAAATGTTGCATTTTGAGTCAGCCTAGGCTACATAGTAAAGCTCTACCACAAAACAAACAAACCAAAAACAAAAACAAACTAACCAAAACCATAAATGAGGATATAGACATGTTTAACATAATTTAAATATCAAACAACAAAGGTATGCATTAAATTACCATGTACTATTTGTTATTTTTTAAAATTCATCAAACATTTTAAGAAATCTTCATTTTTTTAAATTTAAATAATTGTGCAAATTATTTTCAATCTCTATAATTAACAAAATAATTTGATGCCTCTCTTCCTTTCGCCCTTCCATCTGATCTATCGGGAAAGATTATAAACACACTTTTAAATTATTATCTTAAAAACAACTACTCCTTAGGGCTCCTCTGCCCTTCCCAGCCTAAGCTCTGTGGCTTCAGTAAAGGCACTGCAAGGCACTCCTTTCTGCTAGCTTTGATTCCTCTCTGACCACCTTAATCCATCTTCTTTATGACATCCGGACTGATTCTTCTATACATCATAGCTACTTATGTCTTTTCTCTACTCAGAACCCATTGATATCTTTCAACCACAAGTAGAATAAATATGCACAATGTCGCTTTAGCCCAAAAGGTTCTGTAGTCCTGTCCCTGGCTCTAGTGATCTGCTGATCACTGCTCAATAGTCAGAAGTTAAAAAAAAATATGCACCCATATGAATGCATATACATGTATGTAAATGCACATAAATGCACATACACATTTATTATAAATCTTATTATAAAAATGTGTAGCACATAACTTTCTCGGTTAGCAATGAGCTATGAAGTATTTATTCTTCATTGTAAATTCTATATAATTAGTGAATTTCATAAGCTTCATTGTGTTCCCCAGACTTGTAATTTTAGTAAATCTATGGCTACCATAGATAAGTGAGGACAGTTCCTGGTTGATGTAGCTCTTTATATTAATGATTAAGAAGAAGATGAAACAATGAAAAAACATGGGGAACTTACCTTCTTCATCAGTGATGTGAACAAGGCTTGTGGCCCAACTGGATAATATGTAACCATTATACATTACTTACTTGTTTTGTTCTTGTGACTAATACAAAAGCAAATTTAGGAAGAATGAATTTATTTTAGCTAATAGTTTGAGAAAAGACCATCATGGCAGAGATGTCATGACAGCTAGAGCTAAAGGCAGCTGGTCACCTTGCATCTGCAGTCAGTGGAAATGAATGCTGGTTCTTACATGTATTCTTTCTTTATTCAGTCTGGGACCCCAGGCCAAGGATTGGTACCTCCTACATTTAGAGTGGGCGTTCTTACCTCAAGTAACTTGATGTAGATAAAGTCTCATAGTGAGGTCCTAGATTTTCCCATGGCGTTTCTACATCCCATTGAGCTGACAATCAAGATCAACTATCAAAGATTCTGTGGGTTAAGAGTATTGATCCTCAGAGGTCAAAAGGAAGTCTGGTTCAACACAATTCAGTAGCCAGTGTTGGCTCAAACTGTAAGAGTCGACAGCAGGTGGTTTATTTTAGGCATATTTAAATTCAGCAGAATTTTAGAAATAATTCCTTGTGTCAATCAACTCAATTTTGTGTGCACAATAAAGCTTAAGGCGTTATTATATAGAAACTTTTTGTAAAGTACATGTGACCTCTTCTATAAAAATGGGTTCTAAAGATTGACTACATGTGGTATCTTATGGGTCTGGGAGAGGATCTTGTGTAGTTTCTTTCATACAGAGAGACCTCAAAGGTCACCAAGTTATTAACCACCTTCACTCCTGTTTGTAAAGTACATATAGCATCTCCCATAAAGATGGGTTCTTTGACTGAGAAACAATGCTCAAGATAAGGCTCTAGGAAAGGTGACTCAGATAAACATAAGAGTCTGAGGAGTCTATAGATAGCAAAGAAGTCACCAGTCTATTAACCACATCTATTCCCAGCCTTCTGGGAAGAAAATGGGTTACATATCTCTTTCTTTGAAGAGAGAACTCTGCATGTTTTCCTAGTATTTATCTATGAATACAAGAACTTCTGTACCCCCAACAAGATTATGTCCCAATTTCTGTGCTGGTCACAATGTAAGTTTTAGGAGCATGACATAATACAATTCAATTTAAATTATTCTTCATAACTTTATATTAACATAATCTTCATAACTTTAGATCAAGACAAGAGGTTCTCAATCTTCCTTATGCTGTGACCCTTTAATACAGATTCTCATGCTGTGATAATCCCCAACCATAAAATTACTTGGTTGCTACTTTATAACTGTAATTTTTCTTCTGTTATAAATTATAATGTAGATATCTGATATGTGACCCCAATGGGGTAACGGCCCACGGGTTAAAAGCCACTGGTATAGATCTTCAACTAAATGAAGTCACCGTGCGTTTTTAGAGTTTGACGATTTCCTTGGTTTATGGAGCTTCTCCGTGGGCAGTTTCCAACCTGCTGTCACTAGGTGAACAGCCACGGAGCATGCATGAGGTCATGTGGTGTTTCCACCATACACATAAAACAGTTGCAGTCAGCTTCCACAAGCAGGGGTAATACTCAGAGGTAGTAACATGTCGTTTTCACCTTTGAGTTTTGGTCCAGTGTTCTTCATTTTAATTTTATATAATTTAGACTGTGGTAATGACTATGTTTAACAACTGGATTCACAATTTCTAAAAGCTTTTCGCGTGTCTCTTCCAAGTAGGTGAGCACAGCTGCTGGGCTCCTGTTCCCATTGCTCTTCCCTGGGCCTCCCCTGGCTCCAGCCATAATAGGCTTCTTGCTGTCCTTCAACACATTGAATAGCTTTGTCACTCACTGTTCCCACTGGAACACAGGAGCCTGGCACACTTGATCCTACAACCACACAACTCATCCCCTACATGAAAGTTCCTACCCTGAAACGGTCATCCACCCCTGCTTTCCCACACATAAGCAGTAACTCAGACTGACCCTGCACTCTTTTCCAGGTTCACATGGCTTCTTACTGTTGATGGCTTTCTGGCATTTTATACTTTTTATTTGTTGGTTTTGTGACTCCATCACTCTCACCTGGAAATTGAATCTCATTATGAAGGTCGTTGCCTCTCATCACTGCTGTCTTCCAAACATTTTCTGTTAAATAAATTTAAGAATTAACTTAGTACTATCAAAATTAGGACCTGGGGTGTCAAAGGGTCTACAAAGAAAACCATTAAAAAGGACAAATAAGCAGTATCACAACTCTGTAGTGGCTCTTCTAAACCAATTAGTGAGAGAAAATGTGTACTAAAGACAATATGTGGCATAAGTGTGCCATGGATATATGTGATATAAATAATAAAACAGGTTTTTATGTCCATTGCTTTTCTATAGAAGAATGTAGAAATAATAAAGACAAAAAGGATATACATGATATGGATATATGACATAAATAATGAGAAAAAGTTTTTTTAATGCCAATTGCTTTTCTATAGAAAGAATACAAAATAAAACAATAAATTTCTACATTTTTTTCTAGCAAGTGATCCACAGAGATATGCTAACAATCTGACTTTGGCTCAGTAATTTTTATGCATTATGGACCAAAATATAAACAAAACTAACCGTTCAGAAGGGAAATTCAGAGTTTCAAAATATGGAATTCCCAAGCTCCGTGATCCAGTGTTTTTACTGCTATGACTTTACATTGATGATACAATTGAATATGTTTAAAAGGGGCCATACTGACTGGTTTTTAATCTACCAAAACTGGAGAAGAATAAAACAAAGGGAAGGAGAAAGAGGAAGAAGAAGAAGAATAACAACAGAAATTAGAAAGGTGATCTGTGGTAACTTTATGAAATGGAATTTGATACAAATATAACAAATATAATCTTGACAGTCTGGAGATACCCTAGTGTTATGATGTGAACATCACCCAAATTTATGTGTTTAAACACTTGGTTCCCAGCTGGTAGTAGTATTTTGGGAGGTTGTAAAACCTTTGGACAGGGCCCAGCTGGCAGATGCAGGACCGTGGGGTCATGGCTAATGGATTATAGCCTCCTACATCCTGGTCCATGCTTTCTGCTTTCTGACACTACTTCATACTCCAGTTGTGGTTACTTCTTCCTCCTTGCATTTTTTTTGGCCATAAAGCAATGAACCTTCTTAAACTAGAAATAAAAATAAGTTCTTCTTTTCTTATACCACGTCCATGTATTCAGTCATAGAAATAAACTTTTTAAAAAGTACTTAACATAAAAATGGTGCCAGAAGTGGGGTCATCACCGTGATAAATCCAGTAACATGATTATTGGGTGCTTTAAACTTACTTGTTGGAGGAATATGAAAGACTATGCATCTGTAGGTTATAGATGGCATGGAACGTTTCACTCAAAGTTTACTGAGGTCATTAAAGGTATACATTAAATACTGTGCTGAAAAGGCTTTAGGACATAGGAACTCTTCTAGGAATCAGACTAACAGACATTCATGGAACATTTTGGTAAAACATCTAGCTATGTGCTTCCTGCATTAACTTTGCTTAGAGAGATATGAGCAAATGTCTGTTCACTTCAGATTTGGGCACCGATGAGAGATCTAAAAATTTATTCCATTCAAATCCAACTTGGTGGGAAAATGAGATTTTTTTTTCAGTTTATTTACAGAACTATGAGTGAGGGAGAGGGGTTACTAACAAAATTGAGGCCTCCCCCCAAACAACCACTTCACTAAAATGCTCCACCCTGCATGAATAACTTCTTGAAAGCTGTGTAGATTGAGGTTACCTTTCAGATAGCCTTCCATATGCGTGTGCATGTGCACGTGCATGTACACACACACACACACACACACACACACACGTGTGTGTGTGTGGCTAGGGCAGAACTACACATAGCAGAAAGAAGTGAGTGGCTGTCATCTCAGGAAGGAAACTAATGACCCTTCCAGTGTCCTTCAGCTGAGAGGGAATGCCAACAAACCCAATCAAGTGAAGCCCTACCTAGGGCAGGTTGTCACAGTTGCTCTACCACCTTGTAACAGCCTTGTTACCCTGAGAGAAAAGTGTTCCCCAATACATACCACAACCTGAAATCTAGTGACAGTACATTCAAAATAGATTTGCAAATTTGCATGGTCAAGGACACTCCAAGACATTATTAAAATCCAGATTGTGGCACCATTACTGCTCATACCCTTAGCCAGACTCACAGTGAAAGAAAGAGGAGTTAGCGGAAGAAGAATTAGGAGAGGGAGAAAGAATGATGGAAGAAAGAGGGGGGATAATGAGACAGAGAGAAGAGAGTGAAGCTGAATGGCTTGCAAAGTTTAGTTTGCCAAGACAAGGAGCCCAGGTAAATTGAAACATGCCAGCCAAGGAGATAAGAACAAAGAAATTATGATGATTGAAGAGACTAGCATGATGAAGAGAAACTTCACACTCTGCCATGGACAGACAGTGAGGATGGAGCCTGAAGAGAACAGTGCCACATCATCTATCCAAGTCTCCATGTGGTAGAAATGCAAATTAACTTAAAGGAGAGTAGCTGAGCAGACACAGCCTCCACTGGGTTTCTCTGGCCCATACTGGACACCTTTGCAAAGGCTTTCCAGGGTTCAGCTATGTAAGCATCAGGCTGCTAAAATCATGGCCCAAGAGGGGCAACTTGCCTCCCAAGTTGCAAGCATAATTAGTGGCATCATCCACAAGGTGATGATTTTTTTAGGCAGGCAAAATGCAAGAGTGAGGGGGTCATGGAGGCTTGTGTCAAGGTTCCAGAAAGCTACTGAGGTTGAGATGGGTTCTCTGCATGGACCTTCTGGCTGGCTATCCATGGCACAATAAAGGAGAATCCTGTGTTGAAATGGATTCCCAGGACATTAGAGATTATATAAACATAGGATGTTTTCCAAGGAAAGCTGCAGGTATTAAGAGGAGTTGGCATAAGAGAGCTCTATCTGCCCCAGGCAATAGATCAACATGGTTAGACCTAAATCTGTTGGGGTTCTAAATTGTATTACCATGTGCCCCACCAAGATGCCAGACTTCTGAGCTACAGGGTTGTGTATTTGGCCACTAGGTTTTCATCTTGATGTGTGCTGCTCTTCTCTTCCTATGGTTCTCATTCCTCTGTTTTGGTCAGGAATGTCGACTCTGTGCCATTTCCTGTAACTTGTTTTTTGTTGGTTTTGTTTGTCTATGTGTTGGTTGTGGTGTCTTATAAAGGCTTACTTTAAGAGATCATCTTGGGAGCTCTGGGGGTACTGGTTGGTTCATATTGTTATTCCTCCTATGCTGCTGCAAACCCCTTCAACTCCTTGGGTCTTTTCTCTAGCTAATCCATTGGGGACCCTGTGCTCAGTCCAGTGGTTGGCTGAGAGCATCCCCCTCTGTGTTTGTCAGGCACTGGCAGAGGCTTTCAGGGGACAGTTATATCAGGCTCCTGTCAGCAAGCGCTTGTTGGCATCCTTAATAGTGTCTGGGTTTTGTAATTTTATCTGGGATGGATCCCCAGGTGGGGTAGTTTTTGAATGGCCTTTCCTTCAGTCTCTGCTCCACTTGTGGGACATCAGTGAAAGGAGAGGCCCTTGGTCTTATGAAGGCTCGTTGCCCCAGTATAGGGGAATGCCAAGACAGGGAAGTAGGAGTGGGTGGGTTGGTGAGCAGGGGGAGGCAGGATGGGATAGGGGGTTTGGGGAGGGGAAAAGAGGAAAGGGGATAACATTTGAAATGTAAATAAAGAAAATATCTAATAAAATTTTTAAAAAGACTAAATAAAAATATTATTAAAAAAAAAAGAAAGAGATTACCTTGTGTCTTAGAAGAGACTGTATCTCCAGCTTTTGAATAGGGCTGTAACTGTAAGACCATGGGGACTTTGAAATTAGACTAAATGCATTTTTCATTATAAGATGGCTATATGCCTATGGGAGTTAGGGATAAATCTTGTTTATAGATTAAATGTTTCCCTGAGTTTGAATACTTAGTCCCGAGCTGGTGGGTCTGTTTTGGAGATTATGGAAGCTTAGAGGTGTGGAACCTAGTTGTAGGGCCGTGGGGCGTGGGCAAAGGGCTACAGTTGCCCTTATTTGGGCCCAAATGCTGTTTCCTGACTGCCAACAAGCAGTTAGCTGCCTCAAGCTCTTGCTGCCCTAGTCAAAAGCCACTCCCATTTTCACAGCTTCTCCAGTGTAATGGACTGCGCCATCTCAGACCATGAGCCAAAATACATCTTTCCTTCCTTAAGTTGATTGTTTTTGAGTAAATTATCATAAAAGAAAGAAAAATATGTAATACACCTACCAAGTAAACATTTCCATCCAGAGGGACAATCTTGGAGTGTCTCCTGGGGAGTTAGTGTGGGCGCATTAGACAAGACTCCTCTTGTAGTCTCAGTCGTGTGATCTGGGTGACAAGTTACTGTCATGCTATCTCTCTAGTTGACCAGAGTATCTCTGCCTCATAACTAGGGCAGTCTCAAATTCTTTATACTGCTTGATGCTAGCCATGGGCCCAGGAATAACCCCATGCAGATTCCACTGAATTTTTAATCAGGATGCTAATATAGTGTGCTAATGATCAAAAGCTCAGAGGGCATTTTTTTTAAAATGTCAGAGAACTTGACAGAATGAGTAGAAAGAATGTCAGAAGGTGAGAATGTGGCAGAGTCATGAGTCAGGGGCAGTGACAATAGCTCAAAGGTATAATTGGGCCATCTGCTGTGATACTCCACAGAAGGCTGGCTCCCTGTGGTTTGTGCAAAGCTAAGAGAGAACTCATCTAGTTGGGCTGAGTGCTTTCTAAGAAAGGTCCAGAAAGTGCAGGCAGACCCTTCCCCAGAAAAAGGCCAGCTTTTCACAGCAGGAGGCCTACAGCAGAATTTCTTGAGCTCTCCTGCAGTTAAGATTTGCTTCCCAAGCATCTTTCATATGACTAAGGCACCTTGTACTCAGTGAGAGCTTAAGCCCAGGGGAGTTGTTTGAACTCTAAGAACATCAGAGATTGGAAAGTTGCCAAAGATGTGGGAGAGAAAAGAAGTGCAAAACAACCCTGAGATTTCACCTCACACCAATCAGAATGGCCAAAATAAAAAACTCAGGAGAAAACAGGTGCTAGTGAGGATGTGGAGAAAGAGGAACACTCCTCCACTGCTGGTGGGGTTGCAAATTGGTACAACCACTCTGGAAATCAGTCTGGCATTTCCTCAGAAAACTGGCCTCATCACTTCTGGAGGACCCTGATATACCACTCCTGAACATTTACCCAGAGGATTCTCCAGCATATAATAAGGATACATGCTCCACTATGTTCATAGCAGCCCTATTTATAATAGCCAGAAGCTGGAAAGAACCCAGGTATCCCTCAACAGAGAAATGGATACCAAAAATGTGGTATATATACATAATGGAGTACTATTCAGCCATTAAAAACAATGTATTCATGAAATTCTTAGACATATGGATGGAGCTAGAGAACATCATACTAAGTGAGGTAACCCAGTCTCAAAAGATCAATCATGGTATGCACTCACTGATAAGCAGATATTAGCCTAGAAACTTGGATTACCCAAGTCATAATCCACATATCAAATGATGTCCAAGAAGAAAGGAGGAGTGGCCCTTGGTTCTGGAAAGGCTCAGTGCAGCAGTATAGGGCAATACCAGAACAGGGAAGTGGGAAGGGGAGATGGGGGAACAGGGGGAGGGAAGAGTGCTTATGGGACTTTCAGGGAGTGGGGAGCCAGGAAAGGGAAATCATTTGAAATTTAAATAAAAAAATATATTGACTAAAAAAAAATGCCTTTAGAACAAAAAAAAAAAGAAAAAGAAAAATATTTTGTTACACAGAGTATTTATACCAGATGCAATTAGTATTGCACTTACTATTACTTCAAGTCATAGTAAATATGTAAAAACATTCAATGAATGTATGATCTCATACAAAATTGTTCATGGTTATTAAACTTTTACCCTAGATATAAAAAAAAAAGTGCATTCAAAGGAAGTATATCCAGACACTGCACATGAAATGGGAGAGCCAAGATCAGCCATGAACTTCTGCAGGAGAGGTAAGTTCTATTATGGAGACTAGCATAGACATGTACCCCAAAACTAAGACCAACTGTCTTTGTATGGCAATGGCCACTACAGAAGATATTCATATTTAGGTAAAGACCACACAGAAAATGGGGATCTGTGTCTGCAGAATTTCTGTGACATTTGAAGACCAGTTCTGGGCATAGCAGAGAATAATAAACCCAACAGAGCTCCTCAAAGCAAACAAATAACAACAACAACAACAACAACAACAACAACAGGAGTGCAGTAGTGAATAGAACAGGTTCTTAATTAGATAAGAAACAAGAGCTGTCAATTACCACTTCTTTTCCAGACATCAGTAATGACAGTTAAGAGGAAGATGGAAACAGGAAATCAGGGAAGATCTTTGAGAAAAATTGCCATGTAGTGAAGGAAACCTTCCCCCTATTTGGTCATATGAGAGCACCCCAAGAGCTTTCCCAGAGAGCAATTTCCTGCAAAGTCCTCTTAAACTGGAGCATATGGGGTTGCTTTGGGGACCTTGGAACTCTGTGGTCAGATGCTGGTTTCAGCAGAGTGGTCTGCTGAGTAGACCACTCTTACCAAGCAACAAGGTATTTCTTTCATGGGGTATCAAGAAACTAGACTCATCACTATAGCTCTAATTTCAAGTGACTCTCACATTGACTGAGTTTAGGCCTCCAGACTTCACTGGCTCTTTGGCTTGGCTGTCTATAGATCACCGTGGTTGGCTTCCAGATATCCCTGTCTGAATTCATGCTGTCTCAAGCACACAGCATCAGAGAGAGTTGGGGCAGAGGCACTCTTTCTGTCCCCCTGCGGTCACCCTGTCTCCCTTTCAGCCCTTCACCATGTCACACATCCTCTGGAGTGACCAGGCCGAGCTTCCCTAAGGACATTGGCAACCTTTTCTTTTCTCCTGAAAAGCCAAAAATTTTCCCCATATCCTCTCATCTCCAAAATATGTAATGAGACTGTGCTCCCGGTGAGCCTCTCACTGTGCTGGATGAAGGACAAATATCCTTTGGCAGACAGGACAACTCTTCTTGCTTTCCCTAGAGCCCCCTCTACTATCTTCTCTGCTTGCCACGGAAATGACATCAACACGAAGAGGAACTGAACCCAAGGAATGCAATGGTTTGAACAGAGTCAGAGAAAATGTGGCTGGCAACAGCGTCATTCCACATTTATGCTATAAAATTTCAAAGGATAAATTGAACATGAGCAGGAAATAAATTATTGTTCATATTTTCCTTCACACTCTGCAGGAGATATTCATCTGTGGGCAATAAAAAACAAAGCACAAAACAGCCTTTAAGGTTCCTTGGAAGCCAGCATCAGGAGGCAGCTTTGGCAGAGGCACCGTCAAGAGTGATGACTTAACCAGCCTTAAACAAAGGCATTAGGGGATGCCAGAGTCAGGAAGCTAAGCATTGTCCCCATGCAGATAGACTGAGAGACAGGGGACAGTGTGGACAGTCACATGATCAGAGCTGCTTCTCCTGGTAAGACATTAGAATAGACAGGCACTGTGCATTCAGCTATATAGAGAGTGACCAGGAACAAAAAAGATCATTCATGAACCTGAGTGGCAACAAAACCTACCTGGGCACTCCAGAGACTCCTCAGAGACCAACCAGACAGCAAGCAGGGTCTTTGTCTAGGCTCCACCCCACAGTTACCTGGCAACAGCAAGGTGTGCCTAACTCACTATGTAAGGGGCTGCCTGCTCCATCCTCTCTCTCTTTCTCTCTTGCCTTCTTGCTCTCACTCTATCCTCTCTCTCCTTCCTCCTCTCTCTCTATTCTTCTCCCCAGTGTCTCTCCATGTGCTCATGGCTGGCCTCCACTTTTCTTCTTGTTCTTGTTCTTGTTCTTGTTCTTGTTCTTGTTCTTCTTGTTCTTGTTCTTCTTCTTGTTCTTCTTCTTGTTCTTCTTCTTGTTCTTCTTCTTGTTCTTCTTCTTCTTGTTGTTCTTCTTCTTCCTCTTCTTCTTCCTCTTCTTCTTCTTCCTCTTCTCCTCCTCCTCCTCCTCCTCCTTCTCATCCTCCTCCTCCTTCTCCTCCTCCTCCTTCTCTCTCTCTCTCTCTCTCTCTCTTTCTCTACTACTCTCTCAACTCCCCCTCCCCATGTCCTGAATGAACTCTATCCTATCCTTTCCTATCCTATCCTATCCTATCCTATCCTATCCTATCCTATCCTATCCTATCCTATCCTATCCTATCCTATCCTATATGTGGCTGGTCACTCGAAGAGAAGGGATGCCTCAGCATGCCCCCTGCAGAGGCAACCCCTTACCTCGTACCTTACCACACATCCACCAAATATATTCCTTCTCTCCTTATCTTTTTATAAAATACAACACTAAGAATGAAAGTTAAAGCTGAAGAAAACTCATAAATATAGCTGAGGTACAGGCTGGAGAGAGAGGTCAGAAGTTAAAACTCTGTGCTGTTCTTAGTGGACTAATGATAAGGTTCCCAGCATCCACATCAGATGACTCACAACTGTCTGTAACTGCAGCTCCAGAAAATCAGTTTATCAGTTACTGTCTACTGGTCCCTGCAGGTACCTGCACACACAACTAAAAATGATAAAAATAATGTCAAAGAAATAGCAGATTAGAAAATATTAGAAATATAACAAAACTGGTCCGGTATATACCAAGTGCATTCAGTTAAGGCATTACCTATATGCAAGTTACAAATGCAAATACAAGTTATTTGACAAAAAAACAAAAAACTTGTGAATAAAATGACATAAGAAGTTTAATATAAAAAGGTGATTGTATACTTTTTATAGTGTACACACTATAAAGGATTGTAGTACACACTTTTAATCCCAGCACTAGGGAGCAGGGGTAGCAGGATCACTGTGAGTTCAAGGCTAACCAGTCTATATAATATGTCCCTGTCTCAAATCAAAATAAGCAAACAATCAAAACAACAGCAAAATCCTCAGATTATTGGATTTATAGCACTATTTAAAGACTATATAATTAAAGAAATGTTCTTGGTACCAAATATATAAACTACTATAGTATAGTATACTTAATTTAAAATTTGTAAAAAAAAATGTTCATTATTATATTTGTTTGTGTGGGTGCACATGAAGGAAAACTGTCAGGAATAGGGATTCTTCTTTTATCATGTGGATTCCAGTGATCAAACTCCGATTGCTAGGGCTGGAAACAAGTGTCTTTACAAGAACTGCATCACTCCAGTCTGTTGGGGTTCAAAAATCACAACGCAAACCATAAGAACACCAATTTCAGTTAAGCAAGAATGGATTCTTGAATACACATCCCATACTGACCTATCAGGACCACAAGGGTGTACATTCAAGAAACCATTCTTGCTTAACAGAGATCGGTGTTTGAATGGTTTTTGTGATGATTCCTGAACTGCAACATTTGGTGCATTGACTGGGAACGCCCCTTACCCTCAAGCAACCTCCAATATTGCAGGTGAATGCCACTAAGCTGGCTCCCTCCTGTACCTACATAGTTTGTCTTGGTTTGGTCTTGTTTCTGGTTTGGTCTAGACTTTTGCAGACCCAAGAGGAGAACTGGATGCAGCAAAAGCTCCTAGGGTCAGAGGAGGTCAGGAACTATCCTGCTTCCTCTCTAGTTCCCACTAGAGGAACATCTGGCTCTGGTTCTAGGTCCCTTTGGTAGGATATCTGGTTCCCTTTGATAGGACATCTGTTCTCTTCCTTTTCCCCCTCATTCCCAACTTTATTGGTTATCCTTGTTTTGTTTTGTTGTTTGGTTGTTGCTCTGTGTTTCATATTCAAAAGAAAGAATAATGGTTAAAACTTTATCTGCTGGCTGTTTACTCCTTGATTTTGTTTTACTTCATTTCATGGATTTTTAGGGGGAAAAATCAGTTGAATTGAGAAAACAAAGACTGATAAACAGGAGCTCCTCCTTTGACTGCTGGAGAAGCCCTGACAGGAAGCCACAGGCAGCAGCAGTTTCTCAGCGTCTCTGGTAGGAAAGCTGATGGCTAGTTCTGCTACAAAATCTGTGTGCTCATGAGAATTGGATCCAATAGGTAGTAAGGTGCTCCTGCCTTGAAATTAAAATTTTGTCTGTCTGTTTCAAATAAATAAATGTATTTGGCCCACTACATATTTATTTCTGACTGGTCTTAAATATATAAGTTTACTATGTTTCTCTATGCTTTGGTTATAAAATATTGGCTTGTAAGTTTGATGTATGGTAAAATCTGTGACATTGGTAACAGAAAGTTGGCTTAAAAACATATAACTCAGGGTTGAAGCCATTCTGAGAAACAGCACATGACATGAGCCAACCCACAGAAACAGGTCTCTAAAGATACTTTTAAATTAAAGGGGAAATCATTTGGAATGTAAACAAAGAATATAGAAAATAAAAATATTTTAAAAAAAGATACTTTTAAATTGGGATAATATTTTTATGTAATTCCTGTCCTAAAAACCAGACTTCTAAAAGATAGGATTTAAAAATTTTTCTTTAATGGGGTATTAAAGCTGCACCTTCATATGTTTGTATACAAGAAATTTTCTTGCTGGCAGCCAAACTTTATTACATCAAAATAATGCACTCAGTATTGATTTTAGAGACACTGAAATGTATAAACTGTTAAATATGGGCTTTGTCTTCTAAAAATTATGGTTATGCTCTATAATTTCACTCTTAAAAAGATACAAAAACAACTTTTAAAAATTATAGTTAAATATATAAAGCTATGGGACATTTTAAAAGTTATTGAATGTTTTATTGGAATGTCTTTATTAATATATGATGGTTACAATGAAGGAGGAAATTTTAATGAAAATAACTATAATAATTATGGAAACTATAATGAATTTAGGAATTATAACAGGCAATAGCAATCAAATCATGGACCCATGAAGGAGGGACAATTATGATGAAAAAAACCTCAGACAATCCCTGTTCTTATAGCTCTGGATGTGAGGATGGAACTAGTGAATACAATAACAGGAAGTTTTTCTTTAAAGGTAATCCACCACTGTGTTAGATCATTAGTTTATTCATTAGTTAGTTAAAACTACTAGGTCCCTTATTTAAAAGGACAGTTTGCTTTTTCATAGGTTTCATATTACAGAATTAACAGAATTTGATGTAACTTTTTACTATTCCTTCATTTATAAAGTCTGAGGATTCAAAAGCTTCTAAAAATATTTGAGAATCTAAGAAAATGTTTAAGAGTAGGAAAATGTTTGAGCTTGATAAATGCAAATTATAATGTTAAACGGTCTAATATTAAAAAGTGGAAAATGTTTCATACTCCCCCTTCATTCTGTTGTTATTTCAAAGTTCAGAATTTTAACATTGATCAATGGAGTTCAGATTAACTAATGGAGCATTAGCAGCTTACAATTTAGTTGCAAGCTCAACATTTTAAATTCCCCTTGACTGTCTTCTGAATATAGAATTAAAGATGCTTCTCATCATGCTAAAAACATTTTGGTTTGATCTATATATCTAGGCTCTGGAGTGAGACAAAGAATGTCCCATGCCTTTTGACCCAAATCTATATCTTTTATTAAGTTTCAAAGGCATGAGTCTATGGCTGTTGTCTTACAGACACATGCTAACTCCTTTTTTCTCAAATATGGATTTCAATGCAATGGTAAGACTAATGTACATTGGTTTGTACCCTAAAATTCACATAATCTTCAGAGGGTTAAAAAAGTCATTAAGACTTAGATGTACCTGACACAGATCAAATGAACTCGAGATATGTATACCCTCCTATTCTTGAAAATTGTATTTTCTCTTTGGTCTTGGTATTTCTTACCTTCCCTAATTACTAGACAATTTTAACTTCTGTCACTAGTCTGTATTTGTCTTAGCAGATATTCACCTGGCTGAGAGACTCCATCCAGGCATACCTGTGGAGGGCAAGCTGCTGAGCTCTGGATTGGCTGAAAGCTGGTGTTGTCCAGTCCAGCCGATATGATTGCTTCCTGTCTTTCAGTTGGATCAGCTAATCAGATGCTTCTGATAAACGACCCATGGTCTAGCCTTTAAATTGCCTTTCAGCCTTTCTGTGCTCCAGTGACAATGTCCTGATGTCAGCTAGAAGTAGTTACAGAAGAGAATACACCATCCATTGTCCCACATAATAGACTGAACTGCTAAGTCAAAAGGAAACTCCCTGCATAAGGGACAAATGGCTACTTATAAAGCCAACTGGCAAACCACTAAGCAGCACATCTCCACTGTCCATTTTATGGTCCTTCAGACCTAATATAACTCCCCGGCCTTAAAGGAAAATTTTAAGTCAATTAGACTCACAAGAGCAATTCTGAGGGGGCGGGGGGTACTGGCAATGTTGAGGCCTGCTCCTTTTAGCATAACTGTAGCCATTTTGTATTTAGACTCCACTTTTGCTCAGAAAGTCAAATTAAGTTCAGGTTCTCAGACTCCAATTCTCAGAAGTAATTGTCCATTGCTGACACTCAAAAATTCTCCTGAAAGAGAGAATACTTGTAATAGTCAAGCTCTGTTATCTCAATGCTCTGAAACTCCCCTGTTCACCACCATCCACCACCCTTCGTATCTCACTAAGGACCAATCAGCTTAAAAGTTAGCTGATAATACTTTATCTAGTGAGCCAAAAATGTAGTACTGTCTCCACCCTTGTCTTCTGAACATGGTTTTTCTAAGCCTGCCCTAAGAACAGACTGGCACCACAATTAGGATCCTAGTCCTTTTTTGTGGTCTTGATGGACTAATCTTGGGTGTGCATTCACTAAACTATTTTTGTTTAACTGAGAACAAAGTTTTTATGGTTTGCGTGCCGATTCCTGAACCCCAACAAAGTCTACTGCCCAACTTGTAGACAAGTCTGTGGAAGAGTCTCTCTTCTTCTAGCATTTGTTTATTGAAGATAGAATCTTGGAGAGGGTGCTTAAATTTTTAATTTCATTCTCTGAGCCTTATATGCCTTATCCTTGACTGAAAGAGAGAATGTTTTATCCAAGGGAAATAGTCCATAACTATTACAAAAATGCCAGGAAAGGTAGCCATATTGTTGTCAAGTTGCATTCCAGGATGTGTGCTTGCCATGAAAATACATGTAACAAAGGCCATGTGGTTATCTCAGCCCCCAACACAAATGTTTCCATAAAATCCAACCTAGTTTAATGATGTTCCCACATTAAATTAAATTATTAGAAACAAGGTGTTGTGGTTAATATTGATGGTACTTTTACATGATCTAGAATCACCTAGATTTTCAGGGCCTGTCTGTGAGGTATTATCTAGATTGGAGTAATTGAAGTTGGGAAATCCAATTGAACTGAGTTGAAGTGGGGAGAACTACCCTGAATGGATGGTACCATTCTACAATAAGGTCCCGGACTGCATGAAAAGGAGAATGGGAACTGAATGCAAGCATTAATTGCTCTCAGTTTTCTAACTGTGGACATAATGGGACCATTTGCCTCCTCACATTGCTGCATTCATGAATTTCCCACCACAGTGGACTGTGACATCAAACTGTGAACCAGTAATAAACCCTTGCTTCCTCAGATTTCTTCTTTCCAAATGTTTTACTGCAGGAGAGAGAGAAGTAACTAATACATAAAGAGTAAAAAGAATATATTCAACCCGGAAAAGGCGTTGGCCAGTTTTACCATTCACATCATACTTGTTAATGAGCCTTACTGCTCTAAACCTGAAGCCCCAGAGGAATTGTGGAATCTACAGATCTTGCTGAGAAAACATCTCAGCTGAACAGAACATTCCAAGGCAAATTTGTCAATATATCTTTTGCCTCACCTGATTTCCAGGAAGCTATAGCTCAAACCAGACATTGCTGATGTTTCCAAATACCATTATCAAGTGTCAATATCTGTGTTTGGTGACCTTGTCCACACAGGCAGTTCTCCCAGAAAGAAGCCTTACATGTGGTATATTGTTTATCTCTGTCTTCTGTGACCATCTGCCATACACAACTCAAGGTATTAAAGTCATTTTGTACATGGATCCAGAGGTTCTAATTCATGGTCACTTAGTCCCTTGTTCTTGGGCAGAACAACCCCATGGCAGGAGTGTTGGTAAAGCTTATTCACCACATGGTAAACAGGCTACAGAGGAAATATCAGGGACCAGGGGCTAGGCACAAACCTTCAAAGGCATGCCGTGACTTCTTTCAGACCTCACCTCCTAAAGTTTCAGCAACCTCTGGAAACTTGGTTGGGAATTAAGCTAAGGCCATGTGTTTTGCACAAGAGCCTGTGGAGATGTTCCATACTCAAACCACAGCACCTCATATCTGGAACATTCACTAGCCAACGATCAGTTGAGAAAGCCATTCGTGAGTCACTCTGCAGATATATAGAAGGAGTGTGCCTGTCAGCAGTGGTTATATTCAGCTTTCTGTAGAATGGTTCTGGATTAAATTGCATGGGACCTGAACCTCCTGGAATATAAGACCTACCTCTGTGCCTACAGGGAAGCGACTTCTGACATTGCTATGAAGTTTTACTAACTAGCAAGAGAAGAATGTAGTCTTAAGGAAAGCTGGATATTAATATCTCTTTGATAAGAATGGGGGAGTAGTCTGGCTCCATAACAAGACATGGGGTCTTCTTCATGATGAGAGAGAATTAAGTGCTAGGATTATACAAGAGCCAGGCCACTTGACAGGGCCCTGAGTTTTGCAGTTAAGACTTCTTAAGGGTAGCAAGTGAACAGATTGTGACCTCTCTGTTCCTTTTTAGGGAAGGGTGTTCTAGTAAGTCCTGCTGTTTTTAGATAAATATTCCCCAGAAGATATTCTTCAGTGAAATTTGCCAGAGGCAATCACAATATAGTGATTAAGTCATTTCTGTGTACTCTCTCCTTCTGAATTATATTTATTCTATTAAAGCACCCCCTCCAAAAGAAATGGACACAACTTTTTTTTTCTGAAAATAGTCTGAACCTAATGATCTGAAAACCCCTTTGCAAATGATAAAATATTTATATTCATCCTCATACACGGTGAGCCATGGTCTCAAGAAAGGAAATTCTAGGTGTCAAAAACAACAAAACTATAGCTACAAGCCTAAGCTGATCCCGCGGCAGCCCTAGGGGCACTTTCGTTTTCAGTAACCAGAGGATTGATTTTAATGACCTTACAGGAAAATGAAATGAGGTCTTGATCCTTCTTATGATGAGAAATAGAACAGAGACTTCTTCACAAAAACCAGATTCCCAAAAGGTTTTACATCCTTACAAAGGGTAAATTCTGAAACATCAGAATAAAAGCACAGTAAAGATGAAAGCAAGTTTGTCTGTCCTGGTCTGGTCTCTCAGCAGGAACACAGTGACTCCTGGGCCAATTGTGACATAATTTTAGGGACCAAATTTAAGCATTCTTCAGGACCTTCTGACATTACAAACACATATAAAAATGGTCTCAGGATACTAATATACTCAGACTAGCTGGAATGTAAACATTTATTAAAAATCCACATAGACCAATATAACTTCTATACGAGCTATGTATGTTTTCTGCAAATAAAACCTTTCCAGTGTGGGTTTGCAATAAAGCTTTCTGAACATAGAAAAATATTTAAATTAATGAGACCAAGAAATAAAATGAGTGGTAGGATTGAAGGCTTAAGAATATTATTAGATAATAAAACTATTATGAAAGATATTGTGTATTTGAGTCAAACAATGTAGAAAATTGAGCTGGTCCTGACTTGGAAGTTTCATCCCTACTGGCTAGATGTCATGGTGCTGAAAGTGTAATGTAAGATACTGGAAGAGAGATACAATAATCAATCATATGACTGGCCTTGCAAAAGACATGTCTCCTAGTACAATAGTGGCATAAGCATCATAGTGGTAACCAACCATCTTCTGATCAGATTTAAGTTCTTCTCCACAAAACACCATTCTTGAGAAAGAATCTATGGCTGGACATAGCTCCAAAGGAGAATGTACTATTACTATTCTGATAAATGGACTTAGTACTAAATTGTCTCCTAATGAGTTATTATTGAAATGTAGATCAATGTATCTCTCAACCTCCATCTATGAAGCTTCTCTTTGTGGTAGATTGTGATAATACAGAGACCCACAACTGGCAAAGGTAATGAGAATCAAAGACCATCAAATGCTCAGCATTAAATGGAACACATGTACTCCTCATCTCAGAGCATATGGGTTGGGTTATTAGAGAAGAGGAAACTAAAAATCTAAGAATAAAGGCAGTAGATGACATCAAGGATAATGTGTCTAGGCAGCTGCATATATGAGGTCACAGCAGTTAGGACAAGTTGCATAAGACCCTTGTAAGCCATGAAAAACCAATCTCTCATGGAGATGGGAGTTAAGTATGAAATACCCCCCTCAATCCCCAACCATGGAGCCACTGTAACTTGTTAGTGGGAGAGACGTGTTTCTCAAAGAGTATAGCTTCAAGTAAGTTGGCCATACTCTGGTGGAAGACAACATGTCTGAGAATATTCAGACAGTATAAGTTGATCTTGATGACTTTAAAAAGAAAATTACTGCACAAAGTCATTGGGTAAGGAAATGGGGTGAATCTGGGAAGAGTTGGGAGAGGAGGTAAATATGATCAAAACACAGTATAAACTCTCAAATAACTAATACATTGTACAAAGAGGATCAAATAATGAAATAAGAAATATAAGAAATTACATATGAATAAAATGGAAAAAATAATCAAGAAAAATAAAACACTATCCAAAAAAATAATTTCATGGAGACTGGGAAGATGGTTGGATGTCGAACAATTATAAAGATTCAAGTTGAAACCCCAGCCAGTACCAACATATAAAGCCTGGTGTAGCCATCCATGTCTGCCATCTCAGCAGTATAGACACTGAGAAGGGAGGATTCTAGGGTCTTGTCAGCCAGCCAGCCCAGATAAATTAAGGAGTTCAAGGTCAGGGAGCATCCCTCTCCTGAAAAATAAGTTGGAAATTAGTAGAGAAAACTGTCTGATGAGTAGAGAAAGATACCTAATGTTGGCATCTGATCCCATGTTTATGTCTTTGCATACATATGAAAAATACACACACACATTTTGACAACTCATTTTATGAGGCTACTATAAGTTTGACCTCAAATTCAGACAAGGACAATCTGAGAAAGAAAATCTTTTTGAGCAATAACATTTATGATTTAGATGTGAAAAACACTGAAACATCATTACTCTTCTAGGAACACACAGAAATGCATCAGGACTTAGTTGAATTCCAAGGGGGGGGGACATTTGGTAGGAAAATAAAGGCCAGAAAGGCTACCTGATGATATCAATACAGAGAGAAAGCATTTCACAAAACCCAATGAGCTCTATCAATATTGCATTGTTAGAAACAAGATAGTGCCAAGCACGGGAAGCAAACATAAACACTGAAGAAATGAATGACAGCAAAGGCATGGTCATGAAGGCATCAACAAGGGTCTTATAATAGTAGACCAAGCAAAGAATCAAAAAAGCCACTGAGAATAAAGAGTTGATAAGTCAACAGACCTAATAAACATCAGAGAACATTCTACCCAACATAAGCATGACAGAGAGTCTTCTCAGGGGCTCAGACCTTCCAGAGCAGGCCAAGTTGTTCAGGAATTTCTAAACTAATGTAAGAGTAGCACATTAGCTGGGCAGTGGTGGCGCATGCCTTTCATCCAGGCACTTGGGAGAAAGAGGGAGGCAGATTTCTGAGTTCAAGGCCAGCCTGGTCTACAGAGTGAGTTCCAGGATAGCTAGGGCTATACAGAGAAACCCTGTCTCGGAAAAAAACAAACAAACAAACAAAAAAAACCCAAAACCAAACAAACAAACAAAAAACCCGAGTAGCACAGTAGCCCATACTGTACTCATTGCACTTGAGAGGAAAAGAATTGCTGTGAGTCTAGGCCAGCCTGGGGTACAAAGTGAGTTCCAGCCAACATGGGACACAGAATAGGATTTTGTTTCAGAGCAACTACCACAAAATGATTTTAAAATACTGAAATTATTTACTTTTTTATTTGACTACAGTTAAATAAAATAAAAATAATTACAGCCAAATGTGATATGAAGCCCAGCACCTGGGAGGCCGAAGTGAAAGGATCTTGAGTCTGGGGCCAGCCTGGGCTATACAGAAAAAATTCTGAGTCAAAATTTGCTTTAAGTTTTTTATAAAGTAGGAAATTAAATCACACATTCCAAAATAATACAGAGAAGAAATGAGAAACTAGAAAAAGAAATTAGAATATATCTTGAGATGAATGAAAGCAAGAACAAACAATCCAAAATTTAGGAGACACTCTTAAAAGGAAAGCTTACAACACCAAATGCCCATGTCTAACGATTTATAGCAGTAAATTGTAAAGACAGAAGATGGGAAATCGATGCCCTAACCTTCCTACAAAAGAAACTGGGAGAGAAAAGCAACGACACCCAGAACAAGCTAAAGGAAGAAAACAAGAGGGC
Source organism: Apodemus sylvaticus (assembly GCF_947179515.1). Lineage (NCBI taxonomy): Eukaryota > Metazoa > Chordata > Mammalia > Rodentia > Muridae > Apodemus > Apodemus sylvaticus. The sequence goes on from NC_067478.1 coordinate 21,989,032, forward strand.
AAGAGGAATTAATGGAATTAATAGAAGAGAACAAAGAAAATCGATGACAGTAAAAGTCGGTGCTTTGAAACAATCAACAATATTGACAGGCCGACCAGGGGACAGAGAGAAGACTGGGCTGCTAAAAGCAAGTGTGATTGGGGAAATGTCGACAAGGCACACCAAAACATTCAGAGAGAAAGCGAGCGCTATAAACTGGATGCCAACGAATTAGGGAACTCAGACAAGATGGATGGATTCCGAGAAAGGCACACAACGCTGTGTAATAAGAACTAGATGGTTTGAGTAGCACTCTAATAAGTAAAGTAAATGAATTAGAGTCAGTGAGATAGCTCAGCAGGTAAAAGTGCTTGTTGATAAGTCTGACAACCTGAGTTCAATTCTCAGCACCCAATGGCAGAAAGAAGAAAGTGTGATTCCCACAAGTAGTCCCTGACCTGCAAACATTTACCATGGCATAAGTTTACACACACACACACACACACACACACACTACAAAAATTAAAAATTTAAAAGATAATGAATTAATCATTTGAAATCCAACTACAAGGAACATTTCCAAATGATTTTAGTAATGAATTTAATCAAACAGGTGATAGATAATTAGTATCAAACTTCTCCAATCCAAAAGAACAGATAGACCTCATAACTTGTTCTACAAGGCCAATACTACCATGGTATCAAAACCAAGCTGAAAAAGAAAACTATTGGCTTATGCTCTTTATAAATAAAAGCAAAAGGTTCCCAAAAATATTGACAAACTGAATCAACACATACATACAAACGGTCACTTGCCATGAGCAAATGGGCATTATTCTGCAGATGCACAGCTAATTTGACCTATCAGTCAATAAATAGATACCATATTAGTAGAAGACGTAAAAAGATGTGAGGGCTCAGGAGAGGCTCAGAGGATAAAGTGCTTCATCGTAATCATTAGGACCTGAGTTCAGATCCTCACATAGCTGCACATAGCAGAACCCAGGCTGTAATCTCAGCACTGAGGCATGGGCAGTAGAGACACAGGAGGAGCCCTGGGACTTGCTTACCCATCTACCTAATTAACTTGCATATTCTAATTTTATGAGAGATTCTATTTCAAAAGAAACAATTGAAGAAGACATTCTGTTATCAACTTCTGCTCTGCACCAGGATTCCCACTGGCAAGTGCCTGCCCAGATACACACACACACATATAACACACACAGATGAGGGTGTGTGTCTGACATCAGTATTCAAGGGGAAACTGTACATCAATACCATACTGAGAAGCCACTTCCAGGCCACTCCTGTTTCTGGAATCAAAGAGGCAGAAGAAACAAACATGTCCCATGGAAGAAGTGACCACCTTAAAGTGTGTGGGCCCTGTTAATGAGAATGCAAAATGGCACCGAAGTTTAGGAAACATTTTGACAAATTCTCAAGTTGTTAAATACAGAGATGCTGTTTGATGCAGCAATTTCACTGCCAGTTATTTGCTAATAACAATTATCATAATAACCACATGGTAAAAACAACTCACGTTGTTGTCTATCAACTGCTTCATGATATGTGGTATAACCACACAATGGGTTAGTACTCAGAAATAAAAGGAGCAGATGCACATATATGCAATAATATGCATGAAACTTGAAGATCACATACTTTATAATTCCATATATAAGGAATGTTCTATGTATGTGGAAATATGGAAATAAAATTAGAATTAGACTAATGGCTATATAATACTGTGGGAGATGGCAATATGAGTAAGAATTACTAACAAACGGAATTTAAATTGTTGAAATAGTTGCCTAATTGTGACTATACTAGAATCTATTGCATTTTAGTCTTTAAGGGGGTTGACTTTATGGTATATGAATTACATACAAATAAAAGTTTTAAAAGAAGCAGATAGGATGCAACACAGAAAAAAAGGAGGTGGTTAAGAGATAAACTCTTTTCTCAAATTTATGTGGTGAAGTGTTGCCCCATAAACTTCAAAAGACATGTGAACATGAAGGAACCACCTCTCAAGAAGTAATTAAGGTAGAAATGGGATCTTATAGGTAGGCCCTAACCCAGTATGATCTCAGGAAGCACTGTGGCAGTTTCTCATAAAGTTATACCCATCATTTGGCACACCAGCCCCTCTTCTAAATACTTAGTTAAAATAGTGCTCACAAGGGGCGGAGAGATGGCTCAGTGGTTAAGAGCACTGACTGCTCTGCCAGAGGTCCTGAGTTCAATTCTCAGCAACTACATGGTGGCTCACAACCATCTGAAATGGGGTCTGGTGTCCTCTTCTAGTGTGTGTCTGAAGACAGCTGCAGTGTACTCATATAAATAAAAAATAAATGTTTTAAAAAGAAAGATCAATCAAAATAGTGCTCAAAAAATCTCCAAACACATTTTTCTTAGCTTTTTCATTTTTTTATTGTTTGATAGTTGCATAATGCATATAACAAGTTTTAATAAAATCCATCCTACAGGCTCTCCCTTCCAACACCTCCCTTAACCTACCTCACCACTTTTCCTACCCAGCTTCATGTACATTTTAAAATCCATGGAGATCACTTATTGCTGCCAATCACTGCGTATGTTCAGGACCAACTACTGGGACATAAAATGCCCATCCAAGGCTGTACCCCAGCAACCTTCAATTGTCTATAGCTCCTCAAATTGAGGGAGACTTCACTAGCTCAACCACGTTGGGAATTTGACTGGTTTGACCTTGTAAATTCAGGCCTCGTACACTTACTCATAATTGCTGTGAGTTTACATCTGGGGTTATCCTTGCCATGTCTGGAACATACTGTTTTGCAGCAGTTTTATGCCACCTCTGACTTTTACAGTCATTGCACCCTTCCCTCCACAGTGATCCCTGACCCCTGGTAGTAAGGACTGTGATATACAGAAACTATGGAGTTTTATGTCCTAAACGATCCCATTTAGGATTGAGCACTCTGTAGGTTTGGAGGTTTCACTGTTGTTTGTTGTTTGTTTGTTGCTTTCATTTTGACCCATTGTGAGTTTCTGTACTAATTACCATCTACTACAAGAAGAAACTTTTCTGATGAGAGTTGAAACTGACACTAGTCTATAGACATAAAGGTAGGTATTTAGGGCAAGTTGAATGCAATGCTCATTTAATAGAGTAATAACTGTAGGTTATGCCCTAAGGCCTGTGACTTGCTCAACCATGGCTCATGGTCCAGTCAACAGTGCCACGTATGAATTACATCTTGTGGAATAGGCCTTAAGTTTAATTTAAAAGAAGCTGATTACTCCTATAACATTTGCACCATTATTACACAAATGAGAATAGCTTACCAGGCCAGTCAGCACTGTAACTTAAAAAGTTCACAGCTAGGCATGCCTGTTGATTACTTCTAACCCCTGGTAATAGGCATAGCATCTTTCTGCACTATAAAAGCTAGCCCATAGGTATGAACTGTCCAGATATCTATAAATTTGATTTTTCCACATATTATGTTATCTTCAGCAATATAGTCTTACGATTAAGTTCTGAAGGGTAATAAGGAGCAATGGAGACCATCTATATTGTTTCAGATGTCTATGGGATACCCCTGAACAACAATTTAAAGGGGAGTAACCCACATCTGGTACTGGGCTTTTTGTCCAATAGTGTCTGAGAGAGGTTTTTATTTCCCCTGATATATTATAATTCCACTAAAGTTATCTTTATATCCATATATATGTGTGAAGATCTTTATAGTAGCTATATTTTAATTGGGTAAACACTGGAAATAACACAAAGTCTCTTAAGAAGAGATAGATAAGTGAACTATGACACTTCTGAAAAACAGACGCCCCAACAACAGAAAGGATTTAACTCTTTGTAAATTGAACATGAATAAATTTCAGCAGCATCCTTCTTTGTGGAAGAACTCTATCTCTGGAGCTTGAAAACATTTCCCAACATCTGGAAGATACAAAACAATACCAACTGTGGTTCTGCATCTTGCCCCACCGCTGGTGTGTGGAAATGCCAGGCAGACAAAATGCTGAGAAGTTAGAGTGTATTTACCCTGTGCTGCTGTGGAGTGCAGGGCTAAGAGAACTGCTAATATATCACTCAGGGGTGGGAAAAACTCAGCCTAAGATATGGGAGCCCAAAGCTGGGGTTCCCAAGATCCTGAGTGTCCAGTCACCACTGGAAATCACATGTAGCTGGTCCTACAAAGTACTACATAATGTTAAATTTGAAACTCTAAAACTAAAAACAAAAAAAAAAACAAAAAAAACAAAACTATATAAGAAACAATTAAACTTGGTATAAAGTATGTGTGTGTTGTGCATGTATGCATTTGTGTATGTGCATGTGCATGCATATGACCATGCATGCATGGGTGTGTGTGTCTGTGTAGAAACTTTCAACATGTCAACTCCGGAAGACATGCAGCTTTGGAGATAATGACTTCTGCTATTGTGTGGCTTAATCCCACCAAATGACTCTTAATTAAAACATACACTAAATAACTTAAGTAGTATTTAAGGGTATTTAAAGTTCAAATCAGTCAAAACAAAATGTGGAAAGCTAATGCTACCCACATCATGAACTTAACACAAAAGTCCAGGCATAGTCTGCTGAAATACAGAACAGAAGGTGGGGACAGAGAAAGGCTAGAAATTTCCCCTCTGTAAGTCAAGAGTCAAGAGCTAAATAGATAAACCAGGAGATGAAGACAGACTTGTGATTCTGAGTTTTGAAAATAGTATATGGAAGAGCTAAACACAGGGCAAATAAAATTTGAAAATAAGAAGGGGCAGAAAGCAAGTGAAACTTATTATTATTTTTTTATAATGGGAAATCAATAAATACACTTAAAGTGTCACTTAGCACCAAGACAGCAAGGGATGGAGTCAAAGCATATTATTTAGATGGAATAAGAGGTAAAATCAGAAAAGTCAAAAGTGTTTTCTTTGAAGTATGTTATTATGAGTGGAGGGGGAGGGAAGGCATTCTTCTCTCTCCTTGCTTGTCTTCAGGTTTTGTTTAGATGTTTCTTGTGAGACAGAGATTGCAGTAAGCATGGAGAGTGGTGAGCCATCAACCAGAGCAAAGGCACTATTAGGAAAAGTATGAGGGGGAAAGGAGAGACCCACCTCGGGAGAGTGAGTCGAACTAAATAAAAGAGCCATGCAGACTGCTCACAATGGGCAGGGTAGCCTCTGTTTTCACCTTTCATTTTCTTGTCACTGACTGTCTAGCGACAATTAACATTAACAGCATCCAAGACACAAACATTTGCAAAGTCTGAGGCTCCTTTTCTTTCCTTGAAACTGAGATCATTATAGAATGTTTTTGAGATTCCTTAAACATGTAAACACACACACACACACACACACACACACACACACACACACAGAGAGAGAGAGAGAGAGAGAGAGAGAGAGAGAGAACTGAGATAAGAGAAATTAGCGAATGTTCAAGGTGAAGATGCTCTCGTGAGACTCAGATCCATGGACAAGGCGACAACCCAGTGTGCAGCTGATGGTGGTGTTGAAGAGAAGAGCAGTTTTATCTGGCAAAGGGGCTGGAGAAGGTCTGGTCTTCGTGGGCCTGGTTCAGGGTCTTGGTAAATATACCACATTTCCCAGAATGGAAAGAACTTTCCCTCTTTCTACTTTTTCCTGAAAGGTCTCTTTCTCTCTGAGATCTCAGCTCACAGTGAGCCACTGGTTAAATGAATAGCAAGTCACAGCTATCGTGACCTGAAAAGACCCTACTGGCCTAGCTTCCTTATCTCATCTCACAGTTCCAATACGTACCTTCGATATGGGCAAGTGGCATCTAGAAAGGATGTATTGATGAGAGTGAAGTGAGAACAAAGGAAGTTCAGAATGTTCCCAAATTTAGGCTTCTGGGCCACACAGAGTGGTTCGACACAGTGGTATCTGCAACTATTTTTATTTGTTAAACCTTTGAGGAAATTTTACATTTACAAAACATGAAATTACCACAAAAAAAAGCCCAGATCCTTAAATGTTCAAATATTCAATCTATTCTTTAAAAAAAAAATGTCAAACACCTTTCCATGAATTTTGAAAGAGGGAGGGGAAAAAAACTTAATCAAGACAAGTGGGACAGTTCAGTTGATTCCAAATATGTCTGCACAAGGAATTATTTAAAAACACCAGCAAGTCTTCTCAAGAAACCAAAGAGCAATACATGTTTTCTAATAAGTTCAGGCAATGTATGACAAAAAGAGCCTTTCCTGACAGCCCAGTACAACTGCAATTTCAGATCTAAAGGTTATGTCATCAAATCATCAAATACGATTTATTAATGGCCCCCAGGAACAGGGCACGCAGCTGCACAGCGTCAACCAGCGACAGCAGCAGGCACACTCATCAAGCCAAATGCAAGGAGCCCGATCTCTGCTTGTGGGGGAGAGACAATGGAATAGCAACAGCCTGCACAGAAGCCATTTAGCAAGAGGAAGAAAATGTCAATTCTCAGAGGAAAAACAAATTCAATTAAAGAGATGTAACTAGTTGCCTGTAGAGAAACTTGCCCGAATGCTCACCCCAAGCCTGGAAAAAAAATCACTCCAATGACTTCCTCCCATACACACATGGAGGACACTACACATCTGTGATTCGTGTTTTCTCTTTTGTTTTCTTTTCCATCAAAAGTTGAAACTGTTACCCTGTCATAGCTTGTCTGATTGCAGCTGTAACAATGTTGAAATCCTCAAAGGCATAAATGGTAAATATTTATCATTTAATTAATGTTAATATTTTAGGATGTTTATAACAACTCTCAAGATGACTGACAACCGGCTGGGGATACTGTAGGGTTGGGATTCAGATTTCACCATTTATCATACTTGGGAGGATGAAGATGAGGTTGAAATTAATCCAGTCCTGAACTAAAGCTCAGTCTCATTTGTTTAATTTAACAGAGACTCCTGTCAGTCAACACTTCTGGCTACTATTTAATATAATATATCAGCCAACAGGCAAAGACGCTAGTTTTAGTCTGAGGCATGGCAAGCAGCTTTTTCCAAAGGATAGCCACATTGTATCACCAATCCTACTGGCTCTTTCACAATAACATCTTGCCATGATCTACCAAGAGACAGTCTCCTTACCTCCATTGGCCCCTGTGCTGTCCTGATGACTGGCTTTCTACAAACTAAAGGAATCAGGAAAGAGGCTGCCTTCCTCCCGAGCAAGGTCAAAAAAAGCAATAAAGCTTCTTCCAGGTTCTTATGTGGCCTTAGCTCTCACAGAAGCTACTAGTCAGGGAAGAAGTCCCATCTTTCCAAGGACAGCTGAGTCCAGTCTTCACTCACTCCATGTCGATGAGGTTCATGTCCTGAATCCTCAGGAATCACCATTCAGTAGATGAGAACCACAGTGGCCTAGTTCCATGCTACAGGCAGAGAAAGAAACAAACCAAACCCTACCTACATATCCACTTTTCCAAATGAGATCCAATAAAAAATGGTTATTGCTTTAAACCACTAAATTCTGCAGTAGGCTTTCCATGCAGTAATAAACGGCCAGCAGCAGAGGACCCCCTGAGGGACCATCTAAAACCAAGGTCAGACTCCTCCCACCAAGTATCTATGAGGAGCCCAGTGATCCTAGCCTGGCTGTGTGCGGATGCTTAGCTGTCTATTAAAGTGTTTATTTGATGGCAAGTGACCATCAGCACTAGGGATTTGCTCTCACATCATTAACTATTTGACAGGGGTGACCATGAACACAGTATTCTAAAACGTAAGAAGCTTCTTCTTATAACAGAGGAGCCCAAAATTATGAGGAGACATTCCTGCAGTTATCACGAAACTAGTAAACCCACCTTGGCCTCCATGAAACTTTTGGAATATCCTCATTGAACAGAGGGTTGAAGGCAGTTGTTAACTGTGCTCCCTAAAGCTGATTTGTAACTAAAATACATCCCTCAAAAACTTTTCAAACTTGAATGGTAAAAGTTCTGATCTACTTTCTAGGACAGAGAGTTAGCAGGAAGGATAAAGAAATTCCCCTTTCCTGGGAGCAGGGCCAGCCTTTTGAAACTGTGGCTTACTTAGTTTTGGCTTTTCTTTTAGCTCTGAGTCCTTTCTGGTTACAGGAAACCTGAGGACACGCCCTGCCCCTAACTACTGCAGTACCTCCAACCCCCAAGCTGCATGCTCCAAAATGATCTAGTTCCCGCTCCCACTCCCACAGGAAACAGATTCTCAGTCGTGTAGAAGTGGCTGATGGCTCCCTTCTGCCTTTATTTACATTGCTGGGAGTTCAGACAGATTGAGTAACTGAAGCACAAATGATCAGGGGAACCACGCAGCAGACAGCAGAACTCTCCCCTGAGCCTCTTCAGGCTGCTCACGGTTCTTTCCCCCCCGCCCCCATTTCCTCCAGTGAACCTGTGTATCCTTTCTAGCTCTGTGACCCGTGGCGGGGTGAAGGCAAAGGCCACAGGCCCGGGACATCTATGTGAAGCAGTTTCCAACTTGAAAACTTCACACGTGACCTTTATTCCAAGACAAAGTCCACATAAGGGTCAGTCCCAATCCACCCAGTGTGGGACATCCTGCACTCTGAGCTGTAGCCCGGGCTGCTTGGTGTGAATGTCCCCAACACAGCTGAGTTTGAAGCATCAGTGCTCCAAATGTGAAGTGGGGAAGTGTGATATAAATATCGTTATATAGTTATATAGTTATCTATAACTATTGTATCTAGTTAGCCAGAAAAGCTAGGTCCAGCTGTCGCTCTCTGTACCTGTGACAACTAGGGTTTACTCCCAAGCCTTGTGGGCAACACGAACTGGAGTTAGGTCTACTTGGAGACCTTTGCTTTGTTTTGTCTCAGAGGAACTTAGTCTTTGACATTTAAATGGCAACACCAGCCCCACTTTTCCCCTTGCACCATCCTGCTCAATCAATCCCTAAGGCCCTTTCTCTTCATTCCCAAGACCACATTTCTTCAGGCTGGTGGCCATAATGGACCTGTTTCTTGTCCTCAAGCCCCTGGTGTGCCTTATATATACCCAGCCTCATCCATCCTTGTTGTGGATAGCCCTGGGGTTGCTTGTGTGTTGATGGTAATTCCACATTCCTGAGAGGGGCTGTGGACAAGGAGTGAGAAGTACTCAGGTGACTTCTTGTGAACCAATCCCCTAAAGAATAAAGGAGCTAATCCCTGGGCGAGTAGGCAGGACTTCCGGGTTGGAGAGGGGATGAGAGGAAGCAGGAAAGAGTTATATCTTTTGGACAGGGATAGTGTGAGGACAAGATGTAGCTACAAGTGTCTTTCAGTTTCCATGGCAGATCCATCAGGATTCGCCTTACAAGTTAGGATTTTAGTTGTTACACCCAGCAATTGAGTTACCATTGTTTCTGAACTAAGTTTGTGCTGCATTTTCCTTCACACCGCAGCTCATCTGGGTTCAAGAGAGAAAGGTACTGGTGGCAAAGCATGTGTTTGCCTGATGTGCACCATGAAAGTCATGGGGGTTTTACAGCATGGGGCTGGCATTGTACTGCCAGTGGGAACTTATCGACCTGGGTGGAGAGACCGAGATAAGAACAGGTTGGCCATTGCCTGCCAGTGCATGGCCAGTCAGGACGCTGGGGCTGTGACACAAGCCGGGAATCTGCTGGTTTGACTTTTAGTATTTCCTGCAACACATTCACCAAGCTTTTAAACGTATTTATTCCTGAAATATGACTTAGTGAGTAAAGACACTTGACACCAAACCTATCAACCTGCGTTCAATCCCCAGGTTTCATGTGTTGGAAGGAGAGAACTGACTCCTGCAAACTATCCTCTGACCTCCACATATATGCCCTGATAACAATAAATAAATAATAAACAAATAAGTGCATCTCAAAATAATTAAATTAATTATTAATTCATTAAAATGTTTCTTGAGACAGTCTCCTAAGTTGGAACATCTGCCCATTTATTGGTGGGGAACTTGGACACACATTCTGTGTGCCCATTGCTTAGGTATCAGTAACATTCGGTGTCCTAAACACACTTGCCTCTCATTAAGATCACATCATGTCCTGTAAAAGGCCATCCTATGTCTGTGGGATTATTGATGATTTTTCTCTGTTCTTCTTTTCTTTCTCCCTTCTTCTCCTCAATTTCAAGCTCTAAGAGAGCAAGGACCACTCTGTTTATTGCTACCCTCAAAGGACCTGGGCCAGATCTGGCATACAGTAAGCAATCAACAAAAATCTTTGGAATGAATAAAGATAATTTGAAATGAGGAATAAGTGAAATTAATTTGACTGCTTTGAGATTTTTGTGTGACTGTGACAGAGACAGCTCCATGGGGATTTTTTGATGGTGTTGCTAAATATCTTATAATGTTACAACATAAATTTACAAAATGTTTTCTACCACATCGTTGTGATTTTAAGCCAGGTACAGAGCCCATTCATCAAGTCCTTTCCATCTGTACATCCACTAATTAAGGAAGGCAGCCTGTTCTTAGACACTGAGAGATTCAATTTTGGAACAAAAGCAACTTGTCACTTCTGTCCCAAGCCTCTGTGTCTGTGAGATATAAGAAAAACTCAGCATCTTCAGCCATGCCTTAAGCAGTTAATACATAGCTATTTAGCTGGGGAGATTGGGAGAGGGTATTTTTATTTTTGTCAACCAACAAAATTCAGACATAAAGAAAACACAGAGAGTGATTCTCTGATGGCAAACATCTTTCCAAGGAAACTAATTCCAAAGACCATGTTAATCTAAACAACCTCATTCTTCTTACAACCTGGTTTGTAATAAGTAAATATCATAATTTGAACTTTAAAGAAAATTATCTCCAAATCAAACAAAGTTCATCTGTTTTATCAGTGAAGGCTCCTTTATCATTTAAGGCAAATATAGAATCACACTGTCCTAAAGAAAGTAAAAATCGGAAATGGTGGCCCTGAACCTGGGAGTCTCAATTTTCTTCAAGTGGTGGCTGTTCCCTGTTCCAGGATGCTCCTTGGGGTCAGTTTGGAATCCCTCATCTCCTAAAACCACCTATGGTCCCGTGATTTAATGCAGCTTCAGGGACAAGGCTGGATATCAGTCCTCTGCTGTGGGTATAAGCATGCACTACGGAGAGCCAGGAGAAAGCACAGGACCAAAGCCAAGAGGACCTGGGTGCATGAACAGTTTGTCTGGTAAATCAGTTGTGTTAAGTCTTTCTGGTGGTTGCTTTGAGCATTAAATAGATGACTTACACATCTATTACAAAGCATTTGCAGAATGACGGTATTACAATGAATATTTCTTTTTTACTATCCTTACATTTTAGCTCTTAGCTCAACCCCATATCTAAAGCATCTTGCCTTAAGTCTGTTTGGTAGATGTGTGCAGAATATCCAGGAAAATACTATTGAGTTTTAGCTAAATAGAAAAGCAGAACAGGTCATACAGCAGACCACATTATTTCTGAGTTTTGCCATTTTATGTCTGATTATAGCATTGTTCCAGATGGGTGCTGTCTAGTCTCAGTATTGCAATTGGCAGAGAGGTCCCAGCTGTGGGAACCATTATCACCAAAGCACCTTTGATTGATGCCTTGGTCCATCACTACTTATCTGAGTCTATGAAAGCAAGAGAGTAAAAATATCCAAGCTCTCTAAACTTAATGTACCTTTTAATATCTATCTGCCTCAGAAACCAGTGTTTCTGCCCCTGTCTCCTGTGAGGTGAAGACAACACTTGGGAGGAGTCTCTGATCAGAGGCCAGTGGTGCCCCTTGGACACTTCTCTGGAACTAACTAGGTATGATTAAGCCCCAAGGCGCTGAGTGTGGAAATTGATATAGCAGTCAAGGCCAGTCTTTTTGCCACCCACCGTTGAGTTCATGCTGTGTGGGACATGGCACAGTGTAATCTGTACAGTCCCTGGCACTGAGAGCTGGAGATGGTTTTCTCAAGCAAAGTCAAAGTGCAGGCTCAGGGAGGAAACTTGATGTGGTCTATATAGATACACCCCACTGCAATTACCCATTATAATATCTTCTGCTACTCCCTGACCAGAAGCCTGTGTGGTTTAGAGAGGGAGGGAGGGAGGGAGGGAGAGAGAGAGAGAGAGAGAGAGAGAGAGAGAGAGAGAGAGAGAGAGAGAGACCCTTCCTATCTCCCATACATGTCTAAGATCTAGTCACTCCATGAATCCTATCACCTTAGTTACAGCAATTAGTTGGGTTCGTGAACCAGCCAAGCCAATGAGATAGAAAGTCACCATTTTATAGGAAAATCGGAACAATAGAATCTTTTGATCTATATCAGCATGGATGCTAACTGATACTTTGCTGACTCAGCCTGAAAAGCCTGTGCTGAATGTGGACCTTCCTTCAGAGCCTGGCAAAGTAGCACTGGAGGTCCTGACTGAGATCCTTCTGGAGGAGTCACCCTATGTCTCAGGCTCCTTGCTCCCAAAATTGTCTGTCTTGCTGAACTGGGATTACTGACAGCGTCTATCTGTGTACTAGGCACCGTGACCCCCTCCAGCCCTTAGCTATATACAACTGGCTCTAGTATCCATGGAATGGATCTGACAGTGAGATGGGGAGGGATCCAGGAGAAGAGAGTAAAATAAATATAGCTGAAATATCAAATCCTGTATCAGACACTGAATTCAACCTTCTCTGCAGTTAAGTTCCCTTTGACAAGGCAGAAATCTACCAGGCTGACATGTCACAGATTCTGTGAAGAGCTGGAAGAGACCTTGGAACCTTTAGCCCAATCTGCCCTGCCCCCAATACAAGGAGACCCCTCCTTCAGGCTCAGGAACAGATACTTGGAAGCAGAGGCTCACCACCTTGCAAAGCTACTTCTTTAAACTTTAACCCAGTGATCCTGAGCAGCCTCAGACATTGCCAGAATGACTTGAGCCCCAAGTCTTGTGTTACCTTAATGAAGACTCCTTTGGTACAGAGAGACAGACAGCCAAGCAGACACTGGTATAGCATCAGGTTTATAGCCACAGCACTGACCTTGCCAGGGAACTAGTCACAGACCAGGATCTAAAAATGGGTTTGGCTTACTCAGCTTTCTGTCCCCATTCACAGTCTGGGCCTCAATGAGCCCCTTGTAATCTAATTCTTGGGATCTCAGACTTACCACAGATGTGTTTGACTCTCTTTTGGCAATGCCAGATCTGCTCTATAGCCGCAATGGTAAAGGGCTCTGTGCCTGTGTTCTACAGCCTAGTGATGACCATCTGACCTCTTTGCTGACTGACTACAGGGCTGCCTCTGGCCCACTGGTGCCTCTATGAATCAGGCTCACTTAATCTGGGCAGATGTACCCACACCAGGACATAAATGGACAGGGAACAGGATCATCTTCTCCTGTTGTCCTTGGCAGTGACCAACCTGTACAACTGTAAGCATCGTCTTGACTTCCCTCTGGGTAGCCGATCACCCAGGGGACCCCTTGATTCAAGAATCCTCTACAAGGCCTCCTTAGCACCTGTGGCTAATCTCCCTGGAATCTTGTACTTCGATTCCCTGTGTGAGCCCTGGCAGATGTGGGAGATATTATTATTATTGGTGCTTGCCTTAAAGAAGTATTTGTACAAAACTTAAAAGCCATCCAGGTTTGATGGAGGCCATTCTGTAAAATTCTCATCTTCCTAGCCCGACTCTCTGCTAGTTCAGCAGACTCTCAGACCATGCTCAGCAGACATTCCTCAATAAAAAGACAAGTTTCGATAGTTAAGCAGAGGAAGCTGTTTCTGCACACCCTGCACTCCGAAGCCTTCAGTGAGTGAGGTTGGGTTTTATCAAATAGAGCCCTGCCTCTGTGCCAAGCATCCCTTAACTTGAGCGTTCAATCAAACCCCATTATTTATGGCCTCTCTGTCCAGCAGACTCTGCTTCTGGCCTGATGGGTATTAAATCAGTTGGGGCTGTGTGGGAGGGTGGCAGAAAAGGTCCCCTGCTCTCGATGCATAAGACAATCTCAATCCCCTTTTTTGTCTCCTGCTGATTAGAGACGACTTTAGCCTTGACCTTCAGCAGATATATGTCATACGGAACCCCTGTGAGGACTCCCCATATCAGAGAGTGAGAAAATGTTGAGGACCCCCAGAGTGTAGAGGGGGGGATCAGGAACACTAGTTCTCTGCCACAGACAGACGGTAGTGCTCTTATGGACGCAGAGAGGCAGATTGTTCTGTGTGGGCCTGAGGGGTGCACCTGGGGAAGCGCCCAGCCACACAGGGCAGAGGTCTTCCCATGAGAACAGCAGTGTTGCCTGCATGGGAATTACACAGCTAAGGGGCAAGCAGAATGCATGGCGGAGGCTGACAGGCCGAGAGGCCCCAGAGCAATTTCACTTGGTTTTGATTCATGGCTTGTCAGAGCGCTAACCAAATATTCCATTTTCATTTTCACCCTCCACTCTCTTCCATTGACTGCCATGGTAATTGAAAACTCTGGCATGAAGGTCCGGGGCCACCTGTCTGCAGGCCCTCAGTGCTGCCTGCTCAGACATCTAGCTCCTGAAAACAGGGACTGAGAAGAGAAACGAGCAAACAGATGGTGCCTGAGTCAGCATCGCAGGGGCCGCTCCTCCCTTTGGCTTCTCTCAGCTGTCCAGCTCCGGCACCTCTCCATGGCCCCCTGCTCTGCTTTATGAAGTTTTCTCTATGGCTTTCTCACTAAAGAAAGGATTCAAGAGCAACAGTTTGAATTTTACAGAATGACCTCAATTAAACTTGGGTGGATTATTGAAAATTTTCTTTTTCTCCAGTAAATATTTTTTAAGGTAAGTACCAATAATAGTAACACTCAACATTTATCAGACACATATAACTCACCAGGTGCTGTTCTAAAATTTTTTACACCAATTAGCTTGTTTCATCTTGCCATAACATATGTGCCGGTTCCTATTATTATCCATGTTCTGCATGTGGGGAGACTGAGGTGCATGGATTTTAAGAAAGTTACTCAAAGTCAACAAGAACTCTCAAACCAGTATTCCTTGTAATTATTTGTTTAGAAAGAACATCAGTTTGCAGCCCAGGCTGACCTCAATCTTATGATTCTCCTGCCTCAGCTGCTAAGTGCTGGTATTATAGGCACATGATACCAGGAAAAACTAGTACTCTTAGCCTCTATGCCTTGTTTCATGATTGTCAAGATCCAAAATAGATGAATGTATAGTAGATAAATAATAGATAAAATATGATAGACAGATGATTGATAGACCAGTAAATAGATGATAGATAGATAGATAGATAGATAGATAGATAGATAGATAGATAGATAGATAGATGATGGATAGATAGATAGACTGGTAGATTGATAGATGATACATGGATAAACAGATGATAGATAGATGATCAATAGATGGTTGATAAATGATAATTATGATAGAAGGATGATTGTATAGATAGATACATACTTGATAGATGATAGATAGATGATAAAGAGATAGATGAAAGACATACAGACAGACAGACAGATAGAGATAGATGGGTGATTGAGAGATACGTTTAAAATGAGAATAAATGTAAGACCGCCTACTAATATAGAAACTGAAAATGGTTAAAATACACCCAAAGCCCCTTCCCATGGAGATAGAACAATTCAGCTACCCTGGACCCAGAGTCTAGTTTGAAATGGTGACAAAAGAATGGGAAAACTAGAGAGAACTGAGAGCTGAGGGTCAGTTCTGAGTTTCTGTGATGTAGACATAGGCACTGTCAAGCTCTGAGTTTCCTGAGTTTCCTGGGCATCATGCTGCAACCTCACCACATCCACCATTTGGGACACTGAGGCTGGTACAGAAAACTCAGTGGGGGGTCATAAAATGAAGGCAGTGACTATTTAATAAACACCCAGACAAATCAGATGGCACCCAACAGGCTTCTCTGAGAAAAGATGGGAATGGATGATCACTGAGGGGGACAAAGACTGAGCCATAGAGACTAGCATTTATCTGGGACTGGAAAGACAGAAGACACCCTGCCTAGTACAACAGACGTGTTACAGACAGTATCTCCAAATGACAGATAGGCTCCTTAGATACCCCAAGATGGCACCCCAGAACTATGCTTTTACCAGGTACCACAAATAATGCTAGTTACCAACATATCCTATGAACTATATACCCATCAGGACCAGCTTCACCATCTCTCATTTTGCAGTGCCCAACTTGCCACTCTGGGCTGTGTTTGCTGCACTCACATGCTAACACATGTGACTCCTGCCCTGGCCCTTCATAACCATATAGAAGTGACCTGCTCCGTCCCTGTGCTTGGCACTAATGACAATTGGTTAGTCCTGGAATGCTCACTGCTTTCTGCATGTTCTACCAAAGATGTTCAGCATTCCCTCCAGTCTTAGCCCCCTACCCGTTCCTCCCTTCCATTGCTGCCCAAACACTGTGAGCTATAAGCAGAAATGGATACCACCTTTTCATGGCTGTCCCATGGGCTGTGCAGCAAGTTGTAGTTCATGAAGTAATTATACTAGTAGGGTGGTTTGAAGAGGTATGCCCCTACCCATAGATTCACTCATGTGTTTGAATGCTGGCCCATAGGGAGTGAAATTATTTGGAGGCGTGGCCTTGTTCGTGTAGGTGTAACCTGGTTGGAGGAAGTATGTCACTGTGGGGGTGGGCTTTGAGGTCTCCCATGCTCAAGCTATAACCAGTGTGGCACACAGTCTCCTTTTGCTGTGTGGATAAAGATTCAGAACTCCCAGCTTCTTCTCCAGCACCTTGTCTACTTGAATACCACTATGCTGCCTGGCATGATGATAATGGACTAAACCTCTGAAACTGAAAGCGTGCCTCAATTAAATGAGTTGTTTTGTTTTGTTTTGTTTTGTTTTGTTTTGAATAAGAGTTGTTGTGGTCATGGTGTCTTTGTACAGCAATAGAAATCCTAAGAAAAGTAGTTTTTTGTTTTGTTTTGTTTTGTTTTTAAATCATTGCTTTAACAAATTCCCACAAACTTAGTGGCTAAGGACATGTGGATTTAGTCTGCCATGGATCTGGAGGTCAGAAGTCCACAGTGGGTCTTGATGAACTAAAACCAGGGTATGCACAGGCTGATTTTCTGCTATATTTTCCAGTTTATCTGGGTCAACTTCACTCCGTGACCCGTAGCCCTGCAACTAACACTTGACCTCTACTTCCACTGCCCTGCCTCCTGTTACTCTGACCTTCCTGTCTCCCTGTGATAACACTGAACCCACGGAGATGAGCCGTAGTTACCTCCCCGTGTAAAGATCTTCAGTCACACCTGCAAGATCCCTCTGCCCTATAAGAAAAGAGGTGTGCAGATCCTGGAGATAAACATGGAGGTGAGATGGGGCATTGTTACATGTCTCCCTTGGGCTTGTAGTTGAACGTTCTATCTCACTGAATGGCACTGTTTTGCAAGATTGAGAGACCTTCAGACAGTGGAGACCTGCTATAGAAAGTGTGTCCTGGGAGGGGGTTTAGAAGGCTTATAACTTGTCACTCTTCCTGTCAACTTTCTGCTTCCTGTACCACCAAGATGTGGGGTGGGGAGGAATCCCAGCTACACACTCCTGCCTTCAGGGAGGTGCGTGGTACCATGTCTCTCCCTCCACAGTGGACTGAATCCCCCAAAGCTATGAACTAAACAGACCCTTCCAGCATTAAGTTGCTTCATATTGGGGATTTGATCGCAACATTAAAAGTACCTATTTTATGTTGCCCACCACAAGGTTAACAGTGGCAGAGGTATTTTCACCCATGGGCTGGTGGAAGAAGTGAAATCACTGACTCTGAGAACTGGGCACACTTAGCACATGGAAGGAGGCAAGGATGGTACCTGGTCCACGGATGGGACCTAGGTGCTCTCAGTCTGGGAGTGGAAGAGAGGAGTGAACTTCAGGGTCCCCAGTATGCTGGGAGAAACCGGTGTGTATATGCGTGTGTGTATGCACATGCTTGTCCACGTGCTGGAGATGAGATTTTTCTGAAGCGAGCTGAAAGATGTGCTGAAAACACCAACCCCTAGAGAGCAAGAAGACAGCACTCAGTGGCATCCTCTGTAAAATTACATAATATGAAAATGCATTTCAAATTCCCACGAGCCTTCATTGCTCAATTCATTTCTCCACAAAAACCCAAGAATTCAGGAAATCTGCCTTCTTCGTTTTAAAACAGAGGCTTGAGGAAAACAAATTGCCTGCTGTTGTCTCAGCCTTGACTGCTGGTTTAAACCGCATCCAAGAGACTGGGATGGGCGTTGGTCGGCTGTCATCCCAGCAGCCTGCCATGCGGCTTCTGAATATGGATTTACTGATGAGACTTGAGTCACTCAGAGCCCTTTGAAAGAAGCTTTCTTGCTCTCTGAGCATAAATGACTCTGCTTAACTCCTTCTTCTAAGTACACCCCAGGAGGAAGGCCCTGCAGAGGGACCCAGGGCCAGGCCTCATCTGACCCCTATAAATCACGCCGCCACAATCAAGATGTCTAGTAGAAGCCATTAGAGGACCTACATCATCCATGGATGCCCAAGCAGGAAGAGGAGGCAGGGAGAAAAGGAGCTGTCTTTTCAGCTCAGGATAGTCCTTAGAAAAGGGACAGTGTTGCCACATAACGCAGCTCTAGACACTGTTTGTATGGAAGAGGTCTGAGGAGAGAAAGCAGAGGTGTATAGCCAAAGGTCATAGAGTGTGGGCTCTCCCTCCCCTCAGAAGCAGCCTGGCTACGTTGCAGAGCAGGCTTTGTCTCTAGAGCAAGGCTTTGGAATATCAATAGCTCTACAGAGAAAACAGCCAAACACTGCAGTCGAGGGCTCACATACACTGGGGAGCTTGCTAGAGTGGGGCCCAGCTCTCATTCTGTTTCAAATGAAGATAAATTGATCATATTTCATTTCTGTGTTCCGTGTGTTTTCCTACCCATGACTGCACATTTGTTTTCTCCATTTACATCCAATTTGGCAATCAATTTTAGTTTTTAAACATTCCTTCTCTATCTGTCTTACCCCTCCCCTTCCTTTCTCTCCCCCAGATTCCAGAATTTCTTTCCGGCTTCTGGAAACAATTGCTCTCCCCAAATATTTCCCTTTATTCTTCCAAGCTGCCCCCTACACTCACGTTTTAATAAGCTTGCTACACCGAGATCTCCTTACAAAACTACTCCTTGCCATTTTGCAATCGAACCAGTGTCTTGGTTAAAATGAAAATTCCCCCAGGCATACAATAAATAATAAAGACTAACATAATCTCTAGGGTTATGATTTTGAGTAGAAGGAGATAATGTGAAGCAGTTGGGCTATTTTGTGGCTCTTATGCCCTAAATGTAAAAACCGAGAGGAAGTGGTAGGCAAGCTCCTAGTTCTTTTGGAAACTCTGCACAGCAGTGTACTCTGAAGAAATGGATCTTGGGAAATAGACATCCTTTTTTTACACAAAGGCCTGCCCTTTGCAAGATGTCAGGAGTCATTCTTGGATAAAAGAAAAGGGGCCCAGCATAAAAGAAAATTCATACATTCTTAACACATACTTCATGCCAGATGCTGCACTACACAGAGAGACTACAATGACAGACACAGAGCAGCGGGCACCTACAGACCCACAGGTGAGAACTAAAGAGCAGCAGAGGCAGATGGTGACGTGGGTGTGACCTAGAGTCAAGGCCCTGACTGTTGTTTAGCTGGGCCTCAGTTCTATCATGTGGAATGTGCAAATAAGAGAACCTCCTGTGTTAGAAAGGTGACATAAGACCATCTTCTGAGAATACCCACACCCAGTGCATGACACAGAGGGGCAATTGTTAAGTGGTGATCCCTGTAAGATCTGTACTAACAGACCTCATGAATTGGGGAAAACATGGCATCCTTGGCATGCCCAAGGACAAGACTCAGAAATCTCAGGCAGATATCATGGAGGTGCACAGAAGTGTGCATTAGACTGTATATGCTGTAGCTATGTCAAAACGGTAGAAACCCAGCCCATTCCAAGTGCCTGCTATGAGACTATCAGGCGTCTCTAAAGAACTGGGTGTTTCCAAAAGTGAACTACTATGAGCCCCACCCAGACAGAGTGCTAGGGGCTCCTCTGATAACTAGATCAAGAGAGGGTTCAGCCCTTCAATGATTAGAAAGACTTCTCCCCAGCGTGGCAGCTGATGTTTTCTGTAGTTCAATTTTATGATAGAGAAACAAAGGCTCAGAGAGAAAATGATCTGGTTAGATTCCTCCCCAGCTATCAAGGCAGCGTGGGAGAGAAGTCTGCTGCTGTGTGAACACATATGAACTTCCCTGCTGCATCGGGAGACAGCAGGAGCCTCATGAATCGCCCCTAGTATCCTACCACACAGGAAACAGGAAGACTTTGTCTCCTTCGAGGGACCCAGCCGAGCCAAGTTCAGAGGCATGTGTGCCTCTACTAATGCTAGGTTCCTTTCCCAGTCCAGTGTGGTTCCTTGAGGGGCAAAGGAAACCAGGTCCTACATGCCTAGTCAGATACGGACCTGAAACAAGTTATTTCTGTTCAAACTGACTTAGGATTGAGTCCATAAATTAGAATCTTGGGCTTACACACCCAGACAGCAGGATGGTCCTTCCCCATCTCTTCTCTCCTCTTCCATCAGTTGCCCTAGGATCCCTTTAACTGGACTGCTCATCCTCTTGTTCAATATAGGGGCTGCTATTTCTGACTCTCCCACCTCAATCTTTTGTTGTTGTTGTTTATCTTTGTTCCAAAGACATTTGAATTAGTAACCCCAGAGAAGATCACTCAAAGCGTGGTCCACAGACCAGATATGCCAGCATCCCTGAGAACTTGTTCGACTGCAGAATCCCTGGGCTTATTCCAGATATGCTGATAACAGCTGTATTTTAACAGATTCAGATGCACAGTAAGGCCTGGGAGATTCCTTGAAGTTCCACTCCAGCAGGATCTGCTGTTCCTCCGAGCACATCATTGGCTGCCCAACCTTCTGCACCCCCAGAAGATGGGTAAGTTCCCACTCAGGAGTCTCGGTTTCGTTCATGGACTGGCTTGGTATTTAGAAGGAAGGTTCCTCTTCAAATGGGCAGTTTGATTTATATAGTAATCACAGGTTTGGTGCTCACATGGAAAATGGGTGACACTGAGGAGAAATGCAAACGTGGCAAATTTTAATCCTGCCGAAACATAATCAGCTTTTGCTTCTGAAGCAATTAGCATAATATTACCGATAATGTTTTACATGGCAATTTTGCTGTAAACATTTGTGCTAATTTGCCATGACCTAATTATTTTATGACATATAATTACGAAGTATTTTTCAAGTCGAAATATTTTTGTTTTACATTTCTATAATCCTTTTCTGGAACAAAAAAAAAATTTAAAATTAGCACTCCCACAACTTGAAACACACATCCACCCTTAGCTGTTGTTTGTAACACTTTACTTCACTAAACTGCAGGGATTTCCCCACTCCTGGCATGCCGATGATTACTTGTGACTAATTTGAATTGGGCATCATTGAGTCTTCCAGCTCCATTATTAGACTCTAAGGTTGTCAATACTTCTCAGCCTCCCACTAACACCCACTCACTCCTAAACACAAACACTCAGAGTTGGGCATTGGAAGCAAGAGGCAAATACTTGCAATGAGGTGGAGAGGGGTGTGGTTTCTTTTAATGCACATGGAAGCTTTGCCTAAAGGACGAACGTAAATGTTGTATTGTTCTCTCTCACAGAATCTTCCTAGCTCACTCTTTGTAGGAGGTTGGCATAATGCTGCTTGTATATTAATGCTAAATACTGATCTTCAAGAGGTGCCCCTCCCCATCTGGAAAAGACCATTACACACTCAAATGAGGCCATGTGAACCTTCTCCCCAATTTAATTTGTCAATAAAAGGCTAGAGCCTGTGATTTGGCAGTGGAGAGGCAAGGTAGGACTGGAGGCTCAAGAGGGAGTTGCAGGTAGGGAGGGAGTGGGAGAAGATGGTGGAGGAAGAAGCTACCATGGACCAGAATTGCATGGCCAAGAGAAACAGCAAGTAACAATGGGCCTTATAGCTGGGAAATAAGTTAGTATAGCTCCATATCAATCTCAGCATATGGCTTGCAAATGAAATATCTGGATTGTGTGTCTTCTATATGGGTTATTAGGATTGTAAATCCAGCAACACTCTTAAACTGCCTCCTCAAGCTGACAAATGCAAGGTGCAGAAGTTAGTAACCCCAGCCTCTCTTCATTCTCACCTTTTTCCTGGTCAGAAGTCTGCTGGGTTCGTGGTACATATTCTCCCATTTCAGAGGAGGCAGGAAGAGGACAAAGCTTCTCCAGTCACTATACAGACAGCCTCAGCATCAATCTGGCCTAGGGTGGCTGTGGTTACCCTCCACAGAACAGGTCTGTTCAGCAGTAGGTAATGAGGTTGCAGACTTCATTAAACAGACAGAAAGAGCCACTTGACACAAGATTCTTGGAATAGACCCAGGGAGATGGCTAGGCTGCGGGAGATTAGTTATGCCAGCTAAGGCTACCTATTGAGGTAGGTCCCCAGACTGGGTTCTAAACTTAAGCCATAAAATGCACATAGTCTCAAACCCCAGTTCTCTCATGGAAAGAGAAATGTCTCAGAGAACAGAAATAGAGGAGGAGAAGGAGGAGGAGAAGAAGGAGGGGAGCAGGGAGGGAAGGAGAAGGGGGAGGGGAGGGCCAGAGGGCCAGAGGCCAGAAAGCAAGAAGAACCAGTGCTATAAACACCATGCAAGCAGAAGGCAGAAGGATGAGGTATGAGAGAATTCATAGCCCACATGTCCGGGACAAGTTTCCCTAACAGGGCTCCTTGTATTTGAGCCTTGAATCTAGATTTCCTGAATTCAAATCCTGTGTACATTACTTTCCCAAAGTGCTCTAACATCTCTGTGTCTAAATAGCCACTTCTATATAAAGGATTATGTTAGTATTTATAAAGCCTTTAAGGTGGGAATAACATAAGCAAAACTATTTGCATCCTTATAGGTTCCCACCAAGGGTGAAAGGGTCTGAAAGGAACAGACTCCCATCAAACTGGAAGAAATGAGCTATGATGTCTGTCAGATACCATAGTGGTTATTGAGCTGGCAATCATTAAACATTTGTTGCAATAAATCACTTTTGATTGAATGGGTAGACAGAATGCTTACAGATCTCGTATTCTACATTAGGTCCTGGCTGGGTCTTGCAGACTGAAGGGATGGGTGAAAAAGTCTGGAAAGTAGGTGCATGTGATCATTCGTTTTCATTGTCAACTGGATTTGGAGTCACCTAGGAGACATACCTCTGGGTGTGTCTGTGAACAGCACCATCCCATGGACTTTGGTTCCCAAGTGATTGAAAAGAAAAGACTCAGGGTGAGCAGCTGCCTCACGCTCCAGCTGACACAGCAAGAGGGACTCCAGCTAGTCACAGTGTCTTCTCCACCAAACTGTGAGTCCAAATAAACCCTTTCTGATGTTTGCTTTTGTTGGACAACAGTGAGATAAGTAACTAAAACAGCATCCAAGCTAACAGTTTCACAATAAAGGCAAAACTAAAGTGTACAGAAAAATCAAGGAAGAGGAAATTATGCTGGCATAGGACTCTATTAGTCTCCTATTGATGGGCATTTGTATGCATAACTTTTATTTTTCTTGAGTGGGATTTTTTTTCAGCCTTATTAAAGTATGGAATACTACTCAGCTATTAAAAACAATGAATTCATGAAATTCTTAGGCAAATGGGTGGAACTTGAAAATATCATCCTAAGTGAGGTGACCCAATCACAAAAGAACACACATGGTATGTACTTACTGATAAGTGGATATTAGCCCAGAAGTTTGGAATACCCAAGACAGAATTCACATATTAAATGATGCCCAAGAAGAAGGAAGAACAAAGCATGGACACTCTGGTCCTTCTTACAAGGGGGAACAAAATACCCACAGAAGGAGATACAGAGACCAAGTGTGGAGCAGAGACTAAGGGAAAGACCATGCAGAGACTACCCCACCTAGTAATCCATCCCATATACAGTTACAAAACCCAGACACTATTATTGATGCCCACAAGTACTTGCTGACTGGAGCCAGATATAGCTGTTACCTGGGAGGTTCTGCTAGTGCATGACAAATACAGAGGGGGACACTCTCAGCCAGCCATTGAACTGAGCACAGGGTCCACAATGGGGGAGCTAGAGAAAGGACCTAAGGAGCTGAAAGGGTTTGCAGTGCCATAGGAGGAACAATGATAAGAGCCACTTAGTACTCCCAGAGCTCCCAGGGACAAAAACATCAACCAGATAGTATACATGGAGTTACCCATGGCTCCAGACACATAGGCAGCAGAGGATGCCCTTGTTGGACATCAAAGGGAGAAGAGGCCCCTGATCCTGGAAAAGCCAGATGCAGCAGTGTAGGGGAATACCAGGAAAGGAAGTGAGAGGGGGTTGATTGGGGAATAAAGGAGGGAGATGGTTTATGAGACTTTGGGGGGGGGGTGGAAACTAGGAAAGGGGAAATCATTTCAAATGTAAATAAAAATATATCTAATAAAAAAGTATACTTTATGATCTACAAAATGCACCAATTTTAAGTGCATGATGAAATCCTATTTTTACTATTTATTTATTTATTTATTTGAGACAAAGTATTACTATGTAACTCTAGCCCAGTTGGAGCTGGCTATGTAGCCCAGGCTAACCTAGAACTCATGGAGATCTGCCTGCCTCTGCCTCCCAAGTGCTGGGATTAAACATGAAACAATTTTAGCAGATGTTCACTTGGTCACATAGCCACCATCACATTCACATTACCACAAAACATTCTTTCTACATCTTCATAGTCACTGTCAGATGAAGGTGACACCTGGTCTGTGCTCTACAAATTCATGCAAGATGATTCACACACTTAGTATACCTTGATTCTTTCACCTGGCATAATCCTTGCAAGTTCATTGATGCCATTATGAATAGGCAATAGTTTTCTTTTTCTTTCCCAGTATCTCAGGTGTGGCATCAATTCCATTTGTGAGTGATGGGCATTACTGGTGGAGCTCCTACGAAGAAAGGTGTAATAAGCATCCTCATAGAAGTGTATGTGTTTTCAAAGTTTGATGAACAAGTACCAAGAATTAGGATTGCTAGGTCATTCAATTTTCGTTAATTAACTAAGAAGCCACCCAATTGCTTTCCAAAGTGGCTAGACAGTTATCTAACTTACTTAGCAACAGAAAGAATTCCAGTTGCTCTGAATCCTTATCAACACTTCCTTGGGTCAGTTTTTATGACCCTATCAATTTTAGGAAATCTGAGTTTGTTGGAGTTCTCTGTGGTTTTAATTTAGAATGGCTAATGATGTTAAGCATACTAGCATGTGTTTCTCTGGTGAAATATATTTAAATAGTTTTGAGATGGTATCACATTATATCGTCTAAGATAGCCTCAGATTGGACATCCTCCTGCCTCAGCCTTATTAATGCTATAGTTACAAGTGTTTGCCACCACACTCAGCCACTTTTATCCATTTTCAAATCAGGTTGTCTTCTTATGATTCAATAGTAAAAGCTTGTTATATAATTTGAATAAAAATATTTTATCGGGAGACCTGGTGTGCACCGGAGGCAGACTGGGAGCGCACAGCTTGTTCCAGTGGCACAGAGCTTAGGTTCCAGTCCTGAGGCCTCTGGCGGGAGCCCTCAGATCTCTCTGCTTCCAGATCCAGATCAGCCTGGGTGGCAACACCACATCTCCAGATCCTGCCAAGAGGCAAGAGGGGCTTCCAGGAGGCAGACTGGGAGGAGTCAGTGTGCTCTGGTGAATCCAGCTGGCCCCTGTGGGAGCCTTCAGCTGTCTGCTTCGGGATCTGAACAGCCTGGGCAACAGCACCCTGTCTCCAGGCAGTGCAGGAGGTAAGCTGTGCACCAGAGGCCACCTGGGAAGAGGCAGCTTGCACTGGTGAGTCCAGCATTGACAAGACTAACTAACACCAGTGAGAGCTAGATGGCAAAAGGCAAACGCAGGAACATCACTAGCAGAAATCAAGGCAATATGGCAACATCTGAACCCAATTCTCCTTTACCAGCATGTCCTGGATACCCCATCACACAAGTAAAACAAGATTTGGATTTAAAATCAATGGTCATGATGCTGGTACAGGAACACATGAAGGACATACTTAAATTCAGGGGCAAATGGATCAAAAGTTAGAAGCCCTTGCAAGGAAAACACAAAAATCATTGAAAGAAATTCAAGAGAATACAAAAGCCAATAAGGAGGAAACACAAAAAACACTTAAAGAAATACAGGAGAACTTTGGTCAACAGGCTGCGGTCATGAAAGAGGAAACACAAAAATCTCTTAAAGAATTACAGGAAAGCACAAACAAGCAAGTGAAGGAGCTAAGCAAAACTATCCAGGATCTAAAATCAGAAGTAGAAACAACTAAGAAAACTCAAAGGGAGACAACTTTGGAGATAGAAAGCCTTGGGAAGAAATCAGGGGACATAGATGCAAATATCAACAACAGAATACAAGAGATAGAAGAAAGAATCTCAGATGCTGAAGATACCATAGAAACCATGGACTCAACAGTTAAAGAAAATGCAAAATGCAAAAAGCTGGTAACCCAAAATATCCAGGAAATCCAGGACACAATGAGAAGACCAAACTTAAGGATTATAGGCATAGATGAGAGTGAAGATTTACAACTTAAAGGGACAGCAATTATATTTAATAAAATTATGGAAGAAAACTTCCCTAACCTAAAGAGAGAGATGCCCATGAATATACAAGAAGCCTACAGAACTCCAAACAGACTGGACCAGAACAGAAATACCTCCCGTCACATAATAATCAAAACCCCAAATGTACTAAACAAAGAAAGAATATTAAAGGCAGTAAGAGAAAAAGGCCAAGTAACATATAAAGGAAGACCTATCAGAATCACAGCAGACTTTTCACCTGAGACTATGAAGGCTAGAAGATCCTGGGCAGATCTAATGCAGACTCTGAGAGAACACAAATGCCAGCCAAAACTACTACACCCAGAAAAACTCTCAATCACCATAGATGAAGAAACTAAAATATTCCATGACAAAACCAAGTTTACCCAATATCTATCCACAAACCCAGCCCTACAAAGGATAATAGGAGGAAAATAATACAAGGAGAGAAACTTCACCCTGGAAAAAGCAAGACAGTAACATTTCATCAAACCCAAAAGAAGTTAACCAATCAAATTTGAAAAATAACATCAAAAATGACAGGAAGCAACAATCACTATTCCTTAATATCTCTTAACATCAATGGACTCAATGCCCCAATAAAAAGACATAGACTAACCGACTGGATTCATAAACAGGAACCTACATTTTGCTGCAAACAGGAAACACACCTCAGGGTCAAAGACAAACAATACCTTAGAGTAAAAGGCTGGAAGACAATTTTACAAGCAAATGGTCTCAGGAAACAAGCTGGAGTAGCCATTTTAATATCAGATAAAATTGACTTTCAACC
This sequence comes from Apodemus sylvaticus, assembly GCF_947179515.1. Classification (NCBI taxonomy): domain Eukaryota; kingdom Metazoa; phylum Chordata; class Mammalia; order Rodentia; family Muridae; genus Apodemus; species Apodemus sylvaticus. The sequence continues at coordinate 22,016,479 of NC_067478.1, forward strand.
CAAAGTCATCAAAAGAGACTCTGAGGGACACTTCTTGCTGGTCAAAGGAAAAATACAACAAGAAGAACTCTCAATCCTGAACATCTATGCTCCAAATACAAGGGCACCCTCATTCATAAAAGAAATTATAAAAGCTCAAAGCACATATTGCACCTAACACAATAATTGTGGGTGACTTCAACACTGCACTTTCCTCAATGGACTGATCAGGAAAACAGAAACTAAACAGGGACACAATGAAACTAATTGAGGCTTTGGACGAATTAGATTTAACAGATATATATAGAATATTCTATCCTAAAGCAAAAGAATATACCTTTTTCTCAGCACCTCATGGTACCTTCTCCAAAATCGACCATATAATTGGTCACAAGACAAACCTCAACAAAGATAAGAAGATCGAACTAATCCCATGCCTCCTATCTGATCACTATGGAGTAAAAGTGGTCTTTAAAAGCAACAAAAACAACAGAAACCCACATACACGTGGAAACTGAACAATATTCTACTTAATGATACCTTGGTCAAGGAAGAAATAAAGAAAGAAATTAAAGACTTTTTAGAACATAATGAAAATGAAAACACAACATACCCAAATCTATGGGACACAATGAAAGCAGTGCTAAGAGGAAAACTCATAGCCCTGAGTGCCTCCAAAAAGAAAATGGAGAGAGCATACACTACCAGCGTAATGACACACCTGAAAGCCCTGGAACAAAAAGAAGCTATTTCACCCAGGAGGAATAGAAGGCAGGAAATCATCAAACTCAGGGCCGAAATCAATCAAGTAGAAACAAAGAGAACCATACAAAGAATCAACAAAACCAGGAGCTGGTTCTTTGAGAAAATCAACAAGATAGATAAACCCTTAGCCAGACTAACCAAAGGACACAGAGACAGTAACCAGATTAACAAACTTAGAAATGAAAAGGGAGATACAACAGAAACTGAGGAAATTCAAAAAATCATTAGATCCTAATACAAAAGCCTATACTCAACACAACTGGAGAATCTGGAGGAAATGGACAGTTTCCTAGACAGATATCTGACACCAAAACTAAATCAGGATGAAATAGATCAATTAAACAGTCCCATAACACCTGAAGAAATAAAAAGGGTCATAGAAAGTCTACCAACCAAAAAAAGCACGGGACCAGATGGCTTCAGTGCAGAGTTCTACCAGACCTTCATAGAAGACCTAACACCAATACTCTTCAAACTTTTTCACAAAATAGAAACAGAAGGAACTCTACCCAACTCGTTCTATGAAGCCACAATTACGCTGATACCAAAACCACAGAAAGATCCAACAAAGAAAGAGAACTTCAGGCCAATTTCTCTTATGAATATTGATGCAAAAATACTTAATAAAATTCTTGCCAACCGAATCCAAGAACACATCAAAACGATCATCCACCATGATCAAGTAGGCTTCATCCCAGGGATGCAGGGATGGTTCAATATAAGGAAATCCATCAATGCTATCCACTACATAAACAAACTCAAAGAAAAAAACCATATGATCATCTCATTAGATACAGCAAAAGCATTTGACAAAATCCAGCATCCTTTCATGCTAAAAGTATTGAAAAGAACAGGAATTCAAGGCCCATACCTAAACATCGTTAAAGCAATATACAGCAAACCTGTAGTCAACATCAAACTAAATGGAGAGAAACTTGAAGCAATCCCACTAAAATCAGGGACTAGACAAGGCTGTCCTCTCTCTCCATATCTTTTCAATATAGTACTTGAAGTTCTAGCTAGAGCAATTAGACAACATAAGGAGGTCAAGGGGATACAAATTGGAAAGGAAGAAGTCAAATTATCACTATTTGCAGATGACATGATAGTCTACTTAAGTGACCTGAAAACCTCCACCAGAGAACTCCTACAGCTGATAAACAACTTCAGCAAAGTGGCTGGATATAAAAGCAACTCAAGCAAATCAGTTGCCTTCCTATACTCAAAGGATAAGCAGGCTGAGAAAGAAGTTAGGGAAATGACACCCTTCAAAATAGCCACAAACAATATAAAGTATCTTGGTGTGACTCTAACCAAACAAGTGAAAGATCTATATGACAAGATCTTCAGGTCTCTGAAGAAGGAAATCAAAGAAGACCTCAGAAAATGGAAAAATTCCCATGCTCGTGGATCGGCAGGATTAATATAGTTAAAATGGCCATCTTGCCAAAAGCGATCTACAGATTCAATGCAATCCCCATCAAAATCCCAACTCAGTTCTTCAAAGAGTTAGAAAAAGCAATTCTCAAATTCATCTGGAATAACAAAAAACCCAGGATAGCTAAAACTATTCTCAACAACAAAAGAAATTTTGGGGGAATCAGTATCCCTGACTTCAAGCAATACTACAGAGCAATAATGTTAAAAACTGCATGGTATTGGCACATTGACAGACAAGTGGACCAATGGAATAGAATTGAAGATCCAGAAATGAATCCACACACCTATGGTCACTTGATCTTCGACAAAGGAGCCAAAAACATCCAGTGGAAAAAAGATAGCCTTTTCAACAAATGGTGCTGGTTCAACTGGAGGTCAGCATGCAGAAGAATGCGAATTGATCCATTCTTATCTCCATGTACTAAACTTCACTCCAAGTGGATCAAGGACTTCCATGTAAAACCAGACACACTGAAACTAATAGAAAAGAAACTGGGGAAGACCCTTGAGGACATGGGCACAGGGGAAAAGTTCCTGAGTAGATCACCAATAGCTTATGCTTTAAGATCAAGAATTGACAAATGGGACCTCATAAAATTACAAAGTTTCTGTAAGGCAAAGGACACTGTTAAAAGGACAAAACGGCAACCATCAAATTGGGAAAGGATATTCACCAACCCCACATCTGATAGAGGCCTAATATCCAATATATACAAAGAACTCAAGAAGTTAGACCCCAGGGAACCAAATAACCCTATTAAAAAATGGGGTACAGATCTAAACAAAGTATTTTCACCTGAAGAAATTCAGATGGTTGAGAGGCACCTTAAGAAGTGCTCAACATCATTAGTCATTAGGGAAATGCAGATCAAAACAACCCTGAAATTTCACCTTACACCAGTCAGAATGGCTAAGGTCAAAAACTCAGGAGACAGCAGGTGTTGGTGAGGATGTAGAGAAAGAGGAACACTCCTCCACTGCTGGTGGGGCTGTAAGATGGTACAACCACTTTGGAAATCAGTCTGGCGGTTCCTCAGAAAACTGGACATGACACTTCCGGAGGATCCTGCTATACCTCTCCTGGGCATATACCCAAAGGATTCTCCAGCATTCAATAAAGACACATGCTCCATTATGTTCATAGCAGCCTTATTTATAATAGCCAGAAGCTGGAAAGAACCCAGATGCCCCTCAAAGGAGGAATGGATACAGAAAATGTGGTATATTTACACAATAGAATACTACTCAGCAATTAGAAACAATGAATTCACAAAATTTTTAGGCAAATGGTTTGATCTGGAAAATATCATCCTAAGTGAGGTAACCCAATCACAAAAGAATACACATGGAATGCAATCTCTGATAAGTGGATATTAATTAGCCCAGAAGCCCTGAATACCCAAGGCACAAATTGCATAACAAATGAAGCCCATGAAGAAATATGGAGAGGGTCCTGATCCTGGAAAGGATTGATCTAGCATTGGAAGGGAATATAAGGACAGAGAAAAAGAGGGAGGTGATTGGAGAAGGGATGGAGAGAAGAAGGTTTATGGGACATATGGGGAGGAGGAATCCGGGAAAAGGGAAATCATTTGGAATGTAAACAAAGAATATAGAAAATAAAAATATTAAAAAATATTTTATACAGTATTTCAATTGCACAAATATCCAGTTGCATCCAAGTCCATGAATTGCTTAACATAATGCTTCAAAGAAATATTTTTATATTAATGAAATCCAATTTAGTTTTATGGTTCATGTTTTTCTACCATAATGTAACCCTAGCCAATTTCTCTCATTGCATTCTAAAATTTTATAGTTTTCTCTTTATAGTTAGGTCTCTGGTGCACCTTGAATTAATGTTTATATACTATATGAATTGAAGGTCAAGATTCATTGCTTGAGTATGGGCATCTACTTCTCCTAAGATCTCCTACAAAAAATTATTATTTTTTATTGAACTGTCTCACTCCTTTGTTTGAAACTAATCATCAGTTGGGGTAGGGATGGGGAGAGGTTCTTTCTTCAAGTTTCCTTCAGATTTATTGATATTTATTATGTTATTTGTATCTTGGCACTATATTTTTTTATTGCTATAGCTTTATAGCAAGTGTTGAAATACAGTAATGAGATTGTGGATTCTTTCAGATATTTTGGTGAATCTAGGTTCTCAGCCTTCCTATGTAATTTCTCAAATCAACTCATCAATTTCAGTGAAAAGGACTTCTGGACTTTTGAGGGTTTTTTCCTCAACCCCATAGTCCTATTAGGAGAAAAGGAATATATAGACAATATTGTTTCTTCTGGTCCATGAATATGATTATTCCCATGGGTCTAGTGGCTTCATCACAAAGATAGCACTTAGCTGTATCTTATTGTTGAACTTCTATGCTGCTCTAAGGGATTCCCCCCCCCTCTTGACAATGACTTACTGTATTGATCACATTAAAACAAACATTCATGGAGCTTATAATTACAAATGGGTGTGTACACACAAAATATTAACTAGGCACAGGGAGGAAACACAAGATAAAAAGACAAATTGAAAGCTAGGTATCAGGGAGGTGGTAGTTGGTAGTAGAACAGTTCATTTATTTTCCCCTTTTTAATTTCTAAGTGTGTTCTAAGACTATATGACTCATTTGGACATATGTGAGTAGCTTCCAGCTGCAAAAGCTAGAGGTGACACGGCAATAAGAAGGATTGCCAGAGCAGGGTCTGGAAGGATGGAATGCTTTAAGGCATACTGTAAGGGAGGTGGAAGAAGGAGGGGCCCTGGTCACAGCAGCAGCATGAACAGTGACAGTGGTGTGAGCAGGTTCGTTCAGGAAGCACAACGATTCTGAGTAGTTGAGCAATACAGAGGGAGAGAAAGGCTGGGCTCAGGCCATAGGGTCCAGTTTATGGGGTTTGCTACGTGTGACGGCCAGCACTTAGCTTTTTATCCTGTTAAGAACTGAAGAACCGCCAAAGCATTTTGAACTGGGTGGGCAGCCAGTCCCTGGCTTACATTAGAGCAAGTGACCATTGAGCCGGAGAGACCAGGAAGGTTTCTCTCCGCTCTGGCATAGTGACCAGATAAATGACGGTAGAGAACTGTAGAATCCCAAATGAACTGAATGGGGAGAAGAGGTAAAGTGCATTTGTATATCACTCATTAAAATGAGAAGTCTGGGACTGGGATAGGTCAGGGTGAAGGAGGTGAGGCGATCAGAAATCTAGCGCTACTAAATATAAATAAATATAAATGTAGCATCTGTTGGAGAGTAAATGTGGCTACTGAGAAAGCAGGAGCTTGATGTATGAAGTGAGACTTATGAACACAAATATATCATATTTTCTTATATGTGGAACCCAGACTTTAGGAAAAAAGATAGGAAAGTTGAAAGGGAGTCTGGGAAGAAAAGGAGGGGCAGGAGAGACAAGAGAGGACAACGAGGGGTGAATGTGATCAGTGGCCCCTTGTTCTGGAAAGACTCAGTGAAGCAGTATAGAGCAAAATCAGAACAGGGAAGTGGGAAGGGTTGGGTGGGAAAACAGGGGTAGGGAAGGGGACTGATGGGACTTTCGGGAAGTGGGGGTCCAGAAAAGGGGAAATCATTTGAAATGTAAATAAATATATCAATAAATAAAAAAAAAAAGAAAGTCAAATGCATGCATGACAGTGGTACAGTGACATCCATTATTTGGTGTAATTAACATATGCTAATACAGAAAGAAAGATACTTTTTCTGAGAAAGAAAGGAAGAAAGAAAGGAAGAAAGAAAGAAAGAATGAACAAACGAAAGAAGGAAGGAAGGAAGGAAGGAAGGAAGGAAAGAAAGAAAGAAAGAAAGAAAGAAAGAAAGAAAGAAAGAAAGAAAGAAAGAAAGAAAGAAAGAGAAAGAAAGAAAGAAAATAGCTGAGTGTTTGAATATGAAGCTCAGGAGAGAATTGTAGGCTTGATGCATAAATGTAGGCACCATTAACAGAGGCCTTTATATTCTAGAGACTGGATTGGCTCTCTATCTGCTTATTTACCTATTGCTTCCTAAGCAGCCATGCATAGCTGATTAAAAGCTAGTCTTTGTACTTTCATGTTCTTGAAAATTCTGTGAGCCAACAGTTTAGCCAAAATATAGTGTTTATCTCTGCTCCACACAGTCTAAGTGTGGCTGTCTAATCTCCAGGAATGACCGAAGAGAACTGAGGCTATTAGAGACTGTAACTGGACAGAGAGGTACCACAGTGCACAGTAGAGAGAGAGATGCGGACTCTTACTCAGAGATGCACAAATCAGCTCAAGGATGAGATACTAGGAGACTATGGAGGCCCAGGAAAGATTTGGTTTCACCAGTGACAGCTGTGACCAGTAATGCACAGAATGATGAAAATTAAGGGACTGATCCCAATGCTCTTGGGTGGAAAATGTCAGTTATTGGCGTGGTGGGAATGCATTCTCAGAGGAGCCCCATGCATAGATGGCAGATCCAGGGGGACTAGTCAAGTTGTCTTGTGTCTGGGAAGCAGAACTCTCTGTGATTCCTTAAGCTAACAGGCTTCACAAGAATACAGTAATGAGTTGTGATTCCTCAGGCTATAATAGAGGGTGTTGAGCAGGATGATAATAAAATGGAGATGGGATACAGTAAGTGTGTGTTTGGGGAGGGGGAGGAGGTCAGAGATGGTCCCACTAAGTGAGTGGAAATGCAATTCCTAGGTGTGGAACGGTTTCCCAAAAATGCAATACCTAAGTGTGTGACGGTTTCCCAGAAGCTATGTTTCCTGCAGATGAGGGCTGCTTAGCCATCCTCAGAGGAATCAGTGTGCAAGCTGACGTGTGGTGATCAAATGCTGTTTTGTGTACTGACGCTTGTTTATGAAGGGCTGTCAACGAGAAGGAGCCCTGATCCCTGACAAGCAATGCATGCTTTCAGCTGAGACATCTAAACTGTTCTGCCTTGGGTTTAGAGGCAATCCAGAATATATGAGCCCTCCAAACATGAAACCAAGCCCTGAAATATTTTCATCCATTATTAAAGATAAACTTCCCTTATCTACTGGCCAGAAGAAAATGTAATCCTCTGTGGAGGAAAATGGCATTGAACAGAAACACTGCAATTTCTCATGTATGTTTGTACAGTATCCCATAAAATATAAACCCAGCATGACAGAAATCAGGATGGAATTATCAAAATCCACTGGGAAACAATAGGAATGGGTCTACTGTTTCATTTTGAAATTCTTAGGCTCAAATCACAAATCTGGGCATATGAAAGTATTATATTCAGTTTTAAATAATTGATATTAATATATTCAAGAAAAAATGATGTCAAGTGGAGAATTTTTTCAGAATTTATCTTTAAAAGAATCAAATGGAAATTTTAAGACTGGTAAGCACAGTGACTGAACTCAGTTATTAGGTGTATGGCTTTAATGTGTTAGACGTAGCAGAAGAAAGGGTTGATGGATTGGAAAAAGCGGAAAAACTAAAATATACAAATTAAAGCATAGGGGACAGATAATAAATATAGAAAAGAATGAGGTGGGAGCTGAGGAGATGACTCAGAGGGTCTGCAAGCACAAGGATAGGAGTTCAAATCCTCAGGACCTACATAAAGAGCAGAGCATAGTGGGGGGTGTCTATAAATGTAACACTGGGGATCAGAGAGGTTGATTCAGGGAGCTTACTACCAGGCAGAAAGGACAAATTTCCAATTCAGTGACAGTCATGCGAGGAAATCAGGGAGAGAGAGTGACAGTGGAGCAGGTTCAAGGTCTTGCTCTAACCTCTGTTACCTCTGTTTGAACTTTTAAAAATATATGCCACACCACACACAGACACCCAGGCAGACAGGTACACACACACACACACACACACACACAGGATGAAGTATACAAAACAAGATTTTAAAAGCTTAATATATGTGTAGTCAAAATGCCAAAAGAAAAGGGGCAGAGAGAATGAGATAGAAATATTTGAAGAGAAAAGCCAAGGCAGATGGCAAAGACTTAAGAATCTATAGACTTATGTATCTCCACAAACAGGTTCCATATAAATATTTATTTACTTAAATATACAGCTTAAATATACAACTCAGCAAAATGTAAACAAGACATTTGAAGAAAATATCCAGTATACAAATAGCCAACAAACATCGAAAATTACTAAATGTTAGTAGTAGGTAGAAAATTCAAACTCATATCTACTACAATCTACTCAGTAGATGGCTAAAACAGCTGAGACGGACAGTATCAAGTGTATGCAAGGTTCTGGAGGAATTGGAATTTTCAGAAACTACTGACAGGCAGGTAAATGGATATAACCACTATAACAGTGTTTATCAATGCGCACGAACACTGAGTATATTCATTCCCTAAACCCTAGCAAGTTTTCTAATGGGACCCTAAGAAAGATGGATAAACATACTCAGTAAGTGACCAGGAAAGAACAGGAAATAAACATTAACAGTGCTATGAGTACAGATCTTTATCATTTAGTTAGATGAAATACACTTAGTCAGTTGAGTGTAGAAAGTTTTCCTACTATACTTTCGTTAATTTTACTTCACAAATTTGACCCAGTAAGAACGAGTGTTCTTTCATCCACTGCAAACAAGAAGCAAGACCAAAATGACTAGCCTATGAGATTAAAATGGCTGTAAGCTACAGAGGTGACACAACTCAGAACATGGGGAGCAAAAGCCTATTGTCACCTGGTTAAACAAAGCGTGGCTGTGGATCGTCGTATAGAGATCAGTGTCTTTAGTTAAAAGTACAAATCTGAATGAAGTTCAATAGAAAATGAGTGAGGCCCAAAACTTTCCTGGAGCGTGACTTCAAATCTGGACACTGATACTCTCTCAAAATTCAGGGTGTGATCATCTGGGATGGGTGGACAGACAATCAGAGTAATCAGAAAAGAACCATGCAGCTTGGTAGAAGATGGTAGCATTCTTTCGCCTTCTGTGCTGAAAGTGTGGTAGATTCCTGCCTCCCCTGTAGTTCCCTTGCCAGCCAGGCCCTTGGTTAACATTTCCATGGATCTCATCACTCTTTTACAGAGGAATAACTGATAAGTCTGAACGCAGATTAAGATATGCCTTCAGGCCACACTGCTGGGCCAGAGCAAAGGATAGCTTTCTCTTTCTCTCTCTATGAATAATGGAGACTTTGTGGGAGATCTGGGAAGACCAGAGCCAGGAATCAGCTTCCCTATCACCAGAACAGTTATCCTGTGAAGACCTGCATCTACCCAACAGAACCTTCTTGAGAAATCTTCCTTCTAACACGGATCCCAACCCCGCCCCCGCCCCTTGTCAGAGCAGCTGCTACCTCCTGGAGATGGACCTCTCCTTTTAACTGAGGCTGGAATTTCAGCAGGCTTTGTTCTTAGCAGCATGAGGATGATACATTATCATTACAGGGCTACCTCCAGGGAAGCCAAGCCCAGAGCAGCAGGAGCAACTGTTGCCATGGTGACCAAGCAGAGGACCAAGTGAAAGCCCCAGGACTATAAATTCTCATGTCTCTCTGGATAAGGGTCTGCCTTGGTGGAATAACCTTGGAAGAGCCTTCCAGGTACAGACTGTGCAGCATGCAAGGCCATGCTATCACTTCACAGGCACACCTGGACTGTGCCCAGGCCAGCTGTACAGGCAGTAAACAAATCTCATTCCTGATTTAAATAAAAATCTCTTCTTTAGACACCCACCTCTCCTGAGTTCCAACGAGTGGGTTTTCCCTTCACTTGCTCTTTCTTTCTGTCACCAGTCATTGAATCCTGTTCCCCCACTTCTGGGGCCAAGCAGAAAGGAACTTCATGCAGAAGGCCCTCCACATCTTTTTTGACACTCAGAATCCAGTCCAAGCTTATGATGCTCACCCCTGCATCGAGCATTTTTTGTGCCATGGTACATGTTCTTTTGTTCCACATGCACGTTGGCAAGTTATCATTATAGCTGCTACCCATGCTGCTTCATCCCCGTGAGTTTGACTCTGTGAGAAGAGAAGCCTCTCTGATCCCCCTTCTCTTCTGTAGCTTGGCACACGGGAGACAATATTGATCAACTAAATGAACAAAGAAAAGTAATAAAAGTTAAATGCCTCCAAATAGAAAGCCACAGGGGGCACAGTGGATGCATCTCAGATGGTTCCTGAACAAGAGCGCTCAGAACGCAGCGTCAGCTTTCCCTGTGAGCATAACTGTACAGAATCTCCACAGGAAAAGGAAACCCGGAGATCACTGCTTCTCAGCTTTCCCTCTGGCCTTCCTAAGACTAGAGTCTAGACTAGAGTCTAGGCCTCCTTCAAAGACCAAGTGAGACAGACCTTCGGAGTGTAACGCACGGACAAAGCCTCTCCCTGGAGTTGGTAGATGGCAGCTCATTCTTAGCTCTCAGACTTGAACACAAAGTGATGCTTGTCTACTCTGAATGAGCACCTAGAGGAAGCCAGGCGCTACATGAAGCAATGGCAGAGCGTGGGTAAGCAGAAGCGCCACTATTCTGAAGAACGGTACCGATTCATAGAAAACTGGCACAGTTATAAGCCACAATAAAACTTCACTAGTAATAAAAAGATGGATAATTGCACAGCGATAAAGAACCACTGTACCAACGCCACCCTATGAGTCTAGATAGAAGAACGATGACGGGGGTGGGGGGGGGAGGCTGGATGCTGTCGTCCCAACATGCAAAGGGGCTGCAGACGTCAGAAGAGGGAGGTATTACCAAGTCCAGTGCAAAGAGTGAAGGTAAGAAAATATAGAAGGGCCTGGAGAGAGGATGGAAAGAATCATTGAGGCTCAGCATAAAGTGCAAAACGAATTTTAGCACAAATTAGGCAAGCTATGGAAATAACGGTTAAACTGGCTTTGAAAACCATGCCAAGTTTGCATTGATCCCGAAGCCGTGGGCAGTCTTTGAAGTCTTCAGGCTTCAAAGCTTCCCTGGGGAAGGTCATCCAGCTTCAGAAGTGAAAGAAGGGTGAACTCAGTAATGAAGTCACAGAGGATGACTCAAGGCCTAGACTAAGTAAGGTGAGAGGAGCGAACAGGCGTCCGTCGGCCTGTGAGTGTGCTTGAGAGACAGGCAGTGAGGACCTGACCAGTCAGCCACCTGCTGTGTTCTGGATGGATAAAAAGCCTCATGCACGAAGCCTTTGCCTTGAGTAACAAGTTAATGGACGATCTCACCAGAGACAGGAAAAACCAAGAAATGGCTTGGGGAAACGAGGTTAGCCTTGAACTTGTTCATTAGGAGGCACTGCTCTGTGGCTTGACATGGGATCAATTTATGAGCTGTCAGCAAAAAAAAAAGAGAGGTAGAGATGAGCTCTCTCCTCTACATATTGCCCATTCCAGTTCCACCTCTCCATCTTACTGGTCCTGAGATGCAGTGTTAACTCATTCTGTCTTGGGTCCACTTTGGTCAGATAGGAAATGTGTGACACTCCCTCAACATCTTCCTCTAACCTCTACTCCACTCATGGTGGTGACAAAGCAATGGGTTCCACAGACGCACTCGTCCCAGTCGCTGGCAACTGTGACTGTGTCTGCAAAGGGTCTGTAAGTTATTTGAGAACTTTCAGCCAGGAAATTCTCCTAGATGATCCAGGTAAACCCAATCTAATCACTTGACTTCCTGAGAACCTTTCCAAACTGAACAGAACAAAGACTGTTTCATATTTCATATGAAGATGAGGCTTGCTTTGGCTGGCCTTGAAGGTGCAAGAAGTATTCAGGATCAAAGCAGTCTCTAGAAGCTTGAATAGACAATGGAATAGATTCTCTCCTATAACCTTCAGAAACAAAGAAAACTACCAAACCGCCAACCACTACCACCTCTACCACCACCACCACCAAGAACAACAAAACCATAGGGCCTTCTAAATCTGTGGTTTACAGTTCCATGATACCCACAAAACTGTAAGACAATACCTTTGTGCTAAGCCATCCAGCTTGGTAAAGGGTACAGCAGCAAATATAACTAACTAGTCACCGCCACTGTGAAAGCCCCGCCCCTATCCAGAGACTCCTCCCACAGCTTTTCAGCATTGACTATGGGGAAGAGAGGTCACTCTTTCAATGTTTCTGGAGTTCCTTGAGGGTCAAAGCCTCTATAATAAAACAATTTGTGCCACGGATCTGAGTGAGGGTAACCTACTTAGAAGGGGAGGAAAGAGCCTTCTAAGACAAAAGAGGCCGGTAAAAGAGTTGAGGAGAGAGGAAGGGAAGGAAACAGCAGCCATAATGGCCCCGTGTCAGCAAAACCCAGAGAGGATGGCCTTTAAGTGGTAGGTGTTGATCAGAAGCACTAAATGCTATGGAGAGGAGAAAATTGAATTTGACAACAAGCAGGTCATTAGTGGTCTTCAAAGGAATCATTTCAGTGAAGAGATAGGGCAAAAGCTAGAATGCCAAGGATTGAAGAGAGACTGCAGAGAGAATAAGAAGTAAATAAGCTGTGAGCAGCCCTTTAGAAAAGTCCATGCATTATTCATCTTTATTTCTGTGATACTCAGCACAATGCCGGAACACAGTGGGTGCTCATTAAACACTGGATTGAAGGCAGGACCCGAGTCAGTAGGTATAGGCCAGGGCTTCTCAAACTGTATTGTGCATATAAATCACCTGGGGATTCTGACACAGCAGTGCTGGTGTGAGGTCCAAGAACCTGAGTTTCCCATCAGTTCCGGGATGGTGCTGGGGTTGAGGTCTTCAGACCTCCCTTTGAGTAGCCTGGTGTAGATTATTACCCCACCCAACCACCCAGAGATCAAATCCCCTGAGCTCCTGGGTAATGTTATGATCCCAAAGACCAGTACAGCCTGCTAACTGTGTGGTTATCTGCACCGTAAGGCTAAATTGAGCACAGATTCAAGCAAAGTTCTCTCAGTAAACAGTCATGAAAGGCCTCTGAGCTCCAAATGCTGTTCACGTTCCCAAGCACCCCACCACCAACAGCTCCTCCATTAACAAAATAACTCTTCACATCCTACTATGACAAGGGGGTGGGGGAGCTTCTGATACTATGCTTGGAGAAGGGCTTGCTCATCCAGAGATCTCCGCAATTCCAATGCATGGATTTACAGTCGGTACTAGAATTGAGAGGTTCCCATCAGAGGTAATGCTCAGATAGAGTCATAGCTGCTGTCTGCCCCTCTTCCCACAGCACAGGGAAGACCAACTGCATGTGTGTGTCCTAAAGAGCAAACCTGGCAAAGGAAATTATCCTAATGCAAAATATCTACCCACAAAATATTTTTTAATGGGGAAAAAAATCTATTAAATATCTTACCATAAAATGCCATCAAGGATGTCATTAAATGTCACCCACCATAGATACAAAGATGAGGAATGGCAGAAGGTGTCCTTATCTTTATAAGAGATGATTTCACACTGACTAAAGGTGATAGTGACTTAGGTAAAGTGTGTGAGGAAGGTCTTTACTCTCAAGTGAGTACTGCCATTTCACCCCAAATGCAGGCTTGAAGTTCACTCTTATGTTGACCCAACTCACACAGCAGAGGGATCTGGTTCATGGCAAATGAACACAAAATAGCAGGTAAAGGTCAGGAAAAGGGTGAGTTTTCCATTAAAGTGGCCCCCAAACTTCATCTCCATAGACTCAGCAAATGGAAGGCATCTGCTCCCCTACCTGAATCTTCCCTAGATATTGCACAACTCAGGGCTTAAACCATGTCCCTGGGTCACCCACAGCTCTGTTACACTAGGTCCAGTCCCTGCAGGAGTGACCAGTAGTTTCAATCCAGCGGTCTCAACTTACCAATGAGAAATGTTACCAGGATCTTCAGTGGATATCTGACACCACAGATAGGGATCATAGATGTATGCTATGATTTTGGTTGTTAGTTATTTTAGATGTTCTCTGATTTTTAAATTAGCATGTAAAGTGTTAGACACGTTATGGCATTTGGAACACTTTGTCTTCTTCCTGTTCTCTACTTCTTCTTTCCCCTAGGACCCTCAAACAGTGTCCCCAATGTCTCATTCCCTCTTCCACATCTCACATGTCCCTTCACCCACCACACCTCCTTTTTTTTTGAATATTTTTATTTTCTATATTCTTTGTTTACATTCCAAATGATTTCCCCTTTCCCGGATCCCCCCTCCCCATATGTCCCATAAACCTTCTTCTCTCCATCCCTTCTCCAATCACCTCCCTCCTTTTTCTCTGTCCTTATATTCCCTTCCAATTCTAGATCAATCCTTTCCAGGATCAGTTACTGAGCAGTAATTTAACCCTCTCTTGGTTTCCTTCCTAGTTTTTCAGTCATATCCACATTTGTACCTGTTCACACACTTACATCATGTTCTTTTTCCTAAATACCCACACCTATGTGTATAAGTTCAATTTATAAATGGGCACAATAGAAACCAACAGTGATGTGATGATAAAAACTTTAACAGTTTTTTGGAATAAAATATATTTAGGACTTCTCGATGATCTGCTTCTACAATTTCCCATTTAGTATTTTCTCACCACAGTTGACCATGGGCAACTGAAACCATCAAACTTGAAATCTCTAATGAGGATAATTCCATAATACACCAATTCACTCACTTGTAAAGTCAACTTGTCTGCAATGGTGTGATGCTTATTCAGGGTCAGTTTGACTGGCTTTAGACTATCCTAGCAGAAATATTCTGCCCATGTCTGTGGGCATATTCTCTCAGTTTTAACTGAGGTGGGATGACCCACCCTCATTGTGGTGGTCTTCCCACACATCCCACTGATGAGGTCCTGGCATGAATAAAAAGGAGAAAGCCAGAGGCTACACATTACAGTCACTCTCTGACTTCATGCTGCAGACACACAGCAGCTCATGCTCCTGCCACAAGAGCTAGAGGGATTGCCTCTCCCATGCCTTCTGTACCATGATGGACTGTACCTTCAAACTGTGAGCCAATTGGAAAAGAAACATTTCTTCTTTAAGTTTCATTTGTCAGTTATTTTGTCTCATCAACAAGAAAGGTGGCTAATATAGTTGATGAGCTAATAGCCTGGTTTAGAGGTTTCTGACCCCACCTACTATGGCTTGAGTTGGGTGTTCCTTACTTAGTCATTGTGGGCTGGTAGGAATGAGATACTTCAACCTGATTGCTTTGACCAAGAACCATAGCCACCCCGAGGTGAAGATTACCACTCTTAATTACATCAAGGCCTGATTGCCACAGGAAGAGTATTGCAATTGTAAGAGGAAACTGAGGACAGTGTCCACCACGTTCAGGTCTGTACCTTCCAGGGTGTTACCATGTTTGCCATGCAGACTCCTAATGAACACTCAATGACAGGCACGCTCTTCAAGGTCATTTCTGCCTCCATTCCAGCAAGCCTGGCTGAATCCCCGTCTCCTTTCACCTAACCTCTGGCTACTTTAGCTCCCTATTTGAGGTCTAAACCCACCCCTTTTCCCCTCCAGTTTACAAAGGCCTGTGCTGGGGTTCACACATTTACACCTGTACCTGTTCCCTCTCTCCTTCTCATCTCCTTATTCTGAAGGAGCAGAAGACAGGACTCAGCCGACTCAGGGTGAAGAAGTGAATGCTCAGCCTTAAGATTCAGCCCACAATGGAGTCCTGTTTCTGAAAGAGCCTAGCCATATTTTCCCCCAATCAACCTCATACATTGAAAGATCAGGTCCCCACCAATTCCTGGGATGACAAAAGAGAGCCTTAAAGGTAGTATTTCCCCCAAAAGGGCCATGGGGGAAATCTTGACTAACCACTGCTGCTGGGATGCTTCATTAGGTTTTGTCAGGCAGTGTGCTGAGTTTCTGGCTTAGCTTCCTCTCGGTGGCACTTGAGATGGCCTAATCACCCATAATGCAAAGATCAATTGAGGTGTTTTTCATGCTAAACTATTTAACACCAATTCTGGACTATCTGAATAAATAATATTCATGTTTCTATTTGTTACTTGTTGACTCTAGACAGTGCCGCGATAAGAACTTGAGAGCAAGAAAAGAACTGACTTCAGGTGGAGCAGAGATGGTTCTGTCAGTAAAGCTTCCTTTGCAAGCATGGGGGCCAGAGTTCAATCCCCCAAACCCATCTAACACAACTTTGGTATCGTAGCGAAAACATAGACCTCTGGTGATGGGGAGACAGAGATAAAGAGGATCCCTGGATTTGCTGGGTGGCCAGCCTTGCCTCACCAAGTATGCACCAAGCCAATGAGAGAATCTGTATCCAAGAAGATGGATGGTGTTCCTGAGAATGACAGTGGGGGTTGTTCTCTAGCATTTACATGTACGCGCAAACACACATATGTGCACGTATTACCTGCAAAAGCATCTTAGCTAGCTGGATGGGCATGGGTAAGTGAATGAATGGCTCACTTCCATTTTCCATTCCGATCCTCGGTGAGTCTGTGGGGATTTACTGAGGGACTAATCCTGGTGAGGTGCTTAGCACAGTATCTGATGGTCAAACAGTCCTTAATGTGTGTCATCGTTGAAAGACCACTCTGTACCAGATACTCTGCTAGGCTCTGAGCCACAGGGATGAGTAAGATACACTAATAAAATGCTAAGGTGGGGTGAGATATTAGAGCCCATGTAGTATATCCCCCCTAGAAAATGGGAGAGTCAGGGAAGGATCTGGTCTAGCTCCTATAGCAGGGGAGACATGAGACCGATTTGATCTTGGTCACAAAGATCTTGGCTGATTCAAAATCAAAAATGTCCAAGATTATTGCTTCAAATTCTGGTGTTACATATTCCATTTCAGCTTAAATTCTTAAACCAACCACTCCCAGGTCCTCCATGGCTGCCTGGGGAGGTGCTCGTGGCGGCTTGCACCGCAGCTTAAGATTAGTGGCAAGAAGGCCAATGGCTCCCAGCCCAGCTCTGAAGCTGTGTCCTGCAGCAGGTGGCTGATGTCCAGGGCCCCTCTGAGAAGGCAGGGCAGATCATAATTGCTGATTAGGTAGCAAGAGAGGGAGCACATGTCCCTGGCACCAGTTTTCATAATGTCACAGTACAGAGCTCTGTGGATGGCGGGTCTGTCATGCCTCACTATCCAATCATCTAATCACAGCCATCTCACACGCACCCCAATCCCATTCCCCTGGCAAGGCCCTAAGTGCCCCAACTTAGATCCAGGACCACAGCCAACTTTTGATGCTGTCTTTCATTTGTTTTGGCTTTTGGCAAGGTATGAGATATCCTGCCAGTCAAATATTGGGGATTTTAATTCCATTCCAGATGGGGACCAGCTCTCCAACAGAGACTCAGCTAGGCACTGACCCAAGTGCCCCGGGAGCTAGACTGAGACAAAGACCAAGGTCAGATGCTTCATCCATGATAGGGGGCCCACTTATAGCTTGCATATTTTGGCCCTCGTTTCTTGCATTTCCCCCAAACCAAAATCATGTTGTCACGCAGGTCTGAGAACAGAGAAAGCCTGAATCTGGCTTTCAACACTAATGTTCTTAAGAGGTCCAAAAAAGCCTATTAGTCAAATCCATCTTCTTGCCAGGAAATGGCCCTCCTCCTTTGAAATGTTCCTTCCTATCAGATCTTAAGAAGAGGAAAATCATTCATTTCATAACTATCTTTGCATGTTATACACCTTAGATAGACAAAACACTGAATTGGGACACACACACACACACACACACACACACAGTAGAATATGCAACTGGTCTGAACTCAGGGTTCGGAAAAAGCAGGAGAGAGTTGAAGGGAGTGTGGAGAGTATCTCAGACAGTGGGAAGTATATGAGGTGCATATTGTATATAACATGTCAGTGAGGAAGAACATGTGGTGGTGACTACCATTTATTTCATGCTTCTTGCATGATGACTGTTTTACATGAACTAATTAGATGCTTAGAACCAGCCAGTGCCATAATTCCTATTTCTAGACAATTATTAAAGACCTTGGATTTAAGTGAAGTTACAACATGTTTTCCTAGTTCAATGGCTAGGAAACGGACAAGGAAAAAAATAACTGAGCTTTTACTGAGGCAATGAAAGAAAGTCACTTATAGTTAAGGTGTGCAATTCATTGACTTACTACACATACACACTGTAAAAATGATCACCACAATCATGATAATCAGTGTATACATTATATCACTCAGTGAACTCATTTGTTGTGGAAAAGCATCTATTCTCTTGGTCAATTGTAAGTGTATCTGTTGCTATTAATTGGAGGCATCATGCTGTGGGTTATATATTAAAAACTTGCTCAACTTGTAAGTAAAAGTCTATATATTTGATCAACATCTATCTCTGCATTTCTCCTATCTCAGGCCCAATCTGCCCCTGCTCCTTTGGGCTTCACTTTAAATGCTCATACATAGTTGAGTCCTACATAGTTGTCTTACTATGCCTGGCTTGTTTCACTTTTTATTTCCTCCAAGCTAATGTGTGTTCACATGGACCTCAAGATCCCCTTCCTTTCAAAGCTGAATAATCTCTCTTTTTAAAAAATATTTATTCATTTATTATATGTAAGTACACTGTAGCTGTCTTCAGACACTCCAGAAGAGGGAGTCAGATCTCATTATGGATGATTGTGAGCCACCATGTGGTTCCTGGGATTTGAACTCAGGACCTTTGGAAGAGTAGTTGGTTCTCTTAACTGCTAAGCCATCTCTCCAGCTCCCAGAATAGTATCTCTTTGTACATGTTTTATAGTGTGTATACAAACATGTTTTACACACCTCAGAATGTCTTCATGGGCTCATCTGCTCATAAGAGTGTACTGGGTATTTTCCATCTCAGCTACTATGGAAAGTCTTGTAATGGACTTGAGAATGCAGACACTTCTTTAAGGCAGTGATGTCACTTCCCTTGGATAGATAGCTCAGAGGTGGGATTGATAGATCATAAAGTAGTTTGAGTTTTGTTTGTTTAGGGAGGAGCCTCCATAATGCTGTTCACAGTACCTGGATCAAGTACTACATCCCCCTGCTGAATGCCTGTGTTTCCTCTCCCCCAGACCCCTGAAATGCTTGTCATTAATTATTTTTATTTCTCCACCACAACATAGCTTATGGTGATTATTATCCTTATTTTGCCAGGATAGTGATGTGAAGGTCATTTTCTTTATGTATGTGTTTGATATTTTTATATCTTCTTTAGATGCACGTAGGGCCATTCTAAATCCATTTATTTGATTGTGGGCTTTTGTCTTATTGAATTACACCAGTATATGATAATTTTGGATAGCAACCCCATTGGATAATTGAGTGACAAATGCTTTCTTGTGTTTGGTATTTTGTCTTTCTGTTCTCCTGATTTGTGTCCTCTGCTGGGCACAAACTGATTTGATGTAATCTCACCTGTTTGTTTTTAGATCTGCTGCCTGTGCTTTTTTAATCCAATCAGGGGAATTTTTGAGACTAATGTCAAAAAGATTTTCCTGTGTGTTCTTCTAGAATTTTTGTAGCCTGGGATATGAGGTTTAAGTCTTCACTCCTTCTTGGACTGAGTTTTGTGTCCAGTGAGTTAATAGTCCAATTCCATTCTTTTGCATATGGACATAGATTTCCTGATGCCAATTATTGAACATTTTATTTATCATTGTGTGAACTAAGAGCTTTTGAAGAGGATAAAGCAATTGTACATGTGTGGGCTTACTTCTGGGCTCTTGATCCTGTTCCCTTGGTTGTTGCATCTCTTCTTAAGCTGCCTTTTAAACACCACCCTGTTTGGATGATGCCATGTCTCCATGAAATATAAAGCATGATGCCTCCATGATGATGTATCTTTTGTGACTCAATACAAATCTTAAGGTCACACTCCTAGGGAAATACCCTAAGAGTCTTAAAAGATATTGCCTTGAACGTGTAGTTCACTTTGAATAGTATGGGTATTCATTGAAAATTATTACTTCCATTTTATAAAAATGAGATATCTTTCAATTTGTTTTTCATCTTCTATTTCTCTCATCAATGTTTCTTAGCTTTCAGATACAGGCATCTTACCTCCTTAAATTTACTACTAAATTTCTTATTGTCTTTGATACTGTTTTACATGGGACTATGACATTCTACATAGATGAACCTATGACCTGCAAACTGATTTTTACTTCTTCATCTTTGACCTAAGTATTTCTGCCTTTTTTCTTATCAAATTGCTCCTCATTCTTACAACTAGAGCCATGTTGAATGGAAGGGGCATTTCTGGACATCTTTTCACTGTCTGTGACATAGAATGAGAGTTTACCTTTTCACTTTTCAGAATGACATCAGCTTGTACTTATGATATATGGACTTCAGCATCATGTGGATGGTACATTCCTTTAACATCTAATTGTTGCAGAGTTCTTTTTTATCAGAAAGTAATATTGCATTCTGTCAAATGCCTTTTCAGTACCTTCTCAGATGCTCAAATACTTTCTCCCCTTACTCTGCTAATGTGGTGTTACTTTATGTATGCTGAAGCATCCCAACATGCCAGGGTGAACTTCACACCTGTGAATGACCCTTTATGTATTATTGAATTCACTTTGTGAGAATGTTTCTGTGGACTGTTCTCATCAGGGATACTTGTCTGTGGTTTTCTTTCCCAGTAGTACTCTTGGCTGACTTTAATAAAGTAACATTAATTTCATAAATGAATGTGAGTGAATCCTTTCTCCTTTGATTTCCCCCAAATATTCAAAATTACCCATGACACTGAAAAGATAAATATATGTTTAAATTAATATAACATTTAAAATAATTATTTAAATCACCTCAGTTCATTCCTGTCATCTCAGCACTCTGGAGGCTTAAGCAGAAGGATTGGAAGTTTGAGGCCAACATGGGCTACATAGCCAGTTTGAACCAGCCCTAGATGACAAAGTGAAACCTTATCTAGAAAAAGCAAATAAATAAGTACCTTAATTTTAATTTAATTTTTCAAAGATTTAGATAAGCTAAGAAATACTTTATACAAACAATGTCAACTATAGATTGCATTTATATGCAATGCCTGCAAGTTGATTGTGCCAAGAATCAATGTTATATTTCACAGGTGTTGCTACATTGCACCAATGCAATTAATATGAGTCTTCTTTGCTTGCTGTAGTCCAGGCTAACCTGAAACCCACAACAATCCTCGAGCCTCAGTTTCCCAAAGGCATGAGCCACCACACCTGGCTTGAATGTTTAACATCATAAAACATGCCTTGCTCACCATGAACAACTAACTACTGCCTATCTCCAAAATCACAAACAAAGACACAATGGAAAGGAAGTTAAAAGACTTCCTCTGACCTCCCAGGCAGAGAAGCCATCCCTGAACAGTACACACAGCTCCACCATCATCTGTTCCCAACCCTTAACTATTCTAGGGCTAACCACCTACCTTCCTTTTTACCAATCCATCCCTCCGAGGCCACATTTACCAAGCTCTAAAACCAGGTCACTCATGTATTGGCAGACTTAACTTATTGTGGATTCAGATTTCTAGCCACACATATCCTGCCTATTCCTGAACCTCTCTCTCTCTCTTTGCAAAAACCTGTTAGCTGGTACTCCAGCTCCTGTTTCTTTAGAAGAGCTACCTAATTGGCTCCCTAGGTGGCCTCTCTCTGCTCTCACAGCTTCTGCACAGTATGTTTTCTCTCCTCAAGTGTTAGCTGGGGCTCCAGGCTGGCCTTAGCAGCTAATAGCAGCCATTAAAGAAGTACCAGAGGCGCCCATGTTTCCAGCGCCTGACCAGGTACAGAGCCTTTATTAAAATAAGAACTGTAAATAATGATGAATCAGGTAACATTGGGCTGGAAAAGCCTTTGTCTTCATGTTGGTTGGTGGCGTTTTTTGTTGTTGTTGTTGTTGGTTTTTGTTTTGTTTTGGGTTTTGTTTTTTAGGTGTGTGGGGGGCTTGGTTTTATTTTTTGTTTTGTTTTGTTTGTTTGCCAATAGTTTTAAAGTTTAATCGTGGGCACTTTTAAGCAGGACTTGCCAACTTCTCATAGTAGATACTTGATGCAATTCACACATTTATATTGCCAGGCTAGCCCCCTGTGTAAACAATAATGCCTTGTTTTTAGAGTAAGAAAGAGGTAGCTTTGAATTCTTTACTCTCTTACCGCCTGTGTACTATTGTCCAAGTTATATGACCCCTGGGTGTGCCCTTTTAGATCTCAGCTTCTTTCCTCTTGCAGGATGGATAGCAAAGCATGTACAACACTTTGTCATGAATACATCAGCAAGCTGTGGTTAGCAGAATACTTGCACATAGCAGAAGTCATGCTCAATAGCATGTTCTGGGCCCTATTTCTGGATTCTCTAGCCACATTCTCAAATCCATCAATGGAGCTGTGATGGCTCAGTCTGGAAGCTTTATCTCTTGGTTACGAATGGGGCTTCTCTGCTTTCTTTAGGATGAAACAATTAAGGACTCTGGGGAGAGACTGCAACCAGGAACCTAAATCAAGAGGATGCAATAAATGACTTCTTGTATTATGTAGACATCATGGGCACTCCTAGATACTACCTGGCTGTCCTTTCTACTTTTCGTACACCATTTAAGCAGTTCCATAACACAGTTTTATTTTGGAGATTCCTAATTATATTACTCAAGGCACCTACTGTCAATGAGCTTGCCTGTGGGGGAGAGCAAGAAGAGTTAATTGTGTATTCTTATATTCCAAGAGCATTCTGGGTGTCTGATGGTCTTGGTCCTGCAGGGCATGCCCAGGTATAAGATGCAGTCCATGCCCTTGAGGAACCTAAAGACTCACAGTCGAGACATAATAAATATGTGGGAAACAATTAAACCAGAAGAATATGAACCAGATGATGATCATTTAAGGGAATGGATGCTGTGGGAGAGCTCTGTAATAAAAATCTACCTGTAATTATTTTTAAATGTTTTATTATAAATAAAACAGATAATAAAATGTATCCCTGTCCTAGGAAATAATATGAGCAGAGCTTGGGTGACTTGGCCAAGTTGGCAAAAGGCTGATCTAGCTGGAACAAACACCCCATATAGAAGAGGAGTTCCATATCTATAGACACAATCAAGCACTAAATGATGGTTAGAAGCCACAAGGGTTTTTCGGCCCTTGGCTTTTTTTTCTACTTGGGACAATCTGTCTTATACTCGTCTAACAAAGCATTTCAAGCACCAGGAGAAAAACCTTGCCCTTCCACTTGAAAGCTTCCAATGTCTCCCTACTGCCAGTTGGATCCCATTGTTCAGAGAACCCAGACTCCCCTGTGGTACCTTCCTAGATCAGATCAAGCCCAGTGAGTGGGACTGAAGGTTGGGTAAAGGCAACATAGAAAACTTGGTCTGGATCTTAGGTCAGTCACCAGCCAACTGTATCAACTCTTAAAGAGCATAGCTCAACTATCTTCTGCTTTCCGTCTGTAACTCTAAGAATGTGGCTGTGTGTGTGTGTGTGTGTGTGTGTGTGTGTGTTGCAATATCTCAATTTATTAAGAGGATTTAACATACTCCCAGCACCTAATAAAATCTCAACTAATGTTATCTATTTATAGAGGAATAAAGATGTTGACTAATGGTTCAAACAGTGTTTACTGTTATGCCAGTTCTTACCACACAGTTAATACAGAGGATATATTTAGCCTATGTGTGGATGGGAAGTAGAGGGAGCTCTAAATGTTAGTGGTTTATGACCATATCATGTTCAAACCCCATGCTAACAAACAATCAAAGGGGAGAGATCTAACTAGATAGGAGGAATGACAAATCAACACAGCCTGGAACTTACTATGCTAGTATCCATCCCTCTGGAAAGAAAAACCTCAGTAGCATTCTCTAGATCCTGTGGCATACAAACTCCTACCAAAGCCAATGGAAAATTTCCCTGAGATATCCTGAGCTCAGAATTGAAATTCTAACCTTGGATGTCATGAGCTGGTAGGATTTTCCAACTTCCCTACAGAAAATGGAAAGTCCAAATCAGAGGTTAAAATAAAAGATTGCAGGATGAGAAGTACATAGAGCCTGGTCCTAAAGAATCCCCAGGGACTGAGTGACTTAACTCAACCCTCAAGGGATGAGGAGAGAGACCAGGCTTAAGAACATGAGTGCAGCAGGCAGGCAGGTAGGCAGCTAGCGACTTCGGTTTTGCCCTGCCTGCATACCGGTTCATATTGGTTGCATGATCTTGACTAGGTCTACAAGCCTCTTTAATTCTCATGTCTTTATCTCCAAAGTGGCAGTGAGCGAAGCTAATGATGCATACTTATACATGTATTCAGAGTCACATGAGATGTTTTCAGAGTCACCGAGTGGCAGGCATCGTGAGTGGTACATATAATCCCAGCACTGAGGGGACAGAGACAAGGGACTCATACGTACAACTACAGCCTGGGTTCCATAGTTAGACAATGATGCCTTGTCTCAAAAAGCCAGGAAGGGAAGAAACAGGAAGGGGAAGATGGAAAGACAAGGGGAGGGGGAGGGAAGGGAAAAAATGAAGAGAAGGAAAGGGGAGGGGAGAGGAGGGGAGGGTGGAGGGAGGAGACACAAAGCAAAGTAAGGCACCAAGGAAAAGAAATCAGCCAAGAGACTCTGGGAAAAATGTCTCTGGGTGGCAAATACTTTTACTTTAGAACTTAAGAAGATAGCTGCCTGTGGTTTGGTGGGTTAGCAACTTAGACTGAGCTGAGAGAAATGGCTCCTTTGTTTATCAAAGCTTCTAAGGGCTCATTTTCCTGTTTGTAGTCAGGACTGTTGAGGGAAGTAGACACTTGTCTCTGGTCAACCTGCAAGCTAGCCTAGGCAATAAAATTCAGGTTGCAGAGATATAAGGACTAGCACATGCACATGCACAAGCATTGGTTAATTTCATGAGACCCGTGAAGCCTCACATTTTCTGGTCCTGTTAACCAAAGCCAGTGACACATGTCTCAACCTAATAGAATGGACCCACAATATTTCAATGGTCATTACTAATGTAATGTGTTTGTTCTCACAAACAAATCCACCACAGTGTAAGAACAAGCAACTGGTGAAAGAGAAAAATCTGTGAAGGAAAAGAAAACCCGTGGAAAGGTGTCTAACCTTTGTAGTAATGGCAAAGGTGGAAATGAACATGAGATGTCATTGTGTTGGTCATTTAGGAGTCTGATAAACTGAGGGAACCAAATGGAAGGGAAGAAATGAGGGAGCAGCTGTAATATGGACAGATGACAACAAATTCACAGCCTTCAGTAATCAAAATTCAATTAGGTCGCCATGGTAAATCAACATGAGAATCATAACTCAGACCACAGTGAAGTGAGGTTCCGTACACTGGGGCACTTCCTTTTCAAGAACATACAATAGATACAACAGAATTATGTAACACAACACAGAGGGAAATATAATAGTATTTACCTCTCAGTAGGAGTTATGATGTACAAAGAATTAGAAATAAAAGGGGGCTCATAGTTTTGTAAATATTTAATTTCTCAAAAAGTATGAAATGAGTATAGAAAAAATAGCATGGCCTTAAATTCATAAGGTGGGTTCACCATGGTCCTTTTAATCCTCAGAATATGGAAGCTGTTCTGTGTCTCAGCCCACATGGTGCCATGATAGCAGAACACAGAAACTATAATTATCATGGAGAGTGCTTTTCATGGCTCTCCAGGCTGGGACATCCAATAATAGGGTGCCAACTTCTGGCAAGGGTCTCCTGGCTGCATTATTCCCAGGCCAAAACAAGAGGAAAGCTGACAGAGGACTCAACTCCCTTAGTATAGCCACACCCCTCCTACTAAACTTCACTCTCCACTGTGATCTTAAGCCCTTTCTGAAGGCACAGCCCTCATGACCCAGTCACTACTCAAGAGCCCTCTGTCTCCAGGCCCTCCAGGCATTGGGAATTAAGTTCATAACATCAAGGCATAGTGATGTGTTTGAAATATTTTATAGCTAAAATGACATTTAAAGGAATAGTAAGAACGCCTTACTGTGAGCAAAGGTGAGAAAGGTATGGAAATTCAGACAGGCGGGTGGCCACAATCCCTTCTACTGTATCAGGTTCTGTCTGTCGGGGCACATGTTAGAGAGAGGAAACAGTGGTTCAGCTGACCAAACCACTGGACCTGTGCTGTCACACTCCAGAGGACGAGGAGTTGAAAGACTCCTCTAGCTCCTCTAGTTCTCAGAGGCTCACCTTCTATCTCTGTCAACGAACACAATAACTTGGAAGCATGTGGACCACAGATGGGTGGGTGGGGGCGTTTCCACCCAGAGAGGATGAAAAGGCGCAAGCTGAGCTGACTAGATGCTGTGGCTTGAGTGTGAAACGATCCCCAGAGGCTCGTGTTTGAAGATGAGGTCCCCAGCTTGGTACTGGTTTAGAAGGTTGTTGTAACCTTTAGAAAGTGAGACCTCCATAGAGAAAGTGGGTTTACAGGAGGCAGGCCTTGAAGTTCCACAGCAGGAACACCGTGTCTTATCTACTCCTTCTGCTTCCGGTTTCACCCAGAGGCTCAGCGGAACTTCATCCTCCTGTGACCAAGGAGCTTCCTGCGGCCAGACCTTCCGCTTCATAATGTATTCTCTCAAACTGTGAGCCAAAACAATCCCTTCTTCCCTTCCCATAAGCTTCCTTTCCTCAGATATTCTGTCTCAGCAAGGAAAAGAGTAGCTGGTACAATGGAGAAGGATGATGGGACTGCCTTCCCTCTTTCCACCCTGGTCCTGAATCCACAGGGAACCTAGAAGCCTTGTCTGTGGCATCACTGATCCCTTCTTGCCCCCGATATACTCAGAATACACAAGGACAGTGTCATATGCATGTCCACGGCTCCACCAGGCCTTCCCCAAATTCTAGCTTTAGCGTCATCTCCACACAATGAGAGATTGAGCACTCTAGGCTCTATCTGCCAGTACCACAGTGGACTTGGTCCCCTCGGGGCTGAGCTGCAGAAACAGCTATTTTTGCCAGGTTGTCTATTTCACTTCAACCTCCCATCTCCTCTTCTGTAATTATTGCCAGGAAATGTTCACAGCAAACATGCTAGGTTTCAGACAGTCTGTCATGAGAGAGAAAGAGACAAGTGCTTCCTGCTTACCTCTGGGAGACTGAAGTCTGACTGAAGGAGGCTCCTGGAGGTTTTTTTCTGGCCACTGGCTGTGTGCAGAGTTGCAGTGGTCTGCCTCTCCTGAGAGCTACCCAGAGACCAGTGATCTAACCTGAGAGCAAGGGGCTGGCCAACCTAGACAGCGCTCTAACATGTCTTCACTGAGCTTTTATGCGTCCTAAATGATTGCTGCGTATTTATTAATCATGAAAATGTTTAAGATGACAATGTGGCCCAGTTATCTCATCATTCAGAGAATATCTCGATCAACACTTTAATGTGCATCCTTTCAGGTGTTTCCCAAAACATACACAAAACTTTTAGGCGTGAAGAGGGAATGTGCTACACTGTGCTATAAACAGGCTGGCTTGTAACTTACACACACACACACACACACACACACACACACACACACACAAAGTCTTATCTGTGAGCCTTACCTATGCTTGGATATGCATGACTGATATTCTCCTCCCTTTATAAAAATCAGTTACATATTCCTTCACAGATCCTTTTTAAACACAATGTCAGGCATTATTTTAACCACTGGGAAACACAATGTTAAAGAAAACAAAGCTTTGTTCCCTCCTGAGACTTCATATTCTAGCAGAGAGAAGGAAACATACAAACAGATGTGTATCAAATGATGAGGTCTAAAAGATACACGCTGTGAAAGAAAACAAGCCAGGTTTGAAGAGAGACGGTGACAGGGTGCTGTTTTAGGTTGTGTAGCTATGGAAGGCTTCTCCCAGCAAGAAGCAATTTTGTGTCAGTGATCTATTGCTGCGTAACAAAATTCCCTTACTGGATTTTTAAAGCAGTAGTTTGCTACCTTATAGTTTTTGTAGGCCAGGGACCCGAGTGACCTAACTGTGTCTTCTGGGACTGAGCTTGCAGGGGAACACCAAGTAGCCTGTAACACCTAATATAGTGCTTGGTGTGAGTGCGTGCCCCTGGCACACACCACCACCACCACCACCACCACCACCACAGACGCACACATGCACACAAACACAACACACACACACACACACACACATACACACACACACATACACACACACATACACACACATTTTTGATAAGTATTTGTAAAATATTTGTGTGTATATCACACATAGAAATTCCCACCTGAATGAATGACTTGAATGTGTGGTCTTAATAAGGAGAGGCTTAACTGGCAACTGTTCTCTTGTGTACAGTTGGGAATCCTTGAAGGATTTCGCAAAGATTAAATAACATACAGTGATGTTTTAAGAAGGAATTTAAGGAATAAGTACATTTGCAAATATGATTTTGCTCTTGAAACCTGCAGCTTTTCCCCAGTCCACAGACAGGCAAGTGGCCAGGACACATTTAGAAGCATATTTTATGCTGCCTGCACTCAAGCTCTACAAAGACATCCTCCTGCGCCCCCTCCCTGCCCCCAGTGGCCCAACATGGGACGATCCTCCACAGAGATGAACATATGACCCCGCTCACTGTTTCTGTCTCAGACACTCTCTCAGGCATGCACAGTGGCTCAGAACAGAAACAGACAACCATAACCTATAGGCCACATATAGCTCCCAGATATATTTTGCTTCCTAGCCATAGTATTTTCTAAAAGTGAATTAGAGCCACAGATATCTTGTGAAATGTGAGGTCTGGCCATGGGGCCAGCACTCCTGTGGTGGCAGCCTTCTGTCTGAATCATTGGAGCAGCAGTTCCCTGTGGCTTTATTTCCAGACCCCCATGGTCTTTGCCTGCTTGTTTCATTGTTTATGTTGACTGGGCACTGAGCCACAAACATTTCCAATCCTAATGTTAAGAGCATCATCCCATGTGTACATTGGTCTAGCCTTATACCAGTGGATACTTCCACCCCAAATAAACCCTCCAAGGCAAAGAACAACTATTCTGTATTAGCTGGAGAAACAGGTTAAGGAGGAGTGGTTTATTTAGGCTCATATTCTGAGGGAACAGTCAAACGGTGGAAAGGCTGCAGCATCATAAGTGGGAAGTGGCTGGTCACCTTGCATCTGCACCCAGGAAACAGCTGACAGGAATTTAAAGGAGGCTGCAAAACCTCAGGGCCCATCTCACAGGATCCATTTCCTTCAGTGAGGCTTCACCTCTATCCAGAAAGTACCAAATGCTTATCAGACACAATAGCCTATAGGAAAGTGCATCCCAACTTAATTACACTGTGGCATGTTTCTTAAGTAATGCTTTACATTAGCTATGTCTGGGCATTGCACACTTGTACTCTCTGATTCTGTTGTATGTGTTTGGCTACCACTTTTGTTTCAAGGCACACCTCCATGAATACCTAATGAAAAATGTTTTTGGGGTATAGAGTTTGAAAAGGTCTATTAGACTCTAGAGTCTTAAAGTTTAGAAGATGACCCGGAGCTTGTGGAGGGATCTCTTAAAAATAAGAACAATATTGCCTTCTTTTAGTCACTCATATGGAGAGAAATGACACAAACATCCCTTGTATAGGGTACAAAAGAGGAAGCTGGGGAAGAGGAGACCCTTGGCTCTCGCCCAGGATCCTAGAAATAGACTCCAGGACGGCGAGTACATGAAGAAAGCTTGTTTGGGCAAGCACTGAGGAATGTGAACAGCTCAGATGAAGTCGGTTTTCAACCAAACATGAACCATATATAATTTGTCTCCTACTAAACTGTAAACTCTTTGAGGTAAAAATTTAGGTCTCACTGACTTTTGAATCACAAATAACCACTGAATAGTTAGTTGTGTATGAAAGAATGGATGGACAGAGATGGGATGCAGATGGGTGGTGGATGGATAGATGGATAAGTAGACAGATGTGTGGTGGATGGATGGATAGATGGATAGATGGATGGATAATGGATGGATAGACAGAGGGATGGATGTATAGATGGATGAATGGAAAAATGAAAGGGTAGATAAATGGTAGGTGGTGGACAGGTGCTTATGTATTCAGAGGTATAGATGAAGAAACAGAAGGTAGCAGATATTAAGGTGATGTGAGTATTTGACCTCGTTTTTGCCTCTGTACATCCTAATTCATTTATAAAAAGAGGAAGATTTGTCTAGGAGGAACTGAAGTCTATTTTCTTAATTGATTACTGGGCACTAGAGGCAGTGGGGAGTCACTGAATCCCCTTTCAAGTTTGTTACCATGTTAGTGCATTCAAAGAAAATTGTGTGTGAGTCCCATATGAACTTACGGAGATAGTACTCCTCCCGCCCCCCTCCCCAAACCCTGACAGCTGCTGGATTGCAAATGCTATATCACACAGAAGACTTCTTGATCCTCAGATAGTTGCTAACAAAACAATATGTTGATCGGTTCCAAGAAACTAAATCAGAGGCAATCAGATTTGGCAGCTGCTTGGCTCATGAAAGGTGACACCCAATTAGAAACTATGATCAACCCCAAACAGTATGCATTTCCAACATCCCACAGAATTTACAGCTGCAATCATGGATCTGACAGCCATGGCTCCCACTAGGAGATACAAACTCCTCCAGAAGCAGCAATAATAGCATCTCACTGTTGTGTATGCTGCATTTTATACAAGTAGTCACAATGACTCCTTGAGCCAGGACGGAAAATGTTTCTAGCCCCTCTTTGAGATTTCATAGAGAAAAGACTATTCCAGAATAACATGTCAATAAGTCTGAGAAGAAGCAAGTTTCACAAAGAAATCCAAGGTTTGACTTCTCATCTATAATCCTCTGGCTATTACGTGACCTCATTTGTCCTTTAGTCTCTTGGTCTACAAAGAAAAATTATCTGGTATATAGCCAGGTTATTAATAATCTACACATGTGACATCATCATAGCCAGTTTTATCATTTTAGTGCAATTTCTGGTTGGGGCATTACTATTAATGCCTAATCTAAGTTATTTCTACAGATTTTTATCTTAGTCTCATTTATCCCATTCTCCTTTATTTGCTATATTTTAGGAAGAGGGCTAAGTTTGATTTTTGAAAGAACATTATGGTACCATAAAAACTCCTCCAGCTGATTGTGTAATAAAGAGAATATGAGTCCCTAGAAGTGTATTCCTTTGTGTCAATACAGACACATCAAGAACAAGTCACATTAGACATGATTATTGGTGTTACAACCTAAGGAGACACATAAGTGCACTGTCTGCTCATTCAAGTAAGGACTTTGGTGGAGTTTCCTATAATGTTCTAAATAGATGACAGAGATACAGACCTCATGATAATGTCATTAAGTGGATTTTTATGACTGGTTGAGTAAATTTAGAGATGATGATTAATGGTTATATGATCTAGAAGTTATCCTATACAATGAAGAATTTTTTACCACAGCCTTATACTTTGTGCATATGTGTTCATGTGTGTATGTGAATTCACATGCACATATGTGCACATGCATGCACATGCATTATGGTTCATAGATCACTATCAAGTGTCTTCTTCAATCATTTCCCACCTTACTTTTTGAGACAGGGTCTCTCTCTAAGCCTGGAGTGCTCCAATTTGGCTGGCCTGGCTGGCCAGTGAGTGCATGGATTCTCTCTCTCTCTCTCTCTCTCTCTCTCTCTCTCTCTCTCTCTCTCTCTCTCTCTCTCTCTCTCTCTCTCAGCTTCCCCTTGCTTCCATTCCCAGATTCTTAGGTGGGCCCTTGGGATCCAAACCCAGGTCATCAGCAATGTGCAGCATACACTTTATTGACTAAACAGTCTCTCTAGCACTTTCTGTGCATGCAGCCTACCTCAAAGCTAAGAGGAAAAACTAAGGAGTCAAATGGAAGAATCATTTGCCACAAGCAGTCTTGAGTATTGGCTCATCCTGACCAGATAGATAATGCGGTCTAGTTAGAGGGATCAAGGGTACAAGTAGACCTGTAGAGCACAAACAAGATAAGGCATGTCTTGAGAGAAATTCAGTAGGGAAAGACCCCAGGCTGTGGTGAGATGTTAGCTCAGCTTCCCTCAGTAGTAAGGAACAGTGACCAAAGAGTTACATTAGCTACTTTCCAGTGGAATCCATTCTTTCTTTTTGTGCATGTGGTGCTAAAGAAAGTACTTGGCCATTCGGAAAGGGGCATAGGCAGAGGAAGAAAACAAAGAAGGAGCTGAGACCATCTGTGTTAATTATATTACAGATGATGGCACAAGAGGTATCCGATGAGCATTGTCTCTAGATATCTGAACATCACAAAAGAGGAAATCATATTTAGTCATATGATAATCTGACAAAATGTTAACATTGACTCATTGTGTTCATTTTTATTTAACAACTCCATTCTGTGAGGGCTCCTCTTGATTGGGATTTTCTAGGAAAGAAACAGAATTTCCCACCCTCCTGGAGAGATCTTATATTCATCTACTGGCTCGTTTAGTGAATGTATTGAGAGTCTAGGCATGTTCAGCTCTGAGCTCAGTTCTAAGACTTGAGTGGCAAGCTAAGCACATAGAGTCTCGTAAGCAAGCAAAGAACTAAGCCATCACAGTAGGAAAAAAGTGAGAGTAGGAAACAGAGGTTTATGACAGAAGATAATGATGGAGGAGGGGTTATGATTAAATAACATTTTCAGGAAAGAAGGAAATAGTAAACCAAAACCTACAAACTTACAAGTCAGCCACAGTATCTCCTAGCTACCTGCCACATTTCCACTTCTTTGTTTCATTTAAGGACACAATGTACCCAGCAACAATTTTGTTTGGCCAGAACTGTACCACCCTAATGTGTCTTCCTAAAGCGCACATAGTCCAGGCTTCTTGGGCTCAAGGGGTAGTCAGTGTGACAATGTTCTGTGAAGTGGACATTTCTGGTTGTGTCATGTGATGTTTTGATGACGCAGACCTATTAGCTGATGCATGATGTAAGTAGGACCCAGCAGACAGTGATGGGGAGCTTGTATTGCTAGCCATGCAATGCTTTTTTGGTCCTGTTTTTTGCAGGTCTTTATTTCATAGAGAGAGGCACCACAGAGAACTTCTGGCATTTTGGCTAAGTCTGACCACTTCCTCAGACTTGTACCAATTTGGTGGAGGCCTGCCTGGCTATTTCTGCTGGATCGTACCACTGCAGCTGATTCATGTTTGGTGACACTTTTGAACTGGACTGTTGGTATCCTGACAATGAAGACTGGAATCACCTCCAAGGAACTACTTCTAAACAGGTCCCTATCCCTTTGTCCTATTCAGCATCTTTTCTCCTCTACCTTTGGACAGCAAGCTAGAAGGAGATTGAAGCACTGGAGAACCCTGGTTAAAGTAGGTTTTGAAATATTTAAGCCTACAGTTCCGGCCAATGACATGTACATTGTGAATTGTACATGTAACAGGAATTAATTAAAAAATGACCCAACACGGTCCTGTGCCCACCATAACTGCAGGACAACCAATCAGCCCCCTCAACATGGTTCTTGGCCACCGCAGCAGCTGTGTTAATCTCAGGTCTATGGCAGAGATTGTGATCTAACTCTTTGACGACTCTCAAGCCACACTCTCGCGAATCTGCTCACTGCCTTGGACTCTCTAGAGCTGTCTTGGCCACTCCTGGCATCTCTCTTGCCTCTCTTGACACTCACCAGGTCTCAACAGGGTCTCACTCAGTGTGGCTCTCACTGTCACCACTGAGCCAGTCTCTTTCAGCTAGCTTTCTCAGCATCTCAGCTGCATTCTCCCTCTGCCATTGCTGGACCCACATTTCACATGTCAAACTACCCACAGGCTGCCAATTCCTATGGTTCCCCAACCGCCGTGCCCCAAATTACCCAGTAGAACAGATTCTCAACACTCAATTAATTTGGCAATTATATGTTTAATATATGTTTAAATATATGTTTAAATATATTTAAAACACAAGTTCAAGATGCCAATACAGTTATAACAAAGCCAATCCATTTAGTAAAAGTTCTATCCCAGTATTCTAACCTTTGAATAAATTGTGTGCTGCCATAGCTCTGACCTCTAGCACCTCTCCTCCCAAGTGCTTCTTCTGCCACACCTCACCCCATCCCCCATGTGCTCATGAGTCTCCTCTTTCTCCCTCCCCCCAGCTCCTCCTCTCTCCCCTCCAATCACTGGTCTCTCACTGCCTCAATGTGATTGGATAGGAAATATCTTGCAACTTGTGATTTAAGAGAAATCATTACTTCCCTAATATAAAGACTCCCCTCTCCCTCGAGTGTGTGTGTGTGTGTGTGTGTGTGTGTGTGTGCAGATGTGCTTGTGTGCATGTATGATCGGCAGTTGACTTTAACATCAGATGTCTTCTCTGACTTTTTTTTCAATAAGAGTCTCTCATGGAACCTGGAACTTGCTGTTTCAGTTAGACAGGATGACCAGAGAGCTTCCCAACTCACCTGGTCTAGTTTTCTGTTGCCTGTGATAAAACAATCCGACCAAATACAACTTTAGAGGAAAGGGTTTATGTGACTTATACTTCTAGACCACACAGTCCATCACTGAGAGCAGTCAGGCCAGGAAGTCAAAACAGGAACCAATTCCTAAGGGCGAGAACCATGGTGGATAACTTGTGTGGGGTCTGCTTTACACATTGCTGCTGGGGTGCTGGGCTCCTGGGATGCCAACATGGCACTCAGGGGAGGCAAAATGCAATCTAAGATAGAGGTCCCAGCCCGTGTTTCTCTGGGTAGAGGCTTTGGTTCTCAAAATCCTGTGCACCCAGATGCCACTGGGAACTGATAAAGTTGGGGGGGCAACCTCCTGTGTACCCAGACACTGCTGGAGACCATGAGGACCTGGGAACAAGGACCCCAGGCCTGCAATGAGCCAGGATGGTGTGGGGGAGCTGAGAGAGAGGCTCTCTATGGGAGACTTAGGCACTGTTCTGTATGATGAAGGCCTCCTCCAACCCCCGTGGTGGTCCATGATGAAGGAGTCAGTCCTGCTTGTCCAAAGTGTTTTATTTATGGTGGACAAAGATGATAGGATTTACTCAGGGTGAAGTAGAGATTAAATACCTTTTGCAGGAATGGATGCTCATTGGGTTAACACTTGGGACCCCTGACTAACACATTAGAATGGAGAACTCTAGGCTCTATGCTAAATGAATGCTTGTCATGGTCCGTTTAGAGGAGTGTCCTGGTCACATGCTCCACAACATGAATCTGGTTGGGCGCTAGTTGAAACTCCTGCTGTTCTCAATTATGAGTGTTACTGGGGTTCTGACCTTGGCTACTACCTTACCAGTTCTTCTGTCTTGCTGCTGCATTGTCCACTGCACTGCACTTGTTCACCAGTTTATGGTTAGCTAAGTTTATTCTACAGTCCAGAACCTCCTTCCAGAGAAGTGGCACTGCCCACAGCAGATAAAATCCTACCACATCCATCAATAATCTAGGCAATCCCTCACAGACATGCCATGGGCCAGTCCAATCTAGACAATTCCTCAATCAAGACTTACCCCACAGATTTCTCTAGGCTTTATCAAGTTGCTAATTAAAAGTATCTAGGATACTGCCTATCTCCAGTCCCTCACCCAGCCCTGACATTATAGATCCATGATGTCATACCTGTCCTTTGTGAGATCACTGGAGGTCCGAGCTGAGGTGCTCATGGTTTGCACAGTAAGTACCTTATCTACTGAGCAATCTTCTCCGCACCAGGACTGTCTTTCAGTGCCTTCTCTGAAGTCCATTTTTCTTGCAAAATGGATAAATAAGATGGCTGGGATCATGGCAGCTTTCTTGCAACCATGAAAGAAAACCAAAGGCAGTGTTAAGGACCTCATCCCCCTTGTTTTGAGGCAATGATGAAGTAGACCCTTCATAGACTTCTAACCAGATAACCAAAGTATAAACTAGTATATATGCAAGTCACAATTGTTAGGATAGTTTATTATTCATAGTCAAATGAAGTCCTTCATTGATTTCCCAGCCAAGCAAAGCCTACAGGAAAAAAGCATTAGAGGCTGAAGAAATCTTCTCTCTGAAGACCTGAAGGCTGCACAATTTGGTTTGCTTATGACTAGAACAGCAGGTATGGTGGGAGTGTGGCAGGCACAGAGCAAAATGGGGACCAAAGGTTAGAGACATAGGAGGGCAAGAGCAGCCAAAACTTTACAAGTTGGGCCAAGAGTGTGATTTTTATTATAGAGGTGAACAGACAACATTGGATGGCCACTGAATGTTCTACGGTGATCACCTGTTTGCCAAGGGATTGAGGAGGGGCTTAGCAGTGGCAGGAGTGGAAGCAGGGAGGCGAGCTGGAGCCACCACAGTTACCCTGGAGAGAGGAAACATTGACTCGGACTGGGGCAAAGGCAGCTGTGGAGGGGAAATGGCACTGAGATGGCAGTCAGGGAATAAGTAAGCAAACGTAAGTGATAGCAGGTTGTGCATGAAGAATGCCACCAGCTCTTGTTAATCACAGGAATCAAGCTACTTATTGCCTCAGGCCAGGTCAGTGCAATAGTATTAGCTGTAGCATCTCACATGTGTGGCTTCAATGTTTTACAGATATTGTCGCATTAATCCCCATAATAGCACATAAGGGAGACACTGTTATTATCTTCATCTTACAAATGAGCAAACCGAGTCATAATCAGATTAGATAGCTTGCTCAAGGACAATGCTGCTAGGAAGCTAGTGGGACAAGTTGGAAGCCAGAGGCTGCCTGGTTCTCTGACTGAAGCCATTGCAGATTCAGAGACCATTCTTGGACTATTTTCTATTCTATAGAAGTTTGTTATAACACATAAAAAATTTCCAGCACTATTGCCCATACTTGAGCATATTTATTGAGCTTGTTGTAGATATCAATCTTCTTACATTTCATTTATTCTACAAATAATTGAAGATCAGGGAGGTCACAGGGCTCACACTGAATATCTAGCTAACCATTGTGCTTCAGTGTCTCTTCCAGAGGAGTCTGTTCCTCAGGATAGACTGAAGGAACCTTACCTACCCTGCACAACCTGCCATTTCAATAGAGGGAGGACCCTAAGAACCCCTGCTGCTTAGACTCAAAGCTATCTGCCAGCTTATACCTTGGGACTAAGTGGTGACAAGAACATTGGGATTGGCAGATTATTTTGGCCAAATGTAAAGTCACTAAATGAAAATCTCAATAAGCACTCAATACAGCAACACGGATTCAGTTCTTAAATCAGTTCTACCTCCCTCTAGGTCTCCTCTCTTATACCTCACAGAGCATGTCCTCTTAGAGGCTAACGCTAATGGCCTTGGCTAAAAAAAGGCCCCCTCTCTCTGACACTCACAATTCTGTCATTTCACTTATCAGTCCAAAACGGTATCAATTATTTATCATTTATTCGTGTGCTGTCTGTCTTTGTCCCTGGGATATAAGTTCCATGTCTCCAGTTCCTGGTTGGCTGGCACACAGTAGGCATTCAATAAATATTTAATGAAAGAATGATTAGGCACTATTTACTTGATTTCAGTTTTCATTGGCATCTGGGAAAAACCTTCACAGCCCTAAGCACAGACACAGGTCTCTCTTCAACTGAAGCATAATCGGGAGTTGGCAGAACCGGGACAAATATCTAACCTGAGAAGATGACGACGGAAAATAGCAGTGAGATTAGTGCAGTGAGCCAGTGCTGGTGATTTTAGAAGGAACCCCTCAAATTGTGGTTGTCCTTCTATTCTCGTGGGAGAATGAGTCACAGCATGACGGACTGCAGAAGCAACTAAGTTTAAGAAATAGCAGAAGATATAAGAAAAGGAAGGGTTCTGGGAAGGGCCCCAGGATAGGCCAATGAGGAGAACAGCAAGTCCAGGGATGAGGCTGCTAGCCTCAGACAGTGACGGCAGAAGACACCTAAAGAAGGTGCCCAGTCTTCATTACCCTGCCCATCTGGTCAGCAGGCGTGCTGGTGCCCCCTGCCCAGAGGGACAGCACCAGGGGAAATGTCATGTATGGCTAGTTCTTTGGGGGCACTTGGGGCCCACTGGGTAACAGTTCTATTTCTCTTATAGAAATAAAAATAAATAAGCAAGAGAAGCAATCTGGAGTCTCCCCGATACAGATGAGGGAATCATCAGCTGCTCAGTTTTGTCTTCCTAGAAAGGGCAGATGCCAAACATGATCTTCCCCTGTTCTACTGGTACATTTTTTTTTTCCTTTTTGCAGGCTGGCTTTTCCTGGCTGCCTTTTGAATACCTCGAGCAGAACACCCCTGTCTTGTTAATGACTTCAAAGATACCAGGTCCACTGTGCAGCGAGTGATAAAAATGTACACAGCATGTGTTGGATAAATTAATAAACTCTCTGGAGCCTACGAGTCCTCAGGCCCAGCAGCACCGTAATGAAATGTTATTCTGAAGTGGAGGAGGTGGGAAGGAGAAGGGGAGCAGTATTTAATATATGCAAATTAACTAGTATGCAAATTGCCACTAAGTTAAAAATAACGGACTGCGAGAGGAGCCCATTTTTTAAGCAGCTTGTTTATTCATTAGCCTAATTTCCATTATCAATCCTTCTGTTTTCTTCTTTATTAAGTACTCACATTTGGGGAAGTTTGCTTCCTACAAATTGTGTTTTGCTCCAAAAACCCATAACAATGCTTAAAACAATCACCATATATTAGCTTTTCTCTGTCTCCTTGATTTTGCCCTTAGCTAGCATCCTTTCATTTCTTCCTGTTGCTCACAGCACACATCTCCCCGTGTTCTCTACCTCGATTCTCTGGACCTTTTGTTTCATCGCTGAAGGCGGCTCCTACCCAGCGAGGGGCGAAGACAGAAGAAGCCGCTTTCCTTACAAGATCTTATTCCAAGGACCCTTTCTCCCAGCCGCTCACCTGGATAAGGTGGACTCTGCTACACACAAAAAAAAGCAGCCCAGTTTGTGTTGTAGACCACCACCGGCATCCCCTGGCTAAGTAACAGAACAGCCAGAAGACGCTCATCCCAATTCAGGTCTGTATATGGCCTCCTCAGCTTGAGACAGACCTTATACAATGTTAAGACAAATTGGCATCCAAAATCCAACTCTTTTGTCTGAAGAAGCCGAGCCTCCACCTCGCTATGTGCAAGCTCTGGTGCCCCCTGGAGGCCAAGAACTGAACAGAACGTGGAGATGGTCCTCGCGGATGCTGGAGGAGGAAGGCAGAAGGAGGTTCACACAAAGCCTTTGGCTGAAGCTTTCAGAAAGCAGACTCCTTGAAAGAGGGGGCGCCTGTGAGCAGCTGGGGGGAGGGGGGCCTACCGGTTTAGCCTTGCTGAGGCTGCAAGGCTGGAAGGTTAGTTATTGTTTCAGCTGTTGTCATTCTGCACGTGGTTTTTAATCACATCTTTAGTTCAGGCAGTAAAATAGGCTTTTCCAGGTTTTTCTCTGAAGGCGCTGTTAGGTAGTATCTGTACAGGTTCTATCCCCCTGACATATGCATCTTAGATGTTGAAAGGCACACACTAAGGCTCAGGATTCTCATACCCTTAGAATTTGGTTGGTCAAGTTACCCTGGGAACTCAAGGCTGGCCACACCAGGAGCCCCACTGCACACCAGAATATGCCAAATGATTTCACAGTGACCACACATTCCCAAAGCAGATAATTCTAGCTCCAGCGGTCACTGGTGTTTATAGCCTCCCACGAGACATACTGTGTCAGCGGGGGAAGCTATGGTTTTCATCTCTTAACTCGGGGTCTGAGCTTTGGTCAGCCCCCTTCCCCCCTCATGCACACACACTAAAGTACCCATTACTCAAGGGCAATGGCGTGAAATGTAAAGGGTCACACTTAGGCAGCTGCCAGAGATCAACTGCAGACAGGAGGTGGCTAGGGACTGAATTTACATCAGCTTCTGAGCCTCTAGCTCAGACAGCAATCTCCCAAAGCTCTTAGGGAAAAAAAAATGGTGTCAAATGGCCAAAGACCTTCAAGAGACAATGGCATCAGAAATGCTCTCTGACACTAAATGCTGAGGGGAAGCAGAAAGATAAATCATTATCATTTAAGCCCTGCATGTTTTTCTTAGACATAGTGTCTTTGCAATGTTTCCATAGAATGAAGAAATAAATCACCCTGCCCTTGACACTTTTAATAACTTTAAGAATGTGGTTAGAGTAATACTTAACTTTATTGACATATTGTATGGTTCATCCATCTCATCAAATGTCAATGAAACTTCAATGAGTATTAACTGAGGGCCCATAATATACTAGGCACTGTCTAGAAACCTCTCCCTCCAAGACCCCCCCTGCCGCCGAGTTCCCAAGTACCTTCCAGAAGCTCTCACTCACCAGCTTGACTGCTTCTGTGAAAATCGATAGCCTATAGGATTATGCTTGACGGTTTGGAAGCAGGGACTAGGTAGAATCTAGCTGGGGAATTTGGTTTGCTAACTTTGGGAGAAAATCTCTTCTTGGACTCTAGCTATTTGTGAGTATTCTCAGGTTTAGGTACCTCCTGCAAGCTTGGGACACAGACATGATAAATGACCATTGGACAGTTGTACTCAAGAGAAGCCCTGAAGCTTCTATAACTCACAGTGGCTCCTGGAATTGCCTGGTCTCTGCTTTCACAGAGCAGGAAACAGGCCCAGGTAGGATCAACTCATCAAAGCCACAATGCTACAACACAGCAGAACATTTGAAAATTCAGTCTTGATTCTCAAGCCAATCTCCTTTGCACTAGTGTTCCGTTGGTGGTTGTATATTTTACAAAGGTTTAGAAAAGAAGGGTCCAGTGAGATGGCTCATCAGGTAAGGATGCTTGCCACTAAGCCTGACAACCTGAGTTAGACCCTAAGATCCGGAGAAACCAGGTACAGAAGGGAAGAACCAACTACTACCATTGTCCTAATCAATGTACAAAGGAAGGTAGGATGGAAGGAGTGAGCATGTCAGATAATGCAAGGACCGACCACAGTAACATCTGGCTCTTCTCAACACGGATTCCTCTCTCATTTCAAAGATGAACTGCTGTCTTTCCAAGAACACAGTGACCATCGACCCTCCCCTCTCAGCCATTCTAGACAGTCTTCATGTTTCCATTTGGACATCACTACTCCATGAAGCAGTGTCTTCCCCTTACACCTAGCTGCATTTTTTCAAGGCCCCCAAGCCACATAACCTTCCCTCACAGCTCCTGACATACTCCATTTTAATTGCATTTTGTTTGTCTGCCTTCTCCAATCTTCTATGAATATCTGAAGGGTAGGGACTAAGTCTGCTCTGCTCTGCTCTGCTCTTACAAGATTGTCTCTATAGATCTTAAAGATAATAAGAATGTACTGAAGGTAATACTCAGCTTTATTGATATTGTTTACCATTCATCCATCTCATCAAACCTCAATTAAATCTCAGTGACCATTAAATAAGGGCTCAGAATGTCCTAGGCAGAAGAGCCTGGCATAGAGTAGATGTGCAATAAATATTTTAGAATCCATAAATGAAGAGTGGGACACAGTCTCATCAGGGACAAAGTGTCATTAGCCATTCCTCTCACAGAGTGATCCAATTTCTTCTTTCCCCTGAACACATCCTTGGCTGCTAATCTAAGCATTCAATAGTCAGACTTAGTTTGCCTAAGAAAACATATTATAGACCATGTAAAGATGAAAGCACACACGTTTAAATGTGGCCCTAGAACTTACACTCAAAGCATACATCTTCTGTAGAGCAAAAGCCAAAGCAACAAATATCAGACAAAGAAGTACACAGCAAACAGTGCAGAAATAGTTTGATATCTCTGCTACATAAAGAATTCATACAAATTGATTTTTTTTAAATCAAGACCTCAAGAGATAAGTAGACGATGGACAAGAATAGAAATATTCACATGGCAGACATATTACCTAGCAAATAAAGAAAGCGTGGTTATACCCAGCCTTGTTGATGGAAAGGAGCACATGGTACCCGACTTGAGCCCAGGGGTAAGAAAGGTCAGTTGGCCCTCCCTCCATCTCACAGCAGGCCTTGCTATTGTTGTGTTTCCATGTGTTGGCTGACACATTCTTTGAGTAGGGTCCTTAATAGGCTGGGAGAGATGCAGGGAGCAACACAGTAACCAAGCAAGTATGTGAATTCTGAGCCGGCAGTCAACCAAGAAAACAGAGACTAGACCACAGCAGGAAGAGGGCCATGGTGGCATCGAGCTGGCTTTTCTTATTTCCTGATGCAACGGTTGGCATATGTTATGCACCAGAAATTTGCCCATCAGAAACATGAGGTTGCAAATGTAGGAAGAGTTAGAGGAGAAATAGATGACTGTTTGAGACATAGCCCCCAGGGCTCTATGGTCTGCTGCCTCTGTCAACTTTGGTGTTTGGCTTCTTCTACAAGCAGCTGCCATGGGCAGCTTTAATCTCTTTCACTCACTAGAAGGGAAATGAGACACATTAATGTTTCATGCAACCATGACTCACAGGTGCTTGGCAAATTCACGATGGTTCTGAGAAACAAAGCAGTAACCAAAACACTATTTCGTGTATTTGCTTTCAAAAGTTAAAACATGAAGATGGAGCTCAGTTTGTCAAGACATATATGGTATAAACATTAATGTAATCATAATCTTTTTAGAAAATAGTATAGTGACATTTACCAAGCACTGTGTAGTTGTTAGTTATTGTGATAACACGCCATATAACAAACAGCGTCAAGAGTCTCAGAAACAATGATCCCCAGGGACCTAAGATCGCATTGCTATAACTGTCAAGGGAGAATGTTAATTCTCCGTGTTTCATGCTGCTAAGCCCTGCCTACTTGAAAAATATACAGTTCACCTGAGGTCTGAGTTTCACTAAGTCTTCCTATAAGAAGAATCTGCAGAGAGATCTGCAGAATCATGGTGAAAAAGAAAATGGAGGAAAGTGGTATCCATAGTTAAACCACAAAGGGAAGGCAGCTAGACAGACAGACAGCACCTTTGTCTAGATCAAAGGGAAATGTAGTCCATCTCACTTCTTATAATCAT
This sequence comes from Apodemus sylvaticus, assembly GCF_947179515.1. Classification (NCBI taxonomy): domain Eukaryota; kingdom Metazoa; phylum Chordata; class Mammalia; order Rodentia; family Muridae; genus Apodemus; species Apodemus sylvaticus. The sequence continues at coordinate 22,059,525 of NC_067478.1, forward strand.
ACATTAAAAGCTTACCAAAGTCAGGCATAATGGTGTGTACCTATAATTCCAGAACTTAGAAAATAGGAGGGCTTAAGTTCCAGGCCAGCCTGGGCTACACTGAATGAACCTGTCTCAAAAAACCAATCTAACACAAAATAAACAATAAAACTTTGTATTCAAGAAATTGTCTATTGGGATTCAATGGGAATCTGGATAATGGTACAGAGAGGAGGTCAGCAAGTGAGGAGAATTTTATTATAGTTACAGATTGCTGCTTTGAGAATGTTTCTCAACTATGAATCCAGAAGGCAGACACAAGAAGAACCAGTGAACTTCTTGAGCTTACACTACAGAGCTAGAAGCCTGGGGTAGTGGGAAATCTGTAAGGATTGCACTTTGCTTGCCTGTGAGGGATTTATCAGCCCCAAAGCTCCAAAGAGGAAACAGCAGAGAATTAAACATGGTTCTGGTATTCACATAGAGCTAGGGAAAGAGCCTGTTCACATCCATAAGACAAAAACAAAACAAAAACAAAAAACCCACCACCACCACCAACAACAACAACAAAACCACCATATGTCTCAGGACAGGAGGCATAACACTCAGAAAACTTTGCCTTAGTGATGAGAACTAATCATGCCCAGACTAAACACAGCTTTTTTTTTATAAAGAGAAATCCAGCAAGAATAAATATGACTAAGATGTTCTATGTAACTTAAATGTTGCCCAGAACAAAACCTAATAATATCTATGCTAATACCCAGATATTCAGTACCCAGTTAAGACTAACAAAGGGAAAACTAAGTCAATTCAACAGCAGGATGGAAACAATCCTAAACACCTTTTCAGTTCCAAACAAAAAGTCAACATCATAAAATAAAAACTGAGAGAACTATTAGTATAAACAGAGCCATAAATTTGTTAAGAGATTTAAAATCTTTTCTCTCAATAATTGATGGAACAAGAAGACAGAAAATCATTAAGGAACATAAAACTGAAAGAGTATCAACAGACTTGACCTGATTGACAGTCTGATAGAATGCCCTCCATCCAATGCTTCAGAAAGCAGTTCTTTCAAGTGTAATTGAAAAGAAACATTCACCAAAATAAACTATGCTCTGTGAAAGAAAACAAGTCTCCACAGATTTAAAAGAATTGAATTTGAACAAAGCACATCTTCTGGTCAAAATGAAGTAAAATTATAAATCAGCACCAGAAAGAGCTTGAAAAAAATCAATATATACTTGAAAAGTAAATAATATACTTCCAAATAATCCATCAATTGAAGAAGAAATCAAACCTGTGACTAGAAAGTACAAAGTAAATAAAAATACAATACTTCCTACTTGCAGGATGCAGCTAATGCTGCATTCTGGGGAGGTTAATAGTACTAAAGGCCTCAATTCAATGACCACACCAAGAATCTAGAAAAGACAAAGAAGTAAACTGAATGCAGCCTAAAGGCATGAAATAATAACAGACACCAACAAAAATAAACATAAAAAATAATAAAACTAAAAGCCAGAATTCTAGGCACATCTATAAACCTGTAGCCAGATTAACCAGCAAAGAAAGGGAAGTTCAAGTTGGAATTTCCAGGAATAAGAGATGTAAATTGATAGATATTAAAAATGTTATAGTATGAATTAGGACTATCCTTATGATAGTAAATTTGACAGCTTAGAGTATTCAAAGATCTTATGTACTACCAAATATTGCTTAGGAAAAATAACCTGAGCAGATATCTTTGTATTAAATAACTAAATTTGCTATTTAAACTCTTCTATGAAGAAATTCCAATGCCAGGCAGGGGTGGCACACGCCTTTAATCCCAGCACTTGGGAGGCAGGTGGATTTCTGAGTTCAAGGCCAGCCTGGTCTACAGAGTGAGTTCCAGGATAGCCAGGGCTTACACAGAAAAACCCTGTGTCGAAAAACCAAAAAAAGAAATTTCAAGTCTGAATGGCTTCCCTAGTGAATTCTGCCAGTTATGGGGAAAATAATAAGGAATCAAAATTTCTCAACTCTTTGCAGGAGCCCAGCACCACCTTAATACTAAATATAAGCAAAGTTATTATAAGAGGAAACTCTCTAGGTAATAGCTCTTGTGTACATAGATACAAATGTTTCAAGCAGACTTTTAGAGAGTCAAATTCAAAATTACTCAAAAAGGACAATCTATCACAACTGAGCAGTATTTATTCCAGAAAGGCTTGGTGATTTAGTATTAAAAAACTCAATGATCTTCTTTGGGTAAGAGGACATCAATTAAGAATCCTGTGTCAAATGGTCAGCCCTGAAAACATACACACAAAGTAACACATAGCTGAGTAGCTTGAGTAGGTTATATTTATAGATTTAGGACTATATATGTATAAGCATATATAATAGAAATGCATATATGTATATATGCATTTATATGTGCATATATGTATTTATATACCTATATATCCATGTGTGTACATATATGTATATAACAACAATTAATGAAAAAAAGGCAATGAATTTGAAAGAAAGGAGGCATATATGAGAGAAAGGGGAAAATATGTAATTATATTATAAGTTATTTAAAAACCTCAATGTGATTTACATCAATAAGCTAAAAAGAAGAAAAGGTCATTCTACTTGGTGCAGAAAAAGCACCTGAAAAAGTGAAATCTCCATTCCTGATTAAAACAAAACCAAATATCTTTCAGCAGACTAAGAACAGAAAGAAACCCCTTAATGTAATCAGGGCAGACATGAAAACTCTACAGTGAACATCACAATTGTAGAAGATTGAATGTCCTACTTCAGATAGACAATAAGGGAAAGATATTCAGTCTCACTGCATTCATTCAATATTCCTAAAAGTTTTAGCCAATTCAATAAAGCAAAAAGGAAAAATAAAGGCACAAGAAAGAATTAAAACCATATTTGTTCACAGATAATACAATCATTTACACAGAAAAGTCAATGGGTTCCCCCCAAAGAAAAGGCTATTAGAACTGATGTCTGTGCTCAGAAAAGTTCTACCACATAAGATCAATACACTAAAAAAAATCAATTTTATTTCTATACACTAGAAATGAACAATCATAAATTAAAATTAAAAAGGTGTGTCACTTAAAATAGCATTCAAAATGTGATCTACCTAGGGAAAAAGCTCACTAAAATAACTTTACATCTGATTTATTCAATGGAAAGAGGATTTTGAGCACTGAGAGACATTAAAGATGACCTAAATAAGCTGCATGGTGTCCTGTGCCCAGGGTTCAGATCAGTGTTGCTAGGATGTTAAATCTCCTAAATTGGCTTACTGATTCAACCTAATTCCTGTCAAATCTCAGCAGGCTTTTCTGGAGAAATTAACAAACTTATAACAGAAATGTATAAGGAAATTCTAATTGCCAACAATAATTAAAACAATGTTGAAAAAGATGAAAATGGAGTACGAACATTACCCAATAGCAAAGCCAAAGCAAATAAGATGACATGAAACTGGCCAAAAGATAGACACTGTATCTATAAACCACAAGAGGTAGCTAGAACAGACCCCACACATAGGGACAACCAGTTGTCAAGAAGGATGGAGAGTCACCCTTTGTCTCTCAGTGCAGAGAATACCTTTCAAAAACAGTCTTAAGACAAGTGGACACTCATGGGCAGAAAGGATCACCATGTCCAAGAAGTTCAGAAAAAAGAAATCATAGACCTGGGATGCACTGCAGCAAAAGAATTCTAAGATAAAACAACGAAAAGATCTCTGTGATATCAAATTAAATAATAGTCTTAGACATGACTCCAAAAGCCCAATCCAAAAGCAAAAACAAATGCTAAATTGTATTTTGCCCAAATTAAGTCTTCTTCAAAAGACTCTAAGAGAATCAAAACACAAGATGCAGCTGGGAGAAAATATTTGCAAAGTGTATATAAGATAGGAAACGTGTCCAGAATATCAACAATCTACAACAGTGTTGATGAACTGCCATCACATGATGCCGACACAGAAACTCTGCAATGTTTTACCACTTGAATAATTGCCGTGCCTCCACTTTATGATAACTTGATAATATCTAAAGTAAAGGTTCTTGTCCCAACAAACCTATCAGAATTTGAAAACACCGCAAAGAAAACTACATCCTATCAACCATCAGGACTTAGCCACCTGGTACACTATGGTTTATCCTCAGGATCATGGGACTGACGGGGAGCTGTCATAGCTCAGTGTCCCTGTGCAGCATCAAAGAGTGCATTGCTGCCCCTATCCAGAAGAAGAACAAGGTTTAAAGTTACAATGCTCAAGAACTTGTAAGCCAAACCATCATAGGACAGAGACAATGAATATGTAAAGAACTCTCAAAAACAATAAGAGAAACAAGGTCAGTGATTATACATGGGCAGTGCATTTGAAAACACACCAACAAAGACAGACATATGGTTAGGTGAGCTTCCTAGAAGTGATGCCTAACATGGGATTAGGGAAAGGCTCAGTCAGTTCAGTGCTTGACAAGCAAGCACAAGTACCTGAGATCAGACCCCAGGTAGCCATATAAAAAGCCAGGCAGGGGATGAGAGCCTACAGACTCAGTATTGGGGTGACAGAAACAGTAATTCCTGAAGCCCACTGACAAGACACCCTGGTCAACCAGACAGTCTAGTCAACCAGAAGCTCCAACTTTAATGAGGGACCCTGCCTTAACAAAGTAAGGTAGAGAGTGACGGAGGAAGACACCTGGTGTCAACCTCTAGACCACACACACACACACACACACACACAGAGAGAGAGAGAGAGAGAGAGAGAGAGAGAGAGAGAGAGAGAGAGAGAGAGAGAGATACAGAGAGACACAGAGACAGAGACACAGAGAGAGACACAGAGACAGACACACACAGAAACAGAGAGACAGACACAGAGAGAGGCAGAGAGACAGACACACACAGAAACAGAGAGACAGACACAGAGAGAGGCAGAGAGAGAAACAGAGAGAGAGGCAGAGAAACAGACACAGAGATAGAGTTGGAGATAGACAGAGAAAGACAGAAAGACAGATTAGTAAAACTTGTCTTCAGACAAGGAAAAGTAATGAAATACTAGTTGGAAATCCCTTATTCAAATGGCTAGTACCCAGCATTTCAGATTTCACATCATTTTGGAGTTTGGAATATTTGGGAATATGTGATGCGAACTCTTAGAGAAGTGACCCAAGTCTGAACATGAAGTTCACTCCTGTTTCCCATATGCCTTGTTGATTTCTGCTGTGGCTGTTTTAACCACAGCTCATCACATGAGCCAAGGTGGGGAATTTTCCATTTGAGGCATCAGACAGCTTCTCAAAGGGCTTCAGATTTTTGAAACATTTCAGATTTAGGGTTTTTGGATTTTATATGTCCCACTTCTATTTCCACAGAGCTGTGAGAATATCTAAAAATAGAAGACCCACGCCAAGTCATGGGGAAGGCAGGGACCCAACGACATTCTCTCCCCCACATAGGTAGGGTGTAATATGATATCATTGCCTTGAAAAACTATTTTGGATTAAAAAATTTTAAATACTCCAGCTAAATAGTGATTAATTAAGCACACATACCAGGGGACTTCGGTTTGGTTCCCAGAACATACATCTGGAGGCTCACAACCATCTGTGACTCCAACTCTGGCCTCCTTAGGCATCTGAACCCATGTATCTGTACATATACAAATATACACATACACATCACACAAACACATAGTTAACACAGCTATAAATCTATTTAAAAATTAAAAATCGATCTATTATGAACCACCCATCCTTCTAGATATTTTCCAAAGAAAAATGAAGTATACACCCATACACAGACTTGTGAGCAAGACCTCATAGCAATTTCATTCATAAAAGCCCCCAAATGAAAACAACTCAGATGTCTATTAGCAGGCAAGTGAATGAATGAATTATGATACAGCTGTGTACTAATAGTCAACAGCAATAAGGGATGAGCCATTGATAAAATAACACTGATGGATTTCAGAATAATTACACTGACTCCGTCGAGCCAGTCAGAAGATAAATGACACATAATAGCCCTATTTATATAAACTTTGCAAAAGGCAGACCACTTTGTAACGATATAAAGTACCTCTATTAACCTGTGAGTGATGGAAGTAGGTGAAGCAGGATGCACCCCTTGGTGGGGAGCATTTGGGAAATACATCCACGTTATTGTGATAGGTTCGTGGGAGTTTTCACACATCACAATTCACCAAATTGTACATGTTGAAAGTATGGATATTAAAACATATATAGAGTATAAAGTTATAAGGACCATGGCATTATTTAAAGGAATCCTTTTTCTTTCTACTTATGTTGGTGGGGGAAGCTTTAAAAGAAAGACAGCATTGTAAACGGGTAAAGGAACCACACGAGCATTCAGAAGGTGCAATAAAAGTGGGCTTCTCGGAACCAGGGAAGGAAGCAGGGACTGAAGAAAGAGGCAAGGAAGAGTTCAAGGAAGCTGCAGAAGCATTACCCCTGACTGTTCAGAGGAAGAGCCACCCTGCACCACACACATGCGCATGCACACACACTCACACACACATACACACACACATACACATATACTTCCAATGGCCAAAGTTACCCCATTGCTGAAAGGGATCAAGAAAAGCCAGCAGGAAATTGGGAGTCCCTGAATGCCTTCCTTTTCTAAAAGTCTCAAAGCTTCAGGAAAACTCCAGGAGAAAAATGCTTTGCAAAGTCACTGAGTGATACAGATCAGTGGTCTGCAAGTGATTATCACCTCCACCACCACCACCACCACCACCACCAACAACAACAACACCAACAACAACAACAACAACAACAAAAACCAACAACAACCACCACCACCAACAACAACAACCACCACCACCAACCACCACCAACATCAACATCAACAACAACCACCACCAGCACCACCACCACCACTGATACAAGCTATTTCTTATCCATTAACATTGAGGCAATGAGAGGCCAGTGATTGGAGGGGAGAAAGGAGGAGGAGCTAAGAGAAGGAAGGGCGGAGAGAGAGGGAGCCTGGGAGCTGCATGAGGGAGAGGAGGAGGAGACAAGCAGACCCAGATGACGTCAGATGTGTTTCTGGTGTGCTGAGAGGTTAGAAATATTGGGATAAAACTTTATCATTATAATTTGGCATTATGTAATTGGGAGTTTCATATATATATTAGTTAAATACTCAAGTTTAAGAGTCATGCTTTACTGGATACTTGGAGGGAATAGGTACTGGGCAGGGGAGAGAGAGACCTGCCGGGACTTGGAGCAGAGGTCTGGTACTATATTTTAGTTGTTTCCCACTACACACCACCACCAGCAGCCGCAGTTAAAAGGGATGCCCATGTCCATGTCCTTTAATTAGGAGAGCTTCATAGCAGCTGTGTGCTATATTACTTACTTTCTTGGTTTCCAGGACAAACAATCTGTCAAAGGCAACTTAAAGGAGGAAGGATTAGTTCTGGCTCAGTGGTTTCAGAGGTTCTCAGGCCATCTTGGTAAGTCAGGCACTGGGAATGTCTGGGTCTGTAGCAGCAGGATCTGGTGGTTACATCAGTTGGCTTGGCCCAGGATACAGACAACTGTGGCTGGGACAATGGTTGGTACAGTTTTCAAGTGCACATAATCTAGTACCCACTTCTGCCTGCCATGCCTTACCTCTCAAAGGCCCTACAGCTTAAATTATGAGACACGCTAGAGATGAAGTATGTAAAACTTGACATTTTGAGTTTGACATTCCAGGTCCAAACCATAACACCTGCACACGCAGCTACATTGGTACATTATACTGATTGAAACTGTAAATGTGTAAGACAGGAAGTGACAAAAAACTAAGGTGCTTCTGTTTCTACATTTGATGCTACATCACAAATTGGAGCGAGCACACCTCAGTGCTGAGACCACTGGGCTAGATAAAGAGTTCCAATCATATGTAGTGAATAGGGAACAATCAGACTTGTCCTGGGAGGTCAAAACAACAGTTTTAAAAATAGAAATATTTGTGATAGCCTACACTGGAAAGAGTTGGCCCATCCAAAGGAGAATTGCTGGCCAGATTTATACCCATTTGGCAGACTGTCAAGCAGCCACTCCAAACAGTGTTTTCAGAGAATCCTCTGGCATGCACAGTGTTCATGAGGTACAGTAAATGTGAAGGGTAATTGACAATACCCCAATACAAAGGGTAATTATTCATGTATCATGGAAAAACAGGGAAGAAATGGGGCATTTTGTCCTTCATTTTCCAAATGCTTCCCAATGGAAATTTTCTAGCATGTAATTATAAAATGCAACAATTTTGTGAAGAAAACATTACAAATAATTTCATCACGCTGGGTGTGGTGGTGGGAGATTGAGGCTATAAGATTTCAGGTCTACCCTGAGCAAAGAAGAAGTCCTTGTCTCAAAAATATCAAAGTTGGCTAAATAATCAGCTAGGTCCATAAGGCAATACATGAGTTCATTTTTGTGGTAAAATACTTGATGGAAGACATTTAATTGGCTCACGATTCAAGGGTAGAGTCCATCATGATGAGGAAGGTACAGCAGCAGAGGGATAAGGTAGATTGTCCCATTGCATCCATAGTCAGGAAGCAGAAAGATGGATCATGGTGTTCAGATGGCTTTCTCCTGTTTATTAAGCCTGGGACCATAGCCCATGGAATGGTACCATTATATTTAGGAAGTATCTTTCCACCTCATTGAACTTCATCTAGAAACTCCCTCATTCTGCATCACATAAAAGGTCCAGATCCTCAGCAGTGATGGGAGCAGGGACCCCACCAGCACTGGATATCTGCTCACTCAGTCCCATTCTTCTGTGCCAATCCTCTGCTCACCCTAGACAAGGGCCTGGACACATTCTCCATAGAGTCTCTCAGCAAGATACCTTTTGTTCTCACACCACATGATTGTATCCTGCAAGCAGAAGTCTTTCTTCCCTTAGATAAAATAATCTTAATTTTCTAGGAAGCATAACGGTTTAGGGATGTTCTGGACACCAGAGGTAAAGATCTGAGGATGGGCAGATAAACTGGGTGTGTCTGACAGGCTGAGAGGTGAGGAATCACAAAACTCTGTGGGTCCACAGCCACAGACTTACCAAATCCCCAAGCCCATGACTAGGGATATCCTGCCAAATGTGATCCAGGTTTAGTTCCAGACATAAAAGGAAGCACTTTCTGTCTCAGTAAGTAATAAATGGATTGGAACTTGTTGGAATTCATCACCCCCAAGAGGTGATACTGCCAGGAAATACAAACGCCTTCCAAAAAGGTTTGTGAAAATTTATGAATGACAGAATTGTGAATGACCTCTCTTGTACCTTTCTCCATACTCCATTTGCAAAAGCAGACATGGTCTTTAGAGGCTGAGAAGGAGTTGACCTCATGGATACTAGCTACTCAGATTTCCCCTGCTGGCCAAGCAAGGTCAAGGCCCACATTTTATGTTACCATGGCATCAGTTGTTTAAATCTTCACAGCCACGCCCACATGGTTATAAATCCTCATTGATGTGCCTAAGGCCCAGCTAAGAAGCCATATCAACAAGAGCAGAGTCAATGCTAAGTGGGTGTGTAATAAAGGTGGGTTGAAAGAAGGAACATCTGTCCTTGTTTGCTATATCTACGCAAGAAGGCTTGCTGGCAATTCTATTTGGTCAGGGTCAGGTCTTGATGTTTGCATGCTGCAGGAATGTGGATTATTTATGCATTTCCAGTATACACTCCCCAAACCATAGCAGAGGAGAAAACACAGTGGAGTGGCAGTATCATCTCTGCTTATAGAGTGTTCTTAAGGAACACTTATCTACCATTATACAAGAACATCTCTGATGAGGAAAAGCCCCAAGGCCCATAGAAGCTTTCCCAACTAATGTCTACAAAACCCCCTCATCCCCTGACTTGCTTACCAGAAAGTTCTGCTGTCCACCATAGTGGGTTTCTGGGCTTTCACCCGCAAAGCAATTTGTTTGCAATTTCATGATAATCTTCACTGCCCTCTGTTATGATAACAGCATATTTCCAATGCCCTTTCTTTTAACATTCATCTTCAGGTTATAGATGTAGGGATTCAACTTTATTTTTCCAAGAACTGTCAGCATCCATGCTAATTCTGTAGATATCTCCTCCATAAATGTAATATGCTAATTTTAATGTAAATACAGAGATCAGTTCGGAAAAGTGGTTTGTTCTAATGGGATTTTTGTCTATACTGAAAATTTTTAAAAGACAGTCTATGTTTTGGTAGGATATGGTGCACCAGGGTCCTGTTTCCTTATTCGTGATTTATGACTTGGTATGAAGATTATAGTATCACAGGTTTGAATCAGTTTTATGGGTAAAATGTGGTCACAGACTGTGACATTTGGCTCACTGTTAACTCTACACAGTCAAGAAGTGGTAACCCTCTTAAGGTTTTCAGAAACAAGAGGAACAACCACAGCATGAGAGCTGTTTCTTTGTTTGTGATTGTTAGATGCCATTGACTCGGCGGGGTGACTCATCTGCCACAGGGTCTCCTGGTCAGGGCTTGTATGAAATACTCTATCAGAGAGTATCACGAGTATGTTGAAGCATGCCAGATATTTACACTGATTGGAGTCTCAAAAATAATCATTGGAATTACACAAAATATGGATGCTCAACAAAGCTGTTGGGTCCTACAAAGAGTCCCAGAAGCCCAGAGCCAAACTCTGACTCAAACCCAGCAGTGGGAAACCCAGACAAGAGGAGTCCTAGATGTGTGGACTCAGCAGCAAGAGAAGATGGCATAGAAAATTGAAGATGACTTCTGATGCCTATAGTTAGCCTAAAGACTGTCAACTAATGCTCTGGGTGCTCAGGTGGGAGGGGCAGTCAAGGCACAATACCTCCTCAAGCCCTCTTGTTGAAAGTAGCATTCCGCAGAAATTTTCAAGTAATGAGTAGGCATGATGCTTATTTAATTGGGGGTAGGGTGGACAGAATATGGAAAGTGGGATGCAGCAAGGGGTCAGCACGTCCCCGCTTAGACTCTCAGGAGGGCTGCAGTATAGGTTGAGAGTGATGGCTTCCCCATGTACTCATGCATTGCTCTCAGCCAGGCTACCTCTGCCCCATCAGACCTGGCTTATCCTTTTGGAAACTGAGGTAGAGAGACAGGGGAAAGACTTTAATAAGATGGGTCCTGAATTCCCAAAGGTCTGTGTTCCTTAGCTGAGCTATAAGAGAATATGCAAAACACTCCACCAAGTAAGACTCAAGAGATGCACATGGCAAATCTGCCCAGAGTGTTCGGGTCACAAAGGCCGATGGCTGAGGTCTGTGGGTCTGACTTGTGACCTCTCTGAAGACTGAAGTATAACAGATCCAAAATGTGGCTGAGTGCCTGCTGGCTTGGGAGTGTGGGCAGCTGAGGGATGGCAGAAAAGGGAGCCAGACTGGCTACAAAGCGTGGATCCAGGCCAGAGTCTCTTCCTGGCACACCTCACACTGAGGAGTACTGACGCATCATACATAGAGGGAAAATGTGTTCACCAATTACCTATTTAAAGTGTACTTTATTCAAACCATAATTATCTTTGTATTTAATTTTGGGGGTGCTTCCAGTTACCAATAGCAATAAACTATTAGATTTTTCAGGGTTCTGGAGTCTTTTCGTCCCTATTTGCAGAAACAAACAAGACCTTGAAGATGGGATAAAAGACCACAGCAGAGCTGAGACACAGGGAGACCATTCTTTTAGAAAGAATCATGGAAGGAGAAAAACTCACTGAGTCCAACTTACTGTCTGTACTGCGCATAAGCTCTTTCCTTTTCTAATATTTCTGGAAGAGAGAGAGAGAGAGAGAGAGAGAGAGAGAGAGAGAGAGAGAGAGAGAGAGAGAGAGAGAGAGAGAGAGAGAATTGGGACCAGACAGATGAGTGGTTCAAACAGGTAGTGGTACTTGCTGACAAGGTTCCATGTCCCTAAAATCTGTATTATGAGGAGGAAACTGACTCCCACAAGTCGTCCTCTGACTTCCATTCACATAAAACAAATTAATAAATGAAAAAGCAAACAAAAAGTCTCATACATTAAAGGTCTGAGTGTGGAAGGAGAAAGGAGTCAGTCTAAACTGGATGCTGGTTTAGACTGCACACAGACATGTGTAGCTGTTCTAAGCCTATTCTTGTTTTGGACATAAGAAGACCTTGGGTACACATTTCTCTGACAAAGGCATTCCTAAGAATGTTTAGATATGGGAAGCTAGACCAATGCTTGGTTTAGGTTGGAAAGAGGCGCTGAACTTGTCTGGTTAAGAGAGTGAAGAGAAGAGGAGAGGAGAGGAGAGGAGAGGAGAGGAGAGGAGAGGAGAGGAGAGGAGAGGAGAGGAGAGGAGAGGAGAGGAGAGGAGAGGAGAGAAGAGAAGAGAAGAGAAGAGAAGAGAAGAGAAGAGAAGAGAAGAGAAGAGAAGAGAAGAGAAGAGAAGAGAATGCTGAAGAAAGTCAAGGCTCAGAGTAAGTGAGACGTTCTGAGCTGATTAGAACCTGAAGCTTGGGGCTGTGCCTTAAGGAGGCCACTGTATCCCAACTCTGCTCTTTTGGAAAGCTAAAATTCTATGAATCCTGTTTCTTAGGAAACATATGAGCACACACACACACACACACACACACATGTTCAGGCAAGCACACACACACACACACACACACATATATATGTGTGTGTGTATATATATATATGTAAATATATATATACACACAAACCTACACACATATACACATACATGTATACATAAACATATATGCATGCACACACATATTCAGGCAAGCACACAGACACACACATATATATACACACAAACCTACACACATATACACATACAGAAACACATATGCATGCACACACATATTCAGTCAAGCACACAGACACACACACACACACAACTCACACACACACACATATATACACACAAACCTATACACATATACACAAACCTATACACATATACACATACATGTATACATAAACATACACGCATGCACACACATACACATACACACACAAACGCACATATACACACACCACTGCATACAATTACAAGAGCCCCTCATGGAAATCTTGCTTTCTTTCAGGTATGCCCTTCACTTTGGACTGCAGTCAGAATAGCCAGAATAGCCACTGCTGCCCTGACACCCACACTCACTGCAGATGAGCTTGCTGTGGATCCAACCACATAACCCCAGGTGTAGGACTATGAGAAAAAAGATAAAGGGGGAGAGAGTATTCAGAGAAGCCATGTAACCAAGCTCACAGACATCCCTCTCTCTTCCTGTCACAGCCCTCTGGTTTCTGGTCACAAGTCTTGCCAGCCTAGTTCTCCATCACACCTTTGGTTCTTTACTGTGTTATTGAGTGCAGGTAGGTGAGGAGAAATCCTACTGCCAAGCCTGAGGCTTCCTGTCAAAAGACTCTAACTGATGAGGAAGAATTAGAAGAGGACACGAGCCTATTCTGTTCCCCCTTGCTGTCACTACTAGGTATGGAACAGCAATAACTAGAAAATATGGAACGTTTAGCTCTAACTCTGAAGCGTAAATGTAAGATTAGTCTAACGTGGCATTTCCCTCTATTTGTAACAGTAGTGGTTGAAATGAATGAGACAGATGAAGAAAATAGTTCTGTTGTTTTAAAAATAAAGGTAGCTTGATAGAACGTTTTAGGGATGGTAAAATGACTTTCCCAGAAGAGCCCTGAACTGAAGGGGAGTCTGCTGGGGAAGAGACAGATTTGCCTAACAATAATATCTGAATATCAGCTTCCTTATCTCCCCCCTCAACCTGCTGCCATGTATCAAGCACTACTTTTTCTTTGGATGCCAGTTCCAATAAATCTATCTGTTCTGGAGAAAAAAGCTAAAGTGAATAACTGGGAGTGTGTGGTTTGTGCCATGAAAGCCAGGAAATGGAGCAGAAGACTCAGGAGGAAGAAAGACAGAAGTAGGCCGGGTCCTACTGGGCCTGCAGCTACATTTGCTGTATAATGTCTGATACTCAATTTTAAGTGATCACCAATAATCCCTACCTGTTACCCCACAGTCAGTTCATTTGTGCAAATCTCCCATGTTTGTGCTAATGTAAGGTAGATGGAAAGGTGATAGAATAATGCAAGGCACAGAGTAGCCACATAGACGTCACAGAACAAATCAAGAGCCAGGTAGAAGAAACCACAGTTCCTGATGAGCTTTAGTATGAAGAAAAAAATATGAGCTGTAATGGATGAATGCTATAGAATCCTATCCCTGACTGTTAGGATGAGGACGAGGAGGAGGAGGAGGAGGAGGGGAAGGAGGAGGGGGAGGGGGAGGAGGAGGAAGAGAACCTTAGATCATGAGGTCGAAGCCTCTGTGGAGGGGACTAATGTGCCTACTAAAGACCACAGAAAGCCCCCTGTGGTAGCCCCCTGTGGTAGCTCCCTGTGGTAGCCCCCTGTGGTAGCCCCCTGTGGTAGCTCCCTATGGTAGCCCCCTGTGGTAGCCCCCTGTGGTAGCCCCCTGTGTTAGCCCCCTGTGGTAGCCCCCTGTGGTAGCTCCCTGTGGTAGCCCCCTGTGGTAGCCCCCTGTGGTAGCCCCCTGTGGTAGCCCTCTTCTACCACAGAGTTGTGACATAGTGAGAAGACTGCCATCTAGACTAAAAAAAAGGCCCTCACCAGAGCTAACCATGCTGGCAATGCTATACTCAATTCCAGCCTCCAGAACTGGAAGAAAGGATATCTTTATGTGGTGGTTTGAATAAGAATGGCCCCATAGACTCATGTGTGTGTGTGTGTGTGTGTGTGTGTGTGTGTGTGTGTGTGTGTGTGTGTGTGTGAATGCTTGATTCATGGGGAATGGCCCTATTAGGAGGTGTGGCCTTGTTGGAGTAGGTGTGCTGTTTTTGGAGGAAGTGTGTCTCAGTTCACTCCTTGCTGTCTTGGGATCCAGATGTAGAACTCTCAGCTTCTCCAGCACCTCCATATCTGCTTACATGCTGCCTGATTCTGCCATAATGATAATGGACTAAACCTCCAAAATTGTAAGTCAGAACCAAATAAAAACTTTTAAGACAAATTGTAGGAATTGCTGTAGTTATGGTGTCTGTTCACAGCAATAGAAACACTTCAGTTTATGAGCTTCAAAGTCAATGCAGGGACACTGGGGTCACATATCGGAATGTGGGCACCATTATGATTTTGACAAAAGTAAATGATTATTTTAAATTTGTGTGTGTGTGTGTGTGTGTGTATGTGTGTGTGTGCCTGTGTGTGCACATGCCTTATCAGTGTTGCTTACATGTGCATACATTTAGGACTACCTACTTATTATCGGGGGCTCGACAATATGCTTACCTACACAAGACCTGCAAAGATCCTTAGTACTCATGCCCACCTAGATGGAGGAAGCACTCATTAGTCCTCACCCCTAGTGAAGAGATATAAGCAGTTCAATGGCTGCTGAGGGAGGGAAAACTAGTTTTCTCCAGTAGCAAGTTCCCAACCCTAAGTAAAAGATTTCTGAATATGCAATACAGATATTAATTCAAATTCAAGCACTTAATGAACCTGAGGTGTTTCTCACACGTCTCACCCAGGTTGCATGGTGTGATTTCACTGCAGTCCTGGTTATGAACACTCAGAATGCACAGTTTGCACTGAATATGCCATCATTCCATACAAGATCAAAATATACTTCATAACATCATCTATAGTAAATGAATCTGTCAACTGAATCCAAAGGCAGTTATAGAACAGGAAAAAAAAACTTCTACAAAGGAATGGTGTCTAATATATAAAGAACTCAAAGATCTAAAGATGAAGAAAAACATTTTAAAAAAAAATAGGCCATGAAATAGAACAGAAAATTCTCAAAATAAGAACTCCAAAATGCTAATAACATTTTAGAAACTGTGTGTCCTTGGCTATCAAGGAAATGTAGCTTGGAAGTGCTTTAAGATTCCATCTCACATCAATTAGAGTAACAATTATCAGGAACACAAATAACTACATATGCTGGTGAGGATGTGGGGAATGGGACAGTTTACACACTGTTGGTGACAATGTAAAGTAGTGAATTCACCTTAGAAGTCAGTCTGAAGGTCTCTTTAAAAAAATAGAAACAAAATTATCATATGATCCATACCTAATAATCCTGAGTACATACCCTAAGGACATCTTAGTACAGAGATACTTACATATCCACATCCATTGCAACTCTGTTCCCCATAACTAAGGAATAGAATCAACCTGAATGCCCATCAACTGATAAATGGATAAGGAAAATATTGCACATATACACACAAGAATAAAAGTTAGTTGTAGAGGAAAACAATATTGAAACTTAAATGTAAATGAATGGAGATAGAAAATAAATCATACTGAGAGAGCTCCCTTGAGCCCCAGAAGACAAATGCCACATGTTCTCTCTTACAGGGGTCCTAGCTTCACATCCTTTGTGTGGTTTGTAATTCAAAGTACATGTGAAAGCCAAGAAACATGAAATGGACTGTTGCTTGGGGAATACACTGAGGGAGGGAGTTGGAAAATGAAGGTGAGATGAAAGAACAGGGAATACTGGGGGATGGAAAGGCCCAAAATGTGAGGGGTAATGGTTGGGAAATGAGGGTGGTGGAGTGTCTAACCAAACTAGAGGGCATATGAAGTAGCTATATAGAAAGTTACAATCTTGCAAACCACGTAGGACACATAATTAGTGGAGAAAACAGAGCACAGTGACATGAAAAAACTGGGAATGAGTTCTCAGGGATAAAGGTTTATGTGAAGATGAGTCAGGGGTAAAGGGAGCAGGAAAATAGGGGAGCAGAGATCTAAAGGTGGGTTACCCCAAACTAAGGATATATGAGGAAGCCTTACGAAATGTTACTAGTTTATAAGGTCATTTAAAATATAATATTAAAAGAGAAGTTTAACTGTGTATCCTTCATGGTGAACAATACTGTTCCCAGAAGACATGGCTATTAAGTCTCAGTGACAGGTATGGAATACTCTAGAATTTGCTCCAGGAGACCCAGTAGAATCTGAAACAACATAGACAATCACTACTGTTCTTGGTTGTTCATCATAAATAAATGGAAGAATCTTACTGCTGAGGACAGTATCTAATTTGGTTACAGGACATGGGGAAATTGGCCTCAACATGGCCAGAAATTAATTCTTTCCCTCTGGCTGGCTTTCCTAGAAGGTGATATGGAAGCCAAGGAGGGAAGAAAGATGTCAGTAGTCTTACATAATATGGGAGCCTCCATGCTATGATGCCAACCTGACAGATAAGTTATGCCCACTGGAGGAATAATACTGTAAGAGTTATAGTAGTCAACTATTTTCCTCATTGAATTTGAGATCTGATCCACAGGAGAGATTCTGTGCCTGGTCAAAAGAGCATGACCACTTAGAGAATCTTACTGGTGTTGTTTCAATATATTATCATGTTGTCAAAAAACTCAGCTGTTCTGGTTTAAACCCCTCTCCAAGTTGACTAATTTAATCCAACTTCTCTCAGTTTCTGACTGGATTGTTTTGCTTGGGATCATCCTAACTTTAGTAATATGTTCTAATCATCTCAATCTTTCTCATTCTCTGGCTCCTTCTGTCTTTTCCTGTGTCTAGCTTGTTCTTTCTACAACCTGTCTTTGTAAAGCTCTCCTGGTAAAACTGCCTCCTTTCTTTTTCTACAGTACTCTCTTAAGTAGCTTCCCTTTCCTCTCTCTTCTTATAATAGTTACATATATCCTATTCTGTCAAATCTTTCTCTGATTCATCACTTCATCTGCCATTCAATTAGACATCACTTTTAAACATGGGTGCTTCTTTCTACAAATTACCGTTACCTTCATTGTTTGGGATTAAAGATGCATACTAAGGGCATGTCTATTGTATTCCATCCAGAGGGATTAAAGGTGTGTGCTAAGGGCTGAACCACACCACAACTAGAAACAGGATTTTTCCCATAAATAACACAATCTTAGGGTTCACCGTGTGATCAAATAACCTGCAACAAGAAAGAATGTAAGAACTAGAGGACGGAGGGAAGCTATGAAATGTTGTCATTTGGACATGACATGGCTGATGAACAGATGGATTCACAGCAGCTGTCTTACCTTGCACAAGACCTATAGAAGATCAAGACTATCAAAATTCTATCATGAGATGGGATATGAGATCACGAGACCACACCTGTAGAGTGAGAACTATGGGAAGATATTGGTTACTGAGGGATGGCTCAGTCACTCTTTTTTTTGAGGATGTGGCTAATGATAGGTTGCTCACATCCCAGTGGATGCAAACACTATAAGCATATGAACAGTGCTGATATGACTCATGTAATAATATTAAGAAGAAGAAGGAGGAGGAGGGGGGAAGAAAAGGGGGAGGAGAGGAAGGGAGAGAAGAAAAAAGAGAGATGGGTTAATTGGTCCTGAGATGTTTTAGATGGAAGTAAGTAGGGGATGGGTAAGATCAAAATACCTATATACACTTATGAAATTTTAAAAGAAGAAATAAATAATATTATTTTGAAAAATACTTCCTGAAATACTTCAGCTTAGATTTTGGACTACTTATATGTTACTAATTTCAGTGTTTTTACTGTACATACAAATTTTCCTACATTTATAAAAACCTAATAGTTTAATTATTGAAAATAAGGACACTCAATATTATTCGACCTAGCTACTACATTCCTCAACATATAACCTCAAAATTGCTATATCTTTGAGTTATATTGTATTAGGATGCTTAATTGTTAAAACTGTTATTAGAATTGATGACTTGTTTTTCATAAAAAAAATTAAAGAAATTTGGCTGTGATTAAAACAGAATTTCCAACAATTTCTCAAGTGGCCCAAATATAGTACTATTATTTTGTACTTATATAAGCAGAGTTGTCAACATTGGTGGTTATAAAATCAAAATATTGATTAATTCTGAAAGATGTTTATAGTCTGTGCATTCTATAGTATCAAATATTCAGTTACGTTTAATTCCTTATGGAAAAACAAACAAGTACACCCTTTTATTGGTGTGCAAATTTTCTTTTGTCTTTAATAAATGGTCTAACAGAGCCCCAGACCTCAGCACAACTGACGCCATGTTAAAGGTACAAAGGCACCATTCTGACCTAACACCTGCCAAATGAGAACAAAGATGTAATTTATCATAGTCCATAGTTGTAGGAAGGCCCCTATATATACTAACCATGTCTTTCTGGCTTTTGTATCTCCAGTTATTACTAACTGTTCTTTCTAATTGAGGCATTTCAAACTGGGATGTGGTTTTATACATAAAAAGCCAAGAATGGCAAGGTTTAGGGTGGCATGATTTGGGTGAGTTCCCCATGCATTGGACAGACAATGAAAGTAAGATTTTCTATTTAGCTTTATTATGTCAATGTGTTCTCTGGAAGAGTTACCTTGCAACAATGATACAATTATATAGATATAAAAAACTTTTAAAATAAACGTATTTATTACTTATGATCATATCACTAAACATTTGTTTTATATCCCTGTTTTATATACTTACCTGTCTTGTATCATAAAAAAGGATATTGAGAGTAGAAAAACTTAGGAAGCCATGGTCTATATTTAGTTAGAACTGCCCAAATTGACTAACATATTACTATAAACCAAAGTTAAAATTTACAAAAATAATTCTGTAAATTCTAAGTTCTAAAAATCTGAAGCAAAGTGGAAAAAAAAGTCACCTCGACTTAGTTGCAAAAAACACAGGTAAATTATTCCAAGAATCTTTAAAGCACATCAGTCCTAATAGAACAAAACTTAAAGAAAAGGAAAAAAACTATAAAAATATTATGAGTGGTATTTATCCAATTATATTGTGGATTCCATTGCTTGGTTTTACAATGTTGACATGTGTGTGTGTGTGTGTGTGTGTGCGCGCGCGCGCGCATGTGTTTCCACTATTATTATTTTTTAATTTTATATGATAGATTTTAACCATGTTCCTTCCCTTCCCCCACCTTCTCCCACGTTTTTCTTACTTCCCACCCATTCAACTTCATCTATTTTCTCTCTCTTGCTTTTGGCTCTCTCTTACTCTCACACACACTCTCTCTCTCAGAAGAGAGACCAAAAATCTAAACAAATCACTAAAACAAAAAAAAAAATACCTGAAAAGAATGTAGGGTTACCATCTTGAGCACTGTAATTTTAATATTAGAGAATTATTACAGGTAGGAGATCAGCAAGTTTCAGTAGGAACCCTGTAATCCTGAGCTGTAATTTCTAGTCTCAGTATGAACTCATGAATTTTATTTTACTTTGAGTTTTATCCTGGCTCCATGTGTTTAGAACATTGCAGCACTGAGGTCCAGACTGTGGCCCCTAAATATTTTTCCCCAAAGAACTCTCCTTGAAAAAACAGTGATGTAGTTCAGTTCTGAAAAACCGAGCACAAAAGATGAGCCTGAGAAATCATAGTCAAGCTCAAGGTGGTAATTAAGAACCAATAGAGGGTTACCTTTCTTTCTTTCAAATGGACTAGGAATCCAAGATGAAATAACTCCCATGATCTACCATATCCAAAAGTAAGACAATAAGTCATCAATAAGAATACATTTTAATGGGCTGATACCAGTGTGATGTGTTTCAATGCACCAACCCAAACTTAAACTAATGAAATAACATCAGCAAAAAAAAATAAAATCAGCTTACTACTAATTACTAATGGGGAATTAGGGAAATGGTTCATTATTCTGAAAACCGATAAAGATGGGATAAGTATTTTGTTCACCCATCTAAAAAGCACTGAAGCATCCACATTTTGGTCTTCCTTCTTTATAGGCTTCATATGGTCTGTGAATTGAATCCTGGGTATTCTGAACTTTTGGACTAATATCCACTTATCAGTGAATACAAACCCTGTTTGTTCTTTTGTGCCTGAGTTACCTCACTCAGGATGTTATTTTCTTTTTTTTTTTCTTTTCTTTTTTTTTTTTTTACTAAAAAAATTGTATTTACTTAGAAGCATTCAGAATGTCAACAAAACAGCCACAATTTTTTTTTTGCAATTACAGAGTGGTATTCAGCTAACAGAACAATTATCTTCATATAAGCTGCATCAGAGACAACTGAAGATGGAAAAAAAAAAACAACCCAAAAATAAAACCGAAAGAAAAAAAAACCAAACTACTGTCCCCATATATAACTAATTTGTGCTGTGCACCAACAAGAACCTGCTTTAAATTTCCATGCCAATTTACAACCCTCAGACTGTACCAGGCAAGGTTAGTGGCTATTGAAAATCCCATTAGGATAGGGCTACTACCTAAAGACACATTCGGTAGTGTGTTAATTATACAAAAAAGGACACTGTACAGTTTAACAACAAATCTTACACAGCCTTACATTTCAATTTTTTTTAAAGGAGTGAGTTGTGTTCAGGGGGTTAAATGCTTTATAGACAAGAAAAAAATTTGCTAGAGCCAACTTATTCATCATCATCCTCTTCATCTTTGTCTTCGTCTTCCTCCTCCTCCATCGTCATCTTCCGTATTTTTCTAGCTCTTCTCAGCCTTGGCCACCCCCTCTTTCGCTGCATCAGGTTTTCCTTTGGCTCTGCAGGCAGCAATATCCTTCTCATACTTCTCCTTCAGCTTGGCGGCCTTCTTCTCGTAGAGCTGCTTGTCATCTGCTGCGGTGTTGTCCCACCTCTCTCCTGGTTTCTCTGTAACATCACCAATGGATAAGCCAGGATGTTCGCCTCTGATTTGGGGGAGGTCCTCAGAACAGAGCAAGAAGAAGGTCAAAGGAGACCTCTTGGGAGCTCTGGGGTCCTTGAACTTCTTTTTGTTCTCCCCTTTTGGGGGAGATGTTGGTTTTCATTTCTCTTTCATAACGAGCCTTGTCAGCCTTTGCCATGGCTTCAAATTTTCCCTTTTCCTTAGCAGACATGGTCTTCCACCTCTCTGAGCACTTCTTGGAGAACTCTGAGAAGTTGACAGAAGCATCTGGGTGCTTCTTCTTGCGCTCCTCCCGGCAGGTTTGCACAAAGAATGCTTATGAGGACAGTTTGCCTCTCAGCTTCTCTCCTTTGCCCATGTTTAGCTGATTTTCCTCTGCGAGGCACAGAGTTGCCCAGTGCCGCCCGTCTGGCTCTCGCTTGCCCCGGCACTGTCTCTGTGGAGCTCAACGTACTGCAATGGCTGTGAGCAAGTGTCTCTGTAGGACCGTGGGACATCTTTTGGGTGTGTGCCCAGGGCTGGTATAGCTGGGTCTTGATTGAGGCAGAACTATTCTCAGTTTTCTTAGAAACTGCCAAATTGATTTCCAAAGTGGTAGTGCAAGTTTGCACTCCGACTAGCAATGGAAGCGCATTCCCCTTGCCAGCATGTGCTATCATGTAAGTTTTTGATCTTAGCCATTCTGACTGGTGAAAGATGGAATCTCAGGGTCCTTTTAATTTGCATTTTCCTGATGACCGAGGATGCTAAATAAACATTTCTTTATGTGTTTCTCAGCCATTTTAGATTCCTCAGATGAGAATTCTCTGTGTAGAGAGACTTGCACTCCATTTTTAATTGGATTATTTGGATTGTTGGTGTCTTATTTATTTATTTATTTATAATTTTTATTGAATATATTCTTTATTTACATTTTTTTCGATATATTTTTTATTTACATTTCAAATGATTTCCCCTTTTCTGGTTCCCCACTCCCCGAAAGTCACATAAGCCGCCTTCCCTCCCTCTGTTCTCCCACCCATCCCTTCCCACTTCCCTGTTCTGGTTTTGTCTTATACTGCTACACTGGGTCTTTCCAGAACTAGGGGCCACTCCTCCGTTCTTCTTGTACCTCATTTGAAGTGTGGATTATGTTTTGCATATTCCAGTTTTCCAAGCTAATATCCACTTATTAGTGAGAGCATACCATGATTGATCTTTTGAGACTGGGTTACCTCACTTAGTATGATGTTCTCCAGCTCCATCCATTTGCCTAAGAATTTCATGAATTCATTGTTTCTAATGGCTGAATAGTACTCCATTGTGTAGATATACCACATTTTTTGCATCCATTCTTCTGTTGAGGGATACCTGTGTTCTTTTCAGCTTCTGGCTATTATAAATAGGGCTGCTATGAATATAGTGGAACATATATCCTTATTGCATGCTGGGGAATCCTCTGGGTATATGCCCAGGAGTGTTATAGCCATTCTGACTGGTGTAAGGTGAAATCTCAGGGTTGTTTTGATTTGCATTTCCCTAAATGACTAGTGAAGTTGAGCATTTTTTAAGATGTTTCTCCGCCATCCGAAGTTCTT
The DNA here is from genome assembly GCF_947179515.1 of Apodemus sylvaticus. Classification (NCBI taxonomy): domain Eukaryota; kingdom Metazoa; phylum Chordata; class Mammalia; order Rodentia; family Muridae; genus Apodemus; species Apodemus sylvaticus. The sequence continues at coordinate 22,082,800 of NC_067478.1, forward strand.
CAGGTGAGAATTCTTTGTTTAACTCTGTACCCTATTTTTTAATAGGGTTATTTAGTTTTCTGGGATCTAACTTCTTGAGTTCTTTGTATATATTGGATATTAGCCCTCTATCTGATGTAGGGTTGGTGAAAATCTTTTCCCAATTTGTTGGTTGCCGATTTCTCCTTTTGATGGTGTCCTTTGCTTTACAGAAACTTCATAATTTTATGAGGTCCCATTTGTCAATTCTTGATCTTAGAGCATAAGCTATTGGTGTTCTGTTCAGGAACTTTCCCCCTGTACCAATGTCCTCAAGGGTCTTCCCCAGTTTCTTTTCTATTAGCTTCAGAGTGTCTGTCTTTATATGGAGGTCCTTGATCAATTTGGAGTTGAGCTTAGTACAAGGAGACAAAGATGGATCGATTCCCATTCTTCTGCATGCTGACTTCCAGTTGAACCAGCACCATTTGTTGAAAAGGCTATCTTTTTTCCATTGGATGTTTTCAGCCCCTTTGTCCAGAATCAAGTGGCCATAGGTATGTGGGTTCATTTCTGGATCTTCAATCCTGTTCCATTGATCTGCCTGCCTGTCACTGTACTAATACCATGCAGTTTTTAACACTATTGCTCAGTAATATTGCTTGAGGTCAGGGATACTGATCCCCCCAGAATTTCTTTTGTTGTTGAGAATAGTTTTAGCTATCCTGGTTTTTTTGTTATTCCAGATGAATTTGAGAATTGCTCTTTCTAACTCTATGAAGAATTGAGTTGGGATTTTGATGGGTATTGTGTTGAATCTGTATATTGCTTTTGGCAAAATGGCCATTTTAACTATATTAATCCTGCCGATCCATGAGCATGGGAGGTTTTTCCATTTTTTGAGGTCTTCCTCTATTTCCTTCTTCAGAGTCTTGAAGTTCTTGTCATACAGATCTTTCACATGTTTGGTAAGAGTCACCCCAACAGTACTTTATACTGTTTGTGGCTATTGTGAAGGGTGTCATTTCCTTAATTTCTTTCTCAGCCTGTTTATCCTTTGAGTATAGGAAGGCTACTGATTTGCTTGAGTTGATTTTATAACCTGCCACTTTGCTGAAGTTGTTTATCAGCTGTAGGAGTTCTCTAGTGGAGTTTTTTGGGTCACTTAGGTAGACTATCATATCATCTGCAAATAATGATTGTTTGACTTCTTCCTTTCCAATTTGTATCCCTCCGATCTCCTTATGTTGTCTAATTGCCCGAGCTAGTATCTCAAGTACAATACTGAAAAGATAAGGAGAAAGTGGGCAGCCCTGACTAGTCCCTGATTTTAGTGGGATTGCTTCAAGTTTCTCTCCATTTAGTTTGATGCTGGCTACCAGTTTGCTGTATATTGCTTTTACTATGTTTAGGTATGGGCCTTGAATTCCTGTTCTTTCCAAGACTTTAAGCATGAAAGGATGCTGAAATTTGTCAAATGCTTTTTCAGCATCCAATGAAATGACCATGAGGTTTTTTTCTTTGAGTTTGTTTATGTAGTGGATTACACTGATGGATTTCCGTATATTGAACCAACCCTGCATCCCTGGGATAAAGCCTACTTAATCATGGTGGATGATCGTTTTGATGTGTTCTTGGATTCGGTTGGCAAGAATTTTATTGATTATTTTTGCATCGATGTTCATAAGGGAGATTGGTCTGAAGTTCTCTTTCTTTGTTGGATCTTTGTGTGGTTTTGGTATCAGCGTAATTGTGGCTTCATAGAAGGAATTGGGTAGTGTTCCTTCTGTTTCTATTTTGTGGAATAGTTTGAAGAGTATTGGTGTTAGGTCTTCTTTGAAGGTCTGATAGAATTCTGCGCTGAAGCCATCTGGTCCTGGGCTTTTTTTGGTTGGAAGGCTTTCTATGACCCCTTCTATTTCTTTGGGTGTTATGGGACTATTTAGATGATCTATTTGGTCCTGATGTAATTTTGGTATTTGGTATCTGTCTAGGAAACTGTCCATTTCCTCCAGATTCTCCAGTTGTGTTGAGTATAGGCTTTTGTAGTAGGAGCTGATGATTTTTTTAATTTCCTCAGTTTCTGTTGTTATATCCCTCTTTTCATTTCTAATTTTGTTAATTTGGGTACTTTCTCTCTGCCCTTTGGTCAGTCTGGCTAAGGGTCTATCTATCTTGTTGATTTTCTCAAAAAAATCAGCTTCTGGATTCATTGATTCTTTGTATGGTTCTCTTTGTTTCCACTTGACTGATTTCAACCCTGAGTTTGATGATTTCCTGTCTTCTACTCCTCCTGGGTGAATTGGCTTCTTTTTGTTCCAGGGCTTTCAGGTGTGTACTTAAGGTGCTAGTGTATGCTCTCTCAGTTTTATTTTTGGAGGCACTCAGGGCTATGAGTTTTCCTCTTAGCACTGCTTTCATTGTGTCCCAAAGATTTGGGTATGTTGTGCCTTCATTTTCATTAAATTCTAAAAAGTCTCTGATTTCTTTCTTTATTTCTTCTTTGGCCAAGGTGTCATTGAGTAGATTATTGTGCAGCCTCCATGTGTATGTGGGCCTTCTGTCATTTTTGTTGCCATTGAAGACCACTCTTACTCCATAGTGATCCGATAGGAGGCATGGAATTAGTTCGATCATTTATTTGTTGAAGACTGTCTTGTGACCAATTATATGGTCGATTTTGGAGAAGGTACCATGAGGTGCTGAGAAAAAGGTATATTCTTTTGTTTTAGGGTGAAATGCTCTATAAATATCAGTCAAGTCCAATTGGTCCAAAGCTTCAATTAGTTTTATTGTGTCCCTGTTTAGTTTCTGTTTTCCTGATCAGTCCATTGAGGAGAGTGGAGTGTTGAAGTCACCCACAATTATTGTGTTAGGTGCAATGTGTGCTTTGAGCTTTAGTAAAGTTTCTTTTACGAATGAGGGTGCCCTTGCATTTGGCGCATAGATGTTCAGAATTGAAAGTTCTTCTTGGTGGATTTTTCCTTTGACCAGCAAGAAGTGTCCTTCTGTATCTCTTTTGATGACTTTAGGTTGAAAATCAATTTTATCTGATATTAGAATGGCTACTCTGGCTCGTTTCCTGAGACCATTGGCTTGTAAAATTGTCTTCTAGCCTTTTACTCTAAGGTAGTTTTTGTCTTTGACAATGAGGTGTGTTTCCTGTAAGCAGCAAAATGTTGGGTCTTGTTTCCTTATCCAGTCTGTTAGTCTATGTCTTTTTATTGGGGAGTTGACCCCATTGACGTTAAGAGATATTAAGGAGTAGTGATTATTACTTCCTGTCATTTTCGATGTTATTTTTATATTTGAGTGGTTATCTTCTTTTGGGTTTGATGAAAGAAGGTAACTATCTTACTTTTTCCAGGGTGTCATTTCCCTCCTTGAATTGGAGTTTTCCTCCTATTATTCTTTGTAGAGCTGGGTTTGTAGAAAGATATTGTGTAAATTTGGTTTTGTCATGGAATGTCTTGGTTTCTCCATCTATTGTGATTGAGAGTTTTTCTGGGTATAGTAGTCTTGGTTGACATTTGTGTTCTCTTAGAGTCTGCATGAGATCTGCCCAGGATCTTCTAGCTTTCATGGTCTCTGGTGAGAACTCTGGTGTGATTCTGATAGGTCTTCCTTTATATGTTACTTGGCCTTTCTCTCTTACTGCCTTTAATATTCTTTCTTTGTTTAGTACATTTGGGGTTTTGATTATTATGTGATTAGAGGTATTTCTGCTCAGGTCCAGTCTGTTTGGAGTTCTGTAGGCTTCTTGTATATTTCTGGGCATCTCTCTCTTTAAGTTGGGAAAGTTTTCTTCCATAATTTTGTTGAAGATATTTGCTGACCCTTTCAGCTGTAAATCTTCACTCTCATCTCTCATCTATACCTATAATCCTTAGGTTTGGTCTTCTCATTGTGTCCTGGATTTCCTGGATGTTCTGGGATACAAGGTTTTTGCATTTTGCATTTTCTTTGACTGTTGAGTTAATGGTTTCTATGGTATCTTCGGCATCTGAGATTCTTTCTTCCATCTCTTGTATTCTGTTGTTGATATTTGCATCTATGACCCCTGATTTCTTCTCAAGGTTTTCTATCTCCAAAGTTGTCTCCCTTTGTGATTTCTTAGTTGCTTCTACTTCTGATTTTAGATCCTGGATGGTTTTGCTTATCTCCTTCACTTGTTTGTGTTTTCCTGTAATTCTTTAAGAGACTTTTGTGTTTCCTCTTTCATGACTTCTGCTGTTTGACTCACTTTCTCCTGCATTTCTTTAAGTTTGTGTGTGTGTGTGTGTGTGTGTGTGTGTGTGTGTGTGTGTGTGTTTCTTCTTTATTGGCTTCTATCTCTTGTGCCTTATTCTCCTGAATTTCTTTAAGTGATTTTTGTGTTTCCATTAATCGGGTTTCTAGCTTATTCATGTTCCCCTGTATTTCTTTAAGAGATTCATTTATGTCCTTTTTGTGTTCTTCTAGCAGCATCATGAGCAGTGATTTTAAGTCCAAATCTTGTTTTTCTGGTGTTTTTGCATAATCAGGGCTTGCTGATGTTGGAGAACTTGGTTCAGATGCTGCTATATTGCCTAGGTTTCTGTTAGTAGCATTCCTGCGTTTGCCCTTTGCCATTTTGTTATTTCTGGCGTTTGTTGGTCTTGTTTCTGGCTGGTATTTGTGCCTCCTGTGAGGCTATAAGGCTATTTCTGCAACACTGGATGGCTGGGTTTCCCCTGTTACAGATTGCTAATGTGCTTCCCTCCTCTTGGGTGTCCTTGCAGCCCTAGAGTGCCTTGCCCCAGTTTGTCTGTGTGAACCAGGGGGTGCCCATTTGCTCCTTCAGTCAGTGCTGATGGTCTATGCTGCTGCAGGACCTTTTCTGAGTGCTGGTCACTCTGCTGGGCAGCCTATCTCCCAACCAGGTTGGTGCACACAAGGCTAGCCTAGCTGCTGAGACCCTGAGTCTAGGTAAAAGCCTGGCAGGCTAAGGCCCAAGCAAAGTTCCCCTTGGGCTATGAGTGTTAATTGGTTCTGTCAGGTGGCCAGGATGGCGGTGTGCACACACACTCCCTGAAAGTGCCGGGAGAGTCTGCTGGGCTAACAACCTCCTGGCTGGGTTGGCACACAGATGGCCCACAGAGCAGCCCAGGGCCTGGGGTCAGTCCAAGGCCTATCCATCTTAGACCCCCTCCTCTGTTAGCCTCGGGCTATGACTCTTAGCTGACTTTGCCTGCTAGGACCCTCTGGCGTCCCGTAGTCAAAATGGGGGAGTGTGCGCCGGCCGGGCAATCAACCTCCTGGCCTGGTTCGCACACTGATGGCCCCCCAAACAGCCCAGGGCCTGGGTACAGGCCAATGCCCATTGGGCTTAGACCCCTGCGATGTTGGCCTTGGGTTATATTTGTGTACCTCAGTCTGTCTGATCTCTCTGGTGCCTGAGATCCAAAATGGCGGAGAGACTCTTGTAACTGACTGGCGGGAGGCAGAGTTCTGATGTGGCTTCTTGGATGTTATGTTTCAAGGTCCATCCATTTGCCTGCAAATTTCATGAAGTCATTTTTAATAGCTGAGTAGTATTCCATTGTGTAAATATACCACATTTTCTGTATCCATTCCTCTGTTGAGGGGTGAACAAAATACTCACAGGAGAAAATATGGAGACGAAGTGTGGAGCAGAGACTGAAGGAAAATCCACCCAGAGACTGCCCCACCTGGGGATTCATCCCATATTCAGACACCAAACCTGAATGTTATTGTGGATGCTAGGAAGTGCTTGCTGATGGAAGCCTGATATGGCTGTCTCCTGAGAGGCTCTGCCAGAATCTAGCAAAGACAGAGGCAGAAGCTGTCAGCCAACTATTGGACCGACCATGGCGTCCCCAATGGAGGAGTTGGAGAAAGGACTGAGGAAGCAGAGGGGGTTTTCAGTCCCATGGAGGGAACAGTGTCAACAGGCCAGACACCCCAGAGCTCCTGGGCACTGGACCACCAACCAAAGAATACACATGGAGGGACCCATGGCCCTGGCCACATATGTGGCAGAGAATGGCTTTGATGGACATCAGTGGGAGGAGAGGCTCTTGGGCTTAAGGGTGTTCCATGCACCAGTGTAGGGGAATGCCAGGGCAGGAGGACAGGAGTGGGTGGGTAGGTGGGGGAGCACCCTCATAGAGGCAGGGGGAGGGGCGATGGGACAGGGGTTTCCAAAGGGGAGACCTGGAAAGGGGAAAATATTTGAAATGTAAACAAATAAAATATCCAATCAAATAAATAAATAAATAGATAGATAGATAGATAGATAGATAAATAAAACAATGGGATAAGTATCAAGTATTTACCTTTCTGCTCTAAAAGAGCTGCATTTCAGAGTAAGGAAATTGATGGCAAGGTATTGTTTCGGTGTATTATAAAAACTGTTAGGTGAAGACAAGATGCAGCGAGGAAGTACGGATTTAGTAACTACAGATGAAGCTGTGGACCTAGGCAGCGTGACATCACAGAGGCTCTGGACATCACAGCCCTCCTGGTAAGAGTATAGACTCTACCATGCAGCAGTTGCTAAAAACATAAAGAAATAAAATCTGATTTAATCAAGCCCTTAGCTCTAACTACCAATTTAAAGGAACAGAGGAACTCATTAAATGACACCATGGGATCCAATTAGCAAAGTCCAGACAGTGTTTAAGAAAAACAACTGTTTCCTCAATGCCTACATTTAAAAAGTGAGAAAGGGTGAGGAGACGAGGAGGACATTTGGGTTAAGAAACTTGGGAGCAGTACCAACAACTGCAAGGTGAGGGCAGACAAAAATTACACCATAAAACATAGAATAAGATGAGCCAGAAATACTGACAATATTGATGCTATTGTGGGGGGTTAGCTGTTCTAATAATGAATAATGAATGGTGCTCTGATTATATTTTTAACTAAAAAATTATATTTCTAACCTTCAAAGATATAGTGGAAGTACTTAAAGATAAATTGATGATACTTTGACTGGAATTTACTTGAAAGCAATGGAGATTCTGCAGGGGTAAGACTAGTAACTTGAGTGTGGATCTGGAAGAAAATTGCCTGTGAACTCATATTTGTTGATGTGGGTGTTGGACATCTAGAGAGTCATCATTTTCCTCTCTTTATATATGCTTGGCATTCTCTGATAGTAATTTTTAATAACGGATGAAGAAATAAATAAGGTGCTGGAGTTCCATTAGGCATAAAAGAAATGTTTGATTCATTGTCATCAAGCCCCTCCCCCCAACAACGTTGTAAGATTTAAGATTTCCAGGAAGCCTTGACCGGTCCACTCTTACCATCTGCTCACACAGGTTGTACAGGAACTGTAACTTTTCTCCATTCTTAAGGATTTTCATTCCATGTTTTATATGGTTCTATTCAGACAGAGGTCCCCTAGGCCCTCCAGACCTCACTGGAGACCCTTAATCTAGTACTAACATGGGCTGGGGTCCCTGATTATAAATAACACCAGGGTTCAAGATTTATCTGAAGTCTTTTTCCCAGTCAAATACTTTTTCTTTCCTGCTTTTTGGTCAGATTGAATACTGTGGGTCTCTATAAACCTATACTCATACGCAAACGTTTAAACAATTAATTATTATATGTTCCAACATTTGTACCCCAAATAATAATGAACAGAGTCTCTTAGGGACATTTTTATATACATTTAATATTGATATTTTCACAATATGTAAAATATGAAAGCAATCCAGGTATCTGTAAATACATGAAGGAGTAAGTAGAATGTGGTATATCTGTGCCATGAAATATTACAGTCTTAAAAAAAAAAGGTAAATGTTGCAATAAACTGCAGCATGAATAAACCTAAAGGACATTGTTCTGGGTAACAAAAAGACAGGTGTCATATAATTTCCATTTATACAAAAGTTGTAGAGTAATTAAGATTCCAATGACAGAAACTAGGGTATGGGTTGCAAACCCTCTCTGCAGCTGATTGGGAACTCCTGATCCTTCTGCTTCTACCTCTCAAGTGCTGGGACTACAGGGATGGCAACCACACTTGCTAGTGGGAATTATATCATCTACTTTATTGGGATTTGGGAGAATGAGTAATTGATCAACTATTGTTTATTGTTTATTGATCAACTATTGTGTTATTTTCAGATAGGCTGAGATGATATCTTGACCAAAATAAAACCTAGTACACTTGCCAAAACTTCACAGAAGCACATTAGGGAAAACTGACTAGATGTTACCAGCTAGACCCAGCAGAGCAGCTGACTCCGAAGATACCACCATGCTGATGTAAAGCAAAATGTCAGTTGCCCCTTGGAAAGAGGTGAAGGGAAGGAGGACTAGAGACAGCACATTTCTGACGGGTTTCTAGAGGGCTCAGTGGCTTTTATTACTAAACTGGAAGAATCATGGAAAACTACAGCCTGTACCCAAAATGCACTTCCTATATAGTGTTTGCTTAACGAATGTTTTAGAGCTGATAAGAGTGTTTCACTTACAGATTTACATGAAAGTCCTTGGAAAATAGCCATGGGGAAGTATCTGGACAGCAACACAATTCGATCGCTGGGTTTTAATGAGTTCAATTTGAGTCAAGTACTATGTTTATGTCTTTACAAACATTGGCCCATGGGATGCACAAAGAGCTAATATTTTTTCATGTCTTATACTCATAAAATTGCTGTCTTTGTTGATGGTGTGTGTTGGGGGCAGTGCCTGGATCATCACAAATCATAACCCAGAGTAGAGTCCAATCTAACTGTGTGTGAAACTTAGTCAATACCACGCTGAGTACCAGTATAAAAATGTGATGAAAAATCAGGATATAAAAGCATCTCTTTGCTATTTCCTAGCCTAGCCAAACTATACCTACAATATTGTGTCCAAATTCTGTTCTTCAGAATTACAAAGAAACTTTAACAAACTATTGTATGTTCTAAGGAATGAAAAACTTTTGGAAATTATCATAGATGAAGTCTTGTTCAGGAACTAAATAAAAAATCAAAGGTTTAGAGAGAAGCAAATCCTATCCTCTAGGAGAGCATAGAATAATGGAATGGTTGAGGTTGCACCCAGATAAACTGCAATTCACAACCAAACATCAGTTAAATGTGAGCAGGTGGGATCTATACAACCCAAATCAATGTTATATGGAGGGTTTGTGCATTGTCTAGAGAGTTGCTTTGATAATCACTGTTGTCTGCATCTTTTGTCTTCCAAAATTCCTATTTTGAAATCTTAGCCACAAAAGAAATAGAATGAAGTGAGACCTATTTGAAAATTGTTGGGACATATGGTCAGAGCCGTTGAGTCTGGGAGTAGTGGCCTTGTTTAGAAGGCCACAGAGATCTGCCACTCTCTTTCCATTACATAAAGCCACAACAAGAAGTGTCATCTATAGGCCAGGAGAATGGTTCTCTGCCAGCACTGCTTTGCCATTGAAAGTCCTATCTATCCAAACAATGAAAAAGACATTTCTGTTGCTGCCCTGCCTATGCCATTTGATATATTAGAGTACATGGCTAAAGATGGTTAGCCATGAACCCAGACTCAACATTCCATGGGTTCTTGAAAACTGCAGTTTGTTAGTGGCAATGTGTCACAGCAATGCTCTTGGTTTGGGAGAGATGTGCAGACACTGGGATTCCAATACTAAGCCTGCAAACTTGGTAAACAACAAAACAATTGTTAACATTTCCAAGTTTGGTTTCCATTTATAAACAAGGACCATAATAGAAACTGCCTTCCATCACTTGTAAAATTTCAGCTAAATTACCTGGCCCTCAGCATATAGATAACTTCCCAGGAAAGACAAAGCAGGACTCCTCCCCAGGTTGACAACACTGGGCCTTTCCTAGAGGGATCCAGTGATGAATTAGATGCTGTGTTTTGTTTCCTTTTGATTTGTTTTTATAAGAATGTAAGAACTTAAAGCAGGTTCCAATTCTTTCAATAAAGAATAATCCCTAAGGGGAAACATAGGCAGTTTTTGAAGCTGTTGGGAAGCCCTGTCTCTATTTTTTTGAATCAGAATCCTACTCTATGAACATGCCAGCCCCAGAATTCCCAATACTTGCCCCATCGGGCATTGGGTATCAGTCTTCTTGTTGGGCCCACAGCCTCTGTCAAGGAATTTTGGACAACAAAGGGGGAGAAACCACCATACATGTTTAAACTCCAGCACAGATTAGACTTTATGTAAGATAACAGAAGAACCGGAGGGTGTGGAAGGCCCTTATATAGAGCAAGGGTTCCATATATAGATAGGATGAGCTAGAAATGTGGCGAGGATCTCCAGGATGGAGAGGGGACCAAAAGGAAACACTCCATGTCTGAAAAGCAGAGGTGAGAAAGGAAGTGGAATTCTAGCTACATGTTAAGCTAACCTTAGACTCTCTCAGACGTGGCCTTCTCCCTTTGTCCAAGAATGGGAAATCCACCTCTCGTTCTTCACATCAGGGCCTGCTGCTGAGTGAGGAAAGTGTGTGGTTCCTAACTGAGAGAAAGCAGCCCCTCAAGGCTTATGAACAAATGAATGTGTGCTCCAACCTACTGATGCATCTTTGAACTCTGATTTCACTTCTCAGGAGCCCAATTTCATTACAGCCAAGTGCTCTGTGCAGCAGAGAATGGCAGAGAGGGAAATAATGAAATTATACCCTCTTTGTTTGGACTTCAATGGCATCACAAAGCACAGAAACTTTCCATGATATCACCTCCTCTTAATGTGAATATTTACTGCCTAGATCCCTTGAGTAATATCTCCTTTCTTTCACACTCTGTTCAATTTCGGGTTTCAATTTCAGTAATTTTATTGACATGACAACATACACAAATGCCGCTGGAGTTAATCCAGCAAAGCCCCATGTCTGGGGCCCGTTTTATATCCTCTCTGTCTTTTCTATTATTCTCCATCTCTCATTTGCTGATAGGCTGTCAGGGGATAGGAGGGTTATCTGACTGTCCTTATTTTCCTTGGAAATTATGGGGAATTTTCCCTCACATCTGAGATGGCAGTCTATTGCACTTTACGGCAGCCTGATAAAAGAATGTGATCTATTTTCTTTATGCCTTATACACTGGAGGCTTCTCGCCTATCTCTCTGGCTCCCCTAATATCAAAGTCTGTCTCATATAAGTTTCAAATCATCTTGTGGTGCCTGTTGTTGTCTTTGCCTTGGTATTTTTGGTGCTAAAATTGTAGGTTTTAAAACTATTAAAGGATTGAAGAACATGTTGGTTCCTTTCGTTTCGAGCACTATTTACTAAAAGCTGACTGTCTTAGTTTAAAGCACAGAGCTATATTGTCTCCAGGTCTTGAAGATTAGAACCCCCAAACCAAAGTGTTAACAAAACTTTCACCAAAGGCTCCAGAGTGAATCCTTGTTTCTCTTCCAGGTGAAGATTCACCCTGGCTGTTCCTTGCCTTTTGACTGTATATTACCCTGCTACCATGATCTAATGATTTCCACCCTGGGTCTGAATCTATTTTTTTTTCTTTAAATAAAAACTTATCAGTGGCTCAAGGCTGACTTTAATCTAACGTGACTTTCTCTGCACTTACTTGATCACATCTGTAAAGACTATTTTCAAATAAGGTCATAATCGCATATATTGGGGTTTGGGTTTAAATACATCCTTTAGCACAGTGATTCTCAACCTTGCTAATGCTGTGACCCATTAATACAGTTCCACATGTTGTGGTGACTCCCAACCATAAAAATATTTCATTTCTATTTCATAACTGTAATTTTGCTACTGTTATGAATTGTAATGTAAATATCTGATATGGAAGATATATGATATGTGACACCCAAGAGGTCATGACCTACAGGTTGAGAACTACTGCTTAGCGACAGGTCAACCCACAAGGGAACATTTGGTAGAATGGAGCAATATGGTAATGTGACCTTTGGGTACTTGTTAAAATATCAGAGTGGCACAGTCACACTCTGTGGTTTGCAGCCTGGAATTTAGAACCTTCTGAAAAAGTGTAAGTCTAGAAGTGAATGACCTACTGAACAGAAAGAGATCTGACTTTCCTATCTGTATTTCGTGTCGGTATCTAAATACATAGAAGCTGGGATGATATAAACATAGGTATTAATGAAATACTAACAACCATGTAACTCACTTCAGTCCACCTCTATGTTCTCATACAAATACAAGTACCAGAGAAATTCAAGGCAATCAGAAGGTAACAGAAAGGTGACATACCATAGCATTACAATGCCAACCCACCCCACTCCCAGCCTCCTTCCATTCTTTTCATCAGCAGGGCTGGTCCTGAGATATTTTCTGCATGCACTCTGCACAATACAGTAATCTCCACATCAGCAGTTCTGATGCTTAGAAAGAGACATCTTCTTCACCGTGAGAGAGCCAAAGGGAAGATGCAGCTAAGGAGCATCTGTGTGGGTACTGATGCACCTGGAGACAGCATCTCTCCCAGTTGGATTCCATGACCATAAAAGGTCGCTTTAGTGCCACCTTAGTTACAGTAGCAAAGGCCCCCTGTCCCAGATATATTCCCTCATCCAAATGGCCTCAACATCTGCCCTTCCCGCCTCCAATCTCTTATCCTCCTTCTCTCTAGTCCCTTCATTTCTGGCCTTCTCAAGCCTTCTTAATTTCTCACTGGACTATTGAAATAGTCTTCCAGTTGGTGACCTGTAATGGGTCTTGTTCCTTCCATTCCAGTTTGTACACAGCGATAGGTTCTTCTCAAAGCACCAGCTTCCCAGTCTTCAGAACCTGACATAGCTCCTCATTTCCTGAAGCTGTTATTCTAGCTTCTGAATGCACCCAAATTTCCTGGAGACAGAGTTAAAACTAAGATTTCTAGGTACAACTCCAGGGTTCACTGTTCATTTTCTGGGGTTGGGTCTGAGCATTTGTAGTTCTAACAAGCTTTTCCATGCTGTAGTGTCATCAGTCCACTGGCCTGTCCTTCAAATAATTCATGCCAGTCATGGACTGAATCTAGCTGTTTCTCCAGCTTCTTTGCTTTCACTGATGTTTGAACCCCAGGAGAATGATGTACTTGCATTTCCTGGCAGACATAATGTTCTTTCCCAGAACTGTCATATCCCATTCTTCCAATTTGCCCACTTGATGCATCTTGAGGACCTTGCTCAAGAGTCACTGCCCTACTGATATATTTAGTGAGGGCTACATTTGCATCCCTGCATCAGATGCTTTATGCATGATTCCAGTGTGTTCCTATTTTGATGCATCCCCAGTCCCTACTTAACTATACTACAGGATCTTTTAATTTAATTTTATTTTTGGAAAGACTGGGGAGTGACCATAGGATCTCATGCCTACTAGGCAAGTACTCTACCACTAAGCCATAGCTATGAGGCTTAGACTAAAAGATTCTGAAGTTATAGAGTCATTCCCTTTGGGTTATTTCTCCTGCTAGCCAAGAGATGCCCTTTCAGTGTTTGTACTTCTTCACTCAACTAGTAGAATTAGTCGAAGAATTCTGCACAGAGAATATTTTTATTATCCTTTTGTGTCTTATAAATTCTATTTTCCTCTCTATAGAGAACTTGGAAAACTCTATCATTATCCAAACTTGGGTCTGTGTTTGGACTTTGATTTTGCAATACTAAGATCAGTGAAGAATAACAGGAAATTAAAGTGTGTGTGTGTGTGTGTGTGTATGTTTTCATGTACACAAGTATGTGTATGTTAAAATGCTTCAGTGATAAGCAGACATAACCAAACACACTAAATAAGCCACCGTGAAATTAAAAGGTACAAGCACAGTGAGAAAGAACACACGTTGGCTTAACATCAGCCGAGGCAGAGGTCTTCCATAGGAAGGGCTTCTATAGATTACCGAGATTCATTCCTGCCTGTATACTCATGTCAGAGAAAACTAGCCAGGCTTGCCCCTCCAGGAAGAGTGTACAAATAAGGAGGTGGTGCCACAAGTAGCCTCTTCCATATCATGACATGGAAGTTGAGCAAAGACAAGAGGGGACTACCACAATGGGGAGGGACTTGGGTTCTGTGTTTGCTTCTATAATTGGGGGCCACTTGGGCCTATAGATCCAACCTATGACTTCTTCTGATGGTTCTGGTAAGTTCAGTTCTGGTCATTTTCATGGGTATGACCATATTTCTTTGGCTCTCTGTCACTCATTCTTCAATCCTGCGTGGAAGAATCTGGGGCTGGCAGAAGTGAACATTCTCTTTCCTGCTGTTGTGTGTAGTAGAAGACCGCGGCATTAAACTGTACATCATTAAGTGAGTATTGCTTGCAAAGCTTTCTTTGTCCAAATCCCTGGGGCCTGACTGCAGGGAAAAAGGAACACAGAGGAGCAGCTGCATTGTTCCAGTTTGGAAAAATAGAAGCCCGTGTCATATTAGTTCAGTATTGAGACTGAGATAATTATGTGTCTATCAACCCAGCTTTGTCAAAGATAGACTTCACCAGCCAACAATACACAACTCTGCTTTACCTGAGTAAGACTGGCTCAATAGCCATTTAGATCTGTCATAACTAGAAATCAGAACAACATGAACTAGCAAAAATTAGGTGACACTTTTTTATTGGTCTTGGGAATATAGAAACGATCAGGGGAAAGCTATGAGAAAGCCAGGGCTGAAAAGTCCTGAGACTGCTGTGTTAAGCATCTTCCAAGTCTAAAGACTATAATGGTAAATTGGTCCCCAGGCAATGGGGTGATGTGGCAATTTGAATATGTTAGGCTCATGGGAAGTGGCATATTGGGGAGTGTGGCCTTGTTATAATATGTGTGGCCTTGTTGGAGGAAGGGTATTACCATAGGGGTAGGCTTTGGGGTCAATGCTAAAACTCCATCCAAAGTTGAAAGAAAATTCTTCCTGGCTGCCTTTGGATCAAGATGAAGAACTCTCAGCAATTCCAGCACTGTATCTGCCTGGATGCTGCCATCCTTCCTGCCATGATGATAATGGACTGAACCTCTGAGCCTGTAAGCCAGCCCCAATTAAATGTTTTACTTTTTAAGAGTTGCTTTGGTCATGGTATCTGTTCACAGCAATGTAGACCCTAATTAAAACAGGTGGCTGCCTTAGGTGAGGTTATTCCATGCTCTCCAAGCAAGAAAGGTCTGCTATCTTCTACTCCAACAATGGGATAAGGATCTTTTGCTATCTTGGAAAGCCTACAGAAGACTGTTGTCTCGAGATTACCTGGCTCCTTTAGTCAAATTGCCCTATCATATACTTCAGGGTTCCATTGGTTTCCTGCTCCATGGCATGAGACACTCCCCGAGCCATCCATCCTTCTCCCTCATGGCTCTGAGAATCATCATTACAACTTGATGCTTTCCTGGACCCCAGAAGGTTGCACCATGACTTCAGAAGTTAGCACCTCCTTGAAAGCTCTCAAAGACATTTCTGGATTACACAAAATTGTTTAGTTGACTTGTTGAAGATGGTCATTTTTAAGGTTCTCATAGATTTTCTTAAGGCCTGTCTATTCTATATTTCCTAGAATTATCATTGTGCCTATATTGCTAAAGAACTGCGGTCATCAGATATAACTAATATTTTCTGCTCACATATTATCTGGGTGTGTTCCACCATGCCCAGCCTCATGTTAGAGATCTGAAAAATCAATTGAAGTTTGTCATACTTGCTCAGCTAGGACAGGAAAAGAAAATGTGCAGAGAGATAGGAGAAAATGTGGTAGATAGGAGAAAAGACTTATAAAGTGCTTTAAGGAAAAAAGACCTACTTACTTTCTAATAGCCAAGAAGGAAAGGGGAGATTGAAATTTATTTAAAAAATAATTAATAAGCTCATAATACATGAGATGTTACTAAGTACCATGTACTATGTATATTGGCCAGGGAGAATGAGAGAAGGAGGGAGACTGAAAAATGCAATTTTTTTCTAAATGATGTTCAATGAATCTTAGCCATCTAGTGCCACTGAAAAGCAAACTGTAGCGTTAAGAATCTTGGGTCACCGTTATAAAGTGTGTGGTTTTAGGCAAATCACATAATTTTGAGGATATAATTTTTCTGATGAGTTGGGGTAATCATAGGCACATTTTAAAATGTCCTCATCGTTTAGGGATCCCTGCCCTCTTATTTAAAACCATCATTTCATATATTTTGTTTATGCTTTGCTGTTTCAGAGGGATAAATCTGGCCTATATTACATTACCTTGGCCCCCTCTGATTCTTTTAAATTGTATTTAAGGTTAATATCCCAGTCCCAGGACACAGATAAGGATTCAATAACAGTGTCAGTGATGGTGATGGTGGCAATAAGGCAGAGGACACTGCTATTAGTGATGTTCTCATATAATTATTACATATAGTTACACCATTTTGCATCCTGGAGGTGTATGAGCCCATTTCAGGAGAAAATGGACAAATAGACAAAAGGATTCCTGTCCTGAAAATATACTTCGGTACCCCTGCTTGATTCCATGGAATCTTAAAAGTATGGGGATAACCATAGGCTTCCTTGATTAGGCTTGAAGCCACGTGAGGAAATGCATGCCTGGTACTACAAATATGGTCAAAAACCATGACTAAGGAAGCTACAGACTCCAGAGGAAAACACATTCATGGTTTGTTGTTATGTTTGTTTGCTTGCTTGTTTGCTGCTAAGTGGTCATGTTGTCAAACTCCTTTAAAATATTTATGTCTGTATCTATAGATTTGTGCTGCTCTCAAGTTTGAACAGAGAACCTTCTTGAGGTATAGAGGGTAGTGGTTACTGCAGAGACTCATAATTGCTTGGGTGATGAGTATAAACAACTGTGAGTGCTCAGATGAAGATGGTATAGACAGATAATAGATGGATGAATAGATAATAGATGGATGAATAGACAAACAGATAGATAGATAGATAGATAGATAGATAGATAGATAGATAGATAGATAGACAGACAGATAGATAGAAGATGGATGGATATAAGATAGACTAGCATATTTATAGTAGATAGATAGATAGATAGATAGATAGATAGATAGATAGATAGATAGATAGATAGACAGACAGATAGATAGAAGAAAGATGGATAGATAGAAGACTAGCAAATTGATAGTAGACAGATAGGTATGTAGGTGAATGGATAGATAGATAGATAGATAGATAGATAGATAGATAGATAGATAGAAGATGGATAGATGGATGGATGGACGGATAGATGGATGGAAGATAGACTGGCAGATTGATAGTAGGTAGGTAGGTAGATAGATAGATAGATAGACAGATAGACAGATAGATGGATGATGGATAGAAGAGCTGATAGATTGAGAGTAGATAGATGATAGATAGATAGATAGATAGATAGATAGATAGATAGATAGATGATAGATAGATAGATAGATAGATAGATAGACAGACAGACAGAAAGTGGAGATTGAGATATATATCAGGAAGCATAAGGGAAGAGTGGGATAAAATAGTTTAAGAGCCAGAAGATGAGGGTGGACACTGTGAAAGGAGAGCTCTGGTCATGACATGATTGTTACATGCAGGAACTGATAGCCACTGCTGTTACCTGCAAAATGCCTGCACAAGGCCAAGCCAGTCAAAATTTCCAGCACAAAGCAGGGAGAGATTCCTGATGCCCTTCATCTAGCTGAGGAGCTAAGGGTGGTTAGTAGCTGCTTGTGGTAGGGTCACTTTTTCTTGACTGTAGGCAGCCATTAGTAGATTTCTTATGTCCCATGGGCTGATAACCCCCCATACCCATGTACATATGGGTAGTACTAATAAGACTTAGAGGGGTTTTGTTAAGTATGGGGTTGAGAGGGAGATAAAAGATATGATGAAGTTGGGGGAAGATGGAGGGAGGGACCTGACTAAGATTATATATATTTCAAAAACATGCTGGTGGGATGAACTGATGGAACAAACTCTCTGAGCACAAGTATCCCTACTCTTTACCCAAGTTTCTTGGGCATTGCAGAATCTGCTGCTTCCCCGTCTCCTCTCTGCTAGTTGTATTGCTTTCAACGTCTCTGCTCATCATTGTAGTCTCTGTCACTGCTCTCAGAGCTGTCATAGTCTCTACTTCTGCTCCTCTGGATCTGGAGATCTTAACTATGTCAGGTAGAATCTCTCTTTATTCCTTTCCCAGAAAGTACCACTGACATCAGAGTCTAGGTGGTACCAAAATACCAGTGTGTCCAGTTGTGAATGATAGGGCCATTCTCTACCCAACACCTGCTTTGGGGAGAATGAATTGCCTATGCTCCAGTATCTGCCAAGCTGTTTAAAGTCCTGGCTCTTTCAGGTTTACTTTTGGCCTCCTAATGTTCACGGAGTAAGAACAGGCATTGTCTCTGCCCTGCTCACTGCTGCATCTACATACCACACTGTGACTGTTACATATTAATGTCTCCGTAAAAGTGTTTTGGATGAATGGCTGCGTCCAATGAGTACTGGGCTAGGAGAAAACATGATGCCTGACTGCCAACAGGCAGGGCTTTTGTTCTGGACACGTGGACTGTGCCTGGCTCCTTCTCCCACTGGGGTGCATTCACACAGGATGCTCGTCAATCTCCATTAAACACAACTATCTGGCAGGAGAGCTCCTCCAATTTGCCAGCCATGCCAAGATATAGCTGGAAGTTCAACTACACCATCAGGCAGGAGGCCAAGGAGTCATTGCTATCCTATTTCCCATCTTAAATAACGCCTCACATTATCCAGCCAAGCCTGCCAGGCCATGTTAAACAATATGTAGCAGGTGATCACTGCACAATCCAGAGAACACAATGCCCAGTGAACAGAGAACCCGACATTGGTCCATAAAATGTAACATTCTATTTCTTCTCTTTCTTCCAAGTCCATCCCTTGTTGATGCAGAAAAATCCAAATTCTAGTGAACTTAATTTTTTACCCCCTGTTGTGATAGGGATAATTCCAAAATATGTGCCAAAATCTTTTCTACTCTACCACAGGCACAATAGTCTTTTTTTTTTTTAATGTATATGAGTACACTGTTGCTCTCTTTAGACATATCAGAAGAGGGCATCAGTTGTTGCTGGGAATTGAACTCAGGACTTCTGGAAGAGCAGTCAGGGCTCTTAACCTCCTAGCCATCTCTCCAGCCTTCGCACAATAGTCTTGACATGTCTTCAAGCACATGGGCACAGGGGAAAATTTCCTGAACAGAACGCCAATAACAGAACAGGCATTGTCTCTGTCCTGCTCACTGCTGCATCTACATACCACACTGTGACTGTTACATATTAATGTCTCTGTAAAAGTGTTTTGGATGAATGGCTGTGTCAAATGAGTACTGGGCTAGGAGTACTCATTATGCTCTAAGATCAAGAATTGACAAATGGGACCTCATAAAATTACAAAGTTTCTGTAAGGCAAAGGACACTGTCAATAGAACAAAATGGCAACCAACAAATTGGGAAAAGATCTTCACCAACCCTACATCTGACAGAGGGCTAATATCCAATATATACAAAGAAATCAAGAAGTTAGACTCCAGAGAGCCAAATAGCCCTATTTAAAAATGGGTTATAGAGCTAAACAATTTTCACCTGAAGAACTTCGAATGGCTGAGAAGCACCTTAAGAAATGTTCAACATTATTAGTCATTAGGGAAATGCAAATCAAAACAACCCTGAGATTTCACCTCATACCAGTCAGAATGGCTAAGAGTAAAACTCAGGAGACAGCAGGTGTTGGCGAGGATGTGGAGAAAGAAGAACACTTTTCCACTGCTGGTAGGATTACAAGCTGGTACAATCACTCTGGAAATCAGTCTGGAAGTTCCTCAGAAAACTGGGCATGACACTTCCGGAGGACCCTGCTATACCACTCCTGGACATATACCCAGAGGATTCCCCATCATGCAATAAGGACACATACTCCACTATGTTCATAGCAGCGTTATTTGATATATCCCGAAGCTGGAAAGAACCCAGATATCCCTCAGTGGAGGAATGGAAACAGAGAATGCGGTATAGTTAAACAATGGAATACTACTCAGCAATTAAAAACAAAGAATTCACGAAATTCTTAGGCAAATGGTTGGAAATGGAAAATATCATCCTAAGTGAGGTAACTCATTCACAAAAGAACACACATGGAATGCAGTCACTGATAAGTAGATATTAGCCCAGAAACTCTGAATACCCAAGACACAACTCACATATCAAATCATTCCCAAGAAGATGGAAGGAGAGGGTCCTGGTCCTAGAAAGGCTTCATGCAGCATTGTAGGGGATTACCAGAACAGAGAAGTGGGAAGGGGTTGATTGGGGAATGGGCGCAGGGAAGAGGGCTTATGGGACTTATGAGGAGGGGGGAACCGGGAAAGGGAAAATCATTTGAAATGTAAACAAAGAATACAGAAAATAAAATTTTAAAAAAGGGGAAAAAAGAACTGGAACCTAATCCATCATTCCCCTTGAGATAAGGAAACATCTTCAACCTTTTCACCCAGTATCTTGTATGTTTCATTTCTTCAAAAGTCCAGAGAACTGCAGAGAAATAGCTCAGCAATCAAGAGCACTTGTGCCTTAGTTGGGTTTTCTATTGCTGTGATAAAATGCCATGAGCATAGACAGCTTGTGGAAGAAAGGGTTCATTTCTTCCTACAACTTGTAGTACATCAACCAAAGAAGTGAGGGCAGAAACTCAAGGCAGAAACCTGGAGGCAAGAACTGAAGTAGAAGCTGTGGATGGGTGCTGCTTATATCCTGTCCTTTACGGTTTGCTTAAACTTCTTTCTTATAGCACTGGAGACCATCATCCAAGGAGTGGCACTGCACAAAGCAAGGTTGGCATTTCTACATCAATCATCTACCAAGAAAGTGTTGGTCAGGCTTGTCTACAGCTCAGTCTGGGGAGGGGGGGGGTCATGTCTCACTTAAGGTTCAGTGTGTCAAACAGACATAAAACCAACCAGCACAATTTATTCCACAATTATGAGGACCAGAGCCCAGATACCAACACCCATATAATAAGTCAGACATTCCATAAAAATGCTTTTAATCTCTTTGAGGGTGGTGAAGGCAAGAAGGATTGCTGGTTTTTTCTGGCTTACAGACTTGAAAAGAGACCTGGGTTCAGAAAGAGACGTTGGCTGGGAGGAACAGGAGGAAACTGATGAAAGAGGATACATGACACCTTCTGGCCTCTGTGTGCAAGCCAGGCACATGTACCAGGAAGCACACATGCACATGTGTATATACATACTCATACAGGTATATAAACAAACAAATGAATAAAACCTTTAAAAGGAGTCAGGAGGATCAAGATGACATGTAAATGCAGCATTTCACCAATTCTATCCCAAGATACTGTAAAAATACAAGCAAATCTCATCATAAATATGTTATTGCCATAGCTTACAAGTTAATCCCGAACACTCATAGGCAATAACATTTGCCAAGGAAGAGTGATAATGTCTTCAGGAAACAATGTATCTGCTGCAATTGAAAATTGGATTGTTAACAGTACCCTGCAGGTCTCACACAGGACTAAGCTCTGGTTCATCACAATCTTCAAAATGACCTACTGACTATGAATGAAGTTGACAGGGAGCATCTGGGTAGTCCAAGGCTGAGCTAACTGCTCCCTGTCTCTCTGGCCATGCTAAGGATGGTGACATTCCCAGAGGCATTTTTTTCCTTGGGGTGAATAATAAGGACATCATTCCCATGGGCTCTGAGATCTTGAATTTCTTGGTATGTCCCTCCAACAGTTGAGTCTTCTCCTTGTAATTCAAGTTTCAGGGATAAAACACTCAAACACAATCAAGATATATAAACGGTCCGCAGTTTTTGCAGATAGGAGCTCACCTGTTTACCAGAGACCATGACTATTGGCCTTCGCCCTGTGCACTCACACTCTAGACCACACTGTTTTGAGCTTCTAAAGCCACAGGCAAACATGCAACATAGCTGCATGAGACGTTACTGAAAGACTTTATCATAAGTTCTACCCCCCACTATCAGGGAAGAAGCTGCTTCCGCTTGCCCAGCCTAAGCAGGTCAGTACCTCTGTGTCTGCTGCAATAATGTGTTCAGCTGGTGAGACTTCTAGTATGAAATGTAGATCTCTGGGCAGTGAGAGATACAGAAGAAAAGCAGGCGTCTCTCGTCATTTGGTGATTCCACTTGATCCCAGACTTAGAAGAAGAGGTAGTTCAAAGAAAGTCTTGAAAGGTCCAACAGCATTTGAGGAAAGGCACTTCCAGCAGTGGCACATATAGAAAGTGTATGTGTTAGTGGTGTAACATTGGGTTTTAGAAAGCAGAATGTTGGTATTTGAATATTGGCACTATTGTTTCTTACTTGTGGGACTTTAAAAAATTGACAGTTAAACTAACCAAGGTTTTTTTTTTCTCATCTGCAAAGTTCAGGTATTGAAACCTGTTATCCAAATCAAGAATTTCCCATGATGAAAATGTAGAGCATCCATCGTGGATGCGGCATGATAATATTTGTGCTCAGTAAGTCACTAAGCAGAACAATGGACCCAGATTAAAATAGAGCTGGGCTCAAACTCTATGCACTGTCTTCACTGTAGCCAGCAGGACACATGTCCTCTTTGGATCTCAAATTCTCACCTATGGAAAGAGAATTCCTTCAGAGTCTTGGAGGATTCAGTGAGTCTGGCATGAGACATTCAGGGAACTAAGCACAACAGACCCTCTAGTGGTTTGCTTTTCTGGTTCCCTGGCCTGTGTCTTTGGATCATGACACAATTTTATACTCTGACCTCTGCCTCTATTTGGAGACAAATCCATGCATCCTCACCAGATCCTTCTCTCCATTTTGAATATCTTACACTTTGTCTTCCCTACTCTCTCCCTTTTCTAAACTTCCTATCTTGTAATGTTTTCTTAAGTTGAAGAGTTACAGAAATGTTGCAAGAACCCTGCAGAGAACTCCCACATGTAGCACTAAACTTCAGATACAGACTTTAATACAGTACATCTGTCCCTAGTGAAACAGGGCTGACACTTGATGGAAGACCCTAACCCTAACCCTAACCCAGATTTCACTGAGAAACAACAGATTTTTGTTTACCTCATTTTGCCATCGATTCTGAACATTACCCAGGATACAATATGCAATGCAGATATCATGTCTCTTGATATTCCTCTAGATATGAGTTTCTCCTTGGTTTCGATAGCCTTAGTTTGAAAGCTTTAGGCACCCTGGTTAAGTATTTTTCTAGAATATACTTCAGTTTAGGTTGTCTGATGTTTTTCAAGCAATCAGACCAGGATTGCAGAATTTGCCAGAGGGTGGGGTGGGTGGTGGTTGGGGTTTATCTTGGTGGAGGCAGAGTGCCATGTTTGCTACATTATAACAAGAATATAAACTTCTGATTCTCCTGTCACCTCTCTGTCCTCCTTCATCAGACCCATCTTTCCTGCTTGCTGAGTCCACTGGGGAACCCCAAGCTTCCCTGAGTTTCCTGCTATCCCAGCAGACCTCCATTCTCCTGCCACCTCTTAGCCCACCTTCATCAGACCTGTAGATCCTGGACCATACAGACCAAGGATACCCATCAGACTATTGAGGTTAACTTCCCAATACCTACTACAACAGGAGCACTTAGGATCCAGAGCCATCCAGACGGCTAAAGACACTCAAAAGAACACAATCAACAAAATACAGAGCAATATGACATTTTCAGAACATAGCTACCCTACTACAGCAAGCCCTGGATATCCTAACATAACTGAAGCACAAGAAAATGACATTTAATCCAATTTTATAAAAAACGATAAAGGACTTTAAAGAGGAAATGAATAAATTCCCTTAAAGAAATAAAGGAAAATACAATCAAACAGGTACAGGTCTTTAAAAAGGAAACAAATAAATCCCTTAAAGATATACAGAAAAATATAATTCAACAGGTGAAAAACTGTGCAAAACCTGAAAATGAAATAGAAGAAGGTATAAAGTCCCAGCTTCAAGACCCAGAAAATATTTTCAACAAAATCATAGAAGAAAACTATCCAAACCTAAAAAAGAGATGCCTATAAATATAGAAGAAGCTTATAGAAGACCAATAGACTGGACCAGAAAAAAATCCCTCTGACACATAATAATCAAAAAACAAAATCTATAGAACAAAGAAAGAATATTAAAAGTGACAAGGGAAAAATGTCATGTAACATACAAAGGTAGACATATCAGAGTTGTACCTGACTTCTCACGATTAATGTTAAAAGCTAGAAGAGCCTGGACAGATATCTTACAATCTTTGAGAAACCACACATGCTAACCTAGACAACTATACTAAGCCAAACTCTCAATTGCCTTAGATGGAGAAAACAAGATATTTCAGGACGAATCCAAATTTAAACAATATATATCCACAAGTCCCACCCTATAGAAAATATTAAACAGGAAAACTCCAACTCAAGGAGGATAACCACAGCCAAGAGGAAATAAGTAATTCCATATCAGTAAAACTAAGGGAAACACAACTCCCTACCTCTCTCTCTAATACTACAATCATCAGAATAGCAGGAATTAGCAAATCATTGGTCATTAATATCTCTTAACATCAATGAACTCAATCCCCAATAAAAACAAAATCAAAAGCTAACAGAATGGATTCGAAAACAGAATCCATCATTCTTCTGCATACAATAAACACATCTTATCAATAATTACCTCAGAGTAAAAGGCTGGAAAAAAGTTTTCCAGTCAAATGAACCCAAGCATCAAGCTGGAGTAAGCATTCTAATATCTAATAAAATAGACTTTCAACTGAAACTAATCAAAAGCAACAAGGAAGGAGGTGTCATATTCATCAAAGGAAAAATATACCAAGATCATATCTCAATTCTGAACATCTATGCCCCAAACACAAGGGTACCCACATTTGTAAAAGAAATATTGCTAAAGCATAAATTGTACATCAAAGCTCACACATTAATAGTGGGAGACTCCAGCACCTCACTTTCACCAATTGATAGGGCATCCAAACAAAAACTTAACAGAGAAATAATAAAATAGAATATTTTACCCAAACACAAAAAATATACCTTTTTCTCAGTACCTCATGGATCCTTCTCCAACACTGATCATATAGTCAGTTAGTCACAAGACAAACCTCAACAGATAAAAGAAAATTGAAATAGCACCTTGTATCTTACCAGACCACCATCAATGAAAGATGGACTACAACAATTGAAACACCAGAAAGACTATGCATTTATGGAAATTGAACATTAAATACATTAAAGGTTTTCTAGAATTTAATGAAAATGAAGGCACAACATGCCCACATTTATGGGACATAATGAAAGCAATGCTAAGAGGAAAGTTTACAGCACTAAGTGCCTCCATAAGGAAATCAGAAAGTTCTCATGCCAGCCATTTAAAAGTACACCTGAAAACTATAGAAAGAAGAAGAAGGAAGAGGAGGAAGAAAAGAAGGAAGAGGAGGAAAAAAGAGGAAGAAGAAGCAAGCGCAGTGAAAATGAGTAAGTAGACTGCAGGAAATAATCAATCAGGATTGAAATAAATCAGTTAGAAACAAAAAAAGCAATACAAAGAATCGACAGAAACAAGAGCTGGTTCTTTAAGAAGTATGCATTGGTGTGTAATGGGGAAGGAGGAAACCACTAGAAAATCCTAGATGCCAGGGAAGTGAGAAATTCCCAGGACCCAAAGGGGATGACTTTAGTTGAAATACCTAACAGAGGGAAGATAGAATCTGAAGAGATCACCTTCAGTAGACAGGCATGGCCCCCAGTTGAGGGATGGGGCCATCTATCCATCTCAAAAAATCTTTAACCCTGAATTGTTCCTCTAAAGGAAACTCAGAGACAAAATATGGAGCAGAGACTGAAAGAAAGGTCATCCAGAGACTGCCAATCCATCCCATCTGCAGACACCAAGCCCTGAAACTATTGCTGATGCTAAGAAGTGCTCCCACACAGGAGCCTAGTATGGGTGTCCTATTAGAGGCTCCACCAGCATCTGAGTAAGACAAATGCAGATAATCACAACCAACCATTGGACTGATCCTGAGGATCCCAATTGAAGAGTTAGGCGAAAGACTGAAGGAGTTGAAGGGGATTGCAACCCCATAGGAAGAACAATATCAACTAACCAGACACCTCAGAGCTTCCAGGGACTAAACCACCAACCAAAAAGTATACATGGCTGGATCCATGGCTCCAGCTACATATGTAGCAGAGTATTGCCTTATCTGGCACCAATGGGAGGGGAAACCCTTGGTCCTGTGGAGGCTTGATGCCCCAGCATAAGGAGATTCTGGAGGAGTGAGGTGCAAGTGAGTGCTTCTTAGAGGCAAAGGGGAGAGGGGATGAGATGGAAGGTTTGCGGAGGGGAGACTGGGAAGGGGAACAACATTTGAAGTGTGAATAAATAAAATAACCAATTGGTATAAAAAATAAAGTATAACATATAAAAATATCAATAAGACAGACAAACCCTTAGCCAAACTGATCTAAAGACAGAGAGACATTATCCAAATAAACAAAATCAGAAATAAAAAGGGAGACATGACAACATACACTGAGAAAATTCAAATAATCATTAAGTCTTACTTCAAAAGCCTATACTCCACAAAATTGGAAAATCTTATGTAGTGGACAATTTTCTAGATACCACTTGCCAAAGTTAAATCAAGATCAGATAAGCTATTTCCACAGTCCTATAACCCTTAAGGTAATACAAGGTCAACAAAAGTCTCCCAACCAGAAAAAAAAACCCAAAGCAAATGGTTTTAGTACAAAATTTTACCAGACCATCAATGAAGAACTTATACCAGTACTCCTCAAACTATTCCGCAAAATAAAAACAGAAGGAATACTTCCACACCCATTCTATGAAGTCACAGTCACTCTGATACCTAAACCATACAAAGACTCAACAAAGAAAGAGAATTTCAAATTGATTTGTTTTGTGAACATTGATGTAAAACTATCTAATAAAACACTTGCAAACTGAATCCAGGAACACACCATCATCAAAAACATCATCCATTGTGTTCAAGTAGGCTTCATCCCAGGAATACAAGGATGGTTTACTATATGAAAACCCATCAATGTAATTATCTATAAAACAAACTGAAAGAAAAGAATCATATAATAATCTCATTAGATGCTGACAAAGCATTTGACAAAATCCAACACCCCTTTATGTTAAAAGTATTAGAGAGATCAAGGATATAAGGCACATACCTATACATAACCAAAGCGATACACAGCAAGCTAATAGCCAACATCAAACTAAATGGAGAGAAATTTAAAGCACTTCCACTAAAATGAGGCATAAGAACAGGCTGCCCACTCTCCCCATATCTATTCAATATAGTACTTCAAGTTCTAGCCAGAACAACATGATAACTAAAGGAGATAAAGAGGATTCATATTGGAAAGGAAAACGTCAAAGTACTTCTATTTACAGATGATATGATAGTATACATAAGCAACCCCCCAAAAATCTCTTTTGTAATTTATTATTTATTTATTTGCTTGTTTACTTATTTACTTATATTTTACTTTTATTTATTCACTTTACATCTTGCTCACTGCCCTTCTCCCAGCCACCCCTTCCTCAATCTTTCCTCCCTGCTGTAGGAGTTCCCTGGTAGAATTTTTGGGATCGCCATGCCATGGGTGATCATCCTTGACACTATGGATCACAGTCTGTTATGCTTGCAGACAGGAATCTAGCACATGTGTCCTCTGAGAGGCTCCATCCAGCAGCTGTCTCAGAAGGATTCAGAGATCTACAGCCAACAGTGGACGGAGCCTGGGGACTTTCATGGGAGATTTCAAGGAAGACTTGAGGGCTCCCAACAAATAGGATATCCATAGAAAGGCCAATGGAGTCAACTAATCTGGACTCTTAAGGCTCTTGGAGACTAAACCACCAACAAAAGAACATGCATGGCTGGATATGTTCTACCAGCTGGGATGCCTTGTCTGACCTCAGTGGGAGAGGATGTGTCTAGCCAAAAGAGACATGACACACCATGGTAGGGGGAATACCCAGAGGGGGCCTGTACCTTCTCACAGGAGAAGGGGAAGTTGGTGAGAGAAGGATTGTGGAAGAGGGTGTCCAGGAGTGGGACAGTGAGTGGGATATAAAGTGAATAAATGAAAAGAAAAAAGAGTACAATATTTCAACCAACATTTCTTACTGATGTTAACAGTAACTGGGCTAGAGTTTGTAGTTTCTTGACCACGAGGTTACCCTTTTAGGCCTTTCACTTCTGTGTTGTTTGGGTGAAAATAACTATTCATACTCAAGGAGTAGGGAGTTACACTTCATCTCCTTAAAAGTAAGAGAGTTACAGAAGTTATTTGGTGTTCTTATACATGGGGGCAGGGCGCATTAAGTCCCTCCACTTCATCAGTCACTTATTTATCTGAGCACTGATGGGTGTTTATTTCATGCATGTTGATATGATCCAGCCACTCTGTTTCCTCAAGTTTTTTGTTCCTGTGTTAGCCATTAGGAGTTCTTGCAGCCAGCCTCTGTGGCCCCTTGACAAACCCTGTCATTGTGTATGTTTGAATAATTCTCTAACTTTTCGGCATTATCTGATGCTCCAGAATCATTCTGTATGTTCCCTTCCCCCACCCTACAATAAATCATTTCTCCAAGATCACTGGTCCTTTCTAAGAGAGAATATATCTGAGACAAGGATCTGGCTCTGAATATGTGCGTTACGACTTGAATGCTAATGAATCTAAACTTTCTCGGCAGACAGATGAGAAAATATATGTGCTGCTGACCCACTGATATATACATATCTGCAAATATTTTACAAAAATCCATCTGTATCTATATTAAGTGAAATATGAGTTCATAAATCAATGTCTCCTACTTGCTAGCACCATCAGGATTCATCTAACTTCCTTTCCTTGTCTGTGTATAATCTTCCACATCATGCATGGAAATCCAGTTCCCAATGTCCATTCATTTTGGTCTCCTGTTATAGAATACATGTACAATAGTTTCTGAACTGTTAACATGTGCCACCAGGAATTATCGTGGTCAGATCTATCTATCTATCTATCTATCTATCTATCTATCTATCTATCTATCTATCTATATCTATCTACCTATCTATCCATCCATCCATCTACCTATCTATCTGTCTGTCTGTCTGTCTGTCTGTCTATCTATCTATCGATCGATCGATCGATCGATCTATACACTTAGTCTACATTCAGTTTTAGAATCATCCTAAATGGCTGTTTACATGCACATATGTTAAGTCTCACTCATTGTGCTGTGAAGTTCTGTAGATTTTGGCAAATGTATGATGCATGCACACCCCATTACATCATCATACAAAATAGCTTAATCACCCCAAAGTAATCCCACAAGCAGCACCTGCTTAGGGCTTTTCCTTCCCCTTCCCCTTGTCCACTTTCCTTCTCCCCCTTCTAATTCCCCTTCCCCTTCCCCTGACAGCACAGAGTCTGTTCACTGATTCCATAGCTTTGCCTTTTCGAAAGCATGAAAGACTTGGAACTGAACATGTGTTTTCCAACAGGCTTTTTCCACTTGACAATATAGAGTTCCCCCGTGCCTCTCTGTGGCTTTATAGCTCATTCCTGTTTATCATTGAATGTTCTTCCTTTGTGTGGAAGGAAGTACTGTAGGTTGTCAGTTCTTTCACCAATTGAAAATCATCTCAGTTGCTTCCAATTTGGGACAATTAAGAATAAAACTACAGTGTATTTTTTTTGTGCAAAGGTTTTTCTATGGGTTACACTTCAAATCAGTGGGATGAAAGACTGATTATAGCTACTGAATGATCGATACAGCAAGTTCTAGTTTTGTTAGAATTGCCAAGCTGTCTTGAATGTGACTGCACCACTTCACACCCCCATCATCAGTGAATGATACTCCATGCTTTACATACTATGGTGGTTTGAGTATGCTTGGTCCAGAAAGTAGCACTATTAGAAGGTGTGGCCTAGTTGGAGTAGGTGTGGCCTAGTTGGAGTAGGTGTGGCCTTATTGCAGGAAGTGTGTCACTGTGGGTGGGGCTTTAAGACTCCAACAAATTGATGAACTCTCAGCTGCCCCTGCACCATACCTGCCTGGATACTGCCATGCTCCAGCCTGATGATAATGGACTGAACCTCTGAACCTGTGAGCCGGCCTTGATTAAAAATTAAACGTTGTCCTTATAAGAGCTGCCTTGGTCATGGGGTCTGTTCACAGCAGTAACACCCTAACTAACACACATCCCCACTGAACATTACCTTCAGTATTTTGGGGGTGTATGCAGGAATAACTTGGTTTTGTTTTAATCTGAAATCCTCTAGCAGCAAATGATAAAAGTATTTGCTTTTTCAGTTTTTATTTGCCATCTTTATCTCTTCTCCGGTGGATCTCTGTTCAGAACTTCTGTCTCTCTTTAATTGACTTATTTTCAAGAGCTGCTTTCTAAGAGTTATGTGTAAAGTTTACATAGAAGTCTTTTTAATCAGATGCAACTTTCATAAATATTTTCTTTCAGTTGGTAGCTTTTTACAGAAATTAAGTTTTAGTGTGTTTTTTTGTATGTGGTGTATATGTGTAGCTTTTGAGGAGTGCACATGTATGCATGCGTGCAGAGGCCAGATGTCAACCTCAGGTGTTATTCCTAAGGAGCTGCCCACTTTGGGGTTTTTATTTTCTGGTTTTTTTGGGGGGAGGGTTGTTTTTGTTTTTGTTTTTGTTTTTACACAGAACCTCTGATTCTCTGATTAGTCTAGGCTGGCTAGCCACTGATATCCCAAAAATTCACATCTTTTAGTTCTGGGGTTACAAACCCATGCTGTCACACCTGTCTTTTCATGTGGATGTGAGGAACTGTATTAGTTACTGGTCTACTGCTGAGCTAAAACTTCATAACCATGGCAACTTATAGAAAGAAGGACTTATTTGCTTCTGGGTCTAAAGGGATAAAAGTCAATCACCATCACCAACCAAAATTATGGCAGCAGGCAGGCAGGCTGACTGGAGCAGCAAGCTGAGGGTTTACATCCTAAACTATAAGCAGGAAGCAGGGATAAGGAATGCAAAATAGACAAATCCTTAAACTCCCAAAGCCATGTCCAGGGACATATTCCCTCCAACACAGCCAAACCTCCCAAAAGGTACCATCAACTGGAGGTCAAGCATTCAAATATCTAACTTTATGAGGGACATTCTCATGTCACCAGATTGGGGGTGAGCACTTTAGCCCCTGGAGTCATTTGGCAAGCCTTATTAAAATAAAATTTTAATAAGGCTCAGCTTGTCAGTTTTCTCTTTTATGAGCTGTGCTTTTAGAATTTTACCTAAAAAGATATCACCCAACACAAGGTCACGTAGATATTTCTCTTGACTCATCTTTTGCGGGTTTCTGGTTTGTGCTTACATGTAGGTCCGTTCCCCATCTTGAGTACAGCTTTGTCAAGGGGAAAAGTTTACACCTCTGCTCAGTGCCCAGGCACCATCGTTTATTGAGTTGCCATCACTCCCTTGTGAAGTATCAGTTTGCTTGTTTGTTTGTTTTGTGGGGTGGGAAGGGATCCTGGTTTCAGGCTTTATTGGATCCCCTCCCATGATGCGTCTCTTTTTGTCCCATCCACAGTGAAATGCTATAATTTTTTTAGTAAATCTTGTAACCAGGCAATGAAAATCTCTGTTTTGGTTGCACTTCTGTTGCTATGATGAAATATCTGGACCAAAAGCAACATATGAAGGAGAGGGGTTATTTAGGTTACAAGTCCAGGTGTCAGGCACGCCCTCCACAGAAGTCACAGGCTCAGGAGCTTGAGATAACTAGTCACAACACATCCATAGTCCAGAGCAGAGAGAAACAAACACACCCATGCTGCCAACTTGCTTTTTTTTCTTCCTTTGCAGCTTTTTTCTAGCTCTTCTATAGTCCAGGGCCCAGGCCAGGGACTCGTTCCACTCAGAGTGAGCTGGGTCTTCCTGTATCAATCAAAAATCAAGATGATCCCTCACAGGCCTCTCATGAGCCCATCTGACCAAGATAATTCCTCTACTGAGATTCTCTGCCCAATGATCCTAGATCATGCCAAGCTGACATTTAAAAGTAACCAGCATAGATCCCGAGTCTAGTCTTCAATATCGTGTTGACTGCTCTGTGTCTTTTGCTTCTCTGTACAAGTTTGAGGAAGAGTTTTCTATTATCTAGAGAATGCTGTACTGGAATATTGACAGGAATTACATTGAATCTATAGGCAATTTGGGAAGAACTGACATCTGAAGTGTGTTGTATTTCAATCTGTAAACACAGATTATCTATCTATCTGCAGAACCTATCTCTGCAATTATTCAGATCACCTTTGATTTGTTTTGTCACAGGTTTTCTCTCTTTTAATGTACAGACTCTGGACATGCTGTACTGCAGTCATAGCTATGTGCTTTTTTTTTTTAAAGAGTACCTCAGTAAGTGTAATTTTTCTAGTTCAGTTCTGCTTGTTCATTGAGGATATAATATAGAAAATATGACTTTAGAATTTTTACTGGTTTTCATTATCATAGTGAAATCATTAGTTTCTGGAGTTTCTTAATCCTTGTGGGTGTTCTTTAGAAACAATCTTACTGAATGTTAATAGACTTCTTTGTCTTCTTACTTTACAACTGTTCTTGCCTTTACCAAGCAGATAAGAGTCACAGTAAGATATCAGAAGGCAGAGAAGTCCCATCTCTTCCTTAAGGAATGATGCTAACAGGGATTCTTAAACATCATTTTATCAAGCCAAGAATGTTCCCACCATCACTAGGTTGCTGAAACTTATCATACGTGGATGTTTGAATATTTCTATATCAATTGATATAATCATGTTATTTTTCTTTCCCATCCTTTCTATATTATTGATTCATTCTGTTCATAATTTCTAATCTTGAATTCTCTGCCTTGAATTCTCATGTGGTCATGGTGTGTAACTCCTATTAGTGATGGATTCCATGATATTTTGTTAAGAACGTTTGCACTTGGGTTCCTGAGAAATGATCTGTAGTTTTACTTTCTTATGCTCTCTTACCTGGTATTGGTACTAAGAAAATGTTTGCCTGCCTAAGTGAAGTAAGAAATGTCACCTCCAATAACATTTCTAGAGGCCATTGTGGAACATTTGTATCATCCCTTCCTAAAATATTAGGTAATAGTCACCTAATATTGGTTTCTCTTTTATAAGGTCATTATGTATTTTGTCAATTTTCTTCCTAGATATAAGCCTATTAATATTTCTCCATGTGTGTGTTTGGATAACTGTGAAGCATGATATATGGTATGGTGTGAATGTATGTCTCAACATTAGTATGTTGTAACCCAAGCCCCAGGTTTCAGTGTTGGGGGCTGGGCACTAGTGGAAGGTGCTGAGATTTTGAAGATGGACTCCTCACAAACCCAAACACCTCTCACTATACTGCTCTTTGGTATGTGAGATCACAGAGTTCATCCCTTTTGGGCCCCTCTGCCTTCTGCCATGTAAGGACATAGAAACACGGTCATCAGTTGGTTCTTAGCACCCATAACTGTAAGGAATCAAATTTCTATTCCTCACAGATAGCCAAATCACAGACAGTATGTTTTGTCAGCACAAAACAGACTAAAACAAATAATTGACCCATCTAATCTAATTAATTACATTTCTGGGCATAAAATAGCATAGAGTAGTCATTTATTTTTGCCTCCAAAGTCTATGATGTCAGGATTGAGGATACTTTAACACATTTGCAAAGTATAAGTTCGCTGGACAGTGACATCTACATCTGTAGAACATTTCTCTAAACACTTTAAATATTCCCCCCTTCTCAGGCAGCCCACTCTAGTTTGTATCCTTTAAACTTTGCAATGATTTTGTTGTGTTGTCATTTTCTGCTTCCTTCAAGATCTTCTCTTTTTTCCTTTGTTTCCTGAGGTTGGAATTTGATATTTCTTAATCCACTATATCCATGGTTTGTTTTGGTGGCTATAATTTTGGAAAGTTCATGGTCATTAGTACCTAAAATACTTATTTTTCTTCCACGTTTTCCAATTTTTACATATGTTATGTTTTGGTATTAACTTGCAGAATTGGGTATTTAATTCTGTGCTCATTACTTTTCCCTTTACATTTCATTTTGAGAAGTTTCCATTAGCCTGTCACCAGTTTCACTGATTCTTTCTTCAGCTACGTTGAGTTCAGTTACCACCTAAAGCGATTCTCTACTTCTCCATGACTTTGATTTTTAGGATTTCCTTTTGATTCTTTTTTAGTGCTTCTATCTTTTTGCTTAATTGCCTGGCGTTGTATTCTAATTTTCCATTAGATAACTTTAAAATTAATCAGGTATTTCCAGCATCTATCCCACAGATATACTGATGATTATTTTGTGTCTTCATGTGGGGCACATTTGTTACTTCACTTGTTTAATTGAACAAGATGTATTACACAAAAGAAACAGATAAACAGACCTTTGATGTGGAGATTGACTTCACTGTGACTAGGGATCTCAGTTGACTGTTTTACTTACAGATGCCAGGAACTGAAGAGTCACAAGTGCTCTTGCTTTTGTCTCCCCTGTTGTCTTAGGAACCTCCCTGTGCTTTGCTTCCCACAAGGAGTCTGAGTCTTTGCGCCTTTCACTGTTGCCACACTCAGGACTTGCTGGTGTGGTGATAAGTGTTGGGGCAGAGGACGGATCCGCAATCTTTCCATTAACTCCTCGTCTTTAAGTGTGAGGCCATATCTTGGACTTCTCATGCATTTCTGATTCTTCCTCAAAACCATAGCTCATCTTCCCTTCTGCTGTTGACTCCACCTAGAGTGAGGTATGAAGGCTAGAGGAAAGTTTCTATTTCATACCTGGCATAAAGCTTCAGTTCTTGCTTGAACTCAGCTCTTTCTCTTGGAGCGTGGGCCTCTGTTCCATAGAATGTTCAAATGTGCTACTCCCTATCTAAATTCCCTTTTCCCTGGCAGGACCACAGCAGATCTCTTCAGTATTTAGTGTAAATCTCTAGTGGGATTACTAGAGAGAAAAATCACAAATGTAGGAGAACCTCTAAGACTATAGATTCCAGGGGGTCTCAGTGTTATTCCAATATACAGACATACATACATACATACATACATGCACAGCCTACAGCCATTCACCCCATTGGTCTCCCTATAAGGT
The DNA here is from genome assembly GCF_947179515.1 of Apodemus sylvaticus. Taxonomy (NCBI): domain Eukaryota; kingdom Metazoa; phylum Chordata; class Mammalia; order Rodentia; family Muridae; genus Apodemus; species Apodemus sylvaticus. Next base: position 22,117,853 of record NC_067478.1, read on the forward strand.
TGGGCTCTAATAGCTCCTCTGATTAGTAACTTCTCCATTTGTAGAGTTTCTATATCTAAATTAGGAGATTTAGTTTTCCCTATGTCATGGCTAATATAAATTACCAACTGACAGAATCTAGAATCACCTGAAAATGGAGTCTCAGTGTAACACTGTTTTAATTAGGTTGGCCTTTGGGCATATTTGTGAGAAAATATCCTGATTGTGCTACTTGGAACAGGAAAATACAACTCTGGGTAGCTCTATTCCCTAGCAAGTATAATTTAAGAAGCCCAACACGACAGGCACGTATCCATTTCTCTCTTCTGATAGGGACATAACATGACCAGCTGCCTTCAGCTCCTGCTGCTTTGGCTTCTTGCCACAATGGTCTGAACCTGGGACTGTCAGCAAAAGTAATCCCTTCCCCCTTTAGTTTATTTTTCTGAGTACTTTACTATAGCAACAGGAATACGTTAGAACCACAGCTCTCTGTAATTTCAAGAAATTGATTTTGGTGTATCTAGATTTTTTTTCTTACACTATATGGATGGAAATGTTGACTTCCAATTTTTTTAATATGTCAGGGTTGAAACAAAAAGCCTTCTTCTTCTCATTAGAAACTGTCTTTTACCACCTTTCCATTTTACCAGAGCGTCCTGACCCCCAAATTCTACCTTGTCTATCCTTTCCAGTAAACCTTACCAGACCAGTCTGGCCCATAAGACCTAGCCTTCTCGCTCCTCACAAAACTTATTTTAGGAGTGTGTCTTCACCTGTTGGTTTAGAGTACATTTGTGATGTCTTTCATGACATAATGTCATTGCTTTAGTCATGCATGTGTGACTGGGAATCTTAGTCAAATGTCTGTTTTAGTTATACATTGTTTACATTGATTTACATACCTGAGCTCCCATAGATCCAGTATGTGCAGATGTCATGTTAACATAGCTCTGGTCCCACAAATAGTACCACTGATAAAGTGGATGGCCCCTTCGTTCCTTCTGTTTTTTATGACTTTTACACTGGGGAGTTAATTGTCTCTGCTTAGTTCAGGCTACAATATGAGTGAGTTCTGTAGTCCATCCTTCTTGGCCCACTGAGGACCTAGCCCAACAGCAAACCATAGTGAATAGCTATGCACCATCCTTGTCACCTCTCTCCTTGACCTTCAAGGCAAGAGCAGCTTAGCTGCAACTGCTGTCACTGACAAAACCCCACACTGGCCTTGTGATTATATGTTGGTCCCATATTTTTCCAGTGGTAAAGAAAGAAAACAAAACAAAAATCCACCTTCATTTCTAAATAAGGCATCATAGCCAGACGGATATTTAGTTGACTCTTTAAAGCCAGTTTTTCATTCTTTTGTTTCTCTTCTCCATACAGGCTTATCTTATTAATTTCATATGTTTTTATGATAGTGCAGCAAGCAACCTAAAGTGTGCGGAATCATCCATCCACTTTTACATATCAATATTCTTTTCATTCTCCCTATGCTGATGGGCAAACATTTCTCTCTTCTCTACTATACTGCATAAAAGCTAAGTACAATCTTCATGCCAATTCTTATTCTTCCATGAACTCATCTTTGTCAGCTGTGGTTCTAAGTTTATTAGGTGCACATGTGCATATACTTGCCAGTTAGATGTGTGCGTGCACAAGCACAGTGACCTTGTTTTTCTTAGCATCAGCTTCACAGACAAGTTGGAAACTTCCAAGGGTTTCTTTGCAAACAACATGTAGCCATCACTCCTATCAGACTCTGAACCCCTTCTTCTTTGTTACTTACCTGTTTCATGGCTAAGCCTTCTCCATCTCTTAGCTGAGATGAAGCACTTCACCTGCCTTACTCTATTGAAAGCACCGGCACTAAGCCCATTAGCATTATATCTGTAGTTCTGCAGAACTTTAGTGTATCTGCCATTCACATCACTGATAGCTAATGTTGTAATATGAGGTGAGCATAGCACATTTTTTGCTACATTATCCTACACACATACAAACATACATGCATGTGCACACACACACACACACACACACACATACATGCATACACACAGGGCTAGGAAAGCCAGAGCCAGAATAGTCCTGGATGTAGGGCAGGTTGAGATGGGTTCTAGGACAGCCTTGCCTTTACATGAACAACGTTGCTATTCCACATTCAGTCTCTGGGGCACCCAGCACCTACATAACTTCCCCCCACTGCTGGTTGGATTGCAAGCTGGTACAACCACTCTGGAAATCAGTCTGGCAGTTCCTCAGAAAACTGGGCATGACACTTCCAGAAGACCCTGTTATACCACTTCCTGGGCATATACCCAGAGGATTCCCCGGCATGCAATAAGGACACATGCTCCACTATGTTCATAGCAGCCTTATTTATAATAGCCAGAAGCTGGAAAGAACCCAGATGTCCCTCAGTGGAGGAATGGAGAAAATGTGGTATATTTACACAATGGAATACTACTCAGCAATTAAAAACAAGTATCATCCTAAGTGAGATAACCCAATCACAAAAGAACACACATGGAATGTAGTCACTGATAAGTGGATATTAGCCCAGCTCTGAACACCCAAGACACAATTCACTAATCAAATGATTCCCATTTGATAATGGGAAGAAGAAGGAAGGAGAGGGCCCTGGTCCTAGAAAGGTTTGATGCAGCATTGTAGGGGAGTACCAGGGCAGAGAAGTGGGAGGGGTTGACTGGGGAATGGGCAGAGGGAAGGGGGCTTTCTGGGACTTATGGGGAGGGGGGAACCGGGAAAGGAGAAATCATTTGGAATGTAAACAAGGAATGTAGAAAATAAAAGGGGGGGGACACAAGTAAAGAGCCATTGCAATGGAAAAAAAAACAATGTGTGCAGATGTCTGAACATAACCATAACTAAGAGTCAAGTCCTGTGCTTCTGAGTCGTATGTAAATCAACGGAGAGAGCTTGATTGAAGAATGTTCCCCCATTCCATGCCTGACACTCCTGAGCCTCTGTGCAGATCCTGCTGGGAGCTCTGACAGCTTTTGTTTTTCTTTGTTTTGTTTTTTTCTTGGTGAAATCTAAGCTTCTTGAACATAGGGACTGGATTTCTTTTCTAAGTCCTCATTATCTTGCACTGGCCCGACATTCACAGTGTGTTGTTTTAAATGATTTCATTGTATTTACACCAACTTTCAGTTATATGGCGTGATAAAATGGAACTTTATTATGCACACACACCCCCTTCCTGCATCCAGGGATTAGGGAGAGGCAAATTTGGGCCCTAAGCTCTTTCTTGTCGAGCTAATGCAAAATTCTTTGTGACATAATCCAGGCAAGCAAGGGGTTAGCATAATCCAGCCATGGTGTTAGCTGGCAAGAAGTGTAACCAAATGTAAGTGAATATACAGAATATGAATTTCTTTGATAGACTTAAGAAGGCCAGGCAGAGGCTTAAGAAAAAAAATATGGTTCCTCACATGAGTAGCACTTATTTTACATTAGATGTAGGGGCTGGCAGAGGAAGAAATTAGTCCCTGCCAGAACCCCAGCCCTTTCTCTCCTTCTTTCACCAGGGCAACAGTCTCTCTAAGAGTAGTTCACACCTATTATAATATCTCCTTTTAATAGTTTCACAGAGAGTTGGCAAGGATAAGAAGGGACTGGAGGAATGGGGCTGAACATTGAAGAATGCTAGCAAAGGAGAATAGAAATGAAGGCTGGAGAGATGACACAGTGGTTAGAGCACACCGCTCTTGGAGAAAACCCAGGTTCAATTTACAGCCCCCACATGTCAGCACACAGCCATCTCGACTTCAGTTCCAGGGGATCCAGCACTTACTCCTTGGCCTCTATGTGCCCTCCATATACATGGCACACTTGCACAGATGTAGGCACACACTCACACACAGAAAACAGAGATAAATAGAGAAGAGCAAAGTAAAGGAGGGATGGAAAATAAGAATGGAAAAAGATCAGAGTGGCATCCCCAAGGCTGTACACATCACTCCATTTACCCCTCGCCCAGAGGCCCGAGGAACAGCACAGCCAGTGTGCCTTGCCACCTAGACTGATGTTAGGGTTTGACTCTAATGTCCCACACTGGTTCATGCATAAACAGCTGTTTCCCAGATGGCGCCACTCTTTGGAGAGGCTCTAGAAGCTTTAGGAGCTGAGGGAGGGGTAGGTGGAAGAATTGAGTCTCTGCTTTTGAAGGTTATGACTGGGCTTCCCACATCTTCCTCCTTCCTATCTTTCCTGACGTCAGCTGCTCCGCCACACCTTCCCTGCCTTGGCAGACTGAAACCTGGAGGCAAAAGGGATGATTTCTCCCATTATGCTGTTTTTCTCATGTATTATGTATCAACTGCCTAGTTGTCACTGTAAGTCTCCAGGAAGGCGTCCTTACGATGATAATTAAACATGTATTTCTCTGTAGGAGAAAAGTTAAAGCTCTTTTTCTGAAGGAAGTGGACTTAATAAGACAAGAGTAAAGAAATGTATGAGTTAAGAGTCTAACTGTACACACTGAGTGACCTCAAATCAGAAAGCAGACGGCCGGCTCAAGTCGGAGCTCTAATTGAACGGGGCCTGCAAAAAGCCCCCCAAAGACTTTGTTAGGCAGTCTTTGAGAAAAAAAAAGCATCAAACAACAACCAATCAAAGTCCCAGGATGATTTTTTTTTAAAAGAAGCTCAGAGTAAAGATAAAAGGAACTTAAAGTTGATCTTAAGCAAATAGGAGCTATAATGAGAAACCATCTAAGCCTGGAAGTGAGGGGGCAGGAAGCAGGGTGGCTGAGAAGAGAGGAGAGCTTACAGCTGAGGCCTGAAATGGTGAGATGGGATATCTGAGAGCGTTGCCAGCTAAAATGGAGCAGGAACTTCAGGGTAATATTGGGCAACCTCAAGTATCTGCTCCTATGTATGGCATGCCCAATTTGTACAATCTGGACAGATGAAGAAGGCGGAAGCCTAAACTCCCTGGATAAGAAACAGATGGGTGGGGCCAAACATAGGAAGTCTGCTTCTAGCTCCTGATTTGTTTTGTTTTTCACAACCTTGGAAGGTTGCTAAGTCACAGGAAGTCAATAGAAACTTTGGGGCCAGCCAGTCCTGGATTCATGCCCTCACTTCATTGTTTACAAGCAGCGCATACACCAAGGCCTCTCTGTCCAGGGCTTGTGTTTCTTCATTGGAAAACTCTCATATGGTTCTTGTATAGCTAATTTCATGAGAAATAGGAATATAAGTTTCACAATGAGTTTTAGGAGATAGTAAAGAAGCACGAATTACTCCCGCTTCTAAGACCAGTTTCTCCAATTAAAAATGTGAATGAGTCCTAGAACATTTCAAAGGTCTCTTTCAGCTCTGAACTTTCCTGATTTCCTAACAGAAACATGATAGCGAGAGCACGCAAAAGACAGAAGACCAGGAGCAAGGCGCTTGATTGAGTTCCATGAACCCATGCCCTTTTCTATATAATCAGGATGGTAATGAGAACAATCTCAACCTGATGGAGTTGTTGCAGGGACCAAAAGAATTGTCTGTCTTCCTAGTGCACCAACAGTGATCATACAATCAACAGCAACATGGAAAGTGTGGTGAGGTAGGAACATAAGTAGCAGCCATCGTGAAGACCAAGACTAGTTACTGTATTGCCAGAGCCCACAGATGTTTGAAGCTCCATCTCAGAGTCTCTATTTTCACGCGCGAGCATGTGTGTGTGTGTGTGTGTGTGTGTGTGTGTGTGTGTGTGTGTGTGTGTGTTACAGCTGTGCAGGTCACATGGATATAGCCTGGGACTTTATCACTCAGGCCAATCTAGTCGGCCAACAAGTTTCCAAGGATCTTCACATCTCTCCATTGCTGAGATACCAGGCATATGCCACCATGTCTGGTTTTTTGTGGAGATCCTGAGCATCTAAATGTAGCTCAAGTCCTCATGCTTTTGAGGAAATTGCTTTACTGACTTAGTCATCTCCTCAACGCCCTCCCTACTTCCCCCCATCCAAGTGTGTGTGTGTGTGTGTGTGTGTGTGTGTGTGTGTGTGTGTGTGTGTGTGTGTTAGGAGGCCAGAAGTTGATGTTAAATATTTTCTTCTATTGGACTTTACTTTATTGTTTGAAACAGGGTCTCTCACTGAACCTACAACTCACAGATTGGCTGGCTTTTCTGGCTAGCCAACTCCAAAGACCTGCCTGCATCTGCTTTCCAGCATAGGGGTTAAAAGCAAGCGCTATTGCACCCAGTTCTCACATGGGTGCTGGGGATATGGGCTCAGCCCACCATGCTTACACACCAAACACATAACTTCCAAGCCATCTCTCCAGCCCCTGATGCTCCATTCTTAAAACAATTCATCATCTGGGTGTTGGATCTCTTCATCCTTGGCTGATTTCTCTACAGGTTAGGTAGATGTCAGTGTCTTTCCCTTCTCCTTGTCAAGGATCTTGTCCAGTCATCAAGGGTCTCATCCTTTCCTCTGACTCTACACACAATATAAAGCCAAACTAGACATTTCCTCAGAGATCCAAATCCATATATTCAGCATCATGCTTAAATCTATATCCAGAAAATTTTCAAGAATCTCAAAATCCTCATGCTCAAAAACTGAACTGAAAATGATACCTCCCCATCCCTTCCTTCTCTAGACATCTTTACCTAAGTTACCGTTGGGACTACACTTTATGCATCCTTCACTCTCAGTGTGCAGTGTCCCCAGTGTACAAACCAGCTCTGCTGGCTTTACCTCCAAATCTAGCTCCATGCATATATTTCCATCCCTACAGCCACACCTCTCTTTGTCTCCAATATTGGTTTCTGACTCCCTTCTTCCTGTTAGGCAATTCATATAATTAAATTTAAACCAGATTCCTTCCCATGCTTAACATTTAAATAGTTTTGTACTGCCTTTGTAATATATCTGTAATCTTTTATGGCCTGATGTTCTGAATTACCTACATCAATCTGCTTCTCTCAGATCTCTTTACCATCCACCCTGGTCTCTTTTCAATTCCTTTAACTTAACAAAGAGCCTCTTTGCACATGCTCACTCCCTCCTTCCGAAAGATCCTTAACCTCTATCTTTGCAAAATGGGCTTCTTTCCAAGTCTTCTTCTCATTCACACTGACAGTCACCTGACCTTTCCCTTCCTCATATTTATCATAATTGAATATGAATTACACAGACGGTAGTTGACACTTTTGTCTTTATACTGGATTGCAAGATAGATGTTGTCTTGGGCAGCTACTGTATATCCAGATGTCCAATTCTTATTACAGTAAATATGGCATGGTAGGTACTAAAAATTGAGTGAGGGAATTATAAAAGGAATGGACCCGGAAGAGGATCTGAGGAGCCAAGGCTAACCATGGAGAGGCTGATTCTTTAGCCACGGAATGAGAGATATGATTTCTATTCTTTTTTGTTGTTTTATGATACAGAGTCTCACCAGGCACATTTCACTTATACTTTCTGCTCTCAGTTATCGTATCCATTCATATCTTCCACAGATGAGTATTAATTATGGTTGTCTGTTCTCCTACCAAAACTATATGTCACTCAAAGAGCAGAAATCTTACCTTTCCTGTCTTTTAATCCTCCAGAGTCTGATACTGACCTCCAATCTCCAGTTGTCTACTGGGAACTTGTTATGAAGGGTGTCCATTCCCATTTTAGCAACAAGTTACCACAGAAGAGGTGACTCAAAACAACAGAAATGTATTGTCACCAGGCAAAGGCTATAGAAAAAATTTCAAGGTGTTAGTAGGGCCACACCCCTTTTGGAATTTGCACTGATCAAGCTTGTATCCTCTGGTAGTTGCTCTTGATAGGTAACAACAGCATTTCTATCTTCAACCCCATCATCCTATGACACTCCTCCCTTGTGCCTATATACCCATGTCTCCTCTTAAAAGGACACAAGGCATTCTGGATTAGGACTGTACTAATCTAATAAACTCTTATATTAATAGTACATTATCGGCAACAACATTTCTTTTTTTTCTTTTTTTTAATATTTTTATTTTCTATATTCTTTGTTTACATTCCAAATGATTTCCCCTTTCCCGGATCCCCCCTCCCCATATGTTCCATAAACCTTCTTCTCTCCATCCATTCTCCAATCACCTCCCTCCTTTTTCTCTGTCCTTATATTGCCCTCCAATGCTAGATCAATCCTTTCCAGGATCAGGACCCTCTCCATACTTCTTCATGGGAGTCATTTGTTATGCGATTTGTGCCTTGGGTATTCAGAGCTTCTGGACTAATTAATATCCACTTATCAGAGATTGCATTCCATGTGTATTCTTTTGTGATTGGGTTACCTCACTTAGGATGATATTTTCCAGATCAAACCATTTGCCTAAAAATTTTGTGAATTCATTGTTTCTAATTGCTGAGTAGTATTCCATTGTGTAAATATACCATATTTTCCGTATCCATTCCTCCTTTGAGGGGCATCTGGGTTCTTTCCAGCTTCTGGCTATTATAAATAAGGCTGCTATGAACATAATGGACCATGTGTCTTTATTGCATGCCGGAGAATCCTTTGGGTATATGCCCAGGAGAGGTATAGCAGGGTCCTCTGGAAGTCTCATGTCCAGTTTTCTGAGGAACCTCCAGACTGATTTCCACAGTGGTTGTACCATCTTACAGCCCCACCAGCAGTGGAGCAGTGTTCCTTTCTCCACATCCTCGACAACACCTGCTGTCTCCTGAGTTTTTGACCTTAGCCATTCTGACTGGTGTAAGGTGAAATCTCAGGGTTGTTTTGATCTGCATTTCCCTAATGACTAATGATGTTGAGCACTTCTTAGGGTGCCTCTCAGCCATCTGAATTTCTTCAGGTGAAAATTCTTTGTTAAGATCTGTACCCCATTTTCTAATAGGGTTATTTGGTTCCCTGGGTTCTAACTTCTTGAGTTCTTTGTATATATTGGATAGTAGCCCTCTATCAGATGTGGGGTTGGTGAATATCCTTTCCCAATTTGATGGTTGCTGTTTTGTCCTTTTAACAGTGTCCTTTGCCTTACAGAAACTTTGTAATTTTATGAGGTCCCATTTGTCAATTCTTGATCTTAAAGCATAAGCTATTGGTGATCTGTTCAGGAAGTTTTCCCCTGTGCCCATGTCCTCAAGGGTCTTCCCCAGTTTCTTTTCTATTAGTTTCAGTGTGTCTGGTTTTACATGGAGGTCTTTGATCCACTTGGAGTGAAGAATGGATCAATTCTCGTTCTTCTGCATGCTGACCTCCAATTGATCCAGCACCATTTGTTGGAAAGCCTATTTTTTTCCACTGGATGTTTTTGGCTCCTTTGTCGAAGATCAAGTGACCATAGGTGTGTGGATTCATTTCTGGATCTTCAATTCTATTCCATTGGTCCACTTGTCTGTCACTGTGCCAATACCATGCAGTTTTTAACACTATTGCTCTGTAGTATTACTTGAAGTCAGGGATACTGATTTCCCCAGAATTTCTTTTGTTGTTGAGAATAGTTTTAGCTATCCTGGGTTTCTTGTTATTCCAGATGAATTTGAGAATTGCTTTTTCTAACTCTGTGAAGAACTGAGTTGGAATTTTGATGGGGATTGCATTGAATCTGTAGATTGCTTTTGGCAAGATGGCCATTTTAACTATATTAATCCTGCCAATCCACGAGCATGGCAGATTTTTCCAATTTCTGAGGTCTTCTTCCATTTCCTTCTTCAGAGACCTGAAGTTCTTGTCATATAGATCTTTCACTTGTTTGTTTAGAGTCACACCAAGATACTTTATATTGTTTGTGGCTATTCTGAAGGGTATCATTTCCCTAACTTCTTTCTCAGCCTGCTTATCCTTTGAGTATAGGAAGGCAACTGATTTGCTTGAGTTGATGTTATAATCAGCCACTTTGCTGAAGTTGTTTATCAACTGTAGGAGTTCTCTGATGGAGGTTTTCAGGTCACTTAAGTAGACTATCATGTCATCTGCAAATAGTGATAATTTGACTTCTTCCTTTCCAATTTGTATCCCCTTGACCTCCTTATGTTGTCTAATTGCTCTAGCTAGAACTTCAAGTAGTATATTGAAAAGATATGGAGAGAGAGGACAGCCTTGTCTAGTCCCTGATTTTCGTGGGATTGCTTCAAGTTTCTCTCCATTTAGTTTGATGTTGGCTAACGGTTTGCTGTATATTGCTTTAATGATGTTTAGGTATGGGCCTTGAATTCCTGTTCTTTCCAATACTTTTAGCATGAAAGGATGCTGGATTTTGTCAAATGCTTTTTTTGCATCTAATGAGATGATCATATGGTTTTTTTCTTTGAGTTTGTTTATGTAGTAAACAGCATTGATGGATCTCCTTATATTGAACCATCCCTGCATCCCTGGGATGAAGCCTACTTGATCATGGTGGATGATCGTTTTGATGTGTTCTTGGATTCGGTTGGCAAAAATTTTGTTAAGTATTTTTGCATCAATATTCATAAGAGAAATTGGCCTGAAGTTCTCTTTCTTTGTTGGATCTTTGCGTGGTTTTGGTATCAGCGTAATTGTGGCTTCATAGAACGAGTTGGGTAGAGTTCCTTCTGTTTCTATTTTGTGAAATAGTTTGAAGAGTGTTGGTGTTAGGTCTTCTATGAAGGTCTGATAGAACTCTGCACTGAAGCCATCTGGTCCCGTGCTTTTTCTGGTTGGGAGACTTTCAGTTGGTTTCAGTTGTTTTTGTTGCTATTGAAAATCACTCTTACACCATAGTGATTTGATAGGAGGCATGGGATTAGTTCGATCATCTTATATTTGTTGAGGTCTGCCTTGTGTCCAATTATATGGTCGATTTTGGAGAAGGTACCATGAGGTGCTGAGAAAAAGGTATATTCTTTTGCTTTAGGGTGAAATGTTCTATAAATATCAGTCAAATCCAATTGGTCCAAAGCTTCAATTAGTTTTACTGTGTCCCTGTTAAGTTTCTGTTTTCCCGATCAGTCCATTGAGGAGAGTGGAGTGTTGAAGTCCCCCACAATTATTGTGTTAGGTGCAATGTGTGCTTTGAGCTTTAGTAAAGTCTCTTTTACGAATGAGGGTGCCCTTGCATTTGGCGCATAGATGTTCAGAATTGAAAGTTCTTCTTGGTGGATTTTTCCTTTGACCAGCAAGAAGTGTCCTTCTGTGTCTCTTTTGATGACTTTAGGTTGAAAGTCAATTTTATCTGATATTAGAATGGCTACTCCTGCTCGTTTCCTGTGACCATTGGCTTGTAAGATTGTCTTCCAGCCTTTTACTCTAAGGTAGTTTTTATCTTTGACACTGAGGTGTGTCTCCTGTATACAGCAAATTGTAGGGTCCTGTTTCCTTATCCAGTCTGTTAGTCTATGTCTTTTTATTGGGGAATTGAGACCATTGATGTTAAGAGATATTAAGGAATAGTGATTATTACTTCCTGTCATTTTTGATGTTATTTTTATATTTGAGTGGTTATCTTCTTTTAGGTTGGATGAAGGAAGGTAACTATCTTGCTTTTTCCAGGGTGTAGTTTCCCTCCTTGTATTGGAGTTTTCCTTCTATTATTCTTTGCAGAGCTGGGTTTGTGGAAAGATATTGTGTAAATTTAGTTTTGTCACGAAATATCTTGGTTTCTCCATCTATGGTGAATGAGAGTTTTGAGTCTTGGCTGACATTTGTGTTCTCTTAGAGTCTGCATGAGATCTGCCCAGGATCTTCTAGCTTTCATGGTCTCTGGTGAGAAGTCTGGTGTGATTCTGATAGGTCTTCCTTTATATGTTACTTGGCCTTTCTCTCTTACTGCCTTTAATATTCTTTCTTTGTTTAGTGCATTTGGGGTTTTGATTATTATGTGACGGGAGGTATTTCTGCTCAGGTCCAGTCTGTTTGGAGTTCTGTAAGCTTCTTGTATATTCATAGGCATCCCTCTCTTTAAGTTAGGAAAGTTTTCTTCCATAATTTTGTTGAAGATATTTGCTGGCCCTTTCTGTTGTAAATCTTCACTCTCATCTATACCTATAATCCTTAGGTTTGGTCTTCTCATTGTATCCTGGATTTCCTGGATGTTCTGGGATACAAGCTTTTTGCATTTTGCATTTTATTTGACAGTTGAGTCAATGGTTTCTATGGTATCTTCAGCATCTGAGATTCTTTCTCCCATCTCTAGTATTCTGTTGTTTATATTTGTATCTATGGCCCCTGATTTCTTCTCAAGGTTTTCTATCTCCAAAGTTGTCTCCCTTTGTGATTTCTTAGTTGTTTCTACTTCTGTTTTTAGATCCAGGATGGTTTTGCTCAGTTCCATCATTTGTTTGTTTGTGTTTTCCTGTAATTCTTTAAGAGATTTTTGTGTTTCCTCTTTCATGACTTTTGCCTGTTGACTCAAGTTCTCCTGCATTTCTTTAAGTTTTTTTTGCCTTTCTTCTTTATTGGCTTCTATCTCTTGGGCCTTATCCTCCTGCATTTCTTTAAGTGATTTTTGTGTTTCCATTATACCGGTTTCTAGCTTATTCATGTTCCCCTGTATTTCTTTAAGAGATTCATTCATGTCCTTTTTGTGTTCTTCTAGCAGCATCATGAACAGTGATTTTAAATCCAAATCTTGTTTCTCTGGTGTGTTGGCATAACCAGGACTTGCTGATGTTGGAGAGTTTGGCTCAGATGCTGCCATACTGCCTAGATTTCTGTTAGTAGCGTTCCTGCGTTTGCCCTTTGCCATCTTGTTCTCTGGAGCTAATTGGTCTTCTCTCTGGCTGGTGTTTCAGCATCCTGAGAGGCTCTAGGGCTATTTCTGCAACACTGGATGGCAGGGTTTCCCCTGTTGCAGATTGCTGATTGTCCTCTTCTTGGGTGCCCTTGCAGCCCTAGTGTTCTTTGCCCCAGATTGTGTCCGTGAACCAGATGGTTCCTGTTTGCTCCTTCAGGGAGTGCTGAGGCTGTATGCTGCAGGGACCTTTTCTGCGTGCTGATCACTCTGCTGGGCAGTGGAATTCCCAACCGGGTTGGTGCACACAAGGCTAGCCTAGCTGCTCAGGCCCTGAGTCTAGGCAAAAGCCTGGCAGGCCAATGTCCGAGCAAAGTTCCCCTCAGCTGTGAATGTTAATTGGGTCTGTCAGGTGGCTAGGATGGTGGTGTGTGCATGCTTCCTGAGAGTGCTGGGAGAGTCTGCTGGGCTAACAACCTCCTGGCCGGGTTGGCACACAGATGGCCCAGCGAGCAGCCCAGGGCCTGGGGGCAGTCCAGGGCCTGACCTTCTGAGACCCTGCTATGTCTGCCTCGGGCTATGCCTGTTAGCCAGTTTGGTTTTGCCTGCTAGGTCTCTCTGGCTTCCCGTATGCAAAATGGCGGCAGCGCGCACGCCAGCCTGGGAAAACAACCTCCTGGCCGGGTTTGCACCCCAGTGCCCCCCCCCCATCAGCCCAGGGCCTGGGTGCAGGCCAACGCCTGTCGGGCTTAGACCCCCGCGATGTTGGTCTCGGGTTATATTTGCGTACCTCAGTCTGATTTCTCTGGTGACCGAGAACCAATATGGAGGCCTCATAACTGACTGGCGGGAGGCAGAGTTCTGATGTGGCTTCTGTGTGGTCAAAGGCACCTTAAATCTGCCGCTGCGTGCAGCCTGGCTGGCCAGTGATGGCCAGTGGTCGTGGGTGCAAGGTCTGCCTGGACCCTGTCAGCTTGGTTCTACTGCTGATGGCCCTTCCTCTGGACCAGCCCACTCAGGGAGTCTTATGGAAGAGTCCAGGATCTTCTAGCCTTCATAGTCTCAGGTGAAAAGTCTGCTGTGATTCTGATAGGTCTTACTTTATATGTTACTTGGCCTTTTTCTCTTACTGCCTTTAATATTCTTTCTTTGTTTAGTACATTTGGTGTTTTGATTATTATGTGACTTGGAAGTATTTCTGTTCTGGTCCAGTCTGTTTGGAGTTCTGTAGGCTTCTTGTATATTCATGGGCATCTCTCTCTTTAGGTTAGGGAAGTTTTCTTCCATAATTTTATTAAAGATATTTGCTGGCCCTTTAAGTTCTAAATCTTCACTCTCATCTATGCCTATCATCCTTAGGTTTGGTCTTCTCATTGTGTCCTGGATTTCCTGGATATTCTGGGTTATAAGCTTTTTGCATTTTGCATTTTCTTTAACTGTTGAGTCCATGGTTTCTATGGTATCTTCAGCATCTGAGATTCTTTCTTCTATCTCTTGTATTCTGTTGTTGATATTTGCATCTATGTCCCCTGATTTCTTCCCAAGGCTTTCTATCTCCAATGTTGTCTCCCTTTGAGTTTTCTTAGTTGTTTCTACTTTTGATTTTAGATCCTGGATGGTTTTGCTTAGCTCCTTCACTTGCTTGTTTGTGCTTTCCTGTAATTCTTTAAGAGATTTTTGTGTTTCCTCTTTCAAGACCTCAGCCTGTTGACCAAAGTTCTCCTGTATTTCTTTAAGTGTTTTTTGTGTTTCCTCATTATTGGCTTTTGTATTCTCCTGGATTTCTTTCAATGATTTTTGTGTTTCCCTTGCAAGGGCTTCTAACTTTTGATCCATTTTCTCCTGAATTTCTTTAAGTATGTCCTTCATGTGTTCCTGTACCAGCATCATGACCAGTGATTTTAAATTCAAATCTTGTTTTACTGGTGTGATGGGGTATCCAGGACATGCTGGTAAAGGAGAATTGGGTTCAGATGTTGCCATATTGCCTTGATTTCTGTTAGTGACATTCCTGCGTTTGCCTTTTGCCATCTAGTTCTCACTGGTGTTAGTTGGTCCTGTCAATGCTGAACTCACCAGTGCAAGCTGCCCCTTCCCAAGTGGCCTCTTGTGCACAGCTTACCTCCTTCACTGCCTGGAGACAGGGTGCTGTTGCCCAGGCTCTTCAGATCCTGAAGCAGACACCTAAAGGCTCCAGCTGGGGCCTGCTGGATTCACCAGAGCACACTGACTCCTCCCAGCCAGCCTCCTGGAAGCCCCTCTTGCCTCTTGCAGGACCTGGAGATGTGGTGTTGCTGCCCAGGCTGATCTGGATCCGGAAGCAGAGAGATCTGAGGGCTCTCACCAGAGGCCTCAGAACTGGAACCTAAGCTCCGTGTCATGGGAGCAATCTGTGCACTCCCAGACTGGCTCCGGGTGCACACCAGGTCTCCTCCACTTCCTGGAGACCGAGTGCTGTGGCCCAGGCTGTTCAGATCCCAAAGCAGACACCAGAAGGCTCCTGCTGTGGCCCGCTGGATTTACCAGAGCACACTGACTTCTCCCAGATGGCCTCCTGGAAGCTCCTCTTGCCTCTTGCAGGACCTGGAGATGTGGTGTTGCCGCCCAGGCTGATCTGGATCTGGAATCTGAGAGATCTGAGGGCGCCCGCCAGAGGTCTCAGGACTGGAACCTAAGCTCCGTGCCACTGGAGCAAGCTGTCGGCAACAACATTTCTAAACAAGGTCATATTCTGATGTACTGGGGGAGGCAGTTAGAGTTTACATACAATTCAACCAGTAACTGGATGTCCATAGAAAGAAACTGTGTCACCAAAGAGAGAAACATATGTCCAAATCTAGAAAGCATAAAAAAAAAAAAAAAAACCACACATCAAGGAAAGAGAAAAATGAGATGGTGCTTGTTATTAGGGACTTTCAAGAGGGACCCCAGAAGGAAGTGTGAGGGATGGATGGGTGAATAAATGGACAAGTACATTTACTGTGAATCTTCCCTGACCTAAGCAGACAGACACACACAGCATGATTAGACTAGAACCTCAGGCATACTATGGCAAGGCTAGGGTGACCAATGAACTCAACCTATCTTCCTTCAGAGATGCTCCCTCCCTTCCTCCCTGGCTGTGATGGCTGCAGCTTGAATCTCCTAATGGAGAATTTAATGAGACTTTCAGTAAATGGATCCTAGATTCTCTTTCTACCCCAAGTAATTATAAACCTCAGCAATTCTTTTCCCCTAACTTGCTGCTGGTTTTCTAATTACTCTTGCTCCAAATAGGACAGTTAACATTAAAATGAAACCATGCTGGGGCTATGGGTTCACTCACATATGCCTGGCTTATTTCTTTAATTTGACAACATTGCTTTATGGTTGGGGAACAGCAGGTGATTCCCATGTTTTATGATGTGAAGTTTGTACCCCCAAAACACAGGAATCCCTCACAAACATCAAGGTAGAACTTCAGTAGGAAAAACTCATCAAGACATAGCCTCCAGATGGAATTAAGTGAGTGTTAGGAAGACTACAACATCATTCCATGAACAGGTTCTGGCTAGGGTGTTTCCCTATACTTCTTCCTAATAAAATAAGTAGCTTTAGAAAACCCAAAATGAAATTCTCAACATGAAGGAGACCCTCTCATTTTTTAAAAAGCACACATAATAAGCTTATGGAAAACATATGGGGACTGATAAGATGGGGAAGGAAAACAGAGTCCAAAGTATAGGTTAGACAACACAGACGTTGCTGTAGAAAATATTAGCTTCCCCCATGAAGATGTCTAGAGACATTGTGAAACCCTTGCTCTTAAGATAAACTGCCCCATTGTTATATGAACCAGATAAATAGTATTTTTTGTTACTATTACAAAATCCATGACCTCATTTGTCAAAAAGAAGAGCTTTCCAAGGAGATGTCACTAGCAGAATCGGAGATGTTTAATCAGGAGGGGATCTTTACTGCCATCTTCCATCCTAGTGGCTATGTTTTCAAACCCCTGGAGCAAGGTAGCCTCATCTCTTCCTTCCTACATCTAAGTGAGTCCTGTCTACCTGGTACAGGATGGCACTCACAGGCCTCTGCTCCCTCCCTCTGGCTTCTCCAATGTTTATTTAGTACCCCAGAAGTCAGTCAGAAAACAGGAAGGGAATCTCATGATTCATCTAGCAAAGGCAAGAAGAACTGGTGTTGTACCTTCCCACACTATAATCATGTATTATTATAAAATAGGTATAGGCACAAAAATATCTATCATAGGTATATTTTTCCTCATTGAATACTTTCTACACACTACTTTAGAAATAAAAGGTACCTGTATTTAGGATTCTAGAGGCATAAGGAAATGATTATAGATAGGAGACTCAATCCCCCGCCACTATCAATGAGGCATATGTCCTTGGTAACATTTCTTTTTTCATCCTTATCTTTCCGACACATGGAATAAAGCAAGCAGTAGCCTTCCGTGAGCTGCTATAAGACTTCAAGGAGTTTGCCAACATATAATCAGTACCAAGTAAGCATTACTCGAGATAGAGGGAATTTGACCATTAATTTAACAAACAGTTTTTCAGAGCCTTGTCTACCAAGGGGCATTGGGCAACACGGTCACTGACCTTGTAACACGTGTGGTTCTATATTTCTGTGATGTCATCCTTGGGCTATGTTGCTGGTGCCCTGAATCATATCTGTTTCTTCTTCTCCACACTGCTCACTGCTGTCAAAGGCAGGGTAGACATGAGCTGGGATGGCCCGAGGGCTCGGTTCATCTTGTTCCTGTACCATCTGGCCTATGACCCACCATTAGTCCTTTTATGGCTCTGGTCTGAAGAAACGTCTTGTGTTTTGCCTACGGAAGATGGTTCCCTAATGAATGTCAAATAACAATAAAGCTTAAGTGTCTTCATCAGACACTCGAGCAGGCATCTGTCCTCCCAGCAGTAAAATATGCTGTGGCTCTGGAAATCACTAAGAAATCCGAAAGTGGTTTTCATCTCCTCAGAGGAAGGCTGTGAATAATTTCAATCACTGATTTGGCTAGAGGAGGAGTCCTTGTAAGGCTACAATAGGCAGCAGTAGCTCTTGACATGGACATTTCTATAGAAGGGTGAGGCCACCAGAAAGAGGCAGGTATCAGAAAGCTAGGAGGGGCTCTTAGAATCTATGGCGCCAGGTAGACAGGTTAGACAGTCTCTTTCAGTCTTAACTCCAGGCTTCTCAGACACTAGCCCAAGGACACCTCCTCCCAGAAGCTGCAGTTAGTAGCTTTAGTCAGACTGCAGACTATATGCTTACTCACCTAGAAGACCTCAAGACAAATGAATGAAATGCCAGAATAACAGCTGCCTCTATCCTTCAATCTCAGATAATCAAGAGCTAATAAATCACACCCAGAGGCCTTGAAAGAACATGAAAACTAGCCTTAAAACAAAGTAAAGAGAAGACAGAAAGTGCCATAGTGTAGATTTGGAACCTGTTGGTCTGCTTCAAACCGTAATACAGCCAACTGGTCAACTCAGCAGTGCTGAGGAAGTTAGAATCACACTGAATCTCAGTTTCCTTAGAAGGAAAATTTAGTGTAAAATGGGGAGAAGTACGGGGTGATTTGACATTTTTCTGGAGTTGCTAGGAAGGTAAAGTGTTAGATGTGGGAACTAACTAGAACACAGCCAGGACTTCCAGTAGGAGCCAGAAACAATGAAGACAGCTAAGGAACTGACTAGTCGCCAGCCTCTGTGGCATCAGCAAAGCATGGTGAGCCAGATTGTTATCCCATGTGCTATCAAGACAGAGGTCCTCAATGGAGCACCAAAATTAAGGAAAGCTCAAAAGGCAAGTCTATATTGATGGAGTATCATTCTCTTGATGGAGAAACAAAACAATGCTAATGCATTCTGAGATCTTCAAGAATTCAGGAAAAGACCTCTAGGAAATATGGGGAAATGAAGGTTGGGTAGCCACAACTGAGTGTGATTCTGCTGTGTGAAATATTAAAAAGGTAGAACCGGCTTATTCCCATGCTTGTGCCTCTAACTGTCTGCCCCAGCGGCCTGGGCAGCCATGCACTGGTGAGCAAGGGCTGACCTGGTTTTATCAAGTGGAGATTCACTGGCCCAGAGCTCCCGAAGTGTCTCCACCCAGCCTACCAGGTTCCCAGTGGATGGTTTCTACTATGCCAACCCCATGATTCAAATCCCCCACGGCCTTTGTTGAGCACCTCAGGCAAACCCACACTTGGCTGCCATACCTTTCTCTCTTGAACCCAGATGAGCCGCAGTGTGAAGGAAAACACAACACAAACTTAGTTCAGAAACAATGGTAACTCAATCTCTGGGTATAACAACTAAAACCTAATCTTGTAAGCCTTATTAAAATCTGATCCCTCCGGTGTCAGATCCACAAGGATATGCCACGATACTAGGAAACTCTAGCAGCTGCATCTTACCCCTCTGTTATCCCAGTTCAAAGAGGAACTGCCTCTCTCCTGCTTCCTCTCTTCTTCCGTCCAAACAGAAGTCCTGCCTTCTTGCCCAGTAATTGGCTCCTTTATTCTTTAGAGGATTGGTTCATAGAAACAGCACCAGGCCTATCCACAACATGACTCAGAGGAGGAATCCCTTTCACAACAGAGGAAAGTCTCCAGGAACCTGTCTCCAGGACACAGCTATGCTGAATATCACTTCTTTAATGAATGGCTCCTGGGGAAGAGTAGACATATTTATCAATATGTGACTGACAGAAAGCTAGGAAGACTTCATGATGATTGCTGAGTTATAAGGTTAAAGGCAGAAAAAAATTTTCATTAAATTATGGACAGATGTAATTACCAAATTCTTCCATCCAAAATAGGTAGGTGGAGATGGGGTCTCAATGCAATGGCTTTCTAGCCAAGAGGGAGGTGAGGAGTGGTCAGGGAGACAATGTAAGACCTGGTACTCGGGGCTGGAGAGATGGCTCAGTGGTTAAGAGCACTGGCTGCTTTTCCAGAGAACCCAGGTTCAATTCCTAGCACCCACATGGCAGCTCACATCTGTCTGTAACTCTTGTTCCAGGGAATGCAAAACCCTTAAATAGAGCTAAATGTAGTTAAAACACCAATGTATATAAAATAAAAATAAATAGTTTTTTAAAAAGACCCAGTGCGAAGGCAAAGGTTGATATCTCAGTCCACAGAAGTGAATAAGAAGGTCAAGATTAGAGCAAAAGTGTGAAAAAGTTTCCATGGTCCTGTTCCCCAACACCATCCCAGGCCACCATCTCCCCCCACTCTATCCCACCCAACCCCTGCCCCATTCTGGGTATACATATGAGTATGTGAGTGTGTTTGGTGCACAGTAGATATACATGTGTTTTTCTTATGTAGATACATGTAGAACTTAGATGTTGACATTATGATGGCTTCCTTGATTGTTTCTCCACCTTATCATTTAGAGACAGGTCTCTCACTGAAGGAATTTTCTGGCCAGCCATGAAACTCCCAGGATTCACTTCTTTGTGTAACCTCCGACACTGGGGTTGTGGGGTATGTCCCCATACCCAAGTTTTGCACAGGTGCTGGGAATCTTAACTCAGGTCCTTACGTTTACATGGCAAGCATTTTATCCACTGAGCCCAGAAAATCATGTTTTTTTCTTTTGAGACTCATGGGGTGTCTATAGGCAGAGAATATTTCTTTTGAGATAAAAAAGTTAAACTACTGAATCCAAATGCCCAGTTCACCTACAGAGGTCACATTGAAGATACAGTGATACATTAGTTGGAACTCTGCAGAAAGATGGAACCCATAGAGTAAGGAAGAAGAGAGGAAGGAATGGATATTATAAAGAACTGATTCATGTGGTTATGGAAGCCAAGTACTATCCTGCTATCTGCAGGATGAACATCTAGTGAAGTTAGCAATGCAATTGCAGTTGAATCCTGAAATCTTAAGGACAGGAGGTGGAGGTGGGGAGTAGTGAAGGAAAGGGGTGTTGTGCTACCAGTCCAAAGGCAGGAGGCTGACATCTCAGTCCACAGATGAGCAAGAAGAGGATTCTTTCCTGACTTCTCCATGTTCGTTTGTTTTTGCTGTATTCAGGTCTTCAGTGAGTTGGATGATGCCTTTCTACCCTGGAGAGCAATATACTCTACCAAGCTCACCACTCAAAGGACTAATCTCATCAAGGACCAGTCGCATGGACACACACATGAACACTCCATGATCCAGTTAGACAACATATAAAATCAACCCTCCCAAGTGCTGAGCAAACGTGATATCCTGGAATTGGTAGCCTTAGAAGCACGAGTGGCTCTCCGGATCTCTCAGGGTTATTCTAGGGGTGCTCAGCAGACTCGGAAGTCTTTCCTGAAAGCAGAGTCTGCGGTCTGCTCAGCACCAGGCAGCCACCTCAGCAGAAATGACGTGAACACTAGGCTCAGCTGAACCTCAGATGAAAGCAGCCTGTGCCCTGGTCCCACGTTAAAGTGTATGCCTTCAAGGAAAGGGTTTTATGCTTACTTTGCTTGCATGACCCGTTTACTCCAGTTCTGCTGGCAGGAAGAAATGAAGGACCCTTGGTGCATCCATTACAATGGTCTCTTCCTGTGCACTGTCCCCAATCAGGGCTACTTCCCACACTCAGCCTTCTCTCACATACAGAGACATATCTGCAAAACAGCTAATGGTCATCAATTCTCTTTTGCCTCATCCCCACTTTCTGTTGCTTTAAACCGTAGAATTCATTATAGAGACACTGTTAATTCTTAAACAGACTAAGCCTCTTCTCAGCTGTTAAATGGAAATGGACATCTTTGAAGTGAGGGAGCCACTCTCTTCCATCCGAACAAGGCCCAAGCAACAGAGACAGTGCCATATACATTCCTCTCATTACCTTCCCGTTGGTGGGAAAGTTCCTTCTGCCTCCTGTGACTGGTCCCATGGGAGAATATGGACATGGAGATGTGGGGAACTATATAAGGGACTTTTATGACACCATGATGGAGGTCTCTGAGCAGAAACAGACTAAACACATTCCCCTGTTGTGGTTTTGAACCCAAACAGGAATGGTGGGGGTGGTTTTTATAGGTTACAAAGGGGCCTTGTCTGACAATAATTTTGCTTTTATAGAAATAAAACTATTTACAAAAAATCTTACTGGTATGTGAGAGCGAAGCGCAGGCTAGTGTGAACTTGGTGTGTCAGTAAGCGTACATGCGTTATTTCTCCCAAAAGTCTTGCTGTCCTCCCTGCCAGGTTCTTTTGCTTATCTAGCTGGAGAAGTATTTATCTTCAGAGAATAGCCACATGATGAGCTATATGAGTCATGAGGCCCTAAGACAATGGGGTCATTTTTTGAATTCTCATCCTATATACTTTCTAATCTTAGTACTTCAGTAATTTGTTTCAAATTATTCATCCTTATATTAATCAGTATAATTTCATAAGGTTTATTTTTTTTAAAATCAACTTCTTTTCATGATTCTGAAGACTTGCACAGCATAGGCATGTAGGATAGCATCACAAACTGGAAAGTGTCCATTAAAGTCCTATTTTCAAATCTTTTGCTCAAGACAGAAATGTGCATTTGATTAGCATTCAGAACTTGTCCGTCCTTTGTTACATGCCTTGGAAGACTTGAATATCACAAGAACAGCTTCTGACCCATGGCCAGGGTCCCCATGCCAATGCTTCCAATACAGAGACCAAATTATCCTTTCAGGAAAATCCAGTGCCACAAGATCCCTTTGCATTCCAAACCAGGAGCAAGAGAAGCTGGAGAGCTGGCTGCACAAACACAAGGATGAGGATCCAAGTTTGCAGTCACAATACCCGTGTAAACAGTGGGGCTTGAGGGTTGGTGCTGCACCTCACTGGCAGAGGGTTTGCCTCCCATGCTTGAGGCCATAGGTTCAATCTCCAACCCTGCCATAAAAACAAACCAAGAGGTAGATCCCTTAGACAGTCATCATAGCCTTTCCAAACTCACAGAACGCCTGGCATTCTGCTGTCTGCTTGTCTGCCTGATAGGGGAACTAGCAGCTCATTCTGAGGCTATTCCTCATTGTACCCTTAGATCTGCTGGCCTTCACCCTCTGACATCAGACTCCCATCACAGACACAGTGGCCAAGAAACCCAATTCAGTCAATGTGTCTTACATCACACACACACACACACACACACACACACACACACACACACACACACACATATATATATGTCAGCTTCCCTTCTACCCTTCCACCATCGGCTCTTATTTCTGTCCTGCTCCAATTTAACATCAAAGCTTCAGGCAGTATGTCAATACTACCAGTATTCCTACCATTGCTTTTTATCAGGACCATCTATTCCATGGAACTAAATATTTATTCTTCAGTGTTTCGACTGACTGAGTACAAAGATTTTGTGTCAGTTCAACAAATTATAAAACACACACACACACACACACACACACACACACGCCTCTTTAGCTTCCAGATTGTCATATAGGCAATTTACCACATCTGAGAAGGTTCCCTCACATAGTCTCCCCTCAGAAGCCTACCAAAGGCACCTAAAATTATGACCCCCATCATTATAAATCATTTGTCTTTGGGGATCATGGTATAAATTGACCCATGCACAGTGTGATCCTTGATCCTGGCTTTGTCTCAACATTTTGTCTGTCAGGCTCATCCACACTATGTCGAACCACACAGTTTGTTCTTCTGTCACCTGAGTGGCATTCTACACCTACTTATTCTGCTTTTGATTGACATGTGGATTGTCCCCAGGTTTATGCCATTGCAAGGAACGCTGCTGTGAACATTTTCATACCTACGTTTCAGTCGGCTTATGAGCCATTTTCCTTGTTTCTATACCCAGGAGTGTATTCTGAGTTATAGAAGAAATGTATGTTTAGCTTTAATAGGTATTAGATGGTTTTTAAAGTGGTAGAACCAATTTACACTCCCAGCAGCATGTTAAAGGCTCCAACTGCTCCACATCACCATCCTCACTGGACCTGCTGGTCTCCTTAATTTCATTCATTCAGAATGGATTTGTGGTAGGTTCTAATTACAGAGTTAGCTAGGGATTTCCCCAGGGTGTATTAATGTAGAGACTATGTAGTATGCTAAATGTTGAAATCAAAACCCTCAGATGATATCTTTTGAAAGTAGGGCCTGTGAAAGGTGGCAATATGTGCCTTCATCCAAAAGACTCCCTTACTCTTTCCAGCCAGGTAGGAATTGGTGGTACTCCCACCTGTGCACAAGAAATCAGGATCAGACATATGACCTTCCTGCCCAGTGGTCTCTGACTTCCAGCTCTCAGAACTCTTCAAGGTTTCAGTGGTCAATCCACCTGGTCTTTGTGTTGTTTTTACTATAACAGTCTAATCAGACTAAGGTAGTAAATTTACACGTGTTTATTGAGCACTTGGAAAACTTCTCTGAGGCTGCAGAAATAGCCCAGTCCTGGAGTACTTGCCTAGCAGGCTTGTGGCCTTGGGTTCAAATCCCAGCACCAGAAAAAAAATAGAATGAAAGGCTTCTTTGGTGACTTACCTAGTCATATCTTTTGACCATTTCCCAGTGAGCTATTTCACTATTGCATGTTATTGTCAATGTTGCAGGTAATTTGCTAGCATAAAACATTATTATTTTCATATCCCCATTTGAATCCTTGGCCAGATACTTTTTATTGCAAATATCTCTCCAAGATGTGGATTTCCTTTTCATTCTTGTAATGATACCTTTGGGGTAATAGGCATCTGTAATTTAAGTGTAATTAAACACTATTTTTTGAGGCTGGTGTTTGTCACTTTCTATTTAAGAAACTCAAGGCATTTGCCTGTAGCATCTTCTAGGACAACCTTTGTACTGTCTCTATACTCAGCTGTGCTGTGGTCTGGTCTATTTCTCTGCACTTGTTCTTTGCATGTGGAGTCAACGAAGGCAACTCTGTTTACAGAGATGGCCATCTGTCTTGTCCCTCCCACCACCAAAGTGCAATGACACATTTGTAGTAAATCCTTCACAGAATTCCTTAGTCGTTTCCTTTTTTTTTTTTTTTTTTTTTCATTTCTTCCCTTGCATGAATAAAAGGCTATCTCAGCCAATTCTGGTGGTTCACACCTAAAAGCTAAACCAGTAGAATTGTCACAAGTTTGAGGCCAGCCTGGTCTGCCTACTGGGTTCTAGGCCAGTGTAGGACCTGTCTCAAAATACATATAGATCTGAATTACTGGGAATGGGTATTAGTAGAGCTACAAGATCCCTAGACATCTGCTTAAAATATAGGTGCAATTTACATTCTGACATTCTATAGCTTTAGAAACAATCATAGTGTAATGTCTCTTGCTTGCTCCATTACTCTCTCTCTCTCTCTCTCCTGATTTTATTGATAGAGATTATTGGCTTCCCATGTTCTAACATAGAGGATGCTAAGCCCAGAGGAAAAGCAGTTTTCCAACGTCAAAACATATTGAAAGGACATTTATAACAACTCCGAGTTCAGGTAAGAGGTTGAATTTAGAGACACAGCCTATGGTTGGTAGCAAAAGGCACAGGCATAGAAGAGGGAGGATGGAGACAAGAGAGCTGGCGTGGAGTTTTGGAAGCACCAAGTTTCAATAAGGAGAGAGTAGTTAGTTGCTTGTAAGAGAAGGAGAATGTACTAACTTTTAAAAATGAAAAGAAAGCAAAAGAAAGAGTCTGATATACCAAGAGATTGGTGCCATCCATCACAACACATGAATCAAGGCAGAGGAATAAATGAGCCCACAGGGCTTGGCATTCGGAGGTCAATGAAGGAATGACATTGTGTCAGGCCAGAAACAAAAGTTGAAGAGGAAGTGGAGGCCTTCACTCTAGAGACTTGGAAGAAAGTAAAAAGATGAGCAAGAGGGGACCATGGGTGATAAGGAACATTTATGGTGCATGTGCTGCTATTTTTCCTACAGTTTGGCTTCCAAACCATACCAGGCTTTAAGGCGAACGTATCTGTTTCTTCTGTCTTCCCTGCCTCCCTTCCCCTCTATATGTCTGCACCTTGGTAGCTCATCCCCTCTACCACTCCCTCTACCACATGGGCCAGCTTCATTGCTTGGGAGTACATTTCAAGAAGTTAGTTTCTACCTCTCCGGTTTGCCTCGCCTTTCTGCCCCTTCTGATGTGCTCAGGAGACAACAGTGCATTGAAAGAAAAACATTGCAGCCTTAGTGGGATCCTCCACTTGCTTCAGGTTCCTCCTTGATACCCATAGTAGGAGTTTCTCTGGTGTTGGGGAAACACAGTATAAAGGGCAGCACTGATGCTCAAGCTTCCTTTCTGGGTCTTCTACAGGGAAATGGGCAGCCTTTGCAGCAATCACGATCTCCAAACATGAGGGCCGAACTCAAAGATTGGAAGACTGAAAAGAGACTGAGAAAATTGGGACAGAAGTTGCTTGTGGAGCTCAGAGTCTCTAATTCGGATTGAATTCAGGCTACAGCAGTTCGGGAAGAGAGGAAGTGGGTTCCAGTAAAGGCAGGGGACCAGGATGGATCCAGCTCCTTTCCCAGCCTGGGAGAAGATGGAAGGAGTCAGCGAGGCTGACATTCAAGCCCATGTCATACAGCCACACATGAGAGAGTTTGAGTTTTTCAATATTGACTCCCGTAACACTGAATAATTTCATTGATATTTTATTGAAGGGTGAATTCTTTTTTAATTTTAATTAGATTAGCTTCTCTGGGTTTACTACATTTTTAATGTGTTTTTATTATGCCTTGGGGTCATTTTCCCCACAGGGATTATTCTAGTTTTATAATTAAAAAGGGAATCAACACTCTAGATTTAAACTATGGATTTTTCAAATTTAACTTTCCTGGATCAAAGCTATACCATGTGCAGCATCCCCGTGGAGACTCAGGATGCTATAACCAGAGACCCAAAGTGGCATCTTCTCATCAAAATGAGCTATGACAGCTTTCACTGACCACTGCTGGGAAATGCTGCAGCTTATAGATTCCTAGTCCCGCTCCCAAACTCTCTGGTGGTAAGTGTGAGCTGGCTGCCTCAGTCCTGGCTGCAGAGCATACACAGGTGAAGTGGCTGCCTTCCCTGGCAGTCAGGAGGTGGAAGCTGTCACTGGATTCTGCTACCTTGGCCTCACACTGACAAACAGCACACTAATAGGCAAGGAACTAGACAGTTCTATCTAGGAACCCAGCATGTCTCCTGGCAGAATTGCTAGAAGGTTCTGGTTTCCAAATATGAAAGTTTTGTCAGAGCCAGAGGCTCAGCATCCCCTGCCTGGATGGACTCTCATGGTGCCCAACTCTTCTCAGAGAGCCTCCTCCCCTTCAGGCCACCTATATGCCACTTGTTATAAGGATCAAGAATCCCCAAAGAAACCCCATAGGAGATGGACTTCTATTTCCAAAGATTGGGTCTTTTTTGAGCTTCCACTAATGTGGGGGGATGAATCTCATTTTAAAGCAATGAAACAAAACCTTTTATATTCCAAAAGATGAAGTGCCTCGTCCCAAACTATCCCCTGAAGCAGTTGAACCTCATTTAAACTCAGATTTGTCCAGCTATAAATTCTTGACACTTTATACACCACCAAACAGCATCCTTCTAAAAGAAAGCAGGCTTATGGCGCCTGTATGGGGAACCATGTGTGCCCTACCACTTCCTGGCCAGGAGCAGGACTACCTTGCAGACCCTCCCCTTATCACTCAGTTTCACGCCCATAATGCAGACTAAGAGTTCTCTCTCTCTCTCTCTCTCTCTCTCTCTCTCTCTCTCTCTCTCTCTCTCTCTGTGTGTGTGTGTGTGTGTGTGTGTGTGTGTGTGTGTGTGTGTGTGTGCAAGCCCATACAGAGGTATACCTGTGCATATGGAAGTCAACATCAGGTATCTTCTAGATTCTTCCTTCCTTTGAGACAGGGTCTCTCAGTGAACAAGAAACTTATCAATTTGGCTAGACTGGCTGGCTGACCAGCAAGTTCCAAAGATCTGTCTGTGTCTACCTCCCCTGAACTGGAATTACAGGCATAGGCCACTGTGTCTGGCATTTGACATGGGTGCTGGGGATTCAAACTCAGTTCTTCATGCTTTCACAGCAAACAGTTTACCAACTGAGCCATCCCCAACACCTAAGGATTCTTAACATCCAGCACAATGGATAAAAACTGGATCCAAAGTGCCTCCTTCTGGTACTGGAATCTGGAGTCAGACACCAGCCCCTCACCCACCCTGGCCAGTCATTCCAGAAAAACCTCATTGAAAATCCTCCCTTGCTGCTCATACAAATTGTTTCTCCATGAGCTTGTAGTAATGTGTCTTCCTCTCTCGTCTTGAACTTATCTAAACGGCCACAAACATCTCCATGCTTATGAAAATGAAATTATCCAGATGTCTCTGCAGATGTTACAAATAGCCAGCACAGTGCAGCATAAATGCAAAGGAAATCTCTTCCCCCCACTTGGGATGAGTGTTTGCAAATGGGACTAGCAAAAAATGACCAGGTGCATACCAATTCCTCATGAAGGTGACTTTATCCCTGTTATGAGAATTCCCCCTTTAAAATCAATTTTGAACTCATAAATACTCAGATTTGGGATGCTTCCCCCCAGTGGTAAACAGAGATTAGTGCTTGATTGTTATTATATTCTTGTTAATTTTATTTTAGATTTTAAAAAATCGAGGAGTACAGTAAGGTATAGCAAAGATGAGAGGCAAGGCTGACCCTTTGGTGTTCTGTAGGCCAGAGTTCGTGATGGGAAGCAAGTTAGACTCAGGTATTTGGGAGCAGGGTTTGGGAGAGGTGGGGAAGAAGAAGATAGGAAGGCAGATAGAGGCAAAGAACTTCATGGAGGAGATGAAGCTGCCAGGGATCCTGACAAGAACAGAGGACATTTGAAAAATGAAGGCAATGGAGAAGGCCATGAGCAAATGCTCGCTCAGGGTCAGGCAGTGGCAGGAAGAGGGGCACTGCACCTCACCTCAGCAGGATATAGAGGGAGCCCCTGGATGCCTGACTGAGGATGCTTAGATTTTACCTTTGAAATGAGAGAGAGTAGTGGGGCAAACAGAGGCAACAGAAGGAAAGGCAGAAGGGAATGATCTCTTATGCTTGTGACAAAGAGAAGTAAAAATTGGAAGACAACAGCTCATGCATTGGTCTATCATTCTTGGATCCAAGCTCTCACAGGGACGTTGAGGGCACCACAATGCTGCTCTGGTCCAGGGATTACGGGATGAACACTCACCCTCAATCCTGCATCCAGGTGCAGTTAGAGGAGGAGCCAGAGAACTGGCCAGGACCTCACACCCTTCCTGCCTTTGGTTGCTTCATCCCTGCTTTCCTGGGACCAACCTGCAGGACCTGCTCAAGTTGCTTCCCTCACACCCTGCTCTGTGACCTGACTTCCCACTGCCTGCATTCATGAAGAGAGTCGCCTCCTTCAGGTCCTGCTGCTGTGTCCTTGAGTCTCCTGCAGTTCTGACTCTTGGCTTGTCTTTCTGCAATCTGCCATGTGTGACAGTGTCCCAGCAGCTGCCACCTCCCCACAGCTCTTCAGCCTCACATGGGAGACCTCTCCAGGGCCAGCAGACAGGACTCAGCTGTTTGGAAGGGACCTGTGCACGGCCATGAGAGCAGGTGTGTGCACCATTGGCCTCCCGGAGACTCTGAACCCTCAGATGTTGCCAGGTAAATCCCATGCTACAAGCTCAGGTGAACCAAAAAAAAATCTTATTTTTATTTCTCTAAAACATAATTAGCATTTTGAGATAGAAACCATCTTTGTCACTCCCCAGCAGGGCTCTGAGATGGCATTAAATGGTGGCAGTGGGAGAAGTCTTCCTGTTTCCTTGCTGGTGTTGGCTAATGTCCTCAAAGCCATCTGGTCTGGTTCATGCAGATGGCTTCAGTCGATCCTCATTCTTGGCCTCAGGCTTCTGTGGTTCTAACAATGCTCTCAGCTGACCCTTACCCTCTCAACACTAGACCATACCAGGCTAAGAGATACTTGGCATACAGGTCCCTGAACGCCAAGAGAAACCAGAAGCCATTTCTCCTAGGGAATTTTGCCTGCCTTAACAAAACTCTGCCCCGCTATGGGGAACATAGTCTTTTTGCCTTGGATTGCCCTAATCCACCTTCCTGAAAAGCAGAGAGTGAACTAAAGTCACTAAAGTCAGGCCTGTAAGAGGTTCGTTGAAGTGGAGATACAGTGGAACAAAAGCTGCAGGCAGCTGTGAAGATTTAACAAACTCACCTCCAACCCACTCTGGAACTGCAGGCCAATGGCTGTTCACAGGAAGAGTCCAGCAAAGGGCACAAGAGCCGAGTCCTGGGACTCCAGTGGTGCTCCATCTGTTTTGGTGGGAGCTACCCTGAAATACAAGAGCCTGGGCACACCACTAACTATTGCCACAGACTGTGCACTGACTTCACTTTCCCCAGCTGGATGACAGGTTCTTTCTAAAAAAGGGAGCCCTGCAGCATGCCTTCACAACCACACGGGGCCCTGCACACCTGCACCCCCTTCCCCCTTCCCTCCAGCTCCCACCCAACTCCTGATGGGATTCTCACAGGCCTGGCTTGTTTTCAATAGCCCCACCGTGTCGTGTCCTAAGTTCCTTCCAGACTCCTGGGAACTACACCTTTGAAATCCTACGTAATGTGGATCTCGTTCTCTCTCTCTCTCTCTCTCTCTCTCTCTCTCTCTCTCTCTCTCTCTCTGTGTGTGTGTGTGTGTGTGTGTGTGTGTGTGTTATGAAACATTCACATTAGGAAATAACCTCACACCCACCTTCACTGGCTGGGAAAAGGGCCCAGTTGGAAGGCCAGGGAACATCCCTGGCTCATTCAGATATTACATCATCATTGGCCTCTGCCTAGTAAACCTTTGTGTCTCATAAGAGAAACAGTACGTGATACCCTTGTGATGTCACCCTGCCAACTACCTTCATTG
The DNA here is from genome assembly GCF_947179515.1 of Apodemus sylvaticus. NCBI lineage: Eukaryota > Metazoa > Chordata > Mammalia > Rodentia > Muridae > Apodemus > Apodemus sylvaticus. The sequence continues at coordinate 22,148,417 of NC_067478.1, forward strand.
CTTCCAGGAAGGTAGATACTCTCCACCTCAGACTTCGTCAGTGTTTGCCAAGGCCTCTGAGGTTGTACAGCCAGGTGTCTCTAAAGCGTGAGTGGCAGGATGGGACACAGTGACTCTGTCCACCCTCCAGGCAGAGGTGCGGGGTTCCTCCAGCATTCTTTTCTATTCTCCCAATACTAGCTCCTTCCATGGGTGATCAGTAAGGAAGTAATGTTTTACAAAGTGCTTACTAAGTGTCAAGGACACCCTATGAGATTAGTGCTACAAATAACTCTGCTCTGAAGATAAGGTTTTAAAACAGAAAAGTTAAGCCTCTTTCTTGAAGGCACAGTCACTAAGGATAAAAACCAAGACTCAAAGCCAGCATCTCTACCAAATCCCTGGGTCTGGAGTAATAAACCCTAAGCTGCCCTATTCCCAGGAAATTAGAAATGAGGGCCTGGAGAGATGACTTAGCAGTTTGGAGCACTTACTGCTCTTGTAGAGGACCACAGCAGGTAGCTAACAACTACCTGAAACTGCAGTTTCATGGGACTGGGACCCCATGCCTTCTTCTGGTCTTTGATAGCATTGTATGCATATGGTACACAGTCACACACACACACACACACACACACACACTCATGCTCACACTCACATACTCATGCACACAGAGTAAGGGTGGAAGGGAGAGAAGGAGAGAAAGAGGGAGGAGGGGAGGGAAGGAGAGAGAGAAGGAGGGAGAAAGGGAGGGAGAGAAGGACAGAGAGAGGAAGGTAAGGAAGGAGAAAGAGACAGAGAGAGGGAGAAAGGAAGGAGGGAAGGAGAGAAGAAAGGAAGGAAAGAAGGAAAGAAGGAGGGAAGGAAGGAAGGATGGATGGAAGGAAGATAGAAATGTGTAGCATTGGTAGAGTAAAGGGGACTGACCATAATGCAGAGATACTAGACAGGCAGAAAACTAAGTAAGTACAGAGAAAGGGCATAGCTCTGGGCACCTGAATTTGCAGCTGTAGCAACGGGGTCCTAACTAAAGATGCAGCTGGTGCCTGGGAAGCCTGGATGCAAGTGCTTCCATCTGACCTTACACTAAGGACCTGTTGTCATCAGCAGAGGCAAGCCTGGCTCTCAGTTCATACCTTAGAATGCAGGGCTAGCCATGCCTTAGCGGCATTTGTCATAGGCAACAGCTGTGATGTTTGGACAGCCCTCTAAGCACAATAAAGAAGCACGTTCCTCTCAGTGGGGTTGTGGCACATCTGTCCAGGAAGAGGCAGATAGCTATTCAGCACTTCTGAGAGGTTGTTTATAGAACTGGCTTTCCATGTGACTCATCCTGCACTTGGGAACATTACCCTCCAAAGAAAGTGATTTACTCCTCCAGCAAATATTTACTGAGTACTTAGTATGTGTGAAGTACTCAGAAAACTCTGGACGATAGAGGACAAGCTGTCATTTGAGAGGCTTGTGTGGCCTCACAGGGGGAATAACCACAGTAAAGTGGAACTGGTATACACTGTGCACTTACGAGAAGACCACAGCAACTAACATTTGAGAGTTTACACAGTAGTCACTATGCTGTGCCCGGATCTCTGGGAGTTGTGTTCAGACATCACGAGTATGAATGTGTGTGGCCCTCACCACAGCTCGGTTAAATAACAGCAGGAGCACACCACTGCACTGTGATACACAGCCACCGAAACTGAACTGTGCAAAGTGTTTTCTTAGTACATAGTCTTCAAGGTACATATGCTGTGGCCCTAGCCAGAGGCCTTGGCATGGCTCACTGGTTCCCCACTCCTTCTACTGTGTCCTTGCTCTCTCAAGAATCCCTTTGCTGCCGAAACCACTAGATAGTCCACTCCTGACACCTTCCCCACCCTCTGGGTGGGACCCCAGGACTGGCTGGGAACTGAGACACCCCCATCTGCCATATTCCTGGAGAGACCAGATGGTCACAGCTTTGGCCAACCAAGACCAAGGTCTTTTTGGCCCACTTTCACCTACCCTACCTAATGTAGCTTGTCTATGCCAAACTACAGACTGGCTACAGGCTGCAGGACAACACTCAAGAAGGAAAACCCTTTCCCTGCCACCCTCTTCCTTGCACACACACACACACACAAGAGAGAGACAGAGACAGAGACACAGAGAGAGACAGAGAGAGGAGAGAGAGAGAGAGAGAGAGAGAGAGAGAGAGAGAGAGAGAGAGAGAGAAGCAGCCTTGCCCATACCTGGATTTGAACCAACCACTATCCTCAGACTCCAGTCCCAGCACCCTAGGTGAGGAACTCTCTAGCCGTGTCCTTCCTATTGTGAATATGGGATCAACTTCTGCCTCACAAAGTTGTCTCAAAACTCAAACATTCATCCTATGAAGTAATATGAGAACCAGAAGGTACTATTATACACATATGATATTCACATAACTATTATATTGCATGTATAATTATATGTTGAGACATTAGAGTTTTAGGTTAATAACTGAAATCTAAAGTCAAGATGGCCAGAAATCGAGTCCTAGCTTTGCCTCGTACTAGGTATGTGACCTTGGGAAAGTTAGTTAGCCTCTCTGTGCCCCAGTTCAGTTTCCTCTTCTATAGTTTTTTGAGAAGATTAAACAGCTTAATCCACTTAAAGCATTTAAACGGTGCCAGTCACAGTCAGCATCCCATAAAAATGCCAGACATGACTAGTAGCAGATTCAAAAGATTAGCATATTATAATATAACCATAGTAACAAATGCTCTAGAGTTTACAGAGTATGTACATGTTTATTTTTAAAATTTTTGTTTGGCTTGCATTTAGGGGGACTGCAGGGTCTCACTACAGATCTCAGGGCAGTCTTGAATTCACTGTCTTCTGCATCTGCCTCCTGAGTGCTGGGATTATAGGTATGCACTGCCACACTCAGCCCTTCGCAGGTGTTTGATGAAATACCAGATCACTATCTTCTTGGAAAAGTTCATGGAGGGGAGGATGCTCAGGCTGGGAATTTGACAGAGGAATAAGGTTGGTCCACATACAGGAAGGTAGAGGAAAAGGCAGTGGACAGTGGAGTTGGGGGTTGTGGGCTTCGCACAAGGCCTTCAGTAGCTCCAGCTATTGGACCTGGTTCCAGCAAAGCTCTCCATCTTCGTTCCAGAATGTAATTGTCCAGAAGCTTTTTTAAATGCAGATCCAAGTGCCCACTGTTCTAGATCCTGAAGCAATGATCTCAAATAGAACCGGTGGGAACAGAATGTTTATCATCTCCTCAGGTGCTTCCTAAGTACAGACAGTTCTGAAGGCCCAGCAAGAGCATCGGGTGTCAGACTTCAACTGCATGGGACTCATCTAGAAACTTCTGCCAAAATACAGACGTCAGAGGAGCACTCCCAGACCTTCTGACCATTCGCCAGACCCAAGAATTTTCTTTCCAAGAAGACTGTGGGTGATACTAGTGTTGGAGTACAGGACTTTACTTTGACCCTGGGATAATGCACGAGATGTGTGCAATCAAGAAAAAGCATACTTCTGATGCCTCACAGAGTCTGCCATGTCAGCTGCAGTTCTGCCAGTATTGAGAGGTTGGGATAAGGCCTGTTTGCACATGTGTGTGGGGAGGGGCATTATGGAGAAGTTGAGAAGGAAGAAATAGATTGAGAATCAAGTGAAGGCTTGTGCTAGTCAAGGACTTAGACACAGAGATGCAGAAGAGCCACTCACAGAAGAGGTGGGAAAAGGGAAGGAAGAGAGGACCCAGAACGGGCGGGTGGCAGTCAAGGGTCACTGAGTGCCAACAGAATACCCAATGCCAAACTCTGAGGACACGGTGCTTATGGGGGGACAGCAGAAGGGACAGTCGCCTTGACGTCAAGGTCTGAGAAAGGGTCACTGAGACCTCAATGGATCTCAGAAGAGAGGTGACAGCACAACCTGACATTTGAGTCAGAGGCTGTTCAAAACAAGAGTTCAGTCTGGGGAATCAAGACACTGCTACAGGGGAAGCCTGGTGAGTTTAGGAGAGGAGACCCAGGGACAGACCCTGGGGTCATCCACACTTAACTCGTGGAAGAAAAGGGATAACACAAAAACCCAGAGGTAAGAGAAGAGAAAGAACAGGGTAGCCAATAGAAGGCTTCAAGGCATTGCAAGGATAAATGGAAAAGCTTAAAACCAAAAGTTAACCAGGTGGGTTGGTGCACACCTGTGATCCCAGGCCTAGGGAGGCAGAGGCAGGAAGATTATGAGTTCAAAGCCAACCTGATCTATGGATAGAAACTCAGTCTCAAAATAAACAAGCAAGCAATATCATGAGAGTAACTTCAGGGAGATTAGTGACACCCCTGTGGCAAATAAGAGGACAGCCTTCCCCTTGCATTGGGGGTATGAGTCAGAGCCTGGATGCCACAGTGGGCATCAGTGATGTCAATGTGAGCTCTGCTGCTCTCTCACCACCTGCCCTATGTTCATAGGGGCTGTCAGTGTCCTGACAGTGTAAGACTCCCAAAGACCAAGGGTACCCCAGCACCCCACACCTCAGAATGTGATACCCAAATCACTCGTGAGAAACGGTCTCGATGCAATAACATGAGGATTTCTTGATTCCAGAATTCTGTGTTCCACAGCTGTACACCACGCAGGGCTAGAGGACTGTGGACCCCGAGTGCAGAATTGGGACAGCTTTTATAAGTTCACACCGAAGCCCGTGAATCACCAACCAATCATTCCTTAGCATTGAGAGCCCGCGAAATGCAAGCCAATCGATTTGTACCACTCCATAGTTTTTAGGCCAATCAGTTTAAATTATCGGAGCCCGCGCTCAGTGGACCAATTAGTTTCTTATTTTCTTGGATGTCTATAGCTGTGTGAACTCCTGCATAGGGGTAATGGCATAAGCAGTTTACAGAAGCAAGATAAGCTTAGCTCATTTCCAGTTACCTCATAGGGCCAGGATCACCTATTCAAGGCCTTTTTGCCTAGCTCTAAACAAAGGGCAGGCTCTAGAATGTGACCTTTTACCTAGTTTCTTTCTTTCTTTCTTTCTTTTTAAAGAGCGGGCTCTGGGATATGAAGTGTTTGGGGCTCCTTGGAAGGCTGGAGTTAGGCTGTATTTTCTATTCTTTCAACAGCAGGGTCAGGCCTGCCATTCATGACCTGTGCTGTCACCAAACTTGGGCATATGCAGCTGTTCTTCTCACGGTCAATACTAAAGAGTGTGCAGTTTCTATAAAGTCCCAGAGAACTGGCAGGAAGAGGTGGTGTGTGGCCTCAGCCAGTGATCCCTGGACTCCCATGTGTGGTATTGTGACTGGAGATGAGGTCGCAAATGAAGAACACACTGGAGGACTGTGTTCTCAAACCCTGATGCCCAATCTCTCATACACAAGTTGTTGGACAATGAGCTGTGAGCACAGGGCAAAGGAGGCAGGCTTTGATGAGGGCCTGGGTACCACGCAGACAACATCAGAAGCCTGTGAACCACTGTGGGCCCTGAAGATGAAACTGCAAGGACCGCCACAGAAAACCACATGCCATCTGCCCTGAAGTCCAAGAAAAAACTGCCTGCTGTCTGAATGAGGTCGGGACCTTGATAACACACAGAGGGAGGTGCTGCTTGGCCTGTGCTCTGCACTCCTTGTGCAAAGCTTGCAGGGCTTTGTGAGCAAGCAGTTCCATTATTGGGAAAGAAATAAACAAAGATAAGAGAACAGAAGCAAAGATGCTCCAGTTCCCTTTGCAGAAGAAGCCGAGTCCAAGCTTTGGAATTCCTGCAGGGGTGTTATCCTTGCTGCCAGAACACAGCACAGTCCCACCTCCAGCCATCCTCAGGAAGGACTTCAGAATTGACTTCAAAGGACATTTTACAGAATCATATTGATACGTAGACTTTTTGAGGAGGGGTCCAGGGTTGTAGGTGGACCCCCTCCCTACATATCACCTCTGTTTCTGGGAAGAAGGACACATAGATCTCAGAATGAGAGGGATGCTGGCGTCCTGCCCCACGTGTGCACATGAGCACAATGAGAAGCAGCCAGGATCTCCACCGGATGCCCTGACTTCTTAATGCACAAAGACAGAAGTGACACAGGAAAGAGAAAGGTGGTGACTGAAGCCTCTGCCCCTCGCTACACAACCAGTTCTAGCCAGCTCTGGGTGTCTGGCAAGGTGTTCTTATGCAAACCCTGTCTCAAGAGCCTCTGTAAGGTGGAAGATGTAAAATACCACCTGGACGATTGAGAAGATCACTGAGAACTGATGGAGATTCTTAGGGGCCTGTGTACAGTCCACCAAGCTGCCATAGGTCAGGAAGATAGCCCCTCCTCTTGAATCTGTGGCACCCTCCTCCCTTTATGTGACACCATTATTTTATTCACACTCCTGCCATTCTGTTTGGAATGAGGCTTCTCCTCCATCTCAAGCTGACTCTTTGACTAAGAACAGCCAATGTCACATTCCTTGGTCAGTGATTGGTACATTGATGGGATTGTAACCCATCCCAGGCTGATGGCTATCAGCTGTTGATGTGGACAGGATTCTAAGAAAGCACCCTCCTGTGCAATTATAGACAAAGAGAGATCCCCAAGCTGCAAGTGTCTCTTGATGCAACATCTATCCAAGAAGAAAATCAGAGGGAAGATAGAGATGCACATTCCCGGCTCTGGAGAAAATCATCAGCGTATGCTTAATACTAACTCTACCCCTAACCTTGTGGTTATGTCATCTAATAAATTCCCTCTGGTTAAAGTAGCATTTGGCATACCTTGACCTTTCTGGAAGAAAAGGCTTAGAACCTCAGGTGTTTCCTAACTCTGGGTCAGCTCTGAGGCCTTACAGTGCAATGGCCTATATACATGCCTAGCACCGTCCCTGTCCTGCAGCATGGTAACTGCTTGGGGAGTTCTGGGCACCATCTTTGTCATCTGGGTCCTCATTGTCCCACATGGAGACAGGCAAAAGTTTCAAAGACAGGAGGTTTTGCAGTAGAGGAACTCATAAAGAGCATGAAGAAGGGGAGGGAGCCTATCACCACCGAGTGCAGGGAGCACCTGGTACACCAAATAAATACCCATGGCATTTGGCCTGTCTGTGCTCAGAAAGGATTTAAAGCCCGGTGAGTTGGAAAGGTGGGAGAAGTGTGAGTGGAAACTACCCCTTCCTGAGCTCTTACTGTGCATTGTATTAGCTGCTTCTCTCATTGATGAGACCCTGACACAGAAGCAGCTTCAAGGAGGAAAAAGTTATTCCTGCTCATGGGTTCAGCCCATTAGGGGTGGAGTTCATGGTGGTGTGAGGTGGTTCTTCACACCTTGGCAGACTAGGAAGCAGAGAGTAAAGAGGAATACAAGACCCAGCTAGAGCCATTGACACCCACCCCACTAGCCTATGTACCAGCTAGAACCCATGTCCTAAAGCTTCCATAGCCACTCAAAGCAAGACCACAAGCTGGCAACTAAGTGTGAGACACATGAGCCTGTGAGAGACATTTCACAGTTAGTCCACACTGTACAGTGGCATTATGTGGTAAATTTTCTCATTTAGCCTTCACAGTAACACAATGAAGGATTTACAAGCATTGATGTTTTGCAGATGAAGACATGGTGGCAGAGAAAAGATATAGACAGATAGATAGATAGATAGATAGATAGATAGATAGATAGATAGATAGATAGATAGATAGAAAGATAGATAGAGACAGACAGACAGTCAGACAAAGATACATAGATGCATAAATACATAAATACATAGATAACTGGATACACAAACAGATACATAGATACATAGATAGGGATAGATAGATAGATAGAAAGATAGATAGATAGATAGATAGATAGATAGATAGATAGATAGATAGATAGATAGATAGATATCCTAGAGAGAAGGTTTAACTTTAGCAGTCTCTAGAGCCAGGATCTTTAACCTTGCTGTAAGAGTGCCATTTCTTTCCACTGTTCTGCCTCCATAGTGACTTCAGAACTGCCATCCTGGTGCTTGATGAATGGCCTCTACAGCCACAGGTTGGCTTCATCCTTTCTGCCTTAACAAACATCAGTAAGATGGTACCTGGTAGACAGTCAGTGATGCCCAGGACAGGAGTCATTAGATGCCTTCAGAGACATGAACCTGAAAATGGTTGGAATCTTATAGTTTTAAGTATTAAAGGTAAGTCACACTAGGTCGAGGCTCTCTGCTAACCCTGATAAAGACTGAGAATGTGGCTGGCTGTGTGTAGGACATGATGCTGTGATGACATCACTATGGAATTCTTGTCTAAAGCCCCTGTTTAGCTCCCTTGTCCCTCAATCTTTTTTTTCTTTTCTCTTTTTCATTTTTTTTTCGAGACAGGGTTTCACTGTGTAGCCCTGACTATCCTGAAACTCACTCTGTAGACCAGGCTGGCGTTGAACTCAGAAATCCACCTGCCTCTGCCTCTCAAGTGCTGGGATTAAAGGCGTGCACCACCACTGCCTGGCACATCCCTCAATCTTTAAATTACAGAATGAAGCCTAGGATAGTGACTCCTCAGCCTGGTGGTTCTATCACCCCACACACTAGACTTTAGGGCCTCCTCAGGAGGGCATCTCAAGGATTCCTGGACTATGAATTGATAAAATGGTCAGACATATTGAAGCACACGCACTATTTGGTAAAACTGCAAATGACTTACTGGCACTCATGCATTCGGGACAAACGATAAGAAAGCAAAGAGAACTGATGGGAGTTGGGTAGGTTGTAAGGGAAACCACAGATTTGTTGGAGCAAACACAAATGAGCTAAGGTCTCCAATAAGCTGCCTGCCTGTCTCCAGCTTCCCTTCCTCCTCCTAGCATCTGTACAGAAGCCTTCAGCTCTCTGACCCCCAACCATTTAGTCTGAAAACCAAGTTAAATTTGCTGAAGGAATTCAGTCTGTACTGGAACTCCAGACACTCCAAGGCCTGCCTCCTTGCCCCAGGAAGCTATTCCGAAGACAGAATTGCTATCGAAGGACCTGTCACGCACAATAATGGGAATGTCATGTGTGTAGCCTTTGTGCTACATTTTAGAAAATATTTTTTTCCTCAATAATTTTACTTATTTAAAACAACCCCATGGGGTGTTGGTGATAGAGAAAAATTATTCCTTCAATATGCCTCCTCAGAATTTAAGGCCAGGAAATAATTTTTCTCTCCTCCTAATCAGGCGTATATCCCCTTCATTACACAGTGAAAATCAAGGCTCCTGGGTATTTCTGTTTATGTTTTGTTGTATTTCTAATATCCCAGGCTAATTTAGTACTTTGTTTTCCTAGCCAAATTATGCTAGGGGTTGAGCGTGATCATCGCCCCCCACCACCACCATCCAGTGTAATGTCTGACATTTTGTCACAACTGGCTTATTTCATAGGCACTCTTTGTTGCATCCTATGGGATGCTTCTTTGGATATAAATATTGTAACCATCATAAACAAGGAGAGTTACGAGATGTGTATTATTCTTGCCTTCATTTGTCAGCCAGTGAGAAACGAGCTTTAATCGGCTTGCAGGCCCTCCGCCCTGTTCAGACTACTTGTTCCCAGGGCACAGTCCCTCAGTCCTGTAGAGTCCTATGCAGGTCTTTCTTCCTGCCTTCTGGACAACCTTTCCTTTTTCTTGTAATTTTCTTCTTTCAGATTTGTGAGGTAAACTTTGCTCCTGAGGAAAACCCTGACCAAACACCTCATTTCCCTGAGCATCCTAGAGGAGCCTCAGATCAAACAGAACAATTAACTCAGCAAACAACGCCATTAGCCAGGCTCCCTCTGCACCCAGCAGCCCGAATCCCAGCAAACACCTAGTGGAGCATATGGAGGCAGGGAATTGAAGGCAGGATTTTATGGGCCTCTCAGCGGGCCTACCCAGGCTCCTTGGGAACCAGACAATTTAGCATATGTCACTGTTCCCAGCTGCCCTGGGGCCTTGGCTAGGGACCACAGACATGAACTCAAGTGGCAGTGTTTAAAGTCAGGCAGGGATGGACACTGCTTCGGCAGAGGGTATGGCAGGCAGGCTGCAGTCTTCCCCAGCTTCCCTGCTCACAGGAACCTCACTGAAGAATGTAAAGAAACAAATCCGCAATGAAAGTTCCCAGTTATCCAAAGCACACATATCACTCATGCTCACATCCGCCTAGAAACTTCCTGTGCTTAGCTATTGAGACCCATCAGGAAATCTCAATGTAGCATGAGAACAGTAGTCTTCAATGATTTCACAGACTAAAATGACCTATTAAGATATCTTGTCCAACTCCCCCCACCCCGCCCCCCCCCAGCACAGGATTGGTCCCCAAAGAGCTTCGATAGTTGGTTTTTAAATAGTTCCAACAATGTGCTTTCCATGCCTGAGCTCAGGAGAACTGTGCTAACAGATCTCATTCTTCAGAAGTGCACCCAAGATCCATCCCAGTTTCTTCTCCATTTCATAAGCTGCTCCTTGTACCATTGGAAATGACTCTGCCAGCTAGCTCCTGCTGTACTCTCTCTGTGTGAAGCACTTGGCTGTGGTAACTCTGTCTCATCCTGTCGTTTGAGATCCTGTCTTAGGCTAGAGGGAGAGTGGTCCAAAGGTTTGAAACTTACCAAGTCCTACATGGATAAAATCTATATACTATATACTCCCTCTCTGCTTTCCTCACTGATGAAAGCAATCAGAAGCCAGAAGGTTGAGCTGCGGCAGGCAGGATGTAGAACAAACAGTGACAAGCAGGCTACCACGGAGGGCTGAGTGTGGCAAGTAGAGCTTGAACAGTCTGGGTTCAAATCTTAGGTCTACCACTCCCAAAAAAAATATGCTTTCTTAGAATATGACCTATTCGAACTTCAGTTCTTTCACAGATCAAATGGGCAGAGCATTGCCTCCCTTAGATCACATTGGAAAGAACAAGAGACTAAAAGTATTGGGTAAGGTAATGTGTAAATGACAGCACTTTAGTTTTAGAAAGACCATGCCACATCAAGGTTTATTTCAGAGCTTTTCACAATTAGCTAAGTTATCGGACCAACTCTGACATCCATGGAAAGAGGAATAGATGTGTGTGTGCGCGCGCATGCATTTATATTTGGCCTAAAAAAGAGTGTATCCAACTGGAAATAATCATATTAAGTGACTTAAACCAATCTCATAAAAACCAAATATGTTTTCTCACTTACAGTCCTTGATTTCATATACATACATAAAATCAGAGCATATACATATCATTTATATGTAGAGGCAAATCTGTTTACAGGGAGAGTAACAAAGAGGGGGAGTAAGAATGGAGAGGCAGGAGAGTATATGGTAATATGCTCAACATACAATTGTATGTATTAAATTTTATACAATGTAATTAGATGAAATGTCCTTATGTAACTGCATATGCAATGAATATATTTTTTAAATGACATGAATCTTAGCAAGAAGATAATCAAAGAGAAGGAGTGTAGAGTAAATGACCCAGGTCTGGGCCAGAAAGCTAAGGACTAGGAAAACAAATCCCCATTCCATTTTCTATCATGCACCTTTGCAGTACAAAAAAAGATCAACCAGAAAGATGAGCTACTCTCACATCAGCTCAGTGGTTAAACAGGACAGGAATAAAATGGGAATGTGAGGTCAGGCAAGTCCTTAGGGAGTGGGATACAGAGGGCTTCAGCTGCGGACTGAGCCCAGGGAGACACGTGGGCTTGTCAGGGGAGAGCTGATGACCATCCATCCAAGGCAGAGGACAGCCAGGGACCTCTGTCCCCACTTCTAGGAACTTCTATGGCAATCTGGCATTATTTATTCTGTATACAAAGATTAAAACCACATTAGATTATCTGCTTGATCAAATGGCCCTACTTACCCTGGGCATGAGTTAAGACACTGGATTGCAAGCTCTAGAAGTTCATTTTAAAACCAGCCTAAGTGCAGGGTGACTTAATTGAACCGGTGCTGGAAATTTCCAGAATGGGAGGGCTTTGGGGAACCTGGAGATGAGAATGGTGTTTGGGATACTAGAACGAGAGAGAGTCAGAGCTACCCCTCAAAGCTTGGAGAGTGCCATTAGTGGGGATGAGAAGGACAGAGGGAACAACAGTGACACATCAGGTTTACAGTCGCTGATGTCCCAACACAGTCCCAGCAAGGGTCAGAACGGGAGGCACCAGCTCCCTCTACAGATAAGACAACACAGAGAGATGGACTGAGAAGACTTATAGGAAATAGTAGGAGATCCCGCACCCCAATCTCCACCATAGAAGAAAGCAGTTAGTTTGCCTCTGTACGAGTTCCCCCAAAGAATGTGTTGCCTGAGGACCCACAGGAGAGGGCAGGACAGCTACAGGGAACAGAAGACGCAGGAATATGTACCGAGTCAGGAATCTCTTCACAGGCAGAGCTACCAGAAGGCACAAGCCTGGCTGAGGATACTGAGAGCAAGGTTGACATTTGTCTCTCTGTTTGGAACAGCAAGTAAAACAAACCTGCAGACACTGAGAACTAAGTCCTCAATAAAAGGGACTTTTCTACTGCAGTGAAATTCATGTTTCACACAGAACCACAAAAGCACAGCTTCTCCCCAGTGTCCCACTGTGTGTGTGTGTATACATGTGTGTATTCATGTGTGTATGTCTGTGTATGTGTTTGTATATTGTTTGTGTGTGTATTTGTGGATGTGTATGTCTAAGTGTATGTGCTTGTGGATGTGTGTGTGTGTATATTTGTGTGTGTGCTTGTAGATGTGTGTGTTTGTGAGTGTGTCTGTATGTGCATTTGTGGATGCGTGTGTGTGTGTGTGTGTGTGTGTGTGTGTGTGTGTGTGTGTGTGTGCTTCTGGATGTGTGTGTTTATATGTCTGTGTGTCTGTGTGTGTGTCTAAATGTGTGTGCTTGTGTATGTATGTACATGTATGTATTTGTGTGTATGCTTGTGGATGTGTTTGTGGGTGTGTGTCTGTATGTGTTTGTGAGTGTGTATCTGTGTGTGTTTGTGGACTGAGTGTGTATCTGTGTATCTGTGTAACTGTGTGTGTGTGCTTATTGATATATGTGTGTGTGTACGGATGTATATATTTGTGTGTGTGCTTGTGGATGTGTGGGTGTCTCTGTGTGTGCATTTGTGTGTGTATGTCTGTGTGTGTTTGTGGATGTGTGTCTCTGTGTGTGTGTCTATATGTTTTCACTTTTCAGATCTTGTTCAGGCACCAGTATAGTTGCACTTCCACAGCTACCACTTTCCTGTCATACATAGAAGATACAATCTCACTGCAGACACCCCGATCTTCTGGCTCTCAGAATCTTTCTGTCCCGTCTTCCATAATTTTCTTTTGAGCCTAAGATAGATGGATTGTGTTGTAGATGTATCAGTTGGTCCTGTGACCCCAGGAAAACTCCTGTTCTTAACTACCAGCTGACAAAGACCACCAAACAGCCAAGAAGGCTTCCATTGCCCCCAAAGAAGTAACCTGAGTCAAGGAGGAGAAACACAGAGGAGGATATTAAATGAGGAGACTCCCAGAATGCAAAGGGAATGGGAGTGAGCCTATGAAATAAGGAAGGAGGCCTTAATAAGAAACACCTACAGAACAACAACAAAAACAAGCATTTGGCGATTCTAAGCATAATTATATAAATGGAAAAATCCAGTGTAATGCTTAGGATATAAATTAATGATACCATTAAGGTTAAAAAAGTAAAACTAAAAACAGCTACAGAGGGAAAAGAAAACATTACAAACGCTTCTATAAATGGAAACAATATTTAAATGGTGATCAATTTCTCAAACCTAAAAGATAATGGGCAAAATCCATGGATGCCTCAAGAAAAACAGTTTTACTCACTAACCTACTGCTTCTCAGTGCATCTAAAGTGACTTTGCCCAGTGGGCTTATTTGATGTCAGAGATCACTGGATTTCGACCTCCATTCCAGAACTTCCTAATGCGCAACCTTAAACAAATACCATTTCCTTTCTGGGTCTCGGGTTGTTTACAACCTCAGAGAGATTTGAGAATGAATAGATAAGTAGATGATAGATAGATAGATAGATAGATAGATAGATAGATAGATAGATAGACATAAAGATATAGATAGATAGATAGATAGATAGATAGATAGATAGATAGATAGATAGATAGGCATAAAGATATAGATAGATAGATAGATAGATAGATAGATAGATAGATAGATAGATAGATAGATAGATAGAGATACAGATATAGATAAATATAGAGAGTGATCAGGGTGGAGCACACCTATGTTTCTAGAACCAGGGAGATTAATACAAGAGAATCTTGAATTTAGGTCATCCTTGACTACATACTCAATTCCAGGTCAGCCTGGGCTACAGAGTGAGGTGGAGTGCAGGCTGGGCTCCCCAGTGTGATCCTGTCTCCACAAAGTAAAATAAAGAGTTGGTAAAGGCCTCGGGGCTAGAAGTGCAATGCCTTTTCTCCATCCACCCCATATGAATCATATCCTCATTTTCATTGCCAGCTGCATCTGTTACATCCCTGCTGTCAATCACCAGCACTTGACTGGAAGAATTCATAAAATAGATCAGACTCTAAAGACCAGAAACCGAGCTATGGTTAAAAAAAAACAAAAGGAGGTAGGGCAGAGCTAGAAGACCCTTGAGGAGGAGGTGGTGAACCTGTTCAAGAATTTTCGCCTTTCCTCTGGAAACCTCTATCAGAGACTCCTACTATAAACTGGCCAGAGAAGGAAGTTGCCAAACTTTAAGGAATTCTTAGAACATGCGTTGAAACAGCTAGGAATGAAAAAGAATAAAATAAAATTACAGAATTGGTAAAGAAGTTATTCTGAGTTCTATGTAATCTTTCTTCTGCCCTCTCATATGTGTGTATATATATATGTATATATATATATATACATGTGTGTGAACATATGTATGTTATATATAAATATATGTATATATCAAATATATATTACAGTTCCATCCATTTGGCTGCATATTTCATTATTTTGTTTAACTTTACAGTGGAGTAGTATTCCATTATTGCATCACATTTTTATTATGTACTCATATTGAAGACATCTAGATTGATTCCATTTCCTGAATATTGTGACTAAAGCCACAGTGGCCATGGATGTTTAAGTATCTCTGTAGTAAGATATAAAGTCCTAGAATGCTACAATACTGACTTGCCAAGGAAGATACAAGCTCAGAACAACAGTATCTAGATTGTTTATGGGGTAACCAACTGCTCTCCTGATTGGGTCCAAAGTGTCTCCTGTAGGAGGGAATTAATGCCAGGTACTATAAACTTGGTCAAAACCCCTGGCTAATAAGTCAGAGATGCAATGGGGGAACACACTGGTATTGTTTTGCTAAAGGGTCATGTTGTTAAGTCCTTCTAAGTATTTATGGTCATATCATTGATTTATGCTCCTCTAAGTTTTGGTCAGAGAAACTTCTTACTAGAGTTGGCAGTGGTTAATTTAGAGACTCATAACTCTTCAAAGTGCTGAGATTGCTACTGTAACAGTTAGATGTAGATAGTTCATCTGTATCATCCCTCCCTGAAAGGATCAAAGAACATCACAGAAAGGAGTGCAGAGAGAATGTAAGAACTGGAGGCTAGATGGGTATCCTGCACAATGTTGTCCTTTGGACATGACATGACTTGCTGTGAGTTCATATATGCAATCAAGCTTTATAGCACAAAATCTGGGCAGCCATTGATCTATTCTAATCCTCTAAGTTAATCTGGCTACCCTTTGGCCAAAATCCCTCAAGATATTTGCAATTTAATATTGGTCCTGCTCTTTGGGCCTCAGGTGTGTTCTTCCAGTATGTTTCCTCCCACTCTCCTCATAGCCACCCCTCTCAGAAACCCTGCCCTATTCTCTCCTCTGCCCAGCCATCAGCTGATCAGCTTTTTGGACAAGACAGAGAATAAATGGTGAACACTGCACAAACTTGAAACAGGAGATATTTTAAATGAGCATTATAATGCCATGTTCAAATTGCAACAATATGTTGAAGGCAGAGAAATCATCATTTGAATAACACAAAGATAATCTTTACATAGTACACAAAAACACTGCACCTACAAACATGAACATTGTTGAGGCTTGGACGCCCTACACCTAACTGAGGAGCTATTGGTAGTTGATGGATGTTGGCAGAGGAAGAACTAATCTTTTTGGTGGGGTGACCATTATAGGTTGCCCATAACTTAGTGGGTGGCTCTTGTATACATGGGGAACACTAACTGGACTCTGTGAGTGATTTTTTTAAGGGACATGAAGTTGACTTGTAGGGAGAACAGAGGGAGTGTGGAGAGTTACATTGTGTATGATTTATATTGTGCCAATATAAATTGATATATCAATCAAGATATATTGTATACACCTATGAAATTTTCCAAAATCAATTTTGAAAGATAAAGGAAGTAAATATTACATTCTTAAGTAGTTAGCTATTTTTACTATTTTCTGTGTTCCTGGGGTGATCTTTTGCATATGTTTTTATCTGTGTCTCCATTAAGTTCATGTTGGAAGTTGCAAGTCACCCAGTTGAGGGATTTACAATACAACAAACAAACAGCCCCATGAATCAGGACCTTTGTGCTCAGATAGACAGTTCTAAAACATTTGTTACCACACACTTGCTATAGATCAAGAATATCAGATTTTGATGTATTTAAATTTCTAAAATCTCATTAAATATATGACTTGTCAACTTCCTTGGAAATTTCTTTCATCTTCTTAAGAGCATGCACCTAGTAACCAACAGACTTCAGAACAAATGAACTGGAAAAGAAAAAAAGGTTTCCTTCTATCCTATTATGTTCTGTGAGCTAAAAGAACAAAAAATAAATTAGTGGAAGTAAAGCATACAATTTTTTTTTAATGTTAACATTTCTTTTTGTGGGACTTCAAAGAGAAGAAATAGAAAACTTAAAGTAAAACAATTAGACTTGGAGGCATATATATTAACAACGGGTGATAAATTATAAAGAACTAGAAAATGGGAAGAGACTGAGGTCTTGGGGATAGCAAATTGTGGGAAGGAAAATATATGGGAAAACAGATGGCAGACAGGAGTCACTGGTAAGCTTTGTGTGATATAGACTTATCTCGGTGCCCACCCTCCATCCCAAGTGACAAGAGTCACCTGCCTCGTGCTGGCACAAAAGAGGAAGACACATAAATGCCACCTTCACAAATGGAAATTTATACTCTGCTTTTAGGCAATTAGGGCGAGGAACAGAGAGCTCCCTCAATGTCTGTCCTTTCGCAATTGGCTCCAGCTCAAAACAGCACTCATACCAGAGATATTTGGGGGGGTGAAATAATATGACCCCCATTCACAGTGTGGTCTGGGAACCAGCAGAAGTGATATCACATGGGACTTAGATAAGAAAAGTACCCACGCCCTGTCAGAGACCTGCTCACTGGGAATCTGCATTTTTAACATGGTAAACCAGGAGACACAGCACTGCAGCCCTCTGTCCTGGCTGAAATGTCTGCTGTTAGTCTGAATGCTTTTCTTTCTCCACCAGTGAAGGATCCCTTATGAGGAATCAGCCGTTGTGAGGGTGACCATCGCCCAGTGGCTTCATGGCCACAGAGAAACCTTGTTTGAGGGACAACTTTCTTTTCCCAAATGTTACCAACATACTGCACGTGAAGGACAGGGTTTTACTTGGAATGATGGGAGAGTGAAAGTAGACATAGCTCAGCCATGCCAGGATCACAGGAAGGATCCCAACTCAGTGCTAAGGTTCACACTCCACTTAACAAGCAGACCAGCTCCTAAAGATATACAGATCGAGTCATAGGGTCGCCCTCACACCCAAGTCTCTGCACTAGCTCTTTGTTCCTAGGCCTTCCTTGGTGAGCACTTCCCTAAATGGTCCCTGTCATTTGGTCTAAGTGTCTCTTTCAGAAGTGACAGTGCTGCCTGCTCACCCTCTGCTGTCATTCTTTCACCAGGCCTGTTATCTACTTCACTGAGCCATTACCATTTTATTTCATCTGACCTACTTCTTTGCTTGGCTGTTTCCTGTTGCACATAACACACACACACACACGAACACATACTTATGTACAGACACATGTATGTGCACATATACAAAGAACATCCTAATTCACACACATCCACAAATGCATCCTAACTCAAACTCAAACACACACATACACACATGCACACTTGTAAATGCATACACATGTATGTGCACAATACATAAAAACATCTGAGCTCACACACACATTAACAGATGCATAATAGCTCAAACACACACACACACACACACACACACCAGCCTTGCCACCCCCATGCCTAGCCCTGGACCCTAAAAAGGAAAACAATCTATTTCCTTTCCTTGGCCTAGGGCTCCCAGAATTCCCAAGATGTGTTCTATGGGCACTGGAGGTGAGAAATCCTGAAGAGACTTTGGTGAAGCCCACTCGCTCGCTGAAATGTATGTAAACCCTGTCAATAGCAGCTCCTCTAGCGAATGTGGCTTGAGAAGCTGCCATGCTGCAAGACATCTACAGAGTAAGTAGGTCAGCCACCTTGGCATTCTTCACAGACTCTGGAAAGAAGAAGGGTGAGAAACTGGAGAGATGGCTCAGTGGTCAAGAGTGGTTGCCTCTGCATTTGTTCAAAAGCTGTACACATGTGTGCACACACACACTAACAAAGATGTATATGCACATACATATATACAGACAGACAGACAGACAGACAGACAGACAGACAGATAAATCTGGGCCTGGCACTTGGAGAGTATAGTTAGCCTGTGCCAATCATGCCTAAGAGGCTAATCATGGGCTGCTGACTCCAACAGGAACTACTGGAGAAAATTCTACATCCATCACCACAAACCACATGTCCACTGGCTCAGACCTATAGAGAACAGGCTAACAGAGACAGGTATAGGGTCTTAGACCCTGTCTTATTAGTGTCCTCTTCACTTAATGGAAGAGACATATCTGGAAGAACTAGTGGGTCCTGCTGGGGGCACTGCCAACCTCATAGCTCACTCTCAGGTGGATCCTGTATTCCTGCCTCTTCCCAAGATAGGAGCTATGGCCTACTGCTCCCTCCCCACCCCTCTCCTCCTCTTTCTTTTCCTCTTTCTCCTCCTCTTTCTCCTCCTCTTCCCCCTCCTTCTCCCCCTCCTCCTCCTCTTGCTCCTCCTCCCTCTTCTCCTCATCCTCTTTCTTGATTCCTTCTCTCTTTAAACACAAGCAGAACCATTATTTATGAAGAGCTCTAATTTCTAATGCATCCATAATGCCTGGGAAGACACTGACAATTTATTTAATGAGCATAGACATGATGATTCACAAACGACGGTTCCAGTCAAAATGAGCTTCATTAATTTGCTGAGCCCTCTGCTGTGATTCAGAGCCTTGGGAAGACTTCAGCCCCACAAATCTCCTCGACAGCCCCGATGTTCTTGTCTGAGCCTGGCTAAGGTATGAGTCTAGCAGCCTCGCTCTGCTCCTAGGCCTGCATAACCCAATGCACCATGTTGCTTCTGGGCTACCCAACTCTGCTCTGAAGGGACCTCCCAGCCAGAAATGCACACCACCCATCTGGGCAAACTAAAGGGCTTTTGGGACACCTGGCCTATAAAACCCACCCCATATTCCAGTGTCCTAGGTGGGGTTTGTGCTAATCACTAGGACACCACTGATTCAAAGCCAGCAATTAGGAGCTAACATCAGGTCTGTCCATCATCATCTTCATCATCATCAACACCACCACCATCAACATTACCACTATCACTACCATCACCCCTGCCAGCAGCAGTAGCAGCAGCTGCTGGGTACATAGCCTTCATTCATACATCTGCCTGTGTACACAAGTCTCCACTTGGAGTTGGAAGGAGGGATGGAAAACTTGGCCCATGTTTCAGTGTCCTTAGCTTCCCTCCTCCAGTACATTTAGTGACCTCATATTTCTTAATCATCTAAACAAACAGTTGTGTGCTTCCCACACAAAGTTTTAATTTAGTTATTATACACAACTTCTACAAGTCTTGGGTTAAAGACATCAAACACCCACAAAGCTTGTGTTCGCACAGCAAATTGCAAACTCCCACTGTTGCCTCCCCCATTTGCTCGCATTAGGTATTCATCTCTGTATCTTGACAAGTATGCTTAGTTTGCTACTTCGGGTTTTGTTTGTTTTTATCACAGGCGTTAACTCCTGCCTCCTTCTGGGCAAGGTGAGATCTTAACCTCCTCAATTCCTTCTTTAGCGCACAAATCTTTATCTGGGGACTCAACAAGAAGGGTCCTGTTCATATTTTATAAAAGAACAATACTGAAGGCTAGCCACACCCACTTGTTCACAAAATGGTATAAGTGGTTGCAAGAGAAGCCCAAAGCATTTATCTGGCTCTTTGCAAAGTATTTGCAAACCTCTGTCAACCATTCCATCCAACAACATGGACTGTGGGATTGAAGATCATTGCTCGGTGTTTTCATCACCATGGCTACATACTCTCTTGTGGACTGAACCCTGCAGTGTGCTTTGAGGGCAACTCTTCCCTCTGCATCTTGTGTACATCTGCCTTTATAACTTCCTGGTCTGTTCATGTGTTTGCTTCAAATTCTTCATTATAAATTTAGCAAACTCTTTCCCCAAGTACATAAATGTGCGTGAAGTCCTTAAGGTATCATGGACAGGTGACTCTCTAGTCATGAACCTCAGCTGAGACCAGTCTTCACCATACATATGGTCTTCTCCATCTTCCATGATGCTGTGGAACTTCTGACTCCAAACAATTCTACCCACCATTCCTTGCACTCCCCTATTTAATGTATTTTCAAAGAAGCATAGACTGCACTATTGACCAAGGGCCAAAATATAAGAAGTCCATTCTCTGAGGTTCATAAATGTCTGAAAATATATATTGTGTTCGCAATGCTTTCTTGTTATACTGGATATCATAGTCTGATCAACCACTGTAACAAAACACTAGAAACAGGGTTGTTTGAATGACAAACACTCCTCACCATGTGCTGGCTTCGAGCCCCAGGTGAGGGTAGCAGGTGGCCAGCTTCTGGCTGGGGTTCTTTCCTGGTAGTCAGATGACTACTGCACTGGCTGGTTTTGTGTGCCAACTTGACACAGGCTGGAGTTATCACAGAGAAAGGAGCTTCAGTTGGGGAAGTGCCTCCATGAGATCCAGATGTGGGACGTTTTCTCAATTAGTGATCAAGGGAGGGAGGCCCCTTGTGGGTGGTGCCATCCCTGGACTGGTAGTCTTGGGTTCTATAGAAAGCAAGCTGAGCAAGCCAGGGGAAGCAAGCCAGTAAGTAACATCCCTCCATGGCCTCTGCATCAGCTCCTGCTTCCTGACCTGCTTGAGTTCCAGTCCTGACTTCCTTTGGTGATGAACAGCAATGTGGAAGTATAAGCTGAATAAACCCTTTCCTCCCCAACTTGCTTCTTGGTCATGATGTTTGTGCAGGAATAGAAACCCTGACTAAGACAACTACCTTCTTGTTGGTGCAGAGAGGGAGGTGGGAGAGAGGGGTGGGGAGAACCAAAGCAGTGCATTTAGACTTCATTGTTACTGTGTTTTCTCAGAGGTTTGTCACTTCTGCAGGCTTCCCAACCTCTTTGGTGTTGTGTCAGTTCCTCTCCCGTCTACATCCATCTCCCCTCCTGGATCTCTCAGTGTCCTATGTGTGATGTTTCAGGATAGATTAAAAAGCTAGCACTTATGCTCAATCTTCCAGCTTTCAAAAAAGTAGTTGGTGCAAAAATTATAAATTTCACGTCTTTCTCCTTCCTACCAAACTTTGTTCCACACAGCATTCATGGTAGTTGCTCTGAAGGTGCTAAGCTGGTCCCAAATTAGTATCAGACAAGCCTAATGGAACAGCCCATGTGGAACACCTCCTCATGATGCCATTGCTTAAGGATGAATTCATTTTCCTCCTTCTAAGTCCTTCTTTCTCCAGTCCAGGCTCCATCCTGTTCCTTTGTGAATTCTGTTGCCTCCATCAGACCTTTCCTACCTTTCTGACTCCCATTTTGAGAGTAAGGAATCTCCTGGGAGCTCTCCCATGAACCACTCACATCTCCCCATAGCTCTGGGTTAAATGGTTTTCCTTCGTGGACTCAGAAAACACGGCATTTCCCATCATCCATCCTGACACAGCTAATTATAAATGTGCGCTTCTTTCTTCTTTTCTTTTTCTGTCAATCAGGTGAGAGTTTGTCTAGAACACAGTTCATTTTAATATTTGAGGCTTAAACTCAGGTCTTAACTTCCACTTACTGGAAGGAAGGAAAGAAAAACAAGCACATAAGGAAGAGAGAAAGAGGAGGAGGAAGAAGGAGATAGTGTTTAACTCCCTTAGACTGTATCTCCATCAAAACCCATTTTGGCTCACACTGGAACTTTTCTTCCTTTCTAATTCATGTGCTGGGTATAATTATTGCCCTTAAGCCTATGATGCCCAGGCCAACAGGAGGAGGATGGTTCCCATCCCCGTTGGCATCAGATTTGACCACATGACCAGCCTTGCCCACTGAGATGTGAATGGAAGTGGCTCACATGTGCTTTATTAACACAAGAGCTTTATAGACGTGGTGTGGCTTGGTTATCTTTCTCTTTACTGTTGTTTCAAGGCCAACAATGTTCCAAATAGGGACTGTTTTTTCCTGGATCATAAGCAGGAACAGTGTGGAGTAGAGTCAGCCCTGATCTCCAGAGAGCGTAACTCCAGGAAGCTGGAGAAACAAGCCACTGATGAGGTGTTGTTTGACATTGTGCCTAAGATGAAGAATGAGCACACAGAGCCCCAGGATTCCAGAATCAGCAGTCATCCTATTAGCTTCCTTTCCGACAAACAGGCCAGCACCCTGGGCCATTTAAACTCTGAGTCCATTGCTGCTTTGAAATGTTGTCAGTCAGATCGTGGGAAATGTCATTTTGTGGCTGGAATTAAAGTTGGTAGTTCAGTCACTTCCTACCACTTAGTTCTAGTCCTGATACCTGTAGGAGCTGGGACCGACCACTCTCATTCCATGGAGAACGTCAGTGTTAAGAAGTTTAGCCAAGGGTTTAGAGATATGCTCAGAGTCTAACAGCACATAATACTCTGTGGGGGACCCTGGTTCTGTTCCCAGCACTCACATCAGGTGGCTCACAACCACCTGTAAGTCCGGCTTTAGATGATCTGACATCATCTTCTGGTCCCTATGGGCACCTGCACTCGTATGCACCTGACTACACAGGTGTTGGCGAGGATGTGGAGAAAGAGGAACATTCCTCCACTGCTGGTGGGATTGCAAGCTGGTACAACCACTCTGGAAATCAGTCTGGCGGTTCCTCCGAAAACTGGGCACCTCACTTCCAGAAGATCCTGCTATACCAGAAGATCCTGCTATACCATGTACCCAGAGGATACATGCTCCACTATGTTCATAGAAGCCCTATTTATAATAGCCAGAAGCTGGAAAGAACCCAGATGTCCCTCAATGGAGAAATGGATACAAAAAATGTGGTATATATACACAATGGAGTACTATTCAGCCATTAGAAACAATGAATTCATGAAATTCTTAGACAAATGGATGGAGCTGGAGAACATCATCCTAAGTAAGATAACCCAATCTCAAAAGAGCACTCATGGTATGCACTCACTGATAAGCAGATATTAGCCTAGAAGCATGGAATACCCAAGACACAATCCACATATCAAATGATGTCCAAGAAGAAGGAAGGAGTGGCCCCTGGTTCTGGAAAGGCTCAGTGCAGCAGCATAGGGGAATACAAGAACAGGAAAGTGGGAAGGGATGGATGGGGAAATAGGGGGAGGGAAGACAGCTTATGGGACTTTCGGGGAGGGAGGGATCCAGGAAAGGGGAAATCATTTGAAAAGTAAATAAAGAATATATTGAGCTGGGTGGTGGTGGCGCACGCCTGTAATCCCAGCACTCTGGGAGGCAGAGGCAGGTGGATTTCTGAGTTGGAGGCCAGCCTGGTCTACAGAGTGAGTTCCAGGACAGCCAGAGCTACACAGAGAAACCCTTTCTCGAAGAAACAACAACAGCAAAAAGAATATATCGAATAAAAATAAAATAAAATTAAAAAATCTCAAACATAAGAAATTTAGTCAAGTTAGTGTTAAATACTTTCAGCTGTTAATGGTTGTCGAAGCTCAAGATGAAGGGGCTGGAAAGGTTGCTGAGTGGTTAGAAGCACTGGATGCTCTTCTAACGGACCTGAGTTTAGCTCCCAGCATCCACATAGTTGCTCACAGCAAATCATAATTTCTGTTCTAGGACACCTGACACCCTGTTCTTGATTCTGACAGTAAAAGGCACACATGTGGTGCACAAACATACATGTAAGCAAAAGATGCACATATGAAACAAATTTTAAATAAATAAAGGAAATGCTTCTTAAGAAAAAAGGCTCAAATTCATCTGGAATAACAAAAAAACCCAGGATAGCTAAAACTATTCTCAACAACAAAAGAAATTCTGGGGGAATCAGTATCCCTGACTTCAAGCAATACTACAGAGCAATAGTGTTAAAAACTGCATGGTATTGGCACAGTGACAGACAAGTGGACCAATGGAATAGAATTGAAGATCCAGAAATGAATCCACACACCTATGGTCACTTGATCTTCAACAAAGGAGCTGAAAACATCCAGTGGAAAAAAGATAGCCTTTTCAACAAATGGTGCTGGTTCAACTGGAGGGCAGCATGCAGAAGAATGCGAATTGATCCATTCTTATCTCCATGTACTAAACTTCACTCCAAGTGGATCAAGGACCTCCATGTAAAACCAGACACACTGAAACTAATAGAAAAGAAACTGGGGAAGACCCTTGAGGACATGGGCACAGGGGAAAAGTTCCTGAACAGATCACCAATAGCTTATGTTCTAAGATCAAGAATTGACAAATGGGACCTCATAAAATTACAAAGTTTCTGTAAGGCAAAGGACACTGTTAAAAGGACAAAATGGCAACCATCAAATTGGGAAAGGATATTCACCAACCCTACATCTGATAGAGGGCTAATATCCAATATATACAAAGAACTCAAGAAGTTAGACCCCAGGGAAACAAATAACCCTATTAAAAAATGGGGTACAGATCTAAATAAAGAATTTTCACCTGAAGAAATTCGGATGGCCGAGAGGCACCTTAAGAAGTGCTCAACATCATTAGTCATTAGGGAAATACAAATCAAAACAACCCTGAGATTTCACCTCACACCAGGCAGAATGGCTAAGGTCAAAAACTCAGGAGACAGCAGGTGTTGGCGAGGATGTGGAGAAAGAGGAACACTCCTCCACTGCTGGTGGGACTGTAAGATGGTACAACCACATTGGAAATCAGTCTGGCGGTTCCTCAGAAAACTGGACATGACACTTCCGGAGGACCCTGCTATACCTCTCCTGGGCATATGCCCAAAGGATTCTCTGGCATGCAATAAAGACACATGCTCCATTATGTTCATAGCAGCCTTATTTATAATAGCCAGAAGCTGGAAAGAACCCAGATGCCCCTCAAAGGAGGAATGAATACAGAAAATATGGTATATTTACACAATGGAATACTACTCAGCAATTAGAAACAATGAATTCAAAAAAATTTTAGGCAAATGGTTTGATCTGGAAAATATCATCCTAAGTGAGGTAACCCAATCACAAAAGAATACACATGGAATGCAATCTCTGATAAGTGGATATTAATTAGCCCAGAAGCCCTGAATACCCAAGGCACAAATCGCATAACAAATGACTCCCATGAAGAAGTATGGAGAGGGTCCTGATCCTGGAAAGGATTGATCTAGCATTGGAGGGGAATATAAGGACAGAGAAAAAGGAGGGAGATGATTGGAGAAGGGATGTAGAGAAGAAGGTTTATGGGACATATGGGGAGGGGAGATCCCAGAAAGGGGAAATCATTTGGAATGCAAACAAAGAATATAGAAAATAAAAATATTTTTTTAAAAAAAAAGAGTTTCTGGCTTAGCAGGTAAAGGTACCTGTTGTTGAGCCTGATTTAAAAAAAAAAAAGGACAAAGATAAAGTTGGAGCTATTCTGACCAGTTATAGATGAACACATTCTTTCTAGGTCAAAGTTTCTGTAATTCCATTCCTTGACTAGAAATAGTACTTTTAAAACTGTTCCACAATTTTAAATATTTACAATCAAGATCTTGAATTTAGTAAAGCAAAATAAATTTGAATAGTTTGCCAACATGCTTCCAAGAATATCTTTTGAAAAGGTATGATTTCACTAATGCTCATTTTAAAGTGCTTTCAAGCAGTCAAGAAAAATATAACCCTATGGAGTTGCCACTCCATTGTCCAGGAAACACGTAATGGCCTTGCTGAAGAAGCTTTCTCTGGTTAAAGTATTGTGTTGTTTTACAAGTACAGTAGAGAACAATTGTGAGGGAACCAAGACTCCTCCTCAACTACTTCAGAAAGACGAATGAGAGACATGGCCAGTGATAGGAATAAGGAATTGAGGGTAAACAGCTTCCATTCTGTCACTGGTCCTTTCTACTTAATTGCAAAGTAAATCATGAGTGCATAGTTACTATAAAAAATCAAGTGGATATTAACCTAGAAACCTGGAATACCCAAAACATAATCTACACATCAAATGAGGTACAAGAAGAAAGGAAGAGTGGCCCCTTGTTCTGGAAAGACTCAGTGAAGCAGTATTCAGCAAAAACAGAACGGGGAAGTGGGAAGGGGTGGGTGGGAGGACAGGGGGAGAGAAGGGGGCTTACGGGACTTTCTGGGAGTGGGGGGGCTAGGAAAGGGGAAATCATTTGAAATGTAAATAAAAAAATTAATATTAAAAAATCAAACCTCTATAAAACTCTACAGAAGTACACATCTCAATAAACCTGTAGCAATGAAAATGTCCTTATCTCCCCTATTCAGTAATATAGTCATTAGCCACCTGTGGCTACTGAGTGCACTTTAGAATTTGCCTGAGGGACTGATTTTCATCTTTATATAATTTTAATTAATTGAAATTGAAACACATGTAAGTCTAGTGGCTACCATATTGGACAGCACAGATACATGTGCTTTATACTAGGAAGGTCACTGTCAGTAAGTTCATAAACTCATTGTCTCCTCCCATCTTTAAAACGGAGCTAATGACAATAATTACCTCCTTAGGTTCCTTGAGAAGTAAATTACTCGATGATTTTAAACTCTCAGATGGGGCTAGGGAGATAGTCGAGTTGATAAAAGTGACTGACTATTGTACAAGCATAAGAACGAACCTGAAGTTGGTTCCCTAGCACTCCATAAAAGCAAGGGTAGAAGTGCATATTCATCACACCAGTGATGGAGGAGAGATAGAGGCAAGTGGCCCCTAGAACACAAGAGCAAGGCAGCTCCAGGCTCAGTCAGAGACCCTGTCTCGGAAAGTAAGGTGGAGATCAATCAAGAAAGACACCCAACATCATTTGGGCCTCAAAACATATACATGTGTCATGTGACTTGGCACACATGAACACATACACACACACACACACACACACACACACACTATGCCAAAAGTAAATAAAACCTTTAGAAGAGTTCTTGGCACACAATTCCACATAAGAAACATTGGAATGTTAATATTACCATATGCATATTATTGTATAACTTTGTAATCCTATCTAGGAAGCTATGTCTAAACACATAGGTCTTAGTTTTTAATGTGGACTTTCCAATTATTAAAGTAATAAATGCGCATGGTAGGAAAGTAGAATACTGCAACCTTCTTCCAAAAGTCTATAAGAATTATCAAGAGGGATTATCATAGAGGAAGAATAAAGGTTCCAAGGTGAACCTAGCCCTTAGCATTGACGTTTCCTAGACAGACTAATGAAGGATTCATATGGTGGGGTTATCAGACAGAAGTTAAATCAGACAGAGGTTAAAGACGAGATGGGGAATTGGAAGATTAGAAACTATTTATTAACGTATAAGATGAAAATGCTAATGCTGAAAAGTGGAACAAAATAACACAAATAAATCACTTGTTAGATAGGTTCATTTATAGAAGGGAAACATCTGAAGAGAACATTGTGGACTTGGAAGTCAAGTGAGGAGAAAATATTCCAGAATAAAATAGACAAATAATAGGGGAAAACAGAAAAAAAAAGGTTTATACTTATCAAAGTTTTGTCTAGACAAAGAACCAGTTGAACTGTAAGAAAATGGGGGGGCTATAATCAAGCGATAGGGTTATTTTACTTAAATCTTATTCCCACAGTATCTGAGAGTCAACAATCAATAGGTTCGAGACTACAGACTGAAGCAAGGAGAGAAGGAAGCATTGTATTCATCTTAAAAATATCACAAAGACAAGAACATCTTCAACTCGACTATAAAAAAATGTTAGAGAAAAGTTCTAAGGAGCAACAATAAATCTGAAAGTTAATTTCTCAACAAGAAACACTGGAAGCCAACATTCAGCTGACTGATTGCTTAAAAATCTTTGAGGGGTAGGGTAGAAACTATCAACCTAGAATTCCAATAAAAATAACCCTGGAAAGCAAAAGTAAAAAGTAAAAGATTTAGAGGCAAAAATTGTCAGAATTCATCACCAGCCAATTTTCACTTAGGAAAAAAATGAAAGTTTTCAGTACAAACGTACTGAAGGAATATATAAAAATAATAGTCTTAAAATTTTTTAATTAACAAACACTATTTATAGGAAATAAGTTGAAATTAAAATATTTGAACACTTTTTATTATTTTGGAAGATGAAGAATACCAATTATTATTAGATTTTTCTAAATTAAGCCTGTCTACCATTTAGGAACAAAATTTCTTTTTTGCTCATTCACTTAACATTTATGAAAAATGGACTTTAAGTTCCATTAAATGATTTCTCTGTCTTGACTTATTGTCTTACATTTGCTCCTTTAATTTTGAATTGTATTTATTATTGTTGTGGAGAAGGATGTGTGTGATGTGCGCATGCGTATAGGTGCACACCTTGCAGCTGACAGGAAACAACGTCCAGGAGTCTTTTCTCTTGCCCCAACAGGAGTTCTGAGGACTGAACCCTCCTCTGCACTGTTAATGGGGTAAATTCATGGATAAAATTTCAAACATCAAACCAACCTTGAATTCCAGGAAGGTCACACTTTTTACATTATCTACGGCATTTTGATGTGTCACATGGACTCAAACTGCCAACAGTTTAATTCGGGGCTTTGTTTTGTTGGTTCTAGTTCACAAATGGATCGAGCTGCAATTTACTCCACTTTTATTAACCTGTCACATTTTGGAACTAATTACTTTAGTATTATCAACTGAGCTGCGAGGAGGCTACTGTTTTGACAGTGTTACCTTCTCTGTTACTTAAGAATTTATTGGAGGAAGAGGAGATGGAGGATGTGCAAGGGCCAGAGGCAAAGGATAGAGGACACCAGGAGAATAAGGCCCTCTAAATCAACATGGGTAAAGCTCAGAGGAACTCACAGAGGCTGAAACATCAAGCAAAGGGCGTGCACAAGTCTGTACCAGGTCCTCTGGGTATGTGCTATGGCTTCCAGTTTGGTATTCTTATGGGACTCACACTGTGATGTGAACAGGGTCTCTGACTCTTGTGTTCTTTTCCTTCTTTGGGGTTCTATGCGATGTTTTTGTCTTATCTTACTATATTTTATTTTGTCATATCTTGTCACCTCCTAGAAGCCTGCTCTTTTCTAATGAGAGACAGGAAGGGAATGGATCTGGATGGAGAGGAGATAGATGGGGAAGAACTGGAAGGAGCAGAAAGAGGGAAAACTGTAATCAGGAAAAACTGTATGAGAAAAGACTATTTTCAATAAAAGAGGGTGAGGAATTTCTAAGACTCTGGACTGAGAATATCTCAGCAGATAGAGATTTTGCCATATGCATGAAAGGACTAGAGGTTAGATCCTCAGCAGTCACATAAAAATCTGTTCAGATAGGGTGGCACACCTATAATCCTAATGCTTCATAGGCAAAGACAGGGATCCCTAGGCCAAGCTAGACTAGTCAAGCAGATGTGCTCTAGATTCAGCAAGAGACTCCGCCTCAGTAAATAAAGTAGAGTGACCAACGAAGACACTAGTAACAATCTGTGGTATCCATGCACACACACACTTACACTTATCCACACCAGCATATCCATGTGCCCACACACAGGGGAACACACAGACATTCATATATACCATATACATATATACATGTAAATAATCATAAGAATTCACCTGTAGGAAAGCATGGTGCACATACCATGGTGTAATCGCAAGGCTTAGAAGGCAGAGGATTATGGAATATATCCCTCACACATACCTTTTTTAAAAAAATAACTTATAAAACTGCCTGGATATATGTGTTTTGCTTGGTAAAGAGGTTATTTCCTGTTTTAATTAAGCCAGTTTTGTTGAGATATATTTTCTATACCCATTAGAAAGTTTTTTAAAAAAAAGAAAGTTTAATATTAGAATTATGTCATTTTTTTTGTTCCTCTTGTTTCTTTTCTACCCATCATTTGATGTTTTATTCATTTCTAAATTCATTTGGTTTACATAAGTGTGCTTTTTATCAATCTGTATATCCACTTCAAAGAACCAAAGTTTTATTCATTTATTTATTTTGTTACTGTTTTGTTTTTGTTTTTTGAGACAGGGTTTCTCTTCGTGTAGTCCTGGCTGTCCTGGAACTCACTCTGTAAACCAGACTGACCTCAAACTCAAAATTCTACCTCCTGGGTACTGGGATTAAAGGTGTGCGCCACCACCTCCCAGCTAAAGAACCAAGTTATAAGATGATTTATTTCTTTATCATATATGTATTTTCCATTTCCTTAGTTTTGCTTCTAATCATATTATTCCCTCATATTATTTGTTCTTTCCTTTAAATTCTTAACTTTGACTCTTAGCTCATCAAAACTCAGTCTTTTCTGATATAAAATCATCTAGTGAAGACTGAATAGAACAATGACATCATTTCTTCTGGAACACTGTCTGAGCTATCCCATCAGCTTTTGATACAAGGTATTTTCATCATTGTACTCTGAATTTTAGTTTAATTTCTTTCTGTGGTTTGCTCTCTGATGGGTTTGTAGGTTGCTTTTCTCATAGCTGTGACTACATACCTGACAGAAATACTTATAGGAAGAGGGATATACTTTTATTATGTTTTCAAAATCTAATTTCATCTTTTCGAAGGTGTCGAAGAACAGAGAAGCTCACTTCATATCAGACAAGAAACACTGAAAGAGAAGCTTGCTAAGCATCTGGTATAATTTTCAATGACATCCCTACTGACATACATCTCCTGGTGTGGTCCCACCTCCTAGTCTTTCCACAGTCTCCTTAAGTATTACCACCAGTTGGATACCAAACACTACCAACATGAGCCTGTTAGGGACAATTAAATATTTAAACCTCAGCATTACCCTTGTGACCCGTGAACACTCATTACCATAACACAAACTATATTATTTTATCTACCTTTAAGAGTCAATTATGTGACAGTTCTAACAGTGTTTAAAGGTCTTTTTCTGACACTCAAGACTTTTCAGAGCCTCAAATTCCATACTTCTGAGACAACCTAACACAGCAAACATTGCCTTAGTAAAGGGAGAAATGGGGGCACAGAATAACAGATGAGAACAAAGCAAGACCAAAGACCCCAAATCCATCAGGACAAAAAGGAGTACCTAGTATGCAGTATCCAGTATCCAGTATCCTGTATCCAGTATCCAGTATCCAGGCATTTATCATCACAATGTGAGCAAAAAGTATTTGAGGCCACTCTGCCCTGTAGCCCTGCTGTTTGCAGCCCACGTGTCCTATCTATTTTGGGGACCAGCTACACCCATGTCTCATAGCTTTCCTTAGCAGGCACTATACATTTGTGGCACGTTCAGTATTCTGAAATTTCCACTGCATCTTAGACTTTCCTTTCACATGTATCTTGGTGATTTTTCTAGAAGAACTCTGGCCCTGCCACATGTTACCTGGGCCTTTCTTTAATAGTTTGATGGAAACCTCCACCAGTCTCTACAACTCTTGCATGTAAGCTCAATATTATGTACATGATATAAAAGGCTGAAATGCTTGATCAATATCTGGATCCTGTTAGACTATAGCTTTAGTAATCTCTGGTACCCATGGGGCTGAGATGAGGGAAACACTCCCTGGGGTATCCATGGGTGTGCAGGTACCCTGGTACTGTCTTCTGCAAGCATATCTGATCTTGGTCCTTCAATGGACAGTCTAGCCCATTCCTGAAATGACCCTAGATATCTTTCCTATTGCCCTAATGAAAAGCACTGGGCTTCTTTGTAATGATGTTAATATTTTCAGGAGCCATGTTTATTCGGTATCCCAATTCGGCATATGTTTCTTTTCTAGCCAAATTGCAAGTTTTTAAAAACTTTTATGCCCTGATTTTTATTTGTAATTTTTACTATTAACCTGACTAAAACCAGCCACTAATAACCACATTGGAGGTCTGGATCCCATTAGTTCAGTATGTCTAAATTCAGCCTCACTCAGAGTTTCAGGGCACAGGAAAGTTGTAGACATATTCTGTGCGACAATATAACATGAATGGCCTCTAGAACTCCCGCTCTCTCCTGAAGCCTTTAGAAACAATTTGTAACCAAGAATGTGTTCACATTTCTTACAGGAATTTCTAATAGCACCGTGATGAATCGTTAAACTCTTCCTTCAACATCCTAGTTTTTCTCTCCTCTGCTTTTCCTTTCCAGCCCCACTTCTAACCCCAAAACAGTTCTAAAGTTTAAGAAGCACATTTTCTGAAATGGCAGCAGCAGTGACATTATTTCTCTAATACCAATGCTCCATGTTAATTAACCTTTGTGGCTACAACCCAAACACCTACATAAGCAACTTCAGGGAGGAAGACTTTATCTTGGCTCACAGTTTCAGGAGACTCATTTATAAACACCAGAACCCATGTTCTCAGGCAGAATAGCATGACAGACAACATTTGTGCCAGAGAAGTTGACCTCACTGTAGGCAGGAAACAGTATGCTTGAAAGGCATGAAAGGGCCAGAGAAAAGGTATCCCCAAGGACTTACCCACAAGAGTACTTCCTCTAGCTAGTCTTCATTTACTCAAGTTTCTGCAGCCTCTTAAGATAGCACCACCATCTGGGGACTAGGCTTTTAAAGCATGAGTCTGTTGTAGGCATTTTATATACAGATCATAACAGAAGTGCTGTGAAGGTTTTTTAAATGCCAAGCTGCTTTTATCCGAAGTTATTTTTTGTAATTGTCTTTAAATTGTGGACATGTAATGTGGTTTACAGGATACGAACCCTTGGCATTTCAGAGTTATTTTGCAACCTAAAAACATGCTCAATTATTCATAGATGCATATTTGAGGAAATATGCATTCTTTAATTAGTTGGCAGAGGTTTTAAAATGAATTTATATGAAACTGAGTCTGTTAACTGTATAGTTTAAAAACAATTTACAAAATAAATTGCATTTTGTATCCCAGCAATAAAATGATAAACATGAAATTTATACATGATATCAAGCAATTTATAGAGTCACAATAAAAACCACATACCTGGAAAAATGTGTCAAAACATCTGTGGAAAAAATTATAAAACTTTACTGAAAGACAGTAAATAAGATTAAAGTAAATAAAAAGACATATCTATTCAGTTTGGAAGCATCAACATGATAAAGTTGCCAGTTAGTTTTCCCCAGTGTGTGTGTGTGTGTGTGTATGTGTGTGTGTGTGTGGTGTGTATGTGTGGTGTGTGTATGTGTGGTGTGTGTATGTGTGGTGTGTGAGTATGTGTGGTGTGTATGTGTGGTGTGTGTATGTGTGGTGTGTGAATGTGTGGTGGGTGAATGTGTGGTGTGTGAGTATGTGTGGTGTGTATGTGTGGTGTGTGTATGTGTGGTGTGTGAATGTGTGGTATGTGAATGTGTGGTATGTGTATGTGTAGTGTGTGTATGTGTGGTGTGTGTGTATGTATGGTGTGTGTATGTGTGGTGTGTGTGTGTGGTGTAGGTGTGTGTGTTTGTATGTGGTATGTGTGTTTTATGTATGTGTTTTGTGTGTGTATTTGTGTGCTGTGTGTTGTATATGTGTGTATGTGTGGTGTGTATGTGTATGTATGGTGTGTGTGTGTGTTGTGTATGTATTTTCTGTGTGTGCTGTGTGTGTGTTTGTGTATGGTATGTGTGTTGTATATGTGTGTTTGTGTGGTGTGTGTATGTGTGCACACATGCATGCACATATGTGTCTGTATGTTTGGGGTGCTTTTAAAGCTCATGTGAAACTACAAATAAGCAGGAATAGCTAAGACATACCCAACAAGAATTAAATATCAATTTCTCCTGTGAAAGCATGATCATTGCTACAGTACAGAACCCATGCAGAAAGCCGTGAACTAAGGAAACAAGGCAGGCACCCAGGCACACCCAGTGTGGGTACATACTTCATTATAGGCAGGATGCTGTAACTCAGTGGAGAGAGACTGGTCTTTCAATAAAAAGAGCTAGGACAAGTTTGGCCCTAGTAAAAGGAAAAGAAACTAGACATTAGTTCATGCTAACATACAAAATCCACTTCTAAATAAATTAAAAACCTGACTGCAAAAGCTGAAACTTGAGTAGAAAATTAAGGTAAAGGGTCATGATGGCATCTAGGTAAGGATATATCTGTGAGACCACACAGGACAACAGGACAGTGCATACATTTGAGTGTGTATAGGCATCTAAATGTATCTACATTCTATATGCTTGAATTTTAAGTATTTTTATATATATATACAGAAACATGTGTTTGAATTTTGATGTACACACCACACACACATCCATATAAAAATACCATTGAGCAAAGGAAATGAATAAACTATAGCTATATGCTAAGTATTGACGATTCAGAAGCACAATGATGAATAACAGAGGCAATTTAAGATTAGCAAAACTAGAAATGTGATCCTTGTGGATACATGAAATTGTGACTTCCCAAAAGCAAATAGAGAGGTAATGATTGATAACAGATATCTCCAAAGGGAGCATAAGAGATGATCAAAGGTATTCATGACTCCTTAATTTTAACTGCATATGTATTTTAAACTGTATATGTATATATGCACATCGTGTGCTTTTTTAGTGTGATATACTTCATAATAAAAAGTTGAAGATAAGTAACTATTGATTTTTATACATTGATTGCTATAGCAAGCCACCTTAATGAGGTTTTATTTTTATTATTTCTAATAATTTTTCACCAGCCCTTAGTTTGTGATAGTATCAACCATATATAATGATTTTTTTCTCCTTACTAATATTGATACTTATTTCTTCTTATTATAATTGCATTGGCTGTAGAACCTAGATCAATGCCAAAATAACTGGAGCCTTTTAATGGTGTGCCTTTTTTTCAGTCTCTCATATATAAAGAATCTTTTCATGGAAGAACTATCTCAAGATGAAGCAAGCTACCACTGGAAAAGACCTGCAAGCCATGTGAAGTAATTCCGTTTGCTTACTGTTTGTTCGTTGACGTCTATGGTGTGAGGAACCCTGACGCCACACTGTAGTCTCCCATGGGAGCAGATGGATTAAAGGCATTAAAACGGAGGAATGTGGGTGCTGTCAGTAATGAACAACCACAAAGGCCAAGTCAAGGAGTTTGCTTTGCTGAGCAGAGGAAGGCTCAGGTCAGGTTTGCCTTCAATTACAAAATCAGCTAGCTCCCAAACAGGCTGGAGGGAGGTTTCTGTCTTAAACTAGACACCTGTGTGCTGGTGACAGATCTGTCCCCACAGGCCATTCTCTGAACAGAACACAGCTGAGTCCTGAACAAACACCTCTCTCAAATGGCCTGTGTTTCATTTAATAGAGTTCAAATTGAGTATCTGAAAACATTGATGCTCTTTTATTTCCAGATGCAGGTACTTCCCCAGCTTCCATCCTGCCCACTCCTCAGGACTTACACCAGAGTTGCCTGACACTACTAAAGTAGATTGGCTGTTTTAAAATGGAGCCCAAGACAACTTGCAGAGAGCTGGCTAAAAAAACGTTAGGCCTTGTGTATGTAATACACCTGCAAACTTCCAAGCAGGGCCAGAGTGGCTAATTTCTCTCACAACTGGTATGAGCAACAACATTGAAACTTTTAAAAATGCAAATCTCGAAATCTTACCTAGCAGGAGAGAATAAAGCCTCAGCCGATACCAGCTGGAATCATGGTTTTTACTTAGCTATCACTCACACCATATCAAACTACTCCCTAAACACAGTAACTTGACACCATACACATTTGCTATTTTTTTCATGAATCTGTAAGCCCCTCGAAAAGATCTCCTGGATATAAATGACTCATTTCTGTGTGTGCAGTCATCTGTGTTTGGGAAGGTGATTCTTCAGATCCAGGCTGGCATCTCTCAATCTGGGGATACTCAGTTCATCGGAGGCTGGTCTTTAATAAACTTGATTGGGTTTATTGAACCTTCAATTATATGGTGTCTCATCAGCTCAGGACCCTCAAGACCAAGTTCTCAGCACAAAAGAGATCGATTTGCCACAGAGGAACAGGGGGCAGAGATAAGAGACAAGGACAGGAGATGTGTCTGGATAGTGGGAAGACTGGCCCATAGGAAAATGGAAGTTTATAAAGGCAAAGGCAGAAACCCCATGTTAGGATAAAGCGTTTAATTTTAACTGGGAATGTTAATTAGGTGAGACAGAGGAAGCTTTTGATTCCTGGACTTCAATACTTGGTGGTCAGCCTCAGGAGGAGAAAGTGACCAAATAAAGGAATAGATCTTGCTAGCTAGCTTTAGAAATGTAATCTCGTGTTTGTTTCTTTTTTTAATAAGGCAGAGGAGAAGGAATAAACGGGAGAAGGGCAAGTCCTGCCGGAGACGTGCTCCCCACTCTCGAACTAACCAGAGTCCCTTCAGTCTCCTCTTCCAGAGACCGTGCTGAACTCATTCAAGATCTTAGATAGAATAAAAGCAAGCAAGATCTTGAAGCTTCAAGCAGGGGCACTGTCCCTTCCGCATACCTCATTCAGTTTGGACTAAGGACACTATAATTCAGTCCATATTCATGAGAAGAAGATACGTCTTCAGAGGAAGACCTACAACGTTCTATTGCAAATGTCATGGGTGCTGTTTGGGGTAAAGAACTCAGTATACCCCATACAGCTGACCTGAGTACAAGCGGCAGCCTAGCATCAGCCACATGTCACTCACAGATCATGGTAGGTGCGACATCTTCTAGATTTTCACAGAGAAGGCCACTCGAGGCCTCCCATTACATCACTCAAGAAGGCGTTAATGAAGCCCCACGTCCTATGTCTTTACCTGATTCCTAGGACCAGTCCTCCATCTCACCAGCCCTGCAAAGGGCATCTTGAGCCTGGCTGACACCAAACAACTCACAAAGGTCAATACACTCATACCATAGAACCTGCAGCCAGCTATTGATACACTTGGATCAACAATCTTTCCTATAAGCAAAAGCAGAAGACAAGAAACAAAAAGTTTGTCTACATCTCAAGGAGGATTTCTTCAGGTGCTTCTTATGGAAAAGCAGGTAAAACCAACTGAAGCAGAGGCAGTACTGGCTCACTGTACATTTGGGTGGGGCTGGTTTAGCCCAGTTTGAGCCATTCAGAAGCTCAAGTGATGCTTTTGGGGGTTGGTCCTGGTGACCTTTCAACTCTTGTTTATTGTCTTGTTTGAGTTTCACTCATCAGCTACATTGGAATCCCCAGAGAAGCCAGGCTTATATTTTCACTTCCATGAAGCCTGGCCTTACACCTTCTAACAGCTCTTAGTTGAGTCTGGTACTATTTTACCTAGCCATTAAGCAGCACATCTCTTTGTCTGCCTCTGCCTCCTAAAGAGCTTTGATCCTACATCATCTTTAATCCTTCTTTTGGTTATCCTACAATATACATACCATTTTAGGAAGTGTAATATATGGTCTGAGAATTATAATAGTAATTAAGAGAGGAATACAAGAACCTGGGATACCTAATGGCCACATTCTCAAACCAAATTAGGAGCACGTGGTGAACTGCAGCCAAACTAACACAGCTGGTAATATTCAATAAATTCTAGTGTTATGGAAATATCAGTATGTCTGTTTCTGATATAGTTCCCATATGACACATGCTCGTGATCAACTGTAAGGAGGAAGTTGTTTGTTTATCAAGATTCCAGGAAAATCTCATTTCTGTTTATTGGTGATAACTGGATCACATGACTATCTCTACACCAATCACTGTGCAGAAAGAAATGTGACACTCCATCTTCTAAAGATGACAGAATGACAAATCAGTAAGAACAGAGGTATGCCAGGTGTCAGAATTGTTATAAGGAAAAACACAACAGAGTTAGTGGGGTCTGAATTTTGCTTGGGATGATATTACTAGAATATAAAGATTGAAGGTAAGGCTTGAATGCTATTGTAGACATCTGGGGAAGGACATTCCAGACACAGGAAGCAGCCAGCACAAAGACACTGAGACAAAGTGATTTCTGCACTTGGAGGCACAGATGCACACAACCTCATCAGTGCTCTGGGAGGATGGAGAAGGGATTTGTTAGTGGGAGGGGGGTGTAAGGCAGAGGACTCTGTGCACCTGTGTTCAGATTGTCCGCTGAGAAGGGTAGCTGGGGCTTCCATTGTCATTGTAGGGACTGATCCAACAAATGGCATAGGGTTTGGGCTGGTGTGCCCTGCACAGGTTATCCAGGAACCTTTCACTAGGCCTGCTTCCCAGGGGACCTTTACCCTTTACCTCCTCCTTGCAAAAGCAAGTTTGAGTACACATTAATCCTGCCTTTCTTTGTCTCTGTTCATCCCAGCATCCACATCTTTGACAATTGCAGGCCACTTGTTTTGTGAAACTCCCTCAAATTCCGATCAGTCTGAAGTTTCCACATCATTAAATCCAAGCTACATATTTTGGGCAGAAATATCACAGAAATGATGCTGTGTCCTGCTCTCTATGTCGTGTCAGGAGGAACATCGCATTAGTCACTTTTCTGCCTCTTTGGGTAAAAAGAGGGTACAGTTCATTATGATGGATAGACGTGGCAGCAGGAGTATGCAGCTGGCTGGTCCCATCTCATCCTCACACAGGAAGCAGAGAGAGACAGAGGCAGCGAGACAGAGGCAGACAGAGAGACGGAGACAGAAATAGACAAAGAAAGATATATAGAGTCAGTGAATCCAGGCTGGAAAAAAAATCAAAGCCAGTGACTGTTCTGCCCATCTTGACTCTACATCCTAACGGTTCCATAACCCTGAAGTCACACTAACAATATGACTTAGAGTAGAGCCACATGCTGTAGGGGTTGGAGGGTTCACCAGAAAGATCTAGAGACTAGAGAGTTAGGGCATTCAACTCCACCCCAGACTTCAGGGAGAGGAATTGCTGTTGAGGGTTAAGGTCTGCAGAAATTTCTACCTGAGAGTTAGAGAGCTTTGGGGCTGGTGAAGGAATTTGAGTGCTGAGAAGGTAGCACACCACAGTGCCACAGGACAGAACTCTTCTACTTGAGACTTTTCTGAACCCCACAGTTCTTGTCTCTTTATCTAGTTGTGTGGTCTTCTTAATAAGCTCGTAGGTGTAAATGAAGGGCTTTCCTGAATTTTAATAATGTGCCTACCAGAAAATTTAAGAATGTGCATACAGCTCAAATTGTACTTCTGATGGACAGCATGATCCAGCATGCAGAGGAGTAGAACTCTGGCTGTAATGACTGAGCAGCCTCACTGAGCAAACTCAGAAGAGACAGCTCAGAGGACTGTGACTGGCAGCAGCAAGCAGCTATTAGGGCTCCCAAAACTGGAAGGGCAGAGACCGGAGTGGTCACCAAAACACAATACCTCCTCTGGGTAGCCCTGTGAAAAGAGCTTCCTGACAGGAGCCTTAGCCTTTTGGTGAGGGACAAAGATGAGTGAAGATCACTAGGGAAGAAACTGGGGAAGTAAACAGCCTGGTTCCTCCCTCCTTCTGTCTTTGATCTCCAAAGGGAATGAGCAAGATTGGAAAGGAGGGAGAGAAGATTTGAAGGAACAAAAGGAAAGTACCCAGGACAGAGGCTTAATGAATACTCAGAATAAAGAGCCTCCCACATAGAGCTCACAGGCTCTTAAAGAAGAGAGCTGAATCTAGTAGGCTCTCTTGGCCTCCACCTCCCATTTCTGAGTCCCAGATTAATATCCAGCGAGAAGCACAATCAATAGCGTCTATGTTGCTTAGAATAGTTCTCAAAGCCAGGAACCACACAGGCATCCCCTTTATTCAAAAACAGTAATTTTGAAGTCTTAGGGTATTTCAATTCCGACAAGAAAAATATCAACTAATAATACTAATAGCTACAATGATTTTCTATTTATTGAGTACTTACCATGTGCTAAACACTGTGCAAAGTGCTTCGCATAAATTACAGCCCAGTGTGGCTCTGTGCCTTTTCTCGGTTTCATGGTTGAAAATACATATTATGCATCAAGATATAGAGATGAAACTAATTTTGTCCCAATTTCCCGTGAGGTTTCCAGGGGAGGAAAATAAAGAACATCTAATGACAATTATCCTCACATTGCACTGATGGCACTTGGTGCTTCTGCAGGTCACGCTAAGCTATCATTAAACTGTTCTGTTTGTGCTTTGGCTGAAAGGAGGATGGCTACCTGAGGCACGGCCTTGTCATCTGTCATCGCATTCGCAAGAGCAAAAGTCAAACCTCCGGGCACTAACCAAGCTGCATCTTAACCACCATCCCTCCATGGGACAAGTGCAATTCCAACAGAGGCAATAAATAAATAAATAAATAAATAAATAGATAGATAGATAGATAGATAGATAAATAAATAAATAAATAAACAAATAAATAAATAAAAGCACTCTGTCCATACTGAGAGCGATCCACGGAGAGAGGCAACAGTTGCCATTTCTTCCTTTGAGCCAAGCTTCCCAGTCCAAATCAGGATGGAGGTGTTCAAAGGAAGAGGCGCTTTAAACTTGATATGAATCTAAAGCCGTGGGCCAATGGCACTGGATAGGACATTTTCATTCTTGAAATGAAACCTTCTCCATACTGGAACTAATCGGAGGACATTTCTATGATCAGAGAGTGACCCTGAAGAAACTGGAAGGTTGGATGCCGGGGCGATGGTTTGGGAAGTTTACAAAGCACTCACCATGCAAATGTGAGGACCCAATACCCACAGAAAAGCTGGGCATGCAACAGGCAGCTATGAAGAAAATGAGTGGAGACAAGTGGATCCCCAAAGCGAGTGCCTGGCCAGTCTAGCAATAGGTTTGGTGACAGATCTTATCACAAGATTAATAATAATGATAATAATAACAACAATAATAATAATAACAATAATCGTGTGGGTTCAGCAATATGGTTCAGTGGATAAAGGTATCTATGCCAAGCCGGATGACCTACATTCAATCCTCTGGACTCGTATGGTAGCTATAAGAAGAGAAATGGTGCTTTGGCATATATACCATGATGTGTGAATACTCACACATATGCACATGCACATTAAATAATAAAAATGAAAAGAAAATTTTAAAGAAGGTAGAGGACATTCAAGGAAGACATCCTATGTCAACCTCTGGCCACTATGTGCACATGCAGACATGAGCACATTCACATACCTACATGAACATATGACAACATATAACATATAATCCATAACATAAAATAGTTATGAATTTACCCAGAGTTCCCTCTAAAGACCAGGAAAGAACAAATTTACATGTCATGTTAAAATGAGTTATGGATGGATGGATTAGTCTGCCTGCTTTGGGACCAACACTGAGACCAGATCATGCACATAGATTATTTGTAACCCACATGTGGACCCTTTCAATTTGACATTGTTCAGACAGCAGCCAACATCTGTGTAGTTAAAATGTTTATTTAATCTAATATGTTATAAATTCAGCTTGAGGGGAAAAATTTCTAAGAGCAGCATTTAAAGATTGTCTGTATCCATCTTCAAAATATTTATCTGGAAGATGAAAGTCAGAATGTTTCCAACCATACCCAAAAGGAATTTGTTGTGTTGTAGTTAAGATTCACAGGAAGGAAATGAACATGTCTGTCATAACTAAACACAAAGGGGAAAACAATCACACACACACACACACACACACACACACACACATACTGTTTTGAAGCCAGCATACATGAGGCGTATCCTTTGGTGACTAGAAGAAACCTTGTCCTCAAGACAAGGTTTATGTAAAAGAAATGGAGACAGGAACTAGAAGTACAAAAGGGACTCCATTTCTGACTAGAACATGTGTGGTAGGATGTGAGATAAAATCAGGCATAGTGGCCATTTTTCTATGCAGGCCTATGATACGTAGATATGTATATAAAACTACCATCCCTCAGCAGGTAAAGTACTTGCCACACAAGCCCAGTGGTCTGTTTAATCCCCAGAACCATGTAAATGTGTAAGGAGGGAAGCAGCTCCACAGAGTTATCGTCTACCTCCTGATATACAATTTGGCAGGTGCAGCTCACCCCCAACAACAACAATGATAAAATATTAGACTTCTACTACTGATGACGGTGATAATGATGATGATGAAGACGACAAATTAAAATACAAAAAAAAAAAAAAGAATATTCCTCAGTCATATTCTGCCTCCCTCTGGAGGTCTCATCATCGTGACCTGATAAAGATCATTTCACCTTTCTCTGTCCATCCCAAAGTCACTGGTAAATCAGGATTCATACACACAATGCATTGGTACCTTGCCACGTGGTCACTCGAGAATGGAAACCCAATGCTAAGGCTCTGGGCATGCACACCACCTTCTCCATCTGAAAATCACAACTTGTTCTTATTCCCTCACATAAAGTGCAAGTGAGCCATGCCAAGGCCTCTCTCCTCACTGTCTTAAGGGACTTCTCTCAAGGATCCACAACCTTGTCCTGCCCATCTCTGTATCCTCAGTACATGGCACTGTATGTGGCAC
The DNA here is from genome assembly GCF_947179515.1 of Apodemus sylvaticus. Lineage (NCBI taxonomy): Eukaryota > Metazoa > Chordata > Mammalia > Rodentia > Muridae > Apodemus > Apodemus sylvaticus. Next base: position 22,191,346 of record NC_067478.1, read on the forward strand.
TGCACGCACCCAGTAACTGAAATGGCACCCAAGGATTGGTAATCACACCCAAGAAACATAAAAGTCATTACTGTGTGCCACTGTGGTCTCTCCTTGCTCATTTCCGGGGAGCTGGTTTCCGGGCCTTGCAGCCTCTGCCAACTCAAACGGGCTCTGTAAAAACAAGCACAGCCTTCCATCATGGGCACCAACACTTGACCTCCATGTACCTCCAATACTTAGAAATCTAAACACTGGGGAACTTTTCAGCATTCTGATTCCTGTACCCATAGATTTGACTAGAGAACAAAGAAGTTGACTTATTTTCGACTTGGAGTCGTATGTTTATTTATTATCATTTCCTTGCTAGATGAGAAGATTTTGCTGGAATTCAATTCAAACTATCTCCCCTCTCAAAATGCATATCTAACATGAATAAAATACCTTTGTGACTTTTTGTTAGACCCTGCCAACAATCCGGCTTCTCCTGCTTTCTGTTTTGATTTTGTTTTTCTTAGCATTGTCATAATAAACAATTCAAAAATAGTATTTGTTGTTCCTCAGTTCTCTTTGTTTCCTACCCATTGCATTAGACTCGTGTTTCCAGGGCTACTTCTCATGTGGTCACACTTACAGAGATATAATCAATCAAGTGTGGTTTCATAGAAAATGTATTAGCTTGGCAGAGAAAAGCCTCTTTCCAGGTGCTTAGCTGAGTTATTAATATTGAGAATGAGGGCTGAATTGATGAGCAATAGAAAAACTTCTAAGTAGACATTGCCATTAAAATTTGATTTCCCCATCCCTAATGAAAGAGCTGCGTATGCTCCATTTCCCTGTATAAATCCTCATTCTTGCATCTGTTCTGATGAGAACCTGATGTGTGTTTATTAGCTCGGGGCTCCTTGAACCCTGTTTGTGTGATCTATCAGTCGGAAGTCAGAAACTGCAGGGTCAATATTTGTCCAGGAATCACTCCTGCTCTTCCTGTGCCTTCACTCCGCTTAATGTCTGTCATAAATTCTTCCTATCCACAATAGGCAGTTCCACATGCTGGCTTCAATGAGTTTTCCTCAACTTTCTGTGAGCTGATATTCTGAAGGTTCGTAGCCATGAGCAGGAGGCTGAAGCTCTTACTCAGCCCTTCCTCCATGGCCAGGGACTGACCTGGAAGGAAATTCTGAACTCCTGTGTCTGATCTTGGTCCAAGAGGAGAGCAACAGGGAGGAAAAGGTGTGTTAGACCACTCACCTGGAGGAGGCTCTCACACAGACACAGATGACTCTGTCCTTCAGAATGTTGACCACATAGTGGTCTAGTCAGGAAAGGAGTGTACAGAACCAAACCAATATGAGAGGCCTTGTAGCACTCCCCCAGCACTGCCTCTGGCTTGCCCATGCCCAAGTCTCCAGTCCACTTCGTTTCCAACTCTAAAATCTCACTTGTAACCATGGAGGCTATAGGGAAAGATTGACCTCTCATGGGATAAATACTTTGGAGAAGGTTTAGTCCTTTTTATTAATATTGGATATTACATATTCCTGCCTCTCACTCTAGTTGCATAACCAGCCTAGGTGGATTTCACTGCCCCAGTTTTCTTACTGTACTTTAAAGTACTAGGAACACTTTTTTTTTTAATAAAATAGCTGAAGACTTCCTCTCGCTGTGGTTCTGTGATTGAAGTCTTAGGAATGGGCATCTTGTCATTTTCTCGCACTCTCAGGGAAGAGAGAGCAGCTAGCGAGGAGGATATAGCTGAGGCAGCCAGAAAGTCTTCAAGTCTTGTACTGAGGCCAAGACAAAGGGCGGTTCTACACTTGGTCTGTTTGTCTGCCTTAGGTTATGCTCATCAGAACCAAGAGGATTGGAGATTCTCACCACAGTGGAAGAGCTTGTCCACATCTGATGGCTTCCCAGCATTCCCTCTGCTCTCTTTCAGCAAAGCTACTTAGGTACCATCCCTTTGTCAACAAATGTACTAACAACAACAAAAACAATAGAATTGTTCTATTTTGAGTTTAAAAACAATTGCTGCTCATCTGTGAACCCCTGGAATCCAGAGCCTCCTTAATTTGCATATCTACCTCTATCTCTCCTTCCTTCCCTTTCCCCAAAGGGAGAGGAGGAAAGTAAGAGTCACTAATTACACAGACAGAACGTGTGAGCCATTTGCTGTCTTTGTCAGGTGAGACTCGGGACTCTTCACAGTGACCTGGCAGACACCCTCTTTACTGAGGACTTTACAGAGAAGCAGGTTCAGAGAAATCACCTTCCATTCCTTGTTACCCCTGCTTTCCTGCTCTTCAGCCTTCAGTGTTCCCATTCACTGCTCCAAGAACACAAATATGACTTCCACATTTGTATGTGGGCGGGCCCTGGGTGGTCCCTGGGGAGTGCCTGTGGTTAGGCTTGGTCTTACTGTCCCAGTCCTTTCTCCTGCTGTAATCCATCACATTCCTCAAGCTAAACGTCCTCCTAGTCCCACCTTTTACAGCCTTTTCTCCATCCATGCCAGTCTTACAGACTCCATACCAACCTCCCTTCTTCCCCAGAGCCTCAGGTTTCAGCTTTCTCCAACCCACCAAGACCCATGCCAAATGGCTTCTGTGATCCTCCTGGCTTTCTAGAAAATGACATTTTATCCTCAGACACCCACCAGACCCAAGCCTGGCATGATAGCTGCAGAGTCACGTGCTATCCTCTCTTGTGACAGGTTGGCATTTTCATGATAGGCCACATTAGACCCCCTCCTAGGCTCTTAAAAGCAGAAGTCACATATGTATTCTCTCCAGATGTTCCCTGGAGCAGCCTCCTTCAGTTTGTGCCTGTGGGAAGTAGCCTGACTTCAAAACAAACCCTACAATTCAGTTTGTGCCTTCTGGCTTTCAGTTTGGGCTTGGATTTGCATCCTTCTCCTTGGCCTACAATCACGGAATATATCTTGACCTGTATCTCCTGGTCAGCAGAAGAGCTGTAACCCCAGCTCAATGTTTCTGGAAAAATGTCATCCATTTATTTGAAGTTTCCATGGGGCTTCCTGAGTGTTCTTTATAACTATTGCATGGCCCATCTGTTAAATCAGACCATGGTGCGCATGCCCATAGCACTATAAATCTCACAGAGTCCAGCAGAACTTTGGAGAATGCCTCTTGCCCTGGACAAATTGTAAGACGAATGTCTTTGATGCATCAGGCCTGCAGAAGGTCTTGGCAGACAAAAGCAGCAGGCAGATACAGTGCCCCATCCCCCCCTGGGGCCACTCAACCTGGCACAGCCTCGGCTGTTGGAGGCAAGTTCAGCTTCAGCAAAGAAATGAGCTTGTTTCTCTTCAGAAGCTTTATCAACTGGGACCATAAATACCCTTGGCCCCAGGATATAGTCCCTGATAATTCACTTGTCTCTCCTTTTGCTGTTTTTAGACGAGCTCTTCTTTAAAAGCCCAGGTTTGTTTTGAACTTGCAGCAATCCTCCTGCCTCAGTCTCTCAAACACTAAGATGACAGGCATGTGCCACCACACCAGGCTCTGGTCACTAGGGATTTTAAATAATGACCAATTTAGCTGCTGCCCCTTCCTTTGCCTCTCTCCTGTAGCCAGATCAGTTGTTTGTTTGTTTGTTTGTTTGTTTGATTGTTGTTTTGTTTTGCTTTTCCCCTTCTCTTTCAATTCAAAATGGACAGGACACAGTGTTCCTTCTCATACAGAAAGATTACGACTTTCCTGGTCCACAGTCCAGCCTGCCCAAAGGAACATCAAGGAAAGGGCCTAACAAATGCATACTTTATTGACAATTTAGAGAAATGTTCATGATTTTCAACCATCAGATGGCAAAGTGGGAAAAGGTGGCAGTTCAGTACTACTGTGGAGAGAGAAGGGCGTCTCCTACTCCTGCTAAAGGGAGAGAGGGGGCCTGGGAGACAAAAAGGAAGCCAAACCTATCCTAGGCATCTCCAATCCTGACAGAAAGTTCAGAAAGATCTAATGGCTGGAGGGCCCTCCACCTGCACTCGCCCCTCCTCCTATTGTAACCGGAGCCCCTCCCAAGTTCTCAGACTCCAAAATCAGATCTAATTAAAAGAAAATGGAAAAGGACTCGGAACCTTTTCAGCTCTGGAGAACATGCAGACAAATAAATTGAGAAGTGGGAGAGGTGGAACTAACCCAATAATCCGTGAAAAGCTCATTTCCCTCCCAGCCGCCACCGACGCAACAGTGTCCTTCCTTCCTCCACATTCCCTGGTTCAGGGGCAGTGAGTGAAGAAATTGGCTAACAAGATCAGAAAATTTAATTACAGCTCTGCCGTCTCCTTCCAAGAAGTTGCCTGTCACACCTCCTCTTTGCTGATCTTCAGTGTGTGCTGCCTCTGAGGAGCTTCCGTCCCCGACTCATCTATCTCCCTACCTAGGCTCTGGACAGTAGACACAGACCCTTTGTTCTGGGGGGTTTAGGAGGATTAGAAAGAAAGATGAAAAGAAGCCAGTTAGAGAAAAAGAATGTCATTACCCCTTCATTTCCTTTGGTCTGCCCAAGCAACTTCTGTGCTTGGTCTCAAATGGCAAAAAGGATTCTCTGGTAGCTCAAGGTGTGGCTTCCTCGAGTTACAGACCTAAAGAGAGGGCCTGAGACTCTTAGAAGTAGCACAAGAAATGCCAGTAGGACTTGCAGGAATAGCTCCCATGAGCATTGTTTCCAGTAACTCTGTGAAGTGTTTTAGGCTCAAAATGTGCAAACACTCAAAAGAGCAGTAGTCATGGGGTCAGGATCCCTTCTCTAATTAGTGTTAAGAATGGTGTCAAGGAGCCGGGCGGTGGTGGCGCACGCCTTTAATCTCAGCACTTGGGAGGCAGAGGCAGGTGGATCTCTGAGTTCGAGGCCATCCTGGTCTACAAAGTGAGTTCCAGGACAGCCAGAGCTACACAGAGAAACCCTGTCTTCAAAAACCAAAAAAAAAAAAAAAAAAAAAAAAAAGAAAAGAAAAGAAGAATGAATGGTGTCGAGGGCCCGTGGTCAACAACAGTTGCCACTTGCAGAGTTCCCAGGTTCCGTTCCTATTACCCACATGATGGCTCTCAGCCATCCATAACTCCAGTTTCGGGTAATTTGATGCCTAATTCTGACATCCATAGGTCCCAGGCATGTATATGGAATATACATCTACATATATATATATACAAAATACATATATAAAATACATCAAAGAAGATATGGGAAAGAAGAGAAGGGTCCAAAAAACTAGGTAATTACTTGTGCAGGGACAGCCATTAATTTATGGCCAAACCTAGTCCATAAACCACTTAAGACAGAAAGGGCAATTTTTCAAAATTCAAATTTTTAGCTAATTAAAAATCACTCCTTCCCTCATCTTTCTAATCCTGGGTAAAGAGTGGCAGCAGAAAAAGCCGCTGTTGATGTAACTAAGACCTCCTTTTCTTTATGAATACAGAATCCTACCTACAGCCAACATCTGCAGATTGCCTCCTGAATTCTAAGGCACACCAGCAGTCAAAAAGGTGGTGGAGAAAGACTGGAAATCTTTTCAGCTCTAGATAATAGAAACCTCAGGGAAGCCATACCTCTGACCCATCTGAGCTGGAAGAAAGAGAGTGAAGAGGAAAGACAAGGAAGCAGGTAAAGAACACCAGCCTGGAGCTAATCATTATGGACAGAAAGGGTCTTTTGGGAGAGTACTTGTGGCCATTTGATTTTACTTGGCTGTAGGTACTAGAATATTCCCCAAGCTGTAAGAAACCTGGAAACAGCACTGCTGTGACTACCCAACCTTCCCAGTTTTAACTTCTGATTTTCATCATCATGATCACAAGAAAGTTGGGGGACATTGTTTTCACAGCAGATGATCTGACAGAGTTCAAAAGCATTTCTGGAAGTATCAGCCAAGACTTGGCTCCCACATCATTAGCTAAACCCAGGACACAAGGCCGCATATTACTTCAAGGGATACTGGTAACTGAACATATAGTCACCCCTCGCTGACATAGGAGTTGTCAGTGAAAAAGATCGTGGATGTTTGGCAATTGGCAGTGCAAGTCAAAGGAAGTAAAGGATGCCAGGAAAGCTATAAGTTATGCTGGTCAGACCAGAAGTAAGCTTTTTCCAGGGCATTTACCTATTTGGTGTAAATGCAAAACAGACACTTCACATTTGAAAGCATGTGTACCATTGAAATATTCAGCGTATCACACTATGGACAGCACGAAATGTCCCTAGGAAAGCATGGATGGACATCTTCTTTGTTGGTACCCAGTAATGTCAGCACACAGGATTAAGCTTGTCCAGTAAGGGACATCAAAGATAGTGAAGTTTTTGTCCGGTATGAAATGCCCAGGTAATAGGCCATGTGTCCAGGGGGCTCAATTCTGTAAAGATCACCAGCAATTTTCTCAGCCAGAGACAGGGCTCCTAGAACTGGGCTATAAGACTGAAGGAAACACCTGGGAAAACATGACTGAAAGAACAATTGGGAAAACCAAAGCGAAGCTTTCAACAAAGGTCCTCAAATCTCTCCCTTCATTCTCTTGGATCCCTCAGTTCCTGGCATTAAAAGCAATCATCTGGGACCAGCAAGATAGCTCCGTTGGTAGATATGCTCGCTGCCAAGCCTGATAACCTGTGTTTCATCCCAGATGGGACAAAGTGGCAGGTGAAAACAGATTCCATAGTTACACTCTGACCTTCACAAGTGTGTTGTGGGTATACCAGACATTCCAGCATGTATGTGTGTGCACACAGAGATATAAATGGATAAATAGATGATAGATATATAGGTAGGTAGGTGGGTGGGTAGGTAGATAGATAGATAGATAGATAGATAGATAGATAGATAGATAGATAGATAGATAGATAGAGATAGAGAAATAGAACGAAATAGAGAGATAGAGAGATAGAGAGTTAGGTAGGTAGGTAGATAGATAGATAGATAGATAGATAGATAGATAGATAGATAGATAGATAGATAGATAGATAGATAGACTTTTTAAGCACTCATTTGGTCAGATTCAAGTTTGAAGCATTAAGTCAGGGAGTCCACACATAGGCTCTGTATGGCCAACTTGGAGTAACAAGCACTATCATAGGAGGCCTTCCAAGAACAGCAGGTCTCTCCTATTCTCTCAATGCTGGGAAAAATTGTATAGGCTCACATTCTCATGCCCAGCAGCTCAGAGCTACACTTGGGCCTCCTGTCAGCAGGGAGATCTGCTACCCTGACTATTTCAAACATTTGCGCACAGAAAAATAGAAGCGTGGGTAATGCTTTAGCTCTAAAGAAACTGATCAAGGAACAGGACCAGGTAAATATGAACCGCTTGGGGCCGCTCTTCTGATTCTTCTTACAAAGATAAGAAGGGCAAAGGTTGACTTCTTCCATCGGTGCGCACCAGGGGATGCTCAACTTGAGATCTCATCAGGCTGTGGTTTGTTTGCACATCCTTGATTCATTTCACTGCCCCAGGATTCATCACCCGTCAGCTGAGTTTGCTGTGGACTTGACAGCATTGTGGGGCCTTCCAGATGGAATTCAGCTATGACACTCCATCCCAGAGGGTTGCTCTTAGAAGAACTAAAGGGGGAAACTGTTAATAGGAACACCGCCTTAGGGGCATATAGATCTTCAGGGTCTATGGAGTGTTTGCAAATCAATTTCCTGATTCATTCCCAATGTAGCCCTGTGAGGTCAACTAGAGGGGTGATGCTGTGTGTTGGTTAAAAGCTCAGATTCTGGCTCCAGACTGTCTGGGTTCAAAATCCAGTTCTGAGGATGTCTAGCTGTGTGGATTTTCTCAGCCTCTCGGTAACTCAGTCGTGTCATGCATTAATGTAGATAATCCATTAACAACTCTCAAGTGGAGTCACTGGGAAGATTAACCACTCACACACAGCATACGGAATAGCACCTATGGCATGACATGTTTGATAGATGTTGCATGGCCATTTCCTCCTAATTGGAACAATGTTTCCTGGAGGGAAGAGGATAGGTCATAAGACTGAGAAGCTCAAAAATGATACCAAATTCACAAAGCTCCTTTGAGAGGCTGTAGGAGTAAACAATTGAAGGAACAAGGAGACTCTTTGCTGGAGCTGCCCACAAGTTGTACAGGAAACATCACCGATGAGGCTTTCCTGAGCTGTCGCTCATGGGGAGTCGGGGGGGGGGGGGGCTTTTCAATGATGCTGCTGTCTGGGTCACACATGGCCTGGAACTCACCTTTCACCTTTGCTCCAGCAAGCAACCCCAGGGAAATCACTGGTTTAATTGCCTTGGGTGGAATTGTTTCTTAGGTCTGTCATCAGTGTCATATCTTAGGTATATTCAGGTTTGCTCACACAATACAACACTGTTCACTGTTAAATTACCATACAGGTACTTTCAAGATGCAATCAGATAGCTCAGTGTTGTGATTTGAGTGAGAAGAGTCCTCCTGGGCTCATAGGGAGTGGCACCTTTTTGAAAGGATTAGGAGGTGTGGCCTTGTTGGAGTAGGTATGGATAGCAGTTTGTCTCTGGAATGGGCTTTGAGGTTTCAGACGGTCAAGCCAAGTCCAGTGTTACTACTTCTTCCTGCTGCCTACTGATTTGGATATAGAAATCTCAGCTACTCTTCATCCCTCTATCTGCCTGCCTGCCTGCCTCCATGCTTCCTGCCATAACAATAAGGAACTAAACCTCTGAAACTGAAAGTCAGCTCCAATGAAATATTTTCCCTAACAAGAGTTGCCATGGTCATGGTGTCTCTTCACAGCAGTGGAAACCCTAACGAAGACTCCCAGTCAGGAGAGTGCTTGTCAGGCAAGTGTTAGGATCTGAATTCAGATTCCCAGCTCCCAAGTACAAAGCCAGGCACAGTGGTGTCTAACTGTAATTCTGGCACTGGGGAGGCAGAAACAGGAAGATTCCTGAGGCTTTCTGGCTAGTTGGTCTTTGCCAAATCAGTGAATTCTAGATTCAGTGAGATGCTCTGTCTCCAAAAAAATGTGAAGATCAACTGAGAAGACACTCACTATTGTTCTCTGGCCCACAGAGGCACAGGCATGCATATGTGCATATACTGCATTATACACACCCATAACCATAGCCACCCACCCCCACAAACACACAGAGAGCATTATTAATAGTTCAATTACAAGCATTTGATTAAGGCAGATGACCCTGTGCGGTGTAGATGAGACCCATCCAGTCAGTGGAAAGCTATAATAATGAAGATTGTGGTTTCTCAAAGAGAAGGAAGCTCCCTTGGGTTTGCAACATAAGAAGCTGCTTGTTGTCCTGCTGTGTATAGAACTCAAAGCTTTAATTTTCACTTTCTGGCCTGCTCTATAGCTCTTGGGTTTACAGGTTCATATAACCATATAAGCATAGTTCTTAAAAATAAGTCCCTCATTTACATAAATATATGTATATTTCCACTATACATACAAACTATGGTATTTTATGTGCTATTCTTTGTTCCTCAGGAGAATCCTAAGTACTCTTCCTAAGGGGCTAGGGTGGTTACTTTTCTGCTATTTCTTATGCTCAGTAACACTGTTGCTGATGTCTGTTGCTTATTGTGCAGCTATTTATGCTCTTTAAATATAATTCTCCACTTAAAAATTGACAACCAAACATGGAAACATGCAAAAGATACCCTAGATGTGTCTAATCTTGCTAGACCTTATAAAAGACCTACAAAATACCATGCCACATCCTTGGTAGGTAGGTCTGACCCAAAAGATAGTCTTGAAGAGGGCACTGGAAACTAAGGTGATATTCATCCTGGGCCAGAAGAAAGCAACTATAACTTTTGCACTTGGATCTTTCCTGGTGTATGTGTGTGGTAGCTTGCATTGCTACAATAAAATATTTGAGATTAAATCCTTTATAGATCCTTTATAAGAAACTTATACACCCACACTTCTGAAGGCCCCTGAGCTGGCCCTGGTATGCACTCATCTGTGTGTGGTAAGATCTCCGTGGCTGATGCTGTCACAGAAGAACTGTGAGGGTGGCAAGCAGTACCTGCAGACAGGGGATTCAAGAGACTGGGCAAATACTCCCAACCTATCTCATTCTTTAGATAACCCAATCCAGTAAGACCTTTCTTAGTGAGTGTAGTGCCCCTATTACCCAGTTACCTTTCATCAGACTGACCCTCAAATGTGAATGTCTATGTGTGTGTATGTATGTGTAAGATATGTACACATGTGCATGCATATATGCCTGTGTGCACATGTATATGGAGGCCAGAGGCTAGTAGACAGTGAGAATCTTCTATTCTCATTTTCTGCCTTATCTTTTGAGGTAGAATCTCTCACTGAGTCCAGAGCTCACCATATATTTTACTCAGTTGTTATGAAGATTTCAACGAGGATGGATGTAGCAATCATGTGCTAGAAAGTCTACGACCAAGAGGCTCCTCTGACAAGGGGCAAATGTGTGATATTAAGTAGGCAGTGACTGAGATCATCCTAATAGAGGGTGTAGAGAAAGAGAAGCCTATGGTGAGTTGCCTTTGGGCATATCATGATTGAGAGGATAAGGCAGACTCAAGAAAACATTACCTGGCACTCCAAATCCCACAAAGAGTCAAGGCTAGGAAATGTCAGCCAGTCTGTGTGGAGGTAATAGGTTAGGGCTGGAAAATGGATAGAGTCACTGGATACATATGAAGAACAGAGAATGAGAGAAAGAGAAGAAGACAGAAGGTTGTCCCAAAGAGAGGTAAAGAGGTGAAATAGGACTCTGTTGTACTACCAGAACCTGGGGAGGGTAATGGTAGATGAAGGACAGATGTAGACTATATCACATACCACACACACACACACACATAGAGAGAGAGAGGGGGGGGCACATAGGCAAACAAACAGGCACACACACACACACACACACACACACACACGCAGATATACTCACGTGAGTGCACACATAGTGTAGCTATGACCATTGGTCAGTTACAGAGAATGGGAGGCCACACTTCAGTAAAGAACCATGCTCCCTTTGGTTTTGCATTGCATTTCCAATCCCTCTAGACACAGTGTCCTCCCTTGTGGGATACTCAGAAGCTTAGCCATCCCCAAATACCTACCTAGCAAAGCCAGGATGATGCCCCAGATCTCCAAATAATTAACAGAATTTTCTCAATATAGAACACCAAGTGTCTTGAACTCTGCAGGGGAATGGTGTTATATAAATCTAAACATCAGGAATGTTGAACATTCTAGTCAGCTGGAACTAGCAATGACCATGAGGTCAGCCCACATCTGTTCTGTCTCATAGCCGCCCTGAGCAGGCTGCCCATCCCCACAGATACCCCAGCCCCTCAAGGAAGAGCACAAAGATAAACAACTGCTGGGGAGCATTCTTTCTTTCTTCACTTCTGCTCTTTTCTTGCCTCGTCCCTCTCAGGGCTTTCCATGATGAATCCACCATGTGTTTTAATGTATTTCTTTCTTTCCAAAACTGCAGTAATACGTGCATACAAGCCACATCTTTTTAATAGCAGACATTTGAAATGCCAGAGGTCAGAATCATTGTGTGTTTAAATAAAAGACAGGGCTGGAGGGTGATGTTTGCCTGGAACCCAGAAAAGCCATAAGAAAGGTCAATGACCCTATACTTGACTTTGTATAAATGGCATTCACTGTCCACCCCACCTTACAGCCAATCAAGATGAAGCAATCCTATGAGGCTCCTCCTTTTCTCTGATAGAAATAGTGCCAGGTTTTGGGCCTAGAAGGAAAGAAACTAATGGGCCCCCAAGAAACCATGATCTTTCCAGAAGTTACTAAGCTATTCAGAGCTACCTGAGAGAATCACAGCCTTGACAACCCAAGAGAGACATAGCTGTTTATTTTTAAAGCCTGATTTAAAGTAAGGTTCATAAATGATGGTCCATGGGCTAAGGCTAGGCTGCCAACTGTCTTTATAAATAAAGTTTTATTAGAACACACTGTGCCCATTCATTAAGCATTGGCTATAGATCTCTAACCTAGCTGAATAATTGCAACCAAAACTGATCCACAAAGCCTAAGTATTTACTGCTGACCTTTACAGAAACAACTGACCCTGATTTAGTATATATGGCTTTGAATGTCCTCACCCTTCTTATTATTCCAGTTCCCATTCAATGCACACACACCCACAGACACACACATATCATATGCACACACATACATAGACATAGACATACAGGCACATAGACACACAGACAGATAGACACACAGTCACAGACACACACACATATCATACGCACACACACACACACACACACATATATATATATATATATATATAGGCATAGACATACAGGCACACAGACACACAGGCAGACAGACACACAAACACAGACACACACACATATACATAGACATACAGGCACACAGACACACAGGCAGACAGACACACACACACACACACACACACACATAGCTGTACCCTGCCTTGTCTATGCTTCCTACCAGAGTCCCTTCTTTGCATCACCCAGCCCTCATTGTCAATCTTTATATCCCTATCTCTGGCCCTGCCTGGTTGTTTTCTCTCTGCTTCTCCTTGCCTTATGTATTTCCATGAATAACTGATTGTATATAAACAGAGGGGGTGTTGCTTTCTCATCTGTTGAACTCGCTCAAAGACCTGCTGTAATTATAAAAGTGAATGGGTAAGTGCTTTGTATTCATCAATAAAAGAAAAATGAGAAAGAGAACAGAATTCCTCTTCAGTTCTGTGGTCCTCTGTTTTTTTCCCCACTGTAGTTCAATGGCTCATAGAAGGAAGGCCCATCCTTCACACATAGTCCTATATCTTTCAAAACACCCTTAAAAGATGTCATTGTGCAGACTCTTTAGTTCAGTTACCTGAGACGCAGTCAGCAGCGACCCTGAGATATTCTAGCCCACATTTGTAATTCAAGTTAGGGGACGTTAATTGGAAGCATGGTTCTGTAATATCTTTGTCTGGGAGGGTTTCGGTCACTTGAGAGGTATTCCACAAGTGAGCAATTATGGGGTCACAGAAGAAACTCAGCAACAGCCATTTCATTTATTACAGCACTCATCACGGTCTGACTTCTAGGATAATTGTGAAGCGATGAGCAAATTGAGAACTGAGAGTATTCTTTACTCGTTTTCATAACCATCGCTCGCCCAGCCTACCCAAGGACCTTGTGCGGTGACTGCCACATGGTGATAATGAGCTACTGTTAACTACAGCGGCTTCTTTGTGCCATGCAGACATTAAGCTGTTCGCGATTAGATTTCATTCTAACGAGCACTTGCAGGCAGACATTATTAGTGCCATCTTGCCCTTGAGGAAACTGAGGCTCTGGAGAAGTCATCTGGCCAGCTGAAGTCCTGGTCCCATAACAGTACTGCAGCCTTCTATTGCAGAGTCTAGCTCAGGCTGTCTTCCGGTCCCCATGGTTGTGTCTGTCTATCCTTGATGACCTGACATTGACCCTCGATCTTGGGTTTGACCCTAACTTTTCTACACTGGCTTCCTGACCAGTCTGAGAAACATGATGATTCTCCTGGCCCTACTCCTTTGTCAATCCCAACACTGGCTCCTTAGACAGGTGGGTGCTTCTAGGCCACCCAGGAAGAATAAGAATTGGCTATCGTGCCACTGGAAGGCAGTAAAGCATGGTTTACCTCTTTCCATGTTTCCAGAAAGGGGGAAAGGAGTCAGAGTATCCACTCCTGAAAACTTAACAAAGGGGTACAGTAGCCTTGTGAGAATTTTTCCAAACCTGGTCAACAGTTCTACAAAACAGGAAAATGGAGAGTCTCATGTGGTCTGATGTGAAATGTTCCCCCACCCGTGGGCTCACAGTGCTCACTCACTCAGTCTCCAGGTGATGGACTGCTTTGAGAGGCTATGGAAGTTTTAGGAAGGGGAGCCTCATTTGAGGAAGTGGGGCATGAAGGGGGTGAGGCATATAGCTTTATAACTCTACTTCTGTTTACTCTCCATCTGCCTACTACAGAGGAAGTCTACCCATCTGCCTCCTGATCCCTTCACTTCCTTCTTCAAGTTGCTTCTGGTCAGGTATTTGGTCACAGCAACTAATGTAAGTCCTATTCCAATTTGACCCATTTTTACTTGGTCTACCTCATTGATTATCACACAAGTTTGATCAATCTATAGTTGTGATGGTGACAGCATCTGTAAGAGTCCTAGGTCCTCTCCTGCCCTCACCCCAGTAGCCATTACCAATGAAAAGCAAATGAGCCCAGAGCCCCACTTCCATAAGCACACTATGCAGGGCTCGCACTAGTCCCCAGATCTAGGCAGAAGAGTCTGTAACTGAGCCCAGTCTCCCGATGACTAGCTTGGGTACAACCTATGCCCAGTCTCCAAGGTATTCTGCCCCCCAAATTGGCAGAGAATGCTACTTCTCTACACACCTGCTGACCCCACATTCAGAGAATCTGAAAATGGTTTATTGCTGTCATTAATCTGAATTCATATACCCCAGTAGTTCACTTGGAGCTAATACTGCTGCCTGGGCCAGACACTCAGAGTTCTGGCTGAAGATTCTGGCCTCCATAACCAAGTAGATCTACTCCCACCAATCACCAGCCCTTTCCTACTCCATTTCCCACCCTTTATAGGAGAATCAGAGAAGATGAAATTCAGAATGAACTTATGTACCACCAAATGCTGTTGATTAAAGGGGGAAAAAGTCATAATGGATTTTCTAAGATATTCAATCTCCTAAATTACACAGGAAAAAAAATTGGGGATGGAGAGAGAGAGAGAAAGAGAGAGAGAGAGAGGGGGGGGAGGGAGAAGGAGAAAGAGGGATAACTGTGTACTCTTCTGGGGCCCATATCAGATTTCAGGGGGTTTTAAGCAGGTTTATAATAAACAAGAAAGTTAAGAACTATCGATTTATTTGGCAAGTGCAAAAACTGAAAATAGCTAAGGGAAGTCTCGGTAGTCCATCCATCACCAAAGCCCTGGATGCTTTCCCTCTTTCTCCCTCACCCCTCTTTTTCATGTCCTGAGGATGCAGTGGGAAATTCTGACCTGTTTTGGTTTGGACAGACGCTCTGCCATTCCTATAGAGATATCTGGAACCCTCAAGTGTATTCTCCTGGCCAATAGCCTTTGCCTAGAAGGCCATATCTCTCTGAGCAGCTCATATGAGTTCTTGCTGCTCATATTTCTTCTCACGATAAGCAGTGACCTTCTCAGAAATCAGCACTATGGTGAGGTGGTAAACAGGAGAAGACAGAAAAATGAAGAAACAGGAAAACAAGGCCAGGACCCCAGGCTTCCCACACTTGTCATGGCCACTCTGACTTCAGCAACCTTACAATGACACATTGAGCTATAGCAGGGCTGCCACTGCTGCTGCTTCCTAGGATGCAGTGGCCCCTGTGGTCCTCGTCTGAACAAGAATGATTTTGAGGATTTTTGGTGGGAAAAAGCAGTCGCTGCACCTAACAGTGCAACTGCACCTGAGTGCTTCTATAGGTCAAGGTTTCTCTAGTGCTCTCCAAGGCTCCACTGGGCCCAGAGTGTCACCAGGCTACAGCTGTCCCATTGGTACCTCTGAACTGTCCCTCAGCTCATAGTCAAATAAGGCTGCTTCTGGAATTCACTAAAAAAGATGGGAAGAAAATACTTTTAGAAAGTGTATAAGTCTGCATCAGGAGTTAGGCAACTAAATGTAGATATTAATTTATAGTCTCAGAGAAGTAGGTTTCTGGACAATGGTTAAAAGAGGAGTCAGAGTCTCGACCTCTGAGAACTCACTAAAGGATGTGTCCTTGTGAGAATTTCCCAACCTGGCTAGAAATTTGATAGGATATGAAAACAGAGGTTTTGTTGTGGTTTAAATATAAACTTCTCCCATACACCCATAGGCTCTTGTGATGATCACTTGGCCTCTGCATGGTAGTACTGATTTGGAAGGATGTAAAAGCCCTCAATGAGAGGAGTGGGAGGGAAGGAGGGAGGGAGGGAGAGGCAGACACACACACACACACACACAGAGAGAGAGAGAGAGAGAGAGAGAGAGAGAGAGAGAGAGAGAGAATAAATAATCCTGGTAATAGATAGATGATAACCATGAAGATACACAGATCAATACTTAGATGTAACCATGTTTCATGTGCCTGTCTCCTCAGAGTTTGGGACAAATCTGTCACCCTTGACTCTTTCCTAGAGTTCCTCTTCCCCTACCAAGACTCCCATTTTAATTTCTTTCCTCAGGTAATATGCTATCAGCTGTTTATTGGCAGGTGATGATTCCATTTGATATATAAGAGATTCTTTCTACAGATAAATAATAGATAGATAAATAATAGATAGATAATAGATAGACAGACAGATAAATAATAGATATCAATAGATGATACATACATACATACATACATACATACATACATACATAGATGATAGATAGGTATAGAGTAATTGATAGATTATAGATAGGTAAATGGATGGATAGATAGATTAGACAGACAGATTAGATGACAGACAGACAGACAGACAGACAGACAGACAAGAGTTGTCAGGGTTATTTGAATTCATTTCACCAGCTTCTCTCCCTGTGCTATTGATGTTGTTTCCACAGTTTCATTCTCTTTCTTCATCCCTTCTCTAAACATATTTTTTGTGGTAAAACAGCATGTCTGTAAAGAGGGAGAAGATGCTGTATATGAAAGGATAACATGTAAAGGAGAAGGGGTTTGATTTTACAAAATAGCCACTCAGCAGGCCACTCTGGAAAACTTCATTTACACCCTGAACCCAACAACTGGATGTCATCGTAGTAGCTGGTCCCTGGACCACTTGTTTATTGGAGCCTTTTCCCAAGTGGCATCAACTCAGCCCTCCTCTCGGGTTTCATGTGTGGCCTCAAAGACTGAGGGGACAGTGTCTCACAAGTAATTGATGTTGCTGTCTGTGCTTCTCAATGGCCTTCACTCCAGCTGCCATTGCCACACCCCTGGCCATGTTTAGGGTCACTCTTCTCTGACAGAAACCACAAGATCATCTCATTAGATGCGCAAAAGACCTTGAACAATATCCAACACCCTTTCATGATAAATGTCCCAGAGAATCTTGGAATACAAGAGACATAGCCCATCTAAAAAAGGCATTTTACAGCAAGCCCGTATTCTGTTAAACAGAGAAAAGCTCATAGTATTTTCACTAAAATCAGGTACAAGACAAGGATGACCACTCTTCCCATCCTGCTCAATATAATACTTGATATCTTAATTGGAGCAATAAGACAAGTAAAGGAGATAGATGGGATACAGGGAAGAAAGGAAGACGTCCAAGCATCCTTATTTGAAGATCTGGTTCTATGCACAAAAAAATCTCCAAGGGTTCCACCACAAATCTCCTACAGCTAATAAATATGTTCAACAAAATAGCAGAATAAAAAATTAACACACAAAATCAGTAGCCTTTCTGTATGCAAATGATAAACATACAGAGAAAGAAAGCAGGGAAGCAATCTCAGTCACAATAGCTTCAAAGTAATAAAATATCTTGGAATAAATCTAGGCAAGGAAGTGAAAGATGTGCACAATAAAAATTTCAAGACACTGAAAAAAAATAAACTGAAGATGCCAGAAGATGAAAAGACCTCATATGTTCATGGGGTGGTAGGATTAATACTGTAAAACTGCTCTTTCTATCAAAAACAATCTACAGAGTCAGTGAGATGCTCATCAAACTCCAAATGAAATTCTTCACAGAAATTTTTTAAAAAAATCTTAAATTGCATTTGGAAACACAAAAGACCCGGGACAGCCAAAATAATATTGGATAACAAAGAACCACTGGAGGTACCACCATCCAGGATTTCAAATTATACTACAGAACTATAGCAATAAAAACAGCATGGTACTGACATTATAGAGACACAGTGATTATGGGAAAAGAATTGAGGACTGTATTAATTACTTTTCTATCGCTGTGATAGAACATCATAACCGAGACAACTTATAGAAGAATACATTTATTTTGGCTTAGTTCTTGTGGAAGACTGAAATTAGATTCCTCACCTGTACAAAATATGGATCCAAATGGATCAAGGACCTCAACATGAGACCTGACCCCCTGAATATGACAGAGGAAAAGGCAAGGAATATGCTTGCACCCCTGTGCACAGTACAGGACTTTCCAAACAGAGTTTCCACAGCACAGGTATTAAGACCAACAATTAAACGAAATAGGCCTCAGGAACCTAAAATGTTTCTGTTCAGCAAAGAGTATTATCACTAGGGTAAAGAGGTAGCCCATGGGTTAGTGTCTAGAATATACAAAGAACTAAACAAGTTAACAAACAACACCACTAAACAATGGGTCAGAAAACTACAGTGTTCTTAAAAGATAAAATACAAATGGCCAGGAAGCTTTTATGTTTAATGCGCAACATCTTAGCCACCAGGGAACTGTAAATTAAAACTTCTTTGGTATTTCATGGTGTCCAAATCAGAATGGCTAAGATCAAAAGAATACATAATAACAAAATCTGACATGGATACACCAAAAGGTAGATATTTGGTCTCTGCTGGTGGAAGCACATATTGGACTTGATTCTGTCTACATTTGATTATCATTCCACCAAACTCCACTGAAAAAAATGTGATGTTTGTGCCAGCTCTTCTTTTCATGGCCATCTCCTGGAGACCTCCCCTCCCCCTGCCTCTGAGGCCCTTCACTAGGATAGTCCCAGCACCAGCTCTCCATCAGTGTTCTAATCTGGTAACCCACCTTGTGGAAGAATCCTAAATTGGATACCTTAGAGTTCTCCACGCATACAATCCATGCTCAGGGAGATTGCCAAAAGGATAATCACTGTTCTGGTCTATCTGGGACCAGCAGGATTCCCAAACCAAGAGCTCTACAGAGATAAAGTAGGACAGTCCCTACCAATGAGTGAGTGGATGAAGTCAGCTAGTAAATGTAAGAAGGAGGAAACAAACCCAGGCCCTACATCCAAACCTTTGTTCTTTCAAAGCATTGGATTACTAAGTACCATATGCTATGTGTTCTCTACATAGAACAGAAATGTGTCAAGGTGTGATAATCCAGTGCAACCCACTTTCCTCAGAAGAATGTATGTGAGTTTTCACGCAAGCTTCTGAGAATTAATTAATAAAGTTAACATATCACCTCAGTGTAACCGCATGTCCTGGGATGCCTGGGACACTACACCTGTTCTCTAGACATATATTAGCAACACTCTCTTTTCCCTCTCAAAGTGTCCTAGATAGAATAATAAATTAGATATCACCATCTCCCCCATATCCCAGAGCCAGCTGATTAGGCTCTTGATTAATAGGGTCTTTCCCCAGAACTTTAACTAAAACCCAGCATGGCTTCCCCTGCCATCGACAGGGCAGGCTTTGCATGCCAAACCAGTCACCCACAAAAGCCTCATTTCTCCAGCCCAGCTCTCAGCCAATGGGAGCTCACACAGCCAACGGAGCAGCTCTGCCCTGGCTTCGAAGCAGAAACCAGCCTGAGGAATCATTCCTCACAACACTTCAAAGACCATCCCAGCATTAATTGGCACTCTGCAAAGATTTATGCACCGTCCGTCATTATCTCCCGCTGAGAAACAAGACAGATATAGGACATCCGCAGGTCCTTCAGAAAAAAAAAGTGTCTTGACGGATCTTTGAACCTAAAATGTCTTAAGTAATTGGGACACCCACTCAGGGACATGCAAGATAAATGACCTGGTTTGTAGAGTACCCACACCCTTGACTGCTGGCCCCTCCCCATTCTCCATTTCTTCCCCTTCTCCCAACTCTCAGCCCCAAGTCTTCCCTAACAGCCTCCTCTGGCATCTCCCGTTCATTAGTAGCTCCATAGAAAGACAAATTGGAGCAGGAAGAAGAAGGCCATATTAGTCACTGACGGCATGTTAGATGGGAGAAGAGGAGGAAATGAATGGTTGGAGTCTGGCTGTGGATTGTATTTGTGAAGACAGTACCAGTTAGTGCTGTTTTCTAGTTAGCAAAAGCAGAATATTCAGTCAGCCACCTGAAGTAGTCAGCAGTCCATAGATGGTAGACAGTATGGAGACCTGTTGGGAGCAACCAATGTGCCTGGTGTAAATTGTAAGATTAAGGAGTTCCTCTTGGCAGGCATGGATGATACTCAGTGTCCAGAGTCCAGTTCACCTAGTTTATCAAAGTGCTCAGAGGAAAGTAACAAACTCACCTGTATTCCTTTAATTCCTTTCCCCTATCTCCTGCACACACACACATACACACACACACACACACACACAAACACCAACACACACACACATGCATGCACACATGCACACACACATACATATGCACATACAGATATACACATGCACACAGACACACTTATATACACAGAGACACAAACACATACACTTGCACACACAGAGATTACACACATGCACATACATACACATAAAGACACTTGCATATGCACACACACACACACACACACTCACACACACACACACTTTCAGACAGTTTGACTGGAATGGGAAAAAAAAATTCCCATACTGTGCCCATTATAGTTCAGTATCTATTGGCCATCAGCATATAAAGATGACTAGGACAGCATCCCCACCCTTTGGGAATTGCTCAATCTAAACTCATAAAGAAAGTGGTAAAGATAAGCAGAGAATGTCACTATGGGTAGGGACATCCTGAAGTAGAGGTGATGAAACCTTCAAGACACACCAGTGTCCTTGTCCAGCCTTGTAAGAATGAGCCTGAAGAGGGGGGTGGAAGCCAAATTCTTGAGCCCAGAATTCAGAGAGGAAAATTCAAGGTTTTGTGTATTTGAAAATTAACCTATCAGTTGTCACTACCTTTGACTCAAAAGATAATTTTTTCAAAAGTAAAATCCCTTGGGTATTTTCCTGATTCTAAAAGAGTCTTTTATACTGGCTGAGTTTGTTATAAATTGATCAATAAAGCCAGGGTCATAGGTCAATTATCACAAGGTTGGTAAATAAAATAACTTTCCATAGCAATCATAAATTGTAAGTTGAAAGAAATAAGTTCAATGCTCTACAGTAAGTGCTCTAACATTCTCAGACATATGTAGATGTGGATATATCTTTCAAGGTTACCTTATTTAAGTCAATAGACCTTGAAGTAATCAAAAAAATCTTTTCTTATATGAAAGCAAGCCTTCACTTCTCTTGGTAAATAAACTTGTTTAGAAAGTCAATTTTTATGCTAAGAAACAGATTAGCTTAAAACTTTAGTAACTGATATGTATTTACTGTTTTTTATCATTCTAAATGAATTGCAGATCATCCCTTGATTAATACTTATAATATCTACACTAGCCAGTTTATATAAGGCATCTGCTCATGTACCTGGCCTCTGCTTCTTTTCTTGAGTTGTGGATAAATGTCTGACCTTTCCACTTTTAAGAGGAGCTTGCAATGATCCAACATGAGGAATTTTGCAAATTGCTACAGAGCTATATGAACTTGAGCCACGGCTTTTTCATCTCTGTGTATGATATATAAGTGGAGAGAATCCTCTGGTTGCAGAAAAGGGGCCCTGGTGGAAGTTGTGGAAGCTCTCTGGGTGGCCAGACTCTCGCAGAAATCCAGCTCTTTGACCCTCATGACACTACTCAGCAGCCTTGGGAGATTTCTGCTCCCAGTTCCAGGCTTTTCCTCCATCCTATGTCATGGTCGCTTTTCTTCCCTGCTTTGTCTTTGGTCTGCTCCAGTGGCTGAAGCCCTGGCACAAGTCCTCTTCCTTCCAAAGGTACCACACCACTAGAGCCTGTGCGGATTCATTTTTCTCAAACTAAGTGAAACTAAAGCATTCTGGGAAAGTAGAACCTGAATTGAGAAACTGTCTCCTTCAGATTGACCTGAGGAAATGTCTGTGGGGAATTTTCTTGACTAATGACTGATGTGGGAGGGTCTAGCCTTCTGTGGGTGGTGCCACCCTTGGCAGGTGTCCCTGGGTTGTATAAAACAAGCAAGTAAGCCGCTGGCAGGGATCTCCCGCTCCACGGTTCCTGCCTTCAATTCCTACCTTGACTTCTTTCCATGGTAGACTGTGGCCTGTAGGACAAATAAACCCTTCTCTCCCAAAGTTGCTTTGGTAATGTTGTTAATCACAGAAATAAAAGCAAACTGGTACAGAGAACTTGTGTGTTTTCTAGCAGTCCTTTAACATCTGTTCAAGAAGTGGTCAAACTTCCAGCCCAAGGCATATGGATTCAGTTCTTCACAGTATTCATATGCTAGAACCCTCGACCCTTAGAAGCTGAGGCGAGCTTCTTTCTGTTTCCAATGCCATCCTTACCACTCACAATAGAGCAGAGCTGGGAACTTGTGCCAAGTAGTGATTTGTTCCATGGTACAGAGCCTGAGAACTTTCGAAGCCTGGAAGACTTGTGAATATTTGTGTCTCAACATCGCTCTACAGGCTTTTACTTCCAAGACTAATGAAATCCATCAACACTACAGAGGTCTCTGCCTCCTTGTGAAAATATCATGTCCCAATCAGATATACTATCTAAATTCTGTGTGTGTGTGTGTGTGTGTGCGCGCGCGCGCGCTGCATATGTGTGTGTTCGTGTGTGTGTGTGTGTGTGTGTGTGTGTGTGTGTGTGTGTGTGTGAGCTTGAGTGGGGGGTGTGCACATGTGCATGTGTGCTCATGTGTTTGTGTGCCTGTATATGTGTGGGTGTTGGGGAAAACTGTCACAGGTTGTTTGCTTATACTTAAGCAAGTATAGAGTCAAAATATATCCCCAGTGCTTATGGTTTTACCTCTCTAAGAAGTATGGAACAGAACATGGGTATCTAGAAAAAGTTGTAGAAATAAAAAGAAAAGTACATAAAACACAGAGCAAAGAAATAGCTACCAATGGACCATAGCAACCCTGAAAGTATAAATTAGAGACAGAAGCTATGAAGAAGATGGGGGCAGGGGGAAGCAGGCTATAGGAAGTACTGCTTGTTGAGCATTTCTGAGGAGAAACCTTGCTGACTCCCTCTTTGTGCCTATAGGCAGCTCCCTGAAGGCTTTGCAGCAGCTACTGTACTATTAGGCTTAAAATCTGACTATAGAGGCTGGTGAGATGGCTCAGTGGTTAAGAGCACCGACTGCTCTTCCAGAGGTCCTAAGTTCAAACCCAGTAACCACATGGTGGCTCCTGACCATCTGTAATGGGATCTGCTGCCCTCTTCTGGTGTGTCTGAAGACAGCTACAGTGTACTTACATATAATAAATAAATAAATCTTTAAAATCTGACTGCAGTAGTTTAAAATGTTATTATATAGATTAGAAAGCATATATTGCAATGAACTAAGGCTTTGGGGAAACTTATAGCTCTCTAAGTTCCATTTCATTAGTTATAAAGAACAACCCATGCAATCTGTTCTCAATTACTGGCTAGACTCAAAGGTGCAGTGGGTGACTAACTGCATATTTCCTAAGCAATCTATCCTGATTGGAGGATACCATCAAGGGCTTTCAAACTGGCTTTACACAATGGGAGAAAGAAATAGCATGATCCTTTTCTCCAACGAGTCTTCTTTCTGGATAAGGAAGGGTCATAGCTAAAAGAACAACTTGGAAATCACTGAGGCAACAAAAGCTACATGCAAGGATTAGGTTACCCAGCAAAGCAATGAGTAGCTCTGCTATGCTCTTGGCAATTCCTCCTGGTAGAGCTGGAGGCAGCAGGGCAGGACAGAAGAATGAGCTTAACCTAAAGCCAAGAATGTGATCTTGTGGCAAGAACTTGGTGCTCCAGATGCTTGGGCAACAAATACACAGCTCCCTTTCAGGCCTCCAAGATAGGGTCCTGTCTTCCTAGCTCCTAGTCTCCATCGACCTTCTTCCTCTGTCTCTTCTTTAAGACACTAGTTCGTAACATTACTATATCCCAAGAGGTAATGCAAGTTATTGGGTGAGTAGGAATTATATGTTGTTAATATTAAAATAGCTAAAGATATGTGTTTTCTTAATTAAAAGCAACCAAAGCTATTTCTACCATGATTTCAGGTCTTGGACAGTTGAAAAGGATGCAAGCCTAACTCACAGCAGTCTATGTCAAAGGAGGATTTATTGCAAGGTTATTGAATATCCAGGTTACCATTGCTGTGCAACAGCTCACATCAAATGCTTCTTCATGTTTATGAATAATGTAGATTGGGGAGTTCGATAGGGAACAGAGTAGGAATTGCTCTGTTTCATAATGTTGGAGCCTCAGTGGGGAAGATTTAGTGGATGGAGAAGATTTCATTTGATGGTTAGACACCAGAATTGTCTAGGTTCACTCACTCGCTTTCTTGGGTATCTGATGTTTGCTGTCATCCTGGACCTAAGCTGGAAGATCTGTAGGAAGATCTGAGTGTGAAGTCTCTAAGCCTGTCATAGAGTGGCTATCCTCAAGTAATGGAGCTTCTAACTTTGTAGTTCAAGGCTCAAGTGAAATTTTCTAGTGACAAATGGAAGTTGTACCTTTTACTACCTACTATTGAAAAAAGTATAGTATCTCCTCTGTCCTGCTGGTTTAAAGGTATTCTGTACTCCCACTCAAGTCCAAGCGGAGTAGAAATATACTCTACTTCTCAGTGGTTACAGTGTCAAAATAATTTGCAGACAAGGTTTTAAATAACTCTACTGAGTCATTTTGTCTAACAGTGGGAAGCAGATTCTCTCTGCTTTTTTTTTTTTTTACATACAGAATTTTTTTCTTTTAGTTCTCTCTCTGCTACTAGATACTGGCTCCATCTAGAAAACAGAAATGGGAGCAACCAGAGCCATATATGATAGACACAGCCTCTGTATGTCTACTCTTAATTTTTTCAAGCCATTCTCAGAGGAAAGATAATTATTGTAAGATGTAATGCATCTTCAACTGCCCTTCAGCATGTGTAATCCAGAATGTTCTCTCATGTGCCAGGGCAATAGTAGGTTGACTTCAGCGTACTACAGAGGAATCCATACAACATCTCGCTACATATATGTTCAAGTTGTATGCTAATAGTAGGCATGCAAGCAAACACGATGCTGAAAAGGAGTTGAGAGTTCTGCATCTTTCTCCAAAGGCAGCCAGGAAAAGACTGTCTTCCAGGGAGCTAATAGAAGGGTCTTTTCAGCCCTGGGTGCAAATTCAAAGTCAAATCACCCCCACATTGATACACTTCCTCCAACAAGGCCACACCTCCTAATAGCCAAGCATATTTAAAATACTACATTCCACTCACTGGCCTCCATATCACTGTTCAAACTCATAGGTGTATGAGACTACTCAAACATAGCATAATGCAAATACATGTGCTCCAAATTCAATAGTCCCTATCATCTATAGTCATCTCAAAAATGGTAAAAGTCCAAAGTTTAAAGTCTCTTCTGATATTCATCAAATCATGGAAATGTAATTCCCCTATATTTTCAGAAACAACACATCATATACATCCAAATTCACTGAATATACTTCACTATTCCTAAATGCCATTGTGAGGAACGCTCTACATGACACCTTCATGCCTTCAAAATCAATACCACCTGGGTGATTCTTACACATGACCAAGTTTAATTCCCAGCAACCACATGGTGGTTCACAACCATCTGTGATGGGTTCTGAGACCCTCTTCTGGTGTGTCTGAGGACAGCTACAGTATACTCACAAAGTAGGGATTTTTAAAAAGATGTTAAAAACATCTTTTAAAAAATTAAGATAATTCCTATAAACTAATACTATTTAAACTAGTATTTTAAGTAACAAATTAAACATAGAAATCTGGAAGACAAATCTAAAAAGATAGAACAAGAGAAATTAGTAGATAGAATCATCAGAAGTGGTGACAGATTGAAAGAGAGGGTCTAATACACCTCCCAAAGACATCATGTTTGAAAAAAAATTACTGTAGAAAGTTGGAATTCAAAAGGATCATGGATTAAAATTTTCTAGACCTGATGAAATAACATTTATACTTCAGACTTAAAGAAAAAAATTTATCTCAATCAAAATTAAAAATCTCTATACTAAAATATCACAGGGAATTGCAGAGCAAAGACAATCTTAAGACCAGTGAGAGAGAAGTTATCTCCAGAAGCAAACTGTACACTGACAGCATTTCCAGGCCACAGCAATAGAGATCTGAATAGGATAATAATTTTCAATGTGCTAGAAGAAAATAATATTCACCCCAAGATTTGGACCATGTTAAAGCTTGTCAGTGGCCTTCAACTAAAGACAGCCAATGATGCGTCTGAATTTGAACAAGTTGGGTTTATTGCTGGTATTAATGGATAAGTGTTGGTCATGTTAGGTCGGAACAATTGGGGAAAATTGTGTGCTTAATGGAGAAGATAATGAAAATCAGGTGTGGGGTTGAGCAATTTTAAGGAATGTCTGAGAAACCGAGACCTTTATTCAGAATGGGTATCCACAAGAAGTAAATATAATTTTCTGATGAGATATCTCCGTAATCACAGAGAGGGAAGACTAAATTAAGAATAAGCTGTAATTGGCTTTCATGAAGTTGTAGTATAGTAGGTGAAGAGTGATTAATGGCTTGTGGTTGAGCAGCAGTTTTGTTTAAGTGTCCATTAGTGACCCTGTGTCTAACAAAGAAACAACGTGGTTAGCTATAGACATGTCCGTTTGTAATAACATTAAATAATAACATTAACTGTAAAAATCAAATCAGTTCCCTGTTATCAGGATCTTCTTCCATGTCTTTAAACTCCCATTCACAAATGAAGAAATAAATGAGAATAAATTAAAGAGGTTTCTCCTTCTAGACTCTCTCTGGAAGGGAAGCTAAAGGAATACGAGATTAAATCCACAAGAAGTGGGACATAAAAAGGAACAGTAAGCAAAGGAATCAATAACCATGACCATAAAGCCAAATTTGCATTAACAGTACGAAATAATAAGACTCACAGTAATGAGGCAAGTTAGAAGCCGGTGGAACCACAGTTCCGAACAGTATGTAACCTCACCAAGAAGCGATGGGCTCAGCATTCTATGCTAGGGGTTTTTTAAAATGGAAAAAGGCAAAAATCCTGATACCATTAAGGCTTTGTTAAATCAAAATGTATGTTGAAATTTAGAAATAGCCACCACAACAAAACAAAGAAACAAACAAATAAATGCGGCTGGAAAGGTTTTTGTGGGGGACAAGAATTTAGAAAAAAATGATCAAATGAGAAAAGAAAGCAAGGATGCCACTAAAGATCATGATAACAAAAAGCACAACACGGAATACGAGAAAGGCCAAACATATCAAGAATTATTACAGACACAAGCAGGTTAAATCTATCAGTTAAAGGTCCAAAGAACTGGAGAGATGGCTCACTCTATAAAGTGTTTTCTGTCTAAGTGAGTGAATTCCAGGGTTTGGGAGCCCAGGGCTCATTCCAAAGCTGGGTTTCATGGCCATCTATAATCCCAAAATTTAGGAAGGATTATAAAGACACAGGGATCCTCAGAAAAACTGACTAGCTAGACCAACCATAATTGGTGAGCTCCCAGATCAGTAAAGAGTGACCCAGAAAGACACAATTATGAATGCACACATACACCTACAAATGTAACCCCCCACATGAACACACACATACATACACATAGGAACTCACACATGTGTGCACACACAGAGATGCTTACACATGCACACACACGTGTATATGCACACACACATAAACCACATACATATACACGCAAAAATTCTTACTAGTTAGAGTAGAGGAAGAGTTAAGACACTAGAATGGTAAGAAGCTTTGATGAAGGAACATGTTTGCCAATCCCAATATAGCCTGTTCTTTCAGTTTGCTTTTGATGTTCATATCAGCCACCAGATCATGAGGAAATACTTCAGTGATGGTTATAAAACAATCTACCAACACAGTATATATCTGTGCAAATTTTCTATCTGAAGCACACATCAGGATTGACTGAAGTGTGCTAAAGATTTATACAGGAATTACTTATGAAGGATAAAGGGGTACAGAAGTAAAAGAAGGCAGAGTGTTCAGAGTATGATGCTGGTCCTAGAACCTTTATCAAGAGAAAACAGAGTAATTGCTAAGTGAGGTATCCTAGACCATGAAATATGTCTAGGAAAATCTCTTTTGATCCTGAGAATTCTACGACAGCACTGTCCTTCAGAAGAAACCTATTATGTACAGAAGTAGGCTGACATAATTTCATAATTACTTTTCCAAAACACCATGTTGGAAAAGAGAGAGGCTGTTTTGCTCATAAATTGTCTAGGAGCTATGGAGAAGAAGCCTAGAGTTAATTCAAGGGTACTACTTAGAGACTGTCAATCACCTGTGACTCTGGTGTGACTCTAGGTTTACTCAAGGAAATCTAAATAGCATATCCCATAACCACTATGTCTTATCACTTAACTGCACATATGTGTTTCCCTATTCATGGTCAAGGACTTCCTATCTCATGCTCCCTTTTAGATTTACTGTAGAAACATCCTCTTCCTCCTGGGCTGTATGTCCTGGTTGGTTTTGTTGCCCACTTGACATACTCAGGAAGAGTGAACCACAATTGAACAATTGTCTTGATCAGATTGACCTGTGGACACGGTGGCCGAATTTTCTTGATTGCCAATTGATACAGAAGAGCCTAGCTCATTGTCAGCAGTACCATCCCTGGCAAATGGGCCTGGGCTATGTTAATGAGGCATCTAAATACTAACTTTGGGAAAATGTCAGTAAGCATCATTCTTCCATGGCTTTTGCCTTGAAATTCTGTCTTGGCTTCCCTCAATGATGAACCATGCTCTCAACGATGAGCTAAATAAACATTTTCTTCCCATAAGTTGCTTCTTGTCAGTGTTTTATCATAGCCAAAGAAAATAAATTAGACCATAAATTGGTACCAGAATATTACTGAACATGATTGTGTTGTTGGGGGAAGAATTATGGAATTTAGGACTAGAATTTGTAACTTTGGGCTGGAAGTGCCCAGATCTTAGGAAACAACTGTCATGGTAGCTTGGAAGGGAATGATGCTGAGAGAGCTACACACTGGACCAGAACACTATACATTCTGAAGTCCCCACAGACTCAACTATTGCCTTGAAGAGTCTTAGTGTTTATATAATAGATTGATAAAACTTCCAGAGATGCATGATTTATTAGTAGTCATATATGTGTCTTGATAGAGTTGCTTCACATGTCCATTAACAGTTATTGTAGGAAGCACCTAAGAACATGACTAGCATTCCAATGCTAGAGTTCACAAGCATTCCTATCTGTTTCAACAGTCAACAAGCAGACTCTGCTAATCAGAGTAAGCTACTCCTGACAACAGGCCTCTTCTTCCAACTTGAGAATCTATAAGTACAAGGAGAGTCAGAATGCCCTGACCACAGCTTAACTGTAGGTCAGTAGAGTCTTCCAATTCCCTGACTAGAGTGCACTTCCACTGAAGACAAGGCCTTGAATCTTGCAATGTCTGTAATTGCCAAAACTTAAATCACAAAATCTCTGTCTATTTGTTGGAAGATTTTAAGCAAGGCCACATTTGCTGTCACGCCTTGGGTCCTGAATATATATATGTCTTCCTGACTGATGACACACCACCAAACAGAAGTTACTTACTCTACACATATGCTGCGTCATGAAAGAGTGCATCCTGTCTACCTAGACTATGAGCTCAGTAGAGTCACCTAACTCTGCTCCCTGCAGAAGGTCTCTTGATTCATGTGACCAACCTCCATGACCACCACAGCAAAGAAAACAGGAACCAAAATCGTCATCTCACATTTTTAGGCAAACATCTAAAATTTAAGGACTTCAACAATAGCCCCTGAAACTTAATAATTTGAAGTAAGTTCCAATTTGTTATGTGTAATGCTTTCAATTACTAGGGATTTAAGCATGAGGTTGATGCTTCAGCTCCATAGGACATAGTCAGGTCACTCAGCATCAGATGGTAAGGAAGTGGTCTCGTCCACTCACAGGCCTTGTACACTGCTGTAGATGGGTGGTGTGACAGCTATTCTTGCTTCTCAACTTGTCTATATCTGGAATTAACCGAAATTCAAAAATGGAGGGCACACCAGAGAGGATTTTTTTCCTTAATTTGAAGTAGGAAAATCCACTTCTAATCCAGATCTTGATATGGGAAGACATCTGCCTTTAATCTGGGTCTTGTGGCAAGAACACCCACTTTTTTTTTACACTTTTTCTTTTAGCTTTTTCTTTTCTTTTTTTCCTTTTTTTTTAATCCGATGTATTCTTTATTTACATTTCAAATAATTTCCCCTTTTCTGGGTCCCCAATCTCCGCAAGTGCAAGTCCCATAAGCCCTCTTCCCTCCCCCTGTTCCTCCATCTACTCCTTCCCACTTCCCTGTCCTGGTATTCCCATATACTGTTGCGCTGAGTCTTTCCAGAACCAGGGGCCACTCCTCCATTCTTTTTGGACATCATTTAATATGTGGATTATATCTTGGGTATTCCAAGTTTCTAGGCTAATATCCACTTAACAATGAGTGCATACCATGATTGATCTTTTGAGACTGGGTTACCTCACTTACTATGATGTTCTCCAGTTCCATCCATTTGTCTAAGAATTTCATGACTTCATTGTTTCTAATGGCTGAATAGTACTCCATTGTGTAAATATACCACATTTTTTGTATCCATTCCTCCGTTGAGGGACACCTGGGTTCTTTCCAGCTTCTGGCTATTATAAATAAGGCTGCTATGAACATAGTGGAGCATGTGTCCTTATTGCATACCAGGGAATCCTCTGAGTATATGCCCAGGAGTGGTATAGAAGGGTCCTCCGGAAGTATCATGCCCAGATTTCTGAGGAAGCGCCAGACTGATTTCAAAAGTGGTTGCACCATCTTACAATACCACCAGCAGTGGAGGAGTGTTCCTCTTTCTCCACATCCTCTCCAACACCTGCTGTCTCCTGAGTTTTTAACCTTAGCCATTCTGACTGGAAGAACACACACTTTTAATGTGGGTCATACCTTCTTCTGGAAGCCTGGAAGCATGTGTGTGTGTGTGTGTGTGTGTGTGTATACGTATATATGTATATGTATATATATACATATATATTTCATGTATATATACATACCTACATGAAAGAGATTCATTCTATAAGGTCTGTTACTCTAGAAAACTGTGACTAATACATGGTAAGCTGAACTCAACTAGAACTGTTGACCTCAAGCCCTGTGCCCAGCCCAGAGGATCTAGAGCAGCAGTGCCTCTCAGGTGTCAGCTCAGGGCCCCTTAGATTGCATACTCAGAGGAACCAGGCTAAAATGGAAGCAGCACAGAACCAGAGAATGAATGGAGCATCAAAGAATTTGTGACTGTGTTTTGAAACCATCAAAAGGCTAGCCTTCCAGTTAGTTAAAATAATCACTTGCTGAAAACGTCCCAGATGCCAACTGCAAGGAAAACTGTGTCACAATAGTTTACAATACTTATAATTGCATGAGAGAAGAACAAAAAATATCTGTTCAATGAATACATGAATACATTTTTATTAAAATCTGGAAGATAGGAGAATGAGCTTAGCTGAAGACAGTGAACTTACCTCTCATAATAAGAAAGCCCCCCTCGTCCTTCTCCTATCCCCTTAAGTAAAGGGGAAATTGTTCTGCCTGTCATCCTTCCTCCCCTATCATGATCACCACCACACATAACCCTTTGTAAAGTACAGCCGCCATGATGTTCCCAGATGAAACCCTCTCCCTTCTGGCTGTGTACTCTCCTCTGCTGTCTTGAGAAATCACCCTTTTCTGTGTCGTCTACACTGTCTACAGCCTCATGGAAAAAGAATACAGCTGGAAGCTATAATTTCCAGCCTCATTCAAGACAGAATGGGATCCTCAGCTGCCCCAGTTACTGCTTTAAAATGATTCCTTCTTCCTCTGTTTTCCTCTATTACATAACTCCTCTTCCTCTATTTTCCCCAAGGATGAATGTCAAGTCCCAGGCTTCATTCACAGTAATCCTTTCATTTGTTTAGCAAATACTGATTGGTCATCTGCTCCATAGCAGGCTGTCGGTTCTATGCTGAGGACACAAGAGTAAACAAACCAGCACCTGTAATCCCTAGACACTCGCTGTGCAGTCTTTGGGCTTTAATAGGAGAGATGAGCGTATGTAAATAACAATTTTAATACTGTTAGCTTGTGCCCAGAGGCAGTACGTGAGATGACTAGGTTGAATTGGGATCTAAAGACCTGAAAGGAAAACACACACACACACACACACACACACACACACACACACAAATATCTCAGATGTTTACATAACCAATTCTACCCAATTCTAGCCTGAGGGCCAATATCCACTTAGTGCCGAGTAAGTCTATCTCATACCAGACACATCTGTGTGCCCCTTTATGTTTAAGGTCAGATGACTGTACTACACGCTGTTGCCTCGGTCTCCGAGCTGGACCTCACAGCCACCGTCACCCATGTACTGAACTGAATGAAGGTTTGCCATTCTGACCCCCCTTTTTAAGTGTTGGGGAACATGAGGGTAATTGAGCCCCAGGTTTATAAGCAGATGCCACTGAGGCAGTCCAATGTAAGGACTGAGCGTGCACATGGGTTCGACTTTGGACTTGGACGTCTGATGGCCTGCATTGTTGGGCAGGTTCCTCCATCTCACTGAGTTCTTGTTCTCACATCTGTAAAAACAGCTAATATTTTCTTGCCTGGATGTGAGGATGAAATTAGATCTGTGCTGTGGCATGGCACAACGTTCAACAAGGGCTAGTTATCTTCATCCCTGTTCTATTTAATGGATAGAGTTTGCAGGGTTAGCCTACATAAACACCAGTTACATTTCAACTTCAAATAAGTAACTCATTAGCTTAGTGCAAGTGTGCTTCATGCAGCATTTAGGATTCATTGTCCTGGTGAGTGGTTATGTTCTTCATCTGAATTCAACTTTAGCTGGGCATCCTGTAATTTATCTGATGGTTTTTTATTGATCTTCTTGTTATAGTGGCACATCATCTCATATAAAATGCATAAAAATGTGTTATTGGTGAGGAATCTATAATCCACTGGCCTTTAGCAACGGGTTTAGGTAACTAACATTACCCATAGTCATGTTACTAAGGAGGAATTGTGCTGGACTCATTTGACTTCAGTTCCAACCTGCTTCTCTACACTTAAGAGTAAGCATCAGTCCCCCATCCACCCACCTACCCACCCTTCGCCAGGAAATTGGTCAGGCTCAGAAAGCATCAGTGGTGGTTACAATTAAAAAGACCGGGTTCTGCAGAACTGGGGCAGAATTAAAGTGCTGTTGGAAAGACAGCTAAAAAGCAAAGACCAGTACACCGCCCTGTCAGAGCAGCTACCTCACAGAGGCCATACCAGTATTCCAGGAGGAGGTCGCAACTAATGCAGATGGTGTGATGGATATTTGATAGGGGTCTTGTCCTTAGGTGCATACTCAGAAAGAGCTCATCTCCAAAGGGTCAGAAGACCCCAGAGAAGCCTAGAGTTACAGCTGGAGGAAGTCACACATGATTCTGGGTAGATGGGAGAAGAGTGTTTAAGATAAATATTTTCAGAGCTGAAGTGAGGTGACACTCCTTGTGACAAGCTGAGTGGCACAAAACATAATGAATGAATGAATGAATGAATGAATGAATGAATGAATGAACAAATGAAATCCTTAGTTTTCACTAGCATGGGACTGGAACCCACTTGTCCTGTTTTCTTCTCTAGATTGTGATTGTTAAGGAGTCTTCATCTTCGTTGCACTCTCCTTTTCCAGGTTACTGGACCACCTGTCATCCCCATAAATCATAGGTGTGAGTCCTTGGGAAGGGAGAAGGTGGCTGGTTGTAAGCAGAAGGGGCTAAGCGGTTGGTTATACTTGCCTTGGTTCTGGGCCCTCTAGACTCTGTCTGATGCCTATGTGCTGTGGGGCATAAAAAGGATGAGGGTGAGCATGGGTGACTCAGGGGAGTCCTGGAGTTCACTCTTTAGGGTAGTGAGTCCTTTCTGGCCCTGCTCCAGAAACTCAAAGGAAGCATCTCTTATGTGGACTTCAGGTCAGCATCCTTCAGCACGTGCCCAAGCGGGCCAGCAAGCAGATTGTTGTGAGGAACCCACTCACCAGGGGAGAGCGACTTGGCATTTCTCTCCCTTCCTTTAGCTGGTTTTGTCTACCTATAACCCAATTCTTGAGACTGGACAATCAACAAACAACAGAAGCTTATTTCAACACTGTTCCAGAGAAGACCAAAATCAAGGTGCCAATACATGGTGACTTTCCATCACCATGTGATAGCCAACAAAAGGGCTATGAGAACTAAGACTGCAGAGGGAAACAGAACCAGGAGTTCCCACAAGCTCTAAAGCCTTAACCCCTACCATCAAACCCCACCTCCAACACTACTGTACTAGAGATTTAAGTTTCCAACGAATGAATTTGGAGGGAGACATCCAGCTGGTAGCATCCTCCTTCCTGTGGACTTTACAGCTCTAATCTTATGCCTGCGGCCACCTCACTTCCATTCCACAGTGCATGTCCAGCTTTCAATTACGCCACAATGCCGTGGGATGGAGGATGTTGAAAACTCACCCTGCAGCAGGAAATGACCCAGACAGGTATAAATCTATGCACACCCCTTTCGAGTGTTAAAAACCATTTAACCTTTTCATTTCACTTAACAGTAGCCTCCTGGAGAACTTGTCTCCCTTTGGGTGGCTAGAGTTCTCCTTGTTGCAATGGCTGGGAGGTGCTTCCAGCATTTAATGACAGGGAATAGGAATCCTAAGTATCCTGCAATGCCTAAAACCAGGGGTTCTCAAACTTGCTAATGCTGTGACCCCTTAATACAGGTCCTCATGCTGTGGTGACCCTCAACTGTGCCCTCCTTCCCAGCCTTTTTGAGCAGGAGTTTCAAAACTCTGCTAGCCACTGCTTCCCACCTAGGATGGAGCACTCAGACCAAGATGAAGTTCATTGTTCCTCCAGGTCTATGAATTCCTGAGTTAGGCAGGTGACCCGCCCAGCTTCCTGAGCAGTGGAGCCAACACCCAGTGAACAGCCAGACCAGTTCCCCGGAACACAGCCTCGAATTTGGGGAAGGGTCTTGCCCCGCCTATGTATATTTTGAGACCTCCATTAAACTTTGAGTTTTGAGCAGGAAACCTTGTCTTGACTCCATGTTTCTTCAGTCACCCTGTTCCCATCCCCAGATTTCCTTCCAGGGAACCCTGTAAACTGTTGGAACGTAGCTACGATGGCTACACCCAACTATAAAATTAACTTTCATTGGTACTTCATAACTATAATTTTGCTATAAATCATAATGTATATATCTGATAAACAGATGGTCTTAGGTAACCCCTGTGAACGGGTCATTCAGCGCCCCTCTCCCAGGGGTGATGACCCACAAGTTTAGAACTGCTGCCTTACACAGTCCTGTATGAAGACCTTTTGGGGCCAACAGGCTAACAGCAAAGCAAACCCTTAGAGTAGCATTCCCTCAGCATTTGAAAAGTCTTCTGACTTCAAGGTGGGGAAATTTGTGGGAGAGTTGAGGGAAAACCAAAGAGCATCCCATCCTGTGTTCCACTAACCACAGTGTCCTGTGAATGATTCCGTTTCAGAGATATAAGTTCCATCTAACACTTTGTCTTAGTTAGGGTTTCCCTTGCTGTGAAGAGACACCACAACCAAGGCAACTCTTATAAAGGAAAACATTTAATTGGGGCTGGCTTACAAGTTCAGAGGTTCAGTCCATTATCATCAAGACAGGAAGCATGGCAGCATCCAGGCATGACACTGGAGAAGCTGAGTTCTACATCTTGTTCAGAGGGAGAACAGGAGAAGATTGCTGGCAGCTAGGATAAGGGTAGCAAAGCCTATTCCCACAGAGACACACTTCCTCCAACAAGGTCACACCTACTCTAAGAAGGCCACACCTCCCAGTAGTGTCACTCCCTGGTTCAAACATATTCAAACTACATCTTTCTTCCCGCCCCCTTTCCCTTCTCTGAATGGTGCCAGGGTATGTAAGGGCAGGGCTTATCCAATCTGTGGGTGTGAGAGAACAGAGATGATCCATGTGTGAAAAGAAATCTAGTCCTTCCTTGCATGTCTAAGCATGTCTAAGCATGTCTAATCATGTCTGAGCATGTCCGAGCATGTCTAAACATTTTACCTACACTTAAATGCAGCTACGTAGAAGAACTCCATGATTGATTCCTTCCAGAAGTCATTCCTGAGACGTGGGTTTGAAAGACCCAATAATCCAGAATGAGGACACAAATTCTCAGTGTGTTTTTGAGAAAGTGACAACAGGTTGAGACCTCCTTTAGAACAGAATGTAGTATGGCCTACAGGAGTTATTACCAAGATGTGGGAAAGTTCAGGAACCCAAACAAGGTATTCCTCAGTTTCTATAACCCATTGGCAGAATTGATGGAGTGTCCACACAATCAGGAACTGTCCCAACTCCAAACTCTAGGTCAGTCATCAGAGAAGATCTGGGAGCCAGGAGAAAGATAACAACTTGAGGGAAAGACGAATGAGGAACATTGTTACCAGAAGATGAGTGATCTAATATGGAAACATCTTCAAAGGTAGGCCAAGGGACGATGCAGATAGTGAAGACACCAACACAATATAGAACTGTAACTTCAACATGATATCCCTTAAAAATGAAAACCATCTTTCCCGTGATTTTGAGCTTCCAGGACTGCCAAAGAAGCAGAACGCCCACTTGATTCCTGTTCCTCATGAGTAACTTATTCTTTCTGGACACTTCTGGTATTTTCTTTTATTCTTGTGGTTCTATTTCAACAATACTAAGGTTTTCGGTCATCTATGTTTTATATCTGGTCTGTTTCATTCTGAAAACTTGGAGGTTCCTATAGCTCTCCATACTTC
Source organism: Apodemus sylvaticus (assembly GCF_947179515.1). NCBI lineage: Eukaryota > Metazoa > Chordata > Mammalia > Rodentia > Muridae > Apodemus > Apodemus sylvaticus. The sequence goes on from NC_067478.1 coordinate 22,228,191, forward strand.
ATTCTTCTCTTCTACATCCCTATGCCCCTCTCTTTTTCTTTTTACCCTCTCTCTTTTTCTCTACTGTATGAGCTGATTATTATTTTTAATTCACTTATTTTTATTTATGTGTGAGTGTGCTTAGGTATGGGTGGGTGTGGTGTGTACAGTGAATGTAGCATGTGCAGGTATTTCTATGGGCCAGAAGAAAGTGCTGAGTCCCCTGGAGCTGGAGTTACATGCAACTGTGAGCTCCCTGATGAGGGTTCTGGGAACCAAACTCTGGTTCTCTGCAAGAGCAGCAAGTGCTGTTAACCTCTGCTCCATCTCTCAAGTCCTGTGATTTTATCCTTTATCAGTGTCCATTCTGCTATTGGAAGCACCTATTTAAAGTCCAAAAGCATTTGGTGATCATCGACTCCTTATTAGGATCCTTTTTCTGGCAATTTGCTCTTGACTAATGGTGTCCTAGCCCTTCAAAAGCTAAACTTTAATTACACTTATCTTAAAGTTATTTCTCCATTCTACAGATGCTAATTTTATTTGTTGATTTCTGCCATTTTCCTAAACCAATATAATTTTTGACTAGATCTTCTTTTTAATGATGTATTTCTCAACTGTTTGGGCATTCTTAACTATTATTTGCACTTGATTTTGCAACTCCTGTTTGCTTGAGTCTATGTAAGTACTGACTCCAGCTGTCTGGGTGGAATTGAGGGTAGAGATGACAGGATGTACAAACAAGTAGCTGACCCCCTGAGAAGGAGCTTCCTGCTTCTCAAAGAGGCTGCAAGTCATCTGAAGCCTCTGAACCCCCTTGTGACCCAACTGCTCACCAGGTTCCTGGGTCAGGACATGCCTGCTTCAGATGTACTAAGAATTTGTTCTGGGGACAAAGTCACAGCCAGAGCCTCCTTTTATGTCTTTTCCATTCTTTATTTCTTTCCTTTCTTGTCCTTCCGGACCGTTTGGACTTCCTCCTGGCTCTGCTCTGCCTCTCTGGGATGCTTTTCCCTCTGTGGGCTTCTTTCTGATTTTAACCACAACCAAATTCTGTGCTCAGGAGGGAACTGGTAGGTTCAAGTGCCCAAAATACAAAGCTTTGGTAATTAGCCTAAAGTGCATTCCCCAAAGCCCCTCCCTGATCTCCCTATTTGAAGTCTATGATTAAAATATTTCTGGAATTTCTATCACTTCTACAGTGTTTTTTTCATCATCTGTGTTTGGAGATATGACTTTTTCCTGCCCCTATGTTTCTGCAATCTGATCCCATCTGCTTTATATCTTCTAGGAATTTCTCAAAAGCTGGCTACAGATAGCTCCCTTTCTGGTCTCTCTACCTTGCCATGAATCCCCTTGCCACTGGCCCCTCTCATCCATTTATCTTATTCAGTCCTCATGATGTCTCGGAGGAAGAACCACTTGCTATCACATCATATTCAGCCGCAACACTGAGGTTCAAAGAGGTTAAATCGGCTTCTCTAAACCATCCCTGCCAGAAAATGGGTAATGTAGAGTTGACCCCCGGTTCATCTGTCCCCACGTGGGGACAAATCACTCCACTTGTCCAGTCAAGAGGATCTCCCACTAGTTTTTGCATCTTAGTTCCTTCCTGTTGCAGCCTCGGTATTCCTGCAAGGCTGTTTTGAAGCACCTTGCACCACCATAATGGTGGGTGCGGGGTGCCCACCATAAGAAGGGGTGTCACCTGGCTAAAAAGGGCGTGGCCAGGCTTTGAGCACCAGAAATCCAGTCTGACGATGTGATGAATGGCCATGCTGCCATTCAGATCTGAGGTACACATACCAACTTCTCCTAGGTAACCCTATCCTGGGAGGAAACGGACAAAGCACCAGAAAGCTACAGTTACTTCCTGCTCTGGGACGCATCTGCACAGCTTTGCTGCATCGCAAGTCCACTGGCCTGATTTGACTTTTAAAATCAACACTAAGATACTATTCTAATAAAAATAGGAGAGACACAGAAAGATGAATAAGGACGTAGGACAGCAGGACTCTCTGTAAACTACATGTTTACTCTGGGAGTGAAAAGAGTTTGGGTGAGGGTAGGAAGTACATTCTGGACCAGGCAAGACCTGTCCACTACATGAGGAATTAAGAGCCTGTGGTTCATACACTGTCACTAATGAAAAGAGGTAATATGGACAACCAGGCCTCTATGGGCTTTCAATTTTTCCTTTCTTCTATCAGTATAATATAGCCATTTCTAAACTTCCTCTAATTCTGCTGTCTCATAATTCTACATAAACATGTAACCTGTTTTATCACAAGTAACAAGTTGATGAGCACTGTCAGCCTCTCTAACTCTCGCATTTCGGAGTTCTAGTTGTTTCTCCAAACCCATCTATTCTCTATTGCTGTACACGCTTAACCTCCAACCCACGGCCCTCGGTTCAGCTGTTTTGATTAGAGATTATTTATTTTTCTCATTGTCTTTCCTCGCCTTGGGTTGTAACATCTGCTTTCCAACCATGCACACAGGCATTCGGCCAGTAATTATGTCTTTTATTTTTTAGAGTTCCATTAACTTTGGTTTCCTACAGGAAGAATTTCCCACACCCCCTCCTTAGTTGAGTGAGACCCCCACTCTCTGCGCTTTTCTCTAATACTTGCCAGAAGTCTACAGTGTGCTGTTACAATGTCTAATTTAAATTTAACATCCTGTCAAGTCACCATTAGCTTTATTTTTACAGATGTGAAAACTAAGACTCAACAAGACTACGGAAGTTCCCCACACCACACACAAGTCTCAGAGTCCAAAGTCAAGGCACTTACTTGATCTGCACAGCAGGCCTCCTTTGTAGCACCTGCCTCCTAAGTCTGGGTCACAATCATGATGACATCCCATCATCCCAGCAAGGGCAGACTAGGATGGGAAAATTACAAAGGGAAGTGCATAAGCTTTGGTGGCTAGGACAAACCCTGGTTGTGAGACTGAAGCAACGAAATGTTGAGTAATCTAATCCTCAATAAGAAGGAACACAGCAACACCTGTATGAGAGGCACACAGCTGAAAGATGGAGAAGGTCATGGCTGGCAAGCCTGCTGAGGGAACTGGGCACACAGGCATGCAGAGTGTTGGTCGCCTCTTCTTCCAAGTGTTCAGGTATGCTGAGTCACGTTGCAGAATCGATTTCACATATGGTCTCTGAGGAATAATAATACTTGGATCTAGGTTGTTCTTTAAGCTAGACATTTCCATCAGAGCCTCTCCCACTCGGGGGCACCAAACATGAATGAATAAGGTCAAATTAGAATTGTATTGCTTACTTTCAAATATTACTAGAAATCTTACAGAACCAAAAGTAGATTCAACATGCTTTTACAATAAATTATAAGCTAGAAACAGGACAAAATAAATGCAAGTTTCTAAGTGTAGGATTGTGCAAAAGTTTTAGGGTAATTTTCATAATGGAAGCATTAGGCTCATATATCACTGTCATTTTTAACTAATATTTAGTTTAAAATCATGAAGAGGTGAAGCAAATGGATTTTCTAAGAACACACTTACTTTACCTGCAGTTGTTCTTGAAAGGCTTATAGCTGGAATTATTCTCCGAGGTACTGGACAAAGACGAGGCAGTAAGAAAGAAAGAAGTGCATTGTTTAAAATTACAGCAGACTGAGAGCTTGAAGCCAAAGCCAGAGTGTAAGTCCTGACCTTGGCTAATGGATGGCAACCTCATCTTTTCCTCTTCTGTAAAATGGAGATGTCTTCTTAGGCGGTTGTACGGGAATTAAATGAGTTCATGCCATTGAAGAAAAACTGACATGTGGTCAGTACTCAGTAAGTGCCTGCTATTACCTATTATTAGTGATAAAGATGGCTCCTATATTTTACTCAACTAATTTATATCTGCATATTTTATTTATTCTATAAATAAAATTATATGTAATTTATCCTACAAAATAATAGTGCATGTGTACCTGTACATACTATAACTCTGAGAAGAGGCAGAGGGGTGGAGAATGCAAGGGGGAATATAAAGTGAATTAGAAGAGCCAAAAGCTCTTCTAAATTTAGTAAGTCAAAATATATAGACATAGGCATATTAATTAGTTATATTCAATAGGATTTGTTCCTAAACTATATTTTGAGCTAAGCTCTGACAGATATTTGGAGGACTCTGTGTGTATCTGAGTATACACATGTGTGGAAGTATATGTCCATATGTACATGTGAAGGTTAGAGGTTGGCATTAGGTGTCTTTCTCAACCACTGTCCATCTTATTTTTATACAGGGTCCCTCACTGAACCTGGATCTTATTGAGTTAGCTATATTAACTATTCAGCAAGCTGGAAAGGTCTTCCTATCGCTACCTGCCAAGCCCAGGAATTACAAGTGTGCACTGACACACCTGGCTTTTTTACATGGGTGTTGAAGACCAAACTCAGGTCTTCATGTTTACCCTGAGCAATGTTCCCAGCCCTGGACTTTTTGACTATACACAAGTATATAGTTTAGAGTCAGAGTGGAAGTTGTGTTTGGCAAAGGTGATTGAGTTATCGACTGGAAGGGAAAATGCAGAGGGGCTTTGTGCTACTGCAAATACTTTATTTCTTGATGTGATTATTGTTCACAAGGGTGGGTGCTTGTGGGCATGTTCAGAATATACATTGCTCAGCCACAGAGAGTTTAATAGAAGGCTGCCCCTGGGGAAGAGGACTGGGCAGCACGGAAGTGGAGCTTGAGTTCTGTTTTATTGGATTATATTCAACAATTGGTGTATATTTACTCTCAAAACCTTTCTCTAGTGTTTCCATGTATTCAGGATAAATTGAAAGGTCACAGAAATAGACAGCCCTTGGGCCTGAGAGGATTCCAGCTGAAGCTTTTCTGAGCTATGTAAGGTCTCATGGCAAAGCACTGCTTTCAACAGTAGAGACAACCTCAGGACTAGAGGCTAATCAGAAGAGTCACTCCTGTACAAACTGATAGACAAACAGACAGACAGACAGACAGACAGACACACACACACACACACACACACACAGTCCATATTCACATGTCAAGTGCCCACTTGTGCCAGGCCTTATACTGAGAGCACAAAAATGTATAGGTTATTCTGGTAGAGGCTAAATTGGTATGAGGCGGGTCATGTGAAGAATAAAGATTGCCATGGAAAAAATAACTCCCCCAGCTCTAGCAGGACAGGAGAGATAGGGTGTTCTCAGAGACTGTGGTACCCACACTGCCAATCAAACAGAAAGGAGTCTACCAGATGACCACAATGGAGCATAAACACAGAATAACTCAAGGAATTGGCTCATACGATGTGTAGGCTAACAAAGTCCAAAACCCATCTAATGAAATCTATGAGGCAGTCTGGAAACCCTAGTGAGAGAAGCTGCTAACCCATGTTCTTCAGATACTTTCTTCTTTCTCAAGGAGACCTCATTTTACTCTCAAGGCTTGATTGGATGCAGCACAACCACATTTGCGAGGGCAAATTCCCTTTAAAGTCAATGGGTTATAGATGTTAGGCTTGATCTGCATAGTACTGCCTAGACTCCTGTCTCACTCCATAACTAAGTACTATGCCTTTTCCCAGATGACACAAAAATCATCCATCACTGGGATGGCAAGGAAGAAAGATGAATCAAACAAAGGGACTTCTCTGAATGTGTGTGATCATGCAGGCCTTCCATGCAGTTGTGTTGAGGGAGAGACAGGGGATCCACAGAGGTAGAAGCAGGCATGAGTGGATGCTTGAGAGGTAGCTAGGAGAGCTTTGCCATGCTGCAGAGCCTCGTGTATGCCATGACCCAAATCCAGCTGACAATCAGAATCATCTAGAACCTCCTGGCTTCTCCGCCTTCACCTCCTCTCAGACTGGACAAATAAGATGAAATAACAGCTTGTCTGATTAAAGAGGCCACCTTTGTTCCCCACCTGATGGCCAAGTTTAAGGCAATAAAAACCACTGAATCGTTCAATGGCAGACTCCGAATTTATTGTCCTTTAACTGTCTTCCTGGTTTAAGTGTTTGTCATTTTCATGTGAATGGGGTAACTTTTTCATGGTGGCTCCTGACAGCAAGGCTGGGTAGAATGTGCCTGCAAAAACACTTGGCTGAGCTCCCTCTCAGTGTGCTTATCTTTGCAGACACAACCTAATTGGGATCAGCAGGGCCAGAGAGCTGGAGGCAGGAGGATGGGGTTCTCTGTCACTGCCAGCTTCATTTCCATGGAGATGCATTCATTCATCAAGCATTCATTCAGTGTGCACAGAGTCCCCCAGTCCACACCAGGCTCAGTGGGGGACAGAAAGACAGCAGTAGAAGCCAGCTTACAATTTTGCAGACATGTATCTGAAACACATGTTTGAAAAGAGCAGAGCACCGAGCTCTTTAAAGGCAAAATTTAAGACAAGCATGCCGCAAGATGGCACAGGCAGAAAGCATACATGTCAAAGACCTCAGCTTGTTTAACAAGACAATGCACACAGAGCATCTCATACACACCTGGCACATAGCAGCACTGGATAAATGCCACTACCCATTCTTCTCAAGTGCTTATTAATGCTAACACTCCTTTAGGTGGTCACGTTCTTTGGGGTCCTAGGTCTACATACTCTAATATAGGGAAACATAAATTTTAGAAGTTAAAAGCATGCCGAGCTTCCAAATCTTAGATTTTTGTCAATTTCCATTTAAAATAGATATAACAAATAAAGTTGACATAGCAAATAGAAACACACACACACACACTGATGGATATCTAGGCTGATTCAATGCCTTAGCTATTGTGAATAGTGCTGCAATAAATACCCAGGAGTAGCAGAGCTATCACATGGCTCCTGCATCTTTAGTTCTTTGAGGAAATTCTGTACTGATGCCTAGAATGATTGGATGAATTACACTCTCAACATGTAAGGGGTCCCCTTTTGCCACACCCTGGAGAAATGCTCTTTAGGATACTATTTGTCAGTGATCTTTTAATTTAGACCTTTTCATGCTCACCCAGAGAAGATACCAGAGTCCATCACTACCCCCACCAGCGGCAGAGAAAAGTGTTGCTCTCTTTTCCAAGCTCTCCTTCCCTGAGCTCTCAACATCTTGTGACATTCAACACTAGAATCATTTCTCCATCCTCCTGTACTCAGTCCAGTAGGTGAACTGCTCAGGTTCATGCGGATCTTGCATGACTCCCTGGAGAATGGTAAACTTTTCAAAGGAAGTAGGCTACAGGTCATCCCAAGGTATTTTTAAGATAAGAAAATTTAAGAGCTGAAGCCAGAGAACAGCTTAACCCTCTTGTAATAGCTCTGACCCCTGAAAGTCACCCAGGCTCCAGGTTGTTCTCCCAGCTCTTAAGAAAGTCATTCTCAGAGCTGAGTTCCTGGGATGTTGTACAGCCAATGTTGTCACTCTATGTTTCTCTATATTAGAGTATGCAGATCAATCCCTTCGTCTCTCACCCTGAACTTCTACAACCACATATGAAAGCAATTTACACCTACACTATGGTAGTCCTTCTCAGCCAACTGGGTTGCAGGCCTGCTTGTGACCATGTTCATACTCACTCACCCTTCTACATGGCATGATCCACGGAGGAGCCCACATAGTAAGTCAGAATTAACAGAAAGCATCTGAGGGCCCAAGGGGCTGAGTTAAGTACTTGTGATTCAGAAAATGATAAGTCAGCTAAAATCCAGCACTCAGATACATGAGAAACAATACAATCATCAGTTCTTCATTGGTAATTCCTCCCATGGGGGTGCACCTTGAACCATACATGTGTTCCTCCAGCATAATGAATGGAGTTTGCCAAGACATACCCAAGCTTTGCTTTGAAAATGAGAGGCCTGTTGTGATGCTAAGGCAAGCCTCAAAAGGAGCAACTGTGAAGCATGTTCTCTTTTCCAAGCTGTGGTTTCCTCAGAGAGCATCATCCAAGACCTGGTCTCTAAGAAAGGCCTGAAAGCATTTGCTTTGAAGACAGCCTGGCTAACTATGATGATTAATATTGATCACCAACCTGATTGGATTAGGAATTACCTAAGGAGTAGGGCTGGGTAAATACATCAATCAGTAAAGTGCTGTCATAAAGGCATAGGACCTGAATTCCACACCAGGATTCACAGAACAATCTGGGTGTACTGCTGTATATTTGTAATTGGCAAGACCAAGGTTTCAATAAAAGACTGTCCCAAAACACAAGGTGCACAGCTTGTTCTAAGGAAGAACACTCAACTCTGACTTCTGGCCTCCACACACATGCACACACACGCACCTACACACACAAAAGTATTGCCTAAGCAATCAGTGAATCACATTACTGAGTGTGTCTGAAAGAGTGTTTGTAGAGACACTTCATTATGAGGGCTTTGACCTAATAAATGGATTTATCCCATTATAGATTTGTGTACTCTCCCAGCCTTTGAGCAGGGTTTTCAAACCTCTGGGCTATTTCTTAGCCTTTGAAGTTCTGGCCCATAGTTCTCCAAAGAACCTACAGCTTCTACAGCTTCCTGTGAATACCTGAGAGCCCACTAGCTAACACCTGAGCTAGCCTGGGGCAGAGCACTAAATTCAAGGTGAAGTCTTTTGATCTACCAGACCTACAGTTTACAGAAACATGCAGGATGTTGAGCAGCATGGAACAGTGGAGCCAGTACCCACAGAACTTTGGGAAGGAGGGTCTTGTCCCAAAGCTTTAAATTGTGAGACCCCCAAATAAAGTTTGAGTCTTGAGCAAGAAATCAAGTGTTGACTCCATGTATTTCTCTTGTCACTCCATTTCCTATCCCTAGCTCTACTTCCAAAGAGCCCAGTAAACCGTTTGTATGTAGCTGTGGGTGGCTACATAGATTCATACTATGAAGGCATTATCAGAAGATGATGACAGGTTAGAAGTTGGCTTGGGTCTAGTTGGGGTGGGAGGATCGAGTGATGGAAGCATGTCCTTAGAGTCTATATCTTGACTTGGCTCCTTCCCAAATTTCTCTCTCTGCTTCATGGTCACTGGGATAGAATGAGCTCTCCTCTACCACAAACACGAGCATGAAGTTTGAACCAAGTATCTGGGACAAGTGACTACAGGCTGAACCCTCTAAAACTAAGACAAATTAAATCCTTCCATGCTTTATGTGAGGTATCCTGTTCACCACCATAAAACATAGCTAGTACCCTGGGGTTAATTATAGCTATGGTCACCACAGAATTTAACTGGACTATATTATAGGAAGAACTTCTGATCTGGGCTTCATTCCACATTCTAGGCTTCATCAGGAACTCACTTTAGATGGTGGACACTGATCATCTGAGGCCAGGAATGGGATTTAATAGTACAGCCTGTGCTCAGCATACTGGAGCCTCTAGGTTTATTTCCAGCACCTTCCTCCAAAATTTGCAATTAAGAGACCACAATCTTAGGCAAAAGGAATTCTAAATAACACCTGACATTCTTAAATGATGGCCAAAGTCAAAGCTGAAGTCACTGCCAAGAACTTAGAAGCTCAGGAGTTTTTTGCTGGTGTCATGGATATGGGGAGAAAACTGGAACTCAGGACTCCCAAAACAGACAGGACGTCAATGCCAGAAATGCAGAGAGGAAACAAAGGCGGGGTTGAAGTGAGTATGGAGCACCAATTTTTCTACTCAGAGCTTTGCTAGGTCTTTGACTGCGTAAGCTGAGCAGAAGAGAGTTACCTGGGGCTATAGAGATAAGCAGAGCATCTGTAGGGAGTAGAGAGGAGATTAAATCCCAGCATCCCCCAAAGAGGAAGCTCCTTTTAGCCTAGGTGCACAAAGAACAGTCCCACAAAGTCCAATTCATGCAGGGAGTAAATTCATTCTGAAGCTGGGTTTCAATCTTCTGCCTTGGCCCAGGAAGGATTAGTTGAAAGACATGAGTTGAAAATATCTAGGTTGAAAGATAGAAATGGAAAGTGCTGAGATGAGCAAAATAAAACATTTTTTACCACACTAACAGAATACCAAAAAAATTACACATAATTATAGACATAGGAAAAAGTATTTGAGAAAATTCCAGCACCAATTTTCTGATCAAATAAAAGAAACAGCAGAAGGTGAAAAGAAGAGAGAACATGTCTTCCATGATGGGTAACCAAGCAAGAATGGCTGCCCTCATTGTTTTGATTGACATTCTTTTAGGTACTGTGAAAAAATATAATAAGACATGATAAAGACATAACAAGTGGACAGATGGCAGAGAAAGGAATTCTTTAGTGACAGACAGCATGATGGTGGCTTTGGACTTTCGCCACCTATAGACACACTGGAACCTGCTTGATAATCCTTCCCTCCATATTCCTGACTCCTGTTCTTGAGAGACTAGAACACATCTCCCTATTGATGGTGGCCCTGCTGATTCTGGCCTCAAATACTTCTCTCATTCTCTTTCTTTACTTTCATTGACTTTAATAAACATGAACTTAACTCCCACTGTGTCCTGAACACTGGGAATCTGCATAGGATTTTATCTACCTATTTTTCTGTGCCATTTACTGCTAAAGTAAATAAGCAAAGTACAGTTCCTTTATGGATGGCCAGGAACAGTAGACTGGATAGCCCAGAGACATAGGATAGAAACAAATATGACTAGAAAAAAATCAATGCAATTATTCCTAATGATATTCTGCTCTATTCATAGGTTGGTGCCTCATCCAGTTGTCATTGGGGGTGGGGGGCCTTCCTCCAGCAGTAGATGAAAGCAGATACAAAGACCCACAGCCAGACAGTATGCAGAGTCTAAATTGGAGGTCTCCATTGGGTCCCTCCCCTTAGAGCTCAGAGAACCCCAAAGAAGAGAGGGAGAAAAGATTGTAGGAGTCAGAGAGGAGTGGAGGACACTAGGAGAACATGGCCCACAGAATCAACTAAGCAGGGGTCACATGGGCTCCTAGAGCCTGAGGCAGCAAGCATTGGGGCCTGCAAGTGTCTGCATCAAGCTCTTTGCATATATGTTATGACTGTTAGCTTGGGACTACCTAACAGTGGAAGCTGGTGTGTCTCTGACTCTTTTGCCTGCTCTAGGGACTCTTTTCCCCCTATTTGGATGCTTTGTCCAGCCTTAATAGGAGAGTTTTCCTTTTGTCTGTTTGCATCTTGTTTTGTTTTGGTCTGGTCTGGTCTGGTCTGGTCTGGTCTGGTCTGGTCTGGTCTGGTCTGGTTTGGTTTGGTTTGGTTGTTGTTTCTTGGAGGCCTGCTCTTTTCTGAAGGGGAATGGAAGGGGAGTGGATCTAAAGGAGAAGGGAGCTGGAGGGAATGAAGAAAAGGGAAACTGGTCAAGATGTATTGTATAAGAGAAGAATCTATTTCCAATTTTTAAAAAGAGAGGCTATCAGACTTAAGCTTGCACTTTGTAAACATCCTTGTTGGTTCCAGCTCTTCTTAAACCCATGCAGAGATTATTATTTGATTTTTTTTTTTTTTGCCACCTAACGTCTAGTCCTTACTCTTGTGATTTGTTTGTTGATGATTGATGGGTGGATTGATTGACTGACTGCATGATCATTTTACATATGGCCCTTAGAGAATGTGTAAGAGCACTTTATTCTCCGTTTCCCCCCTTTGCTTTTTATTTTATTTAAGAAATAAGATATTGTGTATGGTTACTTGCCACTTCTGCTTTGCAAAGGGCATACTAAAGAGCTACTCAATTCTTTTTCATCTCCGTATAGTTTCTAACAGTATTTATTGCAAAACTTAGCAAATGTCTATTCACTGAAGATATCAAAGGCAGGCAGGAGAGAGAAGGGGGGACTATTAACCTCCTATATAACCTTGGAACAGAACAGGAGCTTGTGTGCAGCCTCATGAGCCCTCTCCTATTCCATGACAGAACGACACTGGGCCTAGTTTTGTGCAGCTGCTCTGATTTTGGTCACACCATGATCACAGGATAAAATTCCTCAACAGTATGGCTTTATATTCCACTGATATAGATTCTTCCCTGTGAATGGGCCATTAGATTGTTTGCAGTGGTGATATTATAGGCATCAGTGCAATCACTATAATTGCATGCACACTTTCCATTCACATGAATGAATGAATATCCATCTGGAGTACAAACCAAGACCTGAAACCACTATGTGAAGGAATGTGTCCATCATTTACTGCAATAGATACTGCGAGTTTGGCCTCTGAAATTTCCCCAAAGGCAGGATCTTCATCAGATTCACATCGATATTCTGCCCCTTCCCCTTAGCCATTAGAGCTCATTATTTTTAAGATGATGGAATAAAGAACATGTAGTTGTTGCAGAAATGTCTTGGATCATTTCTCTGATGAGCCACGTAATGATCTGCTACACTGAACTTTTCACGAATACCTTGTCTAGACTTTTGTTTCTAGACCACAAATATTAAATCTTCTGTTATGTGAATTGTACACAGCAACTAGAGCTTATGCAGATATTTAATAAATGTTAGTGTTTGTTGAGCCAGTGAGTGTCTATGTTTTATGTTAATAGTACAAATAGGTTAGAGAAATAATCACTATGATTATAGCCACATGCTGTAAACATCAAGTAAGGATGGCACAGACCAATTACCAGGGTAAGGGCCTTAAGCAGGTAGACATGTTTCTCTAGCACAAGTGACACAGTAATGGTGGTCATTAACTGGAAGCACAAAATGACCATCTGGGTGCCATTCCTCCACAGTAGCAATCTGTTACCACTGAGAGAAGGTGGAATTACACTGGGGAGGGGAAAGTGGCTCTTCTCCACATTAATGGGCCTCTCAATGTTCCAGTGATATGCAAATGTGCCACATAAAACATTCCAAGGCAAGAACCCTGTCCAGGAAGAGAACTGAGTCTGCTTTCTGCCTTAATGACCTCAAGAAGCAGTGAATCCGAGCTGGCTGATGAGTCTGGCTGTGTTATCCCCAGATAGGCAGGACTCGGGACCATTATTATCTTCAAAGTAGTCTGCCAAACTGACCATCCTGACCCTACCTCTTTTCAATGGTCCTTAGAACCCGCTGCCTCCAATGGGAAATGAATCCCAACCATTAACAAGAAGAAATGGTGTCTTCTCATTTCCATGGTGTCCATCTCTTCCAAGATATTGTAATCATTTTCTCATTAGTCTTGTGCTCTATCTCCCCATCATTATTATTCTGTTTGTGTAACGTCACTCACCCAGCACCTTCAAGACTCCTTCCTGCCAGCATGCACAATACATTCCAATTATGTAATTATGCCACTGTAATCAAATCATTAAGATTCGCATTAAACACGTATTAAAGTTCACAAGGGAAAAAAAAAAAATAGAAGCTCCAGCCACAGGCACCAAGAAGGAGAGAAACACATAGACATGCTTGTGATCACAGTTTGTTTCTAATGAGCCCACAACCACAGATTTAGAGTCTTGAGATGATTTTTGTAGCCCCCAAAGAGGTGGTTGATTTATGAATGTAAAAAGAAGACCTCACCTATCTCTCCCCGTCCTCCATCACCCACTGAGTGATCCCCTTGATTATAGAATGATGTAAGAGACAACTGGAAAGTGATGGACACTAAATTGGGTTGTCATCCAATTCTCTAGGGTAATTAAATAAAGAAATGCCACAGTTCTAAAAGAGAGGCAGGGAGGAAGGAGAGAGAGGGAGAGAGAGAGAGAGAGAGAGAGAGAGAGAGAGAGAGAGAGAGAGAGAGAGAGAGAGAGAGAGAGAGAGAGCCTGTCACACATAAGATGGGCGTACATACAATCTGCAAGCACTTCTTGGCCCTGGAAAAATAATATTGTACCTGTGACGAATCTCAATTTGCTAACTGACTTTAGTATTTGATAGCTGCATAACCAATTTACAAACCAGGCTAAATATACAAAACCAGGCTAACTGGAGTTAGTCATTTCCCATCAGATACAGGGCCGCCAGCTGACCACAAGTGGCTGATGATGCCCCCAGTTTGGGAGTAGGGCATAAGCCTAGGGAGAGGGCTGGCCATCTGGACCTCTGGCTGTGTATTAGAAAGGCATGGCTTTGAAGCAATATCCAGCACTGCTGCCCAGGCACCACACTACATCTACGCATTACTCTGTCAAGGCATGCAGCCTGGGCATTATGATTTTTAAGAGCTTCTGCATTGTTTCTAATATGCATCCAAGGTTCATAGCCATTGGTCCATACTACCTGGGAGTCTGGTAAAGATGCAATTTTTTCAGGCCTACCCACAAACATCTGGAATGAGAAACGTCACAGGGGTTGTCGTCTATTCATTTAGCTCTTCAGGTGATTCTCAAACACTCTAAAGTCTGGGGAGAATGAGGCTAGGCTACATCTCACCTGGGATGATGAAAAGAAGAACAAAGGCTCCTTTGCTGTGGACGAGCCATGCTGTGGTCACTTGTACTAGGCAATATCTGTATATCACTGCATTGAATTTTTCAATATTCTCTTTATTTACATCATAAACATATCTTGCAAGAATCTTGCTATTTCTTTAGCTCTGTTTCCCATACCTGCTGGGCTACTCTGTCTGGCCTCAGGGGGAGAGGATGCATTTAGTCCCACCATGACTTCATGAACCAAGGTGCATCGAGTCCCATGGGGCAGGAGCTCCCCTTTTCTATGGAGAAGAGGAGAGGAAAATAGGGGAGAGGTGGGAGGTTGGGACTAGGAAAAGAGGAAGAATGGGAGCTGTGGTCAAACTATAAAGTTAATTAATTAATTAATGATGAAAAAAGAATCTTGCTAGGCACTAGAAGTACAGTCAGGACTTCAGTCCTGAATACTCTGGGAGGCTGAGGCAGGAGGACTGCCATGAGTTTGCAGTCCTCCTGAGCTTCAAAGTTGAGCTGGAGCTACAGTATAAGACATTGCCTCAGAAAAGCTCTTCTGCCCCTGCAAAGGTTTACACAAAACAAACTGCTCCTGAACTCACCGTGTGCAGATCTTCCCTTGTTATTATGCCCTAGGCAATAGAGCATAACAAATATTTGTATAATATTTAGATTGTGTGAGTTATTATAAGTAATCTGGAGATGATTCAAAGTATACATGAGGATGTGCATAGGTAATGAACAAATATGCCGTGCTACCCGAGGGACCTGAACAAACACACTTCTGTACTGTGAAGGGTCCGAGCACAAATCCCCGCCCCCCACAGCTGACAGACAACTATTCACAGCTGCGTAAGATATGATGCCCTTCCTTCAAGGAGACTTACAGAAGTAATCACAATAGAGAAAGCCTGCGAATGGCCCCCACACAGTGAAAGTGCTTTACCTACAATGTTTCAAATCCCCACGGCAACCTCAGGGGAAATAACAGGTGGACTCATTTTCAGTCCCATTTAAGGAATCTGTAGACGTAAAGAAGTTAACTAAGTCACCCAAGGTCAAGCTGCTCACGAGAGGTAAAGCCAGGATTGAATCACAGACTTAATTACTCACTGCTCCTGTGTTCCCCAACCTGTAGGCCCAATTCTTGCAAGGACTATCTCATAAGGACAGGAAAAGCCACACATGCCCAGGCAATTCCTGCAGCCTTATTAAGGCCCAGGTCGAGCAGCCATGCCAACCGCTGTTTTTCAAAGTGTTACCAGGGTACTGTCTTAAATGACATACTGAGTCCGTCATAATTTTTGTCACGTTTTTTCTCTTAATGCACTACACGTGTAATTACAGCTCTGTGGGAGGTCCATACAATGCAGGGCTGTCAAAAGAGATCTTATTTAGAAACGCTGGGAACCAGCACTATACCCGAACATGCTAAAGTACTTTCCAGTCATGAATAATGGATGGATGAGTCCTCATTAAAATAAAAGTGTATGTGTATTCCCAATCCATGGATACCAGTCTGAGAGCAATTACGTTAAAAGTTAAACACTTTTACTTTGGTTGACCGCTAGAAGACATTTTGATTATCAGTATAAATATAAACCACCCACCGACTCTTACAATGAAACCATGAAGATACCAATATCTGTTCCAAGACCTTTGTCTTCATCCAGAATCTCTGTGAGGAAGTAGCCCCGCATTCCCTGTGCCCACAGTGGTTTTGTGTGATCCTGATATACCCTGTATGCCATAGATCCAAACTGCCCTTCAGAGGACCCCAGTGGTTCATTCAGAAGTGGGTGTGGCCAGGCTGGGCCCGTGCAAGCCTTGCTGAGTCTTCTAAAGGAACAATCAGTCAAGACTTCTGGTTTTCTGAGGATGGTAGCAAGGAGAACACACACGGGCAGATTCTGTTTACCTTCCTCCCACTGCTCAGAGAAATGAAGTCAGCAATAGACAAAAACTAAAGCCAAGAGACAGAGCAAAATACACCAGGGTCTGATGGCGCTGTTTGAACCCTTGGGTTCAGCACCACCTAAAGCCAGTGTAAAGGCTAGCTTTCACTGTCAACTTGACATAATCTATAATCCCCTGGGAAGAAGAGTCTCACTGGGGAATTACTTGAATTGGTTGGCCTGTGGTCATGTGTGTGTGGAGCGGGGGGATCCATTCCCTAGGCAGCAGATCGTGAGTTGGATGAAACAGAAGAAAGCAGGCTCATGAAACATAAGCACACACGCATTCATTCTCTCTGCTCCTGACTGGATGTGACAGGCTGCTCTGCATTCTGGCCACCTTGACTTTCCCAAAATGATGGATTACAACGTGAAATTGTGAACCAAAATAAGCCCTTTCTCCCTGAAGTTGCTTTTTTTTTTTTTCTGGGGTAAACAAAACCCAGACATATCTCTTGTACTTATTGGCTGGGTAGTGCAATACTTTCCCTGGACTGCTTTTTAATAGCTGGTTTGTAAATCAATAGTAGAAGTAAGATGGATACTATGAGAAACCGATCTGCAGGCCTATACTGAAGTTGCTGGTTTAGGTGGACCAAGGTCAACTAAAACTTTATCTCCAGGTGGATGATCCTGTGAGACGTGTGTTTATCAATTGTGGATTTGTTAGGTTGGTTGTTTATTTGTTTATTTGGGTGGTACTGGGGATCAAACTCAGAGCTTTGATGCCAATCGCTTGCTCCGTGACTGAGTGATGCCCCAGCCCTGGTAATGCATCTCATGGGTTCTGCAGAACTGCTAAACAGTTGGCTGCTCTACCTCAGCACTCAGTTTAGATAAAAGTATATCATCACATTGAAGCAACTAATGTCATTTCTGTACAGGCGTGCCAAACTAAAACCAGAAGTGGGAGAGCCTTACTAAGGAGTCGTGGCCAGAAATCTAAGAAGGCTTAGAGTCAAATCAGTATGTTCCCAAAGCTAAAATGAGTGAGTACAGAGAGGAAAGTGACAGACAGAGGTGACTGAGAAAGAACTAGGAACGAGGGGTGATCCTATCAGGCCAGCCCCTTCCAACACCCACAGTTCACTTGCTGCTCCAAAGATACAACTTCTCCCACAGTGGGAGCCCCAGGGTGGTGGGGAGCATCACCTCCCCATTGCCCTTGCCTTGACCACTGCTGGGGAAGGCAAAATGAAACAGCTAAAGCCTGGGCCAGGAGTAGGCCCAAGGCACTTGAGCCTGTTGCTAAAAGACAGACACTATAAAAGCAGGGACAAATTTTGTGGACCGTGACTCCATAAGACCTCTGGCTTTGGTTAATATCCCTTGAAGGTTCTGGAAAGCTAACCGACTGGTTAATTGATCATAGCTCAAGTCCTAAAAATAAAAGGCTGGGGTTGCTGTACCCTAAAGTTGGCCCCGGTGCCCTAAAATTCCCTACAGTAGGAAATGGATTAGGAGAGTAAATACAGCTCCCAGGGTAGATATACACTGTGCTGTCCACCCCACGTGTGGCTGAGAACAGTGGATGAGGGAGCTGG
This sequence comes from Apodemus sylvaticus, assembly GCF_947179515.1. Taxonomy (NCBI): domain Eukaryota; kingdom Metazoa; phylum Chordata; class Mammalia; order Rodentia; family Muridae; genus Apodemus; species Apodemus sylvaticus. The sequence goes on from NC_067478.1 coordinate 22,245,946, forward strand.
TCTCTAGGCAGATCAAGGTCAGCCTCATCAGGCAATGGGAACTATACACGACCAGAAAGACTTGATTCATGATATTCATTAGCACAGACAGCATTATCTCTTCTGGTCATGATTTTTAGTTTCCATAAAGGAGTTTCTTATTATGGCTATCATCTCCTGTCTGCTTATCATTTCCTTTCCGGTGTGTTGAGAGTGATTAAATGTGCAGTTTGACAGCAGGACTTTATTTGGGGGTTGGGGGGAGGCCTTGGTTTATTTTCAGTTGCTATAACATAATAATAGCCAGGAATTAGATAATTTATAAAGAAACAAGATCTATTTTGGCTCACGTTTCTGGGGAATGGCAAGTCCAAAAAAAAAAAAAAATGTGTCACATCGGATATGGATTCCATGCTGCTTCAATGTGGGATGTAAAGTGAAGGGTATGATCAGTGCAGAGGAGGCTGAGACAAGAGGCACAGGCTGGTCCTGGAAAGAACCTTTCTTCTGATAATGTGTTAAGTGTGAGGGGATCTAAACTCATTATCATGAGAAAGGCATTAATCCTTAAGAATGAAATCATCATCATCATCACCATCATCATCTCGTGTGTGTGTGTGTGTGTGTGTGTGTGTGTGTGTGTGTGTGTGTGTGTGTGTGTTTTCCAGGAGTTAGCATCAAGAAATCTTCTTCGTCACTCTCCATCTTATTTTTTTAAGACAAAGTCTCTCACCACAGCAGGCTGGCCAGTGAGTTCCATCCAGAGATCTGTCTGTCGCTTCCTCTCTTCATCAGCATTGGAGCTACACACACATGGCTGCCTGGCTCAGCCTTTACAACCTTTATATAAATACTGGGATCTAAAATCAGGTCCTCACACCATCTGAGCCATCGCACAGACCCCCAACCCCTGAATTCACCTCCTAAAGGCCTCGCTTGCCCGCCAGAATCTCCACCTTGTGAGTCAAGCTTCCACTTGAGGTTTTGTGGAGCCTTCAAGCCACATGTTTAAACCACGGTGGTTTGCATACAAAGGGCGGCGCCTCACACAGAGACAATGGAGAGAAGACTATACACTAGGACAGAATATATATATTTTTTTCCAATGAAATCTATAATACATTATTTCTCCCTTTAAAGGATTTTTAGAAAAGTGATACTTGGAAAAGGTTCCCCTTTTCACAGCAAAATGTAAGATGTATTGATCTGCAGGGCGCCCATATGTCACATACTTTTAGTAGTGCACAGTTTAGGAATCAGGCCTACATAGAAACTGAGTCTTTTAACCTTCCCTCCCACAACAAAGGAAGCCGCTTTTCTTGGAATGATATGTGTGCCTTTTTTTTTTCTTCATTTCATTACCTTCCCACATGTTCATAAATAACATATAATATTGATTTGTATGTTTTAATTTACATTAATGCTGTGCTACACTTATCCTTTGGAAACTTGGCTTCCTCACTCAGCATCATGTTTTTAAGATTTATATACTTGGATATGTTCAGTCATTTTAATGACTTGATAGTAGTCAAGTATGTGAATAGATCACACTTTATCTATTCCCATTCAGACTTTTTAAATTATCATTATAATCTGTTTTTCCAACTTGGACAATGAAAACCTCAGTAATTATCTTATATCTGTATAAGAGAATTTTCTAGAGCATGCACCTATGGGCACTTGCTAGCTATGGTGTTTGCTCACGTTCTGATCTGCCAGGCACTGTCAGATTGCTCTCAAGCGCAATTTTACACTCCTGCTTGCAAATGAGAATCCCATTTTTGTGATGTCTCCTAACCCTGGGTCTGATGGTTTGATTCACAGGGTTTGTCTGTTTCTCATTGTAAGCTCCTCTTCCTCCAAAGTATCGGGTCTCTGGAATCCCCAGGGCCCTGGATTATAAAGGAATTCCTGCTAAGGAGTTTTACATTTGTGTATACTGGAGCCTGTACGGTTTCAATGGTCCTTGACCAGGTTATGATAAATTCTCAGCTCGGATCTCTTACTCCAGACAAGTAATATAAGTTTGGAATACATTCTTCTAGGTACTTCAGGCCTGAGAATTCAATTTTTCACCTGTTTTTTGTTTGCTTACTTTGTTGTGTTTTGTTTTTTCTTAATACTATCCAAAACTCTCAAGAAATGGCCAGCGGGTACCATTTTCCAGTCTGCTTTTTATAAGGAGGGCAGCCTTTGAAATGTTAAGCTTCATACAGAGTCATCAATGATCAGCCGGCCACACGTTTATGTTTACGAAGTCGGCTCACCCCACCTCTCAAATGGAATTAAAACACTCAAAGAGATTAATGTTCGGTAGGCTTCTCAGCCATTCTGCACCTCTATAAAAAGCATTTCATTTGTTTACATTTCAAAGGATATCCCCCTTCCTGGTTACCCCTCCACAACCCCCCCCCATCCCATTCCTCTTCTCCCCTCCCCTTTGCCTCTATGAGAGTGCTCCTCCACCCACTCACCCATTCCAGCCTCACCACTCTAGCACCCCCATATGCTGGGGCGTCAAACCTCCACAGGACCAAGGGCCTCCCCTCCTTTTGATGTCAGATAATGGCCTTATCTGACACCTTTTTTTTTGGAGACAGGTTCTCTTACTGAACATAGAGCCACCTGGCTATCAAACCCCAGAGGCCCTCATCTCCTCCTCCCCAGTACAGGAAATGCAGGCATGCAATGCCACACATAGCTTTTCATCCAAACTCAGGTCCCCATTTTTACACAGCAAACAGTTTACCCCCTGAGACATCTTCCCAGTCCCCCAACTTTTGTTTTTAATTGGGAGGATTTCAGTGCCAGCGAAAAGTAAAGTATGTCTTCTTTCTTCTTTCTCCCCCTCCTCCCCCCCCCCCCCCCCGTTTCTCCCTCTCTTCTTCCCTGCCCCTTTAGCAGGCAGAGAAAGAGGAACAGTTTAGATTGAAGACATCAGAAGGAAGGCTACTCTGTTGAGCTCAATCCAAAAGTGTATACACCTTAAATAATTCTTCCACTTCTATTAATGATGAAGAAGGAACCAGGGCAGAATCAGACACAGAGAGAACTAGGGAATGGGCACAGATAGAACCAGTCAGTGTCTGGACTGAGCAAAATTATACGTTCCAAATACTGGGGTAACTTCCTGCTTCCTCAAGGCAGAGTACAAAAACAGTCCCCACTCACTTTTGCTGTGTTGTTGTTAGTAGCATATGTGGATTAAAGGATGAAGAAGAATTGATGGTTGTCTCCTGGACCTGGACTAGTCCACGTGAGCTAATCCCAGACAGTTGGTTCAATCGTTGGTCACCAGTTGGGCCATCCACACCTGGACATCGAAGTCTGATTAACTGCTCCCTCAAGGTGCTCCCAGGCTCAGCCTTGAGGTTTGGCAGGCCCCCACTAAATCATGGTTGACTGGGAGATTAACTCCTTCCTGTCTGCCTGCCTATCACCCACCATGTGTCTCACACAGCACCAGGCACACCCAGGTTTCCGGAAGAAGACGCCACATGGTTAAAGCATCTGAAGCCATGTTTGAGACAGTCGGCCCAATTGCAGGATGCTAAAACACTAATGGACCAGCCTGAGTGAGCCAGGTCATCCCCTCCAGTGTAGAGCTAGAGACTGAGTGGGAAGGAAGGAGTTACTGTTGCTCATAAGATCTCTCAGAAGCCTGGGATTCTAAGCTACTAAAGAAGCCTGAAGCAGAAGTCTCTCTGACAGCTGTCAGGGGCCTCTGCTACCTCTAAAAGTACAGCATTTTAGCCCCACACCCTCAGCCTTATTCATTTGATTATTTTCTGGTTTTGCTGGTGAAGGTGAAACTCTTCCATACTTGAGTCACTCTTCTGAGGCAGACACAGCAGTCCAGATGAGAGTAGTTTAATTGTGTTACATTTGGCACCTGACATCTTCTGCCATCCCTTCTTCTCCTTTGCGATTCTGGTCAGACCGCAGATTGGCACTGACTGTGGAGTGAGTAGTAAGAACCTAGAGCAGCCTGTCATCACGTGTACAGGCCGTGTACATGTTGTACATGTGTACAGCCTGTTGTCATGTGTACTGTGGTCCAGGATCCACCCACTATTCTGCCATCTCTCTAGCCCCAGATCCCACTGACGAAAGTGACAAGACCTCCGTGGCTCCATTGTCCCCACTGGAAGCCCGGCTGGAATGAACAACGCTCCTTATTCCTCTCCAATAGCTCCTTTCTGAGTTTTGTTAATGCCCAGATTTTCCTCCCCAACTTCTTTGGTCACAGGACCACGCCTCCCTCAAAGCCAGTTGACCAAAACTGAACTATACTTGTGGTATATACTCTAGTGAGAACTACTCCAGTGGCATTTCTAAAATGAAAACATGTGGAATTTTCTCTGTGATGCACAGAAAATAATATTAATGGCTATAATCACATCAGTGTTAATTAGATATCAAACAAAAGCAGCAAAGCAGCCTGGTGGTTCCTTCAGTATTAGTTAAAATAGGGCTAAAACGGGTCATTAAAATTAATTTAAATGCAAATATTAAGTAATATTACTGATTCTACTTGGACGCAACAAAAATCTCATTAAAAGGCAGGATTTTTGCTAACTAAAATGTGTGGAGCACTCTGTGGGCTACCTCCTTTAGTTATCATCACATTAAGCCTCAATCTGGTTGGGAAGGAATGATTTACCCTTTATTAATTCACCTTGGGCAGACTGAGCAGGAGAAACTGGAGGGAGAGGAGTCTCCTGGCACTGCTGAATGGATGCCACAGACAAGCGCCCACGCCACGGAGATGTCAGGCTAGCCTTGTTTCAACAGCACCTCGATTGGGAGTTCTGCCAAGAACGAAACAAACTATCCTGCAGCTGTTATCTCATTTGTATGAGTAATATGAAAAACGCTGCACAATTTAATATGCCATCTAATACTTTTATTCTTATCTCACTAGGAGGGCAGGTGGTGGCATACATGTTTGAAAAGCTGGTACAGATTGGAACAGGGGAGGGCCCCAAGAAACGAGGCTAGCTGCTGCTATTTGAGCTGAGTAAAATGAGATGAGCTCCGATATTATTTTATAAAGGCAATCTCACTTGTATCTTTGCCAGTGAGATCTTAATCACAGCCAGCAAGGAGACTGGATACCCTTTCCTGGTTATCTGGGCGCACAATGAGGCCATCGATAGCATGGGGAGAATGGTTATCTTTTATTTCACGTTGGGAAAGACCGGCAAGAACATTATCAGGGTGTTGGGAACCACACGTGTGCAGCACAGAGTGAACAAAAGGGAGGAGACAACTCATCGCTAAGGATGTGGAGATAATGCCACTTGCAGGGGGAAGAGATGGATGGCGTTGTTGAAAATGGTTTCAAATTCTGGGAACTGACTGGAAGGCTCTATAGCATCCCAACTATCGGCTCAGGAGTAGAGAGAAATGAATAAGAAAATCCAGGAGCAGAAGGAGAGCCTGGAAGAGGAAGTGACTGTCTTGACCCCTCTGACCTTAAGAGGAATGTGGTTGAATCAATCTTTCATGATTCTCTTCGCCTGAAGATGAAGTACAACAACCTTCAGACTACCAACTGACACAAATAATAGTTCGTTATTTCCCCCATTCTCAGTCTGTCTGATCTTTCATTTTATTTTCTTTCGTACAATCAAGATTTCACATAATCCTCTAACAAGCAAAACTGTTAAGATGTAAAACAAACAATGGACGGCACAAATTCTTCAAGAGATGAGCAAGAGGCTAAGGACTATCCCAGAGAAGGCTGACCCAAAAGGACCACATCTATGACTCACAAGAACATCACTGTCAGACTAAAGACCACAAACTCCACAGCAGCATCTCTGTAAGCCCCCAAGCGCTCTTTAGTATGGCTGGAAAATTTGCTTTGCTTTTCTTCCATGAAGTCTGAAGTCAAAAATGTTTTGGTTTGTGATTGGTTTGGGTTTTCTTGAGACAGATCTTTTATACTGTAGTCCAAACTGAACTGGAAATCACAATGTAGTCCAAGCTGGACTCAAACTCACAGCAGTTCTTAGCTAAGATTGCAGCTGTGAACACCACAGCTGGCTTTCAAGTCTAAAGGGCCAATGTACACCCTACCTTTCTTTTCTTCTTCTGTTTCTTTCCTTTCTCCCTTCTCCTCAATGCCTCCCCCACTTTTGTAACTTCTCTTATTCTCCAATTAAATCACTGGTCATAAATATACTATCTATGACAATCTGACAAAGCAGAAATGCATTAAATATCCAGTCAATAGCTTCTCCCTTCTCTCCAACTCACCCCTGCTCTAATATAACCAGTCAGTAGCTTGAGGTGTTTGTCTTCATAATTTCTTCTAGATATCAGAATATTCAGTTCTTTTTTTCTGTAATGTAGATGCTTTCAAGCCAGTAATATAAACCCAAGCCATTCTTTTTAAGTGGATTTATAGTATTTTCCTATTCTCCACTATAAATGCAGTTACTCAGTCACCCCAAAGTGATGGGCATGTGCAACACTAACTGCCCATCTTACTATTCCCACTCACTACTATAACTGCTACCTTGTGTAGTCCTACATAGAAGTCAGCATCTTTATTACTTTGATTATCAGATTAAAGAATGTGTGTGTGTGTGTGTGTGTGTGTGTGTGTGTGTGTGTGTAAAACTTCTCCCCAATGTATAGCCATTCACATTTCTACAAACATTAGACAAAGGAGCATCCCCACACCTCCATAAGCCTTGGCCATTCCATTGGTGGCATTTCATTTATTCAATTTGAATTTTTCTGATTCCAACAAGGCTACCCATCTTTTCAAGTGTTTTCTTCTCATTTTTGCTTGTACAGGTGTAGCTTTTGCCTTTGTATTCTTTTTGAATGACTATGGGTCCTTTTCTTACTCTTTACAAATATTGACCTTGTGTGTGTGAGAGAGAGAGAGAGAAAGAGAGAGAGAGGGAGAGAGAGAGAGAGAGCATGTGAGCACCTGTGTATGTGTACATGTGTGTGTTTGTTCCCCATTTCTTGGCTATCGATTGGGGACACCGTGTTGCACTTTTAACTATCATGTAGATTGTGGGTATTTCCTTCCAATATTTGCCTTTAGCTTTTATTTATAATAGCATGCAACATTTAAATTTTTTAAATAATTATTTCATTAAATATGTCAATGTTTTCCTCTTAAACATCCTGCTCTGTGGCTTGTTTTAGAAAGCCTTCCCTACACCAAGGATATATATCATTCTAATACTGTCTAAGTTCTCTTTCTTTGAGACAGGGTCATACTATGCAGCCCTGGGAGTCTCAAGTTTGAGGTCAGCCTCCCCAGTGCTGGAGTTACAGACAGCACAACACACCCAGCCCTCTCTCGGTCTTGATTTTATTTGCCAAACTCTACAAATTGGAGAAATTGATAGTCCTCCCCAGGTCCTGCCTCATAGTTGCTAATTATTATCACAAAAGTCATATCAGGAACAGCTAATTTTCATCATCCAGTGACCAGATGGGGTAAATAGATTTCCTGCAGGCTCAATGGCTTCTGCCTCATCTAATTACAACTTAAGGGTTCTTTGATCGGTACTTGAAGCTGAAAAAGTTTCTCGGAAAGTAATTTAATCACCCTGTGAATGAACTGAGTATATTTCATTATACAGATGGGTGAAATGTAAACTACTAATTGCATGTAGACTATATTTATAGGATTTGGATTTTGATCATTAATTCTTTCTTATTTGCTCTTGGTTACTTTTCTAGTTGGTTAAAGGCTTCTTGAAACCCATCCATCCATCCATCTAGCCAGTGAACGTATGTTTGCTGAAGTACATGTGCCTGAGAAAGGCCCTGAGGGGGGAGTCAGACAGAAAGCAGATGTCAAATACAGCCCCATGGCCTGAGCTCCTGACCAAGTTTTATATTTTTAATGATTCTTCTTACACCTTCGCCTAAGATTGTACTTTATTTTCTGATCTCTCCCTCTCCCTTTCCCTCTCCCTCCCCTTCCCCTCTCCCTCCCCTTCCCTCTCTCTCTCCTCTATCTCCTCTCTCTCCTCTCTCTCCTTCTCTCTCTCTGTACATGTGTATGTATGCATGTGTGTATGTGTGTGTGTGAACTACAACATGTGCATGCGTATGCATCTTCAGAATATGGAGAGTGGTCTCAGGAAGTCTCCAGAAGTACGTTAAATGGCCTGATAAAGAACCTGAGTCCCAACAAAGCTTCCAACAGAGTAGGGCTGAGGCGCTTTGCCAATCCCTGTGCTGTCTTCTGCGATGCCCCTTACACCAACTGGGGTGGTGAGGCCATTTGTGATGATTAACCTTTCTTGTCAATTTGCCTGTATTTGTAGTTCACTTAGGAAACACATCCCCTGGTGTGTCTGAGGGTATTTTCAGAGGAATTAACTAATGAAGAAAGATCCGCCTTGGATGCGAGCGGCACCGTTCCATATGCTAGGGTACTAAGCTGAGTAGGAAGAGAAAAAGTGGGCGCTAGCATTCGCCTCCCTTTGTTTCCCATATACACATGCAAGGTGACCTGGTGCCTCTTGGTTACCACAGCTGGAGCCTCTCTCACTACCATGCCACCTTGATGGACTGTATCCCCTAAACCTGTGAGCCAAAATCAACCTCTCCTTCCTTAAGTTGCTTTTTGCCAGCTACTTTGTCATAGCAATAAAAAAAAAAAACCAAAAAACCCATAAGTGGTGCTCCATGACCATGCAGCTCCATGCTGGGCCGTTCATTTTTTTAATCCTGGGCTCCAATAGGCCTGGTTTCTCACTCAGCAACCTTCCAAGATCTCTTGCTCCCTCCATTTCACAATGACGATGAAGACATTATGCATGGCATCTTCTCTGCCTCTCCTCATATGCACACATATACCCCACTGTGTTTTGTGATACTGACACGTGTTTTGTGGTAATGGACATGCTCCACTAAGTTTCCTGCATAGACCATAGCTCCTTTCTGGTTTCTATCCAGGACCAGAAACACAGTGAATCACAACTAGAACTGGTGCCCACCCCCACGGCATAGTATGGCCATTTGTAGACATGTTATTTGGTTGTCATAGGGACAGGAATTATATTACCCATGCATTTTATTTTACTTCAAGATAGTAAAGGAAACTTCACAACATATTTATCACATAAAAGAGTCATTAGTTTTAATATGCCCAAGGAATTCTCCCTCCAATTAGCTTCTGTCTTCTTCCTAATACATGTTGACAAAGGGTAATCAAACAGGCCTCTTATCGCAGGACCCATACCTCTTTCTGCTTTTTCTCCTGATTCCTACTTCCCCTCTGACCCTCCTTCTCCCCAAACCCCTTCTGGAAAACCCTACCCAATATACAGAGCAAATGGTAGGTCTCACGTCCCTATCCCCAAGACCCCTCACACCCTCAGCCTTTATAACCAAGGCCTTGCAAATGCCTATGCTGCCTTCCCTTCTCTGGGTGTGCTCCAGGAAAAAATCACCCAGTGAGGCTAATGGTTCTGAAGCAGACATGTGCTAGTATATCCAAGTGTCGACCCTGAACATAGTCAAGAAAGACCTGATTCCCGTGAGGTCATTTGTATAGACATCTAGCATGACTATATGGCGCCATCATGGCCCTGACATGGGAGAGTTAATTGTGCACAGAGGCAGTAAAGAAGCCTCACACTGTGAAAGCTTCAGCATCCTCAAAAGAAGGCAAACCCCTCAGCAAGAGGATTCTAGTCAAGCATCTGCCTTGCACCTTCCTCTCCTCCCCACCCAGAGAGCTCTGACTCCTCTGCCTTGCCACAAATCCCCTGATCCCATCTGTGCAGAGCCCCTTGCTCCCGTTTCTGCTCCTCACTGACATATTTGCAGATTTCTGTGCCAGTGAGGTAAGAAACGTAGGCTTAACACTGCATGGCCACAGGTCACGCCAATACCATTGTGACCCCAGTTCAGTCCCCAGTAGCTAGTGATGGAAAAAATTATAAAATAGAAAGAAATGGCAACCTAACGCCATTTTGACATTTAAGACATCCCTGAAGAGATCGATTTCTTGGTGTTTCTGACCACATCCATCTGTTTTGAGCCTGCACCGGGATTGGTGGGAAATCTGATGTAGTTCTCTCTGAAGGTTGCACAGGAAACCCTACAAATCCATCCCCTGACACATGTATCCAAAACGGTAGCCACCGTGGTGTCTAATAAATGTTCGGCAACTCTCCATCCATTGACTCTCCAACAGATTCAAGAAAAACTGACATAGCATTTGTCAGTTTCTGTGAGATGACTGTTTTTACCATGGCTGATCTATCGGAAATCCACTGAACAGAAAATAGTGAGTGAAGTCGCTACATACACCTCTCCCACCACAGAGTGGCTGCCACAGACTCCAGCCCCAAGCTGTCATTCAGACTCAGGTTAGCAGATCTGAACCTCTCCAAACAGACTAGAAATCACATTTTCCTGTTTGGTGTCTCTATTCCACAGCAGAGGCTATTTAGATACACTTAAAACACTACAGAAGTTTTTAAAAAAAATACAGCTTATGTGTTCCTAAACCTGAAGCCCTGATGTGGGCCAGGGTCCTTGTGTTCACGATGAGTGAAAAGAATTTTGCCTCTTAGACCTTCATAGTTTTGTTACCGTCTTAGTTGATCGCTATATAACAAACTGGTTAAGACCAAATCATTTATGAAGGAAAAAGGTTTCTTTCACACGCAGACCTACAGACTAGAAAGTCCATGATCAGACAGCTGCCTTGGGCTACTAAATAAGGTGATATAAAATTAAAAGGGCAAACGCATACATTTGGAAGAGAGAAAAGGCAGTCTAACTCATCTGATAGCTAACGCATTCCTACAATAAAAACATCACTCTGTCCATATAAATAGACCCCTTAAGGGACTCTCCACCCCTTAACAGCTCCCCAGGGGACAAAGCCTCCATATGTGTTCTATAGAAATGAACCCGTATTGAAGCCATCACACCTGCCCTACTTATTACCTCCTTCTTTAGCATTTACACATCCATTTCAAAAAACATTATATGAAAAACTTTGTTCAAAATAATAGTCCATTACTATGTTGGGTGGGCCCGCAGGTAGAGGCCAGTTCTTGGATGTCTTCTCCGCCACGTTCACAGTGTTGGGGAAGTATAGAAATGTTCCAGGCTGGTCAAAACTTAGAGTGTAATATTCTTAAGAGCGTGACGCTCCATGCTTACTGGGTCTCCAGGCTTCTGCTGTGCCCTATCCCTCCTCTCCTGTCCTTTTGGTGATGCCTTATGAGTATTCCATGTCACTCAGCAGCTGCAAGAGATGGATGACTGTGGGACCAAAAGATAACAGGCAGAGGCGACAAGGCGCTTCTCCTGCCTGCAGCAGCCAGCTGAATACATTTCTCAAGCCCGAAGCACTGCAGAAACAACATTTTTTTTTAATGCCCTTTCTTTTATTTTCATTCACTTGCTTTTCATGTCTTCTTCCTCTTTTTTTTTTAATTGCTCATTTTGCTTAAGGAGCCTCGAGGTACAAGCACAGCAAAGTATCATTAATTAAAATATTTAAAATTATAGCCGTGGTGACAAAGCTCCCGTATAAGCTCAGGCAGCACAGACAACAAAGACAATTATTATCTGCAATAATGGCCAAATCATCCCACTGCTCTCTACCCAGAGACAATGCATCTTTCCCAAAATGCTACGTGTCAGTGACACTGAGTAAATCGTGACTGTCCACAGTAGCACAGCCAGGATCTGCGACAGCTCTGGGGCTGGGTAGAAACATGGCCATCCTTCCTTGCTTGTTCACTCCACGGGGAGGTTTTCTGGGCAGAAGGCTTTGTGTAGCAGCCTGCTACCTCCCTTCCCTGCTTTTCTCCAGGAGTCCACGGGGTCACTCAGCAGTGAATGAGCCTGGTCTGCCTGTAAGAGCACCATAAACATGCTAGCGATTTCCCTGCACCTGGAAAATCCTTCCACAGAAAATTACCCCCATAAAACAAGCCTGTGAGAGTAGAAATTCTAGTGATTTATAATAAAGATTTTAGACACAGGAATAGGAAGAGTGCTACCAGCTCCTTCCCAACTGATGAGCAGAATCCTCTGCTGGTCACCCACTTATGCATTCCCTCACTGCAGACTTACTGAGTTTCCACTGTGGACCAGACGCTGGGCCAGGCCTTTCTCTAAGCACCTCAGTGATACTAAAATGAAAGACTCTATGTTCTTCAGTGAGCACTCCGTGCAGCAGGAGAAGAGAAGTTCAGTGGGAGATGAGTGAGTCAGGGCCTCCTTGGAGAAGTCATGGGAAGAACTTCCTGGCCTGAATCTCAAAGGTGCTCACACACACACAAAAAAGTGCTACAGTGTCCTTAATGTCCCTCCTGAGAAGTTACCAACCCCAGAAGGCCCAGCATCTGCAACCACTGTGCTCAAGAGATCCACACAGCTGCCACCTCAGCTATGGCTGCTCTAATCATAGACCAGAAGTGTCAAAGGATTAACAGATCCTCAGAAGCAGCCCTCATCCAATGGCTGACAATGTTGGTGGGTGAGTAGTCCAGAAGCCTGCCCCATAGGTAAAACAGCCCAGAAGTTTCCAGAAGCCAGCTCACAGGCAAGACAGCCCAGGAGCTTCTAGATGCCTGCCCCACAGATAAGACAACCCAGAAACTGAGCTAGTTCCCCAGGCTTCAATTGCCTCCAGGGAATAATTTACTAGCTTCACTACCTCTGTTTCAATACCTCTATATTCTCTCTCTCTCTCTCTCTCTCTCTCTCTCTCTCTCTCTCTCTCTCTCTCTCTCTCTCTCCCTCCCTCCCCCTTCCCTCCCTCCCTTATCCTCTCCTCCTCTTCCTCCTTTGTAAGAATTATTTTTTTTGGAGTGCATGTGCCTCTGTGTGTCTATGTGTGTCTGGGTGTCTACATGCATGCTGTATATGTAGAGGACAACATGCAAGAATCAGTTCTCTCCTTCCATCCTGCAGGTCTCAGAATTGAACACGGGTCATCGACCTTGGCAGCAAGTGCCTTTGCCCTCTGAGCCATCTTGCCAGCTCCACCTCCCCATTTCTTACCAATATCCCGTATGTCATCCGTCTCCTGCAGGGATCTCATGGCATCATTGCCTCTTCACTGAACTGCCTGCACTAAAAGGGTTTGCCTCTTAGTCTATGTCTGGGCTATCTCAAACAAAGCACCTCAGTTAAAGGCCATGGCATGGAAACACAAGTCTAGAGTAAAGGACACAGATATGGACAGCAGTGACTTATCTGGGTAAGGCTGATGTACAGAAGCAGAGGAAAGAAATGCTGGAGTCTCCAGTGCCGGCACAATGATCAAAGACACCCTCTTAAGGTCTTTTCCTATATCTGTCTTTGTATATGGAGCCCTCATAGAAACCACCAAAAATTCAAGTTAGATACACAAAGGTCAGCTACGCTGTCCCCTTCATTCCACTCTGAGTCTCATTTTACTTCCTCGTGTCCCTGTATTCCATTGCACTAAGTAACCTGGTTTCCAGTACTTCCCTTCCCCAGTCATAGTTCCAATCTCAAAGCCAAGGGCACAGGTAGCCATCTGTGGTAGCCATCCCCAAAATGGTTCCTCTCACCCCTAACCTCCTCAAGAAGCTCTGCAGGACACCCTCCAGTGTTGTTTCAGTAATGGTCTGTCGGTCCTTCCAGCCAATAGAATCCAGGCGATGTAACAGTATATGACTTTCAAGGCTAGGTTATCAAAGGCATCAATGATTTTAGTCCTGACTTCTCTCTTGTGTCACTTGCTCTGAGAATAGAAGCAATTCTGTGAGATGCTTAAGCAACTCTCTGGCAAGGAGGCCTCCAGCCATCAGCTGTGTGAGAAAGCAGGAGTGGAAGCAGATCTTTCAGCCAACCCCAGAGAAGCAGTCAAAATACCACAACCCTTGGCAACCTTGATTTTGATTTCAGGAAACATGGCATCCTAGAATTATGAGATAATCCACTCCCAGATTTCTGACTCTCCAGAGTCATGCGAGGTAACAGGTATTAGTTGTTTGAAGCCACTGAGTATTAGGATATATTGTTATCTAACAGTAGACAAGGCCCACGGTATCACACGACTCATCCTACCCAACCTGTCTCTACTTATCACTCAAGGAAGGTCAGATGGAGGAAGAGATGTGACTGAAATCAGCCTACATCATACTGGATGCCCAAGGACCATCCAGGGGGGGCTGGAAGATACCCAAGGACATCCAGAGGACACTAAAAAAATGCCTTAGAACTTTCAGTGCAGTGACAACATGCCCAACACAAACAACTTCAAGGAGGGATGTAGACTCACAGCTATGTTCAGTTTATGGTCAGCTGCATGCATGGCTTGATGGTGAGAGCAACATCATGGTGGAAGGGCACAGTGGGGCCCAGATGCTCACATCACAGCAGTTGGAAAGAAGAATGACTGGCCAGAGTCAGGGCAGGGCCTAGACCCAAGACACATGCCCTGTGATCAACCCACTTCCTCCAGCAGGACCCAAAGGTCCCCATTGCCTCCCAAAACCGTGCCAGAAGGGGACAACTCATAGGCAAAACCCTAAAAGCTGGTGGGTATTTAGAAATTAAAACCTGTTTGCAGGGAGCTAACCTCCAGTACAGTATATAACAAGTATACCTTGTTAGCATCTAAGGCAATGAAGACATTGTTGTGAAAAAACTGCCCAAAAGGTGTTTATGTGGTTTAAATTGTCTAAATTCTCTCCTATAAATACTGCCGAGGTGTGAAAAGGAAAGTGTCTTAGTTCTAAGAGTTGGATTACAGGGAACCAAATCTGTGGCAGATTTTTAATTTTAAAAAGGTCTCAAAGGAGCCAATGTTGGCTATTCATATAACCCACAGAACAAATTATCCCATTACTTAGTGGCTTAAAATAATAAACATTTATTTATTATTTTACATAGTTTCCCTGGGTCTAAAATTCAGGATCTGCTTAGCCTGGCTATAGTTCTGAAAATTCAAGGAGAGAATTCATCATAATACTGTTTTATAATGGCAAAATATTAGCAACCAGCTAAATGTGCAGTCACAGAATGAGGTCGAAACTTCATCTCTGCTAATAGTAAAGCAAAAAATTAGGTTCATGTGGAACTACTCATAATATCACTGGAAAAGAATGTTATAAAACTGGAAAGCCAGCAGGATTCCAACATTACTGAAGTTTTTATACCTAAAAAGGCTAAAAGTGCATGCACCCAAAAGACAAGGGAAGTTAGTAATAAGTTACCTATTGGAGTAGTAACACCACTCCCAAAAGCTAGCTGCTCAGAGCAGTCACCTCTAACTCCTTTATGACTGCAGTTCCAGAGTCAGGCATGTCTACTCTTTGAGACAGTGATACAGCATGGCCTAAAAGTTCATGCATGAGAGCTATGCAGTTAATTCTCTCTCTCTCTCTCTCTCTCTCTCTCTCTCTCTCTCTCTCTCTCTCTCTCTCTCTCTCTCTCTCTCACACACACACACACACACACACACACACACACACATGCAGTCACTCATGCATGTATATGCACCCAGGCATAAGAATATAGTTACATAGAAAACAATCTCATAATGTTTTAGGTGAGTTTACAATCTTGTGTTAGGTTGCGTCCACATCTGTCCTTAGCTATAAACAGCTGCATGCAGCCCTCTGGCTGTGGGTTGAACATAGATCTGCAAATCTCCTGAGGCCTCTTATGTAGCTGTAATCACCTGGTAGTGTAACTGGGGCTAGAGATCCTGGAAGGCTTAAGTCACCAGTCTGATACCTTAGAAGACTAGTATCTTAATATCTCCCTCTACCGGTGTGGAGAAAGAGGAACACTCCTCCACTGCTGGTGGGGTTGCAAATTGGTACAACCACTCTGGAAATCAGTCTGGCAGTTCCTCCGAAAACTGGGAACCTCACTTCCAGAAGATCCTGCTATACCACTCCTGGGCATATACCCAGAGGATTCCCCACCATGTAATAAGGATACATGCTCTACTATGTTCATAGCAGCCCTATTTATAATTGCCAGATGCTGGAAAGAACCCAGGTATCCCTCAACAGAAGAGTGGATGCAAAAAATGTGGTATATCTACATAATGGAGTACTATTCAGCCATTAGAAACAATGAATTCATGAAAATTCTTAGGCAAGTGGATGGAGCTAGAGAACATCATACTAAGTGATGTAACCCAGACTCAAAAGGTGAATCATGGTATGCACTCACTAATAAGTGGATATTAACCTAGAAAACTTGGAATACCCAAAACATAATCCACACATCAAATGAGGTACAAGAAGAAAGGAGGAGTGGCCCCTGGTTCTGGAAAGACTCAGTGAAGCAGTATAGGGCAAAACCAGAACGGGGAAGTGGGAAGGGGTGGGTGGGAGGACAGGGGGAGAGAAGGGGGCTTGAGGGACTTTTGGGGAGTGGGGGGCTAGAAAGGGGGAAATCATTTGAAATGTAAATAAATTATATCGAATAAAAAAAATTAAAAAAAAAATATCTCCCTCTACCCTGTCCCCTCTCCTCTCTTTCTCTTCCCTCTCTCCTCTCCCCTGTCCCCTCTTCCCTCTCCCCTCTCCCCTCTTCCCTCTCCCCTCTCCCCTCTTCCCTCTCCCCTCTCTCCTCTTTCCCCTCTTCCCTCTCCCTTCTCCATATCTTCTCATTCTCATTCCTACTTCTATGCTCATCTCATGCACAGCATGGTAGCAGACCTCCTTACACTGTGCTTCCAGACTCCAAATGGAATTATGGTAAGAGGATAAGCAGACATACATGCATGCATATATACAGTACATGTCATATATTGCATACATGTGATATGTATGATATATGTAGCACATAAAAGAAAGGGTTTTTTTTTAAGTAATCTACTTTCTTAAAATGAGACTGAAGATGGAAACTCGGGTTAGAGCTCATGTTGTAGTCTTTGAGTTTAAATCCCTCACACAGCAGTTTCCATGTTGCTGCCTGAGCCAATCCCTTCTTCCCAGGAAGGCCTCTCTATTCACTTTTAAGGAAGGCCTTTGTGTGGTCAGATGGGGGGGGGGGGGGGAAACTCCATGTTACTGCCTCTGTTCTACTGGAATCTACTGAACCAAATGCTAACCACAACTCTGAACCAAATGTTAACCACAACTAGAAAACACCTTCACAACAACAGCTGGATTAACCTTCAACCAAGCAAATGGCTCAATGACGACTTAATTGAGTGCATAAATGGACCTGGACCATCCCATGGAGCCAAGCCCAGAGTGACTGTAGGAGGAAAGACTCAGTGCATGTGTACCCAGAGGCACTGGGTAGCCAGGGACAGCGTTCAGATGATGAGGTACTCAGGTTTTGGGGTTTTTCCCTTTGTTTTTTTTTAATAATCTGTTTCACATGCTTTAAACGAGCATATGAGACATTTTGGAATAATTGTGTATGTTAGAGAATGACTCATGTCCATTATTTTATAAACACAGGCCATTAAAATACAAAAATCATCAAATTTCCAGACTTGTCACCAATCAGAAGTGATTATTAGTGGAACACTCTGTGATCATATTTACAGACGTTCCATGTCTGATACTCAGTCAGAAGTTAGAAAGAAGAAAAAGATGAGAAGAAGGAAAAGACAGGATTTTCTCAAACTGAGTAAGTCTACCAGTGGTAAATTGTTTCCCTGCAAGTAACAAGAGAGGGAACTGAAGAGGACTGGGAAGATTTACAGTTCATCAGGTAAATGACAGGTATTAGCACCTTAAACATTAAAGTTAAAGAAAATAAAACAGCAGAAAGCTCAGTGGCAGAGGGCTGCCTGGCTGCATCAAGCATGCACATTCAAAATCTCCAGCACCACGAAGGAAGGGAAGAAAGGAAGGAGGAAGGAAGGAAGGAAGGAAGGAAGGAAGGAAGGAAGAAGAAGGAAAGGAAGGAGGAAGGAGGGAGGAGGAGGGAGGGAGGGAGGGAGGTGAGGGGGGAGGGGGAGGGAGGGAGGGAGGGAGGAAGGAAGGAAAGAAGGAAGGAAGGAAGGAAGGAAGGAAGGAAGGAAGGAAGGATGGACGAGGGCAGGAGGGAGCAAGGGAGGGAGGGAGGGAGGAGGAAGGGAAAGAGGAAGGAAGGGAAGTAGAAAGGAAGGGTAGGGAAGTGATTTAAAGGCTACAGTTGTGTTTTCTCACCTCCTCTCCTTTGCTGCTCAGTGTCTACTCTGCAGGTTGGCTTGGCCAGAGTTTAGAATAACAGCATTTTATTCCATGGCCGTAATTTGTCTAGTGCCTTGTTTTAATATTGAGCACCTACCTAGAGGTTATATGTATATAACCTCATATACCTAAAGGTTATATGTAAAGGTTTGATCACTAAAGTGGCATTATTGGGTGTTTGCTTAATGGGAGTGTTCTGGAGTTATTAGGGAATGTGTCCTTTTAAGATCCCTCTCTCTGTCTCTCTGTCTCTCTCTCTCATCTCTCTCTCTCTCTCTCTCTCTCTCTCTCTCTCTCTCTCTGTTCAGTGGTCACTTGCCCCAACATTCCTATTGCTGCTTTTTTTGCACCTCCCCAGAAATTTAAACCTACAGGACCACTCTAGGGCAAGCCTCCAAAACTGTAAACTAAACAAACTATCCCCTTCATCAAGTTAGTGTCCCCAGTTTTTCTTGTGGGTAAGCCCTGGGTCAAAGGTGCTTTGTATAAATGGATCCATTGTAGCCACACTCCCCTTTTATAGACTTGCCAAACCTGATCTCATCATCAAAGAACTTTGGTTTTAGGCAAGCAGGTGTCCTGAGTGTTGCTCTCCAGTTGTTACTTTCATTTTTAGGACTACTTGGCCGTTGCCTTCACACATGGCCAACTGCTTCTTGACTATAATTTTTTAGAGCTTCTAAATCTCAGAACTTTATAAATACACTATTGTCCTCCAACTTGGAAAATTAGCATAGGGCATTTGAGGATGCCTTAATCTCTCTCATTATCAAGGACGACTTCGAGCCTGCATGCCTGAAGAATTCCTTCTTTATTCCTTAAGTTTAATAATTTAACCTAGAAAAAAATCCTTGATGTCTGTCCTTCGGAATTTGTTTTACACGGCACACAAAGCACCCTTCCTAGCTGCAGATTTGAATCTCCTGAATTCTTTCCCATGTCTCTTTGTCGCTTTCTCTGCGGCAGGGACACCAATTACCTTAGCTTGAATCATCATTGTCTCTCTTCTCCTTTCTAATTATTTGACCTTTTGCTTCTGCATTCAGCGTGGTTATCTCCAGCTTCCCTTTCACACCATTAATTCAGGTTTTAGCTCTGCCGGTTCTGCCCCCTTGCTATTTTCTGTAACTTCAATTCTGCTCCTTTCCTTCCGTCTCCTTTCACAACCCATTCAGGTGCTTTATCATCTCATCTCTGAGTTCTTGTTTTATTACATTTATATTCCTACTAATTTGTTCTCTTAAAGGAAGCATTCTTCACAGGGAAGCCATTTTGGCCACTCAATTTCTGTTTCCTTTAAATGGAGTTCCTCATAGCAATCATCTACTGCCTACTCTCCGGGGACTGGTTCTCCTGTGGAGAGTTTGCCTTGATTCACTGCCATTCCTTTTCAGCTTGCTTACACAGACAGGTCCTTGACACCTGTCTTCATCTGGGCCCCCACACTGAGCCCTGGTATTGCTGGAACAGCCACTTTCCCAAGGCTGGCAGAGATCAGTTAGGAATTAGTTCTCTCACTAAGGAGTCCACGCTCCAAAATTTCTTCTGAGAGCTCATTGAATATGTAGGACCAAAGCTGAGGGCATGTCTCGCCCTCATGGGCTTTGGCGTATGTTCCAGTCAAGCCCAGTGTCTTAGAAAACACAATCCTACTTCTCTGGTGAATTGTAAACCACTTTTCCAGAAAATAATCTGGCAATAGACATAAAGATGTTAATATTTATAACTCTGGTTCCCATAATATCTCTTCTGAGATTCTAGTAGAAAAGGAAAAAAAGAAAGATCCACTTGGAAAGAAATTCTCTTGGAGCACTGTGAATAACACCAGTGAATTGACAACAAGTTGGATGTTCAACACGGGAGGATGTGGTAAAAGTTGCAGCAAATGAAGACGAGAATTATGAAGGGCCTTTGTGCCATGATTAAACGCTTATGATTTTATATTGAGAAAAATCAGAATACGAAAGCAGACATATGTTAATTATGTCATGAAAATGCATAGGAAGCCTGGTGGGTTGGCTCAGCTTGCTGCCTAGCGTGATGACCTGAGTTTGATCCCTAGTATCCACATGGTAGAAGGACGCGTGCCATGGCAGAGTGCACACATTCATGTACACAATAACAAATAAGTAACATTGCAATATGCAGCTACCACACTGTAAAGGTCACTGTACCTAATTCTCTAGGATGGCAGGAACCATGATTAGCTTTCTCCTTTCTATGTAAGCAGAATTTAACATAGTGCTTGAACCATGAAAGGTAAATATGAATACTTATGATGACAATTTCTCACACCTTTTTCTCATCTGGGTTTAAATACCCCTCAAAAAAAGTTCACAAGTTTAAACTTTCATCTCCAGTGCAGTGTTAAAAGGTGGGTGCCTTTGGGAGGTGACTGGATCTTGGGGCTCTGACCTCAGGAATGAATGACCATGCATGAATTATGGCTTGACGGATTGCTGGTTGGCAGAGAGATATTAGTGGGCTGGGAGGTTTGTTCCAAAGGACATGTCCTGTCTCTGGAGCCTTCCTCTCTCTCTTTGCTTTCTGGATGTCATGAGATAGAAAACATGCTTCTACCATGGTAAACTGCTTCTCCATAAACCCAGAAGCACCACCAGGTTGGTCCCACAGCCATAGACTGAAACCTATGGACACATCAGCCAAAATAAACTCTCCCTCCTTGGGAGAGTTGGTCTTCTCACAACTTTTTTGTTTTGTCACAAAAAACTAACACAGACCTCACTTGTAACTGCAAGACTGGGTACATCCTGGGGTGGGGGTAGTGGGGCGTGATACCCAGAGGGGGGAATCCCCCTTCTCAAAGGAGAAGGGGAAGGAGGAATGAAGGGGGATCTGCGAGATAGGGTACTGGGAAGGGGGTTGATATTGGGATGTAAAGTGAATAAATAAATTAATAAAAATGTAACTGCCTGTGAATGGCCTTGCTGAGCTTTGGCTGGTAGACTCTACGGCATAATTTTTTCTCTTTGATAACACCTTTCACATAACACAGTTTATGTCACACCATCTTGTTTTCTCTTGGTAGGATTCTTTTTAATTTCTCCCTATTACATGGCATGGTTTGTGCTTATAATCCAGCACTCAGTAGGCTAAGGCAGGTAAACTGAGGCAAGTATGAGGTATACAGAGAGCTTGAGACCGGCAGCCAGGTCCTACAGCAAAAGGAGAGTGGGGTGGCTTTATTAAAGTCAAACTTTTATATCATGCAATGTGCAACTTGAGCTTCACTGAAAGAAAATGATTCAATAATATTGCATGATTTTAGAAAGTTACAAAGCCACAGTCCAGTTTTACCTCTCATCTGTCACCCCCCCAAAAAATCCCTTCAAGTTCTTTTACTGCCATCCCTTAGTGAAGGTAACCACTCAATAATGTCCTTCTGCCTATAAAATTAGTCTCAACCAGGTACTTCATAACATGATCATGTGACATGAAGTCCCTATGCATATAATGCTTTGGAGAATCCTCTGGGCTTTGGAGAATCCTCTGGAGAATCCTCTGTACATTTGAGTGGTGTTCTTCCTACTGTGGAATAACAGTTGAATGGTATGAATCCAGAAAATCTTGTGAGGACAGCAGATGGACACTTGGATTACATCCAAGGACTATTTAGGGTCATGTTGCTAAGAACATTCGTGTGCAAGTCTTTGTGTGGACATATGATTTCATTGTGCTTGGGTCCAGTCCTAGAAGTAAAAATTCTGGGCTATATGGTAAGCTTTTGGTTAGCTTATGTTTTTGTTTTTGGTTTGGTTGTTCTTGTGGTCTTGGTTGGTTGGTTGGTTGGTTGGTTGGTTTTTCAAGACAGGGTTTCTCTGTGTGTCCCTGGAACTTGCTCTGTAGACCAGGCTGATCTGAAACTCAGTAATTCATCTGCCTCTGTCTCCAGAGTTCTGGGATTAAAGACAGCACCACCACCACCACTCAGCATAACATTTTCCTTTTTAAGACAAGGTTTCACTATCTACCCTGGCTGTCCTGGAATTTGGACAATTCTCCTGCCTCTGCTTCCCAAACTCTGATATTATAGACATAAACTGCCACACCCTACACTTTTAACTTTTAGACATGCCAAAGTAAAGCCAGGTGTGGTGATTTATATCTGCAATCCCAATACTCTGTTGGCTAAGACAGGAGGTTTGCCTTGAGTTTAGAGTGAATTGCCCAGCCTAGACCTCAGGGTAAGACTATGTCTCATAAAAACAAAATGAAACACAACAAAATTGCAAAGCGCTTTCAAGAGTGGCTGTGGGGTTTCACATTCCCACCAGCAGGGGCAATCACAGCACCTATTTTCTTTATTTTAACCATTCTATAAAATTCTATAAAAAGGCTTTTACAGATGCCTCACATCTACTTTTTAATTTGTATTTTCTTGCTGTGAGATAATGTCAATTGCCTTTTCATATGCTTTCTAGCCACTCTGTGAATTAAGAATTTAAGTATATTGTTCATTTTTCAGTTACCTGTCTTCTCATTAGTGGGTCTTAAGAGTGTTTTATATATTTCGGCTAAAAGTCCTTTATCAAATATATTAGCTGTGAATGCTTTCTCCCAGTCTGTGCTTTGTCCTTGAGTTCCTTTAATTATCTCTCTCGGAGTACAAAAGGTTTTAATCAGTTTTGCCATTCTGTTTGTCTCTCTTGCCTTCAGCTTCTGATGTACTTGAGAACTTGTAACCTAGCTGACAACACATTCTCTCCTGTGATTTCCCCCAGACGTTTATTAGTTTATTTCTCATATTCACTTATTTGAACATACTGGTTTAATACAAGTGTGCACAATGTTTCCTTCAGATGAATATTCAGCTGTACCACCATTTGTTGAAAACGTATTTTTTTCCTTAGTGAACTATTTTGTATTTTAAAATAATTGATTAATCACAAATATAAGAAGCTCAGTTCTTAATCACTGATCTATATGTCTATCACTCTACCAATAGCATGATACCTTGATTATTGATACTTTATATTGATTTCAGAAATAAGAAAGTCTAAACCTTACAATTTGGTGCCAATGAAGACACATTCACTCATTCATTTGTCCTTATTGCATTGACAGAAAATGTAAGGCAAAATGGAGTAGATGTGTCAAAAGTGGATATTCTTGACTTGTCCCTGTTCGTGAGGGGGGAAATTTACTCTTCCATCATGGATATAGAGTCAGCTGTAGTTTTTAATAGATGTCCATGTCTTAGGGTTTTACTGCTGTGAACAGACACCATGACCAAGGCAACTCTTATAAGGACATCATCTAATTGGGGGTGGCTTACAGGTTCAGAGGTTCAGACAATCATCATCAAGGCATGGCATCATCCAAGCAGGCATGGTGCAGCAGGAGCTGAGAGTCCTACGTCTTCATCTGAAGGCTGCTGGCAGAATATTGGCTTCCTGGCAGCTAGGATGACAGTCTTAAAGTCCACACCTACTGTGCCACACCTACTCCAAAAGGGCCACACCTTCTAATAGTACCTCTCCCTGGATTGAGCATATACAAACCATTGCAGTCCATCTATTAAAGAGATAAGAAAGTCTCTTTATATCCAGACTACAACTTTATTTTCATCTTATAAACCATGATACATTAGAGTGTTTTCATTTGGCTCAAGGGGTTGGCAACCTTGTAAATGGTTCTTACTGATGCAGTAAGAAGACTGTGGTCAGACCTCTAACATCCTGAATTTGACAGTGACGAGGCTGTCACTTTAACCACTCTTGTTTGTAGCAACTTATCACAGCAGCAACGGAAAATTAATACAGAACTTTTCAAGTTGGTGACAGCCTTTAGTCTCACTGATTTGTTCTGTGCTTTTCTATTCTCTGCCCCTCTGTCTTCCACTCTGCTCAGTTCTCACCCCTCCACATGCTTAGAATTTAGTTTGCTCTACTTCCTCTGGTATAATACAGAGGCTGGAGTTGTATTGATTTAAGGTTTCCTATCTAATGCTGTCTTTTAAAGCTATTAGTCGGAGGCGAGGGAGATGGCTTGGTGAGTAGTGTGGTTGCCACATAAACATGAGAACTTGGTTTCAGAGCCCAACAGCCATGTAACTGCCACATGTGGTGGCATGTGTCTGTTACCTCAACATTTATGGAGACTAACAGATTCCTAGAGCTTGCTGGCCTGACTATTTAGCCAATTAGTAACCCCCAGGTTCAGTGGGAGACCCTGTCTTAAAAAATAAAGAGAGATTATGGAAAACAGCCAACATTGATCTTTAGCCTTTACATGAGATAATGGTATGTGCACACACACACACACACACACACACACACACACTTTTCTAAGTGTAACTATTTCTTTATTTCCATCTTATAATCCATGATACCTTATATTGTTATTTTCAGTTTTTGTTCTTATTCAAATTTTTAACTATGGGTCATTTTGAAGCATGTTTTGTTTATCAGCATTCACGTTTTTGCCTCAGCCCTTCATTTCTTTCTGCTAATTCAAGAACTGGTTTCTTTGCAACCCAAAGGACTTGTTTCAGTATTTCTTATGTGGTAGGTTGGCAGAACAACTACATCCAATATGTGTTTGTTTAGACATATTTTTTAACACTCACTGGGTATTTAGTTCCTATTTTTCCCTAAAATCTTTGAAAATGTCATTCTACTGCCTTTCAGAATCCATTGTTTCTGATGAGAAATCAGCAAAGCTTCCATTCAGTATTTCCCTGGATGTGAGGAAATCTTTCCTCCTTTCTCTTTGTCATCTACACAGTTGAGTTAAAAATGTATTTGTTTGTGGATTTCATCCTATTATCCTGTTCCAGGCTTAAAGAGCTTCTTGAATCTGTAAGTTAAATTTGAATATCGTTGCTCCTCTTTGCAATGCACCATTATATGCATGGCCGCATGCTCAGTGCCGACCCACAAGTCTCTACAGTTGTGCACATTTTCTCTTGTCTGCCTCTTCTTCAGTCTGGCTCTCACTATCGATTTATTTTCAAACGTGCCTTTCCTTTTTTCTTCCATCTGAAACCTGGTATTTTTTTCTCTTTGTTGTGGTTTGGACATGAGGATCTCTCTACCACCATGAGACCTGTGCATTGAAGTTTTGATTCCCCAGCAGTCGGGACTACTGAGAGATGCCTGTACTGCAAAGTGCTGAAATCATCAATGGGTTAATCTACTGACAGGTTCATACCATACAGGCAAGAGGATGCAGAACCTGGTTGGAGGAAGTGGGCGTGAGCCTTTAAGAGCGTATCTTGCCCTGGTTCCTTACCCTCTCCCCTTCCTCTCTAAACTTACTATGAGTTCATAGTAATGTGTCCAAGAAAACATGAACTTAACCTCCAAGACAATAAGCCAAAGTCAGTCCTCCCTTCTTTAAGTTGTTCACTCTGGTATTCTGTGTCAGCAGTGAGAAGTTAACTGCTTCTAGCCAGTAGGGTTTTCATGTAAATATCCTTTCCACCTCCCGAGTTTCCTCGATTTGTAATAATTGCTTTTCTTCCTTTAGATTCTCTACTCACGGAATCCTTGTTATTCTGCCTCTGTTAATTCCTTAAATGTAGTTTCTTTTCATTACTTTTAATATGTTTCCAACAACATTCAAAGTCCTGTCTATTAACCTCTAGAGGAACTCAGAGACCATTCCTATTGATGATATTTTTTTTTACAGAGTATGAGTCAAATTTTTTATTTGCTTCTTTGGCTAATACTTTTTTTTATTAAATCCTATGTCTTTGAGATAGCATATTTCAGTAGTTCAGTAGTTCTGTATTCTGTCCACACCTATCTAAGGATTCTTGTTATTGATTTTCTTGCATATTTATTTGTTCAGTAACTTCCCTGATCCAGGTCATTAAAGTCTGGCTCCTCCTAGCACCCAGCTGAAAGTATTCCTGCTTAGATTCATTTCTTTTAAAACTTGGCTTCATAAGGTCACCTTAATATCTTCATATAATTGTATATGATATGTATATGTGTATGAAAGAGACAAAGAAGAGAGAAACAGACAGGCAGAGAAAAGAGAGAGAGAGACAGAGAAAAGAGACAGACAGAGACAGACAGACAGACAGAGACACAGAGAGAGGTGTGCATATGTATACTTATGTTTACCTCTATATGTAGTGGCTCATGTGCATATATCTGCATGTGTGTGAGGATGCCCAAGGTTGACAGTGCGTATCTTGTTCAGTCACTCATCACCTTATATACTGAAGCAAAGTCTCTCACTGAATATGGAGTTTGCTGTTTGAACTAATCTAGCCAACCAGCTTCCCTGGGGCATACTTACCTTGCCTCCTAATACTGGGAGAAAGGGGGTTGAACATCTACCTGGAAAGGTCAGGAGTTTTTTACATTCTATGCCAGAAGTTATCAACCTGTAGGTTATGACCCCACCGGACATTGAATGACCCTTTCACAGGGGTCGCATAGCAGATATTCTATGTATTTAGATATTAATATCATGATGTATAATAATAGCAAAATTACAGTTTTGAAGTAGCAACAAAAATAATTTTATGACTGAGGGTCAACACAGCATGAGGAACTATATATTAAAGGGTCATAGCATTTGGAAAGTTGAGAAAACACACACACACACTTTTCTATGCCATTTTCCCAGTCCCATGCCTACAAATCTTAATATTCAACCAAGGATAAGTTTGAGTTTATGCTCAAACGTCTTGAGCCAATAAGGTCTCTGCTCTTCTGACATTGGTCTGTGAGCTGGGAATGTTTATTCAAAATACAGGACACCTTTAGGTCTTTCCTCAAATTGGAGGTAGTCTTCACCACTGTAACAAATACCTAAGAGAAACAGCTCAGATGGGAAGGGTTTACTTTGAGTCATAGCCTCAGAGATTTCTGGGCAAAGTGGGATGGCTCCATTGCTTCTAAGCCTGTGGCAGGGCAGAAATACCATGGTGGAAAAAAGCTAGTCAGTTCCTGGTAGACAGGAAGTGAGAGGAAGGAATGAGGCCAGGAACAAGATACCCCTCAGAGACATGCCACTACTAACCTGAATCATCCAGCTAGGGCTCCTCCCCTAAAATGTCCATCATTAATCAAAATAGCTTCCCGAGCTGGAGACCACGCCTCTGTATGTGAACCTATGGCAGAGATTTCTTTCTTTTTTTTTTTTTTTTTTTTTTTTTTTTTTTTTTTTTTTTTGGATTTTTTCTGAGACAGGGTTTCTCTGTGTAGTCCTGGCTGTCCTGGCACTCACTCTGTAGACCAGGCTGGCCTCGAACTCAGAAATCTGCCTGCCTCTGCCTCCCAAGTGCTGGGATTACAGGTGTGTGCCACCACTGCCCGGCTCGGCAGAGATTTCGTATTCAGCCCATACCACTACTGTGTTTTCTTTCCCCTAGGTCATCTTAGGTTGCCTCCCATACACACCTCTGTGCCTAAGGCTCCGCTGTCCACCGAGATGCGGTGGTTCAGTATATTTTTAGTTTTCTCATCCCACAACCAAATAGTTGACAAGAAGTGTCTTACATGTGGAAGAATTTATTCTGGTTGTTTCTTATGGTTAAGTGTAGCAGTGAAGACTAGTGTGTCTTGTGGCTATGGTGGCTGGAATGTGAGGCGTTCACTGGGAACTCCATAAGAGAGCATGTCATGTGGTCTATAACCCTATGGCTTGTCCCACGGAGGCCTGCTTCCTTCAGCTAGACCCACTTCCTAAAGTTTTTCACACGGAAAAGGCATCACATGACAGGACCAAGCATTGTAAAAGGAAAGGAGCATGTTGGGAACATTTTACATTTAAACCATGAAATTCATCTTCTAGCACCATCAGCTAAGGGCCACCTCATGATACAAAATATATCCATTGTAACTTCAAGCAATCCATAGTCTTTATTGCAACACTCTTCAAAAAAGTCCAGTGTATCACAAACTCATAGTTGTGAGGTCTTATTAAAAGAAAAGGCTACATGTTTCCAGTACACAATGCCACTGTGTAAACATCACCATTCCCAAAGAGAAGCATAAGAGGATAGAGCAGCAAAGACTAAAGCAAGACAAACATCCAGCGAAGGGGGCTGGGAATGTGATTCAGTTGAAACAGTGCTGGCCTGGCAAAAGTGAGTCACGGGTTTGATCCAGAGTACCACATAAATCAGGCATGGTGGCACATGCCTCTGATCTCATCACTTAAGAGGAAGAAACAGAGCAGAAACTCAACGTCACCCTAGACACATGGTGAGTTTGAGATCAGCCTGGACTACATGAGATTCTGCCAAAAAAAAGGAAGGAAGGGAAGAAAAACAAAAGAACAGGACAAACATCAAAGCCCAGAGCTCCTCCTCCAAATATTGGGGCATTTAGTGGCACGCCTAGTCTTCAGCAGGGTTAAGCTCCACTTGGTTTTCACAGCTTCCCTTAGTGGTCATTCTACTTTTCCAGCATCCCCGATATCTTCAAGTATCCATTGCAACACTGGCTTCACCTTCACACCTAGCAGCTCTGGAGTTCCATGCAGGGAACCCATAACTCATGCATGCTAGCCAGGCACTGTACAAATTGAACTACATCTCCAGCCCCTCTGTCTGATTTTTGTTCATGTTGTCTTGTTTTAATGGCTCCTGGAGCCTTGGGACAGGTTGCCCCACCAGCACTGAGAGAGATGATACCAAGCTCTACTGCCAACTTGGGAATGTAATCTGGTCCTACTGGATGATGGCTGCCACAGCCTATGCCTGCCCTTAAGACCCAACCTAGGAAAACATTTCTCTAGACTTGCTGCTTGAGCAGGATGCTGGGAAGTTCTTTGCTCAGTCAATCTCTTTCCAAATGGGACGTTTGTCAAAAGAGTTTGTATTGTTATACCCCGAAGCTCTCACCTTGCCTTTTTCCAATTGTCCCAGGGCAAAGCTCATGGTTTCTCATTTGCCCATGGTTTCTGAAAATTGCAGATGCTTGTCTAACCCATACTTGTCTACAAGTTGAAACTCTTCACCAACCCATACACTTCTTGTGCATTTCTACTTTGAATTTGGACTACAAATCTCGCCCAAAGTAAGAAGCAATAACCATGCTATAGCCTTGGTACTATATCATCTTGAAATTCCCACCCCTCCCCAAATAAATCAGTCTGTTACTTTTGAATTCAGCATCACTCAAGTTCTCAGGATGTAGGCAAGCAGGTTCTTTCTCAGAATGTAGCATGAGTAGCTGCTAGTCAAGTTTCCCAGTAGGTCCTTATTCTCCTCTGTAACCTCATGAGCTCAGACTTCATTCTCAATACATCTATTTGCATGCTGGTCTTCCAAACTCTACTGGAGTTGCCCCTCAAGCTCTGTGCATAGGATTCTAGGGATTCTCCAACCTGCATTCCAAAGTCTTTCACATTCTGCCCACTGAGAGGCACTTCCTAGTACCAGTGTTTGATATTATTTGCAAGACAAAAGGAACTTAAGGAAGGAAAGATTTATTTTTGTCTCACTGTTTGGGAAGATAAAGTCCTTCACAGTGGCAAGAGTGGCTCATGGCCATCCTCACAAGGAGCATACATCTCCTAGTTTACATCCAAGTGGATTAGGAAATAGAACCAAGACATGAAGTGCATAGTTCTACAAAGCTCAAAGTCAGATCTCCAGAAATCCACTTACTTTAGCTAGGCCCTACCTCCCAAAGGTCCGATAACCTCCCAAATCAGTGCTGCCAACTGGACACCAACCATCCAACCCTTGAGCACATAGGGCATATTTTAAATCCCATAGAGACTACAACAAATATCAGCATGTATGATCTTCATTTTTATCTGTTTTACTAGTATAAGTTAAAATAAAAGACAGATTGCTGGGCTCCTGCTCTTTACTTAAGGATAAAAGCTGAAACATCTCTTTGGAGGGCGGCGGCGGCGGCAGCAGCAGCGGCAGCAGTGGCTGCTCCAGCTGAAGGGCCATCAGCAGTGGAACCAAGGCGTCACAGGGACCAGTTAGGCCCTGCGCCCACGACCACTGACCTTCGCTGACCAGCCGGACAGCAAGCAGCTGCAGTTGTGCGGCGCCTTTCCTGCACGGAGGCCACTTCAGAACTCGGCCTCCCACCAGTCAGGAGAGGAGCATCCATCTTGGCTCCGTACTCCAGGAATCGGACAGACTGAGGTACACAAACATAATCCGAGGCCAACACCGCGGTGGTCTGAGCCCGACGGGCGTTGGCCTGCACCCAGGCCCTGGGCGGGTCGGGGGGCCATCGGGGTGCCAACCCAACCAGGAGGTTTTTTGCCCAGGCCTGCGAGCGCGCCGCCGCCATTTTGCCTGCAGGGCGACAGAGAGCTCAGGCGGGCAGACCTGTAACAGGCATAGCCTAAGGCTAACAAAGCGGGGGTCCAGGCCCCAAAAGGCACAGGACTGACCCCAAGAACTGGGCGGCTTGGTGGGCCATCTGTGAGTCAACCCGCCCAGGTGATTGTTAGCAAAGCAGACTCTCCCGGCCCTTTCAGGGAGCGCGGGCGCGCACGCCCGCCATCCTAGTCACCTGGCAAACCCAATTAACAGTCAAAGCCATAGGGGAACTTTGCTCAGACCTTGGCCTCCCAGGCTTTTGCCTGGACTCAGGGACTGGGCGGCCAGGCTAACCTTGTGTGCGACAGCCCGGTTGGCAGATCGGCTGCCCAGCGGAGTGAGCGGAACACAGGGGAGGTCACAGTAGCATACACCATCGCCACTCCCTGGGAGTGCACACGGGCTCCATCTGCTCCACAGACACAATCTGGGGCAAGGCCTCAGGCAGAAGCCCTTAGCTCTACTCTCTCCGCTTCCGGATCCAGATCAGTCTGGGCAGCAGCATTACATCTCCAAGTCCTGCAAGTGGCTAGCTGGGCTTCCGGGCGGCCAGCTGGGAGAAGTCAGGGTGCTCCAGTGAATCCAGCGGGCCCCAGCGGGAGCCTTCGGGTACCTGCTTTGGGATCTGAACAGCCTGGGCAGCAGCACACTGTCTACAAGCAGTGCAGGAGGTAAGCTGTGCACCAGAGGCCAACTGGGAAGGGGCAGCTTGCACTGGTGAGTCCAGCACTGACAAGATAAACTAACACCAGTGAGATCTAGATGGCAAAAGGCAAACGCTGGAACGTCACTAACAGAAATCAAGGCAATATGGCAACATCTGAACCCAATTCTCCTCTACCAACATGTCCTGGATACCCCATCACACCAGTAAAACAAGATTTGGATTTAAAATCACTGGTCATGATGCTGGTACAGGAACACATGAAGGTCATACATAAAGAAATTCAGGAGACAATGGATCAAAAGTTAGAAGCCCTTGCAAGGGAAACACAAAAATCATTGAAAGAAATCCAGGAGAATACAAAAGCCAACAAGGAGGAAATGCAAAAAACACTTAAAGAAATACAGGAGAACTTTGCTCAACAGGCTGAGGTCATGAAAGACGAAACACAAAAATCTCTTAAAGAAATACAGGAGAACTTTGGTCAACAGGCTGAGTTCATGAAAGAGAAAACACAAAAATCTCTTAAAGAATTACAGGAAAACACAAACATGCAAGTGAAGGAGCTAAGCAAAACCATCCAGGATCTAAAATCAGAAGTAGAAACAACTAAGAAAACTCAAAGGGAGACAACTTTGGAGATAGAAAGCCTTGGGAAGAAATCAGGGGACAGAGATACAAATATCAACAACAGAATACAAGAGATAGAAGAAAGAATCTCAGATGCTGAAGATTCCATAGAAACCATGGACTCAACAGTTAAAGAAAATGCAAAATGCAAAAAGCTTGTAACCCAAAATATCCAGGAAATCCAGGACACAATGAGAAGACCAAACCTAAGGATTATAGGCATAGAGGAGAGTGAAGATTTACAACTTAAAGGGCCAGCAAATATCTTCAATAAAATTATGGAAGAAAACTTCCCTAACCTAAAGAGAGAGATGCCCATGAATATACAAGAAGCCTACAGAACTCCAAACAGACTGGACCAGAACAGAAATACTTCCCGTCACATAATAATCAAAACACCAAATGTTCTAAACAAAGAAAGAATACTAAAGGCAGTAAGAGAAAAAGGCCAAGTAACATATAAAGGAAGACCTATCAGAATCACAGCAGACTTTTCACCTGAGACTATGAAGGCTAGAAGGTCCTGGGCAGATCTCATGCAGACTCTAAGAGAACACAAATGCCAACCAAAACTACTATATCCAGCAAAACTCTCAATCACCATAGATGGAGAAACTAAGATATTTCATGACAAAACCAAGTTTACCCAATATCTATCCACAAACCCGGCCCTAAAAAGGATAATAGGAGGACAACACCAATACAAGGAGGGAAACTTCACCCTGGAAAAAGCAAGATAGTAACCTTTCATCAAACCCAAAACAAGTTAAGCATTCAAATTTAAAAAATAACGTCAAAAATGATAGGAAGTAACAATCACTATTCCTTAATATCTCTTAACATCAATGGACTTAATGCCCCAATAAAAAGACACAGACTAACTGAATGGATACGTAAACAGGACCCTACATTTTGCTGCTTACAGGAAACACACCTCAGGGTCAAAGACAAACACTACCTTAGAGTAAAAGGCTGGAAGACAATTTTACAAGCAAATGGTCTCAGGAAACAAGCTGGAGTAGCCATTTTAATATCAGATAAAATTGACTTTCAACCCAAAGTCATCAAAAGAGACCCTGAGGGACACTTCTTGCTGGTCAAAGGAAAAATACAAAAAGAAGAACTGTCAATCCTGAACATCTATGCCCCAAATGCAAGAGCACCCTCTTTTGTAAAAGAAACTTTATTAAAACTAAAAGCACACATTGCACCTAACACAATAATTGTGGGTTACTTCAACACTGCACTTTCCTCAATGGACCGATCAGGAAAACAGAAACTAAACAGGGACACAATGAAACTAATTGAAGCTTTGGACCAATTAGATTTAACAGATATATATAGAACATTCTATCCTAAAACAAAAGAATATACCTTTTTCTCAGCACCTCATGGTACCTTCTCCAAAATCGACCATATAATTGGTCACAAGACAGACCTCAACAAATATAAGAGGATCGAACTAATCCCATGCCTCCTATCTGATCACTATGGAGTAAAAGTGGTCTTCAATAGCAACAGAAACAACAGAAAGCCCACATACACGTGGAAACTGAACAATACTCTACTCAATGATACCTTGGTCAAGGAAGAAATAAAGAAAGAAATTAAAGACTTTTTAGAACACAATGAAAATGAAAACACAACATACCCAAATCTATGGGACACAATGAAAGCAGTGCTAAGAGGAAAACTCATAGCCCTGAGTGCCTCCAAAAAGAAAATGGAGAGAGCATACATTACCAGCTTAATGACACACCTGAAAGCCCTGGAACAAAAAGAAGCTATTTCGCCCAGGAGGAGTAGAAGGCAGGAAATCATCAAACTCAGGGCCGAAATCAATCAAGTAGAAACAAAGAGAACCATACAAAAAATCAACAATACGAGGAGCTGGTTCTTTGAGAAAATCAACAAGATAGATAAACCCTTAGCCAGAATGACCAAAGGGCAGAGAGAAAGTATCCAAATTAACAAACTTAGAAATGAAAAGGGAGATATAACAACGGAAACTGAGGAAATCCAAAAAATCATCAGATCCTACTACAAGAGCCTATACTCAACACAACTGGAGAATCTGGAGGAAATGGACAATTTCCTTGACAGATACCAAATACCAAAATTAAATCAGGACCAACTAGACCATCTAAACAGTCCCATAATGCCTAAAGAAATAGAAGGAGTCATAGAAAGTCTTCCAACCAAAAAAAGCACAGGACCAGATGGCTTCAGTGCAGAATTCTACCAGACCTTCAAAGAAGAGTTAACACCAATACTCTTCAAACTATTCCACAAAATAGAAACAGAAGGAACACTACCCAATTCCTTCTACGAAGCCACAATTACGCTGATACCAAAGCCACACAAAGATCCAACAAAGAAAGAGAACTTCAGACCAATTTCCCTTATGAACATCGATGCAAAAATACTCAATAAAATTCTTGCCAACCGAATCCAAGAACACATCAAAACGATCATCTACCATGATCAAGTAGGCTTTATCCCGGGAATGCAGGGTTGGTTCAATATACGGAAATCCATCAATACAATCCACTACATAAACAAACTCAAAGAACAAAACCACATGGTCATTTCATTGGATGCTGAAAAAGCATTTGACAAAATTCAGCATCCCTTCATGCTTAAAGTCTTGGAGAGAACAGGAATTCAAGGCCCATACCTAAACATAGTAAAAGCAATATACAGCAAACCGGTAGCCAGCATCAAACTAAATGGAGAGAAACTTGAAGCAATCCCACTGAAATCAGGGACCAGACAAGGCTGCCCCCTTTCTCCTTATCTTTTCAATATTGTACTTGAGGTACTAGCTCGGGCAATTCGACAACATAAGGAGGTCAAAGGGATACAAATTGGAAAGGAAGAAGTCAAACTATCATTATTTGCAGATGACATGATCGTCTACCTAAGTGACCCAAAGAACTCCACTAGAGAGCTCCTACAGCTGATAAACAACTTCAGCAAAGTGGCAGGTTATAAAGTCAACTCAAGCAAATCAGTGGCCTTCCTATACTCAAAGGATAAGCAGGCTGAGAAAGAAATTAGGGAAATGACCCCCTTCACAATAGCCACAAACAGTATAAAGTATCTTGGGGTGACTCTTACCAAACACGTGAAAGATCTGTATGACAAGAACTTCAAGACTCTGAAGAAGGAAATGGAAGAAGACCTCAAAAAATGGGAAAACCTCCCATGCTCATGGATCGGCAGAATCAATATAGTTAAAATGGCCATTTTGCCTAAAGCACTATACAGATTCAATGCAATACCCATCAAAATCCCAACTCAATTCTTCACAGAGTTAGAAAGAGCAATTATCAAATTCATCTGGAACAACAAAAAACCCAGGATAGCTAAAACTATTCTCAGCAACAAAAGGAAATCTGGGGGAATCAGTATCCCTGACCTCAAGCAATACTACAGAGCAATAGTGTTAAAAACTGCATGGTATTGGTACAGTGACAGGCAGGAGGATCAATGGAACAGGATTGAAGATCCAGAAATGAACCCACACACCTATGGCCACTTGATCCTTGACAAAGAGGCTGAAAACATCCAATGGAAAAAAGATAGCCTTTTCAACAAATGGTGCTGGTTCAACTGGAGGTCAGCATGCAGAAGAATGCGAATTGATCCATCCTTGTCTCCTTGTACTAAGCTCAAATCCAAATGGATCAAGGACCTCCACATAAAGCCAGACACTCTGAAGCTAATAGAAAAAAAACTGGGGAAGACCCTTGAGGACATCGGTACAGGGAGAAAGTTTCTGAACAGAACACCAATAGCGTATGCTCTAAGAGCAAGAATTGACAAATGGGACCTCATAAAATTACAAAGTTTCTGTAAGGCAAAGGACACCATCAAGAGGACAAATCGGCAACCAACAAATTGGGAAAAGATCTTCACCAATCCTACATCAGATAGAGGGCTAATATCCAATATATATAAAGAACTCAAGAAGTTAGACTCCAGAAAACCAAACAACCCTATTAAAAAATGGGGTACAGAGTTAAACAAAGAATTCTCACCTGAAGAACTTCGGATGGCGGAGAAGCATCTTAAAAAATGCTCAACTTCATTAGTCATTAGGGAAATGCAAATCAAAACAACCCTAAGATTTCATCTTACACCAGTCAGAATGGCTAAGATTAAAAATTCAGGAGACAGCAGGTGTTGGAGAGGGTGTGGAGAAAGAGGAACACTCCTCCACTGCTGGTGGGGTTGCAAATTGGTACAACCACTCTGGAAATCAGTCTGGCGGTTCCTCCGAAAACTGGGCACCTTACTTCCAGAAGATCCTGCTATACCACTCCTGGGCATATACCCAGAAGACTCCCCACCATGTAATAAGGATACATGTTCTACTATGTTCATAGCAGCCCTATTTGTAATTGCCAGATGCTGGAAAGAACCCAGGTATCCCTCAACAGAAGAGTGGATGCAAAAAATGTGGTATATCTACACAATGGAGTACTATTCAGCCATTAGAAACAATGAATTCATGAAATTCTTAGGCAAATGGATGGAGCTAGAGAATATCATACTAAGTGAGGTAACCCAGACTCAAAAGGTGAATCATGGTATGCACTCACTAATAAGTGGATATTAACCTAGAAAACTGGAATACCCAAAACATAATCCACACATCAAATGAGGTACAAGAAGAAAGGAGGAGTGGCCCCTGGTTCTGGAAAGACTCAGTGAAACAGTATTCAGCAAAACCAGAACGGGGAAGTGGGAAGGGGTGGGTGGGAGGACAGGGGAAGAGAAGGGGGTTTGCGGGACTTTCGGGGAGTGGGGGGGCTAGAAAAGGGGAAATCATTTGAAATGTAAATAAATTATATCGAATAATAATAAAAAAAAAGCTGAAACATTTTCGATATTATTCTATCATTTCTTCATTCTTCTGGATAACCATATTATATCTCATTTATAAAAGAGGTATGATTTTTTGAGTATGTTTCTTATGTTGTTGTTTTGTTTTATTTATATCTTTCACAATTTCTAAAATGTACACAGCATAGAGTATTTCAATCCCCTACTCTCCTAACTCCTCCACACACACATTTTCTTCTCAACTTCCTGTATTCGTGAAGTTGAGCCTCTTATTTTTAGAACCCACTGAGTACAATCAGTGCTGCCTGTGTGTACATGCATGTAGTGCCTTCTACTGGAACCTGGGAAACCTACCATGAGCCAAATCCTCAAAAAATACTAACATTTCCTCCCCCAAACATTCATCAACTGCCAATAACTCCTCAACTAACAGTGAAGTTTGGTAAGGCCCTCCTTGATGGTGTTTTGGGGTTTTTTGTTTTTTGTTTTTATTTTGGTTTTGGTTTTTGGTTTTTTTGCTATCGTTGTTTTGTTTTGCTTTGCTTTGCTCTGTTGCCTATTTTATTGGGTTCTTATACCTATACCTCTTATTCTACTCTAATCCCTTCCAATCCTCCAATACTACATAGGAGGAAAAAAGGTTAAAGGGGAAATAAGGTGTAGACCACTATCACTCAACAAAATAGACTACTTCCTGCTGATTAAGGGCAAGTCCAATCTTCATTGTCAAGATACACCCAACTTCCTCCTCCTCCTCCTCCTCTTTCCCCTCCTCCTCCTTCTCTTCTTCTTCTTCTTCTTCTTCTTCTTCTTCTTCTTCTTCTTCTTCTTCTTCTTCTTCTTCTTCTTCTTTTCTTCTTCTCTTTGCTCATGAACACTTGACAAACTGAAACAACAGCAACTAGAAGAAGGAGCAGCAGGAGAAGCAGCAAGAGGAGGAGCAGCAACAGCAGGAGGAGCAGCAGGAGAGCAACAGGAGGGGAAGCAGGGGAAGTAGCGCAGGGGGAGTAGCACAGAGAGCTAGAGGGGGGAGAAGCAGTCTCCCCAGGCCTGCTCAGGACCGTCTCATTTATACCCTTTCCAGGGAATCCAGAATGAAACCATCTGCAATTGGCAAAGATCACGCCTCTGCTAGTGCATGAGGTAAATCATAATCACCTGGGATTAAAACAAAACATATTCATATAACATAACTGGGTTTTTAAAGAGACAAAAACTTCTCACTACACCTCCCCTATCTGTGTTGGAATGTTGATTTGCTTGGTCTTGTACAGGATTTGTACAGGCAGTCTCAGTTGTGTGAGTTCATGAGCTCAGCACTATATTGATATTCCCCCCCTAAAAAAAAAAAAACATTATCCTCCAAAAGAAAGAAATCTGGATCTCTGGCTTCTACGAAGACTCTACCCAATCCCCCACCCCAACCCTAGTGCTCCCTGAGCCTTGTCAGTGAGGAGCTGTGATAGGCATGTCCCATTCATGGCTAATTACTCCACAGTTTCTTACTCTGTGCACCTCAGCTAGGGAGAGTCTCTGTTTTAACCACCATTCACTGCAAAAAACTAGCTCCTTTGAATAAGGGCTAAGAGCTATACTGTAACTTAAGGGTATAGGAATAAGTACTTAGAAGGTTAAACTATTTAGCAAACGGTAAAAGAGTATTTAGCAAAATAATAGTAACAGACTCCCTCTTCTTAAATCTTATCTGATAACCACCCTCTACACACACACACACACACACACACACACCATTTGTGCCAATGTTACACCAATGAAAACATCTTGTCAACAGTTATCTAGTTATTTTTAATGAAGAATCATATCAGGATATCTCTACAAATACTGTGTAAAGGTAGCCAAAATCTCTTTTGCTACTAATGCTCCTCCAAGCCTTTGTTTGTTCAGCTGGATAGGACAATGTAATCCTAGCCAGCATTTTCTCAGTCTACTCACTCCAGGTCCAGAATCACCAATAAGAAAGGTGGTAAGGATGGGAAGATTAGGAGATGCCAGAGGACTTATCCACCTTCCCAACCAAGGGGGCGCATGGGAGTTTGCTCCTTAGCAGCTTGGCAAAATTTGACATCTGCCTCTCCTACTCACCTGTAGATACATTTCCTTGATGCTCAGTTGAAAAAAAAAAAAAGCCCGCCCTTGTATTGTTGTGTTTTAGTCAATAGTGTGTCAGTGTGAGAAGTGACCTGACACAAATAACTTAAGGGAGGAAAGATTTACTTTGGCTCACAGCTTCAGGGATCTAGTTCCAGTCAACTGACACCATTTCTTTCAGAACTGTGCCTTCAACATAGGAGCCTTGTGGGAGGATACTTCATTTCCAGACCACAATATACAGTAGATAGATAGATAGATAGATAGATAGATAGATAGATAGATAGATAGAGATAGAGATAGATAGAGATAGATAGAGATAGATAGAGATTAGATAGATATAGATATAGATATAGATATAGATATAGATATAGATATAGATATAGATATAGATATAGATATAGATATAGATATAGATATAGATATAGATATAGATATAGATATAGATAGATATGGGAATGCAGTTCTGTTTGTTGTTATCTCATGGCAACCAGGAGACTGAGAGGAAGATGTACCAAGAAAATGGATACCCCTTTTGATCTTCCTGGTCCCACCTTCTAGTTTCTACCATCTCCCAATAACACTATCAAACTGTGCACCCACAAATTAATTAATTCAATGATTAGACTAAGCACTCATGGGCCAATCACTTCCCCTAAACCCTACCTCTAAACATCATACTGGGGACCAGGCTTTCAACATAGAACCTTGGAGGATACTTCATTTCCATATCACAATATACAGGAAAAAAGGTGCTAAGATTTTTTTTTTACCCTTAATATAACCATTTTTAAAGGAACATGCTGTTCCTTCCTTCTGGTGGCTTGGTTAAGGTTCCTATCCAGCAAAGACATTTAATGAAGCCAGACTCCATTTTTCTTTGAGAATGTGTCCTAACCATAATAGTGACAAGTAAGTCAGGGGTACCACATTTTGATGGCCACTCACCACTGTCTCACTAGAAAATGGGTAACCATCCCCAAGAGCAGCAAGCCTTAACTGACCCAGGGACCAGTGCATTATTTTGTAGAATACTAATGTTTTCTAGAAGGCCCAGAGAACACAGTGGCACAGTGGATACATGAACTAGGAAGTGATGTTCAGTATCATTGAGAAAGATCTACCCAGGGATTAGATTTCTAAACTTAAATTGGAAAAAAAGATGCCCTTTTATCAACATAAGGTCAAGTCTCCTATCAGGATCAATGTCTCCATTAGCTCAGATCAACACTGACTCCAACTCTTAAGACAAAGGCATTTGTATGGGCAGCACAGGCGTAAGCTCTCATTGAGCACAGTATTTTTTCGAAGTGTTATTAAGATCTCCACACGGTGAGGGCCTCTTATCTGCCTCTGTCCCCCACTTCACACTCCCCAAAACTATCCAGTGACCAAATTGTTCCTCCTCTGCCCTTCAACTGCCTCTCCTTTCTGCACTCTTTTAATTGCGCTTGTTTTTGAAGTCTGCAGAATTTATTATTCAGAAAACAACCTTCTATGCAATATCAACCTTAATTAACTGTTCTCTTTCTATTGCCTCCCACCCTCCACTTCATGCATTTGAATTAAGGCACTCCAGAGCCCCTGGCCAGCACCCCTCCCCCATCACAGACCCATCAGAGTCTACCAGCCAACCATGACCAGATAAGGGAAAATGGAATTCCTTATCTCTGCCTGCCAATGTGAAAGGGTCAAGGTTACCAAGGAGAGACTTTCCAAAAGGAAAGAGAGGAATAAAGAAGCCAAGCCTCCCTGGTATCCATGGCAACGGGAGGTTGAATCATGGCACAGGCATCCCGAGAGCCTGGCCTGCTTAGCTCTGTTGACATCTTTCCACTTCATTAGCCTCTTTATCAAGTGACTCTGCATGGGAGTGAGTATATTTTGGTGTCAGGGTGCACTGTAGATGATTCAAAATCAGGCTGACCTTTTCCACCAATCCCAGTTCCTTCTGTGACCACAGACACCTGCAATCCCCTCCTCCAGCTTCTTTAAGGGTTGCCAAGCTCTTCAGTCTTTCTAATCAAAGCTCTGTCACGGGGAAGCTGGGAGGTGCCCCTACCCAGAAGCCCAGGAAGCCAGGACCCTGGCTGTCAGCAACTTATAGCACCCAAGCCAAGAGGAAGATTAATGGCTTTGCACATAGAAAATGGATAAAATGGGCTCCCAAAAGACAATAAACACGGGGTGGACTGCAAGAAGACTCTGACAGTAACAAATACTGACTGACATCCCATTGTGCTCCCCTTCGAGATGACTCGGAGCTGCCAGCAGAAACACAGATGCATTTAATAAGTGCTTCAGAGAGACAAAAGGGCCTTTGGGGGTTAAGATTGATCTTTGCACTCCAGTGTTTGTGAGTGTGAAAAGGAATGTCTGCACTCAATATCTCACCCCTTGGAAACCCAAAGAGTACGCTGTAATTTCCCAATCTTGCCCCCATTCTTCAGCACATAGGTCCCCAGTAGGCTCTCTGAGCCATGAGAAATCTCCTGCAACCAAGAGCTAGGGCTGAAAAGAAATCCACTAGGGGATACGAGACTCCCTTCATAAGACTGGCCTCTCTTTCAGGAATTACATCCAGGACTGTGTCAAGCAGTAACCTTGACTCCAAAAGCATGTTGAACCAAGGGGAGGCCAGGTCCTAGAGTTGCTAGGGGAACCAGGGCCTTTGTTTTCTTTTGTTTCCAAATTAACCTACAAAAAGTTGGTATTGTGGAAGCCAGGAACTTGGGTCCTAGGGCACAATGCTGACCATTTGCTTTCTCTTTGAATTGTTTATTGCCCGCTAGAAAGAGCTAGACTAGGAAATGGCTGGTTTCTGCTCATTCTTTCCGGGCCTGGGACAAGAGAGTTTTCCCAACACCCCTTCCTTTCTTCACTATGACCCCCCCATTTACTCCACACTATTCCATCATTCTTGGCACCCTGACCCTGAACTAAGCAGAGCCTACTATCCTCTGCCTAAAGAATGTAATGGCCTCCTCCTGAGACCTCAGACTTATTCCCTTCCTGTCTTGAGAGAAATGACTCAATGTGTGGTCCCTGGCCAGCAGCAGCAGCCACTATCCTTGGAAACCACTTAAAAGTGCAAATTTTTGAGCCCTCCACCCAATTCAGATGTGCCAGCATCTGACTTTCCTGAGCCTTAGAATGGACTGACTCTTTGAGATCTACACACACACACACACACACACACACACACACACACGTCTCATCATCCCATTCCTTGGAGAGTATTTGCTCTCTATTAACCCTCCCCCTCCTTCCGTCTGTTACACAGTACAGTGTGCTGTATCACACTTCCAGCTTCTCAGAGATCATGCCTCCTTGCTGAAAAGGTCTTATAGCCAACTTCACTTGTAACGCTAAACTCATCTCAGTTGTCTCAATTGAAACCTTCAACACAGGGATGAAGAGATAGATGGCCTGGGGGATAAAAGCGCAGGCTACTCTTGTAGAGGACCAGGTTCTTTTTCCGGTACTCATACAAGGAGGCTCACATTGCCTGTAATCCCAGGCCTAGGAGCTCCGACACCCTTTTCTGGCTTCTTCAGTCACCTTCACATACATGCATATATATACATATATGTATACATGCATACACACACACACACACATATATATATATACACACACATACATATGTATAACTTAGAATTAAAATTCAATCCCTCCAAACATAGCCCTTTCAAAAAGACATCAATGACTTCTCCCCTTAAAACTATGGGAAGTTTCTTGTTGGTTTTTCTTTTGTGTTTTGTTTTTTTTAAAAAAAAAAAAAAATTGGGCTGGAGCAATGGCCCAGTAGTTAGAGCACTTGCTGCTATCACAGAAGACCAAGAATCAGTTCCCAGCTCTTCATGGTGGCTCACAATGACCTGTGACTACAGTTTAGGGCATCTGATGTCCTCTTCTGATTTCTGCATGTTCAGATAGACTGTTAAAGTTTTCAGAGTGGATAGATAGATAGATAGATAGATAGATAGATAGATAGATAGATAGATGACTGGATCTTGAAGCATGATTCCACTAGTATGGTGTTGCTTTGGAAAAGAAAAGGAAATCAACTGTTAAAACGAAAATGGATAATTAAATCCGGAAGGAGTAAGTATTTTACCCTGCCCTTGAGTCATGCAACACATAGGTTTCTTTGGCTGCTAGAAGTTTGTGTTTCTCGTCTTTTCAACAAGTGACAACAAATCTGAGAAAGTCAACTTTAAATGAGAGCGCATTTATTTGGGCTTACACTTTCAGGGGACTTAGTCCATAATTGGCTGGCTCCATGTTTTGAGACCTGTGATAAGGTAGAACATCATGACAGGGGGTGGATGGTACTGCAAAGTCACTCGCTTCAAGGCAAAAGAAAGCAATGGGAGACCAACAGTAAACCAGTGAGTTTAGTGGGGTTACTTACAGGACTATAGATAAGGGACTTACTTATGTGAACAGGGACAGTGCAAAGGCAACTGCATCACCAAAGAACCCACCAGTAATGACTCACCAAAGCTGAATTCCTAGAGCTCATTGCCAAGACTTGCGGGGTAGCCTGCTAGGTCACAGCAGCCTCTCTCCCCGAAGTCCTTGGAGTAGGAGGATGCTTGTGAATCTTTTAAGCTTCAGGTTCAGGGGCTCAGGGAGACTGAACCACCAACCAAAGAGCATGCGTGGGGACGAGGCAGAAGGAGAGACCTAGGTCCCTGACACATTTG
Source organism: Apodemus sylvaticus (assembly GCF_947179515.1). Classification (NCBI taxonomy): domain Eukaryota; kingdom Metazoa; phylum Chordata; class Mammalia; order Rodentia; family Muridae; genus Apodemus; species Apodemus sylvaticus. The sequence goes on from NC_067478.1 coordinate 22,289,311, forward strand.
TAGCAGATTTTACAGCTTAGTATTCATGCAGGTCCTCCTGTGACGAGATATCCCAGGGTAAATGTGGTACCCAAGGGGGCTTCTGCTTCTCTGAGGAAAGGGGGAGGAGAAGGAGGGGGAAGGTTTGTAAGGATGGGACTGGGAGTAGAGGAGGGAGGGGGCATGATCAGAATGTAAAATGAATAAATAAATAAGTTAATGAAGAAGTTCTTTTAAGTTTTAGGAAGTTCTTAAGACTTGTGAATTGTTTACTTCCTGAGCCTCCCTCACTGATGGATTTTTTTTATTCAGAGTATATTGCTACATTAGGGACCACAGTGACCTAGCTACCCTCCACTAGACCACACCTCCTAAAGTTTCCATCACCTCTCAAAAACTCATCAGCTGGAAATCACCTGCTCCGCACATGACCTTTTAGGAAACATTTAAGATTTGAACCATGCCCTGAGTTTGATGATTTCCTGTCTTCTCCTCCTCCTGGGTGAATTAGCTTCTTCTTGTTCCAGGGTTTTCAGTTGTTCCTTTAATCTTCTAGTGTAAGCTCTCTCGAATTTCTTTTTGAAGGCACTCAAAGCTATGAGTTTTCCTCTTAGCACTGCTTTCAATGTGTCCCATAGATTTGTGTATGTTGTGCCTTCATTTTCATTAAATTCTAAGAAATCTTTGATTTCTTTCTTTATTTCTTCCTTGACCAAGGTATCATTGAGTAGAGTATTATTCAGTTTCCATGTGTATGTGGGCTTTCTGTTGTTTTTACTGTTACTAAAGACCACTTTTACTCCATAGTGATCTGATAGGAGGCATGGGATTATTTCAATCTTCTTATATTTGTTGAGGTCTGTCTTGTGACCAACTATATGATCTGTTTTGGAGAAGGTACCATGAGGTGCTGAGAAAAAGGTATATTCTTTTGCTTTGGGATAAAAAGTTCTATATATATATCTGTTAACTCCAATTGGTTCAAAGCTTCAATTAGTTTCATTGTCTCCCTGTTTAGTTTCTGTTTTCCTGATCGGTCCATTGGTGAAAGTGGAGTGTTGAAGTCACCCACAATTATTGTGTTAGGTGCAATGTGTACTTTGAGCTTTAGTAAAGTTTCTTTTATGAATGAGGGCGCCCTTGTATTTGGGGCATAGATGTTCAGGATTGAGAGTTCTTCTTGTTGGATTTTTCCTTTGACCAGCAAGTAGTGACCTTCCATGTCTCTTTTGATGACATTAGGTTGAAAGTCAATTTTATCTGAAATTAGAATGGCAACTTACTTCAAAATAAAGACATTCCCATAAAACCCCAAGACAAGGCTTACTCCAAAATAAGGCAGCAGATTTTGAACTGCTTTGAGGCAGGCTGTGAGGACTTTTAAATGTATATGAGAAATGGCTTCAGGCCTGAAACACACTGATATGGAGCAACTCGAAGGTTAACAAGGATCTACCTGGCCGCATCTCCCAGGAGCTCTAACATAGGCATGGTCATTGTCTATGTTACTACAATGCCATTCTGTGTATTACTAGTGGGATAAAAAAAAAAGCCCAGACTCTCACCTCAGAAATCCTTAAAGATTCTGTCTTTATACCCTGGAATCCAAACTTCCAGATGAGTGTCATAAAGACCCTCAACAGTCAGGTTTCCTTCCATGGGGGCTCAAATTCCTGGTGTCTAGTGACAGGCCCCGTGACACCCTGGAGCAGCAAAGGCTACTTCCTGGTCCAGTTGCCCAGTTAGAAGAGGATCCTTGGCTCCAGCCCTCACTCTAATTCCCCAGCATCTGCTCACCCTCCAACAGCTCCCTTTTCAATACAGAGAAATAGAGTTGGTTTCTGTTGTTTGTAACCATGAGCCCTGACAAATACATGTTCTGATTATGCTGGACCAACAGATGAATGCTTTTTCTCCTTCCAACCGTCTTCTGAAACTGCATACACTCTCTCAGCTGCCTGCTGTACCAGTCAAGGCTCTTTGTTGTGGACAAAGCAACTCTCCCTAGGAGAAAAGAAATGTAATGAAACATGCTGACCATTCTCTGGGAATGCCTTTGGGAAGCCCTGTGAGCAGGGGAAAAAAATAGAAAAAAAAGTATCATCTTCCTCCACAGCTTCCTGAGGGTCCCCCATTATCAGTCCCTTGACACAGGAGCCACCATCCACACTGTGCACCTTGTGCTTCTGCCAGCAGTTTCGGTCTCTGGACATCAAATATCTCTGCCTTTCCCCAGCTGTAAGAGTCCTCTGCAGAGCTGCCTCCCAGGCTTGGGGGCCTCTTTACTGGAGCCTGGGCCAGGTGCTTCTGGCTGGAAGTACCTCAGGTCTTCAGTTTCTACAACACTTCTGGATCTCTCCCGAGAAGAAAGAGACTCCGAAGGTTGCAGAATGTCCCAAACAGCAAAGATGCTGGTGGCCAGGTGGTTTGATTCATGTCCTATTCCCTCGAAGAGGCTTGATCACATTTGCTTATAATTAAAAAATCCTGTGCCCAAGATATCTTTCCTGGAAGCTAACCTAACCCCCACCTTCAACAAATGCCCAGTTTCACCAGTGTTGAATGTATTACCTTTAATGGAAGTCTACGTGAGCCAGGCATCACCTTCAAAGCTAGACTCTTCCAATACATCCCTTGTTCACTGTTCTCTCACATTGGTTATGGATACATTGGGACTCAGAGAATTCTTTTCATCTTCATTCTGCACGACTCCATGCAGCCACTTGATTCCAAAGGGAAGGAGGGAGAAGGGAGAAAGAGAGGAGAAAGGGAGGGAGGGAGGGAGGGAGGGAGGGAGGGAGGGAGGGAGGGAGGGAGGGAGGGAGGGAGGAGAGCAAAGGGGGAAAATCCCATGAAATTCCAAGGTTTCATTGCAGTATGATTGTTAATATTATTTCATAAAGAAGTAAAAATGCATGGTACAGCCTCGAGGGGCTTTCTTGGGAGGGTACTAGTGAGTTTCCAGAGTTTTCTGTAAAAAGGAAGAACTGAGCATCCAACCAGGTAGTTGCGGAATGGCGGCAATACAGAAACTCACGGAGCTGGCTTTCAACCCTTGTGATTTTCAGAGGCAAGAATTCCATCACACGGGAGGCAAGACCCTAGCCCACTACGTTCCATGGGAAACCTTGAATCCAGTGTGTGTGGGGGGGGGGGGGGGTGGGGGGTTGTATATTTGTTTGCCTTGTCAACATATCTCGGCACAGGCTTCCAGACCGGCCTTCAGAAACAGGCGGTGTCTCCCAGCCCCACCTGTGCACCCTGATCAGGCCCCTCTGGAGGCATCCAAGGTCTAAAACATCCAGGAAAGCTAGCCTTGCAGTAGTCTGAAACTGGTGACACCTTAAACATAAGACAGAGAATCAGAAATTCTCACGCTGTCAGGTGTTTGCTCTCCTATCTCCTATCCACCTGTCCCCAGGACTGTCCCTGGACCCCTTGTACCAGTCTCTAGAAATTTTAAAATGAAAATAACAACTGAAGAACCAATTTTGGAACTTTTATTAACTCCATACTAGACTCCAAGCCAGCAGACCCCTAACAGCCAGAGTCTGGCAGGAGAGTAGACTTAATTTAAAGTAAATATAATTTGAAGAGAATGGTTGGGGGGAAAAAGAATACTATTTTTTTTAAAAGATCATTTTTATAACAAAGGCCAGAGTGGACACCACTGGGTGTATATGAGGTAATCTGAGGAAATTTAAAGAGTGGATATAACCATCCCTTCTTTTAGGCCCAGCCAAACAGCCCTGCCTTAGAAAGGCTTCCTTCAAACCCCAAGATTGACTGAGGTACCTATGCTCTAGGAGTTCATAGTATTTTTGAGCCTCTTTGTCTACTACTTCCTTCTTGACAGATGTGAGCTCTGGGAAAAGGCAAGTCCTGGTACATCACCAGCATGCAAGAAAGGGCCTGGCTAGACTGCTCTTGGTTTAGGGAAGCCGCCTCAAGTATGGTCAGTCTACCTTGATGAATTCACAAGCCACAGTTGAACTAGGGCCTGTTAAGCCATGGTGACCTTTTGAGATCTACTGATCCTCACAATCTTTAAATCGGAGAAAGCTGATGGTGTCAACAAGGTGGTAAGAGTCTCACCAGTCAGCCAAGGAGCCCAAGGCCCAGGGGCAGCAGCTTCGGAATTGTAAAGAGGACAGGTAGTGGCAAAGGCTAGAAAACTTATCACGAAGCTAGCTCCGTATAGCTGGTACTGTTCACATACGTATTTCAGGCCAACCTTTTCCAACAAAATGTTATGTATATGCTTTTATTTATACTTCATATATGAATGAGAAAAGAACCCATGGCCTCTATCAATGCCTACATGAACATATGTGAAGAAGGAGTGCTAAGGCTGTCCTTGGAGATAAGGGAGGGCTGTACTCACATGTCCCCTACAGATCTGAGACTTTGGAGGACATCTAACCTGCTGCCTAACTCCATTTCTCCCACTCACTACCTTTTCCTTGGCTCACGAAGTAAAATCTTCCAACCAGCCCCACTGTAGACACCCGCAGACTTCACCAAGAATTCACAGCAGGTCCCCCAAAGAAGGAAAACTGAAGCAGACTGAACACCCTTCCTTACCCACCCCCAAAAGCTCTCTATGTGGACCTTAGTGTCCACAGCCAGTTTGGGAAGCTGCTATTGATTTTCCATGGAAAGGTAACTAAGAAAATCGAAAGAGTGAGGGGGGTTGGCGGTTTCATGCAGGCCAGATGGAGGCAAATATCTCATCTCTCGGTGTTATCTTCTTCCACAGTTCAAAAATCAATTAGTGATGAATTTCTCTGGAAACTTCTTAAACAATGTTATTTCATTAAAGATCTGTACAAGTGCCATCAGATTTGCTTTCCAGGTGTGAATTAGAAAATTAACCTCCTCCCTTTACTAATAATCCTCCTTGCTAACATTACATCAGTCTACACAGTGTCTAGTACCAGCTGAGATGGAGCTGGTGAGAAGCACATAATCCCCACCCCCACCCCTTCCCCTCCAGCAATATAAATGAAAGCAGAAAGCAGGCAGCATGGAAAACGTGGGCACCTCCTGGAACCGGAACAGGAGACAAAACAAAGGAAAAACCCAGAAGCCAGGGAAGGAAACTTCAGAAGACAGATTTTCATGGCTATTGCCAGCAAATAACAAAAGCAAGAGCTGGAAAAGGAATAAAAGACTTTTTTTTAAAAAGGGTCCAGGAGAGAATCTGGGGCCAGCCTGTTGCCACAGCAATGTATTTTGTAAGAAAAGCCGATCTGTCTGTCCACCTAGGTCAACATGTACCATGGAGAGTCTACTGAAGAGGACACCAGACTCTGGGCAAAGAGGCTCACCGTCTGGTCACCGTGCCTGGCTGACTTGACTGCATGCATCTGCCTTCTTCCTGCTTTCCCCAACAGAGGAAGGTGAACCCTCATTAATTCCGACTAATTTGCTGGAAGGCCAGCTGAATAGACAGTCGGAAGACGCTTGTAAAGGAGTCCATTTTATCACTTCCATTTACAAGGAGTAAAAGGAGCTAAGTCTGCCTTTGATGAATAGATAAAAATGATCAGGAGTTAGCTCATTAAAGCACGATTTAAAAATAAATTAACTAACATTTTTATCGATCGAATAAAATTCTGTTAAAACTGCACTGTGACCGGCAAGAAGATAAGCAGGTTGTCTGTCCTCTGTGTCCTCCGGGGCTGTGCAGTCTGAATAGAAAGGACTGATCAGAAAAAAATGCTTGCAACCCAGTAGTGTATTTGTGATCAGAGGTCAGCTAAGAGAAGTGGGGTACAGAAGAAGGGTACTTTACCAAGAGGGAGCAGCCTGGCAGGGTCAGGAATCACGTGACCACTCCAAGCACAGACTTCACCGAGTTTCTCATTAACTTCATAGCACCACGTGCATTTTGTGAAGGGGAAGGTGCTGTTACGTTATTCCATTGTAGATGAAGTCAGCTCCCAAATGACTCTCCGACCCCAGCTGATAAGAGAGAAGAGCCAAGGAATAGAATGAAGTCCCCTGGACTCCAGATTTTGCACCCCGTTTAGGAATCTGATGGAAAAGATAGCCACATGTGCTCTTGTACATACAAACAATTCACATGCAAGTGGGTGGTAGTCAGAAACCTCGGGAAGCAGGGGCTGGCCCGAGGATCCCCGTACAGAGCTCCGTCTCTGTGCTTACACTGGAGGGTACTAAGGGGCTCTACCAATGCTATTTCTAGTGAATAAATGGCCACTCTCCTTACAAGTCCATTTGCCCTCATGATCTTGAGTCTCACATCCAGGAATGGTGCACACATTATTCATCCGTACATCTAAATGTCCTTGAACTTTCGAAACTGGGTGTGTATCATCATGGCGACCGCAATCAAGGGGACCTTTGTCTGCTGAGGTCTTGGGAATCTAAGCACGGGCTCTTCATGGAAGGAGGGTCTGAGGTCAGTGGGGCTGGGGGGAGCTCAGTGGAAAGGGACAGATATGTGAGCGAAAGTTTTCTACTTCCTTCCATGTCTAGAATTTAGGTCCCAGACCATTTCCCCAAGATCTGGGACCGTGCTGGGAACAAGTCCTCTGACTTTGAGTGCTGGAAACATACCTCTCTCCCCGTTACTGAAAGGTCGAGACTTCTTCCTCATCCCATGGGAACAGGAACCTTTTCTACAACAGGGCGTTGCTGAATACACACTGAAATGTTACAAGGATGCCTTATCTCTCCCTCTTGTGGTTGCTAGATCACCCTAGATAGGACAAAGTAAAGGATTTGAAATGACAGAAAAAATTGCCCTTATACAGCACATTTGCCATGATCATCCTGTCTTCTTGACTCCGTGTCTACAAACAGGAAGCTGTTGTGGGTACCTGAATTCATCCACTGTCCTGTGTAGGACGTCCCACTAAAGGTGGGGTCCCTGCAGGTCACATCCAGGCTTCCAGGAGGCCCGATGCCCACCCATCCTTCTGGTTCTTGGTGAACAGGCACACAGCTTGCCCTACCTACAACCCTCTTCCCTCCCAGTGAGGACACTGACTAGGAAAATGCAGAATTGAAATAATCCCACAGGAAGGAAATCAACATCTCTTAGAGACCAAATTCTAGGACCAGAGTGGAAACTGAACATTCTAGAAGTGATAATTGGTCTCATTTATCTAAATTTAGAAGGTCTGGAAAGGGAAAGAGTAACTATTAAGACGTGTTATTTAGAAGATAAGCCTTTAATCAAAGAGATGAGTCAAGCCCAAACTCAAGCCAAAATCCTGCTCAAATCAGGGCTTTCAAATCTCTGTTCCTTTGGGGATAAAAGTCAGATCATATTTAACTTGAAAATAAATAAGAACTTTTGCAAGAATAAACGCTACCAACAAAAATAGGCCATCTGATAACCATGGTTGTGGGGCAGGGGTGCGGAGGAGAACACAGAAAGCCATTAGTTGCAAATCAGAATTTTTTTTTTAACAAAAATGTCGCCTGTGAGCCTAGAGATAGCTGAGCTCTGTGAGCTGACAGTACTTTACAATCCCCAGAGAAATTATCCACATCAGGTGGATTAGGTGCCAACTACCTTGCTCTCCCATATCCACTCTGCCACAGTAACCCCGGACGGCTTTATTGTACACCCACTCCTCTCAGCCTCAGTCTACTGAACAGCAAAGTGGGATCAGCGGCTGCCATTCACCTTATATTCAGTTTAGTTTAAGAAAGCTTCCCTTGTGTTCCTGCCCCAAGCCTGGGACAGGAGGGGAATGCACAGCGGGAATAGGAGACTCACTCATGGTGCTGTGTAAGAGTGGCGGTAGACCTGGTGCTGAAGCCCAGGGGCTGAGCTGAGAGGCAGCAACTGCTCCTAAAGAGGCGAGGGACAAAGCAGCATCTACAGGGGATGGGGGGAAGCTGTCCTCACCAGACAGGAACAACAAAACAAAGGAGAATGATCTGGGTAGACTGCTCTGTGGGGAAAGTGTCTGCTGTACAAAGACAAAGACCTGAAGCTGGACATGGTGGCATGTGCCTGTAACCCCAGCTCTCGGAAGCAGAGACAATAGGGTCCTGCGACTTGCTGCCAGTCAGTCTAGCTGCCCTGGTAAGCTCTAAGTTCAGTGAATAACCTTGTCTTAAAGACAAAGTGGAGACTCACCAAGGATGACATTAGAGCCTTCAGCTTTGCTCAGACATGCTAAGCAAGACGCCACCGCTGAGCGGCATGCCTGGCCCTTCTGCTGCTTTCTGGTCTTCAGTCACGCCTCCCTAGGCTGTTCAGACCGGCCTTGAAATCTCTCTAGAGCTCACACAGGGCTCGCTCAAACTTGCAATGCTCCTGCTTCAGTCTCCCGAGAGTCACCAAGTCTGACTGGATTTGATTTTTTGAGACAGGACTACCTGGGACCTGGGATCCTCCTAAACCTGCCTCCTAGGTTCTGGGATTAGAGGTGAGGACCACTATGCTCAGCTATTTTGATATGTTATAACAATATTTTAACAAGGTTAAAAACAAACAAACAAAAATAAGCATGTCTCTAAAACCATTTTCTTTAAAACACTATGAAAAAAATCACTGCACACAACCTCAGTTAGCGATGATGGTCTCACATTGCAAGGTCTCAGAACACAGCCATTGAGACCCTGAGCAGGCGTGGTCCAAGGAAAAAGCTAAGGATCTCTCAAGCCCTGTATCTTCTAGACTAAAGCTTGACTTACAGCCACCACACACATATTAAGCGCCTGCCGAGGGTCTCTCCTTGCTTGTGTACCCTTGTGCCAAGTGACCCTCTGGGCCATTGGTTCTCAACTTGTAGGTCTCGACACCTTTGGGGTTGAACAGCCCTTTCATAGAAGTCTCATATCTGATATCCTTCATATCAGATGTTTACATTATGATTAACGACAGTAGCAAAATTGTAGTTATAAAGTAGCAACAAAAGTAATTTTATGGTTGGGGGTCAACACAACATGAGGAACTGTATTAAAGGGTCGCAGCATTATGAAGGTTGAGAACCACTGCTCTAAGACCTCTCTGTCTGGCACACTTCCTAGGATGAGCCCGGAGTCACCAATTGCTGCCTCTTCACGAAGTTCAAAAGGATAATTATACTCCTTGGGTATTCTCAAAGATGCATGGACTGGGAGGGTCCCAAGAGCTTGGAGATTCAGTGTGCCCATGCGTGGACTGCACAAGTCTGCACACAGGTATGTCTGGAAGAGGCCTGACTAACACTTCTACACTGAAAGTGCTTTGTTGGTCATTGCTCCTACCACTGAGCTTCTGGGAAGTGTGCTTCTTCTAAGATACAAGATTTAGAGCTGGAAACTAGATCAGCTATAGAAAGAAGTCTCAGAGTGCTATAGAACCTCTCAGAGCCTTTCTTCATTCCTCTTTATTCTCCTTTATGAAACATATCACAATCTGATGATACATTATGTATCTGTGTATCTGTTCGTCTTCAACTCATAGAACCATGTAAAGGGTAAAAGATTCTATACATCACAGAATCCTAAGAGCCCATCCCAGTACTTGATGAAAGTGAGGTCTCAATATATACATATGGAATGAACAGATGGAGGAGTGCATATATCATCAGCTAGACATTGGGTAATGTTTACTGACTCGGAGGAGTGGGAGAAGGGGGAAGGAGGAGGAGGCACAAACAATTGGCAGAACTACTTACCACACCTATTCACTGTAAAACAGCACTCCTTGAGTCCTCATAATAGGACAGGAATTTAAAACACTATTAAAACTGGCATGTATGTTGTGGGTCACATGTATAATCCCAGAACTCGGAAGTCAAGAAACTCTCTGTGAGTTTGAGGCCAGCCTAGTCCACAAAGCAAGTTTTGGACCAGCCAGGGGTGCACAGTATGACCCTGTCTAAAAACAAGGCAAAAACTGCTATGTAAAACTAGGTGTGATGGCACACACCCACAACCCAGCCATAGGGGGGAAAGGTTAGAAGAAGTAGAGGTTCAAGGTTACTGTCAGCTACATATCAAGTTTTAGGCCAAGCTGGTCTACATAACACTTTGTCTCAGAAGAGCAACCACCACCACTGTAACAACAACAGCAACCGTAAACTCTAATGTATAGGTTACAAAACAAAACAGTCAGTTCCATACAAGGGGAGGGGATATTGGAGCCTTTAACCCAGAAGGTCCAGATATCAGGCATTCTGGGATGTGAAAGGATTTCACCAAAATGCCCAACTCAACCAACAACAGCAGATGTGAGAGAGGAAGATGAAAGCTATCAGTTTCCATAAATAGCTCCCCAAATTCTCTCCTTCTTCTTCACATCAACCATTTATAAAATAACTGAGAAATTAGAAGAAAGCACCTCCCGCTTGGTACAGAGGATGCAGTGAGCTTAAGAGAACTGAAATGCCAGGCAGAATCCAGAGTTTTCAACCTGAATACCAACGAGGGAGGTGGAGGGAAGGCTATCGAAAGCTTGCAGCTATAAGAAAAGCATTTGATATAGTGGCATAAAGTGTTACACTCAAAATTAATTCAAATTGGCTTAGTAAGGAGCAATGCCACATAAATTTAAAACTGGCTCAAAGTCGGCAAACACAGGGCGATGACAAATGGAAATATACTGAGTTGGGGGAGGCAGGGGGCACGGGGTCATCTTTATTAATGATCTGAAAGAGCTAGAGTAAACAGCATGTTAATGAAACTTGCAAATGATGCTAATTTGGGAGGTGTTGCTCTGATCGCTGTGGACACACAGGGAATGTAAATGAACCTTAAGTGGTAATAAATATGGGGAAACAACACAATGGCATTCCAGCTAGAAAATGTACAACTGTTCTGGATGCCCTGGCTTGCCCAGCCTCACCGATGAGCTCTCTGCCCTTTGTGCCTGGGGGGATGGGGTTGAAAGTAGAAAAGTGTGTCACCCTAATTCAGAGAGGCTACAACCAAAGAAGCCTTCTTGCTTGCCCTGTTTGCTTTGGCTGGCCCTTCACCACTCCACAGAAGGCTTTCCTTTGATTCAAAGCAAGCATGGTGCTTGCCCTCCCTCGGATAGTAGGGCTCTATAAATTTCAGCGCAGGAGAGGCTGTTAAAGGAAACAACCAAATAATGAGGAAATGGAGAGATTGATTTATGAGAAATGACCCAAAGGGGGAGACTTTGGTTAATTGATAGCTAAATGGTAACGTGATAATGACCCGCTGCGATCGCTCCATGACAAATAACGGAGGGAAAAAATATTTAGTGTCCCACAAGGAAGTTCTTCATCCTGCCTGGTGAACAATCCTGTCTCAGAACCGCTGGTCCGCTGAGCTTCACCAGCCCACTTCTTAGGGCTTTATTTCTGAGCAGCCCACATTCTGGGTCCTCCCCACCCTGCTGTCACTGGCCTTGCTGGCCGTACTCCCTTTCTCCTCTGTTGGAGCTTCATGGATGCAGTGGCCAAGAACGCCCTATCAGGGCAGAGGCACGCTGGTATCGCTGGTATCGGGTGTGGGAGGCGAGGGCCCAGAGCTGCTCGACTCTTGCTCAGCCTCCTCCTGCCGCAAGGAAATAAATGAGATGGCTCTATGCAAATAGTTATGGCTGTATGCAAATACGAGTTTTGATACTGTTTTTATTTCCCAGCAGGTTCAGCCACCAGATTTATGGCTTCCAGCCGGAGATCTGTCTGGGCTATGTCAGTAGCAGTTTGTAGATGAAAACTAACAGATCATGTCTCAGCCTTCCTGCGACTCAGAATCCTAGAAAGAAGCTCACAGCCTGTTTCTTCGGCTTCCTCAGTTTTATACATGAGGACACAGTGGAGTAAGAGTTTGCTATGTACATGTTTGCACAAAGAGGCTGCCCAACGTCACATGCCAGCATTTCAGCAGTTAAGTAGCTTCCCCCCCCCCATGTCTCTCAGTCCATATTTTAGATGAGGGGAACCAAGACCAAACTGGATACATTCTCACAAAATGCAACCGAGCCAGTATCTATGGAGCAATTCCTCTAATCCAGCTACCCTCGAGAAACCTAAGGGGGCTGTGGAGGTGACTCTGTGAAGGCACTTTCTATGCAAGCATAGGGGTCTGAAATCCATCCCTAGAAGCCTTGTAGGACACCTAAGCATGGTAATCTCAGAGGCAGACACAGGCAGATCCCCACATCTTGCTGGTCAATCCAACAGGCAATTAGACATTCGGTATGAAAAGCTAAGACTCCTGAGGAAGAACACCTGAAGTTAGCCTTTGGTCCATGAGCATACTACATATGCACCCCCATGCAAACAAGTAGACAGAAGATAAGGGGGAAGAAGAGAGGAAGGGAGAGAGGGAAGAAGAGAAGAAGGAAGAGACGAAGAGAGGGAGGGGTTCATGGAGGGAGGAAAGGTGGGAGGGAGGGAGGGAGGAAGGGGAGTAAAGGGAGAAGTAGAAGAGCTAGGAACTATGTAACCATATGCCACATAAAAATACACAGCATCTTCTAAAGCCATCCCATATGCATCTTGATACAGAGAAGTCAACATCTGCCTTGGGATGCCTCCCTACTATACAATCCTCTTAAACCATCAGTACCCAAGCACAATAGTCAATCATGGCTCTCTTAGGCTGGTTGGGGGATGCAGAAAACAAGAAAGTAGAGAGACTGTTGTGCCTTGCTAAGATTCTATGCCCAGGGAAGAAGGTGGTAGAATCCAGTGCTGCCATGACTCATCCCTGCCTATACATCTTCCATCCTATATCCTTGGAATAAGTTCAAAGACCAATACACTGCACTACACTTTGCCTTCAGGGGCCATTGCCCCATATGAGAACGTTGTGCAGGATGTGCTTCTTCTTTCTAACCCTCAGCTCTCTTTGAATTCTTGCTGGTCTATGTGGTACCATGGTTCATGACTGCTTGTAAGCTTCCTCATCTGTTTCACTCAGACACACACACACACACACACACACACACACACACACACACAGCTCTAGTATCTAGATCTCAGCACTACACACCCAGGAAGTGCTCAATGTTGCCCAAGACCTCATTAGGTCAGCGCATAAGAATGTTCTGGCTACATGTTATGGGGGAATCAGACGCTGTGGGTTTTCTCATGGAGAAAGGCTCACTAATAGTTCTTCTTGATATTGAAAACCAAACAAGAACCTAGGTTTGCGAGGATAGGATGAAGAACACGTGGTGCTATTCTAAGTTCCCGAGTTCATGGTATGTTTATGCCTTCAGACACCAGTCCTGACCTGAGAGTCCAGGATAAACATGTTGACCATTTAAAACTCTATCTTAGGATTTTCTTTGGACATGTAAGAAGCTAGGGGAAGAAACTGCATTCTAGACTGGGTATCTCCTAAAGCTGGACTTTGCTTCATTTGGCAAGATCTGCACCTTCCCCAAAGGGTCCTCTGGGAGGTCAGTGGCCTACTGGAGATAGAGTTTTACAGTCCCAGAGTTATCGGAACATGGCCATTCTCTACAAGAGATCTATGGCTTTAGAAATCCCACTAAAGACCTAACAATGGCTCTATGCAGCAGCCATGGAACAGAACACTTTTTAGTCAGAAACATCAATTCAGAAGCACACAGGACTCTCTCTACACACATCATAAAACTAGCTTGATGCATTGTGGCTCCTGAGCCAGGCCAGTGATGGCACTGGAGTCAGGAGGCTTTCCCTGGGGAATGGAGGGACAGTGACCCTCAGCACTGAATAAATTCCAGATGCACAGCATCCTCACATGTGAATGTGGGTACCAGATGGCCATTCCATCGCTGACCCTCTGGTTAAGCATTATCTCTCAGTATGTCTGTGAGACCACTTCCAGAGGATGTTAGCATTTGAATCAGTGGGTTCAGTAAAGTAGAGGGTAAGTAGACACCACCCAGTTCATGGAAGAACCACCTTAATCAACAGGTAGAGGGAAAAGGAATTGTCTGAGCTGGGAGATCTCTCAGGGTTTTGTGCACTCCGGCTCAGGTATGTACTACCTGCTGGTTCTTAGGCCTTCAGGCTTGAACTGGCTTGACCATGGCAGCTCTCTAGAGCTCCAGTTTGGAGACAGACCATGAGACATTTTACCTCCCACAATGAGGAGTCAATGCTTTATTATAAATCTTTTCATATATATTCACATGCATATTCATAATTCCCATATTCATTCACATCCATTCACATATTCATAAGGCCCTAAGCCCACACATTTCAGGGGCATGATCTAAGATCCACATATAATGGAAGGTCTGGAGCATTCTCTCACATAATGAGAGCATCAAAAAAAAACTGATCCACAAACCTGGGGCTAAAAACAGAAAGCTGGGTTCTCCATGGAGCACCATCGACAGAAAGGGCAGTTCCCAGACGTCTCAAGACTGTGCTCAGTCTTTCTGCTCAAGCCGGCAGCATCCAATACCTCCCCCTGGCACCCCAAAACCAGAACTGAGGAGGCACAATTAGGAGAGGTGAGCCCCAGTTTGGAAAACCTCGTGAACCTAAGACAAACTTATGCTTCAAAGATGATCCCAGGAGCCCAGATGCATGTTCTAAAAGAGAAGGAGGCTCTGCCCATGTGTCCCTCAGGTGCCCGTTAAAGAACAGTTTTGGTACTAAATTCTTCCATCATGCCTGAAAAGGGAATGGCTAACTGTAGCCCCTAAGATGCATCAGCTAAATCTAGTCCATTATCCTCAAAGGAATTTGATTTCTTTAAAATTCACCTAGGCTGGCTTAAATGATGCCATCTGTTTCATCATGGACATGGGGTTCTGGGTGTGGCTGTGGTTTTTAATGCTGGGTTCTGGGTGTGGCTGTGGTTTTTAATGCTGCTTTGTTTTTAAACTCACCGCTGGCTTTCATCGGGATTTAAATCGAATCATTCTGCACAGCAGAGATTTTCTTTATTGTTTAGAGGCTGATTGCATCTCTCTCTCTCTCTCTCTCTCTCTCTCTCTCTCTCTCTCTCTCTCTCTCTCTCTCTCTCTCTCTCTCAAAAGCACAGCAGCATTCTTGTTACTCTTGTTACCCTTGTACGAAGCTGCCACAATTTACTGGGCTGAAAATCAATATATGATTGAATCCAACTCTTGCTCCTCTCCGGAATTCTTAAAGGCTTGTAACTAAGGGCCAAGCATCACTGTCCCACCCATGTGTTTTCCTTCAAAAGGGGGAAAGAATCCATTTTCCAATGACAGAAAAGAACACTGAAGAAACGGCTTTAAACACTTAAAGAGAGGGTCAGCCTCCCCTGGCAACCGAGCAGAACATTCTAAAGCAAGGAAGCAAATGATCAGCAGTGTCAGACCGAACCAAAGGCCTCTTCTATTCCATTAAAGGAACCTACTTTGCATTTGGATTTTAAGAAGTGATATGTGCTCTATACATTTTGAACATGTAGTCTGGAAAAAGCAGTATCCTGCTAGAGAGACATCCTTCTAGAAGTCTCCTGATGTAAGAACTGAAGCCATTGTGAGCCAACCTCTCCTATGGTACTGAACTTCAGGAAAGAAGAGACCAGATTGTCATTGCCTGGAAGCCCTGTAGCAGGATATACACCAAAGTCAGGCAGGCTCTGCTGTCTGCCATCTGCTTACAGTGAATACGTAGGGAAGAAGAGCAGGACTAGAGACTGCCACATTTGACCTCTGCTTCCTCAAAGGTTCAAGTCTAGGAAAAGCAGCCTACCGAGGTAGTTTTGCCCTAGCTGCTCCTAGCCATCGGGAGCTTGCCTATGGGTGGCAGCAGAGAGTATTGTTAATGGAACCTGAAACATTTGCCCTTGTGCCTTACTCATAAAGAACAAAGACCTCACACCAGTCAGAATGGCTAAGGTCAAAAACTCAGGAGACAGCAGGTGTTGGCGAGGATGTGGAGAAAGAGGAACACTCCTCCACTACTGGTGGGATTGCAAGATGATGCAACCACTTTGGAAATCAGTCTGGTGGTTCCTCAGAAAACTGGGCATGTCACTTCCTGAGGACCCTGTTATACCACTACTGGGCATATATCCAGAGGATTCTTCAGCATGCAATAAGGACACATGCTCCACTATGTTCATAGCAGCCCTATTTGTAATAGCCAGAAGCTGGAAAGAACCTAGATGTCCTTCAACGGAGGAATTGATACATAAAAATGTGGTATATTTACACAATAGAGTACTGTTTAGCCATTAGAAACAATGAATTCATGAAATTCTTAGACAAACGGATAGAGCTGGAGAACATCATACTAAGTGAGGTAACCCAGTCTCAAAAGATCAATCATGGTATGCACTCACTGATAAGTGGATATTAGCCTAGAAACTTTGAATACTCAGGACATAATCCACAAATTAAATGATGTCCAAAAAGAATGGAGGAGTGGGACCTGGTTCTGGAAAGACTCAATGCAAGAGTATAGGGGAATTCCAGAACAGGGAAGTGGGAAGGGGTAGATGGAAGAATAGGGGGACGGAAGAGGGCTTATGAGACTTGCGGGGAGTGGGGACCCAGAAAAGGGGAAATCATTTGCAATGTAAATATAAATAAATAAATAAATAAATAAATAAATAAGAACAAAGAGAAGCCAAAATGGATGATGAGGGTTCTTGAAGACTCCTGCCTTTGGAAGACGGGTGTTAACGGTCGGAGGTGCAGGTGGGTGAAGAATCTCTCTCTGGCCGGGAAACCCAACTGCCACGCAGGGGGCGGAGGGGCAAGAGTTCAGCAGACAACAGGACAAATACGTGTAAACAGACCTAGTTTCATAATGGTGTTTTGTGCCAAATTTGTAAACTGAAAGTGAAATGCCCCCACGGGTTCCCACTTGGTCTCCAACTGGTGTCACTGTTTAGGGAGGATCCAGAACCCATGAAGCATGGATGGTAGATCTGATCCAGTAAAAAGAGACCTTTGAGTGTTAGGGCCTAGCCCCACTTTTGTTCTTGCCTAGAAAAGGTAGAAAACAAGCTATTTCAAAGGGTAGCATTAGTGGCAAGAGATAGCATTAGTGGCAAGGTGGTGGACAATTTGGAAGGGAATAAGGAAACTCATGGCGTGGGGACAGAAATGTGACAAAGAAGACAGTAAAACACAGAAGTCCATGTTCTTTGCTTCAAAGACAGGGGGATGGCAGCAGACAGGGAAGAGACTGGTCCAGAGACACCAGGTGCAGAGGAACTGCAGGCATTCAAGACAGGACACAACAAAGCTTCAGCCTGGCTGAAACAATCCAATTTCTGCCTTTCCCAGATGCACACTTCTGTGTTGTGCTCAACTTCCTGCTTTCCAGCAGTGACCCACAAGTCACACTTAAAGCTACAATTAAGAATAAGGAACTGGACACAAACACATCTTCTCCCCAAACACATCTGCTCCTGTTCTACTTTTCCATGACTGCACCCTACAGTGCTCTTGGAACAAGAACACTGGGCAGCCATGTCTGGCCAGTAGGGAAGAGAGGGAGAATTAAACTCAGCCAAGTGCAGTCGACAGGGAGTTATACCACGTTGCCCTGACAACTAATGGGCAGCGCTCAGAAGAAATAGATGACGATGGCTGGGGTCAATGGGTAATAAAATCCTAGTTAAAGGCTGGTTTTTCTCCCCTTCATTTCTGCTGATATAAACACGAGGGGAAAGAAATCATAATTGGAAGGCAGATTCCCTTAGAGATGGCACCAGGCAGGAACAGCAGATTCTAAGCATATGGCCCTGGCCTGAATTGAGGGTTAAACCAGGACAAATCAAGAGCCTGAGCTACCCTGTTTAGAAACAGATGCCTTCAAATCAAAGCCCCAAGGCTCTGAGCAGGACAGATAGCTTTTACTGAGTATCTGCTGTGTACAGATCATGGCCTTAGGAAAATAATATCAATGAGAAGCCTCAAGAGATGATACTGTCTTCTGTGGGTTAGCTACAAATCTCATCTCTGAAATTTTCTGCCCAAATAACCCTGAGTAACAGTCCTTGCCTCATGGACTGTTGCTTGATTGAGGCGGTGAGAGTGAAGGAGTCAGCACAGTTGTCACCTGTCCTAAGTATGGGAAGAATAGTGCCCTACCCTAATCATAGCTGTCATCACTGAGGCCTTCTTCCACGAAAACTCTATTCTCAATCTTTGTCACATATAATCACAGCAATCTTCACAGGCAGTTACCACTACATATACATTTTACATAGGAGGAAACCAAGTCACACAGTCCCTGTCTCAAATCATTTGGGTGTTTGATGGTAATCTGCTTCCAGAAGCTGAGATGCACTCAGATGTTGACTGAAGGATTGAGAGTTCAAGGCCAGCCTTTGGAACATGGTAAGTTCAAGGTCAGCCTGATCTGCAAAAAGCTGTTTCAAAAAGCAAAGAGGAAGGAAAGAAGGAAGGAAGGAAGGAAGGAAGGAAGGAAGGAAGGAAGGAAGGAAGGAAGGAAGGAAGGAAGGAAGGAGGGAAGGGAAGAAGGAAGGAAAAGAGAGAGAAAGAAAGAAAGAAACAAACAAACAAACAAAGAAAAAGAAACTAAGTCAGAGATTGACAATAATTGCATAATTCTTGCATACTTTCCCATATATTGATATGATAGCTCTAGACAGATTTTCTGAATTATAAAATTATAGCATTGTCTGCCTCTAGGCAAAGAACAGGCAAAGAATGGAGGATTCCTAATAGAGCATACATTAGCTATGAATTTTGAACCACTGGGAGGGGTTGCCTATGTTATAAATGAATGAATGAAGTTGAAATTTAAACATAGAGGAACAGGACAGGAGAAGCCACTTTCAATATATTAATTCTTGCAAACATTCATTGCATGTAGAAGAATGTGTTCCCTGTGCTCTTACCCCTGACATGATCATAGAGGAAACACACTGTACGTAGGTGGCTAGAGAGTGCGGTGACAGAGATCTGCGGAAGAGAGTGAGTGGGCTGCACAGGCCCTGAGAGGAGCATGGGAAATTCTTCAATGGGAAAGAAAATCTGGAAAGCCTCACAGAGTTGAGATCTCAAAAGTTCAGATCTTTCCAGAACTATGGCCCTGAGTAATGCCATGTATGTTGGTTAACCCTAACTACCATGTATCATACAAAACTCCACATATGTGTTAACCAACTGAATTCATACAACATCTTTATGAGGCGGGAACAATTATATCATCTATTTCCCTGGGCTGAGTTGAGGCTTAAAGAGGTGGGAGAGGTTGTCCAGGGACACATGGTCAAACGAAGGACCTATAATATGGAGGTAGCCTTCAGAGGAAACCCTTCCCTCGGACAATTTAATCCTCTGGGGACAGCTCTTAAGGTCACTGGAAAAAGATGAGGGCAAGCTAACACAGTCCCTGAAGGCAGATGCAGTTCCTGCTGAAGGGTTAAGCAGACAATGAGTCATGGCTGGGCTCACTGGGTGGAGACAGGAGACACCAGGTAGATGATGGCTCCTGTCCCTGAGTCCTCATTGTGTGTTGTCTTGGGGCTTTCATTCCAGAATAAGAAGATTGAAGAGGTCTGCCCTCCATGTCCTCAGAACTTATTCTACAAAAATTGTGTTTTTCTGGTTACTTAATCGGCTTCATCACTTCAAGCTCAGTTAAGATCTGGCCTCAGTCATCACACTGTCTTCTCAGTTTTCATCCTCGGTTCAGCGACTCTTCCTTACCTCCCCTGAGTAATAGGTACCAGGCATGAAGACTTGCATTAGTTAACAGAAGGGAAGGTAGCCAGAGGAGAATGCACAGGAAATGCCTGGATTGCATGGCTTGCATGTGCACACATTCCAAGTAGCACACAGCAGGCTGAAGTCAAAGCTCCACATTTGCCCTTCTCAAATCACCCCTGTGGTGCTCTACAGAGGACCTTCAAGTTGGAGCTTGAAGGTGAGAATCTGGTTCGGGCAAAAATCTGGTCAGAGGATATCACAAGTGGAAATGGGCACGCAAGAGACAAAGGCAAGATCTGTACCCCAGACTCAGCCGAAGCGGAGTTTGTGCAGGCAAGGAGGTGAAAGGAATCTTGATGGTTTGGGCTAAGATGGAGGCAAACAAGGTAACTGAATACAAGATGAAGGAGTTGTAGGGTCAGTTCAAAGGGAATAGGCAGCCGTGGCAGGCTCCCAAGAGAGGGGATAGCTTCATAAGAATGTCCTGGAAAAAACAAGATTATTTAAAAAATTATTTATGTGCTAAGGGGATGCTAGATCATAGCATGTAGGCTAAAACCCAAATTGAATATTTTAATTGAGAAGTCAAAGTATTTGAAACCAGAACTCATAGAGTACACACCTTAAACCTGTCGTTCTGGATTCTTCCACATCAATACTTCCAAAAGCAGTAATGTATAGTATTCATTCCAAAGAGGAAATGTTGGGGTAACTAAAGCAAAACAACAGGAGAACAAAGTCAAGGGGCTAAAGAAATAGCTCTGTGTTTTAGAGCACTTACTCCTATTACAGAAAACCCAGGCTCTTTTCTCAGCACTACATGATGACTCACAATACCCTGTAACCTCAGTACCAGGGATCTGAGGCCCTCTTCTCTCCTCTTCAGGAACATAGGTTATGCACATATATACATCAGGCAAAACACTCATGCACTAAAATAAAAATTAATAAATATATTAAAAAGTAAAGGCTTTTTTATTACTAGTTAGCTACAGGCCAGAAATTAAATTATATATAGATATCCTCTTCTTTAATCCTTCCAAAAGTCTGTCTGATAGACATTATTAGTATCTCCATTTTACAGATGATAATTTGAGGCAGGTATTATGACTAAATTGTTTGCAGTATATAAGAAGAACACAGGTTCATCCTGGCCTCCCAAGCCAGAATTCCTAACTATATGTTACAGTTTAGAAACATCAGGTAAAACAAAATCCAACATTTTCTCTCCTACAGGCATGCTCAGGAACTGTCATTCATTCTCACTACCACCACCACCACTTCAGCTGAGATTCAAAACCATTGATTATGCCAATAAGCAATATATTATACTACCTCCCCCTCTGTCACCTGCTTCAGAATGGATGGCCTCGTAGTGAACACCAGGAATGAAGGCAGAAGAGAGATAAACAGAGGTGTCAGAGTCATGGTGGCTTTCTGGTTCAGAAGAAGAGGAAGGAGACAAGGAGTAGCTGAGCTCAGGGAGTAGCTGAGCTCCACTTACTTCTCCAGGCCATCAGTCTTGGTCTCTCCTTGTGACCAGGGCCAAAAATTCTTCCTGTGATCCCAGACCAAAGGTGTAGTCCCAAAAGTCCCAGACCAAAGGCCAAGGGGAGGAACCAGACTGGCCATGGATGGTTGGAGCAGATGTTATTTACTGTATACCAAATAAAAAAATGTCACTATTTTAGTAACCAAATCTGGACATCATCACATTCTAGCTGTACTAAGCTCTTGAACACTCCCAAAGCCCATTTCCCCTGGATCTGTTTGGGTTGATAGGACCATTCTAGGATCTCAGCAGGACAGACCTCACTATCTCCATCTGGAATTCAGTTAGTACAGGGACTGCTCTAGAAGATCTAGATCCAGCACTACCACAACAGTAAGGTCCTTTCTAGAGCCAAGATTTGTCCCCACGTGTCGCATTGCCTTACCGGAAGCAGAGGTCATGAGGGCTGTGCATCTCTACCCAGATTTGCCTCCTTCTTTCTCAGTGCCACGCTCTCAGATAAATGGTACCCACCTCACAAGCAGGATGTGAAGACCTAAGAGACAATTCCTCAGCTCCCTTCTTCCCCACACCTCACTGAAAGTGCTCACTTGCAGTTCTGACCCTCCTCTGAGCCATCTCACCTTCACTGACCTCTCTGATCCTTCACATCCCAGAGCATCAGTCTTAAACAACTTTCCCTGGTGAGAATCTTGGGGAAAAGGCAAGTGAGAAAGCCAACCAAGGACTGGGATGAGACTGAAGGCTGAAAGCCAGATACTGATTGAAAGCCAAGAACCAGGCATTGTGCCTGTCCACTCAGCATTCACCCCTCCCGTCAGCACCAGCATCCCAAAGTCCTTAGGACTGGGCCCTATATGTGGTACTAAGCCTGGCTCCTCGGCTTAGAGATGAGCAGGTGGCCTGGGATGTCAATCAAACATTCTATCCTGTGGAGCACAGTGATTAGTTCAGAGATGGACACACGGCCTAAGCTTTTCAGTGGCATTCAGTTTTTATGAAAATACAGGTAAGAAGATTTCTTTCCAGTAGGCTTGAAGTTATGCATTTGTGAAGCTGAGGATTCAAGCTGGGACCATCACATGGGCAGAGTCTACACATGGTCCAACAGCAAAGATAATGGAGCTAAGATTAGACATGGCAGTCTCCCAATAACACTGCCTGAGTCCCCGAAGGCAGCCAAAGCCGACTATGAGTTACATGTGTGATAAAGCATACATATCTACTTAACTAGTTAAGTGCAGTACATATAAATGTATATCTGACTCACCAATGCACAATGTGGGGCAGGGGTTGCAAATGCTACCTATGCACAGGTGAGAAGAAGAAGAATATTAAAAACCTTTCACCAACAGCTTTCTGATGGTGCCAGAACTCCTCTAAATCCACACACCATTGCAAACTGCCCTGATACATCCTATACACATACCCATGGCCCACACATATAAAATCCATGTCCTGCATACACACACACACACACACACACACACATGCATACATGCCACCTAACCATGTTGTACATCATACATGCCCCACACATACACAGCTCCGGCTTTGAAGAACAAACATCACACAGACATTTTCAGCTATCTCACTGTTTCAGTCCACACCCCACCAGTCCCAGAGCCAGGGCTCCACCCACAGTTCTCCTCCTAGCATTCCCCCCTGACTTGCTGCCTGCCATGCCTACCTCTCCCCCAGGCACACAGAACAGAGCTCCTCTCTCAGAAAGCTGAGACTCGTCCCACTCCATCCCTGCCAAGTCCCCATCACCAGTTGGCTATTTTATGCTTCCAGAAGGAATCATTTGCATTTGCACCCTGCATGGGTTTGAACATGTTTGAACATTTTTTAAGAGGCAGCATACTGAAGAGGATGAGGAAGTTGAGCTGCGTTCAAATCCAATCGCGCCTTCATCCACTGTGAGATCCATTAGGATCTGTGGAGTCCTTGTCTGTGAGCCAGGGGATCTTAGCACTAGCCACCCTCCTTCCCTGTGAGCTCACAGAGAATGGAAGGATGGCTCCTTCCGTTGTGAAGATCAGAAGGACTGGCCACTGTAGCAATATTATGTTCTCAGACTTCTATGCTGGCCCTCTTACCCAACCCCCTCTCTAGGCCATTTCTTCTGTTTGTTGTACTGTGGACTGTCCATCCAGTGACTGACTCAGACACTACCCGCTGTGAGTTGAGAGTATTGGAAGTTACCAACTCCCAGCCACCAGCAATGTTGGAAGGCTGAGTTTCAATCTGACATCTGTTTAGGTTGGTCCCTTGCAGGAAGTCACACTCAAGGAAGTTGGAAAGAGAACCTTTCGATGTTGGCCTTTAACAGCCCTCAAGCCCCAGCTGTCCGTGGAGGAATCAGGAACTGCTAATCTAGACAGAGAAATATGCCAAATGATTTTGCCTAAAGTGAGGTAATCACGTGCTAACTGGACATAAAATGATACCAACAATCCATTGCAAGGATTGTGGGAGGGACCAGATCAACTAGTGCTCCCCAAGAAGACTGTGACTTGACAAGGTTCCTTTGTCTTCCATGCTGGAGAAGGAGCAGGCCAGATACAGAAAGGAGGTAGCTGATAGACACTGTGGGCTGGGATAGAGTGCACTGGTTCTCAAATATATGTATCTGCTCACCAGTGTTCTCCATCAATGGAAAGTGCTGTGTCTATTGTGTATCAGACACTATGTAAAGCTCTAGGGCTGTGATCATTCATTTCCTCAATGTAGTCCTCAACATACTCACCCTACCCATTTCTCCACTCAGATGAGGTCACACAGAGGAAGGGAAGCAACTGAACCCATCCAAGTAAAGAACTGTGACATTACATCACACAAAAGAACTAGGAGGGGATTACTATCAGTGTAGGTTTGGGTAAGGGAAGCAATATTTAAACTGAAGTTGGAGGTAGATGACCTTGAATGGAACAGAAAAAAAAAGTGTAAAATTAAAAAGATGTCCCATCTGTGGTAATTTGAATGAGAATGGCCCCATCGGCTCATAGGGACTGGCACTATAGAGAGGCGTGGCCTTATTGCAGTAAGTGTGGTGTTGTTGGAGGAAATGTGTCACTGGGAGTGGGCTTTGAGGTCAGGCTCAGTGTCATTCTTCCTACTGCCTGCTTATCCAGATGTAGAACTCTGAGTTCCTTCTCCAGCACCATGTTTACCTGCATGCTGCCATGCTTTCCGCCATGATGATAATGGACTGAACCTCTGAATTGTAAGTGAGCACCATTAACTGTTTTCCTTTATAAGAGCTGCTGTGGAGACCTGGAGTCTCTTCCCAGCAATAGAAGCCCTAACTAAGACACCAACCATCTCTACTGGAATTCATCTAATCTGCCAGGTAGAAACTGAGAGATGAGGAAAAGGGAGGGGACTTCAGACACATTACAAGGTCAGGGAACGTGACAGAGCAAAATTAAGTGAAGATTGGCAAGTAGATCATGATGTCTGGAGCAAAGTCCAGTGAAGGGAAGGAGAGGAAGGTCCAGAGGGTCCTGACCTCCAGCCTGGATGCTGAGAAGAACACACTTCATCCTGCAAGCAATGGCAGGAGCTCCTGAAAGAGGCCCCTGATGTGATC
Source organism: Apodemus sylvaticus (assembly GCF_947179515.1). Taxonomy (NCBI): domain Eukaryota; kingdom Metazoa; phylum Chordata; class Mammalia; order Rodentia; family Muridae; genus Apodemus; species Apodemus sylvaticus. The sequence continues at coordinate 22,313,959 of NC_067478.1, forward strand.
ATGGGCAGAGTCTTCAAATGGAAGAATCTGAGAAATAGAGCAGCTAGGACTTCACAGAAGAAGGCATCTGAAACGAGATGAGAAGCTGGTGGAGGAGACCTCCGAAAGAGCTCTCTTCTCGGCTCACCTCCATAGCTAAAGCCACTCTGTCTCTTTCCTTCTTCTTTTACCTCACACATGGTGATTCTTCTTGGAAATCCTATCTAAATCACTCTTCTGGCCTCCCTTCTCTCTGCGAACCCTAGGGAACTAGCAGCAATAGCATCACTTGAGGACTTTGGAAGAGATGTAGGCTCTTGGATCCAATATCTGGTCTCCTGTACAGAAACTGAACAGGTGAGACCAGTGATACTGTTTCAATGGTCTCTCCATTATTCTGATTCTCAATCAAATGGGAGGACAACTTAGGTATAGTTGGCAGGAAGGAAAACAGAGAGGGACAGAGAAAGGTGCTAGAAATGTAGCTGAGTTTATAGGGTTTTATCCTAACATGCACAAAGCCCTGAGTTCCATCTCCAAGCTGAGTGTGACGGTACACACCTGTAATCCCAGCGCTGGGAATATGGAGGCAAAAGGATCCTAAGTTCAAGCTCAAAGCCATCCAGGGACGCATGAGAAACTGCCTTGTTTTGCTTTGCTTTTAAAGAAGAAAGGGTTAAAAAGAAGGAAAAGAACAGGCAGAAATAAAAAAGAAGGAAACCGTGGTCCCAGCACAGAGCAGTTGAATCAAAATCTTCAAGCAGAACCCATGGAGAAAGAGTTCTATTATGCGCTCAGGAACTGAAAAACCCACTGACCTATAGCAGGTACTTATATGACTTTGATGGTCCCCCATGAACCCCTGGGAACCTGTTAAAGGTGGACATGCAGATGACTCTACTTCTCTGACCGGGAACTACCTGTGCTGCTGGTCTGAAGACCCCAGTGCACTTAATCATAATCTCACTGAGTCTGAGACAATTGGAGGCCTTGTCTTCTCCAGAGGTCTCTAAGCGCCCGTCTCAAAAGAGAGCTTAGTTCTTGACTGTGGGTATACCCAGGGACTTAGTAGTTGTAGGTAGGGATACCCAGGCAAGAACCACCTCCCACTCCCCCTTACTCTTTTTCATTTATCCCGAGACAGTCTGCCCACATTCTTGGTTTCTATCACCTTGGGCCATCATCCTCAAAACGTGCAAGAGCACTTTTTGAACAAGAGCACCTGGCACTTGTTCAGCTAGTGGTTTTTGAACTGAAACGTACAAGCCCACATATATTTTTGGCAACTTTCATCTTAGTGGTTTCAAACCCCATTCTAACCTGCCGTAATCACTTTGAACCATTCTACATCTTGGTTGTAGAGTTTTCTTAGCCAGTTCTCTATTATCTATGAGGTCAAAAACCCTATGTGAGGTCTGAGGTATGAAACCCTGGACTGGGGAGTCAGAAGGGAGGCTCAGCCTCAATGTGACTATAAGAAGGTGTGCAACTTCTCTCATTCTCACCATGCAGACTCTGTGGTTCAAATGTCTACAAATTGTAAACCATTTAAGCATTTAGGTCATAAAACATTCTTAGTTTAAAACCTTGTTTTGCCGTTTAAATGTTATATGACATTGAGAAAGTTACTTAGCCTTCCAACATATTAGTTTCCTCACCTATAAAATCAGCACTGTTAAAAATACTACTGTATAAGACAATAAGCACACTATTTGAGAAGATAGTCATTTATAGTACTTATATAAAAGTATATAAGTAAATAATTATAAGTATTATATAATTATAAGTACTTATATAAAAGTATATAAGTAAATAGTTATAAGTATAAGGCAAAGCATAGAATAGCTAAAATGATAGTATCTGCCTCATGGGGTTAAAAGTATTAATGGAATAATTTCATGCAAAATAATTTCAACTCCGCCCTGGCATATAAATATAAGCCCAGTAAATTGTTACTATCTTTCATGACAAGAACTAGTTTTAAAAATATTAATAATATAGAACCAGAAGAGAATAAAAATCCAAGGCTGACCCTATAATAATTCTCTGAAAATATGGTAAGCAGATATGCTCCTTGCTAAGACCCTGTTCTTGTTTACTTCATGGTCCCAACGTGATTATTAATCGTGTCACATGGTAGACAGAGGTATGCTAGCAGGAAAGATGGGCTGCCCCTTCAAGAAGTGGTCTCATGTGTCTTAACCATCTTGACCACAAACTAGGGATGTTAGCACATGGGCCCAGCTGTTTCCACCAGAAAATAGACACTTTACCACTCAGCTTTGGCTCTGGACTCCCCAACCCCTCAGACTAAACCGATCCTTGGCAGCCTCTGCTGCCCAGCAGATCCACCTCTCCTCCCTTCTCCTCTGCATGTGCTCTTTCCCTTAAAACCCTTCCAGTTCCACTTCAGGCCTGCTTCCCAGAGGACTCACTTGACCATGCCCTGTTCCACGCATGTCAATGTCAGATCCTCCCTACCCGGAGACCTTGCACACTGCCTAGATCTCTGTGGTTCTGACCCCAGCAGTGACACAATCATACTCAAGGTGTGTTTTGTTTTGTTTTTGTCTTAACCACAGAGATCATGTGACTTCGAGGTCTCTAGCTCACTCAAACCAGACTCATAATGATGTGCCTGCCATGCATGTAGAGGCATGTCTACACCAAAAGACTCAGAAGCACTCTGATCAGAACACAGGATGAATATAGTGAGTCCATGGTGGATTCTAATGATCTATCTTTTCCCTGTATTCATAAATCAGGTGGTTCATTCTCAACCATGGGGTAGGGAGGGTCTCTGGCTTCAATTCTATAGGCTAGCTTATATTTCTCTGTCCCTTCTACAAGGTATACATAGCCTATTCTCCCAACTAGGGACTATTACCACTTACCCCTCCCCGCAGTGTTCAGTATATCCAAGTCCCTCTGTGTCCAGCCTATAAGGAAAGTGGCCTGGCTCCCAGATCCATCATCTTCAGTTCTCCTACAGGCACCACAGGGCTCCTCTTGCTTATCCTTCTCTGGTTCCCTCCTCCTCCTGAGCTTCTCCTCAGTCCTGCCCTACAGTCACCCTGCCCTTTTCCATGCTCTCCTGCCTCTCTGCTCACTCTACCTCTTCTTGGTGAGGACAGTCCTGACGCCACAGTAACTAAATCTAGCAGACCTAGGTTAGTACCCCAGGGTTCTCCTGCAGCTGTCCCCTTGGGTCATTTCCTGTCAGGATACAGCCAAAAGAATGACCCGTGATGAACAGTGTCATGGGGAACTGAGAGAGGCTCCAGGAGATAAGGCAGAGGGTCTTTTACCTCAAGTGCAATTTGTTCCCTGGGTTGTTCTTGGATGTGACTTTGCACCTCCTGTAACAAACATTTACATTCAACTTATAAGACATGTTTATTCTTCGATGTTAAAACTGGTTTAGTTTTAACTGGTCAGTGTAGCCTGAATCTGGTTACAGCCTTCTGCCACGCTTTCCTGTTGTCACAGATATAATCTATAATAGGTGCCAGGTAATTGTGTTTAAATCGGTCTGTCCTGAGAAAGGTCTAGGGAAGGGATGCTCTGTCAATATTTAGTATGTGCTTCCTGATATTTATTTACATGATTTTTTTTCCAATCATGGGTGACATATCTGCATAGGTTGACAAAAGTCAACAGTTAGTTTCCTACCACCCCTAGCTGTGTCTCTGCATCTTCCAGAAGCTCTCCTCTATCTGCCGCCCTGCCCTCTCATGGCCTGTGAGAAGAGTGGGACAGGGGATTGAAGAGGCAGGAAAGACACGCCAGACTCCTAAAGCAACATATAGGCTTCATTTCTGCTGACGCACGACACGTTTCTGGTCCTCCAAACTTCAAAGCAGTCCACATCTGACACAAAGTATTATCCTCCAGACCCACAGTACCTGGGGCCCTAGGAAGCATCCTGGTACCTCAGGGCCTCCCTGTTGGAAGGGGCTAATCCCTCAACAGATCCTCCCACAGAAGGCCAGGGAGAAGCAGAGCTGGGAAGACAAAGACACACTTCTTCCATGTTGAAATTACCTCAGGAGCAGGGGCTGGGCTCAAACCCTCCTGCTCCTCTCTTGGCAGACAGATGCCTCTCTCATAGACCAACTCACTTCTCACACAAGAAGCAAAATCCCTCTTAAATTTTCTCATTGTTCACTGATTATTCCGTGTACCCTGTGGCTACTATGTCCCAGGCAAAGGTAGATATCCTTGCCTCAGGCTCCAGGACTTCAAAATCTAGCTATGCTACTGGCCTCAGCTGGCTCCAGCTGGCTTCAGCTGCCTTCTGAAACTCTGTTCATTTCTTTTCTCCTTCCTTCTGAGATTAAACCACCTACTGGCAGGGCATCATGAGCTATCCTATCAGCTGAGACCGAGAGACTCACTCTTGAAGGGACCATCACCCTAGTTCAATTACAATATTCATTTATTCATTTGTTCACTCCACAAATATTTGTTCAGAATGTATTATACACTGTGCAGACGCCTAGCATGATACTAAACAAAGCAAGCCTCTCCCATGCATAGCAGCCCTCACAGGGACAGGGGGGGGAAGCTAAACAAATAAATCCTTGGCTGACATTGTTGTCGTAAAAAAACTAAGCTGCAAAGAACAGACAATTATAGAATCAACTGATCCTCTCTCTGTGTGTGTCTCTCTGTGTCTCTGTCTCTGTGTGGGTACGTGTGTGTGTGTGTGTGTGTGTGTGTGTGTGTGTGTGTGTGTGTCTGTGTGTGTGTGTGTGTGTGTGTGTGTGTGTGTGTGTGTGTGTGTGTGTGGTGTGTAGGCCACAGGATACTAGAATGTCACTCCACAGATGCCAACCACATTTTTTCTTAAACAAGATCTCTTCTTCACTGGAGTTCACCAAAAAGGCTAGGCCAGCTGGAGATCTGCCTGCCTTTCCTCCCCCAACATTGGAACTACAAGTGCATACCATCCTTTTTTTTTTTAAACATGGGTCCTAGTGGTCGAACCTGGTCTTTATACTTGCAGGCCAAGCACTTTACCAACTGAGCTATCGCCCCAATTTCAAGAAAACATCTTGAGGTCGAGCCCTGAAGAAAGATCAGGACTGACTGGAAGAAGGGAGGCTTAGCCATTTCTCCCACCTGCCACCTCTAGTAAGCCCCCTATTCCCTGCTCAGGGTATAGAGCACAATTCCTTCAGCCACTGCTGGGAGATCTCACTCTTCTCTTCAGTAATCTCGTCTTAGCTCTGCAGAGCATCTTCCCAAAGCTGGGTGCTCCTCCACAGCTGGTCTACAAAATCAAAGACCCATTCTCAGGCCCAGGACAGAAGCTCAAGCAGCTACTCCCAGAAGACACTGGTTGCTGTACCACACAGATGCCTCCAGACAGTGGTTCTGTATTGACCACATTAAGAATGATTGTGGCAATAACGTTCTATTAGCTATCTGGAGCAGTCATGCACTCACTGGGGCTAGTTGCTTGGTCACTGATGGCTGCCGACAGATGTGAGCAGAGATCAGTTCTCAAAGAGAGAAGCGGGTAGACCGTCTGGAATGGAGGTCAGTTAGAGGGGGAATTCTAGCAATAGCCAATCCAAATGGCAGGGAACCAGCATGCACTGGCCAAGAAGCTGTGGGCAAATTCTGCTTCTGTTTTAGATACAATCTTGAAAAAAGCATTGAGAGGGATTATTCAGAAGACATCTCACCTCTCCCTGGATAAACACAAAGAACTGTAAAAAGACATAGCACAGCTAATGTCCTGCCCCTGGGCCATTCCCTGACTCCCACACTTGAAGCTCCATCTTTTAGAGGTCCAGCAAGCCTGTGCCCAAACTCCAGCATGGACATATAAATGGCTATTTGACCTTGGAAATTGCATAAACACTGAGTCTGTTTCTTCTCTATACAACATATGCAATAATCCCTCCCTTCACCAGCCTCTAGGACAGTGATACTCAACCTGTGGTTCGAGACCCCTGTGGACTATTAGAAAGCTTTACATTAGAGTTCATAACAGTAGCAAAATTGCAGTTATAAAGTAGGAACCGGAGTAATTTTAAGATTGGGGGCTACTACAACACAAGGAATTGTATTAAAGGGGTGCAGCATTACGAAGGATGAGACCCACTTCTCAAGGAGGATGAAATGGTATAGAGGAAGTTGAGCATCTCCACACATACCCTCTACCCTCTCAAGGCCTCATAAATACACCGCATTATATTTTTTCTCTTGGCCAGAGGTGAGTGGCGTTGTGGCTGAGAGTGGCAACTCGTAAAACACGCCAAGAGCCTTCTCGTTCCAGTGCCGATTAGCTGTTTCCATCCCACGGCTAAGGGCCCAGTTGCTCCTCAGCCATGCCGTTCTCCAGAAGGCGGGGCATGCTTCCATCCCCCACCCCATGAGAGGGAATCAACAAGAGCACGGGCACAGGTGTCACTATGATTTATGGAGTAATTAATAAACAATTAAGGTGTCTCTGAGCACAATTACACATTTTATTTCAGCCACCTTGTATGGGGATGGCTTGGTTTGCTCACAGTGTAAGGAACAGTGACTAGCTGATGGTGGTGGGAGATCTGGAAGGAAACCAGGGTTATATGTAAAGCCAGCATGCGGGGGAGGGGCGCAGTTAAAGGCATAATGGCCAATGTGCTATCCTCAAAGGCATTCGAGGGACATGATCCTGTTGCTTTTTTACCACGGCGTGTCTCTGCATGAGCTGTGCATCAATTAGGAGACCAAAAACTTCCTTTCCAAGATCTGTACGCATGATGCTGACCGCCTGGCAACCAGAGCCACCTTGTCATTCATGACTCTGCCCCGCCCAGCTTGTGTGCAGCATCTTTTCTTTCCAGAGCCATCTGTCTGTGCCTCCCCACCACCCCACCTGTCTTGAGGGCAACAACTTCCCCAGAATCGAAGCCAACAAGACTCCCTCACACCGTACAATCTTGTGAGTTCTTCCCTTTTAGGGGCATTCCCAGGGAACTCTAAGAGGCGCATTCCCACCAGGCTCCCCACACATATGGTTCTATCTTCAAATCCTTTCCAGCTACCTTCTAAACATCACTGGAACCCACCCGTCCTCGACCTGCCTGCCCAACCTCACTCCATCTCAAGACCCTCTCACAGATCCTCATTGCCTTAAAAATGACTAAAAGCTAAGGCAGCCTGTATGTCTGCCACTTCCTCTCTAACCATAGTATCTCATTATCTCATCATCTCCCCTCTCCTGTGGTGGCATGATTATCTTCCTCTTCCTCCTTTTCCTCCTCCTCCTCCTCCTCCTCATCCTCCCCCTCCTCCTCCTCCTCCTCCCCTCCTCTTCATTCTCCTCCTTACAATAAGTCCTCTCTTGGTCATTCTGTGTACCACACTGGACACAAATACTCTCCCCTGTTGGGCCAAATCAATTCTTCTTTATGTTTCTTATGATTTGCTGGGATACCATGTAGAAACCTGCCCCACCCTCATGAACATCCCATAAGCCCCTCCCCCAGCAGCCAGGGTGATGTCATCATTGCTCATTTCTTTTGTCTACTCAAATCAATCCAAATCTATCAGTCAAAAGCCAAGCCCCACAGCGTCTCTTCTAAAAAGTCTTCCTCGGTCCATCGGGCCCACACTGGCCACTCCCAGCAGCCTCTCGTGCCTGAATAACTTATCAACACTGTGCTTTGGTTTGGTTTTGTTTAATGCATTAGATTGTGAGATAGGAAGGCATAGAGCAAAATTAAAAGGCACCCACAGGGTCAGGCGTATCTGGGTTAGAATTCTGCTCCGCTACTTGCAAGCTGTACAAGGTTAGACCAATTGTGTAAACTCTCTTACATCTTAATGTAACCATCTCTTTAAAAAAAAAAAACAGCAGTCATTATTTCAGAGAATAAATAAGTTAACATGTTTAACATAGTTGCTGACACACAGTAAATGCTCAATGAAACATATTAACTCTATATTAGCATACAGGCACACACACACACACTTCATAATCAGAATTTAAATGCTACAAAAGCAAAAGATAATTCAAATCTGTCTCAAACCTAGACAGACACTTAGAAGCCACTCTTCTTCACGATTCTTTTTTTCACCCATTGAAACATAAGCATCAATCTGTAAGGAACATCCCTAAAACTCCCTGGAAAATGCAGGCCTCAATGGCCTGCTCCAAGAGAATGACACAAGTTACTTTCCCTAGGTGCTAACCAGGTGACAAGCACAGATGACAGCTCTGAGAGTCATGACCTAAAAGGTGGACAGATTGATTTTGATGATGTCATAGATGACGGGGGCCACATCAGCCTGATATCAGGGACCACCCAAGTATCATTCAGAACCTTTCCCCACAGCTCTCCTGTCTCACCCCACCATGGGCATCCCTCCCCCTGAATGCTGGTCCTGTCCATGAGCACCTCAACATGGCTATTGGGGTTCTGAATCTTTTGCTGACCTCCCTTGCAGAAGAAAGCAAATTCCTCGCAGTTGTACAGTAGGCAGGAGGCAAGGAGGACTATGAATAGAGGTAAAACTTTAGATTTGAAAGATTAAGTTGACTCTGGCTGGGCTTTTATTTTTTTAGTTCTGTATATATTTTAGCAATCGCATCTCACCTGACTGGGATGTGTTACAAGTATATTCCTTCTGTTGAAAAGGACTCTGAAAAACCCTAAGATATTCTAAGGGAGGAAACAGTCTTCCATTTCAGTTTTTAATTAGTCTTTGGCATTCAAATCACCTTGGTTTTTAACCCGTAAGCCTGCCATCTTTCAACTGAGCTAGTATAAATATATAATGTGAATGCTTTTTCTTTTGGAAGAAGAGTCATCAAATTTAAAGATGTGGCCTGTCTCTCTGCTATCCCCGGATCCAGAAACCCATGTGCTTGTGAGCAAGGGGTTACAGGTCCACCTTTTCAAAGTTTTCTTTACAATGCTCAGTGACTTACTTGCATGTGTATATATTTTTAATTCCCACACTGAGTGTAAGAATCAAATGAAAGAAAATAAGAAAAGAAAATGCAGGCTCGCATGGTTGCAGTATGAGGTAGAAAAACAATGTTATCGGGGGTGGGGGTGGGGAGAGAAGGGGAACCCACATAATAATTAGAACATACTTATTTTTTAATTATTTATGTGAAATTCTAATTTAAATGGGCATTCCATATTTAATTGACTAAACCTGGTAAGCCCCCAATGCAACCTTCTCAGGAAAGGACTACCACACCACAGTCTATTTCTCCCACTAGGAAATCCTATTACAACCCAATTGTATTTTCCTGGGGCCATCTCACATATACACGAGATTATATTTATTAGGACCAACTCAGTTTTCAGTAAATATGTCTAAATGCAAATAAGCATCAAACCTTCTGGAGCCTAGCTAATGGTTTTAACTGCTCTTCTGACACCACACACACACACACACACACACACACACACACACACTTCCTGCTCTTATCCTCTCTGCCTCACCACACCAGGGACACACACACACATTCGTAAGGGGAAAAATTAATAGTTGCTGGGAGGATGGGATGGCTGCAGTCACCCTAAGGGTCCCCTCCAATGTTTGACTTTGTGTGTAGAATGTGAATGAGGTGCTCACCAGTGCCTGGGTGTCAGATACGGGCTGAGAGGGGACCCTGGCTGGATATAAAGTTCTTAGATCTTGATCTGGCAAATGCTTTTCCATAAACATATGGCCTCCAGTTTTGCAAATAAACAGTCTTTCCTGTATAAATGATACCAACATCCTGCCAATTTCTCTTTCTTACTTTGGAGTTGCCGCACCGTATCCAGGCTATGTCTGTCTCAGCGAGCCCTTCCCTAATGAAGGCCCTACCCGTCTCACATCTCTCTTTTCTCTTTTCAGAGGACATTTCTTCCATTATTTCATTCATTTTCATTTCTCCATCACACCCTTCTAGAGCCCCCTGTTTTTCTACAGCAGAGTTCTAGGTGACATTTTGGGGGTAAAGGGGTTTTGCTCACGATGCCCACAACCCTCTTTTTGGAGCTTTTGCTTGTGTTCTCTTTCTCCCAAATGATCATCCAGAACGCAGACTTTGCCTCCAGCAGCGACAGCTCCCTTTATAGGCCGTCTTTCAATTGTTTAAAACTAGGAAATGGCTTTCTATTGTTTAAGAAAATCAATGTCGCTCTGCTGTTCCCCTTGAGAGTCCTTTCTCCTGTCTGACTGAAGCTCTCCTCTGCCTCAACATTCGTTCTACCTCAGTAATAGCCACCTGTTTTCCTTGTTTACTAAACTCCCTTACATGGTGATGAGTTTCCCTTTGTGTACTCCTGATTATACGTTTCCTCGCCCTCAGACAGCCTGGCCTGCTGAGCATCTCTCAAGCCTGAAGGCACCAGAAAAGAAAGATGGATTTTTTTTTTTGCTTCCAAGTGGACTGCAGTGAATGAGCTGTCAAATCCACACCAGCCCCTTTTCTGCAGTGGGGAAGGAAGATGCTCTGCCTTTTTGTGTTTCCTGATACAGGACACACAGCCTGTCCTCTATTACCTCATACATCCCTGTCACCAACTTAGGCAGTATTGCCATGACCAAAACATACCCATCAACATGTATGATCTATCTTTTGGTTTTTATGTTCCAAATGCTGCTTCCCCTCCGGTTCCCCCCTCTCAGATTCCCTTCCCAATCCCCCCTCTCCTTCACCTCTGAGAGGATGGGACCCCCTTCAGTATCTCCCACCTTGGCATATCAAGTCTCTTCCAGATTTGTCATATCAAGTAACTTGAAGGACCCATCTTATCATCTAACCCTTTAAGAAACCATGGGATCCCCTATCATTACACCAACTTAAAAAAAATAGAAAAGCATTGTCTGTGTTGCTACTCTGCCCTTGCCTGAACCAAACTTCCTCCCAACATCACATCTGCCTTTACAGATGTCAGCACCTGCTCTACTTTGGAGGGTCGGTGTTGTCATAGAAAGAATATCCCAGGCTGGAATTGTCTGAAGAAAACTATTCACACACACCCCCACCATCGTAAATATTACTGTTCTAAGACCTAATTACAGTACAGGAAAGGAAAAAGAAAACATAGTCCTCCTGGAACAAATGAATGAATAGCTCCTTTCAAGGCATGGAGGGAAGGGCAGGCGATTACCTGAGTTTAGAGTCCAGAGACTTCAGTCTGAGACCCAATACTTTGTAAATATTAAAGGATTGTGTCATTGTGAGTTATCTCTGTAATTGTGTTACTTGAGCAAGACTAATTCCAGGTCTGGTCCTGAGCTGGGCCCTTCCAATGCTCTCCCCAGCGGCAGATATTTTAGTGCAGAGCACTCCACTGGAACTCTTTAGGGAAAGAGAATGGCGATAAATCAAAGACTAAATAACAATAGCGGGGGCTATGCCATGTTTTCATAGCATGTTTATGAGGCCATCATATGGGACAGAGCTAAAGGGCTTACCGAAGTCAGAATATTTTACGTCTATTGCTGTTGCCTTATCTTCCAGACCTGTCATTCTGACATTGGAGGAAATTAAATTGATCTGATGTGATTGGTTCCCTGCACAGTCGCACTGGTTTTCACCCAGTACCCTCCGGTTTTCTGGTATTTGTAAATTAATTATTGAATGATTTGTTACGATATCTCTCACAGGATAACAGTGCCTGTCACAGCATATGACATTTATAATATGTTTTTGAGTTTCTTGGCAGTGTGTTCTCAGTAAATGTAAATTATTATTGTTGGCCTCCATCAAAGGTGTCGAGAGATGGGGCAGGGGGAATGAGTGAACAGGATAGGCTCCTCTCTCTCTCTCTCTCTCCCCCCTCTCTCTCTCAGGAGTTATAACAAATAATCCTTATCCACATGTAATTTTCAAGGCACACATGCAGTTCCCCCTTCCTCTTACTCCCTCACTCCTAAGTTATAAGCCTGTCTCAGAAATATTCAAGTAAAGAGATCTCTGCCTTGTCCCAACAGCTATCAGTTCAGGAGTCTGGAAATAAAGACTGGACCCTCACATCACACCGGCAAACCACCAACAGAAGTTTATGGCACCTTCTCAGGGTCCACTATGAAAAACAGAACAACAGTCTAGACGGACGAGAATAAATCAGGGCAGCTGGGCCCCTGCTAGCTGGAGCAGGCCATACAGACTTAAGAGATTTAACTTAAGCCACCTTCTGAGGAATAATAGATAGACTCCCAGACCAAAGGAGAACCAGATTCCCCAACCGCCAATTAAAAAAGAAAAAAAAAGAAAAAAAAACAGAGTCTAATGGTCGTGCTGCCTAGTGAGAAGCCCATGGCTTAGGCAAAGATGGGCTGAGAGGAAGCCCAGTGAGTTCTGAGTAACTCAGTGAAGGCTTTTGGTGCTGTTTGCTGCCTTGCTTCTCCTGTTCTTTGTCTGTTCTTCCTCCTCTGCTTCAGGCTCTTGGTACTTCTACTGTATTCTTTGGTGGCTCACAACACTTCCAGTTAAGTTTTCTTTTCTTCAAAATGTTCCTTGATAGCCATCTCCAGCCCCCTGCCTCCTTCTCTTCCAAAAGATCTGCTTGACAATTACAGCTCATGAGAAAAACAAAGTTGGGAGTCCTGTGCAAGTGGCTAATCATGGCTTACTGCGTTACAGTCTAGCGGGATCATAAAGACCATACAAATGTCATTTAAGCTACTTGGAGAAAACTGGCCCAGCAAAGTCACTGCTCCAGGTGACCAGAGCTGACCATGCCAATTGTAGACATTCTTGTTTACCCATGATGCATCGCCCCACCCAAGGAAGACCAGTGGGGTAGAGCTAAGAGGATTCCACATGGAAAACATGCCATATTAGGAGTGAGAAGATACCTGGCTCCGCTTTGATGCTGGGTCTCCTGAAGTGGAGAGGGCATGAATGAATGAATGAATGAATGAATGAATGAATGAATAGTAACTAGCTCCCCCATCCCAAGCCCTTGGAGGTCCAGGAAGTTGCAAGTCACCTAGATAAGCAGCATATGGCCTGAGTGCCACTCTGTTCTTGTCAGAACGTTCATGATGAGGGAATCTAACAAATTTCCAATGATGGATTTTGATGCGGGAAGCATGCAAATTAGCCAGAGCATCTCTAGGGTCTCTTCTGAACTCTTAAACCTCTCAGATTTTGCTTTTACCTGTCTCTCCCATGGTGGCAAGATTATGGTGTCTTCACAGAATTAAGGAAGATCCTTACCAATACTCACAACTCCTGCTGGCTAGACATGAGGTCTTGCTCCAATAGAGCCTTGTACTTTCTGTCCAAGGGTGCTGACCCCTTCCCAGACTGACTTCCAAACAAAGCAGTAACCCAGACTTCCTCCTCAAGCAGAGCTCAAGAGTGGGCCATAGAGCTTTGTTCTGTTGGTGTTGGGGTTTTTCTTTCACACTAACCTACATTCTGGAGGAATGGAGTATAGCTGTTGCATTTAGAGACCTGCTACCTGCATCCTTAATTGCCCCTGTATTCCCACCACAGGAGGTGTCACCTTCACAACCCAAATTCAGCCAAATTTTGCAAGCTGATCAGAGAGTGTGGTGTCCCTGTCCACAGCGGGAGGCTCTGTCTAAGCTCCAGAGTTTCCCTGTCCCAGATGCTCTGGCCCACTGAACTAGCAACACAGTCCTACAAAACATCTGCCAGTCTGCCTACCACCTGCAGTCCTGGGAATGGCACAGTGATGGAGTGCCCAAGAGGTCTTCAGAGAAAGGAGACAGCTGAATGACTTCTAGGGGCGTTGGAAATTCCTGGTTCCAATATAGCTCTGAGATTTACAAGCTAATGGTGTCACCTCTCCATGCTTCAATTTCCTCTCCTGTGAAACAGATTATAATGCCTGCCCTGCCTTCTACAAGGATCCATGGAGGCTCCAGATGTGAGGTGAAACACCTTCTGAATCACGGCACTTCAGGGAAGAGAAGAAGCATGATTATTGGAGAATTGTTTCAAGGCTGGCGTGCCAAACTCCCTTCAAAACTCACTAAAAAAAAAAAAAAAATCTAACCCTAAATTCAGGGTAGGGGCTAGAGTACAGAGGCGGGGATTCAGTTGAGAGAATGTGCCTTCTTAGCCCAAAGCTAGTAACTCTGGAAGAAAATATAATGCAAATGGTAAGAGTGTGCATACATGAAACTCAAAATTACATCTCAGAGACACAATCTGAAGGAGTAGCTGGGCTATCATTTCAAATGAGAACAAAACTAGATTTGACCTTTATCAAGGGTGATACCTAAGGTGCACAGCTGCCTCAGGCCAGCCCAAGTCACGGGGAAAGCATGTAACCACAGGGCTCTCCAGGAGTCCTCCTTTTCCTACGACAGTGCCTAAGGTTGATTAAATCATTTGTGGACATTCAAGCTCCTAAACCAAAAATTTATTAACTAAACTTCAGCCGTCAGAATCACATGACTCACCTTTTACTCCTCTATCCTCATCCTTGTGGCTTGGAGCTCCTGTGCTGTGTAGAGATGCTGGTAATATATTAACCACTGCCTGGATAGCCACAAATGCCGGCTTTCTGCTGAGCCTTCAGATGAGTCTCCTGGGAGCCATCATAAACCAACCCCACGGATCCGGCTGTGTTTCGAATCCCTTCCTCATGTCAGAGAGGCCTGGAAGTCATCAGCCAGAGCATTCCAGATCTGTGATGGAGCTCAGCCGCAGAGCCTCAACCCCTTGTCTACATTTCTGTATTCGTATTCCATATTCATCAACCCCACAGAAGGCCAGTAAGAGCTATCCTGTGCGTCCAATGTGGTCTTTAGACATTGTATTAGTCTTTTCTGTTCCTGTGGCCAAACTATCTGAAAAGGGCAACTTACAAAGAAAGGATTTGAAAGCATTGTGGTGAAGACGGAAGGGATGGAGGGGCCAGGTGACTGAGTGTATCTAGGTCACAAAGTACAGAGAGATGGATGCTGTTACTCAGTTAACGTTCTCATTTTCTTTTCTTTTAGCCAGCAGCAGCTCCAGTCCATGGCATGCTGCCACCCACTCTCAAGGTGGGTCTTCCTTCCTCAGTTTCCTCTCTGGAAACACACTCACAGACACTTCCAGGAGTATATCCCCTAGATAATTCCAAATCCAGTCTAGGTGACAGAAAATTAAGCATCCTGGACACCTCCTTAAAAAATTCTTCAATCACTGGGAACCTGGTGGTGAACTTACCACTGGCATTCTAAAGCCAGTACATACATGTAAAGTATATTCTATGGCAACTTTTATAATTAAAAATAATTAATATGTTGCCTTTGTCACTGTTCTATTGCTGTGAAGAGACACCATAATCACAACAACTCTTATGTTAAAAAGCATTTAATTGAGGCTTGCTTACCAGTTAGCGTCATAGGGCAAGCATGGTAGCATGCAGGCAGCCATGGTGCTGGAGAAGCTGCAGGCAGCAGGAAGAGAGAGAGCCACTGAGCCTGGCTTGGGCTTTTGAAACCTCAAAGCCCATCCCCAGTGACTTCCTCTAACAAGGCCACACCTCCTAATCCTTCTGAGTAGTGCCACTTCCCGATAACCAAGTTATTAAAATATATGAGCTATGGGGCCATTCTTATTCAAGCCACCACATAAGTTTTAGTTGAAATACAGTCGTAATCCATTCTCCCTCCCTTTCTTCTCTCTAGATCCTCTAGCTATCTTCCCTTGAGCTCCTTCTATGTTCCCCCACCAATCGAGTCCATAAACCTCTTCTTTTTTATTGTTGCATACATATATATGTGTACACACACACACACACACACATAGCTTACTGCGTCTATTTTTCTGTGTATGTAGTTTTAAGGCTGACACTCTGCATTAAACACCCAATAAAAGGGATCATCTGTGGAAGACAATACTTCTATTCCCAGCACACATTAGTTACCTGAAGTTCTTTGTCTAGGGGTGAAACTCAGTGAAATCTTCCCTCTTTCTCATCAACATGTCGAGTCAACTTGACAATTTCACGGTCTTGGTAATGGAGCCATTTCCACAAGATACTGTTTCACATCAGACTGCCTGGTATGTTGGCTCCTACAACCTTTCTGCCCCTTGTTCCTCAATGTTCCCCAAACCATAGAAGTAGGATCCGTGGTGTGCATTTATCCATGGTGGCTGGGCTCTCCAAAATCTGTTGATCTCTGCATTGTGTCCAGTTGTGGTTTTTCATAATAGTCTCCATTTTTGTTGTAAAGAGAAGCATTTTTGATGGCGGATGGCAGCCACATTTATCTGTAGTTTAAGGGTAAGATTTAGAGTGTAGTAAGGAACTATCCTGGCCTACAAAGGTGAGAGTTGTATACTTTTTTCTGAGATACATAACTTCCCTAGCCCTCCTAGGAAGCCCTGGGTCCAGGGTTCCAGGACCAGGCATGATTTCCTTCCTGCTAGGTATGCATTAGGTCCAAGTAGACAGCTTTTGGTTTCCAAACATGTGAGTACCACTTAGTATAACAGTATATGTTTCTATTGTGGTCATTGTGGTTCACAGGTGTTGCCGTGGGTTGCCTAAAAGGGCAATTAAAAAAATCACTTCCTTTCTTTGGTAGCTTAAGTAGAAGTTGGGGGAACCACAGAAGTGAGACAGCAGGGAAGAGTATTTCAGTTCAGATCCTGCACAGACCATCTGAGCCCCATGTCTTACATGGACAGTGTCTTCAGCAATAGTGGTTCATCCTCAGTCCTCAAGAAACAACCAAAGGTTACATGGATAATCTATATGGTTTTGGGAATCACTTGGACTACTTTGACAAACTATTTGAAAGATTTCTTGTGCCTATTGAGGTTTTTGTTAGTCTGTGGTTTTTGTAGGGAACGTGGTCAGCTCAAATGGATTATCTTCCTTTAAGATATAGTTGTATATGTATGTGTGTGTTTATATATCTTCATTATATAATTTTAAGTAAATATAGATTAATATGATTTCTAAATGTTTTACCAGACAACCTTGGTGTGTTGTCCCTCCTTCCTCCTTCTGTTGTATTGGCCTCTCTCTCACCTACCCAGTCGGAGCCCCTCCATGTTGTTCCATTTCCTAGTTCCTATCATCTGTATCTTGCTGATTCCCTTTGTAACCTCCACAACTATGGCCCCTTATACTTTCTGCAGCAGTTCTTAAATGGTATTGAATTGTGGCCTTTCTCTTAGGGGAAAATGGATTCTATGGTCACTCTCCTTGAATCTGGGCTGACTTAACAGTTTTTACCAGCACAGCATGGCAGAGGTCTTGCTGTGTGACTTCCAAGGCTAAGTTAGAAGCCAGAAAACATCCCAAAGCTCCTCCCATGTCTCACAGAATATTCTGGGAAAATCCAGCTACCATGTTGCAAGCTCAACTACTTCAAGTTCAAGACAGTTGAACAGCTTTTGGTTTCCAGTTCCAGCTGAGCTTCCAGGAAGGAATAAGTGCCAAATTCAGCCTTGGGACTGTGCCTTTGGGGACACTGAGCCTTACGAACACTTTAGATGATTACAGCCCCCAGCCAGTTTCTTACTATGACCACATCAGAGACCCTCATGGAGGTCTGTTTCCTGAGGACTCAGGAAAGTCCTTCTCAGATTACTACTCCACAACATAGTGATCCAAATAAAGTGGTTCTTGGAAGCTGCTGAGGCTGAGTCTAAGTTATCATACATGAAAAGGAAGGTAATTCTGATTTAAAGTTACAGCTTTGAGGGGCTGGAGATATAGTTCAGTAGGTAAAGTTCTTATCTGGCATTCATAAAGCCCTAGATGGGTTCAACCCTCGGTACTAAATGAAACTGCATGGTGATTCCTGCAAGCTCAGAATTCAGGAAGTAGAGGAAGGAGAACAAGAGAATCCGAAATTCAGGGTCATCCTCATGGTAAGCTGCATGGTAAGTTTGAGGCTAACCTGGTGCACAAGAGGGTCAGGTTTTTGGTTGGTTGGTAAGTTGGCTGGTTGGTTGGTAGGTTGGTTGGCTGGTTGGTTGGTTGGTTGGTTGGTTGGTTGGTTGGTTGGTTGGCTGATTGGTTGGCTGGTTGGTTGGCTGGTTCATTGGTTGAGGTTTGGGGAATAGTTTGTTTGTTTGTTGGTTGGTTGGTTGGTTGGTTGGTTTTTGCTCAGTTCATGACATCACAACACATTCTTACAGTTTACATATGGGAATAAAACTTGTAAACCTGCCTGGAAGCAAGTTTAATAACACTAAGCTAAAATTGTCTTTAAAGTACAACAGTAAGAAGCGGATCAAACAATCATATGAACTGACAGAGACTACACCAGTGTGCACAGAGACTGTACCAGGTCCTCTGTGTATAAATTATGGCATCTGTATTAGTGATCTTGGAGGATTACTGAGTGTGCAAATGAGTGGATCTCTGCTTTTTCTGCCTCCTCTTGGGCTCTTTTCTTTCTGTTTACTTGTCTTGGCCAACTTCTATGTGATAGTTATTTTTATTTTGTTATGTTTTATTATTATCTTTAAGAAGCCTGTTCTT
Source organism: Apodemus sylvaticus (assembly GCF_947179515.1). NCBI lineage: Eukaryota > Metazoa > Chordata > Mammalia > Rodentia > Muridae > Apodemus > Apodemus sylvaticus. The sequence continues at coordinate 22,332,366 of NC_067478.1, forward strand.
TTCTAAGGCAGAAAGGGAGTGGATGCAGAGGGGAGAGGAGGTGGGAAGAGCTGGGAGGAGTGGAGGGAGGGGAAACTGTGACCAGGACATACTATGAGATAAAAGCATGTGTTTTCAATTAAAGGGAATAATACAAAAAGAAATGAGAAGAAGAAATGGATCAATTGTAAAAAATGGTCATTTGTGTTACCTATACCAAAATATTAGGAATAACTTAAGTTTCATTACTGAGACATTGATTAAATGAGCATACTCATACTCAAAAGAAACTGCTTCAAAGCTGTTTCAGGACAAATTTTTAAATAAATATACTGATAAAATATTCATAGTTTATTAATAAATAATAGCTGGGGGAAATGTGATTTTCCTTATATTAAGATTATTTCAAATTGTTCTCAAGACAGTGCAAAAAAAATAAAGATAAGAAGCCTCTGAGGGCAACATGGATAATGTGCTTACTCAGCAGAAAGGTGGATGGGGGAGGGGTTATTCTAAATTTTTTTAAATAATTTCTATGGATGAGAGTTAAAGTTATCAGAAAAACCAGAGGCCTCAGGAGTATTGTTCATACTGAAGGCTTCAAGGATAAAGCCACAGTTATTTCTGAGAAATATTTGTCTTGAGGCATTTGAAATGCCTGATGAGACAATATCTTAAAAACAGTTGGCTTTGTGTAGTTGTATCTGACATGGAGATATAGTAACTTTGTTACTTCTAAATAAGTTAAAATGAAAGTTAATCAAAGACTGAGGACTCTGTGATCTTCAGATCACCACAGATTAGGACTTTGCTTTTTTAATAAAACAAGTCAAGTTTACACATGGAAGTAACACCTAGAAGTGGAATTTTTATACTCTAAAAACTCGTGTATCTAAACAAACAAACAAAAAGAACCTCAAATTATAAAACTGATTATGTTTAAGCAGCATTATGGCTCCTGATTTTTATTTTATTCTACAAGTTTCCATATTTTATAAAACATTTACAATCAGTACAGATTACTTTTTATAATCAATAAAAGAAATATTTTTTTTAAATATGTGCAAATAGGCAGCCCTCAAACTGCCAAGAACATGAAAGAAAAAATCTTTAAGCCAAAATACCAGCTACCTCAAGAAGGTTTGGAGACCCTAGACTAGCCACAATGGTAGTACTGTGACAGAGTCACAACACCTCCCAAACAGCAACTGCCCTAAAGGCAAAGGAGGAGAGGGTGAACATCTTCAAAACAGGAGGAGAAAGAGAGGACCCAAGAGCTAGAGAGGCCCAGAGACTAACAGTAAAAAGTGCAAAACTAAAGGGAATCTGGGAAGGAAATAGGAATACGGAGGATCATCCAGCCATGAGTGCAGCTAATGCTGCTACAGACCTAGCCACATGTCAGTGAACAGAGGGTGGCATCACATGTAGAGTGTACCACAGAGCCATAGAAAAGCAGCCAACTGTGCACCTGCCCATCTGTAGGGAGGATGTGGGAGGAGCTGGAGTTAGGATCGTGGAGTAGGAGCTCACGAAATCTCCACGAAGACTCACATCAGAAATAAGCAGTTTCTAAAGACCACTCATAAAGACCACTCATAAAGACCACTCACTGTCCGATACGGTAGCCAGTAGTCACAGGAGTTGTTTTACATTTAGGTTAACTAACATTGAATATGTATTTTCCCATATAAGTAATGTGAGTTTGCTCTCAGGGTGACAAGATGCTAGTCTGACTCCTCTGGGTGGAATTCAGTAGATTCTAGTACATTTACAAGATCGTATACCACTGTTTGCTATCAGATTGAGAGTTTGGTTTTAAAAGAGGTCTTTCAATGTTGTCTAAACTTGCCATCTTTATACCTCAACCCCTCAAGTCCTGAGATTACAGGCATGTGCCAAACACCTGGTTCTAGCATATGTGATACTTTTACTGTTTGATAATTTCATAAATGCATGTAATACATTTTGGTTGACTCGATCTACCCACTTACTTCCCTTTGACCCCTTCCCATCACTTCCACCATGTTTGTCTCACAATGCCCCTTACCCTTAAAGAAAACAATCTGAATCCACTTAGTGCTGATGCACGTGTACTAGTGTGAGGGGACCCTCTACTGGGGCATGAGCATCCTCTCGGGGTCTACATCCCTAAAGAAAACTGACTCCCCCTCCCCTAACTGCTCAGATAGGAGCATGACTCCATGATGCCATCTCGGATCCATGCAGGGATTTTAGTTGGCTTGATCCTGTGTAGACCCTGTGCATACAGTCACAGCCACAACTTGCAGTTGTCCTACCATGTCCAGCAAATACTGTTTCTCTGCAGATATCCACTGACTTACAGTCTTTCCATCACATCTCCTGAGGTGATCCCTGGGAGGAGGGACTATGGTCTAGATCTGCCATTTGGAGAGGAGCACTTGACAGTTTCTTTTCTGCATGTAGATCACATGTCTCTGTGTTAGTCACCATCCACTGCAAAAAGAGGCTTCTCTGATGGGGGTCAAGAAATGCATTAATCTATGGCATAAAAATAAGAAGTTAGGAACCGTTTATTACTCTGTCCACTTAACAGAGTAATGGTGCTCAGTTTCTCATATGGCCTATGACCTAGCCATCTACTTGCTATTAACAGTGACAGGCACAGAGTCTGTTTTGGGAAGCAGGCCTTCATTCCAATTAGAAAGAGGTTGGTTACTCCCACATCATTCACAAAATTAAAATGTTTAACTCATTTGTGTTACACGGGCCATGCTTCAAGTGTCTGATGGTTTCAGGTTGGATGGAAAAGAAGAGGACAGTTCCGTCATTGTAGAAACTATAACTTCACACAGTGTTACTCTGAGGCATCACTTAGATTACTTAGAATCTCACAGACTCTACAGTGAGTAGAGTAAGGATGGGTTTGGATGGAATCCAAAGTCTGCAAATCAATTGAAATCTAACTTATGTGATTATTGGATGCAAGACCTTGGACCTTTTACTTAATCTTTCTGAATCTTTATTATGCATTAAATTAAATAATAATATTTTTCGAGGAATAGTGACAAAGAGTAAAATGGTACACAGAATGTAAACCAGAACAGAGTAGATGCTCAGAAACCCATGGCCATTATACAGAGGAACATGAAGAGCCTTTTACGGGCATCAATTAGACCCAAAACAGTAGTCAGTCAGACCTGCTCAGAACCAGAAACATAGCACTCAAATCAATATAGAACTAAGAGCTCCTCAGCCTTCCTGAGGTTCTTTGAAGATCACTGGCCTTATACCTACCATCAGCCCCAGAAGAAGAGCCCCTCCAGGCCCCATCCTCCAATGAAGTAACTAAGGTTCAGTGACGAGATTATTAGGGCATCTGTGAGGCAAACCCCAAACCTTCTCAGTCATCTGATGAAATGGCTCACCATGGTCACATTCAGGGGCCTTTCAGAATCACTGTCTAAAGCCTTTCTTGGATTTTATTCATCCATAAAGGAAAATGAAATTGCAACATTTACACACACAAAAAAAAACTGGATGGAATTGATGATGATTGTTTAGGAGAAATAATTGCCAGACTCAGAAAGACAAATTTTATGTGTGTTTTCTCCTATGTGGGCTGTAGATTGAGAGGGGGAAAGGAAGGAGGACAGAGAGAACTATAGAGACAGAGAAGAATAGAAGGTAAACTACTTGAGACAAGGAATGGGGTGAGGGATGGGGAAAGACGATATTGAGGGTGACTATAAGTGTATCATATATGTGTATATGAAACTGTCATAATGAAACCTATTCTTTTACATAATTAACATATGCTAATAAAAATTTAAAGATGATAAATAAATAAACAACCTCCTCGTTGAACAGACTGTGTCTATCAAGAAAGATGAGCCAACTGAGATCCTTGCATTGTGGTGATGGGCAGAGGTCTCCTGCTATTCCCAGAAAAAGATGAAGAAGAACACAGAATGAGTCACAGGGTCACATCAAGAACACAGACGCCATGTCCAGGCATCCTCCATTGAGGAAGGAGAAGGAAAAACCAAACACACAGCTTGTGAAAATAGAATTGGATGTCCTCTCCAATCAGAACTGAGCTCTGACCTCCAAAAGGAGGAATGAGAAGGAATCAGCCTTCCAGGACAGATAAGGGTAAACAGAAGCAAAAATGTGCCCATTCAGTTATGGCATAAAACACAGTTTCGGGATGAGAGAGACAATTTCAGTATGACAGGAGAAGGTATATAAAGGATATGTGGAACCCAGCCCTGCCTGATCACATTATAACTCAACAAGGGCCAGAGGAGCACTGCAGCTAATTAACAATGTGGCCCCTTTAAAAAAGAGAGCTTTTATTTTTTTAAGGCACCGAACATAACTAGCAGGATTTAAACGCGGCTCTCCATACTCGTTTATGATTCCCCATAACCTGCTCCATTTTTCCCCAGGTTCTAAACTAATGAAATGCTTATTTAGATGCTGGGGCCATCTGTGGCTGGTGCCTGCTGTGCACAGCCCTGCTCCCCATTCACAGGTTGATGACATCTTGGAGCATGGGGAATTTCCCAGAATACCCCAGTCTGGGAGCCTAGTTGTGTGGGGACTGAGAGTCTGAGAAGACAGGTCAGGCACTGGCACTCCTCTGCTCCAAGGGGCTGGTTCCACTGCTCTGCCAGGAAATGCTGACAGCTGGCGTGCATGTAGGCGGGCACGTCTACCAAGGGGCACATTAGCCTGCACAGGGAACAGAGGCCTCACTATGGCACCATAGGTGTGGGTTCCACACACTAGTGACCTTTCAGGCCCAGGCTGTCACTCCCTCCTGCTCCCACTCCACTTTCTCCATCCATACAGAGAACACCAACCCATCTGGCTTCATGCGGCCTCTTTGGCTGCTTGCTCGGGGATGGTTTCTGTTCATTGGCCCGTGTGATGTTTAAACATCAGGTGGATTACATTCCCTTCAATTAATAAAGTTGGCACCAGGGCCTGCCTGTCACTACGGGCCCTTGTACACTCTCCTGATAAGTGTTCCCTTGCCCCCAGCATTGGCAGCCGTGGGTCCCGAGACTCGTGTCTGTCCACAGCAATGACAGGCGAGAACAGCTGGCAGAGCACTCGTAGCTTTGCCCGTGGGTGAGCCCAGTGGATGGCATGCTCCTCATTCAGGCTGCCCTTGCAGCAGCCTGACCCTCTGGGACCTCCACCCCAGCCTCGCCTGGCAAACAAGATTTTGCTGTTTCTGGCTATTTTTCTTTCCTCCCAGGTCCAGACTTGCCCTATAACAAAAATAAAACGTCAAGTCCTTCATTCGCTGGACTTTGGCCCTTCCCTGTGTGGTCTTTCTAAACACTGTTCCTCAACATTGTTTGACATGGCCTTTCTCTGTCTGTTACTCATCCTTCTTCATGGCTCGGTGAGGGCCAGAACTTACCTGGGTTGTGCCTGGTGTTTTTCCAAACCTGGCAAAGATACCTGTTTGTGGAGCAAATTGCTTGCATAAGAGGAGACAGCCAAGCAAACAAACAACAAAGCACAAGGTGAACAGTTAGTTTTATTTTTTTTAAAGGCAAATATAAAGTTCTTTGGGAGGGTACCAAATGTCCAAGGGCATGACCATGTGTAAAGATGCAGAGAGGCCTGGGAAGAAAGCCCTCAACAAGCCTTTAGGGTCACTGGACTGGCTACAATGTTTCTGTGTAGGCGTCAATGCTAAAAACCGGCTGGAGGGCTGCTTGCTGCCAACCCTGACCTCCCAAGATCAGGACTCATACTGTGTAACGGAAGAAGAGGAAGAAAAGGAGGAAGAGGAGGATGAATCGAGAGAGGAGGAAGAGAAGAGAGAGGAGGAGGAAGAGGAGGGAAAGGAGGAGGGGAGGAAGAGGAGGGAGAAGAGGAGGGAAGAAGAGGAGGAAGGAGAGGGAGAGGAGGGAGAGGAGGAAGAGGAGGAAGAGGAGGAGGGACAGAAGAGGAGGGAGAGAAGGAAGAGGAGGAGGGAGAGGAAGAGGAAGGAGAGAAGGAAGAGGAGGAGGAAGAGGGTAACAAAAATCAAAAGGAATGAGAAAGGAAACCGAAGAAAATATTTTTTAAAAGAACAAAGAAATGGGAAGGAGGCATACACAGCTTGGCCTTCCAAATGTGAAAGGCTGTAGAGTTGTCCAGAGCCAGGCCTGGAGAGGCTCTACTGAGAGGTGCTGGGGAAGGTGAAGACCTTTGTCCCAGCCTCTAGTTCCCACCCTCCTTCAGGCTTCTTCAAAGTACCCTGCTACCATGAACCTAAAACACCATTCCTCTAGGAGGTGGGCTTGATTATCTAAAGCTTCTTTGGATTCCTCTCCACCCGGAAACAGGATTTCAAGTGATGCTATCGGTCTCGCCTGACTCTTAGGAAGGGCATGGAAGGATTCGGAGGCCCAACAGTTTACTGGCTTGTCTTCTGAGTCATGCGATGCTACACTTCAAATTGCTTCAGTTCAAACTCCTTATGATTTTTCTGGGCTACTGGGAGGAGAGTGTATTGATTCTGTGTTTTGATAAGGTCAGCAATGATCAACTCTGACAGTCGGGCAGATAGTCTGTCCCCTTCCCCTCCACTGGATATGGCTGCACATGCAGAAAAGGAGAGAGGGAAACGAAAGCGGTGGGGGTAGGAGAAGGCAATGCCTTTTGTCTCCATGGTTCTGAAAACCTCTTTAAGCCCCATCAGCAAAAGTGGGCTCATCTGGGACTGCAGCGGAGGAGAAGCGTAAGGGCACACTTGATCTTTTCCGCGTGCGGGTTTCATTTCCCTTTCCCCTTGTGTGTTCCTGCCCTGCAGCTTATTCTCCTGATGGTGACTCATTTCCCTCCAAAGAACCAATTAAGTTCTTCGTAACATCAGCAGACTCACGATGACACTGATTAACGTTCAGAACCTGTAGGACTGTCGAGATGGGGATGACGAGGAAAGCACAGAGAAGGCCCCTCTGAGGCTTCCCACAGTTGATTTGAGCTTGATGAGAAAAGTGCTCAGATTTTTCTCGCTTAGCTATGGCCCAGGAGGGGATGCTGCCTGGAGCTGCCTCCCCCAGAAAGAGACTGCCTCTCCTCCAGAATGCCAGGCAGTTTTCCAAAGCAATTCTATCAGTCAGGGGCTCGCTCCCTGGAGGCTGTTAGGATTTGGAGAGGAAGCGTCGTCCCTCAAGAGACTGGCCTCTTGAAGACTTGATCCACCTCTGCCAGCGGTTACTGTTGGATGAAGAAGGCACTGATGGCATCATTGTGTGGAGCATTAATGAGTTTTTGTTGAATGGGCTCCTGGGAGATGGCGGTCCTATTAGAAGTAAGTCAGTGAGCCTGCCTTTGAAGATTATGTTCTACGCCTGCCTTCAGCACTGAACTTGGAGGGCCACTGTGCTGACCTGCACCAAGCCAACGGAAAGAGGAAGTTGGACTAAAGAGGAAGTTCTCCACAGGGTGTCCTCAGGACCCCTTCCTCTATTGTCCTTTTCCACATTTCTACTCTAACATGGGCATAAAAAAAAAAAGTGCTAGCTAGCCATGGTCTCTTCCTTTTACCTTATTTACGTTGGATACTTTGTAACAGCAAAGAGAGGCTGATTAACACAGACCTCCTAGGTGATACATAAACGTTGCCAAGTTTCTCTAGAAAGAAAATCTAGAACTTCCATCACATTCACCATATGACTCATAACCTAAGGGGAGTTACTACTGTTTCACACAACCTTTTCAAAAGCCCCTTGGGGGGAAAAATCAGTTTTCACCAATGAATCTTCACTGAGTATTTTAACCACATCATAGGGCAGGCCTGGTGCCAACATAATAAAGTCAATGGTAATTTCGTAAATATTTTGTTTCATTTTGTTTTGTTTGGACATTTTTGTCTTATTGGTCTTTTGATTGTTTCGATTTTCATTTTTGGGGTATTGTGGGAGGTTTTATTGTTTCTTAGTTCTGTGTGTATGCATGTGTGTTTTTTGTTTCTTGGAATTTTTGTTTTTTTTTTCTTTTGTTTTGAGAAATGATCATAAAGTTGAGTGGATAGAGAATTGAAGAGAATCTGGGAGAAATTGGGGCAGGAGAAAAGCATAACCTAAATGCATTGTATGAAAAAAAAATGAAGCCCCTTGGAATTCCTCAAGCTTCCCAAATTACCTCCTATCTGGCAATTCCCGTGGAGGCAGCCTGAGATACCAAGGTTTAGGACAAAGACTAATGTCTTAAGCAAGTCTAGTGACTTATCCTAATGTTCTAGTGACCTGAAAACCTAGATGACACCAAGCTGCCTCACTAGTTATTTAATGGGCCTGCTAACTGATGAAAAGGGACATTAGTGCCCACATCACAAGAAGCAAGTGTCCCTGTGTGGATGTCAGTTAGACACCAGCTGTATAACTCTGCTCAGATCCAAGTGTCATTGGATCCGAACCAACTACAATGTATTCAAAGCCAATGACAAGCTTAGTTGAAAGGGCTCAAATCACAACATTAAACACAACAGAAATCAAAGCTACTTCTGAGTGGAAACCTAGCTACAGTGAAGAGTACTTCAGACACAGAATCTCGTAGAGCACACAGTCCTTCAAAGGACCTTCATCTCCATCATACAGGTGAGCAGTTTTATTTATACACCAGTAGTAAGGCAATATGACTAAGGGCTCTCACAGACTAGTGAATCAGGTTTTGTGAGCCCTCATTTACAAATGGTAGGAGAATGTCAGGCCTCCCTCTTTTAATGATTTTCTTCATGGAAAGATTGGTCTTATCACCTTGAGTACTTGGGCATCCTCCTCATTGGTTCCTACATATATTCCCTCTGCTCATCATTGTAATCCTGACAATATTGTTCTGATGCTTGACGATGGTACTTATAGCACCTTCCCTGACTCTGCTGTCATCCTGGCCCCTCTGTAGAATCTCTCCTCTTCCTCCCAGAGCTGAGTCCCCACCACCTCCAAACCACAACATAGAGATGCCTGCACCACATGAGAAGCCACCATCTATTAAGAATAGGCCAGGCAAAATGGCACTGCTTACGTCCATCCGCTAACATTTCTAAACCTCAGCCCCCCTGAGGGAGATTCACTGAGATGCTCTTCTCATTGTTCTAGCTGAAGCTTAAGGTGGAGAAACTGAGGCATTGAGGAGTGGAAGCCTATTCTTAGCAGCAGAGAATAGAACAGATCAAATGATCCGGGACTGGATCAAGGGACTGGAACACTAAAACCTTAACCTTAACCTTTCAGGGTCACTTGGCCTGTCTGTCCATCAGTCTATCTGTCCATTCTAATAACCTTGACTTAGTATCAAAGTCCCTGATAAAAACAGGAAAACTGGAACTGCAAAGAAGCGTCTTTATCTATGATATATTCACTTTAACTTCCTGACTGCTGGCTATTTCCAGGAAAGCTGTAACTTAGCCCTATATAATGCCTCAGGCCTGACAAGCACTCAGTGGCTATGGGAAGAGGAGGGGGAAGAGAAAGAGAGAGAAAGGAAGGAAAGGGAGGGAGAATGGGAGGGGAGGGGAGGAGAAGAGAAGGAGGGCAAGGCTATTTCACACGGTTTTCCAAACTGTTCTGATTAAAAGGAGGACTACTATCAGTGCCTCTTTGTCCCCGTGTAAAATAAAATCAAGCCAAGAATCAGGTAGAATTATCAGGTGACCTACACTGATGGCCTCCTCTAAGCCTTGGGTATGTTCATGCTCAGGGCCCCTAGCCAGCGCAAGTTTCCCAGTACCTGGTACCCACACCCATCCTCCCACTCCCTTCCCCTCCTCTCCTTCCTGAACAAAGCCAATGCTGTCAAATGACTTCCAGGAGCTGCTGCATGTACCCAGACTTCTCAGGGCGAGCTGCCATGAGCAGGAACAGCTCATCTCCAGACCCCTCGGGTGTGCGAGCATGTCCTCCTTGACCTTTGCCACCAGGAGCCTGTCACATAGTTACTTAGCAAATTTCTCCTAGGCCCCCAAATTAGACAAAGAACCAGAAATTAGCCAACAGGCACAAACATCACACGTGTGGGCCTCAGCTTCATTACTTTAAAATAGCAACTCCAGGCAGAACAGTCTACAAGGTACAGCAGGTTAGGAAAGCCAGAAGGATCAGCACGTCCGTTCCAAGTGGGCTCATTGGGGTAACGGTTCTAGAGACTAAAATCACTCCTCTTTTCATTTATTTTTCAGCTTTTATTTAAAGGGAAAGTCCCCAAATGGAGTAGAGAACGCTTGGGTTGTTTTAAGGGCATCTTCTTCACTGTGACACCGTGAGCCTGCTCTCCGTTTTTCCAAGCTCCAGAGAGAAACTCCGCTTGCCAACACTTGAGTGATTTCACCTCTAGCGTTGCCATGGTGATGCACATCCCTGCACAGGCTGGAGAAAAGGTGCAGCTCCAAGTGACGATGAATATGAATGAAGCCCAGCATTCTCCCCCCGGGGGTGAGCATGGGCTCTTCCTAGAGGAGCTCGGGTGCACAGAGGCCGGGGTCCACATGGCCTCTGCCCTCAGATAACCTGAGGCAGATTTCCCCTACTTAGGACAGAAACCTTAGCTGGAAGAAGTTCCAAGGGCCCATGAGGAAAGGGACCAGCTGTCCAGGAAAAGTTTAAAGAGCATCTCTCCTAGGGTAAGCTGCAAACAGTGTGCTGTCCTGGACTATAGCGGGTCTCCATGGTACCCTGGGTTTGAGGTTCGTTGGTCTTTCTCCCAGCTTGGCCCATCTATAGTTTGCCATTACATTGCTGAGATACCAGCTATAAAACAAGAGCAAAATGTGGTAATTCCTCAAGAATCTAAGACTGAAGCCTGTTCCCTGGTGAGCTCTCCAGCAGAAGGTAGCATCTGTCCCTTTCTTCACACCCAGACAAGGGTCTCCATAAAGCTACCACTGAGTGGGCACCTTCTATGTACCAGAGACAGGTACATTGCATGTGTCCCCATAGTTAAGGGACTCCATGCACTAGACAGCAGCATCTTCATTTCAGGAAAAGAAAAGAGGCCAAACTCACCCACTCACCCAACTCTCACAACTCACCCAAGTCACCCAGCTCACCCAACTTACACAACCTACAAAGCAAGCTGGAGACGGAGACAAGATCTGAATGCAAACAGTCTCAGTTGGGAAGGCTTATGTCAGGCACAGCACAGCGCAACTACATCAATGGTTAGGGCGGATCTCAGGCCAGCTGAGGACAGTCACATGCCAACTCCTACAGCTGGATTCTGTTCAGCTTTCCATCATGTACGATTGCAGCTGAAGCTCCCACTCCTCCCACAACTTCTATAGGCTGTTTTGTTTTCACTCTTGACATAGTCAAGTATGCATGACAAGTGTCAGTCCCTCTATATTTCATTTGAGTTTGTTCAAACTCCGGTGAGTGTCAGAGACTAGTGTTGGACTCAGTGCTGTCTCCAAAGCCAAGGCTTCTACATAGATATGCTATCGTCTTCGCTTTTTTTTTTTTAATCTCTACTTGCCAAGTTCTAGGTTGACTGACCATCTCTCCAACTTTAAGAAAACACAGAGTCTTGTAGGCTGGGGACACTGATGATCCACTCTTACTGCCACTTTCCTGGCCACATTAACAGGCTTTCATAGGCCTATGTGTATCTCAACTGTATCTACCTCCTTGTCCACCAATGTTAATTGAATACCTATTGTAGGAGACCCTGTAACTAGGCACAAGGAACGGAGAATAAAGGGCTCAAGCCCTTTGTTCCCACTAAGTCAGTCCTTGCAGACGGCCCCCGACAGGCAGGACCCTATTGGATTCTCACAAGAGCCTTCACAGGGCGCATGCTCTGACAGTGCTCTCATCTTAGTGAGGAAATTGATGCTCTGCATAGTTGACCAATCAGCTCTCAAGGTCATTTAGTAAATGAGTGGGAAGCCAGTGTAGGAGCCAGGGGAGAGCCATGCATACCAACTCAATTCTGAAGACGGAACTGGGCCGCCTGTTGTGCTTTGCTCTGCATCAAGGGCCGTGTTCGCTTTGAGAACACTAAGGAGGGAACAGTTGAGCCTAAGGCTTCCAGAGGCTTCCAGAGGCTTCCAGTGGCAGGAGACTTTGGTGAGGAAAAGATCCAGGTAACACAGCAAGGTTTCCATATTAGCAGCCTTATCTCCTGAAGTGAATTAAACCACAACAGAACACATGTGGGGAATGTTTTGTTTTTCAAGGGGTCCTTGTAACTTTTCTTAGATTCTCCAGACACATACACACACACACACACACACACAAACACACACACACCTGCCAAAGAGGAAAAAGAAAAAGACCACTGCCTTCTGCTAATACACTTGATCTGAGGGGAGAGCCATGGAAAAAAGCTGTCCCTTTGACAAGCACAATGTGTGGATCTGAACTCACATAGGGTAGACATGAGGACCCCATAGATGTGAAGCTGTGCTCATATCTTTCACATCTGCCCCCACCCCCGCACCTCTGGCTGGTACATCCTGAACTGTGTGGGAAGTGGACGAATCTGCCCCCACCTACCCCACCCCACCCCACCCCACCTCCCTCCCCTCCCCACCCCCGCAGGAAGAAGGGAAGAGAGAAGCCATGCTTTGCTGGGACCAGAAGTAATCTTTCTGAACTTCATTTGTAATCAGCACCTACAACCAGGACAGTTCTCCCGCAGGGTCCTCAGATGACCTAAGGAGACAATGCTCCCCACATCCCAAGCTTTCTCCCTCAGATTTTGCTACATTTCTAGCTATGCACCTAATCATTTGGGCTAAGCCAGACTCTGTCGGAAAGGCTTGTGCCTGGAGCATTTGGCAGGACACGTGACTAATCTGCATGAAGCCCACTGTGAAGACGGACAGAGTAAGGCCTTTCGGGGTTAAACAGTCTGTGTATAGAGCAGCAGCAACCACTGCAGTCTCCACTCCAGAGTGGGCCTCTAAGGCGGGGTCTCATCAATAATAGCACGGAGAGTGATGCCAAGTTCCCACAAGGGCAGGGTCAGACTGCTTAGCTGGAGAATCAAAGGCTTTCCAAGACGATTCTGTTTGAACTGTGCTCCGCTCGCTGCCTGTGCCCACGTTTACAGAACCAGCTGGACTCAATGCCATCATCCAATTAGCACATGCCAGTACTAGCTCCCTGGGGCCAAAATGAAACAGGCAGGATGAGATCAAACCCTAGCCCCATACTTTTAGAGGAGATGTCTAGAGGCACATGAAGCTGCCAGGGGAGGCAAAATATGCCCACTGCAAGCGGCCAACAGTGCCAGCACAGGCCAGCAGCACGGGCGAAGAGAGGGACTCGGTGTTGTTCTGTCAGGACATCATTACTATGCCCTTCTCGGGATGGCAGTGAGCCAAGTCCCATAGAGACAGAGATAAAAGGGAGCTTCTCTTCTGAACAACTTCACAGTGTAGCAGGAGATGCACACACAGCCTGTTGGAATACAATCCTAAAACCTAAGAGAAGGGCTGTAATTGAATGAAGAATAGAGGGCTGTGGGAATAGAGCGAAGGGCACCAGATTCAGTTAGGCAGCAGGGGGCTGGCCTGGAAGGCTTCCTGGAGGAGGTGATACATGTCTTGATTCTCGGGAGCAAACCAGTGATTAGCAGGAGCCCGCATTGGGCTGCCAAGTTATAGAGTGTTGTCAGAGCAGAACAAATGATGGAGGGAAAATAAAACCTGGGAACAAGGCTGCTTTCTACCAGCTGTGGCCGCACTCACCTGTTATGTATACACTTGGGAACCAGAAGCAGAAGGAACTCAAATTTAACAAGTTTAACAAGAGACAGAAGAGATAGGGGAGAGAGAGAGAGAGAGAGAGAGAGAGAGAGAGAGAGAGAGAGATCACTAAGTCAGTGACAAACCTGACTAGCATGTACCACCTGGAGAGCCTATGACTACATATTGGGTTTGAGGTCAACATGGACTACATGAGTCCCTGGGGGGGGGAGGATGGGGAAGAGGAGGAGGAGGAGGAGGAGGAGGAGGAGGAGGAGGAGGAGGAGGAGGAGGAAGAGGAAGAGGAAGAGAGAAGAAGAAGAAGAAGAAGAAGAAGAAGAAGAAGAAGAAGAAGAAGAAGAAGAAGAAGAAGAAGAAGAAGAAGAAGAAGAAAAAGGGGAAGGGGAAGGGGAAGGGGAAGGGGAAGGGGAAGGAGAAGGGGAAGGGGAAGGGGAAGGGGAAGGGGAAGGGAAGGGGAAGGGGAAGGGGAAGGGAAGGGGAAGGGGAAGGGGAAGGGGAAGGAAGGGGAAGGGGAAGGGGAAGGAAGGGAAAGGGGAAGGAAGGGGAAGGGGAAGGAAGGGGAAGGGGAAGAAGAAGACGACGAGGAGGAGGAAGAGGAAGAGGAAGAAGGGGGAAGATGAAGATGATGATAATGATGAAAGGAAACTAAATGGAATAATCAGGAAGAGAGCAGATCTGAATATCACAGCCACTCTGGCAGGGCTGGGGGAACTACTCAGGGAATAAAATGTCATATGGAAGCAGGAGGATCTGAGTTTTCCATCCCCAGTACCCATATGACCTGGGTACCTATGTAACCCAGTACTCATGTAAGCCTGGAACCCCAGCATTGCTAAGGCAGAGACAAAATAGATTCTGGGACCTTACTAATTAAAATAGAAAATCCCAGGTTCACTGAGAGACACTGTCTCAAATCATCATCATCAATGATCATTTATATTATTGTTAATAATAAAATTATTAAAAATACTAATAATTTGGAGAATGATAGAATAGGATCCTTGAAATAGACCTATGGCTTCCACATTAACACATAACCCCCCTGCACATGCATATGCACACAGATGTATGCAACACATACAAACACACATGCAGACATGTATGCATATATACCTAAGGTTCCAAAAGTACCAAGGACTAACATATGAAGGGAGAGCTGTGGGCAGTTTCCAAACCCTACCATTCCAGCAGCAGCTGAATTGCACGGCTCCATGTAACACTGACTTCCAGAGACACATAGTGACCTTGGGACCAAAGAGCAACTACGGGGGATGCATAAAAGCCCAGACTGGGATGAGTCTAGGAGATGGAACCACGGACGCAGTGAGCAGAGCTCATTCCTTCAAGAAGCTTTGCTGAGAAGAGTGAGGGCAGTGACTGAGGACCGGGCAGGAGCAATGAGAGCTGTAGCAGGATGAGGCTGGGGAAGGCTTAGCACTGGAGACAGCTGCCCATCCTCTTCCATCCTCCCTCCCCCATCTTCCTCCCATTGGATCCCTTTGGAGACCCAGAGGATAAGAACTGTAAGTAACGTTCTGAGCACAGTCTAGGGCTGGGGCGGCCGATTTAGTGTCCTTGGAGGGAAGCAACAAAAGCCCCACCTGGCAGAAAGACTCCAGTCACTTTCTCTGTCATTGATCCGTGATCAAGCACTTCTGTTTGGCCGCCACCTTCACTCCCTAGAGGTCTCACTGGGCTGCACGGTCATAAGTCATTGGCCTAATAGCTTTATTAGGGGAAAATGTTTAAGGAAAGCAGGGCTGAGAAGGAGAAAGGCAACCAGTCATCATCTCACTTCTCTGACCTCCTGGGAACCCACCAGGAAATGCTCACTCTTCACAGCAGGGGCGATTAACCTTGGACAGGAGTAACTCTGCCCATAAACATGTTACCGGCTTGTTTTCTTCCTTAAAGGCTTTCTAATAAGAACAAGTGTCTCACGGTAACATGTCATCACAGGGCAAATAGAGTCAGGTTGAAGAGAGTGCCTGAAGCCTTCCTGCTCTCAAATCTTTGCCTTGATCAATAAAAGATCACAGCCAAGCCGCTCAGAGCTTAATTATTTACTATTTCTGTGCTTTCGTCTATGAGAAATTTTCTAAAGAAATCCAACTGCCTGCTCAGTGCCATATGGAGTCAATACCCTGTTCTCTATGAGTGTTAATGAATTAATTAATCAACTAATGGCAGTAAAGGTCTGTGGAGACCACGGATGCTCAGCTCCCGAAGGGAACACTTTTCTCTTGTTTTGGCAATAACTTTAAATCATTTGTTCCTAAGAATCCCGAGTCATTTCTTAGCCAAGTGTTCATTAGGTTGTATATATTGTCATTGCCAATTATGTTGATAACATCTTCCTCTTTTGTTTTTCATGTTATTTCTACTTTAAAAAGCCAATTTCCAATGATTTGTGGAAATGACAGTCTACAGAGAATGTACGCTCCTCTCAGCCAATCAGCAACAAGCACTTATGGAAGTTCCTCCCCTTGGCCAATCAGCAATCAGCACCTTCTTGGATTGAAGGGTTTTCCTGGTAAACCTGTCTGTACCCCTTGAGTATGCAGGTAAGTCAGGGACAAAGTCTAAGATATGAAAGGAAAACAAACATAAAACCAGGTCCAATGACTGCACCAACTACATGTAATTACTACAACATTGATGAGACCTCGATGTAATATTAATCACACCCCCATAGGAGGAACAACAATATGAAGCAACCAGTACCCCCAGAGCTCCCAGGGACTAAACCACCAACCACAGAATATGCATGGAGGAACCCATGGCTCCAGCTACATATGTAGCAGAGGATGACCTTCAATGAGTCGGACATCAATGAGAGGAGAGGCCCTTGGCCCTGTGAAGGCTTGATGCCCCAGTGTAGAGGAATGCCAGGGCAGGGAAGCGGGAGTGGGTGGGTTGGTGAGCAGGGGAGAGAGGATAGGGGGTTTTCAAAGGGGAAACGAAGAAATGGGATCGATAACATTTGAAATGTAAACAAAGAAAATATCTAATAAAAATATTAATCATAACCAAAGGCAGGAAGGATAGCCTTAAGAGACTCCTCCTAGCAGCAAAGGTAGTAAGAGAGTTGCCGGGCAGCAGGAGAAACTGGGGTTTGCTTTTGAAGAAAGGGAGTGCGAAAGCACTACCAAGGTATGCTACACAATCTGGACTGGAGGAAGCTCTTTTTGAGTAAGAAGCCGTGACTGCACGTTGATGTGATAAAGGCCAGCGGGAAGCTCCAGACAGCTTGACATGCCGTCAACATTTTCAGAGGAAGCAAGGGAATAGTAACCTGATGGGGAAAGAATGTCCAATCTAAAAGCCAGAGGGAGGGGCTGGGAGGGGTGGATGGCGTGACGCATAAAGAAGTTCCTGATGATCTTCACCTAGTGAGCGCTGCCAGTCGGGAGGAATGAGGAGGCCATCAGAAGTCTCATTGTTTGTTTTAAAACCACATTTTATTGAATGTTGACAAAGTTAAGTTCTGATCCAAAGGATTTGAAAAATTGCAGAGCCCTTTCCTCAAATCTATTTCAATGGTTTGGGCTGTAGCAGCAGCAGAAATAAAATCAGGAGTGTATGCATTACCTCCAGCTCAGCTGTCCAATAAGATTTCACGGGGATGGGGGACAGTGGGGGGGGGGGCAGGGTGTGCCAAGGCATGTAAACGCCATAGGTGGAAGTTGTCTAGGAATGAGTATGGAGGTCATACCAAAGTGTTCCCTCTCCCCCTCCCTCTCCTGCTCTCCCTTCCACTCCCCCTCCTTCTCCTCTTATCCCCACTGCCACCCCCAGCCCCACCCCTACCTCTTGCTCTCTCTCTCTCTCTCTCTCTCTCTCTCTCTCTCTCTCTCTCTCTCTCTCATGCTTTCTGTCTCCAAAATCTACTGAGGAGAAACACAGGGAATTTAGTTGCCAGGGTGAGAGATGTGCTCTTGGCATAGCAAACAGAATTAAGAATGTTTTTTTCATAAAAACATTAATGAAGATGGTAATTGAGACCCATCAGGAGAGCAGAGTGAGTGTGAAAACAACCAAGTCTGAGGCCAGGGAGGCCCCAAGGTCCTGGTTTTACTATACATATGCTGTGTGCCCTTGAGCAAGTTACTCAACATATCTGAGCTCTGGTTCCCTTTGAGATGAAGTTCTTTTGAGAATTAAATCATTGACATAACACAAAAACCAGAATACCGTCTGGTGAGGGCATGCACAGCCAACACTTCACTAGTACAGTTATTAAAGAACGAGGCTGTAGCACACTGTAGATTATATAGATTTTTGTGGCCCACACTTTGAACCTAGCTATTATTGCTTCTGGTGGGGGAAAAAAAGGCACTCTGAGTTCAAGCAATCCACTTAAGAAAAAAAAGAAGTTATACTCCCAAATTAATTTACAAATTGGGCATTCTCTGTTCTTATTTTTCAGCATCCTTTAAAGATCTAAGATCAGTTGATGCATTTAAGAACATAAAATGTATTATGTATAACTTGGTTGCTCATAAAATTATCATGCTTGAGATATATAGAGATGCGAAGACTAGGGAAGAAAAGAAATTAAATACATGGGGGGTTATTTTCTTGTTTCTCCAGCTTGAGGAATAAAAAGCAAAAGGTTCTACGCGATAAAGTTTCTGGAGGTCTTCCCATTCTTAAAGCACAGTCCTTGCTCCTTCTCATAGATGTATGATGTCAAGAAAACAACTGCAGAGGGAGAAACTGACCCTGCCCCCACCCTCCCATCAGAGAACCAGGCAGGTAGACAAGTGAAGATGGCTTCCCATGAAATATTGTGACAAAGGACTGCTAAGGTGCTCTACAGAACACGCTGGCCTCCATCAATTAAAAAGGCCTAAGGATTCTGTCTCACAGGAGGCTTAGAACTGGGGCACACTCCACATATCCAGTGCCTCAGTCATATCATACAGGGCCCAAGTTCTTCCCATCTGCCTTCCAGTTCCACCATTCTAAGCATATTACCCCTTGTCCCACTGTTGAATCCTCATGGTGGTTAAGATGGATGTAGCAGCTCCAGCCATCTTAGCCTCACACAGCAATGCAAAAGGGCCTACAGAGACGTTCTTCTTGTGTCTCTTTAAAAGTTAGGAAAACAATCTCAGAAGCCCATGCCACAACAAACAGACTGTGTTTTTATCTCACTGGCCAAGAATACCATTGTGTGCTTCTTTCTAAAATAATAACTGGCAAGGAAAACAAAAATGCAATTAACATGGCTGATTTGTAATAATGAAGATTTACCCTTCTGGACCAAGGTGAGCCCCAGTACCTGACAACTGGATACTTGAACAAAACCAGATCTACTAGGAAACATGGGCTATAGAATCATGTCCAAGCCACTGTTGTGCCAGGGTTTTTACCTCCCAGGGAGACATGGTCATCAGCCATCACGAAGCAGAGTTACCGTGGTGACCTACAGAACATCTTAGTTTCAGTGGATAATAAAGCACAGCTCTCTGCTGGACAGTCTTGTCACTTACAGACTTGAGAATTCTAAAACTCACATCTAGCAGACACTCCTAACACCTTTTCTACCACAGGCTGTTTATTACTGAGCCAACCTAGAAAGCACTATGACAGTCATCCAGAAACATATCTCAGTGTTCTACCTGTCTCTCCTGTACCCCAGCACATTCAGGGTCTACTCCTTGGCACAACCTCCCAAGGTGTACAAACCAGGATCTGGAGCGAGCAAGAGCAGTCTATAATACTGATAGAGGTCAGAAACAAGGGAAGCCTTGACCTACCTTGCCCGGGGCAGTGCCCACTGTTAGAGGAGCCTGTGCCATCGATACTTTGTTTTCATGTGTTGTTTGTTTTCTTGTCCCTTAAGTTTCCCCTTTGTTCCCATCTACTACACCTTTGCTGTTATGTTTATACTTATAAGCGGTTTTAATATTCTAAATTCTCCTTATGTTGAACCAATGTTAGAGGAGCCTGTGCCATCGATACATTGTTTTCATGTGTTGTTTGTTTTCTTGTCCCTTAAGTTTCCCCTTTGTTCCCATCTACTACACCTTTGCTGTTATGTTTATACTTAGAAGCGGTTTTAATATTCTAAATTCTCCTTATGTTGAACCAATTTTGCTTATACATTCTTGATTATTGTGAAGTCAGGTTTTTTTCTCTTGATTTTCTTTTCTCATCTGCTAAACTGCTTTTGTCTTCTGCTCACTGCAGAACTTCAGTTTATTGTGAACTCAAGGTCTTAATTTCTTGACATTTTTGTCTCTCTCCAAATATTCTTCTGTCTTTTTCTTGCTATTCTTTAATTTCGTCTAAATTCTTCTTCCTTTCTTCCTTTTCCACACCACTATACTTCATTTCATTGTAATATTGTTATTAACCTTAGGAACTTTTAGCTTCATAACTCACTCTATATTATCTTGCTATTTTCTACTCTATGGTCACTGATGGTAACTCAGTTGTCTTTAATTAATTTAAAGTATATTTCTGTATCTGTTTTAGTTTGCTAGTATTGCTGTTACAATGTTTTGTTACTTGTATACATGACCAATTACTTCAAAACTGATACAATCAGATGAATGAAGAAATACCTAGAAAATAGAGAGAGATCGTGATAAATCAGACAAGAAACTATGTGTACAAGGAAAGAAATAAAAAAGTTAAGATATGAAGAACCCAATAAATGAAATAATACATGGTGAAAATATTGCTAATGGACTAGAACAAGCAGAAAAAGCAAAAAAAAAAACTGAAAAAGAAAGTCAAAGATGTTTTAAGTTCATACATAAAAAACAAACAAAATCAGGATTCCACAACTTCTAGGAAATCAAACCCAAGAATCCATGGGGACAAAGAGGGAGCTGAGATATAAGTAAATAAATGAATGAATGAGTAAATAAATTAATTAGACTCTATTTCAGCAAAATTATGGCAGAAAAGTTCCCAACTCTTGGAAAATAATGGTTAGTCAGACACAATTGTTATTTAGAATGCCAAACAGACATGACCAGAAAAAATCCTTTTGCCAATTCACCAGTCAAAATACTAGGTCCACAAAATGAAGAAACAATATTAAGAACTTCAAGAGGAAGTGATAAACTCATAAACAACCCTATCAGAATAATATCAGACCACTCAACAGAAACTATTAAAGCCAGGAACACATATAATGTCTACTTCAAGCTCTGAAGATAATTGCCAACCAAGATTACTAGAGTCTGCAAATTTATCTTTTGAAATTGACAGAGAAATAAAGGCATTTCAAGACAAACAAAAACTAAAGTAATTCATTAGCACCAATTCAACCTTGTAGAAGATCCTTAATCGAATTCTAGACGAAGAATAGAGGAAATGTCTCAATCTTAAGGGGGGACAAAGGAATACATTTCATGAAAATAGAAATACAAAAATAAACTGAAAAGAATCAATTATGTCCAGCTCAGTAAAGCAGAAAATCCTTAATATGAATAGAGAGAAAGATAGCAAACAATAATTTGGTTGATTAGAAAACAGCCTAAAAATTACAAGAATCAGTAAATCTCTATAAGTCATAACCTTAGCTCTAAGTAGCCTTAACTTTCTGATTAAAAGGACACAGACTTGCTGACTGGATTAAAAACAGCATCCAACTAATTTCTGTCTCCAAGAAACACACTCCAGGGGAATTGGGGGGTGGGGCTTAGTCAGTAAAGTGCCTGTCACACAAGTGGGAGAATTGGCGTTTGATCTCCAGCACCACTGTAAAAAGCCAGGTGCAGTAGTACAAGCTATTTTCAGGGCTTGAAGTACGCCATTATATGTGTTCCTGGCTTTAATAGTTTAGGTTGAGTGGTCTCATGCTATTTTCATAGGTTTGCTTATGAGTTCATGGCCTTTTCTGGAAGCTTTTACTATTGTTTCATTTCATTTGGTGGTCTTAGTAGGCAATGCAGTCCCAGAACTGGATAGGCAGACACATGGGGACCCCTGGTCTGGGACTTGTTGGTCAGCCAATCCATTCAAATCAACGCACTCCAGGTTCAGTAAGTTTCTGTCTTTAAAACGGAGAAAAGTGATTGAGGAAGACACCTGACACTAACTTTTAATCTCTACACATATGCATATGCATGCACACACACACATGTACATCCACACACAAGCACAAATATGTACACATACATACACATACACAGAAACACAGAAAAAAGACATATAAAGACTAAAAGTAAAAAGATAGATGCCAATACATCAAGCAAATGGTAGCTTAAAACAAGACAACAGAACAGCTATTATATCTCATAAACTAGACTTCAAGCCATAAATCTCACTAAATATTAATAAAAGGAATGATAGATAAAGAAGATGCAACAATTGTACATGCATATGCACCAAACATTAAGAGTCCCAATTCCAAGAAACAAACACTAGTGATTACAAAAAGACAGATAGGTCCTAATGCAATAATAAGCAGAAGGCTTCAGTAACATAATCTTTCATAGGTCATGCAGAATAGAAACAACAAAGAAACTTCAGGCTTAAATTGCACCATACATCAACTGGACTAAACAAGTAACAATTATGAAATAGGCATTTTTCTAAGAAGCCTATGGAAATTTCTCTAAAATGTATGACCTTTTATTACATAAAACAAATCATAACAAATGCAAAATGATTTTTAAAATTCTATCTTATCACATAATAGTGAAATAAAATTAGAAATTAATAGCAAAAACACTACAAAAAGTACACAAATGCATGCATTTTGAAAGGTATGCTTTTTAAGTTTTTACTTTTAAATATTTATTTTAATTCCCTGAGAATTTTACATGATTGCAACCACATTCACCCCAATTATTCTCAACTCTCCTCATAACCACTTCCACCTCTCTGCCCCCCAAAATTTTGTGTCTTTTTTTTAATTGCCTATTGACTATAACTTGTGCTACACATATTTCTGGGTATAGGGCCATCTACTGGAACTTGGTCAACCTACCAGAAGCCATTCTCTTAAGGAAAACTGACTCCCCTTTCCCCAGAAGCAATCAACTGCCCATAGCTCCTCAGGGTTATAGTTAAGAGTCAGGGTTTATAAACCTCCTCTCACTTTATAGAGAATATTGGTTGGCTTGATCTTGTGCAGGTCTTTGTAAGCAACCACACACACGTTCCATTTGTGGCTGAGCACCCCGCTGACTCCTGTTCTCTACACTAGTCATGAATTTCTACATTAACCACCATCTTGTGCACAAAGGAACTTCTACAGTGAGTCTGAGAACTGCATTAAACTATAGATAGAAAGATACAATTTTAGAGGGCAGTTTGATGCTATGTCCATTTAGAAGAATAATAGAATAGTAGTAGCTTCACTCCTGGGGACCATGCACTCCCCAACCACTGGTTCTTGGCCAGATTTACAACACCAGGCATGTGTTTCCTTCTGTGGCATGGGCCTTAAATCCAAGAAGAAAGTACTTGTTTGTTCCCAAAACGTGCACCAACACTGTACCCATGAAAATATTTTCCATGCCTGTCATTATTGAAGTTCACAGGTTTACAGCTGGGGAAGGGTGTTGAGTTTTCAATGATAAATGAGTCAATGAAGAAGTCTGGAAAGACATTTAAAAGCTACTAGCCTTAGTTGGGTGTGGTAGTCCATGCCTTTAATCCCAGCACTCAAAAGACAGAGGCAAGTGGATCTCTGTGAGTTTGGAGTCAGCCTGGTCTATGGAATGAATTCCAGGTTATCACAAAAAACAAAAAAACGGTCTCAAACAAACAAAAAAGTAATTGGAGTCAAATATAAATAAAAAGACACCCTAGATATTCCTAAAAGGAATTTTATAGTTATGAATGTTTACATTTAAAAAAATGTAAGAGAGGGTGGATGAGAAGGTTCAGCAAATAAAGATATCTGAGATCAATCTGAGCTCAATGCCCAGGACCCACATGATGGAAAGGGAGAATCGACTCCTGAAGGTCAACCTCTGACCCTCACACACATGCCCACATAATGCTCTGATGCATACACATGCACACTAAATAAATAAAACAAAAAATCAGAGAGTGATCAAATAAATACAGTAACAATGTCTCAAGGTACTTGAAAAAATCCAAAATTAGTTCAATATATGGAAAGAAATAACAAAGATCAGGAGTGAAGTTAGTAAAAATGGAGACTAAAATACAACAATCAACAACAACAAAAGAGCAGGTTCTTTAGAAAGACACAGAAGAGCAGCAGACTCTTAGCCAAAATCACCACAGGTAGGAGAGGAGACCTAAGCTAATAAAACCAAAGTTGAAAATAAAAGAGAGAGGTTACAATGGATATCAGGGAAATGCAGGGACCATTAGAGGATGAATATGTTTTGAAAACATATTCCAAAAATCTGGAAAATCTAGAAGAAATTAATAAATTTTAGTCATGTAAGTTCTAATGAAATTAAACCAAAAAATATGAGCAGCCTAAATAGATCTATAAAGAGCAGCAATATTGAAGTAGATCCAAAGAACTTCTCAATGAAATTAATTAGTTTATTAATTAATTAATTAATTAAAACATACTATGCACTTCACATTACTCCACAAACTAGAACAGTATTAAATTTATTCTATGGTACCAGTATTACTTTGATGCCAAAACTAGATACAGACAACACAGGGAACCAATTTCCTTGAATATCATGTATGTGAAATTTCTCAGTAAACTTGAGTTTTCAGTACTTGAACACTGAAAACAGAATATATTATGATCAAGTTGGTTTTATTCAAGAGACATAATAATGCACAAATCAATAAATATTATACAGCATAAAATAGACTCAAGGACAGAAACCACAAGGTCATCTCAAGAGATACAGGAAATGTCTCTGACAAAGTTCACCATTCCTTCATTATCAAAGCCCAGCAGAATGTATCAAAGCCCAGCAGACATATACTTCAAAATAATAAAGGTGACAAGCCTATAATCAACTTTCATACTAAACAAAGGAAAACCAAAAAAAAATTTTTCTTCCATTCTCTCAACTGTTGCTTAGTGTAGTGCTTAAAGTCACACCTAAATCACTATGGCAAGAGAAACAGACAAGGGGACATTTAAATATAAAACACTTCAATGAAACCTCATTCACAGATGCTATAATCTTAAAAGACCTTACAGGCTTCCCTATGAAAGGCACTCACAAAATCTCACCCGTAGCTAAGGAACTTTGACCATTGAAAGCTGCTGGAGCAGAAGGAGTCTGTTTATTCAGGGAAGTGGTCCCTGTTAGCATGCCCCTGCTCCAGTGGATGGCCCTATCCCATGTACATGAGGACAGGACAGAGCTGAGTGGACTATAAGAAGAAGGAATGAGATTGGATAGACACTATGGGAGAAGGGTCTAGAAAAATTAGGGAGAGAATAGGAGGTCTATATAATCAAAAAACATTGAATACAGGTATGAAATTCTCAGTATTTTTTAAAGCTCCCCCAGAGAACTCTTCAATATGAGAAACACTTTCAGCAAAGTAACAGGATACAAAGTCAACATACAAAACTGATCAGTTTTTCTTTTGCTGATAAAGAAATCTAGAAAACATCTCATTCACAATAGCTTCAGCAAAGTAAAATATCTAGGAATAAACCTAACCAAGGACACAAATGACTTCAAAAGCAAAAACTTTAAAACTTTAAAGAAAAATAGTGAGGAAGATCTTAGGAGACAAGATTTCCCACACTCCCTCCCCTAGAGGCTTTGCAGGTGTGGCTGCTCTGTCACATATGTGTCCATAGGTGACAGAGAGGAGAGAAGTTATGTCTATGCCCGGTGTTCTGACCTGTGAACATCTGAATGATTAGTAGCCTAACAATCCCTGGAAAAGCAAGACAAGACAATAACCAGAACAGTGTGATAGGGCCCAGACAGGGAGCTAGCCTGAGATGACCACCAGTATGGCACTGCACAGGCCTCAGAGGACAGACCATATCCCAGAAGACCCCTGCCCAGTGCCACAATGCAAAAGCAGGGCATAGCATTTCTGAGACCACTCCTAAGATGACCCCAGACAGTCAGAGACCCCCAGTGTTACTAAGAGGAGCAAGTCAGTGGTGAAGAAATGGAAGAGAAAGAAACAGAAGAAAGTGAGCACAATGAAGAAAGGTAAAACTAGAAACCAGAGGGTAACAAGGAACAGCCTGATATGAGTAGCCAGCATCTGGGTCCATGGGCCCTGTAGCAGCAGGGGCATGTTACCATCCAAGGGCATGCAGATGCCACCAGGGTACATGTTGATGGTTAAGAGCTGTGAGGAACTAGCCCCACCCCTTTCCCCACCCAACTTAACTCCTTGCCACCTACAGCAGGTGGGAGAGCTGGCCCTGCCCCTCACTACTCAGGAGAGTGGGCCAGGCCCTGAACCTTGACTGGGCAGCACACTAGAGCTGGCTCTCGATGTAGGGATTATAGGTGAGGTGGTCCCAAAGGTGTAAGTGTAAGAGTGATGGCCCTGGCCCTGTCTCTCATCTATTGAGCAGTGGTATGGATGTGGGAGACACCCCCTCCTCTTCTCTCTCATCCCTCACCATCTATTGTAGGTAAGAGAGTGGGATCATGAGAGTGGAAGAACTGGCCATGTCCTTCACCAGTTGCAATACTTGGGATAGCAAGTTTTGTATCTTTTACCTGGCCAACAGGGCAGAGAACCCTGAATGTAGGGGTTGCTGGGCAGTCAGCCTCAAGGGCATTAAAGCAAGAAAGCCAATGGGCTGACCAACTCAGGTACCTCTCAGGCCCAGATCCAGAGCTTTGAGTAAATGAAGAGACTGGTCCTACAGCTTCAAAACTACAGTATCTCCATAACACAGAGCAAAACAACAGGATATCCAAGAGAAGTCCCAATGAGGTCCAGTATCTATAGAGTAGCAGAAGCCAGAGGCCTCCCACCAGACCAATGACTCATTGTAATGAACATTTGCAAGCAAAGCAAAGGCAATACTGAGAGACACAATGAGACACACTACAGCTTCCACAATGAGGGTTTTTTTTTCTCTGTTGGGGAGCAGAGGTTGCAAGGACAGAAGGCAGGCTTGAGGAAAGGGAGAGATGTGCAGGACTGGGGAACATTCACAAAGAACCAATAAAAGTTGTTTTTTTTTTAAAAAAATGTTATCTCATGGAATAACAATATTATGGAACTGATCTACACATTCACTACAATCTCCTCAAAATAACAAGTGCACACCTCACAAAATTAAAAAATAAATAAACCTAGAGTTTATGGAACCAGGGAAGACCCAAATAGTCAAAGCCATACTAAGCAGAAAGGCAAATGTTGGAGGTATCCAGAACTTGACATCAAATTACACTACAGAGCCATGGGGACAAGGTACCATAGTACTAAAAACAGATGAGCATACCAATGAAATAAACTAGAGAACCCAGAAATAAGTCCACACAGCTAGCCATTCTGAATGTTTATACAAAGGTACCAAAAACATGCATTGGAGAAGAGATAGCAAGATGTGTGTATAGTCACAAACTTTCTGAAGGCCTTGAATAGCTCAAGATAGCCCCAAGAATTTACAAATAAGACTGAAGGCTAGGAGATGGCTTAGCAGTTAAGAGCACTCGCTGCTCTTCCAGAGGAGTAGGGTTAATTCTCAGTGACCACAGGGCAGCTCACAACTGTCTGTATCTCTAATCCCAAGAGAATCTAATGCCCTCTTCTAGCCTCTGCTGTGCATTGAACACATGTGGTGCCCAGACATACATGCAGGCAAAACACCCATATACATTTTTTTTAAAAGAAGAAAAGGTTGCATGAAATTCAAAAGGTCCCATACAATAAAGGAAGCAACTGAGTAAAGAGATATACCAAAGACCAGAATAAATCTATAAGGAATTTAAACACTTAAACACCAAAGAGAAATCATCCAATGAACAAATCTTAAAAGACAAAACATAAATGGAAAACAGATATTTGGGGGGGAAGTTCAACATTCCTTAAGCCATCCATGAAATACAAATTTAAACTTTTTTGAGATTTCATCATGCCCTGGTCAGGATGGCTTTTGTCATGAAACCAAATGACAACAAATGCTGGTGAGAACATGGAAAGAAGAGAATCCTTATAGACTAGTGAGGCTGCATAATAGTTCAGCCGCGATGGAAGTCAGCATGGAGGTTCTTCAGACAACTACAGGTAGAGCAAACACATGGTCCAGCTACCCTGCTCCTGGAATATATAAATCTTTATATACAAGGAATCTAAGTCTGCATACTACCAATGCGCTTATAAATCACACTCATTGCAGCATAATTCGCAATAGCCAAGATGTGCAACCCGTGAACAATCGAGATGTCCATCCGCAGATAAATGGATATAATGTGTTGTATATATACACACACAATGGAGTTTTATTGGGCTCTAAAGACAAAATTAGGTCTTTCCTAATTTTCAGGGGAAATGATAGAACTGGAGATGATCGTGTTGAGGAAAATAAGCAGACTCAGAAACACAAACGTCACATTTTCTCTCATGCAGAATTTAGATACAGATAGGTACAAATATGGGTATGGATAACAGTGATATAAAAATAGAACTGGGAGCTATGTGAGGGCAGGAAGTTATCTGAAGGCAGAGGAAAGAAGATGGAATGTAAATGTCTTAAAAGAAAATAAAAAAAAATAGAGCGTAGGTCCAAGGGCATTCGTTCTCTGCCATGTCTTTCTGGGCTGTCAAGTCTTCTGAGATGAAGCATTGGAGGGCAACTGCTTTCCCCGGGTGGTGTCTGCTATTATTGGCAGCAGCGGTCCTGAGCTTCCAGGTCCTCTCCTCTTCCCTTTACTCTGATGATGCTATTTCACATTACATTAGGGAGTGTATCATATGGTCCAAATGTGAGAGCAATGAAGAGTTATCCCCTCTCCTAACTGCCACCCCCGTGAAAGGACACCATCAACCTACAAAGACAATGACCTCATTCACTCCAACAACCTCTGCCCTTCCTCCTGTGATATGTTCACTCCAAACAAGGGGAGAGGAATTTATGGGAGCATTTAGGTCCAGATCTGCCATCACCTTTAGCAATCTCAATTAATCACCGAGTTAATCATTCCCATTCCTTCAAAATTGGGCCAAGTTCATTAGAATGAAGGTTACTTTAAAATCCTCTCTTTAGATGTCCCACGTATTTCTGCAAAGAGCCCCTTAGCATAAAAAATTAAGACTTAGAACATTGCAGCCAGTGGAGATTTGCAAAAGATCTTTAAAAGGTGATGTATTTCTAGATCTGTTTTCATTCCAGCTTTAGGGTGCCATAACTTTACTTAAGGAAAGCAATAATTATTCATAGTTAGGAAGTATCAGAGAACCATCAGCAGCACCCTTACTGGTCACATACACCAAGCTACGTTTTTGCATACATAGTAGAATGTACCAGAAAATTCTTCTGAAAACTTCTGCCTGCTCGAGAATGCTGCAAATGTCTTCTACACACAAGAGCCATTTCTTCGAAAAAAATATAGATAAGCTCAAAGAACATTCTCTAAGAAAAGTAATGCACTAATGATTTGAATCAGAATTCTTCTGTACAATTAGCCATTCATGGATTTTTCTATGAAGGCAGACTTCCATTGAAGAAAAGAGATACCTGGGAAGGAAAGAGGGACACAAAAAGAAACTCTGGAAAAAAATAAATTTTCCTGGATCTTTTCATAAGACACTGGCCAATCCCCAGCAAAACAGAAAACACATCAAGCAAAACATCCCTTTCTAAGTAAATCTAGAAGTCAGAGCAAATCATGTTTCATATTGGATTATTTGGTTTGTCAGTGTCTAACTTCTTGAGTCTATATATTTTGGATATTAGCCCCCTGTCAGCTGGAGCAGGGGCTGTCCTTGTATCTGTTGCCTGCCTAAGGGAGCCTAGCATAACTGTCCTCTGAGAGGCTCCACCCTGCAGTCAATGGAAAGAGCTGCAGAGACCCACAGGCAACCACTAGATCTAGCTTAGGGGGTCTTATGAAAGATTTGGGGGGACAATTGAGGAACCTGAAGAGCAGGAGGGGTGTGTTCCTGAATCTGCTGCCTGCCTGCAGATTCCATTCTTTTAACTGTCCTGCCTTGTCTGGCCTCAGTGGGAGAGGATTTGCCTAGTACTGCAGTGACTCGGTGTTGGGGGGGGGGGGCAGGTGAGAAGGGAAAGAATGAGAGGCGGATCTGTATGAGGGAGTGCTGGGGGTAGAAGGGGACTAATATTGGGATGTAAAGTGAATAAAATGAATAAATAAATTTTTTAAAAAGCATGTTTCATATTAGATGAAAACTGCTTTGGCCTAGCTAAAAATAGAGTGGTCTGCCGTAGACTCCACCAGGATGCACCTAAGCCTATGTATGATCTTCTGTCCACCCATTCTTACTAGCCTAGCAGGTTATTCCCTGATTGCTCACATGCACACTGCCCTCTTTCACACTATATGTGCTAAGAATTGGTATTTTACCTTTTCCTCAACTTAGTGGGTTAGCATCATGCCACATTGGTGGGGAACATGGCATTCCTGGATCTGAGATGATAGATCATTTATTGTTTACAAGAAATAGTAGTCGGGCTGGGTGGTGGTGGCGGCGCACGCCTTTAATCCCATCACTTGGGAGGCAGAGGCAGGTGGATTTCTGAGTTCGAGGCCAGCCTGGTCTACAGAGTGAGTTCCAGGACAGCCAGGGCTATACAGAGAAACCCTGTCTTGGAAAAACCAAAAAGAAAAAAAGAAAAAAAAAGAAATAGTAGTCAGAATTTCAGCATTTTTATAACAATTCCCCATGCCTCAACTCCTACAGAGTAGCATGAAGAGGCTCTACCTGAGCATATAACATAGTAGGTTACATCACAGAAGAGGAATTCTGGGTTTAGGAAAATCAAATCTTTTATAGTGAACTTAGGCAATGCTATTCTCCCTACAGAGAGATAGTATCTTCTCTGTCTTCTGAGATTATATGGAAGAAGAAATGGTATCTTCCAAGGATAGTCTCTATAAATTCTCAGAAAGACTATCTAACACATAGAACCCAAGGTACCTCACTTATGGGTTGTGAAGAGGCCCATGGAGGACCATATCAAACAATATCCATTGTTCATCTCTTAGCCTTGGTCATCAGGAATACTGCCCCATGAGCACCCTACTCTGTTGGCCATTCCAGTTATTCAGTTCAAAACAGGCGAAGATTAAACCCATTCTTTATCTCAGGTGGCATCTAAGGCCAGTAGTGACAGATTCCAGTTGACAGGGTGAAGCCCTGAAGTCTTGGTCTCCACTAGGGTCCTCAGAGTCTCAGACTCAGTCAGTTGAACAAATACCATAAATCATCATGGTCTACTTTTGGCTTTCTCTTTGAGTTTTTGTATTTTCCTTTCGACTTGACCGAAATGTTAATCCAAACATAGCAGGACTCCATATTAACCCACCAGAAGCTCGAAGGCAGCTCTCCGAGTCACACCGATCCTAAACAAACAAGCTGAGACTGAGCAGCTTATGGGACCAAAGTTGTATCCTTAAGCATTTCAGCGAACCTCTGGGGGCAGACTCGAGACCATCTTATCTACTGCTTGACTATGTCCCTAGAAAGAACTGCCTGCAAAGTACAGCCACATGACTCATTGGTTTTCCACTAGGAAGGACCACTGAGGAAGAAAACATGGCTCCCTACAGGAAATCAGTACAACAGTGTAAGAAATGCATTGTCAGCTGGTGATGTTTCCTCTAACATGTCCTGAGAACTCCACAATGCAGCTCTCAGTGAGCTAAGATGCTGAAACATAA
Organism: Apodemus sylvaticus; assembly: GCF_947179515.1. NCBI lineage: Eukaryota > Metazoa > Chordata > Mammalia > Rodentia > Muridae > Apodemus > Apodemus sylvaticus. The sequence continues at coordinate 22,363,812 of NC_067478.1, forward strand.
TTTTGGTGATGGGTTAGAAGTGAGGGTGGAATCCAAAGAGCTAGAATTTCTTTTTCTTGATTATTCTCCTCTACCCAATCTTCATTTTGTGAGATGTCTAAAAAACGGCAAGGCTTGTCAGCTAACCCTGCAGACATAAGTGTGATAAAACAGGAATCAGGTGCAGAGTCTGAGGTTTCTGATCTGTCCACTGCATCATCTGCTAGGGCTGATATAACAAAATACAGACCGGATGGGACACATCAGAAATTTATTCTTCACAGCCCTGAATACTGAGAGGCCAGTTTGAAGATATCAGCAGATCTGACACCTCCTGAGGTTTCTCCGTGGTTTGTAGGTTATCTCCTTTATACTGTAATTTCTATTGGCTTTTTGATCTGCGCACACAGACCTCTGGGGTCTCTTTCCTTCTGCTAAGGACACTGGTTGTATTAGATTAGAACATCACTATTGGGACGTCATTCAAACTTAACTGCCTTTAGTTTTCTTTGCTTCTTCCTTTCATTAAGACAAGGTCTCATTAAGTTGTCCTAGTAACCCTCAAAACTCACAATTCTCCTGTCTCAGCTTCCTTAAGTAACTGGAATCACAGACATGTGCCACCATACCCAGCTTAATTGCCTCTCCAAATGCCCTTTCTCTAAGTACAATCACACTGGGTGAGTCTATGTTTCAACATAATAATGTTAGGGAGACACGTTCACCTTAATACTTCCAATATGACATCATCTGTGTGATACACTGGACTCACACTAGAGCAAATGGGGCTTAAGAACTCCTGCTAATATATACTGGAGACTCTCCATGTTAGAAAGAGCCAATCTTAAATCCCAGATGTTAATGGTATTAAAAAAGAAGTTTTGGCAGTGTCCAACACAATCATTGTCCAAGTAGCATGGACACGACAGCTGAATCCGTGCCTTTTGTATTCTATGAGTCTGAATACAGTGACTTAGGCACTCGGGCCCATCAGTCCTAAAAGCTGGGGACCCCTCTCCTGAAATTCCCCTGCATGTGTTCCTCTTTGATGAACTGCTACCTCACTTTTAATCTGATTTGTCTGCAATTAGGTAGAAGGGGCTCAGAAAGAAAGAAGGAGCCGGATTGTTTCTCCTTTGCACTAGATGTTCAGCATCATGGCTCACACAAATGAACTCCCAGTGTTTTCTACCTACCTAATGCTCTATCCCAGACAACAAAGCCCTGGTGGCTGATACAAGCTACCTCAGCCTTGGGTACTCCTGCTCTGAGTATCCTGCTCTTTGCTCAAAGCCAAGGGATTTGCACCCTTTTGCTGACTTAAGCTTGGCTTACACCACAGCAGCCTTCTCTTAAGATGCCACCTTAAGATGCCATCTTAAGATGCCACCTTAATCCAAGACATCTGTTGTGCCAGGGGGCAGCAAGCTACAGCCTGTGGAGCATGCCAGCTTGCTGCCTACTTTTTCAAATAAGGTTTTACTGGGACAAAGCCACATCCATTCGTTCACATAATGCCTGTGGCTGGTTTTGTGCTGCAGTGGCAGAGATGGGTAGCTGCAGCGGAGGAAGCATGGTCCACAAAGCTTAAACTATTTACCATCTAGCCCTTGACAGAGGAAAGCTTGCTGATCCCTGTGCTGTGCCATTACTAACAGAACATCACTTTAGCCTTTTCCTGATTTCAACAAAAGAGCTCAGATTTTCCCAAGTAGTCCAGCTGCTCACAAGAATGTATCTAGATTGCTTTGGTTCATATTCTTATTCTTATTAACACTGCACATGCAGCCAAGAAGAAATACTCTTGAGACCCTTTTTGTGGTTCCCTTTGGATACAAATTTGACAAAACAGATTACAGAATAAGCTGAGTCATAAGAGTCCAAGCTATTGTCACCCTACCTTGGCATACCCATCCCTTGTCTTCTAAGTGTTCAGCATAGCTTTAATGATTTCTGCATATTTTAATAGGGCCTCCCTCCTTTATGCCTAAGATAGGTATACATCTCTGCAATGGTAATCTGAGTGGAGTGAAAGCATATTGCCCCTCAGACCAACCTTAGCACCACCTACTCCAATGGAGCCATTTTTCAGCTTGATCCCTGCACTCAAAAGTAAGGTCCCTTGCCTGGGGACAATTAGCACCAACTAGGACACCATTTAGACTGCTGACTTTGAAGTTATTGCCTGGAACTTATTCTGCAACCACTCCCCAACCCCACTCCCAGTTTATTCTCACTAATGGGCAATAAAGTGGAGGGCCACTTATTGCACAATTGCCCATACAACTTAAAGAACCAATTTTATATACTTGTCTTTTCTTTTCCCAGAAAGGCATGTTTCTGTTCACATTCCATTCTCATCACCAAAAATACTAAGGATGAGAGAGAATGAGATTATACCTTACTTGTTAGTTAACAAGTTTCCTAGTGCATTTCACAGATGCTGATAGAAGACAGACTTCTGAATAACCAAGATAAAGGTCTATTTATTACTTGCATCAGTAGCAGTAGACATCATTATTATCTACATCATAGTCCTAATTCCTACCTGAGAACTGAAAAGAGATCCTGAGAATATCAGCCCTACATTGAGATGTTATAGAAGAATTTTGATCTTAAGGAAACCATATCTTTTGCCCATAAGGACACTACCATGGTTGTGTCTTCTGAGTTCATTAACTCTACAGCCAACCTTGAATCTGGCAGCTCAGAGGAATGCAAAGATCCTAGGTCATAGTATTTACATAAAGTTGGTCATGGTGGCATAGTCCCACAATCCTGGCGTTCAGAGAGCTGAAGAATGATGAACTCAAGTTCAAGATAATCTGATGCTTCCTAGAGCGATCCAGTCTCAAAAGAAGAAGAAAGGGGAGGAGGAGGAGGAGGAGGAGGAGGAGGAGGAGGAGGAGGAGGAGGAGGAGGAGGAGGAGGAGGAGGAAGAGGAGGAGGAGGAGGAAGAAGAAGAAGAAGAAGAAGAAGAAGAAGAAGAAGAAGAAGAAGAAGAAGAAGAAGAAGAAGAAGAAGAAGAAGAAGAAGAAGAAGTGTATGTGCACAAACATAGCAGAGCTATGTAGGATTGTCTTCCAACAGAATGGAGACTGAGAATCTTTCACAGTATCTGGCTGGCCTCCGTGAAAAAGAGGCATGATCACCAAGGATTCCTTCTGTTACTACCAGAAGGAACAATCACAAGAGCTATGTCATATATCCTATATTGTATGATATGTTACCTCCAAAAGATATGCTATATGAACCAATAAAATAGTTCAGTAGCAATTACAAAATAAATACATAAAAATAACTTTCTAATATGCCAGTAAGAACTAGGTAATTAGAAAGAAAATATAATGGGAAAAGATTGCATTCAAAAGAGCATTGAAAAGTATGGAACAGCTAGAGACAAGTTAATAAGAAATGTACAGGCCTAAATAAAAAGGACCATAAATTTTCACCAAAGGACATAAAAATAATAATTGAACCAGTTGAGGAACATTCTATGTTCTTGGGTGGGAAAATTTGCTGTCATAATGAAGTCTAGTGTCCCTAAAATTTATCTTCACAGTTAATGTAATTCTAGCCCCAAGATTTGAGCATTAGAATTCAGAGATTGTAGGATTGTCATGAGAGGAATACTTGCTTCCTTGTCAGAACCCAGGGGGACAGGTTGCTGTAGTCATCGTCAAATGGTCAACCTAGCTAGTTTGACAGTTTTGCAGAACAAATTCATGATCAGCAACTACCCTATGACTTAGGAAGGCACTAATACTACTTAAAGAAAACTGACTCTCTCTTGGAAGCCATCAACTGTCCATAGTTCCTCAGTTAGGGGTTAGGAGCTCATGAACCCCTTCCCATTCATTCTAGATTATTGGCTGACTCAACAATCCCATGCAGGCAGAAACAACTGCTATGAGTTTCAGGGTGCATCAGTGCAGCCTCGGTGCATTTATTGGTGCAACCTTGGCTCTTAGGATCCTTCTGCTGCTTCTTCCAGTCCTTTAGCCCTGGAGAAAGACTGCTGTATAGCTGTCCTATTTGTGGCTGAGCTTGCTATAGCCACTTATTCCCTGCCCTTTTGACTGTGTTTCTGCATTAACCACTATCTACTGCACAAAGAAACTTCTTTCATGAGTCTTAGGGCTGCACTGATCTGTGTCTGGAGAGACACAGATTATAGGGCACTTTAACACAATGTCCATTTAGTAGAATAACAATAGTAGCCTCACCCCTGGGGCCTGTGAGCTCCCCAGTCGTGAGTTCTTGGCTGGATTTACAGTACTAGGTATATGTTTTCTCCTGTGTAGTGGGTCTTAAATCCAACCAGAAAGCAATTAGATGTTCCCATATCATTTGTGTCACTATTGAGCCCTTGGGACATAGTGTGCCATGCCAAGTCATTATTGCAGTTCACAAACTTCATAGCTGGATAAGACTGTGGATACTTTCCTCTAGCAGTTGGCATAGCACTTCCCAGTACTATGAGAGCTAATCAACAGAGATGAAGCTTCCTGGTTAGTACTGACTTGGTTTTTCCCATGTATTATGATCCATTGATCCATTGGTGTTTTCAGCAAAGGGTCTTACCATCAAGTTCTAGCAGACAATCAAGAGCAATACCAATATCCTAAATTATTTTGGGTGGTCTCTGGGACACATCTGACCAACAACTCAAGGGGAGATATCCATCCCTCCCATACTTGGCACTGGGATTTTTATTTGACAACCTATTGCTTCTCCTATAAGCATAGCCCCCTGTGAAAGGCAATTAAACTTTTATATAATACACAATCTTTGAAAATAGTAAGCTTCCATATTTTTTCAAACATCCTTAGAGTTTAATCCCCTCCTATATCCTACCTCCTGTCCTCTCCCAACTTAAAGGTCCTCCTCATTATTCTCCCTTTCCCCTTTCATATTATCTGGGTTCTACCACCACACCCTCCCTTTAGATCTCTTCCCCCACCTTGGCTAGCCCTTTCTGGTTTCCTGGATTCAATAGGTACTCTAAATTAAACACACAAATCAAAGCCTTAATATTAAGATCCACTTTTGAGTGAGAACATATGATGTTTGTCTTCCTGGGCCTGTGTTACTTCATTCAGTACAGTGTTCCCATTTCCACACATTTACTTTCAAATTTCATTATCTCATTTTTCATTATATCTGAACAAAATGCCATTGTAAGTGCCACATTTTCATTATCCATCAGTTCGTGGACATCTTAGTTGTTTCCGTGTCCTAACTATTGTGCATATTAGTATCTGTACAGAGCCATATTGGGGCAGTCTTGCACTTGGTCAGAGTTTGACTTTGGTCAAGGTTAACTTCTCCCAGTTAGCCAGGATCCTTCTCCACCCAGGGTGGAGCGCTCGAAGTAAAGGTTAAGTTCATTGTTCCTCCAGGTCTAGGAATTCCTGAATTAAGCAGGTGACCCACCCAGCTGCCGGAGCAGTCAAGACGAGGACCTCCAAGAGAAGCTAGACAACTTCCACCGGAACTCAGCCTGGAGTCTGGGGGGAAGGGTTTGCCCAAACTGTTAAAAGGTCTGGCGCCATTAAAGTTTAGGGCTTTGATCAGTGAACATTGTCTTAGCCGCACTTTCTTTTCGCCCCTCTTCCCTATAACCCCAAAATTCTCTCAACAGGTAACCCGGTTTACATGTGGCTGCTGGCAGCTACATAATTGGCGCCCAACGTGGGGCGACCTGGTACGAGAGAATTTCCTGAGGTAGCCCTATCCAGCGAAGCTTCGCAGAAAAGGTGGTAAGAAGTAGTATCCGCACGGTAAGCAACATAGAGGTCAAAACTAGCGCTAGTGAATTCGTGTCTATTGTTGTGAGTGTAGGAAGGATACCGTTTTTCAAGCAAACTGTGCGGGCCCGGCACAGTGGCTGCTTGGGTTGAAAAGATAGGGAAATATGGGGAAGGAATTTGGTAGGCATTTGCCCAAAGCTCGTAAGAGCTGATTTCGGCGAAAAGAAAGGGGTTTTTAAAAAATAGGCATATGTCCACAGCTTCTAAGAGCTGTTTAAAGAGGAAAATGGATGCAATTGCTTAACAAGCACGCTTAACTTTCTGTGTATCTTTCCGTGTTTGTCCCGGTGCACCGACTGTCTATGTGTATGTTTATGTCCTCTCTGTGTCTTTGTGTGAATGACTGTTTCATGTTAAAAAGAAAAATTGGTAAGGATTTTATCTGCTGGCAACCTCTTGAGCCAGCCACAGTTTGTGTGGAGATTGATTCAAAGCCACTCCGCGACAGCGCAGCTCTCTCAAGAGGCAAGCATGGCTGGGGAAAAAGCCGCTTTTAATAGCCCAGAAGCCTCAAGATTTGAGAAGACTTTGGTTTGGCTTGTGAAATTCATGTAGTCGCTTTATACTTGTTTCTAATTGGTTTTAATGGTATAAGGCTTTACATTTCTTGACTAAAGAGTTATAAATTAATTGGTTATTATGTAAAAGGTATAGTGTTATTAAGAAAAGGTTAGTTTAAAACTGGTGATTCAGTGTTAGAGCTATCTTAACTAGCTACACGCGGCCTAACGCAACTCATGCTTTGTTCTTGTTTATAATTAGATTTAAAGGTATATTTTGCATGTCTTGACTATAGAGTATTGGCTTAAGTCACCGGACATGATTTAAAAGGTATAATGTTATTAACAAAAGTTAGGTTAAAGCTGGTAGTTTAGAGTAGTCGCCATTTTTAAACAACACGTGGCATGACGGTTAAAGCTGGTAGTTTAGGGTAGTCGCCATTTTTAAACAACACGTGGCATGACGCAATCCAGGAAATACAGGCCTTTAAGATGCTCCTAAATTGGCATGGTGTTTCATGTGAATCTTGGCCTGGAGATTAGACTTAATGAAGATTAAGATTTAAAATAATGTCTCTTTAATAAGTTACACTGTCATACACTTGAACATAAGAACTGACAGACAAACCCTGTGCTGTAAATATGTGTTTGCCATTGATTTTAAAGAAATTAGATTGTTTAAAATTGGGATTTGCTTCCAAAATTACAATTGTGCTCTAATATTACAAGAAAACATTGAGTTACAATAAAAATCAGTGTGTCATTGGCTACAGTTTTCAGTTTACAGGCTCATAATTCTTAACATTTTGTAATTATGATAATTTTGAGAGTGATACAGCTATGGGTTTTAGAGGCCCATTGCCACTTTTCCACAAGTTTATAGGCTACAATGGTAGGAGCAAAATTTAACCCTCCAAGATTAAAAAGGATATCTCTGTGGAAATGTATTTGATATCAAGTAGGTTCCTTTGACCATGGAATTACAGGTTTCTTTTGTTTAATCCTCAAAACACAGGTTTGGGTCTGGTCTTAGATAAAAGGCTCAGATCTAGTCCTTGCCAAGGACTAAAGGTGGATCCTAGGGCAGATAAAAAAAAATGTGTTTTGTCTCTGTTTCAATACTAGAAGTTAAGATCTTAAAATTTTCAGTGTATAATGTTCATAGAATGTTTGTTACAGGCCCTTGCTCCTATGGACTTTTAGAATTTTTAGGTAAATGGTTTTCAAAAGTTGTTAAGATATATTAATTGGCTTTATCTTATTTACCTCATTTTAAGCTTGCCACAGAAGGTCTTAAACCTCTGTTTTCAAGGTAGGAAACGTTTGTTCCTTGCTTCAAGCAGCAATCAATTTTATTATTAATGGTTGGTCTATTACATGGCAAACATTTTTAGGCAAAATTAATAATTGCTATCCAAAAGATAATTTGTACTATCAGATCACATGTTTATTCCTTTAAGTTTCTCCCTGCTTCAACACAGATACCTGAATTGGGTGCTATAGCAGCTATTTTTAAGATGTTAAAGGTCAAGCTTTTAATAATAGTAGATATATATAGCTCATGGTTTATAATTGCTTAAAATTGGTCCATTTTTAATACTGATAATTCTTAATTTCTACAGTTTATACAAATGTGATTCAAATTTCTAAGAACAAAGGATATGTTCTCTAAATGACTGTCCTTTAGGTATTTGAAATAATTTTATATTTTGTGCACATCAAATTGTAAAGATTTGTTCTTGATTTCCTCAATTTCTACCTCTACCACGTAATGGTGTTAATCCTAGAGGACTTAGTTATTACAGATAAATGATATTCATATTTCTAATTTAGAAGATTAAAAAATATGTGCATGTGACTAATGATTCATTTTTAGGCTGTCTAGTTACAACTGCTCTAACAGAAAAAAACAACTAAAAATGCTATGTTTATTTTATATAATTACATAGTTATTGCCTATGTTATGGGTTATACTTTGTGTTCCAACTTAAATTAATAAAACAATATCTTCTTGGAAGAGAGAAGAGAGGGGAAATCGTGTCCCTGTGCATATCATTTATATTATGCTTGCATGTTTTTAAAAAAATTTTTAAAATTTAGATGCCTAGAAACTCCTTGCTAAATGTATATGACATCTTGTAATTAGGCATATTGATGTCTAGGTGAAATGAAGGAATTCACTTATTGACATATGCCATGATCCTGATTTAATATTGGAGGAGAAGGCATGTCCTCTGTTTTTTCCACAGAATGCTGCAGAAGATATGCTGACTGTGTGCTTGCTAAATGCCCAGACCATGGTAACATAAGAGCTATATTGGGTATATGTTCTTGACTTACCTTAATTGTCAAATGTCCCAGGTTAGATAAATTGCCTAGCTTCAAGCTTTTAGACTTTGTGGGACAGAACATGAAGACTGTTAAGCTAGCTTAGGAAAAATTAATCTAAAGAAGAGTTAAAATGACTCTTCTCCTTATTGTGTTCAGCTGACTCAACCATAGACTGGTCTAGAAATAATTCCAATATTGAAGATTCCAATTTTGAAGATGGCTAACAATCTTCAGCCAGCTGTGTTAATTTAACATATAGTCTCCACTTTTCCTGAGAAGTAACAGCTTACTTCTTGATACACAAGGCTACCTCTCCCACCTCAGAGGCCAAGCTTTGGGTCCTTAAAGTTGTTAATTTGCAACTGAATTGGATACTTCTGGGACAAGTTAATCCTATTCCACCTTTAACTCTTGACCTTGTCTGTTAAGCAGACTGGCTGTCTCCACCCAGGCTCACCTGGATGGAGAGATTGCATGTCTGTTAAAGACACTTGCAGACCCCCCTGGCTTCAAAACTTACACAAGTGGATCTCCAAAGAGGGAGCCACATAGAACTCAGATCTATGTGTGTTTGTTTATGAACAAACATGGGTACCAGCGAGACGTGCGAGGCAAAGCACTGCATGGGGAGGTGAATTTCTGCTTCTGAGTCCCCAGGAAGTACACCTAATTGCATAGGGGTTAACGTCGAGAGGCTGTCCTTAAAATAATAAGGGAGCCTATTACCCCTCCTCTGAAAAAGACGTTATACAATATTTAAGAGGAATTACGGTCAATGCTTCCCCTCCCGGTTAAGGCCCGCCTTCTTATGAAGGATATTTATCCACTTGTTTTCTACCTCCTCGTGTTCAAATTAATAAAAAAAGGGAGGACATGTACAGAGCCATATTGGGGCAGTCTTGCACTTGGTCAGAGTTTGACTTTGGTCAAGGTTAACTTCTCCCAGTTAGCCAGGATCCTTCTCCACCCAGGGTGGAGCGCTCGAAGTAAAGGTTAAGTTCATTGTTCCTCCAGGTCTAGGAATTCCTGAATTAAGCAGGTGACCCACCCAGCTGCTGGAGCAGTCAAGACGAGGACCTCCAAGAGAAGCTAGACAACTTCCACCGGAACTCAGCCTGGAGTCTGGGGGGAAGGGTTTGCCCAAACTGTTAAAAGGTCTGGCGCCATTAAAGTTTAGGGCTTTGATCAGTGAACATTGTCTTAGCCGCACTTTCTTTTCGCCCCTCTTCCCTATAACCCCAAAATTCTCTCAACAGGTAACCCGGTTTACATGTGGCTGCTGGCAGCTACAAGTATCTATGAACATAGATAAGCACATGTGTCTATAGTAGGAAGCAGAGTCCTTGGCTATATGCACAGTTGTGGTGATAGTTAGGTCATATGATAAATATAGTTCTAGTTCTCTGAGGAACAGCCACATTGGCTCTGCAGTGATGGCACCAAATTGCACTCTCACCAACAGTACGTGAGAATCTCCACATTCTTGCCAGCTTTTGTTTTCTTAATCTTGGCCATTCTGACTGGAGTAACATGAATCTCAAAGTAGTTTTAGTTTGCATTCTGAAGAAAGATAGAGAATACACTCCAGGATATAGGCTTAAGTAATATAGGATTCGGGTCACCCAGGAAATAAGACCATGAATTAAGTGGAACTTTATGAAATTAAAAAGCTTCTGGAAAAGAAACTCTTAACTGACTAAAGAGGTAGCCTACAGAAAGGAAAACCATCTTTGCCAACTATATATCTGACAGAGGATTAGTGTCAAAAATATACAAGGACCTCAAAAAACTAAACACTAAGAAAACAAACAATTCAATTAAAAAGTGGACTATGGCAGACCTGAACAGAGTGTACTCAGAAGAAGAAATACAAATGCCTTTCTAAGAATGAGATTTCTTTACAAGATCATGAAAACCTTACCATTGGCTAGACTCCCGAAACAAAACAAAACAAAAACAAAAACGTCTCTTCTCCCATCAAACACTAACTGCTCAGGGAGGAGTAGGGTCCCATAAGATCCTCCCCCTTCCATGACAGGGTATTGACAGACCATACCTTGAGGAGATAATGTGAAGGCAACCTTAGATGCTATGAGTTCAAAAGTGGAAGCTGTGTCATATACAGAGGTCAACATTCCAAACTATTCCTCTTCCCATTACTCAGACTCTTGTATCCTTTCTGCCCCCGCTTCTGAGATGTCCCCTCAGTCTTGCAGAAAGCGTGATATTATATATGACCTATTTAAGGCCAAGAAATCAACAGCTACTTTATTCTCAGTACTTTGATCAGTCATCTGACTCTGCATCCACCACTGATCAGTACAAAAAGAAGTCGCTTTAACCAAACCTGGCCACTAGAGTTGTTTAGAAGGCACTGTAACAAGGTACATCAAGTCCATTTGGCAAAACAGCAGTAGCTTCTGCAACAAGGGTCTAAGATCTTCCTGGCCAAAACTTGGTTTATAGTACCAGATATGAATTCCCTCCTGTGGAATAAAATTCAATCAGAAATAAGTTGATTACCCCATAACAAATTTTCCACTACTATATAATGGGGTCATCTTACCTGGCAGATTCTTATTCTTGTACACAAGGCCCAAAGCTGACTAACACTGTTAATAAAAACTCTCCCAACAACCTACATAATGTTTTTGGCATTATAAGGGCTAGCCAACAGAAAACAACCCTGAGATTTCATCTTACACCAGTCAGAATGGCTAAGATTAAAAAGTCAGGAGACAGCAGGTGTTGGAGAGGGTGCGGAGAAAGAGGAACACTCCTCTACTGCTGGTGGGGTTGCAAATTGATACAACCACTCTGGAAATCAGTCTGGCAGTTCCTCCGAAAACTGGGCACCTCACTTCCAGAAGATCCTGATATACCACTCCTGGGCATATACCCAGAGGATTCCCCACCATGTAATAAGGATACATGCTCTACTATGTTCATAGCAGCCCTATTTATAATTGCCAGATGCTGGAAAGAACCCAGGTATCCCTCAACAGAAGAGTGGATGCAAAAAATGTGGTATATCTACACAATGGAGTACTATTCAGCCATTAGAAACAATAAATTCATGAAATTCTTAGGCAAATGGATGGAGCTAGAGAACATCATACTAAGTGAGGTAACCCAGACTCAAAAGGTGAATCATGGTATGCACTCACTAATAAGTGGATATTAACCTAGAAAATTGGAATACCCAAAACATAATCCACACATCAAATGAGGTACAAGAAGAAAGGAGAAGTGGCCCCTGGTTCTGGAAAGACTCAGTGAAACAGTATTCAGCAAAACCAGAACGGGGAAGTGGGTAGGGGTGGGTGGGAGGACAGGGGAAGAGAAGGGGGCTTAAGGGACTTTCGGGGAGTGGGGGGCTAGAAAAGGGGAAATCATTTGAAATGTAAATAAATTATATCGAATAAAAAAATTAAAAAAAAAAAGAAAAAAAGAAATTTAAGCCCAGTTCCAACTTGATTTCTCTGTGTTCAACAAGAAAAGCATGTGACCCAAGCCCTCATTTCTAAGGCTTTCTTTACTGGATTGTCTCACTAAACCCAAGTCCCAGAATTGAGGTTCCTGCAGCACATTATATGTATAACGATAGAGACAACAGAATTAGAATTGATTGTGTTACCAACCCCAAAGAAGCATACAGAGCTCCAACAAGGACTTTGATATTATGATCCAGTCTTACAGAGTCAACTAAAATTCATCAGCAAATCTATTCGCATTTTTCCTCAATCACAAGGTAATTTTGCTTACACAAAAATGATCAGGAAATAATTTGGATCTCCTCTCCTCCCATAGGGATGTTGTCTTCGGATTCTTCTATCACAATGGGCATACACACTAATTCCACACTTACTTGTTTCCCCTCACTTTGAGATAAGGAAAAAAAGCCCTGGAATATGTTCATATCACAGCAAACCTGCCCCACCTGCTACAAAGTAGAAGGGGGGGGGGGGAAATCTCCATCTTTTTTAAGAATTTTCATGCTCCTTAGTTTAATTAGTTTAATCACAGAAAATAACTAACTAATTAAGCTGTGGAAGGTCTCCACTCCAAAATATATTTATATGGTATGATTCTATATTGTTTGTATTTTCATTACTGTAACAAAATAGCTGACATAAATAACTTATGGGAACAAAATTCTGTTTAGTCTCATAGTTTCTGAGTTTTCTGTCCAAGGCCATCTGGATCCACTGCTTGGAATATAAGATAAGATAGAGTACCAGGAGAATGTAAGCCAAGTGCTCACCCCACTGTAGCCAGGGAGCAGGAGATTCAGCAGAAGATGGCTAGTGCAAGATATGCCCCTGAAAGACACGCAGATGTAACCTACTTCTTCCAACCACCTCCTACATCCTAATAATCTACTGATGAGGTCTGTGGCTTCAATATCCAATAACCTCTCAGTAGTACTGCTAGAGGAAGGCCAAGTATATGTATGACACATTAGTCTTGTAACAGGATTCTTCATATTCAAACTTCGAGTTCCACAACTCCATAATCTATGAGCCTGGTGTAAAATGGAAAATGTTACATATATATATACATATATATTAAAAATGTCAAGACAACAAGAGAAGGTCATTGTCCCAAGTGTGAAGTTTGGGTAACCGCCTAAGTCCCATAACCTACACTGACATTTCAGTACCACCTGAGGCTTTCAACATAACAGTAAATCCTGCTTTCCATAAGTTTTACAGAATTAGGCACTGATCTAATATCAATGGCACAGATGGAAACAATAGGAACCAATAACTCCTCCAACTGTTCAAATACAAATTCAGACCTGGAGTAGGGTCTGAATGTTAGGTGGAGGACAAAGATCTGGGTATAATCCAATTATTGCTGAAATAGAAAGCAACAGAACGGGCGGCGGCGGCGGCGGCGGCGGCGGCGGTAGCAGTGGCTGCTCCAGCTGAAGGGCCATCAGCGGTGGAACCAAGGCGACACAGGGTCCAGTTAGGCCCTGCGCCCACGACCACTGACCTTCGCTGACCAGCCGGGCGGCAAGCAACTGCGGTTCTGCGGAGCCTTTCGCTGCACGGAAGCCACTTCAGAACTCGGCTTCCCGCCAGTCAGGAGAGACTCACCTCCATCTTGATCCCGGGCTCCAGAGATCGGTCAGACTGAGGTACACAAACATAATCCTAGGCCCAACACCGCAGGGGTCTGAGCCAGACGGGCGTTGGCCTGCACCCAGGCCCTGGGCTGTTCCAGTGGCCATCGGGGCGCCAACCCAGCCAGGAGTTTTTTTTGCCCCGGCCGGCGCACGCGCCGCCATTTTGCCTACAGGAGCCAGAGTGCTCGGGAGGGCAGAGACTGCTAACAAGCGTAGCCTGAGGCTAACAAAACGGGGGTCTAGGCCCCAAAAGGCACAGGACTGACCCCAAGAACTGGGCGGCTTGGTGGGCCATCTGTGTGTTAACCCGCCCAGGAGGTTATTAGCACAACAGACTCTCCCGGTGCTTTCGGAGAGCGCGGACGCGCACGCCCGCCATCCGGGTCACCTGGCGGACCCAAATAACAGTCATAGCCCTAGGGGAACTTTGCTCGGACCTTGGCCTCCCAGGCGTTTGCCTGGACTCAGGGCCCGGGCGACAAGGCTAACCTAGTGTGCGCCAGCCCGGTTGGGGAAATCGGCTGCCCAGCGGAGTGAGCGGAGCACAGGGGAGGTCACAGCAACATTCACCTTCGGAGCTCCCTGGGGGTGCACACGGGTTCCACCTGATCCACAGACACAATCTGGGGCAAGGCCTCAGGCAGAAGCCCCCAGCTCAACTCTCTCCGCTTCAGATCAGCCTGGGTGGCTGCCACATCTCCAGGTCCCTCAAGAGGCTAGTGGGGGCTTCCGGGCGGCCAGCTGGGAGAAGTCGGTTTGCTCCAATAAATCCTGCGGGCCCCAGCGGGAGCCTTCAGGTGCCTGCTTCGGGATCTGAACAGCCTGGACAACAGCACCCTGTCTACAGGCAGTGCAGAGTGTAAGCTGTGCACCAGAGGCCAACGGGGAAGGGGCAGCTTGCACTGGTGAGTCCAGCACTGACAAGACCAAGTAACACCAGTGAGAGCTAGATGGCAAAAGGCAAACGCAGGAACGTCACTAACAGAAATCAAGGCAATATGGCAACATCTGAACCAAATTCTCCTCTACCAGCAAGTCCTGGATACCCCATCACACCAGTAAAACAAGATTTGGATTTAAAATCACTGGTCATGATGCTGGTACAGGAACACATGAAGGACATTCAGGAGAAAATGGATCAAAAGTTAGAAGCCCTTGCAAGGGAAACACAAAAATCATTGAAAGAAATCCAGGAGAATACAAAAGCCAACAAGGAGGAAATGCAAAAAACACTTAAAGAAATACAGGAGAACTTTGCTCAACAGGCTGAGGTCATGAAAGACGAAACACAAAAATCTCTTAAAGAAATACAGGAGAACTTTGGTCAACAGGCTGAGGTCATGAAAGAAAAAACACAAAAATCTCTTAAAGAATTACAGGAAAGCACAAACAAGCAAGTGAAGGAGCTAAGCAAAACCATCCAGGATCTAAAAGCAGAAGTAGAAACAACTAAGAAAACTCAAAAGGAGACAACTTTGGAGATAGAAAGCCTTGGGAAGAAATCAGGGGACAGAGATGCAAATATCAACAACAGAATACAAGAAATAGAAGAAAGAATCTCAGATGCTGAAGATTCCATAGAAACCATGGACTCAACAGTTAAAGAAAATGCAAAATGCAAAAAGCTTGTAACCCAAAATATCCAGGAAATCCAGGACACAATGAGAAGACCAAACCTAAGGATTATAGGCATAGATGAGAGTGAAGATTTACAACTTAAAGGGCCAGCAAATATCTTCAATAAAATTATGGAAGAAAACTTCCCTAACCTAAAGAGAGAGATGCCCATGAATATACAAGAAGCCTACAGAACCCCAAACAGACTGGACCAGAACAGAAATACTTCCCGTCACATAATAATCAAAACACCAAATGTTCTAAACAAAGAAAGAATATTAAAGGCAGTAAGAGAAAAAGGCCAAGTAACATATAAAGGAAGACCTATCAGAATCACAGCAGACTTTTCACCTGAGACTATGAAGGCTAGAAGGTCCTGGGCAGATCTCATGCAGACTCTAAGAGAACACAAATGCCAACCAAAACTACTATATCCAGCAAAACTCTCAATCACCATAGATGGAGAAACTAAGATATTTCACGACAAAACCAAGTTCACCCAATATCTATCCACAAACCCAGCCCTAAAAAGGATAATAGGAGGACAACACCAATACAAGGAGGGAAACTTCACCCTGAAAAAAGCAAGATAGTAACCTTTCATCAAACCCAAAAGAAGTTAAGCAATCAAATTTAAAAAATAACGTCAAAAATGATAGGAAGTAACAATCACTATTCCTTAATATCTCTTAACATCAATGGACTCAATGCCCCAATAAAAAGACACAGACTAACTGACTGGATATGTAAACAGGACCCTACATTTTGCTGCTTACAGGAAACACACCTCAGGGTCAAAGACAAACACTACCTTAGAGTAAAAGGCTGGAAGACAATTTTACAAGCAAATGGTCTCAGGAAACAAGCTGGAGTAGCCATTTTAATATCAGATAAAATTGACTTTCAACCCAAAGTCATCAAAAGAGACTCTGAGGGACACTTCTTGCTGGTCAAAGGAAAAATACAACAAGAAGAACTCTCAATCCTGAACATCTATGCTCCAAATGCAAGGGCACCCTCTTTCATAAAAGAAACTTTATTAAAACTCAAAGCACACATTGCACCTAACACAATAATTGTGGGTGACTTCAACACTGCACTTTCCTCAATGGACCGATCAGGAAAACAGAAACTAAACAAGGACACAATGAAACTAATTGAAGCTTTGGACCAATTAGATTTAACTGATATATATAGAACATTCTATCCTAAAACAAAAGAATATACCTTTTTTTCAGCACCTCATGGTACCTTCTCCAAAATCGACCATATAATTGGTCACAAGACAGACCTCAACAAATATAAGAAGATAGAACTAATCCCATGCCTCCTATCTGATCACTATGGGATAAAAGTGGTCTTCAATAGCAACAGAAACAACAGAAAACCCACATACACGTGGAAATTGAACAATACTCTACTCAATGACACCTTGGTCAAGGAAGAAATAAAGAAAGAAATTAAAGACTTTTTAGAACACAATGAAAATGAAGACACAACATACCCCAATCTATGGGACACAATGAAAGCAGTGCTAAGAGGAAAACTCATAGCCCTGAGTGCCTCCAAAAAGAAAATGGAGAGAGCATACATTACCAACTTAATTACACACCTGAAAGCCCTAGAACAAAAAGAAGCTATTTCACCCAGGAGGAGTAGAAGGCAGGAAATCATCAAACTCAGGGCCGAAATCAATCAAGTAGAAACAAAGAGAACCATACAAAAAATCAACAAAACCAGGAGCTGGTTCTTTGAGAAAATCAACAAGATAGATAAACCCTTAGCCAGACTGACCAAAGGGCACAGAGAAAGTATCCAAATTAACAAACTTAGAAATGAAAAGGGAGACATAACAACGGAAACTGAGGAAATCCAAAAAATCATCAGATCCTACTACAAGAGCCTGTACTCAACACAACTGGAGAATCTGGAGGAAATGGACAATTTCTTTGACAGATACCAAATACCAAAATTAAATCAGGACCAACTAGACCATCTAAACAGTCCCATAAAGCCTAAAGAAATAGAAGGAGTCATAGAAAGTCTTCCAACCAAAAAAAGCACAGGACCAGATGGTTTCAGTGCAGAATTCTACCAGACCTTCAAAGAAGAGTTAACACCAATACTCTTCAAACTATTCCACAAAATAGAAACAGAAGGAACACTACCCAATTCCTTCTACGAAGCCACAATTACGCTGATACCAAAGCCACACAAAGATCCAACAAAGAAAGAGAACTTCAGACCAATTTCCCTTATGAACATCGATGCAAAAATACTCAATAAAATTCTTGCCAACCGAATCCAAGAACACATCAAAATGATCATCCACCATGATCAAGTAGGCTTTATCCCGGGAATGCAGGGTTGGTTGAATATACGGAAATCCATCAATACAATCCACTACATAAACAAACTCAAAGAACAGAACCACATGGTCATTTCATTGGATGCTGAAAAAGCATTTGACAAAATTCAGCATCCTTTCATGCTTAAAGTCTTGGAGAGAACAGGAATTCAAGGCCCATACCTAAACATAGTAAAAGCAATATACAGCAAACCGGTAGCCAGCATCAAACTAAACGGAGAGAAACTTGAAGCAATCCCACTGAAATCAGGGACCAGACAAGGCTGCCCCCTTTCTCCTTATCTTTTCAATATTGTACTTGAGGTACTAGCTCGGGCAATTCGACAACATAAGGAGGTCAAAGGGATACAAATTGGAAAGGAGGAAGTCAAACTATCATTATTTGCAGACGACATGATCGTCTACCTAAGTGACCCAAAGAACTCCACTAGAGAGCTCCTACAGCTGATAAACAACTTCAGCAAAGTGGCAGGTTACAAAATCAACTCAAGCAAATCAGTGGCCTTCCTATACTCAAAGGATAAGCAGGCTGAGAAAGAAATTAGGGAAATGACCCCCTTCACAATAGCCACAAACAGTATAAAGTATCTTGGGGTGACTCTTACCAAACATGCGAAAGATCTGTATGACAAGAACTTCAAGACTCTGAAGAAGGAAATGGAAGAAGACCTCAAAAAATGGGAAAACCTCCCATGCTCATGGATCGGTAGAATCAATATAGTTAAAATGGCCATTTTGCCTAAAGCGCTATACAGATTCAATGCAATACCCATCAAAATCCCAACTCAATTCTTCACAGAGTTAGAAAGAGCAATTATCAAATTCATCTGGAACAACAAAAAACCCAGGATAGCTAAAACTATTCTCAGCAACAAAAGAAAATCTGGGGGAATCAGTATCCCTGACCTCAAGCAATACTACAGAGCAATAGTGTTAAAAACTGCATGGTATTGGTACAGTGACAGACAGGAGGATCAATGGAACAGGATTGAAGATCCAGAAATGAACCCACACACCTATGGCCACCTGATCCTCGACAAAGAGGCTGAAAACATCCAATGGAAAAAAGATAGCCTTTTCAACAAATGGTGCTGGTTCAACTGGAGGTCAGCATGCAGAAGAATGGGAATTGATCCATCCTTGTCTCCTTGTACTAAGCTCAAATCCAAATGGATCAAGGACCTCCACATAAAGCCAGACACTCTGAAGCTAATAGAAAAGAAACTGGGGAAGACCCTTGAGGACATCGGTACAGGGAGAAAGTTTCTGAACAGAACACCAATAGCGTATGCTCTAAGAGCAAGAATTGACAAATGGGACCTCATAAGGTTACAGAGTTTCTGTAAGGCAAAGGACACCATCAAGAGGACAGACCGGCAACCAACAAATTGGGAAAAGATCTTCACCAATCCTACATCAGATAGAGGGCTAATATCCAATATATATAAAGAACTCAAGAAGTTAGACTCCAGAAAACCGAACAACCCTATTAAAAAATGGGGTACAGAGTTAAACAAAGAATTCTCACCTGAAGAACTTCGGATGGCGGAGAAGCATCTTAAAAAATGCTCAACTTCATTAGTCATTAGGGAAATGCAAATCAAAACAACCCTAAGATTTCATCTTACACCAGTCAGAATGGCTAAGATTAAAAATTCAGGAGACAGCAGGTGTTGGAGAGGGTGCGGAGAAAGAGGAACACTCCTCCACTGCTGGTGGGGTTGCAAATTGGTACAACCACTCTGGAAAGCAGTCTGGCGGTTCCTCCGAAAACTGGGCACCTCACTTCCAGAAGATCCTGCTATACCACTCCTGGGCATATACCCAGAGGATTCCCCACCATGTAATAAGGATACATGCTCTACTATGTTCATAGCAGCCCTATTTATAATTGCCAGATGCTGGAAAGAACCCAGGTATCCCTCAACAGAAGAGTGGATACAAAAAATGTGGTATATCTACACAATGGAGTACTATTCAGCCATTAGAAACAATGAATTCATGAAATTCTTAGGCAAATGGATGGAGCTAGAGAACATCATACTAAGTGAGGTAACCCGGACTCAAAAGGTGAATCATGGTATGCACTCACTAATAAGTGGTTATTAACCTAGAAAACTGGAATACCCAAAACATAATCCACACATCAAATGAGATACAAGAAGAAAGCAGGAGTGGTCCCTGGTTCTGGAAAGACTCAGTGAAACATTATTTGGCAAAACCAGAACGGGGAACTGGGAAGGGGTGGGAGGGAGGACAGGGGAAGAGAAGGGGGCTTACGGGACTTCGGGGAGTGGGGGGGGGGGCTAGAAAAGGGGAAATCATTTGAAATGTAAATAAATTATATCGAATAAAAAAAAAAGTCAAAAAAAAAAAAAAAGAAAGAAAGCAACAGAACCTGGCTGTACTCTCTGCCCTATGGACCTAGGCCTACTTCGGTTTGACAACGTTGGGGACTTAAAAAAAGACAATCGTAACGTCCCATGTGTGTTTGCTAAATGACTCCAGATAGGAGGGCCATAGCAGAGACTCCTACATCAGAGAAAAATATCTCTCAGACTAACAGCTAGAAAGTTCCATACAGCCTAAATACACATTGGGTTTGACATATGATATTATCAAAACTCACTGGAAAATTCTACATTTCTGACTCTCCTAAATAATCAAAAGAACTTTGATTCTTTTGAGATCCATACACCTCCCAGTAACTATCAGCTAGAATTGGAACACAACTGGAACTGGATATGACATAAGTCTTCAAAGTCTCCACCCTCCCTAATGGCCCACATCACCCTGATTAACATATGCATGATATCTGCCTGGCCCTAGCCTTGTATTGATTTATGCTTTGAGTAATGAACTTTGAAATATCACTGAAAAGCCTAGCCTCTCCCATAGACCACCTGATTGAGTAAAATTGTAGTACAATGTACTAGAGTTGCTATAACCAACTCTTAGACTTTCTGAAAGCTACATGAAAATAGGTATAAGCAAGAGAAGGAGGGGGAAGATGAGGACAGATAGTAGATGATGATAGTAGTTACCCCTGGCACATATTTGCTAGTTACAACTATTAACACTATAAAGATAATATATTACATACATGAGCTCCTGTAATCCACCACTTTCATCCAACATCAGCCACATGTGAGACCTTCCCTCCCCTAACTTTGTGCTCTCCAAAGCTGCTGTGCCAGCAAGACACTATAATGTGCTTCTTCAACTATCAAATAGTCCAGCTTCTGCCCTTTCCCCAACTGCCTGGGTTGCCAGTTTCCCAGTAAACCAGAATCTTGGGTCCACTTACTTTGTGACCTCTTCTCAATGGAATCTCATAGTGCTACACCCAGTGATCAGGGATCTGCTCTCCTAGCCTAGGCTTTTAGTCAGGAATTTCCCACAATGGCTATGGGTCATTTTCCAAGGCTATGTGAGTAGACCACAGAAGGTATCTCTAAGGAGTACTCAGAAGCCAAAGTTGACTTTCGGTCTCACCAAATTTCCAGCCTCCAACTCAATATTAAGTTGTCCCTGAAAGGATCTCCCTTCTTAATTCCCTAGAGTCTCTCACCTCCTGGTATGTTGTTCTCACCTCCTGGTATGTTGTTCTATCCAGGTAAGTTCCTTCCTTCAAAACCTTAGTATACTCTAGGTTCAAAGAGCCTCTCAGGTACTTTCCTATCTTGTTGGTTGGTTGGTTGGTTGGTTGGTTGGTTGGTTGGTTGGTTTTATGTTGCTCATAAAACACTAACCAAAAGCAACTAAAAAAGAAAATGATTTATTTGGCTTTCAGCACATAGCCCAACATTGACAGAAGTCAGGGCAGGAGCTTGAGGAAGAAACCTGAAGGCAGAAACTACAGCAGAGACTGTGAAGGAAGGCTGTTTACTCACTGGCTTGGTTTTGTTGTTGCTTTTTTTAAAGATAGAGTTTCTCTATGTAGCATTGGCTGTCCTGGAACTCACTCTGTAAACCTGCCTGGCCTTGAACTCAGAAATCTGCCTCTACCTCCCAAGTGCTGGGATTAAAGCCATGTGCCACCACTATCCAACGACTGGCTTGTTTTAATGATTTGCTCATCTTGATATCTTATACAACTTATGACCACCTGCCCAGAAATGACATCATCCATAATGGATGGGACCCTTCCATGTGACAAGAAAATTCCCATAAGCATACCCACAGGCCAATCTCATTAAGGCAATCCCTCGACTGATGTTCCATCTTTTAAGGTGACTCTAGTTTGTATCAAGTTGTTAAAAATTAGCCAACACAAGTGCCTAACCTTATAGGAACAAGGATCACTCCATCTCTGGAGTACAAAACTTAATAAGTTTGAGTCTCATACTAAAGCTAACTAGTCTTAGAAATGCTTCTACCAGAGTCTTACCAAAACTCATACTCTTCTTTCAAGACATCAAAACATTTTCTTTCAAGAGCTAGACAGACTTGTGGGCTGTTAGACAAGACAAGCTCACACACCCTGTTAGCTCCCAAAGTCCACAATGAGAATGACTGTCTTTTTCAGGTGAGAACCATCCAAATGTAAGTTCATCAAAGTGGAAATACAATATCTACTGGTCATTTGAGCAGGCTCATAGTCTCTATCACCCCTATCAGAGAGACTCAGGCAACAATTGACTGGAGAGTAGGTGTTGCAGTCAGTCAACAGAGTAATGGACAGACCAGTATCCACATTCTCTCCTAGAAAGGCCACCACTAGAGAGCCTAGGCTGCGGTTAGCTTGTGGGAAGCCAAATTACAAGGTCTCTTCTGGGTACATAGAGAGAATGGACCAGCCCACTGGATGTTCTTTCAGTGAATTCCTTTCAGCACTGTTGCTTGATGAATTGCTTTTCTCCACTGGAGGGAATACTTCAGTCTAAAGAAGCAGTGTAGGTCATCCAAAGTCAGATCACGCCGGCTTGAAACCTTAAAGGAAACCTTTCAAATTCTTAGGCTCAGTGATCCTTTCTCAATAGCCTTTATCAGCTACCTTATCACTCAAGAGCTACTGCCATTAGGTGATCTCATGTTACAATTTCCCAGGTTATTCTTGTTCTACATTGGCTACATTTGTGATGGCTGCTTCCTGGAACATGAGCAAAGACAGCCATCTACCAATCTCAATGACTTATGACTTGCTGCCCAAAGGCAGTGTGCTTTTATTCTTATAGCTTCAATTTCCTAGAATGGCATTTCTAGTCTTTTTTCTCTCAAGGAAGAAGCAGCTAAAAAGGAAAAGGAAAAAGAACTTGAGAGAAAGATGAAGAACAAGGAAGACAGTTTCCTGGAAAAAGAGTTTTGTATCCACAGCTGTAAGCGAATATCTAAACGCCTAGCCTGCCTATCTCATTATCAAGTTTTAAAATCACCGTGTAAAACTAAGGTGCTAAGGGTTATATATTGTATGGGGAGGCTCAGCCAACTCCTGAGCAAGCACAAAGATTCTGGATGAATCCCTTGTTCTTAGTGCTATCTCTTATTATTTCCCTGAGGCTAAAGAGAAACTGTGCACTCCACTCCTACCCCATGCTACACTCCAGCAGAAAAGAAAAAAAAAGAGCTAGAAATAGGGGAGGAAGGAAGAGGAACATATAGAAATTCGAGAAGTAAGCCTGGTACTAGAAATCTCTTCAGTTGTGATATGTTAGAACAAGTTGTCTCAGTCAAGCCCCAGACACAAGCAAAGAAATAGAAAATGATTAGATGTTGAACTCTCTCAAGCCTGCCCTCCTGCTCCTGATTTGTTGACTAGTCATTGCTCTAGCCTCACAACAGAACTCAAACATCTACTACAAAGCATTCCTGAGGACTGGAGAAGCTTTATGGAACCCTTAGAACAGAACCTAATCTTTAGGAAATATGCAACAGATGTTTACCTGCTTGTTTATAAGGTTGACACTTGAAAGCAGCCAAAAACGACAGCCTTCCTATTTCAGGAAGAACTAAAGTCACTACATATGATTTCTAAGGTTGAGTACTCTAACTACTACGGGCTTCTGGAAAGGGCTCTGGTTATTGGTAGCATCTTGTGACCTCTGAAATGGCAGGTACATGTTGTAAAACAATGAATATGTTCATGTTCCCAGGAAGAACTACAGCTTCTTTCTTTATATATATCCCAACAGCAGTTTCCCCTCCTTGCTGTCCTCCCAGTCCTTCCCCCAGCCTCTCCCTCCATCTGTGATCCCAGCCCCACACCCACACACACACACACACCCACTCTTCCTCCATTTCTCTTAAGGGCAGGCCTCCCATAGATATCAATCAAACATGGCATATCACGTTGCAATAAGACAAAGCATCTCCTTCATATTAAGGCTGGACAAGGCAACCCAGTATGAGGAAAAGGGTCCCAAAAGCAGACAAAAAGTCAGACACAGCCCCTGCTCCCACTGATAGGAGTCCCATAAGAAAACCAAGCAACACAATTGTAACATATGTGCAAAGGCTTAAAACAGCCCATGCATGGTCCGTGGTTGTCAGTTCAGTCTCCATGAGCCTCTAAGAGCCCGGGTTAGTTGATTCTTTAGGTTTTTCAATGGTGTCCTTGACCACTCTGGCTCCTATAATCCTTCCTCCCTGTCTTCCACAGGATTCTCCAAGCTCTACCGAATGTTTGGCTGTAGGTCTCTGCATCTGTTTTGTTCAGTTGTTGGGTACAGCTTCTCTGATGATCAACTACAGCTTCTCAAGGTGTCTTTGGCCCATCAAAGGTCTCTACAATTCTGACAGTGGTTTTCCAGAAGGTCAGTATAGCCCAGGCAAGGGGAGTTGAGCCTTTTTCTCTAGAATTGAGAGTCTGTAGCAACACACACAGTAGATTCTGCTTAATATCTGAACTCCATGGTCTATTACACAAATGTCCATGGGTGAAATAGCGATAATTAGAGTTGAGAGATTTTTTTATTGGTCTGTTTTAAATTGATTTTATTTGGTTATTGCTGTTATTTCCCTATTTTATGCAATAATGGGAAAAATATGGAAGCCCATGAAAACATAGAGTCATCTAAACAACAAAAGCAGGTGACAGGCAAGTGTATGCACAGGGGTGGGGGGCACACACACACAAGATAAGAATACTATACACCCTAATTTAGAGCTGTGTGCTTTAGATAAATGGGAACTAGACTGAGAAATAGATAACTTGTCTCTGAAAGCTTCTAATGTTATTGGCCATTTAACTAGGAGGTGACTCTGACCAGACTCTGTCCTACAGTTTCCTAAACTCTCAAAACAGCCTCTGAGGTAAGCATGGGTCTCTGCCATCAAGACAGCTGAGACTAACATCTGCCCTTGAATTAAAAACTTACCAAAGAAGATTCAAACTCCAATCCTTCCAATGAGCTTGGGGTGAATTTTATTTAAAACTAAACAGTATAAACAGCACAAAGAAAGACATTCAAATAGAACACAATCATGTCCATGGAGGTGCATGGGGGAAGAAAGCACGGTGGGGCATTTTGTTACAATGCGGAATGTAAAAGGAAAATCCTCTCTTCCAATAACCACTGGTGAAAGACAAAATATGGAAGACATAAAACAATGATCATTGTATTGCCGTCACAGAAATTCAGAAAGAACACAACTGAAATAGCTTGTCTCTTTTCTGCCCTGACAAGGGTCTCACTCACCTAGAGAGACATGAAGTTTAGAGGTGGTGGGCGTTTGCACTCAGCTCAGGTGCAGATTCTGCTTGCCAGCCAGGCCCCGTGCTGGGGCTGCCAACAAGAACAGAACACATATGTGCACTTCTCCACGTGGCCTGGGCTTTCTCACAATGTAGCAGCAACACTAAATGAACATACGTATGTTTGTGTGTCTGTGTGTCTGTGTGTGTCTGTGTATCTGTGTATATATGTGTATATACACACACACATACACACACACACACACGTGTATATAGGGTCATGAATTGAAAGGTGACAGGGGACTCAAGTGAAGTTAAAGGGGAAAAGGAATAATAGAAATTATGTAAATATAGTCTATGTGCAATTCTCAAAAAATTTTGTTTTTAAAAAGTGATTATGCCAATAGACAAGTAGAAACTGCAATGTCTCTTTTGATTTAGCCTCAGAGATTATATAAAGCCATTGCTGGTACCCTCTGTTGGTTACTGATACAGACCTGCTTTGAAGAGGAAAGGACACAGACATTCCCAAGGAGAAAATGCCTCAAACTGTGATGCTATCTACACCTTAAATATACACACTGTTTAAGCATCAAAACCTAAAGTGACGTGGACTAGGCTGATGGCTCAGGCAGAGCACCCCATCCACAAGTTCCAGATTCAGATCCTAGCACCCATGTAGAAGTCCGGCATCATCACAAGAGCTGCAGCCTCAGTAGCAGGCAGAGATGGAGCAGAGACAGAAGAATCACAACTTGCTGGCCTCCAGTCCTGCTCCAGCTTCAGTAACAGGCCATGTCACAAAGATAGGTCAAAGAGTGATAGAACAGGACATCTGTCATCCCTCTCTGGTTTCTACTCACCCAAGAGTAGACATCAACATGCACCAAACGCACGCATGCATGCACACACACACATGCTCGAGCAAATCAGGAATAACGCAAATAAATCCCAGATTTTTTTTCTAGGCTATGAGATAGATACTAAAAATGACCTAAATGGGGTAATGACTGCTTCAAATTCACTGAGATTCTAGGCAAGGGTGAGTATTAATATATATAAAGTATTTATATATATACAAAGAGTACACATAACATATTTGTAAGTGTTTATTTGGTGAGTTGGAGTAATTATAAATTCTCCATCGCTAATTGTAAACCGAGATGGCAGACCAAGGCCGAGTTAAATTTTCTTCATGGAACAACTCTGGAGAAAGGCTTCTTCAGCAGTTTAATCGTGTAAACAAGATGCAGGGTCAGGGAAGGTTTGTCTATAACCTACTTAGGAAAAACTGTTCTTAAGAACTTTAGCACTTTAATCACTTTAATTGTTTGCATGCCAATTAATTGGTACTGCTAATTATAAATGAGTTATCTGTTCATTAAAGCGGGCTTAGACGAATGTCAGCTCAGAAGCACTTAGCAGTTAGCGAGGATTGCTTTGCGGGCTGCAAGAAGAAAAAAAAAAAACCCGTGTTCCCTTAAAAATGCTTTCATTATAACCAGAAATTCCCATCGTTTGTTTTTCACTAATTCTGATTCATGCCACTAGGCTACTATAATAAGATTTGAGTAAATAAAACTTGAACTACACATGAGAGAGAGAGAGAGAGAGAGAGAGAGAGAGAGAGAGAGAGAGAAGAAAGGAGATAAAAGTGCCCCGCTTTCTAACCACCTTGTATATAAGGTCACAGAGTACCTCCCAGCATGCAACTCTTCCATCTCTCATCTCTCTCAGAGGCAGAATTACACGCATCACATGAAAATGCCACTTTGTGGTCCAGAGCCAACAGCCCTAGAAGGCACCAAGCTCACAATAGTGGGAATCTCTCTAGACTTCTCAGCTCGAGCTCACAGCTGAATCTTGAAAGTCTGCCCAGCAGACCCTCACTGGTGTTTGAAATTGAACCCCTAGGCACTCATGAATTCATGTTTGGTTATTGTAGTCCAACCTCTTCGCCACTGAGGGAGAAAGCCACGATTTTGAGTCATCGTAGCTCTTCAGTGTTGTCAGGAAGGAAGCTGAGGAGTTGGGTTTCCTCAGCACACAGCTGAGGCCAGCAAAGTAAACCCAGATCAATTCTACCATGTTATGTCTCTACAAATGCTTGTCAAGGCAATGAATAGCTAAATTAATTTAAGGAGGAGAAAATTAGAGAGGACAAAAGTAGTTTCTAATAAGACATGCAAACTAGTTCTTACAATCTGATGCGGCTGCCAGATTGGTTCCCTGAGGCAGGAATGTGACCGGTATGTTCCCAGAAGGCAGGGAGTGAGAGACTAGGCAGGGTAAAGTGGGAATAGGGTGAGAATGCTCTACCTGGCTCCCTCTTGCTATGATAAAACACTGACAAAAAGCAACTTTTGGTTGGGGAGGAAAGGGCATATTTGGCTTATTTATCCTGATAACAGTCCAACACTGAGGGAATTCTGGGGAGGAGCTCAAGGCAGAAACCTGTAGATCATGACTTATTCTCCAGGGCTTGCTTGGCCAGGACCATGTGATTGGTATGCTGGGCTAGCCCACTCCAATCATTAATCAGAAAATTGCCCCCCCCCACACACACACACAGACTTGTCTACAGGCCAATCTGATGGGGGTATTTTCTCAATTGAGATTTCTTCTTCCCAGATGACTTGAGTCCAGTTGAACAAACAAACAAACAAAACTAACCAACATAGGTGTCTTAGTCAAGGTTTCTATTCCTGCCCAAACATGACCAAGAAGCAAGTTGAGGAGGAAAGGGTTTATTCAGCTTATACTTTCACACAGCTGTTCATCACCAAAGGAAATCAGGACTGGAACACAAGCAGGTCAGGAAACAGGAGTTGATGCAGAGGCCATGGAGGGATGTTTCTTCCTGGCTTGTTTCCCTTGGCTTGTTCAGTCTGCTCTCTTATAGAATCCAAGAGCACCAGCCCAGGGATGGGAGCACCCACAAGGGGCCCTTCCCCCTTGATCACTAATTGAGAAAATGCCCCATAGCTGGACCTCATGGAGGCACTTCCCCAACTGAAACTCCTTCCTCTGTGATAACTCCAGCCTGTGTCAGGTTGACACATTAAAACCAGCCAGTACAATGGGTTAAAAGGAGAGAGGATGACTGACAACAGACAGACATACAAATAGGTCAGTGTGAGAACTCCCAGAAATGGGAGGATTTGGACCAAAAGAATGTGGTCTTTAATATGAAGCAGAGAGAACAGCAAAAATGTTATTGCAACAGTTTAAATGGATTGTTCCAGGCTGGTCACAGTAGAAGTAAAGAGAAGGGCTTGGGCTTATCTTTCAAGTAGAGTCATTAACATTTCCTGATAAACTATATACTGTGTTGAGTAATGTTCCTTTCCCAAAAACTCATGTCCTTCCTGGAATCATAGACTATGACCATCTTTGGAAATAGGGTCATCACAAATGTAATTAGTTAATATGAAGTCATGTTAGGGTAAATCCTCAATTCAATATGACTAGTGAAATTAAAAGAATAGAGGAAGAGGCACTAAGATACGCAGGCATAAGGAAGAGAAAATAGTTTGAAGATGTGACTCACAGGGAAGATGACTCTGTAAGGATGGAGGTCCACAGCTACAAGCCAATCAAAACCAAGGGCTTCCAGCAGCCACCAGAAGATAAAGACAAGACCTACAATTGCTTCACCGACAGAGTCCCAACCTTGGCAATGTTTGGCCTTCTATCTGCCCCAATATGATCACATGGAACCATGGTCCTTTTATTTGTCAACTTATTTCAGCTATTGTCCTGTTATCATTCCTGTGACCAACTGCCACCTCCTGATACCACGCGGTAGATCCAGAAGCACCAACAAAAGTCCTGGTATTCTGACTGGCTGCTTATTGCCAGAAGAGTCCCACACCCACTCCCCCACACCCCAGTACATGCAAGGAAGGGAAGAAGGAAGGAAGGAAGGAAGGAAGGAAGGAAGGAAGGAAGGAAGGAAGGAAGGAAGGAAGGAAGGAAGGAAGGAAGGAGAGAGGAAGGGATAAAGGGAGGGAAGGGGAAGGAGAGAGAGGGAGGAAGGAAGCCCACTCAGAATGATTGTATCATAAAATGAAAAGAAAAAGGAATATTCCAGTCAGTGGTGAGAAAGACAAAACTGTGAGGACATGTTCTGAGCTAAGGTTGTAAACCAAGGGTGAAAATTGAATACTAGAAAGGACACAATTTAAAAGCACAAGGAAAGATGACAGAAGCAACACAATGCTAGGAGGGCCTCGAAATGGGCTTCCGGGTCCCTAGAGTCATTGCCCCTCGAAAGAAAAGAAAAAAATAAAAGAACTTTTCACTTGTTTAATTTTAGACAGTCTCCTGTTAAAGTGGCCCAAGTCTGGCTTCAACCTGTGATCCTCCTGCCTCAACCTCCCCAGCTCTGAAGCTACAGATATATGTCTTTTTTATTGGTGAGTGTAAGTGGCGCTGGTTAGAATGTCCCCATTACCATCACTACCCCATTGCTGTGCAGCAAATCAGCTGAGTGACCTAAAGCAGCCACCTTTGATTTTTACTTGGTATTATGGATAAGAAATACAGAAAGAGGGCTGGAGAGATGACTCAGCGGCTAAAAGCACTGACTGCTCTTCCAGAGGTCCTGAGTTCAATTCCCAGCACCATATGGTGGCTCACAACCATCCTGTAATAGGATTTGATGCCCTCTTCTGACAGCTGCAGTGTACTCATATACATTAAATAAATCCTTTAAAAAAAAAAAAAAGAGTTCAGCTGAGCTCTTCACCTCTGACTGACATTGTAACAGCTAGGACTGGAGCACGCTCTCCCCAGTATTTCTCCTCTCACCTGGCGGCCATCTTTGCACTCTCTGGAGCTTGCTTCTGCAGAGCTACACCCTCTCAAGCATCTCCATGTGCCTTGAGCTTCTTGTGGCTTAAAATAATCAAAATAATGTTATGTTGGGGTTGTGTTGTATCCTCTCTACCATCTTCAACTACACTTTCCCAGGAAACTCATCCCTGGGTCACAATCATTTTTAAACTGAAGTATCCCCTCCTAAAACTACCCTACCCTGTCGAATTCCACTGTCTCTGCTCCTGCCACCCCATGTCTGACACATGCCACTAAACCTGTAAAAGGCCTCCCTATAGGATATACTTCCCCTGTTCACTCCTCAGCCAGATCAGCACCTCTTCCAGTTCAGAAATAACGTATTAGATCATAACTCTTTCATCAGTACCCATCAATTTTAATATTAGTACTTGATGTTAAATTAATTACTAAGTTAATCAGTAGTTCTCCCCTCCTCAGGAGTGATAAAAGGAACCTCAAGTGCCTTGAACTTCCAATCAGCTCTATCTTCCTGCATGTCATTTTAGCCCTATAATCTAGGTTTTTGATTCTTCACTGATACTGTTCGTTATTTCTTCAGACAGTGAGTACTTAGATTTGCCCACATAATGAAGTTATTTATTCATTATCCTTTTCTGAGTTAAATTCCATCCTCCAGGAAGTGAGTCTTCCTTTAAATCAGTGCATCTTAAACTTGATATCACATCAAAAACATATATTTTTTTAATCCAATGCCCAGTCTATACCTCAGAACAGTTCCACAACAGCATCAGTGTTTTATAAGTCTCTTCCTGTGATTCTGATGTGTGATTCAAGACTGAACACTTACCAAAAATTTAAAAAAAAAATCCTTCAGCAAAAGCCTTTTAGTAAAAAGTCTCAATCACTGCTCTTGACTGGAAATGTTTGCAAAGCTATCTGCCTCCACTGCAAAATAATAATAGAGATAGATTATCAATTTCTACATCGACAATTATCTCCTTTTACTGTGTTGAAGCCATGTTCTGACTTCTGACATTCCTGAAGTAAACTGTCAGTCCAACACCCTCCCTTCAAGGTTAGACTTATTTGTCTTCTGGCTGATTTTGAAGTTTTCTCTTGGCCTTTGACCTTGATTTTCTAGTTTCATTAATGAGGGGGATCCTGCAGGTGTCCGTGCAAATAGAAGCCACAAAGAATGGGAATGGGAATCTGGTCGGACTGACTTCTCCAACCTGGATCAGACTTCAGAGTCCAGTGCCAGATGGTTCACTGTGGGCATATTCAGAACACATCACAATTTGGGAAAAGGTTTCCAGACAACAATCATTCTACTCCAGGTGCACGTTAACGCTTAAGGTGTGACTACATAGAAGCTCCTTTACAATTTACTTGTGACCAGGAGGGTGGGTCCTATCACTTAAAGACCTGGAATATAATGTGGTCTCTGACTGAGATAACATAGAAGTTAGCAGACCATAAAGTACATGTGACATCTCACCTAAGGATGAGTAACCGTCTAAGGAGGGAAGAGTCCGGGATAATCATTCCCGGTAATTTGGTTGAGGTCTCCGTATACAGAAAAAAGTGGGTGAGGTCTGTCTCCACAGATAGCAAAAAGGTCATCAGGTCATGAAGAAAATCTGCTCCCAGCCTATTAGGGAAACCAGGTACTTTCACCCCCCAATTAAGAAGAATCCAATGTGTGTTTAACATTCCTGGTCTCCCTAGAGATCTCTGCCACAAGGACGTTGGTACCCCAAGACATTAAGATGTGCCTAAGAAGCCGGGTGTGGTGGCACACGCCTGTAATCCCAGCACTTGGGAGGCAGAGGCAGGCAGATTTCTGAGTTCAAGGCCAGCCTGGTCTACAGAGTGAGTTCCAGGACAGCCAGAACCACATAGAGAAACCCTGTCTTGAAAAACCAAAAGTAATAATAATAATAATAATAAAATGAAAAAAAGATGTGCCTAAGAATGGAATTCACTTAATTAGAAAATGAAACATAATTAGAATTCACTGTATTTCCTAAATCTGAGGATTTGTATGTTTCAAACATTTTTGAAAATTCTAAAGGTTTTTGTTGCCATCTCTTTATTTCATCTTTTATTTTCAGTGTATGTGTGTGGCGTGTGCATGCATTTTCACATGTATGTGGGTGCATGTGTACAAGTGTTTCATGTCAAATAACAAGATTAACATCAGGGGTCTTTCCCGACTGCTCCCCTCTTTATACACCAAAGCAGAGTCTTTCTGAACCTAGAACCCACCAATTTCAACTGGCATAGCTAGACAGCTTGCCGTGCAGCCCTGTCCCTGCCTTGCGAGTGCTGAGATTGCAAGTCTCCAGCCCTGACGCTTGTGTGGTGAGTACATTATCCACTGAGTCATCTCCCAACCCACTCAGTATTTATATCCTCTTTAAAATCCCATCTTGCTTACCCAAGATCCTTCTCTTGCTTCTCTACATGTCCCGTTTTTCCCTATTCTCCTCCTCTTTATCTCTTCCTGATGTCTGCCAGGTCACTTTATTTTGTTTTGTTTTGTTTTGTTTTTTCTGGCCATCTTCAGTTTGCTAACATTTTCCGAGTTTTTATTTTCTATTATTTTCTGTTTTAACGCTCTGGTATTTCTTTTCCCAAAGCTGGCTGATAGCAACTGGTTACATTTAATCACACTGTTTAAGCCCTCTCTACTCACACTTCATTTAGAGAACACATTCAGTACTTTCCCCCATCAGTCTGCTGACTCCGACCTGCGGTTGAATGTTTGCTTGCATAAGCTATAAGTTTGGGACTATGATCTCATATTTGGCAGATCTTTGGCTGCAGGAATCCAATGTAATTTGGATTTAAATGGTATTCCTCCAGAGAAGGGTTCATAGTTCTACAAGTCATCTTAGATTGAATTTGTAAAGACTGCAAGAGAGGATATAAGATCACACTTATGAATTTTCATCACCACTCTTCCCTAGGTCAGGCCAGCTCAGCATCCTCATAAGACATTTTGTGTGTTTGGCTTTGTCTTTTCTTTTTCAAGTAGGTGGATTTCCATAAAGCATTTTCCTGAGAGTACACACAATGAGTATATTTTCTAGAGCAAGAATCTTAGTTCATATGCCTTGCTGCAGGAATGTGCAGCACCTCTGCTCCTGATTCTTGTGGTTCCCATTAGAAGTCCCCGAGCCTGACTAACCCTGGCAGTTCCCCCCAGGTTAGTGTAAGTTAGCGGGCCCACCCTCCACAACCATTTCAACTTCTCTACACTTCTAGACCTTGCCATTCCGTGATTCCTAAAAGCAACAATACTCTGCACTCAGAGTGGTGTTGGTTCTGGTTGGTCTCACACTTTCAGGTTGTTTGAGTTTAGTTTTGGTTTTGGTTTTGGTTATTTTTTTTTTCCTATGAAAGGCTTTAGGGAGCAATCTCCACAAATAGAAATCCCTGTAGATATCTCCTCTACCTTCTTTGAAGAAGGAATTGCAAGTTTGACTTTGGCTCACATATTGAGCAACCAAACTTTTATTAATTGACTTTTTTTAAAAAAATAGATAAAACACATTTTATACACAAAGATTGTGGAAAGCAGGAGAGGAGAGAGAGAGGGAGTAAGATGGAGAAAGGCAGTAGGAAGAAATGAGAGAGAAAAGGAAGAGGGGGGAAGAGAGAGAAGGAGAAAAGGAAGGAGGAAGGGAAGGAAGGAAATGTTAGGCTGGAGTCCAGGAAAATCTTTTCAAACTTTGCTAAATACTGGTGTGGCTTGGCTTTAGTTCTTGCTGCACTCTCCTCCCACTGTCTGAGGAGCACAGGTGAGGTCCACAGCTGTCACGCTTCCCTCAGGACTAACACATCCCAGGGAACGCTTTGGGCAGACTCCAGTATTAAACACCTTGAACTAGGACTGGGAGTGTGGGTCAGTGTAGAGCCCTTGTTTCTTTGTGAGGCTCTGGGTTTTATCCCCAACTCTACAAAAAATAAAAGATAAATCATAAAACATAAGGAGTATTTTTGTTAATAATCTATGCTAACATCTAGGAACAGATTTAACTTTGTATTCCTGATGGTAAGATATAAATCTAGAAAGATCTAATTGGCCTTCTGCTTCATAATTCATTTAAGGAAGCATCAGTGGTGGAGAGGAAATTTAACAAGAAAAAGGTAAAGATGTTACATAAAATTGGGTTCGTGCAATAGGAAGATGTGGATTTCCATTACTCAGATTGCTTCCAACACAAATTAGCTTGGCTCATTGAAAGATGAGAAACGTTGTCTAGCAAGTCCAGGCCTTCTTTGGATTATTGACAGCTCCTGAATTTCCTGTCCATCTTCCTGTACTTCACAAGCACTGTGTTCTCTCTGTATAATAACATCCTTGTCTCCAAAGTACATAGGGGTTACCTCCACATCTTCCTTTCTCACAGGGTAAAAATATAAATAAAAAGCCAGTCTTATCACAGAATTAATAGCCAAAATAAATTGCCTTTAAAACTGTAGGATTTTTATCATGCAAAGCCCACACAAAAGCAATGTAAATTTGCTTTTCTGTGACACTGCCCTAGCCCTCCAACCAAACTCAGCAACATGAGAGAGGGAGTCAGATTTTCAAGCCTCTCCCAGGTCTCCACAGCCAACTTGGGGTTTGGTGCCGGCTAGAATCCAGGTAAACTCTTGAGGATGATGATCAACCTGACCATTGTCACACCATTATCATCAAGACTTCCATTGTCATGTGACCACATGTCTCTCAGATGCAGTTCCAAGTCCTGAAATAGCTCCAGGAATTATTGTTATTATTGTTATGATTATCAATGATTGCCATCCTTTTTATCCATGAGAAAGCTAGAATAGATAACTCAGTCACCATCATAGCAACCATACATAGTGGCTTGTATCACATTTTTGTAAAGTCTTTTGGGAAAGCCAAAGTTTTCAAGTTTTCCACACAGTGGAGAGATTAGAAAAGTTTGTTACCCCTCTGGGCATAGCAACCCTGTGGGAATACAACTTGAGCAGGAACTGAACAGGAGCGATGGCTGGAGGCCTCTGTTCATGTGTCCAGAAGAAGCTACTATGATGTGTACAACCTGAACCATAGCAGGCATGAACCCGCACATCTCTGATTTCAAACCTCATGACCTGTCCAGCCTCTGTGACTCCCAGCTACAATAATTCCTAATCCTTCTGTGTTGGCTTCTATGGTCATTAGAATTTCTCTTTCATTTCAAAGCCAATTTGAACTTTTCTTTGTGGATCATTTGCATGGCTAAAGCTTTAGATTATGATGGGTGAGTCATTTGTCACCATTTGCCAACAGAGAGGGTCCACGGTGCTTAAAGGCACCTGCTACCAAGCTCGGTGACATGAGTTCAAGCCTAGAACCTGTATGCTGGCATGAGGGAACCAACTGCAAGCTGTCCTCTGGCCTCTGCAGACACACACACACATTGCTATAAGGAAATACAGGTAAAGAAAACTATTTAAATAGCTTCCACAGTGTTGTCTTTGCTACCTAGTCCGTACTAGTGGCAGGGATGGGGGAGAGAAACCTGGCTGGTACAGCTTCGCCTGTACTGCCATATATGACCTCACAGCGTGGCTGCAACCAAGTAAACCCAGCCTTCCATCCCCACCGTGGAGTTGCAACATGGCTGCTCAACCTCAGCCCTGCACAAGGGCTGGCTAACAGAAACCCTGACAAATGGCAAAGCATACGCAGCCATAGCAGGCACTGGGGTAATAATTTATTTTTAATACCATGCTGTCTTTAACAGTGCAATTTCCTCCGGGGTGTTTGCTTTGAGATTGCAAGATAATTACATCTCAGAAACCAGGCTAATTACAGTTAACAGCCTGAAAACCAAAGGAACCCTCCCCTTAAGCCCCCCTATCCCTTCTTTTCCACTAGAATAGTACACAAATTCCAGTTAAGCCATGGAACATCATTCAGGAGGCCCATTTGATGAGTGCTTAGCTGCTCCTTCTCCTTTCTGCACGGCACGGCACATGGATCATTCACAATGGTGAGAAGGAGCGGGACCTGTTAATACAGCCTTGGTGATTCGGATAAGTAGAGATGCAATGAAAAGAAATAATGACAAAAGTCTTTCAACAAAAATGGAGCCTAAATGTTTCTAGGGGAAATCTGGGGGTTGAGGGCACAGCATGGGTCTGTGTTGCATGGATGAGAGATTACCTGTGGTCTCCAAACACACTTGAGACGTGCTTTGGGATGAATAATCAACCAAACTGGGTCATGTGTAGAACTAAAGATTGGAAGAGATGTGAGACCTCGTCCAGTCAGTAGCCACCAATCTTTAATATTCAGACTGCAAAGTGAGGTGTTCTGACCATGCCAGGACTTGGTGGTTCATTCAGAAATACTCCTCGTCCCTTCAAAGATAGGATGCACTGAGCAGGGTCATGCACGTAAACATCCTGGGATTTTGTCGTCCTTCCAATCCTAAATTTTAGTGCAGTTTCCAACCTCCTGTAGTATGGATAGTGTATGGAGTGCTAAGGTTGTAGAACCTTTAAGAGAACAAGCTTAAAAGAAAGTAATTAGGTCAAAAGGCACCACTCTCAGGAGGGATGACAATGGAGCTCTTGGTTTATTTTAAGGAAGTCTGACATTTTACCTGAATCCTTCTTCCATGAGTCCCACTCACCTTTTTTACACATAATTCTGTCATTGTTGAGCACAAAACCCTCAGCAGAGCCAACTAGATCCCAGTGTCATGCCCACAAGCCTATGAACTGAACAAACCTCTTTCCTCCACAAAGTACCTAACCTCTAGAGTTTTGTTATCACTAACTAAAACACTAAACTTCACTGTGTCTTAGCTGAGATAAAGACTCTCTCCTGGACTGTAGAGACTTACCAGTCAGCAAAATGTTTACTTTATAACCATGAAGACCTGAGCTGAATCTCTATAACCCATGTCAAAAATCATGCATTGTGTCATGCTGAGGAGGGGGATTTCTGAAGTTTGATGGCCAGCCAGCCTAGCCTTCTTGGTGTGATCCGGGCCAGGGAAGAGGCCTGTCTCAAAACAACAACTCCTGAGACCTACCACTCAAAGTTGTTCTTTGTCCTCTACACACATGTATGCACACCCACTTGCACATGTCCACTTCCACACTCACAAATACACACACAGTCTCTCTCCCTTGAACAAACCCTCTGCTCCAAATACTTTCCAACTTTTTAACAATTTGTTGCCTAATTT
The DNA here is from genome assembly GCF_947179515.1 of Apodemus sylvaticus. NCBI lineage: Eukaryota > Metazoa > Chordata > Mammalia > Rodentia > Muridae > Apodemus > Apodemus sylvaticus. Next base: position 22,401,210 of record NC_067478.1, read on the forward strand.
GTTTGCAGTTTCCATTGGCTTTTAAAATCTGGAAGTCAAAGACCATAACTGCCCTGGCTTAGTTGGATCTTTCATGAGAGCTTGGAACTACATTTTCTTCCCTTTTTAAATTTCTTACTTTCTTTTATATGTCTTATTGTTTTGACTACATGTCTGTCAGGGTACCACTTGCATTCTTGGTGCCCAAGGAGACCAGAAGAAGCCATAAATCACATCCTCTCAGACTATAGTTACAGACAGTTGTGAGCTGCCATGTGGATGCTAGGAATTTAATCATGTCTTGGTTTTGCTCTAAGAGTCAGGACCACTTTCCTTCCTGCCACAGGCCCAGGTAGCTACTGATGTTAGAGGTCAGCCACCCCTCATATTAGTGGGTCTCTGCTACTCTCAGTCTCACCTGGGAAATGTTACCAGGGCTTCTCTTGGGATAGGCTGTCATTATCAGTTCATCTCCACATAGCCTGAGCATTGTGGCTCTAAGATTTGGGTTAGGGGTGCTCGGAATGTGAGATCCCCAAACCTAAGCCATTCACCCAACCAATTTTTTTCTTATTTTAATATTATTTTTTAATTTTTATTTTTTATTATATTCAACACAATAGAGATTTTATACCAATCATAAAAATGATGGGCATGTTATTAAATGAATATAAAAAGATCTTTTTGTTTGTCTGTTTGTTTTGTTTTTGGTAGAGCTTAAAATGTTGGCTCTTGCTGTGGTACAAATCCAAAATAAGAACAATTTTTAGACATTGGAGTTCATTGTAATAAGGCTACACTTCAATGCTCTTCACATTCCCAAAGGATTTTTCCTCCATGGCACCGAAGCTAAGAGTTGATAGTTTGGCTGCACCAAGGAATGAATTGTAGACACAATTATTTGGATACAGATTTCCTGCTATGGTCAAAGCTATTTGACTTGAGTGATTGGCATCATTCTCAGCCCACAGGAAACAGGTTACATTCATTTAAGAAATGGTGTATATTAAGATGTTCTATCCATGAAGTCATTCAACTGTTTCAATGATGAATGGTTCTGCTTGGAGGGTGGCACAGGCAACTAGTTGAGGGTAAGATTCTGTTTCATTGGCTGTGATAATTTTGAAAAGCATTCATCTCAGAAAAAGAGTACTTATAAGGTCATCTTCAAAATTGATACAATAATTATAAATATCAAGCAAAACATTCAGTCTCACTCTTTGTTGGTTTCTTACAAGCCACCTCCCAAATTAATTGTCTTCATTTATTTTGACTGTATAAGTAATTTGGAAATATGTAAGCTATTCTGAAAATCATAGTATAGAGTAAAAACTTCAAATAAACAATCCTACTAATAGAGAGGGTAAGATAGGAAAACCATGATTTCAAGACCATTATGTGGTACACAGCAAGACACTGCCACATACAAACAAGCAAAAAGTGTATATGGATTGTACAATATTGGACATATTTCTTAGAGAGACCACTGGATGACAGCCAACAAATTCCTCATATTTTTGAATTTCAGTCAATTAGGATATGTTGGTAATATTAATTTTCATATTAAGAAATATTAAGGAAAAGTGATTGCTACTTCCTGTTATTTTTGTTGTTAGAGATCAAATTATGTTTGTGTGGGTTTGTTGAAAGATTAATTTCTTGATTTTTTTAGGATGTAGTTTCCCTCCTCGTGTTGGTGTTTTCTATCTAGTATCCTTTGTAGGGCTGGATTTGTGGAAAGATATTATGTAAATTTGGTTTTGTCATGGAATATCTTGTTTTCTCTGACTATGGTAATTGAGAGTTTTGCTGGGCATAGTAGCCCGGGCTGGCATTTGTGTTCTCTTAGGGTCTGTATGACATTTGCCCAGGATCTTCTAGCTTTCAAAGTTTCTGGTGAGAAGTCTGGTGTAATTCTGATAGTCCTGCCTTTATATGTTACTTGACCTTTTTCTATTACTGCTTTTAATATTCTTTCTTTGTTTTGTGCATTTAGTGTTTTGATTATTATGTGACAGGAGGAATTTCTTTACTGATCTAGTCAATTTAGAGTTCTGTAGGCTTCTTATATGTTCATAGGCATCTCTTTCTTTAGGTTAAGGAAGCTTTCTTCTATAATTTCGTTGAAGATATTTACTGGCCCTTTAAGTTGGCTATCTTCACTCTCTTCTATACCAATTATCCTAAGGTTTGGTCTTTTCATTGTGTCCTGGATTTACTGGATGTTTTGGGTTAGGAGTTTTTTGCATTTTACATTTTCTACAACTATTGTGTCAATGTTTTCTATGGTGTCTTCTGCATCTGAGATTCTCTCTTCCATCTCTTGTATTCTGTTGGTTATGCTTGCATCTGTCACTCTTGATCTGTTTCCTTGGTTTTCTATCTCCAGGGTTGTCTCACTTTGAGATTTCATTATTGTTTCTATTTTCATTTTTAGATCCTGCATGGTTTTGTTCATTTCCTTCACCTGTCGATTGTGTTTTCCTGTAATTCTTTAGGGGATTTTAGTGTTTCCTCTTTAATGGCTTCTAGCTGTTTACCTGTGTTCTCCTGTTTCTTTAAGGGAATTATTTATGTCCTTCTTAAATTCCTCTATCATCATCATGAGAAATGATTTTAGATCTGAATCTTGCTTTTCTGATGTAATGGTGTTTCCAGGACTTGCTATGGTAGAATTGGGCTCTGATAATGTCAAGTAACCTTGGTTTTGGCCGGGTGATGGTGGCGCACGCCTGTAATCCCAGCACTCTGGGAGGCAGAGGCAGGCGGATTTCTGAGTTCGAGGCCAGCCTGGTCTACAGAGTGAGTTCCAGGACAGCCAGAGCTGATCAAAGAAACCCTGTCTCGAAAAAACAAAAACAAAAACAAAAAACAAAAAAACAAAAAAAGTAACCTTGGTTTCTGTTGCTTATATTTTTATGCTTGCCTCCCACCATCCGGTTATCTCTAGTGCTAACTGCCCTGGATATATCTTACTGGAACCTGTTCTTCCTGTGATCCTGGCTGTGTCAGAACTCCTCAGAGTCAAGCTGCTACTGTGATCCTGTGATTCTGGGATCCTGGTATCCTGAGATTTTGGGTGTGTCTGAGTTCCTGGGACTCAAGCTGCCTCAGGGGCCCTGATATCCAAGTATGACAAAGCTCCTGGGATCATGGGATCCTGGGATCCTGGGATTCTGGGATCCTGGGATCCTGGGATCCTGGGATCCTGGGATCCTGGGATCCTGGGCAAGTTTGAGTGCCTGGGAGTAGAGCTTCCTCTGGGTGTTGTGGGACTGGCTGCGGAGTTAGCACCCAAGGTTTGCTCAGGGCCCCAGCCCAGACAGACCTGAAGGAACCTGAGCCATTAGTCTGGTGAAGTTCCTGTGTGCCTGGGTCCCACTGGTCCCAGTTCCTCCCAGTGCTGGGACAGATGCTGGGTTCTCCTCACCTCTGATCCTGTGATCCTGGGCTTGTAAAAGCACCTGGGAGTGGAGCTTCTTCTGGGTGTTGTGGGACTGGCCTCTCCCAACCAATTTTATCAATACTAAATCAGTACTACTGGCCACCTGCCTGAGTCAGACTTTCAATTCCAGTTTAGCTGCTATTCATTATAAATGTAGTTTCCTTGTAAAGATCTCAGGGGGATAGGGAAGTTAGACAGGATATGATTTGGCTATCAGGCCATGGATTCATCACAATAGCCAAAATCACTAGACAACCTCCCTTCTTCAAACCTCATTGTTACTTGTGTCTGGCCCTTAGCCTCAAAGGGGCTCCTGATCTAGAAGAACATTTTGCCTGCCTTGCAAGGTAAGTCTCTAACATCATTATCTAAAAGAAATTGTGTCTGCTATGAAAGAACATTTGAAATGTATTCTGTGAAGTTTAAATTATTTCATTATAGAAGTCTGTAAGGATGAGGTCAGAGTGACTAAGTAACCTGGCATGGGGGGACTTTTGTTTTGCAGATGGGCCTCAGGGGGAAAAATTTTATTCGCTAAAGAAGGGGAGATATTGGAAAACTAAGGAAATGACTCTCCTACGAGCCTCCAGAACCCATACTCATTTCTGGCAAAGGTGAAACCAACAGCCGTGGGTTGACAGGTTTTTCTGTAAAAGTGCCAGGAGACCCTGCCCACGGGCTTTTCTTACCTCCACTACACACACACACACACACACACACACACACACACACATCTCATATTGGAGAGTGGGGTTCATTATGGTCATAAAGGCAAAGTTTCCTCTTGAAATGAAGCTGTGAAGGAGACGGTGTGCTTGGACATTTAAAGCCACTTTTTTCGGGAGAGTTTTCACATCTCATCCCTCATTCTCCTGAACAAGTTCAGGGCAGGTAAAGGGCAGGTTTGCTGTGTAACAAGAATACTGTTTCGGAATCGTTCTCATAAAGTCGGGTCAGCAGTCAACCACAGTTAGCCCGCTCTTCCGTGAGCAGAGAAAATCCCATTACCAGGGTCTCGGCTGGTCACGTAAAATGGGCAGGCCGCAGTGGGATGGCTCAGGCTAAACTGTCCAAGTGCAGCCTCACAAGATTAAGCTGAGAGAGGACGGAAGTGACTAGTAAACCCTGAAGCAATATTTGAGTGGAATTAAGTTTTAGTTGGTAGCATTGCTGAAGACGGAATTAAATGCCTTGTGGAGACTTTTAAATACTCTCAAAATACTATATTTGAAATTTGTAGTTTTGTTGACTCTCTAAGAACCTTAGCTATTTTAAACAATTGTATTTTCTTCCAAGATATTTTTATTGATAGCTTGGGAATTTCAAATAATGCACCCCAATCTCACTCGTTTCCTAGTCTTCCCATATCTGACCTTCACCTCCACTGGAAGAAGAAGGAGAGGGAGGAGGAGGATGGGGGAGGGGATGGAAGGAGGAGGATGGGGGCAGGAGAGGGGGAGGGGAGGGGGAAATAAAAAAAAACAAAAAAAACAAAAAACTAACAAAAAATACAACTTACATTGCCCATATACTGACTGGAACATGGTCAAACTCCTGGTGGCCAGCCCCCCTATAGAGAACTGAGTCTGTCCCCACCCAAACCCCCACCAAAAGCCATCAAAATTTTAAGTAACAAAATTATGTTTTAGATATGTGTCCTTCAGACCATGTGACTTATATCACAGAATTCAATTAAAGTCATTAAATAGCAGCCCATTTTAGCTGTGAGACAAAAATGCAAAGGAAAAATATAAAAGACCTGCACCCATAAAGCTCTGAAAGGCTGGCAGATGATACCCCCTTTTTAAGAAATGGTCTCAGGAGCAATCTTAGGTAAGGGATAGCCTCACCTAATCACTTGTCTTTTTTTCCAAAACTGTCTTGAGTTTTGTTGTCATCCTCCTCTGAGAGACGCTCAAAGCAAGCACATCGTGTTGTGTGACTGTGGCGACGTCGCTCTGACTACATTGGCATTTCTTCTGTCTTGGTGCTGTCACTGATGGTTTTCTGTTTATCTACCCATTAACTCAAAAAACCTGTTTTTCTGTAATTGGACCTCAGATGCACAAAATTGGCTTCATCGGTGGCCCTGATTGATGGCACTCTTGCCACTGGTCAGTGCCTGGCTGCTTTTATTTAGTTATTTTTAATAAGTTATTAAGAATTCATGAAGGCAGCATCCAAAAACTAAAAGGACCTTCATCCAGCCCATGCTTCCCTCCGCCCCTCTCCACCATCCTGCCTCCCTTTCTCATTCGACATAAGCATCCTTTCCACTCTCGGCTCAATTCCCTCACTTTACTTTGCATGTGTTTCCACATATTAAATATTAATAGGTATACACATATTCTGCATTAGCATTTTAACTTAATTTCGGTGTCGTGCTTTAAGTACATTGAGAACTACTTTATTGTAATCATGATATCGGTTAGATTTATCCATGCTGTTGGAACTTCCTAAGGTTCGCTTGTTCGGTGTTTCTATGATAAGCTGTAGAGTGAGTGAGTATGCTTCCGTTTGTTCTGAGGGTCCTGGTGTTAGGCATCGAGGGTTGCTTCCAAGTTTTTGCCACGGCAAATAATGCTGCTGTGTTTTTGCTTGTATGTGTATCCTATTGCACACACCCAGACTTTCTTTCTCTTGGAATGTGTACTAGGAAATAAATTGTGAGTTCGAGACTCCATAAATCATCTGCTTCCGAACATAGTGCTAAGCTTTTCTTGGTACCAGTTGCATCCTCGACATCAGGAGATGTTACACTTTTCCAAGGTTATTGTATTCCAAGTTGGCAGTATCAGACATTTGCATTTTCACCTAATTAAGTAAATCATAAAATTACTTCTCATTGTAGTACATGTAGTCATTCATGCTGTTGAACATTACCACATCCCTTTACACACACATTGGCATACATACAATAGGGTTTGGTTTGGTTTGCCTGTGTGTTCTTTCCAATTTTCTACCTGTGTGTGTGTGTGTGTGTGTGTGTGTGTGTGTGTGTGTGTGTGTTCTTACTAACTTTAAGGAGCTGTTTACATATTCTAATGCTAATCTTCCTTAGTTCTGTATATTCTGAATATCTACTCAAGTATATTCAAGTTATATTCAGTGCTTCTAATATCATTAGATGGTCAATCGACTTGAGTGGATACAGGGGGAATCAAGGCCCCATTTTCACTTCTGTGTAGATAATGGATAACCATTTCTTGGTGGCTTTCTTCCATACATATCAGCCATCACAGATTTATCACATGATTCTCTATTCCTTCCATCATCTTGTCTTTCCTTGGCCCAAACCATGGTGTCTTTCCTTTGGCTACTATTTTTCAAAACTAGTCTGACTACTCTTGGAGCTTCACCTCTTCCTGTAAAGTCTGAAATCATCCTGTAAAGTACCACTTTTCAAGCATCTTGATCTATAGGTGAAATCAAAATGGGGGGGGAGCTTTCTAAGTAAGATACAATTCACAGACCACATGAAACTCAAGAAGAAGGAAGACCAAAGTGTGGATACTTTGGTCCTTCTTAGAAGGAGGGTCAAAATACCCATGGCTCACAGTCAACCAATGGACTGAGCATAGGGTCCCCAATGAAGGAGCTAGAGAAAGGACCCAAGGAGCTGAAGAGGTTTGCAGCCCCATAGGAGGAACAATAATATGTACCAACCATTGCCCCCAGAGTTCTCAGGGACTAAACCATCAACCAAAGAGTACACATGGAGGGACCCATGGCTCCAGCTACATATGTAGCAGAGGATGGCCTTTTCAGACATCAGTGAGAGGAAAGGACATTGGTCCTGTGAAGGCTCGATGGCCCAGTGTTAGGAAAGTAGGAGGGATTGGTAAAAGGGGGGGAGGAGGGATAGGGGATTTTCAGAGGGGTAATGAGGAAAGGGGATAACATTTGAAATGTAAATAAAGCAAATATCTAATAAAAATTTAAAAAATATATTTTTCAAAATTCCTGAGTTCATATATATTTACAATGAAATATGATCATATAAGCCCTACATTTTCCCCTTCTAACTCTCTCATATCCTCCTAACAGCTCCCCCACAAGTTTTTGTTTTTATAATCCACCAAGTCTCACCAGTGCTGTCCATGTGTGCGTGGGTGTGGGGCCATCCACTGGAGCACAAGAAACCTAGCGAGGCCACAGCTTCAGACAGTGACTCTTTCTTCCCCAGCTACCTCTTCACAAGGTCTTACAAATTTTCTCTAAAGAGATCTCTCACTCGATTTGCTTCAGATGCATTATATTTGATCATTAGAATTTTGTGCACTTGTTATCTCCTTAGTATGCTTTATAGTTATACGGAGAAACACAAGTGGCATTGTTCTTATACCAAGCCACCTAATTATAGCCTCTTATTACTTGTAATAATTTGTAGATAATTTGAATTTTCAGTGTAAATTATCGCTAACTGCAAACAATGACTGTTTTTATTGCCTCCTTTCTCACTCTTACGCCTCTGATATCCTTTCCTTACCTTATTGAGTTGTCCGGAGTCATCAGTATAGCATTACAGAGTATTAATAGATAACATGTTTCCTTTTCCGATGTCTTCCTGCTCCAGCACACATCCTGAGTGATCTCTTTAGTTCTGTGACTTACTCTACTGTCAGAACTTATCCTGATACAAATTTACTGTTGCCTGGATCTATCGATCTTATCGTTTAACAAATACCTAAAACCCCACCTGTTCCCTCATCTTCTCTCATCTCTCGCCTCAAGCCTTCCCTGCCTTCATTTTATAACTAGGGATGATACCACCTTGTATATGATACAAATCGGGGAGCAAGAAACTTTTTAACCCTATCTTTCCTACCAAATGACCTCTCAGCCAAATGTGTTGATCCTGGTTCATTAATTTTGTTCCACGTCGACCTGCTTCCCAGCCATTCTAACTACCCTCTCAGCTCTCGTCTCTCTTATTATCATGTGATCCTAAGCACTCAACCAGTGTCTTGGTGTTCCATCACTGAAAAAACACCATGACCACAGCAACTCTTATAAAAGAAAACATTTCATTTGGGCCTGGCAGGAAGCTTGGCAGGGCACAGGCAAACATAGTGTGAGAGGAACTGAGAGCTCATCTTGATCCGCAGGCAGCAAAAAGATGGCTGTGTGTTCCACTGGGTATAGACTGAGCACGGGAGACCTCAAAGCCCGCCTCCACAATGACACACTTTGCTAACAAGGCCACACCTGCTAATAGTGCAACTTCCTATGAGCCAAGCATTCAAATACATGAGTCTATAGGAGTCATACCTATTCAAAATATCACATCTGGTCTTGCCTTCTGTATTCTCTTCCATACCTAGACAGAACAGCCTTCCTAAATTTCAAATCTGTCATACAGTATGCTTGCTAAAAATCTTCTGATGGTCCTCCAAGATCAAAAGGAAAAGCCCGAGTCTTGTTTCAGAAGGGCAAACATCTACTGCTAGGACCCCTTCTGACAGGGTCCCCATGGCACCTCAGCTTCGTCTCCTGTTCTCCTCCCCCTGACTCCATCCTCTGGCCATCCTGGGCACTACAAGGCTCATGTTCTGTTTTTGGAAAGCTTCTGCACGTTCTGTCTGTCTGTCCTCTCTGTGGCACTTGCCTGTCCTACTGCCTTCACTCTGGACTCCACAGGCGTGCTCCTCCTTCTGCAATGGCCCACCACATTGCCTCTTCCAGGAAGTTTTCACAGTGCTGTGTGTAGTCATGCTCCTTGAAAGTAAGAAGGGGCTTCATTCTACTCCTGTGTGTAGCCCCAGAGGCCAGAGGGAGACATGGCACAAAGTATGGGTGGGCTAAAGAAACCAGTAGCAAGTTAGAGTCATCCTGTGGTTCAGATTTCCGCTCTCTATTTACTAAAAGTCCTGTTTTCCCAGCCTAGAGAGATGGCTCTGCAGTTAAGAGCACTGGCTGCTCTTTTCAGGGATTGCAGTTCAATTCCCAGCACCTACCTGGCGCCTTATAACTCCAGTCGCAGGAAATCCAATGCCCTCTTCTGGCTTCTTCTGGCCCCCTCTGGCACTGAGCATACAAATGGTACACAGACGTACATGCGAGCAAAACAAACGTATACATGAAGAAGACCCTGCTTCTCAAACGCTCTCCTTCATGCTTGCCTAGTCTCTCTCCCCATGTCATGCCCTGGCACTTTGTTTACAAGTCTCCCTGACTTGAATTCCGCAAGACTTGGCCTTTCATCTAATCTTCTTTTTTTTTATGCTTATGGTTTTTTTTAATATTTTTATTTTCTATATTCTTTGTTTACATTCCAAATTATTTCCCCTTTCCCGGATCCCCCCTCCCCATATGTTCCATGGCAGCTTGAAGGCAGAGGTTGTGCTTGAAGGCAGAGGTTGTGCCTCATCTGTCTTGGTACACTCACAATTGTATAACAGGGTCTAGCCCAACCACCAATGCCAACTATGTACCTAGAGTAATAATAGTGAATTCCTTCCTGGAACCACTAGCCAACAGAGAACATGCTTTTGATTCTTTTGTGAGCAGTTAGTGTTCAACATGGCAGATGCTTCCACCAGCATCTCTGCCTGCAAGTCCTCAGCCTCCACCATCCAGGGAATACCTCAGCAGTAGGGAAGTCTCCAAACGACACCATTCCTCTTTTGGAAGTCAACACTGGCAAGCCCTCTTCATCTGTTCATTCCATACTGCCAGGAGCACCCATGTGTTTTCTTGCCCTTATTTTAGGCTTTTTTTTTTAGCCTAGAGTTTCCTTTCTTGAATATCAGCCCACTCCTCCACAGCTGTTTTGAGTATCACACTCTGTCATTTAAATATTAATAATATGGAAACAGAGGAGAGAAAAATGCCTTTCATCAGATATGCAATGTTGAAGGAAATTAAGATTAATAAATGGTGACAGGCTCTAGACAGGGAATAAAAGTTAAACTGCCTCAGACTATTTTCAGAAGTTGTTTGGGCAACGAGTATATTTTGTTGAATGCCCATGACTGTGATCGTTCTAAAGACCTGATTTCTGAAGACAGATCTGAAGTGATAAACCAGACCTTAGTTTTCCCCTTAGAGCACTTGCACTCTGCACGTGCACATGTGGAGAAATCTTTGAAGGAGAGAAGCTGAGAAGTGTCTACAAATTGGGTCTTCTTAATTAAATCTCAAATAACTAATATCTAGAGGAAAAGCAGGTTTTAGGTTTAAAAAAATAATATTTTTGTGTAGTACTGGGGATTGAATCCAGGGACTCATGCAAGCCTTCTACCACTGAGCTACACTCTCTAAAGTCTAGACCTGAATTTATTCAAATGTATTTAATTGCAAGTTTTTTGAGCATTGCATGCATATACTGCATCTATATCATCTCAACTCATCTTCTGTCCCCTCCAACTCCTCTCATGTCCCCTCCCCACTCCTTTTCACATTCCTTTGCTCTTCTTTAAATATAATTGTTGTAGTTATGGTTGCTATTGTTGTGATAAAAACACATGGCCAAATAAACCTGAGGAGAAAAGGGCTTATTTGCCTTACACTTCCATATCACTGTTCATCATCAAAGGAAGTCAGAGCAAGAACTCAAACAGGGCAGGAACCTGGAAGCAGGAACTGACACAGAGGCCAATGAGGAGTGCTGCTTCCTGCTTTGCTCCTGTGGCTTGCTCACCTGCTTTCTTAGAGAATCCAGGACCACCAGATAAGAGATGCCACCCCTCACAATAGACTGGGCCCTCCCCCATCAATCACTAATAAAGAGAATGCCCTACAGTTGGATCATATGGAAGCATCTTATTGAGGTTCCCTCCTTGCAGATAATTCTAGCTTGTGTCAAGGTGACATAAAAAATAGCCATCGTAATAATATATTTATTTTATTTTTATCCCACTGAGTCCATTTAGTTTGTTCATAAGTGTATATGCTTAAGTCTGACAACTTCTGATAGGATAGCCTATTAGGGGATGTCTTAATTGCCTATAAATAACTGCCTTTAATAATTAATTCCCTGTAGCTCTTCATCTAGGGTCAGGGCCTTAGGAGAGTTCCCCCATCCATGTTGGAAGGTCAACTGCTGTCATTGTGTCACACATACTTTGTGTGTGTTAGGTGACTGTATCTTTGTGATTTCATGGCTACAGCTTCCCTGTCACACACAGAAGACACTGTCTCACAGTAGGTGTCCTGGTTCTTTGACTCTTACAAACTTTCTGGCCCTTCTTCCATGATGTTCCCTGAGCCTGGGGTGGAAGGGTTGGTTGCAGATATAACCATTGGGGTTGGGCACAAAGAACAACTCAGCTGTTGTGGATTTCTGTAACAGTCTCTATCTGCTGCAGACAGGAGGCTTCTTTGGTGAGGGGTGAGAGCTATACTTGTCTGTGGATACAAAGGTAGGTATTTAGATTGCAGTTGGAAATTAAAATGGCTTATGAAAGTGGCAGTAAGCCTCCTCAACTTTTTAAGTAATAAATTGTGTAAATTTTTCATTTCTTCAACTAGGGAGATGACACTAACTTACCTCTGCTCATAGTCAGAATTGGCCTGGGAAACCTCAGAGGTGGGGGAGAGGGGGTGCACTATGTCCTCTCTAGGACTTGATTCTCACAGCCTCTTTTCTGCTAAGCTGTTAGTGAAAATATGAAACAATGTGCCCCCCCACCCCAAAACACTGCTCCTTAGACCAGTTGTGTCAGCATCCTGAGAACTTGCTAGAAATGGGGGTTCTGAGGATCCAGACCCAGTCTGTGCACGCAGAAACTGGAGGTTACAAAGCACCCCTGAGGAACTCCTAGGCAGCAAGCTCTGCAAACAATTCTGATGCATCCTCGGGCTTGAAAACCACTGACTCCCAACCTTGACTTTCCATTTCCATCACCCAGACAATTTCTTTTTTAAATAATTGAAGCCAGGGCTCCATCCCCCCAAATTCTGACTTAACAGGCATGGGTAGGAGCTACTATGCTGATATGGGTTCATAGTTTGCAGATGATTCTAAACATAATCAGGTTAAGAGTCTGGTTCTGGCTATAGTCTCTTTCTTCCTTTCTTTCATAACTTATTAGTATGCATTTTTGCCAAAATGAATGAGTTTCATCATGCTTTGTCATACAGAAATGCAATGGATCTTATTATCTTCACTATTTTGTCTTGTTCCCTGTGTTCCTCCCTCTATTCCCTCCCAAAAAGATAGCCTCTGCCACCATGCCCCTTAAAAAGTCTAGACTGCATATATAAGAGAAAACATGCAATATTTTTCTTTCTAACTCTGGCTTAGGACATTACATGATTTTGTTCTATATGGCTGAATGACATCCCATTGTGTATGTTATCTAATCTGTTGATTGGCATCTAGGCTGATTCCACAACTTGGCTATTGCAAAAACTGCATGTGGATGTGCCATTATCTCTGTGATATACTGCCTCAGATACCTTCGGTTGTATACCCAGGAGTGGCCGTGGAATTAATTATATGGTAACTCTATTTCAGTTGTTTGGCAACCTCTACACTGATTTTCATAATGGTTGGCCTGACTTATATCACTACCAACAGTGAATAAGGCTCATTTTCCCCACATCCTCACCAGCATTTGTTGTTGTTTTCTTTATGAGATTCAGATCCTGATTTCTCACTCTGGGGATGGCAAAAACCTCAGAAATAGACACAAGGCAAAAGTCATGCTCTCTCAGTGAAAAATAGAAGCTATCAAGCAATGAACTTGGCCTTTCAGGGTCTCCAATTCCTGTTCAGTAGAATTCCCTACTTGTGACAGAAGCATTGTAGGATCACAGTTGAAGGTTTGGCTTCTGAATACTGACTACAGCCTCACAAATTCTCTGTGTCTCAGTGTCTTATTCATAGGAAGTAGGGTAACACAAGACCTCCCTGATAGAGATTTAGAAAAGATTGGGCCAAATAAGAGGGCAACAGCAGCATAAATAAAAGTGACTAGTAAAATAAATCAAAATAAATCAAAAATCACAATTGCGAACACTAGAGTTATAATGAATTCTAACTTAATCATAATTGCAGAGAAAAAACAGCTGTAACTTATAGTGCCCTCCCTCCCTTAGACACTAAGCAGATCTAGGGTCTGTGCAGAAAGATAAAAGGAAAACTTCTTCACATTCAGAATCACTTGTCCATTTTCAAATATGAAAAACAAAACATAAGAGTACTCATGGACCACTGTGAGACTGATAAAGGATGCTCCCAAGACATACCCAAGAATCACAGCATCTCCTGGTGGCAAATGAGAACAACTTGAAACTGGTTGAAAGAACTGTGGTACAATTCTCAAGCCTAGTACAATCACATTAGACTGTGCTAAACTATGTCATGATTTACCCTCTAAATAGAAAACAAAGTGTTTATCAGGGATGAACAGCTTCTGTCCCTGGTCAGCTTCTTATTCCATTATGAACCACTTACACTTTTGCTAAAATGACCTTTTCCTATAAAATCTCAAGTGCTTCCATGCTGGCTCTGTTTGCAAGCTGGGTAGTTTCCTTCTACTTAAACCACACTCAATAAAAAAAACCATGTTAATTTTTAAGATTCATTTACCCATGTCTGTCTTTGAACCTTCTTGGCCTTCCATCCCCTCATCTTCAAGGAGAAGCCTGTCATCCTGTTTTATCTTTGTGCCAGGTAACCCCCTATTGTGCTGGGAAAGGCCAAGTTCCACTGTCTACTAACAGCCTCTCTCTCCACCCCAGTCCTGTGAGCCACAACAAAGCTGGACCAGAGAGAGAGAGAATAGTGTCTAACCTATCATAGGAGAGGCGCCATGGCTAAGTGAACAGAGTAATCAGTGAATGACAGAGAAAGAAAAAGTACCCAGTAGATTGGGAATCTGTCACCTGAAGCCAATTCCTGGAGAACCAGGGCAGGTGAGAGCCAGCGCATAGTAGGGGGAGGAACACAGTGGTCACGACAGCTTCTTCTGACATCAGCATGTGCATGAGTCTCATGAGCTTGAAGCTGTAGATCAGCAAGGAAGCCGAGCTGCCTGTGTTAGTGAAGTGACAGTTCTCAAAACGTCTTTATGCCCTTAAGAATGACTGGCAACCCCAGAGTGCTTTTCTGTATATGACCTACAACTTTCCATATTTACTATACGAAATTGAAATGGGAAGAAATGTTAATCATTTCTTCACTAATTTTGAAATGGAATGGGGTGTGAAGGATGGCTCAGTCGTTAAAGTGCTTGCTGCACAAGAATTGGACCTGAATTTGGATCCCCGATGTTCTCATCAAAACCTAAACATGTGTCTCCAATCCTAGCTGGTGTGGGGGATCCCTGGGGCTGGCTAGCTTACCTCATGAGCTCCAGGTTCAATAAGAGACCTTGTCTCAAATGTTATGGGCAACAGTTGAGGAAGACACCCAACACTGACCTCCAACCTCCACAGGCATCCACACCAATGTGCACACACATTGTGTACATATGTGCACACTTATACAAACATATGTGAACACACATATATGCACACAGATAATGACATAATAAAACAAAAAATATTTGAAATAGTTACAACCAAAACCACTTTTTTTTAAACCAAAAACACTTTTATTGAGAGGTGTCACATTGCTTTGGACCTTTGCAAGACTATTTAGTACCCGGATTCACAGGAAATAGCCATAGCTGTGTCTGCTTGCAATCAGTCTGTTGTGGTATGACTGAGTCATTGTGTCATCTCTGGAAATCTTAACTATCCACTGGTAAATGAATGGGAGTGGAAGGAGAAACAAAGTTCTAGCATGCTTATGGAAAGGCCTTGGCCTTGTGGGCTCTGTGAGATTGTGTCAGAGATTCCCCAGTGGTGGCTCACACTTTGGTTAGGATATAGGTCACCTGTAGTCACAGAAACAGAACCGACAGTGTCTTGAAAAGAGTAAACATATATTTATCTCTTCACAATCTCCAGAAATAAACATCACCCCTCAGTCCCATCCTCGTGGTGTCCTTTCTGGTGACTCTATCATCCTGGTGCACATAGTCCCAAAATGGTGGCATGATCCAAAGCCATCTCTTCATCCCAGGCAACAGAAAGGAGAGCAAACCATACCCGTTAAAGAGCACCTTTGTGTGTATGTGCCACCTTCTTGTATCGCATGGCCCAACCTTGGATGAAACCTATAACTACTGCAAAGGATTCTGGGAGGTCTCTTTATCTGGACAAGAGGGAGAACAGGTAGGACATGACTCCCATTCTTTGCTGCACTGCCCTTTCTATATAAGTTCTGTTGAGCACATACCAGAAAGGGGGAAATTTGGACAAGCCAGAGATTACATCACCAGTTTCTAAGAGGCCAGAGGAGCTAGCCCTGACAAAGAGTAAGACTCACACATAGCAAAGTGTTTCCCTGTGCATGGAAAGCAAAAAAAGGGGCAGCTCACATAAGGAGCCACAGACAGGAACTGAATTAGTTGTAATGGAAGCATATGATTTCAAAGGAAAAGCGCCAGACACCAACCAAAACGAGGCTCTGGTTAGGATACAGCCCAAAGCCTCCCAAAACAACTCTTAGATGTATAATCCCAAACTTACCATCATGAAGGCCTTAGTCCCAGATGTATCTTATGTCAGAGCCCCCTCTCACTTTCCTCATTCTAGCCATACTCGACTCTTCAGCTTGAAGGATATAGCTTAGTTCTTCTTGTCCAGAGTCTTTGTGTATGCTGCTCTATCTCCTAGAATGCCCTTCCCCCCACCACTGTTTGACCTATAAAATCTCGTCTTTCAGGATAAATGAAGACTAGCCAAAGGAGAACAAAATTCATTTATTCTGAGCATGCTATAGCAAGGCAGCCACCCACCATTGCTTAGTTCTGATAGACAGAGGCAGGCAGGGGAGGAAAAGGGCTTTAGAGCAGGGTAAAAAAACAACAAAATAACAACAACAACAACAAAAAAAAAAAAACACTGGCTCTGCTCAAATGAAGACTGCTGTTGTGGAGAGGCTGAAGGAGGCAGAGACTTCCAGTTCCAGGTGAGAATAGATCCTTCCAACCCCCAGGTGAAGGCAGATCCTCTAACTCCCTGGTGAGGACAAATCCTCTAACTCCCAGGTGAAGGCAAATCCTCTAACTCCCAGGTGAGGTCAGATCCTCTAACTCCCAGGTCAGGTCAGATCCTCTAACTCCCAGGTGAGGGCAGATCCTCTAACTCCCAGGTGAGGGCAGATCCTCTAACTCCCAGGTGAGGTCAGATCCTCTAACTCCCAGGTGAGGTCAGATCCTCTAACTCCCAGGTGAGGGCAGATCCTCTAACTCCCAGGTGAGGGCAGATCCTCTAACTCCCAGGTGAGGTCAGATCCTCTAACTCCCAGGTGAGGGCAGATCCTCTAACTCCCAGGTCAAGGCAGATCCTCTAACTCCCAGGTGAGGGCAGATCCTCTAACTCCCAGGTCAGGGCAGATCCTCTAACTCCCAGGTGAGGTCAGATCCTCTAACTCCCAGGTGAGGTCAGATCCTCTAACTCCCAGGTCAGGGCAGATCCTCTAACTCCCAGGTCAGGTCAGATCCTCTAACTCCCAGGTGAGGTCGGATCCTCTAACTCCCAGGTGAAGTCGAATCCTCTAACTCCCAGGTGAGGTCAGATCCTCTAACTCCCAGGTGAGGTCAGATCCTCTAACTCCCAGGCCAGGGCAGATCCTCTAACTCCCAGGTGAGGGCAGATCCTCTAACTCCCAGGTCAGGTCAGATCTACCTGAACTGTTCCGGAAACTTCTTGAACTTCTTCCCTGGGCTTGCAAAGTGTCATCATTTGCCCAACAGACTGCAAACACTTCTCCATTTCTCTCCAGCACAAGGTAACATGCTAAGCATACAGTAAGGGCTCAGTCATTTAAAAAAAAATAAGTGTTACATGGATAGATGGAAGGATGGATGCGTGGATGGTTAGCAGGTAACACAGATATTGGATATGTGCAAGCTGAATGCCATTTTCTGCTGCTTTTCAACTAACACATTTCCAGAACCTTCTGCAAAGAGTGACTGAGGGCTTAGTTCTGTATTTATTTATCTATATTTATTTATCTTAGTTTTCTGCCCACTGAACTAGTATGGTGTACCAGGAGAGTCACTCACCAAGGCAAACTAAGGTTCTGACCTAGCTACAAACCACAAAGGTGTGAGCTGCTTCGAGTTTCATCACTTCTCTTCTCACAGGTTCAGCCTGTCGGGGATTTGATGTCTGCTTCAAGGTGTCGTCCTAGGGTAACAGTTCCTTCAAAACATGAATCACCGACAGCATCTTACAAAATATTCCACTGGTGCCGCCCATTTAGCAAGAAGATTGCTTGAGCTGAGGTTCCAGTATAAACCTGACAGCTGTAACATATCTTGCCGGTCTGACCCAGTGATGACCCAGAGCGCTCTCTGTCTAGGCTGTTTTCTTTTATTTTCTATCCTCTGAAGAGTGTCAGAATTCTGCCTGGTAAGCAATAAATCCATCTTTTCAGTGATCAGTTGTGGTGACTGGCTGCAAAACCTGGAAATCCGATTAACTGCAAAATAAATAGAATTAAAAAAATTGTTAATCCACCAAAGCTATGGCATAAGTCAGCTAGGAAATGTTCTGGACATTAAAATAAATAAGAAGAAACGTCAACTTCATTTGTCTTCTTTTCCTTTTTTGAAAATAAAAAAATTAAAATCTTGCTATTGATAAATTTAGCCTTAGTTCCAATTTTGTCTTAGCCACAATTTGCTCAAATACAGATCTGTTGGGATGGCTAGCACTGCGCTAATTATACCCCACGGGCTCTCTCCAGAGACACGCCAACTCGGCTAGGATTACCTTGCCACCATATGTAAAACTTTAGGCCCTCTCTCGCTCTATCTTTTTACACCACATGTGTTCTTAAAGGGACATAAATCTGCTCAAACTCAATGTGGTAAATATGAGTTATTTTGGCTTGCTGGGACATTTTAAAAAGGACAGGGTTTTCATCAATTGCATCACTGAGCCAACGGCCTTATGCCTCACTGCTACTGAGGTCTGCGAGTCTGAAAGCATCACAAATGGAGCCAACAGACCCAGGACAACCTTCCCTTATATGAAACTATATCTAGAACCTCATGGCCGTGAGCTGCACACCCAGCTCTAACCCAGTACCTCATCAGTGCCCTGGGAAGGACCTGAGCAGCCGGGCAAACTGAAGAGGCTCTAGGAGAGCAAACAAGCCAGAGAAGGGATGAGAGGAAATGTCTACATGAGACCCCACCAGAAACTGGGCACACTTATTTCCTGTGAGTGTACTAGGGAGAATACCAAAGCGGTTGAGATGCCCGTTCATCTAGGATAGGCTGAGGCAGCGCAGCAGTAGGCAGAACTCACAATCAGGGTCCAGATTGGGCTGGGACTCCTATGATCTCAGCCACCGTATAAGGAAATTGAGCAACAGAAATAAATGCTTCCATCAAGTCCCAGTGCCTCCAAGATAAGGTTTAGCAAACAAAAGGAACTTTGGGTTTTTTTTTTATTATTTAGAAGCTTTGTTAGGCCAGGAAAATGGTTCAGTGGGTAAAAGAGATTGCCACATGTCTTCATCAGGGTTTCTATTCCCACACAAACATCATAACCAAGAAACAAGTTGGGGAGAAAAGGATTTATTCAGCTTACACTTCCACATTGCTGTTCATCACCAAAGGAAGTCAGGACTAGAACTCAAGCAGGTCAGGAAGCAGGAGCTGATACAGAGGCCATGGAGGGATGCTACTTACTGGCTTGCTTCCCCGGGCTTGCTCAGCTTGCTTTCTTACAAAACCCAAGAATACCAGCCCAGAGATGGCACCACCCACAAGGGCCCCTCCCCCCTTGATCACTAATTGAGAAAATACCTTACAGCTGGATCTTATGGAGACATTTCCCCAACTAAAGCTCCTTTCTCTGTGATAACTCCAGCTTCTGTCAGGTTGACACAAAACCAGACAGTAGACCATACAAACCTGGCAACCTGAGTTCAGAACCTCAGAACCCACATAAAAAGTCAGATGTGGAAATGTTCATTTGTAATCCCAATACTCCTAAGACAAGACAGGAAGAAGAGACAGAACAGTCTCTAGTAACTTACTCTTGAAAGTTGTCCTCTGACCTTACTATGCATTCTATAGCACAGGTACATGCATGTACACACACACACACACACACACACTCCAGGGGAAGAATGTTCATGCTTTGATGAACTAGCTCTTTGATCTGTCCTTTCTTCCTGTGACCCAGCCCTGGTCATTACTGAATTTTCCAGCCCTGGTCATGACTATCACACAGACAACAGGAGTTGACCTATCAGGTATTGCCACCACCAAGGAAATAAGAAAACCAGAAAAGGATAGTGTTTCTTGACATTTTTTTTATTTGATATATTCTTTATTTACATTTCAAATGATTTCCTCTTTTCTGGCTCCCCACTCCCCGAAAGTCCCATAAGCCCTCTTCCCTCCCCCTGTTCCCCCATCCACCCCTTCCCACTTTCCTGTCCTGGTATTCCCCTATACTGCTGCACTGAGTCTTTCCAGAACCAGGGGACACTCCTCCATTCCTCTTGGACCTCATTTAATATGTGGATTATGTCTTGGGTATTCCAAGTTTCTAGGCTAATATCCACTTATCAGTGAGTGCATACCATGATTGATCTTTTGAGACTGGGTTACCTCACTTAGTATGATATTCTCCAGCTCCGTCCATTTGTCTAAGAATTTCATGAATTCATTGTTTCTAATGGCTGAATAGTACTCCATTGTGTAAATATACCACATTTTTTGTATCCATTCCTCCGTTGAGGGATGCCTGGGTTCTTTCTAGCTTCTGGCTATTACAAATAGGGCTGCTATGAACATAGTGGAGCATGTGTCCTTATTGCATGCTGGGGAATCCTCTGGGTATATGCCCAGGAGTGGTATAGCAGGGTCCTCCGGAAGTGTCATGCCCAGATTTCTGAGGAACCACCAGACTGATTTCCAAAGTGGTTGTACCATCTTACAGCCCCACCAGCAGTGGAGGAGTGTTCCTCTTTCTCCACATCCTCGCCAACACCTGCTGTCTCCTGAGTTTTTAACTTTAGCCATTCTGACTGGTGTGAGGTGAGATCTCAGGGTGGTTTTGATTCGCAATTGTCAAGAAACACCAGTTTCTTGACATATATATGAGGAAAGGAAAATGATACAATGCTACTTAAAACTGAATTCTTTGCATCCTACCTGTAAGTGTTCCTTGACTAAAAAATGATAACAAATATGAGAAGCCTCTCTCTGATTTCAAAATATGCCCATGCTGAACAATCAGTTCAAATCACAAATCATCCACTTTCCTATGGATTTGGGTTTTACTAGAAATACTGTTTTGCTTTTGAAATTTATTTTTAAAAGTCTATGTACCCAAAAACAATGCCAAAAGAAAACAAACATGATACTGAAACATGTAAATACTAGGAGCATGACCGTTGGTGACAGTGGGATCTTTATGATCATAACCTAAGCTTGATGTCATGAGAAATAAAACACACAGGGCCTGATGATCTCCTTATCAAGAAAATTCCTAGAAAACAGTCACAGTGTAACACATAAATAAATTCACCCTGTTAGTCTTCAGCCTGGTAACCACATTACTTATTCAATCACTTATTCAACAGATAGCTCTTGGAGAGTAAGTCTATTTCAAGCCCTGTGCAGGTTTGATTCCCAGTAGCCACACAATGACTTTAAACCACCTGCAACTCCAGATCCAGGGGATCCAATTATGAGGACAGCAGCGTATACCACAGCCAAAGACTGTCTTCTTTGAGTCTGTAGAAAATGATGTTTGTATCCACAGGACATGGACACAATGGACTAATTCCATGGGAAGCATTATGTTAGTTAGCATAGTGTAGACACACATCTGGTTAACCTATGTCTGTGTCTCTTCATTTTCATCTAGCAATGCTGGCATCAAGAAGGCAGCAGATGCCCGAGGCTCTTATCTTTCCAATCCGTCTTTCTTCTCCAAGGCAGGTAGTTACAAGTACCAAATAAGTTTCTATTCTCACTGTGGGGTTTTTTGGTTTAAAACTGTTTATTGATCAATAAAAAAAAGTAGGAAATCACAAAGTCATTGCCTGGGGAATCTGTACTAGTAATTTTACAGCAGGCTAGATAGTAAGGAAAGATTACAAATGTTAGCAGGCAGGAGACCCGGCCCTTGCAGAAAACAAGTCAATCCTGACAAAACTCCAACCAGCATCACTGACCTTGGAAAGCCTGCACAAGGTCAACGGCACAATAAGGACATCATTGCGGTTTTAGTTCCAGTCTGTTTACTAGCTCTAGGGAGAAGTGGACAGATATCAGATGTACTCCCATATGTTTAAAAGTAATAAACACTGTAAGCAACAGATTTGACTCCTTAAAGGAATGCAAAGGAGAATGTACACAGGACTGAGAGCAACATTTGGAGAAAGATTTTGAAGTTGGTTTTATAAATAGGACCATCAGCAGGACATGCCGCCGCTGCAACCATTTCTATTAATAACGCTTGACTCACCCATCTTTGTATGCTCAGAGACGTAGGTGTGTACTGACAACACTCATTCATTTTCTCAGCCATCCTTTCTTCTATCTGCTCACAGGGACCACTTATGGGTATCAGCACCCAAGGGACTGACACTGTCTTTGCCCCTATTTCTAGCCATGACCTTAACCTCATAGAAAAACACTCATTCCAATGTACCATCTTCTTCACCCATTCACTTAGCCTTGTTTTCCTTAAATTTTTCTACCTCCATCAACCAGACCTACCTAAAATAACTGGAACAAATATTTCCAGGACCCTCTCCTGTCTACATGTACCATTACCTAACTCTTTTTTACACTGTGGCTTTGTTAAGCAATATGTTCTGAACCTAAACAATCATCCAACCATATGTCATGGTTATGAAAATTACCAAAAATGGACAAGGAGATGACTTAGGGGGTAAGAACACTGGCTGCTCTTCTACATGGCCCAGGTTTGATTCCTAATAACCACATAGTGACTTAAAACCATGTGTAACTCCAGATCCAGAGGATCCAATGCTCCCTCCTAGCCTCCATAGGCACCATGCATATACATGGTACACAGGAAAAAACACCCACACACCTAAAACAAAAGTGTGTGTGTATATGCATTTTTATGTATGTATATATATACATATATATACAAACATATGTGAGATATATATACATACATATACTTTAGAATATATATAAGAATACATACTTTAGAAGCCATATCACACACAGCTAGTCCTAAAAAATGACTCAGAAATGATATCAAAAAATCCAGATCACATATATAAATCTCATAAATGGGGCAGGAGTTGACTCCAAAAGAACATGCACTTTGCAAAGAAGCACAAGAAAGGCCTGAAGAAGACACAAGCCAACAATACAATGGCAGTGAGTGCACACGCAGAGGCCATCAGTGCCCTTGTGATACAAATGGCCACCAACCCCAAGATGCCAAAGGCCCCAGACATAAACTCTGCTGAATCAAAGCTGAGGCTCCAACTCAGGCCCAGGCTCCTGCTCCAGCTCAGGCTCCTGAAAGTTCCCAGGCATCAGTGAAAAACCCAGAGAAAAGGCTCCTGTCTGCCAAAGTAAAACAGATACTGCTTAAGGATGAGTAGTGTCCTGTGCTGCTTCTGCAAATTAAGTCAAGGCTGGGAATGGGAGACATATAAAGTAGTTGGATAGGATGCAAAAGAAAGACCTAGCTATACACTGTCTATGGAAGACATACTTTTAAATAAACACATGGGCTGAAAGTAACAGCATGGGAAAAGATAGTCCGCATAATGGTAACTAGAAGAAAGGTAGGGTAGCTATACTTACACAACAAAACGAAGTTCAAACCAAAACTGTCTCAAAAGGCAAAGAATGAAATTCTATAATGATAGATCCTCTACCTTGATATGCATCAATTGTTATTAGCACTAAAAGAAGCATCAATAGGAAAATAGACATCAACATAGCAACAGGAAGACACTTCCACACTCCACTTTCAATAATGGTTATAACATTCGTCAGAGACCAATTTTTAAAAACCACAGAAGACCTGAACAGCCCTATAGGCAATGAACTTGACAGATGGGTACACATTTCACTAAACAGCAGCAGAACATGCATTTTCCATGCTTCAGGACAGACCATGTGTTAGGTCACAAAACAAGTGATACACAAGATGAATGCCATGCCAAATACTTTACCGACCACAGCAGAGTGAAACTAGAAGCTGATAGCCAAGGAAAACTGGAAGTTTTACAAACATACATGAATTAAACAACACATTCGAGAATAACCACTGGGTCAATGGAGAAATAAAAAACAAAATCAGAAAATGATTGGAGACCAATGAAAATGGAAACACATCATTAAAAACCACAGGGACGATTATTAGAAGGTGTGGCCTTGGGCGGCGGCGGCGGTAGCAGTGGCTGCTCCAGCTGAAGGGCCATCAGCAGTGGAACCAAGGCGACACAGGGTCCAGTTAGGCCCTGCGCCCACGACCACTGACCTTCGCTGACCAGCCGGGCGGCAAGCAGTTGCGGTTCTGCGGAGCCTTTCGCTGCACGGAAGCCACTTCAGAACTCGGCTGCCCGCCAGTCAGGAGAGACTCACCGCCATCTTGATCCCGGGCTTCAGAGATCGGTCAGACTGAGGTACACAAACATAATCCTAGGCCCAACACCGCAGGGGTCTGAGCCAGACGGGCGTTGGCCTGCACCCAGGCCCTGGGCTGTTCGAGTGGCCATCGGGGCGCCAACCCAGCCAGGAGTTTTTTTTTTTGCCCCGGCCAGTGCACGCGCCGCCATTTTGCCTACAGGAGCCAGAGTGCTCGGGAGGGCAGAGACTGCTAACAAGCGTAGCCTGAGGCTAACAAAACGGGGGTCTAGGCCCCAAAAGGCAAAGGACTGACCCCAAGAACTGGGCGGCTTGGTGGGCCATCTGTGTGTCAACCAGCCCAGGAGGTTAGTAGCACAACAGACTCTCCCGGTGCTTTCGCGGAGCGCGGACGCGCACGCCCGCCATCCGGGTCACCTGGCGGACCCAAATAACAGACATAGCCCTAGGGGAACTTTGTCCGGACCTTGGCCTCCCAGGCGTTTGCCTGGACTCAGGGCCCAGGCTACAAGGCTAACCTAGTGTGCGCCAGCCCGGTTGGGGAAATCGGCTGCCCAGCAGAGTGAGCGGAGCACAGGGGAGGTCACAGCAACATTCACCTTCGGAGCTCCCTGGGGGTGCACACGGGTTCCACCTGGTCCACAGACACAATCTGGGGCAAGGCCTCAGGAAGAAGCCCCCAGCTCAACTCTCTCCGCTTCAGATCAGCCTGGGTGGCCGCCACATCTCCAGGTCCCTCAAGAGGCTAGTGGGGGCTTCCGGGCGGCCAGCTGGGAGAAGTCGGTGTGCTCCAATAAATCCTGCGGGCCCCAGCGGGAGCCTTCAGGTGCCTGCTTCGGGATCTGAACAGCCTGGACAACAGCACCCTGTATATAGGCAGTGCAGAGTGTAAGCTGTGCACCAGAGGCCAACGGGGAAGGGGCAGCTTGCACTGGTGAGTCCAGCACTGACAAGACCAAGTAACACCAGTGAGAGCCAGATGGCAAAAGGCAAACGCAGAAACGTCACTAACAGAAATCAAGGCAATATGGCAACATCTGAACCAAATTCTCCTCTACCAGCAAGTCCTGGATACCCCATCACACCAGTAAAACAAGATTTGGATTTAAAATCACTGGTCATGATGCTGGTACAGGAACACATGAAGGACATTGAGGAGAAAATGGATCAAAAGTTAGAAGCCCTTGCAAGGGAAACACAAAAATCATTGAAAGAAATCCAGGAGAATACAAAAGCCAACAAGGAGGAAATGCAAAAAACACTTAAAGAAATACAGGAGAACTTTGCTCAACAGGCTGAGGTCATGAAAGACGAAACACAAAAATCTCTTAAAGAAATACAGGAGAACTTTGGTCAACAGGCTGAGCTCATGAAAGAGGAAACACAAAAATCTCTTAAAGAATTACAGGAAAACACAAACATGCAAGGGAAGGAGCTAAGCAAAACCATCCAGGATCTAAAATCAGAAGTAGAAACAACTAAGAAAACTCAAAGGGAGACAACTTTGGAGATAGAAAGCCTTGGGAAGAAATCAGGGGACAGAGATGCAAATATCAACAACAGAATACAAGAGATAGAAGAAAGAATCTCAGATGCTGAAGATTCCATAGAAACCATGGACTCAACAGTTAAAGAAAATGCAAAGTGCAAAAAGCTTGTAACCCAAAATATCCAGGAAATCCAGGACACAATGAGAAGACCAAACCTAAGGATTATAGGCATAGATGAGAGTGAAGATTTACAACTTAAAGGGCCAGCAAATATCTTCAATAAAATTATGGAAGAAAACTTCCCTAACCTAAAGAGAGAGATGCCCATGAATATACAAGAAGCCTACAGAACTCCAAACAGACTGGATCAGAACAGAAATACTTCCCGTCACATAATAATCAAAACACCAAATGTTCTAAACAAAGAAAGAATACTAAAGGCAGTAAGAGAAAAAGGCCAAGTAACATATAAAGGAAGACCTATCAGAATCACAGCAGACTTTTCACCTGAGACTATGAAGGCTAGAAGGTCCTGGGCAGATCTCATGCAGACTCTAAGAGAACACAAATGCCAACCAAAACTACTATATCCAGCAAAACTCTCAATCACCATAGATGGAGAAACTAAGATATTTCACGACAAAACCAAGTTCACCCAATATCTATCCACAAACCCAGCCCTAAAAAGGATAATAGGAGGACAACACCAATACAAGGAGGGAAACTCCACCCTGAAAAAAGCAAGATAGTAACCTTTCATCAAACCCAAATAAGCTAAGCAATCAAATTTAAAAAATAACGTCAAAAATGATAGGAAGTAACAATCACTATTCCTTAATATCTCTTAACATCAATGGACTCAATGCCCCAATAAAAAGACACAGACTAACTGACTGGATACGTAAACAGGACCCTACATTTTGCTGCTTACAGGAAACACACCTCAGGGTCAAAGACAAACACTACCTTAGAGTAAAAGGCTGGAAGACAATTTTACAAGCAAATGGTCTCAGGAAACAAGCTGGAGTAGCCATTTTAATATCAGATAAAATTGACTTTCAACCCAAAGTCATCAAAAGAGACTCTGAGGGACACTTCTTGCTGGTCAAAGGAAAAATACAACAAGAAGAACTCTCAATCCTGAACATCTATGCTCCAAATGCAAGGGCACCCTCTTTCATAAAAGAAACTTTATTAAAACTCAAAGCACACATTGCACCTAACACAATAATTGTGGGTGACTTCAACACTGCACTTTCCTCAATGGACCGATCAGGAAAACAGAAACTAAACAAGGACACAATGAAACTAATTGAAGCTTTGGACCAATTAGATTTAACTGATATATATAGAACATTCTATCCTAAAACAAAAGAATATACCTTTTTTTCAGCACCTCATGGTACCTTCTCCAAAATCGACCATATAATTGGTCACAAGACAGACCTCAACAAATATAAAAAGATAGAACTAATCCCATGCCTCCTATCTGATCACTATGGAATAAAAGTGGTCTTCAATAGCAACAGAAACAACAGAAAACCCACAAACACGTGGAGATTGAACAATACTCTACTCAATGACACCTTGGTCAAGGAAGAAATAAAGAAAGAAATTAAAGACTTTTTAGAACACAATGAAAATGAAAACACAACATACCCAAATCTATGGGACACAATGAAAGCAGTGCTAAGAGGAAAACTCATAGCCCTGAGTGCCTCCAAAAAGAAAATGGAGAGAGCATACATTACCAACTTAATGACACACCTGAAAGCCCTAGAACAAAAAGAAGCTATTTCACCCAGGAGGAGTAGAAGGCAGGAAATCATCAAACTCAGGGCCGAAATCAATCAAGTAGAAACAAAGAGAACCATACAAAAAATCAACAAAACTAGGAGCTGGTTCTTTGAGAAAATCAACAAGATAGATAAACCCTTAGCCAGACTGACCAAAGGGCACAGAGAAAGTATCCAAATTAACAAACTTAGAAATGAAAAGGGAGACATAACAACGGAAACTGAGGAAATCCAAAAAATCATCAGATCCTACTACAAGAGCCTGTACTCAACACAACTGGAGAATCTGGAGGAAATGGACAATTTCCTTGACAGATACCAAATACCAAAATTAAATCAGGACCAACTAGACCATCTAAACAGTCCCATAAAGCCTAAAGAAATAGAAGGAGTCATAGAAAGTCTTCCAACCAAAAAAAGCACAGGACCAGATGGTTTCAGTGCAGAATTCTACCAGACCTTCAAAGAAGAGTTAACACCAATACTCTTCAAACTATTCCACAAAATAGAAACAGAAGGAACACTACCCAATTCCTTCTACGAAGCCACAATTACGCTGATACCAAAGCCACACAAAGATCCAACAAAGAAAGAGAACTTCAGACCAATTTCCCTTATGAACATCGATGCAAAAATACTCAACAAAATTCTTGCCAACCGAATCCAAGAACACATCAAAACGATCATCCACCATGATCAAGTAGGCTTTATCCCGGGAATGCAGGGTTGGTTCAATATACGGAAATCCATCAATACAATCCACTACATAAACAAACTCAAAGAACAAAACCACATGGTCATTTCATTGGATGCTGAAAAAGCATTTGACAAAATTCAGCATCCTTTCATGCTTAAAGTCTTGGAGAGAACAGGAATTCAAGGCCCATACCTAAACATAGTAAAAGCAATATACAGCAAACCGGTAGCCAGCATCAAACTAAACGGAGAGAAACTTGAAGCAATCCCACTGAAATCAGGGACCAGACAAGGCTGCCCCCTTTCTCCTTATCTTTTCAATATTGTACTTGAGGTACTAGCTCGGGCAATTCGACAACATAAGGAGGTCAAAGGGATACAAATTGGAAAGGAGGAAGTCAAACTATCATTATTTGCAGACGACATGATCGTCTACCTAAGTGACCCAAAGAACTCCACTAGAGAGCTCCTACAGCTGATAAACAACTTCAGCAAAGTGGCAGGTTACAAAATCAACTCAAGCAAATCAGTGGCCTTCCTATACTCAAAGGATAAGCAGGCTGAGAAAGAAATTAGGGAAATGACCCCCTTCACAATAGCCACAAACAGTATAAAGTATCTTGGGGTGACTCTTACCAAACATGCGAAAGATCTGTATGGCAAGAACTTCAAGACTCTGAAGAAGGAAATGGAAGAAGACCTCAAAAAATGGGAAAACCTCCCATGCTCATGGATCGGTAGAATCAATATAGTTAAAATGGCCATTTTGCCTAAAGCACTATACAGATTCAATGCAATACCCATCAAAATCCCAACTCAATTCTTCACAGAGTTAGAAAGAGCAATTATCAAATTCATCTGGAACAACAAAAAACCCAGGATAGCTAAAACTATTCTCAGCAACAAAAGAAAATCTGGGGGAATCAGTATCCCTGACCTCAAGCAATACTACAGAGCAATAGTGTTAAAAACTGCATGGTATTGGTACAGTGACAGGCAGGAGGATCAATGGAACAGGATTGAAGATCCAGAAATGAACCCACACACCTATGGCCACTTGATCCTCGACAAAGAGGCTGAAAACATCCAATGGAAAAAAGATAGCCTTTTCAACAAATGGTGCTGGTTCAACTGGAGGTCAGCATGCAGAAGAATGCGAATTGATCCATCCTTGTCTCCTTGTACTAAGCTCAAATCCAAATGGATCAAGGACCTCCACATAAAGCCAGACACTCTGAAGCTAATAGAAAAGAAACTGGGGAAGACCCTTGAGGACATCGGTACAGGGAGAAAGTTTCTGAACAGAACACCAATAGCGTATGCTCTAAGAGCAAGAATTGACAAATGGGACCTCATAAGGTTACAGAGTTTCTGTAAGGCAAAGGACACCATCAAGAGGACAGATCGGCAACCAACAAATTGGGAAAAGATCTTCACCAATCCTACATCAGATAGAGGGCTAATATCCAATATATATAAAGAACTCAAGAAGTTAGACTCCAGAAAACCGAACAACCCTATTAAAAAATGGGGTACAGAGTTAAACAAAGAATTCTCACCTGAAGAACTTCGGATGGCGGAGAAGCATCTTAAAAAATGCTCCACTTCATTAGTCATTAGGGAAATGCAAATCAAAACAACCCTAAGATTTCATCTTACACCAGTCAGAATGGCTAAGATTAAAAATTCAGGAGACAGCAGGTGTTGGAGAGGGTGCGGAGAAAGAGGAACACTCCTCCACTGCTGGTGGGGTTGCAAATTGGTACAACCACTCTGGAAAGCAGTCTGGCGGTTCCTCCGAAAACTGGGCACCTCACTTCCAGAAGATCCTGCTATACCACTCCTGGGCATATACCCAGAGGATTCCCCACCATGTAATAAGGATACATGCTCTACTATGTTCATAGCAGCCCTATTTATAATTGCCAGATGCTGGAAAGAACCCAGGTATCCCTCAACAGAAGAGTGGATACAAAAAATGTGGTATATCTACACAATGGAGTACTATTCAGCCATTAGAAACAATGAATTCATGAAATTCTTAGGCAAATGGATGGAGCTAGAGAACATCATACTAAGTGAGGTAACCCAGACTCAAAAGGTGAATCATGGTATGCACTCACTAATAAGTGGTTATTAACCTAGAAAACTGGAATACCCAAAACATAATCCACACATCAAATGAGATACAAGAAGAAAGCAGGAGTGGTCCCTGGTTCTGGAAAGACTCAGTGAAACAGTATTTGGCAAAACCAGAACGGGGAACTGGGAAGGGGTGGGAGGGAGGACAGGGGAAGAGAAGGGGGCTTACGGGACTTTCGGGGAGTGGGGGGGGGGCTAGAAAAGGGGAAATCATTTGAAATGTAAATAAATTATATCAAATAAAAAAAAAAAAAAAAAAAAAACCACAGGGACAACAAGGGCAGTAAAAAAGTTTATTGCAATAACTGCCTACACACACAAACACACACTCTCTCTCTTTCTCTCTTTCTCTCTCTCTCTCTCTCTCTCTCTCTCTCTCTCTCTCTCTCTCTCTCACATCTCTCTCTCCCCTCTCTCACACACACAGACTCAAGCAACCCAACTACACACTTCAGGAAATAAAAATAAAACTCTCTCTCTCTCTCTCTCTCTCTCTCTCTCTCTACCAAACTATACATTTCAGGAAATAAAAAGAGAGAAAGAGAAGAATAAACTAAGCCTAAAGTTAACAACAACAACAAAAAAAAAAAGACAAAAATTGCTCAAAAAACAACTTGCTCCTGTGGCACGGAGCTTGGGCTCCAGTACTGAGGCCTCTGGCGGTAGCCCTCAGACCTCTCTGCTTCCGGATCCAGATCAGCCTGGGAGGCAACACCACATCTCCAGGTCCTGCAAGAGACAAGAGGAGCTTCTAGGCGGCCAGCAGGGTGAAGTCAGTGTGCTCTGGTGAATCCAGCGAGCCCCAGCTGGAGCCTTCAGGAGCCTGCTTTGGGATCTGAACAGCCTGGGCCACAGCACTTGGTCTCCAGGAAGTGCAAGAGACCTGGTGTGCACCCAGAGGCAGTCTGGGAGCTCACAGCACAGCTTGCTCCTGTGGCACTGAGCTTAGGCTCCAGTCCTGAGGCCTCTGGTGGTAGCCCTCAGACCTCTCCGCTTCCAGATCCAGATCAGCCTGGGCGGCAATACCACATCTCTATGTCCTACAAGAGGCAAGAGGGGCTTTCAGGCGGCCAGCAGGGTGAAGTCGGTGTGCTCCAGTGAATCCAGCGGGCCCCAGCGGGAGCCTTCAGGTGTCTGCTTCAGGATCTGAACAGCCTGGACAACAGCACCCTGTCTCCAGGCAGTGCAGGAGGTAAGCTGTGCACCAGAGGCCACCTGGGAAGGGGCAGCTTGCACTGGTGAGTCCAGCATTGACAAGACCAACTAACACCAGTGAGAACTAGATGGCAAAAGGCAAATGCAGGAACGTGACTAACAGAAATCAAGGCAATATGGCAACATCTGAACCCAATTCTCCTCTACCAGCGTGTCCTGGATACCCCATCACACTAGTAAAACAAGATTTGGATTTAAAATCACTGTTCGTGATTCTGGTACAGGAACACACGAAGGACATACTTAAAGAAATTCAGGAGAAAATGGATCAAAAGTTAGAAGCCCTTGCAAGAGAAACACAAAAATCATTGAAAGAAATCCAGGAGAATACAAAAGCCAATAATGAGGAAACGCAAAAAACACTTAAAGAAATACAGGAGAACTTTGGTCAACAGGCTGAGGTCATGAAAGAGGAAACACAAAAATCTCTTAAAGAATTACAGGAAAGCACAAACAAGCAAGTGAAGGAGCTAAGCAAAACCATCCAGGAGCTAAAATCAGAAGTAGAAACAACTAAGAAAACTCAAAGGGAGACAACTTTGGAGATAGAAAGCCTTGGGAAGAAATCAGGGGACATAGATGCAAATATCAACAACAGAATACAAGAGATAGAAGAAAGAATCTCAGATGCTGAAGATGCCATAGAAACCATGGACTCAACAGTTAAAGAAAATGCAAAATGCAAAAAGCTTGTAACCCAAAATATCCAGGAAATCCAGGACACAGTGAGAAGACCAAACCTAAGGATTATAGGCATAGACGAGAGTGAAGATTTACAACTTAAAGGGCCAGCAAATATCTTCAATAAAATTATGGAAGAAAACTTCCCTAACCTAAAGAGAGAGATGCCCATGAATATACAAGAAGCCTACAGAACTCCAAACAGACTGGACCAGAACAGAAATACTTCCCGTCACATAATAATCAAAACACCAAATGTACTAAACAAAGAAAGAATATTAAAGGCAGTAAGAGGGAAAGGCCAAGTAACATATAAAGGAAGACCTATCAGAATCACAGCAGACTTTTCACGTGGGACTATGAAGGCTAGAGGATCCTGGGCAGATCTCATGCAGACTCTAAGAGAACACAAATGCCAGCCAAAACTACTATATCCAGCAAAACTCTCAATCACCATAGATGGAGAAACTAAGATATTCCATGACAAAACCAAGTTTACCCAATATCTATCCACAAACCCAGCCCTACAAAGGATAATAGGAGGAAAACACCAATACAAGGAGGGAAACTTCACCCTGGAAAAAGCAAGAGAGTAACCTTCCATCAAACCCAAAAGTAGTTAACCAATCAAATTTAAAAAATAACGTCAAAAATGACAGGAAGTAACAATCACTATTCCTTAATATCTCTTAACATCAATGGACTCAATGCCGCAATAAAAAGACATAGACTAACTGACTAGATACATAAACAGGACCCTACATTTTGCTGCTTACAGGAAACACACCTCAGGGTCAAAGACAAACACTACCTTAGAGTAAAAGGCTGGAAGACAATTTTACAAGCAAATGGTCTCAGGAAACAAGCTGGAGTAGCCATTTTAATATCAGATAAAATTGACTTTCAACCCAAAGTCATCAAAAGAGACTCTGAGGGACACTTCTTGCTGGTCAAAGGAAAAATACAACAAGAAGAACTCTCAATCCTGAACATCTATGCTCCAAATGCAAGGGCACCCTCTTTCGTAAAAGAAACTTTATTAAAGCTCAAAGCACACATTGCACCTAACACAATAATTGTGGGTGACTTCAACACTGCACTTTCCTCAATGGACCGATCAGGAAAACAGAAACTAAACAGGGACACAATGAAACTAATTGAAGCTTTGGACCAATTAGATTTAACAGATATATATAGAACATTCTATCCTAAAACAAAAGAATATACCTTTTTCTCAGCACCTCATGGTACCTTCTCCAAAATCGACCATATAATTGGTCACAAGACAGACCTCAACAAATATAAGAAGATCGAACTAATCCCATGCATCCTATCTGATCACTATGGAGTAAAAGTGGTCTTCAATGCAAGAGAAACAACAGAAAACCCACATACACGTGGAAACTGAACAATACTCTACTCAATGATACCTTGGTCAAGGAAGAAATAAAGAAAGAAATTAAAGACTTTTTAGAACACAATAAAAATGAAAACACAACATACCCAAATCTATGGGACACAATGAAAGCAGTGCTAAGAGGAAAACTCATAGCCCTGAGTGCCTCCAAAAAGAAAATGGAGAGAGCATACATTACCAGCTTAATGACACCCCTGAAAGCCCTAGAACAAAAAGAAGCTATTTCACCCAGGAGGAGTAGAAGGCAGGAAATCATCAAACTCAGGGCCGAAATCAATCAAGTAGAAACAAAGAGAACCATACAAAAAATCAACAAAACCAGGAGCTGGTTCTTTGAGAAAATCAACAAGATAGATAAACCCTTAGCCAGACTGACCAAAGGGCACAGAGAAAGTATCCAAATTAACAAACTTAGAAATGAAAAGGGAGATATAACAACGGAAACTGAGGAAATCAAAAAAATCATCAGATCCTACTACAAGAGCCTGTACTCAACACAACTGGAGAATCTGGAGGAAATGGACAATTTCCTTGACAGATACCAAATACCAAAATTAAATCAGGACCAAATAGATCATCTAAACAGTCCCATAAAGCCTAAAGAAATAGAAGGAGTCATAGAAAGTCTTCCAACCAAAAAAAGCACAGGACCAGATGGTTTCAGTGCAGA
Organism: Apodemus sylvaticus; assembly: GCF_947179515.1. NCBI lineage: Eukaryota > Metazoa > Chordata > Mammalia > Rodentia > Muridae > Apodemus > Apodemus sylvaticus. Next base: position 22,435,359 of record NC_067478.1, read on the forward strand.
ATTCTATCAGACCTTCAAAGAAGAGTTAACACCAATACTCTTCAAACTATTCCACAAAATAAAAACAGAAGGAACACTACCCAATATCTTCTACGAAGCCACAATTACGCTGATACCAAAACCACACAAATATCCAACAAAGAAAGAGAACTTCAGACCAATTTCCCTTATGAACATCGATGCAAAAATACTCAATAAAATTCTTGCCAACCGAATCCAAGAACACATCAAAACAATCATCCACCATGATCAAGTAGGCTTTGTCCCGGGAATGCAGGGTTGGTTTAATATACGGAAATCCATCAAATGCAATCCACTACATAAACAAACTCAAAGAAAAAAACCACATGGTCATTTCATTGGATGCTGAAAAAGCATTTGACAAAATTCAGCATCCTTTCATGCTTAAAGTCTTGGAAAGAAGAGGAATTCAAGGCCCATACCTAAACATAGTAAAAGCAACATACAGCAAACCGGTAGCCAGCATCAAACTAAATGGAGAGAAACTTGAAGCAATTCCACTAAAATCAGGGACTAGACAGGGCTGCCCCCTTTCTCCTTATCTTTTCAATATTGTACTTGAGGTACTAGCTCGGGCAATTAGACAACATAAGGAGGTCAAAGGGATACAAATTGGAAAGGAAGAAGTCAAACTATCATTATTTGCAGATGATATGATAGTCTACCTAAGTGACCAAAAAAAAACTCCACTAGAGAACTCATACAGCTGATAAACAACTTCAGCAAAGTGGTTGGTAATAAAATCAACTCAAGGAAATCAGTAGCCTTCCTATACTCAACAGATAAGCAGGCTGAGAAAGAAATTAGGGAAATGACACCCTTGACAATAGCCACAAACAGTATAAAGTACCTTGGGGTGACTCTTACCAAACATGTGAAAGATCTGTTTGACAAGAACTTTAAGACTCTGAAGAAGGAAATAGAAGAAGACCTCAAAAAATGGAAAAACCTCCCATGCTCATGGATCGGCAAGATTAATATAGTTAAAATGGCCATTTTGACAAAAGCAATATACAGATTCAATGCAATACCCATCAAAATCCCAACTCAATTCTTCACAGAGTTAGAAAGAGCAATTATCAAATTCATCTGGAATAACAAAAAACCCAGGATAGCTAAAACTATTCTCAGCAACAAAAGAAATTCAGGGGGAATCAGTATCCCTGACCTCAAGCAATACTACAGAGCAATAGTGTTTAAAACTGCATGGTATTGGTACAGTGACAGGCAGGAGGATCAATGGAACAGGATTGAAGATCCAGAAATGAACCCACACACCTATGGCCACTTGATCCTCGACAAAGAGGCTGAAAACATCCAATGGAAAAAAGATAGCCTTTTCAACAAATGGTGCTGGTTCAACTGGAGGTCAGCATGCAGAAGAATGCGAATTGATCTATCCTTGTCTCCTTGTACTAAGCTCAAATCCAAATGGATCAAGGACCTCCACATAAAGCCACTCTGAAGCTAATAGAAAAGAAACTGGGGAAGACCCTTGAGGACATCGGTACAGGGAGAAAGTTTCTGAACAGAACACCAATAGCATATGCTCTAAGATCAAGAATTGACAAATGGGACCTCATAAAATTACAAAGTTTCTGTAAGGCAAAGGACACCATCAAGAGGACAAATCAGCAACCAACAAATTGGGAAAAGATCTTCACCAAACCTACATCAGATAGAGGGCTAATATCCAATATATATAAAGAACTCAAGAAGTTAGACTCCAGAAAACCAAACAACCCAATTAAAAAATGGGGTACAGAGTTAAACAAAGAATTCTCACCTGAAGAACTTCGGATGGTGAAGAAGCATCTTAAAAAATGCTCAACTTCATTAGTCATTAGGGAAATGCAAATCAAAATAACCCTGAGATTTCACCTTACACCAGTTAGAATGGCTAAGATTAAAAATTCAGGAGACAGCAGGTGTTGGAGAGGGTGTGGAGAAAGAGGAACACTCCTCCACTGCTGGTGGGGTTGCAAATTGGTACAACCACTCTGGAAATCAGTCTGGCAGTTCCTCCGAAAACTGGGCCCCTCACTTCCAGAAGATCCTGCTATACCACTCCTGGGCATATACCCAGAGGATTCCCCACCATGTAATAAGGATACATGCTCTACTATGTTCATAGCAGCCCTATTTATAATTGCCAGATGCTGGAAAGAACCCAGGTATCCCTCAACAGAAGAGTGGATACAAAAAATGTGGTATATCTACACAATGGAGTACTATTCAGCCATTAGAAACAATGAATTCATGAAATTCTTAGGCAAATGGATGGAGCTAGAGAACATCATACTAAGTGAGGTAACCCTGACTCAAAAGGTGAATCATGGTATGCACTCACTAATAAGTGCATATTAACCTAGAAAACTGGAATACCCAAAACATAATCCACACATCAAATGAGGTACAAGAAGAACAGAAGAGTGGCCCCTTGTTCTGGAAAGACTCAGTGAAGCAATATTCGGCAAAACCAGAACGGGGAAGTGGGAAGGGGTGGGTGGGAGGACAGGGGGAGAGAAGGGGGCTTGCAGGACTTTCGGGGAGTGGGGGGGTTAGAAAAGGGGAAATCATTTGAAATGTAAATAAAAATATATGGAATAAAAAAAATAAATTACAAAGTTTCTGTATGGCAAAGGACACTGTTAAAAGGACAAAACGGCAACCATCAAATTGGGAAAGGATATTCACCAACCCTACATCTGATGGAGAGCTAATATCCAATATATACAAAGAACTCAAGAAGTTAGACCCCAGGGAACCAAATAACCCTATTAAAAAATGAGGTACAGATCTAAACAAAGAATTTTCACCTGAAGAAATTCGGATGGCTGAGAGGCACCTTAAGAAGTGCTCAACATCATAGGTCATTAGGGAAATGCAAATCAAAACAACCCTGAGATTTCACCTTACCCCAGTCAGAATGGCTAAGTTCAAAAACTCAGGGGACAGCATGTGTTGGCGAGGATGTGGAGAAAGAGGAACACTCCTCCACTGCTGGTGGGGCTGTAAGATGGTACAACCACTTTGGAAATCAGTCTGGCAGTTCCTCAGAAAACGGACATGACACTTCCAGAGGACCCTGCTATACCTCTCCTGGGCATATACCCAAAGGATTCCCTGGCATGAATAAAGACACATGCTCCATTTTGTTCATAGCAGCCTTATTTATAATAGCCAGAAGCTGGAAAGAACCCAGATGCCCCTCAAAGGAGGAATGGATACAGAAAATGTGGTATATTTACACAATGGAATACTACTCAGCAATTAGAAACAATGAATTCACAAAATTTTTAGGCAAACGGTTTGATCTGGAAAATATCATCCTAAGTGAGGTAACCTAGTCACAAAAGAATACGCATGGAATGCAATCTCTGATAAGTGGATATTAATTAGCCCAGAAGCCCTGAATACCCAAGGCACAAATTGCATAACAAATGACTCCCATGAAGAAGTATGGAGAAGTTCCTGATCCTGGAAAGGATTGATATAGCATTGGAGGAGAATATAAGGACAGAGAAAAAAAGGAGGGAGGTGATAAAAAAAATATCGAATAAAAAAAGTTTTTATGGAAATATAAACAAAATTGACAAATATGTAATTAAACTAAGGAAAAGAGAGGCAAATAAAGTCCAGAAAGAAGGCATTACACCTGGTGTAAACAGCCTCATAAAAGCATAGAGCTATAAACAATGAAATGACATCCAACTTGATAGCCTAAAAGAAACTCAAGAGAAAAAATAAAACCATTACACACTCACTCTATAAGGTCAGCTTGACCCTGCTACAGAAGGCTGGCTGGTGAGGACCACACCTGACTTCTGGATAGATGGCAGATAGAGCCTGCCTATGTGTGAGCTTGTAAGAGAAAAGAGTCAGAAAGGGAGGAAAATTATTCCATTCCAAAGTGAAATGGAGGAAGAGCTTCCACAGAAAGAAATCCACAAAGGGAAAGAAGGTTAGAAAAAAGGTCAGGAAAAGGGGTTGGGGTAGGAGCTTCAGAGGCACCATCCCCTGAAGCGGTAGAGGCCACAAATTGCTGGTACAGGGAAAGTCAGACAATCCCATCCTCAGAACCTGCCCACAAACTTCATGAGTCTCAAATTCAGTTTGTGCTTTTGTGAGGCGTTGTCACCTCACAAAATGTATCTGTATGTCAACCTTCATGACCCAGAGAACAGGTGAGTATTGTCCTGAGAGAAAATCCACTGCCTAAAATCCTCCACCAACCAGGGAGCCTCAGCCCAGCTTGCCTCGTCTTCTCCTGAGGGGAGTCCCAGGGAGGCAGCCATAGAGGGCACAAAGTAAAGGAAGGAACTAGAAGACAGAAGCGCCTCCCATCTCTACAGATTGGTAGAATTAATATTGTAAAATTGGTTACATTACAGAAAGAGTTGACCAATCCAACGTAAGCCCCGTAAAAATTCCAATGACAGTCTTAACATATCGAGAAAAGAGAATCCTAAAATTCATACAGAAGCACAAAAGACTACAGAGCCAACAGAATTCATAGCAGAAAGCAACTGTAGAATTATCATAATGCCCATTCTCAAATTACATTACAGAATTATAGTAACAAAACCAGCATGGCACCAGCAGGAAACCAGACATGCAGACCAATGAAATAAAATGGAGGACCCAGAAATAAACCCACACAGCAATCAAAATTTTGACAAAGTTGTCAAAAACCTACATTGGAGAAAAAAAATGGCCCCTAAAACAAATGTAAATGGATGAATTGAGATCCACATCTTTTACTATACAAAAAAAAAAAAAAAAAAAAAAACTATTAAAATGGACCAAGAATGTTAATCCAAGAATTGAACCTTTGAAAATGTTAAAGAAAAACACAGGGAAACCATGTCAACATTCAGGCCTAATCAAAGCTCCCACAACACCAGGGGTTCCTGAGGCTTGACAAAGGCTATTACATGAAACTAAAATATTTTTACACAGCAAAATAAGAAACCACCAGAAGGAAGACAGCTTATAAAATGGAGAAAATCTTTGCAGAGTATATGACAGATGATGGTGCGATATCTAAGATATACGAAGAACTGAGAAGTTGAGGCATAGACACACACACACACACACACACACACACACACATCATGAAATCATCTGACTGATGAATGAGCTAAGAAGAGAGTAAAAAGGAGAAATACAAATGACAACTACATACTTGAGAAAGTGCGGCAGCTTTAGCCTTTGGGGAAAGGCCTACTAAGATTGTTCTGAGAGTCTGTCCCTTCCCAGTCAGAATCCTACCATCAAGAAAGCCAATGAGCGTAAATACTGATGGAGAAAAGAGGAACCCAGCTCACTGCTGGTCAGAATTTGAACTTGCATGGCTACTATGGAAACCAGTATGGAAGACCCTCAAAAAACTCAAAATAGAGCTAGTAAGGGGCCCAGTTAGACCACGTTGGAATGTATATCTAAAGACTTCACACCGACATACCACAGAGATATTTGCATTCTGTATATTGCTGTTCTAGTCACAATAGCCAGGAAATGGAATCGGTCTTGGTGTCTGTCAACAGATGACTGGATAAAAAAAAAAAAAGAAGAAGAAGAAAATGTGGTAATATACACAATGGAATTTATGCATCCATGAACAAAACGAAATTATAAAATTTGTGTGAAAATGGATACAACTAGAAATCATGATCCTAAGTATTTTAAGTCATACTCAGAAAGACAAATACTAGATTTTTTTCTTGCTTATGTGAGATCCAAAATTGTATTTGTATGTGTACTTAGACATGTGGGGCTCCCAGCACCAGAAGGGGAACCACAGGATGGGTGGAGGAGATATCAAAAGGAGGAGGAAATAGAGGTGGTAGTGAGATATAAGCAGTAAGAGAGCACAAAAAGTGTAACTGAGGAAACGAAGGGAAGCAGCCCCAGGGGGGAGGGAGAAGGGGAAGGGAAAGGCAGAGTGAGCACATGAAAGCAGAGTATGACACACGTGTATGAAGTTTTCATGACACCTGATGCTTCATAAGCAAACCTAAAAAATAATAATAATTTTTTTAAAAAAAAGATACCACAGACTGTAATTCCTAATGAATATGGATACAAAAATATTCTCAACAAAATGCCAATAAAGCAAAGCCAGCAGCACACTAACAGGAGCATGTACTGTTTGTTACCAAGTGGGATTTATCCCTGGAACACAGACACCGTTTATCATACAAATGGAAAATCACATGAATCTTTCAACAGCTCTGAGACAAGTACAAAATTCAACCGAAAGACTTCCATTTTAAAAACTCAACAAGCCAGAAATTGAAAATATCTCAGTGCAATGAAAGTTGGTCTATGAGCTGATCAGTGGAGGCAGAGTGGGTGGATCTCTTTGAGTTCAAGGCCAGCCTGGTCTACAGAATGAGTTCCAGGATAGGCACGGCTACACAGAGAAATTCTGTCTCAGAAAAAAAAAAAAAAAGCAAATGTTGAAATTAGAAGACAACTACAGCTAACAAAAATGTTCCATGGGGGAAAGCTAAAAGCATTTTCCGTAAGGTCATAAGCAAGGCAAGAATGTCCATGTTTTCAACTTTAATTCAATGTAGTGCTAGAGGTCTTAGCCTCAGCAATTGGGCAAGAAAAGGAAACAAAAGAGCATCCAAGTTGGAAAAGAAGAAATACAATGTATCTATTGACAGACATGAGCTTAAATACAGAAAGTCTTTAATTTAAAAAAGAAAATGTAATCCCAGTAGTTAAGAGACTAAGGGCTACAAATTCAACACCAACCCATGCTGAATGGAAAGACTGTGTTAAGAAAGAAAAGGAGAATGAGACAGAGGGGGTGCAGGAAGAATTTAACTAGATCTAAAAGTGTTATTCAATGAAGCTGCTGGATTCAAAAATCAACATACAAAATTTGTGTTTCTACATACGAACAAATCATCTCTCTGAACAGGAAACCAAGAAAATGTCATTATAATATCAAAAGGGATACAATAATTAGAATAAATTTAATCAAAATGTAAAATACTTGCATACTGAAAACTACAAGATAGAAATGACCAAAAAATACAGAAACCATCCTACCACACAGGTTGGCAGCAGCCATATTAGAAATATGGAGGCCAGTTGTCAATAGGTCCTTCTCATAGGGAAACTTGTGACTTTATAAGTTCTCCCCCCATTTGCAAGCTTTCTCGCATGCCTTACCCAGCCAATCCTACAAAAGACAACATAAAAATATAACAACAACCAAAAAAAAAACTGTCCTTTAACCAGTATGCCCTTCAGTAAAGGAATGAATCTTTAAAATATGGGTATGTCCATCAGGACATCATTCTGCACTGAAAATGAATAATATATTGATTCATGGTACATATATAGGGCTAGAGAGATGGCTCAGTGAGTTAGATGCTTGCCACAGGAACAGCAGGACTAGAATTTAGATCCCTAGAACCCATATAAATGCCAGACGGGCATGGTGCCTGTCTTAGAGTTTTACTGCTGTGAGCAAATACCATGACTAAGGCAACTCTAACAAGGACAACATTTAATTGGGGCTGACTTACAGAGAGGTTCAGTCCATAATCATCAAGGCTGGAACATGGCAGCATCCAGGTAGGCACAGTTCAGGAATTGCTGAAAGTTCTACATCTTCATCTGAAGGCTGCTTGCAGAAAAATCACTTCCAGGTAGCTAGGATAAGGATCTTAAAGCCCACACCCACAGTAGCACACCTACTCCAACAAGGCCACACCTACTCCAACAGGGCCACACCTTCTAATATTGCCACTCCCTGGGCTGAGCGTATACAAACTATCACACTGCCCATCTGTAACCTGTTCTCAAGACGCAGAGCTACAGAATCCCCAACAAGCTGACCATCTGAACTGGTGAGCTGGTGATACAACTGAGAGACTCTGCCTCAGCTAATATGGAGGACAACAAAGGAAAACATCCAACATCAACTTCTGACCTCTACAAGTATGTCCCGAGAGAGAGAGAGAGAGAGAGAGAGAGAGAGAGAGAGAGAGAGAGAGAGCTCAATACACATTACTGATGGTGAAGTCCAATCTTCAAAGGCCATCTCTCATCTCTATTGTATGGCTGCGAGTCCATGACATTCTAGAAAAGACAAAACTAAGCAGACACTAAGAAAGGTCAGAGTTTGTATGGCCGGGCAGGAAAGAGGTAGATAAGATAAACAGGCAGAATGCAGAGGATTTATGTGTCTACTTGGAGAGTGCTGTACGTGTGGGTACCTGTCTTTATAGACCTGCTGTGGGTTTGACCAAGAGAAGACGCTAATGTAAAAAGTCTAAGAGGGAACAATGATGTGTTCAACATGGGTTCATCTAGTGCAAGGAATGAGCCACTGGAGAGATGCTGCTGGCACACAGGATGCTTGGGGGAGGGAGACGTCTAGGATAGCTTTGCACCTTCTTCACAAAGAAACAAAATTGCTTCATTAAAAAAAAAAATGTTTTTTGTTCAAACTCCCATTTAAAATGATGATATCACTCCCACTCTCACACCTCCAAGTACAGTTCCTGTTGATAAATTCTGGTCAAACAGCAAAGGAGCCTTGTAAGACACTAGAAAAATAAATAAAACTGGGGGAAACATCAATATCAGGTTCCGATGTGGTTCCGGCTGGGTGTCACAAGACCCAGATCCAACTTCAAAGTTTACCATCCTCTTAAAAGCAACAGTCACCTTGTTCTTACAGACACACACACACATACACACACACACACACACACACCATGGCCCAAGCCACAGAAGTGAGTTATGGAGAGACTTTCAAGGACTTGGCAGCTTTTTGCCAAAAACACCTGTGTGTTACACAAGGAAGCATTTTCTCAAACATAACCACTGCAGGACAGACCCGTATTTCAGTGTGCTGTCTTCCTTTCTCCTTACAGATCCCAGGTAGCTGCTACTCAAGAGCAGGATGGTGATTTGACTGTGGTCACACAGTCTGTCAGAGACAGTCTGAGAATGATCATTGGACTCTCTTGATGCCTCTGACCTGGAACATCTGGATCTGGGATCATTCGTGATGCCCGAAAAACTCTCCGAAAGGTGGCTTTCCAACTCTTCTCCGAATTGAATGCTACTTAGTTTTTTTTTTTATTCGATATACTTTTTATTTACATTTCAAATGATTTCCCCTTTTCTGGCTTCCCACTCCCTGAAAATCCCATAAGCCCCATTCCCTCCCCCTGTTCCCCCATCCACCCCTTCCCACTTCCCTGTTCTGGTATTGCCCTACACTGCCAAACTGAGTCTTTCCATAACCAGGGCCACTCCTCCATTCTTCTTGGACATCATTTGATGTGTGGATTATGTTTTGGGTATTCCAATTTTCTAGGCTAATATCCACTTATTAGTGAGTGCATACCATGATTGATCTTTTGAGACTGGGTTGCCTCACTTAGTATGATGTTCTCCAGCTCCATCCATTTGTCTAAGAATTTCATGAATTCATTGTTTCTAATGGCTGACTCATACTCCATTGTGTATATATACCACATTTTTTGTATCCATTCCTCCGTTGAGGGATACCTGGGTTCTTTCCAGCTTCTGGCTATTATAAATAGGGCTGCTATGAACATAGTGGAGCATGTGTCCTTATTACATGCTGGGGAATCCTCTGGGTATATGCCCAGGAGTGGTATAACAGGGTCCTCTGGACAGGACGCTTTTCTTCTTCTTCATTAAAGTAGCACTGACTTGAAGAATGGAAAGCTGGTTTGAGGTCTCTTCCTTTACCTCTGTCTTTATAATCAAACCCTAGTCTTGAGTTGAGATCTCCTCCTGGAAGCATCTCTTGTCCTCGGCAAGAAGATATCTTTGATTTGGGTTGTGAATTCAGTTTATGGTGTGTGTGTGTGTGTGTGTGTGTGTGTGTGTGTGTGTGTGCCCGAAGTCATGAGCATCTCCTACAAATAAAATTTTAATATAATTGGTTTCAGAGCATCCAGGAGCCTTTTAATTACCCTCTGAAAGATGCTTAGACAACAGCTTGCTATTAGGTTAAACAGTGTCAGCATCTGTACAGCAAACACTCACAGGTTTATTACCGTTTGCCAATCAACATTTGTTTTCAAATGTTTTCTATAAAGAACCTTCTCTGGAGACACCTCTCCAGCCCAGCGGACAAAGTAAGCCCTGTGCCAACTGTAACACCATCTCTTCCTTGTTTCCTATCAAGGTTGGAACCTGGAAAACTCAGACAGCATCATAAAACGGTAGGGCACCTTGTGATAATTCAAGAGCCAATTATGCGATGGTTACACAGCCAGCTCCCCAGGCAGGCTCTCTCAGCTCTCCTGGAGTCTTGTGCCTGGTCATTTTACTGCTCATCGGCCCCTTTTCCAGAGAATGAGCAAGGAAAACAAAAGAAGGTGAACTTCAAACCCATCAGTTTGCTCACTGTTCCCGGTTCTGGTTACAAGTTTACCGAGGAAGCGTGCTAAGATGATTAATTAATGTGAAGTTTGGAGCCTGCCTTGGAAGCTCATTTGTTCAAGCTCATCTTTCCTCCTGAAATCGTCTATACAGTACAATGCATTGGCCTTGGGATTAGGCTGAGACACTCACCATGATCATGTTGGCCAGAAGAAAAACCAATCATGGCAAATACCCAAGGGAAGAAGGCTGGCATTGGGTCTCCTCTGTAAGAGTTAGTGCTACATGCAAGAAGTAAAAATAGACCAACCACAGGGCACAGCGATCCCCTTCCTGGCACGTACCCAGAGGACTCTGTAACCTACCACAATGATATTTGCACATCCGTGTTTATTGCTTCTCTATTCACAATAGCAAGAAAATGGAACCAGCCTAAATGCCCATCAACAGATGAATGGATGATAAAAATGAGGCATGCACACATGGTGGAATTTTAATCAGCTGTTGAGAAAAATGAAATTATGAGGCAGGAGAGATGGCTCAATAGTTAAACTCACATACTGCTTTTGCAAGGGACCCAAATTCAGTCCCCAACACCCATGGCAGGCAGCTTATAACCACCTATAACTTCAGGGGGTCATCTGGCCTCAGAGGGCACCTGCATGCGTGCACACACCCACATAGACACATACATTCACAGACACAGAAACAGTTTTAAAATACTAAGATAAAGAAAAAATCGCATTTTCAGGAAAATTGATGGAATTATAAAGGATTGTATAGTAAGTGAGGTGACCAAGTCTCAGAAAGAAAAACAATCATGTGTTCTCTCTTCTATGCATATCCTGCATTAATAAGAGTTTGGGAGAGTGGGGTATAGATTGTGAAACTAGACAGGAGACTGCAGGAGGGAAACAAGAAGTGTTGAGAAAGGGTGGGGCTGGGTAAAGTTCGCATGTGGTGTGAAATAGAAAGGAGGTTGGAAATGGGATGGGAAAACACCAAAGAGAGTGGGGGGAAAGTGTTGATAGAGGAAAAATAAAAATATTTTTACATACCATAATAAAATACAATTCTTTATAAACTAATACACTTCCAAAATAAATAAATCATTCTGAATTTAGTCAGGTCAGGTGTGCCATGCTTATATTCCTAGCCTAGGGAATGGGGGAGTGAAGTCACAAGTTCAAGACCCTCATAATGTCAAACAGCAAGATCCTATCAAAGGGAGGGAGAGAGGAAAGAAAGAAGGAAGGAAGGAAAGGAAGGAAGGAATCACAACTTCATGTCATCTCACAGGATTTTAATTAAATTATAAGGTGTGGTGTCTTACGTCTAGTGAATACCACTAGATATTTCACTAGAATATCTCCAATAGCTCTTTTGTTTATCTATCCCAATTGCAGAAACCTCACAATAGAGAAAGTCATGCTTACAGAAATAATCTTAATAATGCTCTTAGGAAAGCTGATTTTCAATGACAAAGAATTTACACAAGCCACTAAGCAAACATTACAGCAAGCTAAGCCAGGCTGTTAAATAAACAATTAATACTGGCCATGAAAGATAATCATGGAAAATGGAACTTAATCATCGAAAATGGAAGATAATCAAGAAGAGGAAATTTGAGCTTTTGAAAACAGATATTTAAATACCTATAAATACATAAATGTATATATGTTGTATTTAAAGAAATAGGGTGGCTTTGTCTTCCTCTAGACAAAAGATTCTTGTTTTGTGATTTAATATTTGTTGGTTTATTCAGACCATTATTTTAATATTTCATCAGAAAATTCTTTTACCCTTAAGCATGTAGTTTTTCTATTATATCCTAGTATATACCTAAGGCTGAAAGCTTTTATGGAAGGAATACAGCTCTAATCTTTGAAAAACATGATAAGATATATAATTTACTGAAATTCATTTTATTATCAAATTTGCGAGAATATATCTAAGGCATAAAATGAGGTCTCCCTACACATGATGCTACAGGCTCAACTTCCAAAGTTCTCTTACCCAAAACTCAAGGAAAAATTATTCACAGAACAGAAAGAGACTGAACCAGAAGTCAGCTTGCTTCTACTCTGCCTGTCACCCTCCAACCCCGAGACCTGGCCAGCTGCTTCTTTCCAACTCTTAACTTGTAGTCTAAGGGACAAAAGAAAGAGGTTGTACCAGCAGGGAGGAAATCCAAATGAGCTAAAGACGTGCAAGCTCCAAGTTCAGTTGAGGATATGTGTGGCACTACATGACAGGCCACTGGCCAGATAACTTTAATTAGCTGGAGGTGTCAGGGGAGGGCATGCTCAGTCCCCGGTCTGGAACACAGTACTGCTATTCATGAATTTTACAATTCCACCTAGACATAGCTGAACTCTGGAACCTCTTTTGTATGAAGTAAAAGATTTGTGAGCCAGAATGCCAATCTAATAACCTACCCAATAGGGGTAGATATTTATAGCGTCTGAAGCACTCTTTGCAGCTATTTAGAGTGTTGGTTCCTGTTATTAAGGTAACTGGAGCCCTGAACCAGTCCTAGTTGGTAAATATAAAATTGGAGCTCAGCTGGTGCTGAGAGAGCAAGGGATCACATAGAAACTTCCAAGGTCAGACGAAAGCAAGCAATTTGATTTTTTTTTTATATATTGTATTTTATTTTTAATCATGTGCGTGCATGTGTGTGGGTATATGTATGCTGGTATACTCTGAGACCATAAGAAGGCATGATTCCCCTGGAACTAGAGTTACAGATTGTTTCAAGCTGCCCAATATAGGACTCTAACTCAGGTCTTCTACAAAAACAACACTTGCTCTTAACTACTGAGCCATCTCTGCAGACCAAGAAAGTGTTTTTAACCAAGGGTTTCAGATATCCTGGGTTTCAAGAGATCTGTGACCTTATGAAAATCATATGCAAACTCCATAAGAATAAAGTCATCTGCATCCTTCTACTCTTCTCTCATATGGTACATTCTGACCACAGTTTTTCCTCCCTCCACTGATCCTAGTCCCCCCCCCCATACCTCTTCTCTCCTCTACATCCACTCCTCTGCTTCCCTTCAGAAAAGAGCAGATTTCCCAGGCATGTCAACCCAACATGGTGTAATAAGATACAATAAGACTAGGTACAACCCCTCCTAGCAAGACTGGGCAAGGCAACCCAGTAGAGGAAGGGTCCCAAGAGCAGTCGAGTCAGAAACTCCCCCACTCTCACTGTCAGGAGTCCCACAAAAACACCAAGCTAACAACCATACATACATGCAGAGGACCTAGCACAGATCTGTGCAGACTCCATGAGCCCTATGAGCCCTGCTCAGCTGGTTCTGTGAGCTGTGTCCTGGTGTCCTTAACCCCTCTGGCTCTTAGAATTCTCCCTGAAGAGTGTCCATTCTTCAATTTCTTGAGGAGTCTGCTATCCCTCAATCTGCTCCAAAACCACTAAGAAACATGAAGAATCAGTGTAAGCTAGACAAGGGAGAGTTCAAAGCATGACATGACTTATCTGTCAAGTCAAATAAGGAGCCAGAGCTGAGTCACAGGGTCAAAACCAGGAAGAGGGGGCAAGAGTGGACTGGTCCAGTCCACATGGGATGCTATTGCACTGATTTCAAAGATCCCTTCCTCTCAGAGCCAGGCCCACAGGTCAACCACAATGACTCAAGAGACTCCAAAAGTGGTGTGCCCACATATAGAGTTCAAAGCCTGCTGGATCCCCATGGCAGAGGTCATGTAACTCTTCCCGAAAGTTGTGCTTTTTCTATGAAAATGGAGTACTTTATTAAGCTAACAAAGCCTAACAATCCATCTAAAACATTATAGACAAAGCTACATACGCTTGTACAGGTTTGCTCATATTTGGAAATAAACACCCAGCCCAGCTCCAGTTCACCCTGACATCAATGTAGCCCACAAACAACCCTCCTAATTGAACACCGGCCTTCCCTTTTGCCTTTTCTTGATATTCCCATGGGAAGTGGAGTACCCCAGGAAGAGGAATGTTGGCACCAGGAAATCAATGGAAACCCATAATAATTACCTCATGAGTGGTTGATCCATTCAGATTAAATTAAATTTAAGTTCCATTTTAATCAAAGAAGCTACATTTCAAGTAGTCAATAGGCGCACACAGCTCATAGTTACTGTATTAGACAACATATTTATAGACTACTTCCATCATCACAGAAAATTCTGATCTATATAATCCACCACTAAACTCTGTGGCACCAGAAGTTTATAGTAGGGACTTAGAACAAGAGAGAGCACAAAGCAGACAGAACCACCATAAAGACCTTTATGGAGAAAATGGGCTTCGGTTGAGCCTCCAGGAGTGGAAATGAAGTGCAGAAGGATCTCTACATCCAGCAGCTATGCTAAGAACAACAGTTAGAATCTGATAGGCTTGGATGTAGCCTGGTGCACGTGTGTTCACAGTGAATGAAGAATGTAGAAATGGAGGACTTGAACACATAGGGATGCAGGAGTGACTGAATAGTACAAAAGAGATTTATAAGAATGGACAAAGGCTGCATAAAGACTTCAGTATGTGGCACAAGGAAGCAGGTACAACACTGATGGCTACAAACACTTGCCGTCTCCTATTTAATGCTTACCGTGTTTCATGCTCTGCAGCGAGAAATTCATATAAATTATTAAATGTAAATTATTAAATGTACTCCTCCTAGCGCAAAGAAGTAATTATTTTTAAGTCTGTGGTGAGAATGACAAAAACAGAAGCCTGGGGACATAGCTCGCCGTACTTGCCTAGCGTGCAAAAGTTCTGACCTCTAGAACTGACAAAACAGACAGACTAATAAAAGCTGAGATTTGTGGAGTTTAGGTAACAGTCCCAAGGTCACAGAGCACAGCCATAGTAAATTGTGCCTAAAAACCAGTACCATCCTCAAAATGGTATCTTCGCCCTGTTTTTTCACCTCTGTCGCCTTTCCTCCAGGTAATTCTGTTTTTGAAGTGGTGTTTGCCTCCGCCTCTTTCAGGGTAGACCTGCAATTTCCAAGACAATTCTTCAATCTCTTTCCTTTACATTTTTCCAATGTTCCTAGCAGGGATTCCTAAAAAGTTACAAATGCACAGTACAGGGGGGAAAAAACAGAAGGTGACAGGAAGGGTGAAGGGAATGACAAGAAAATAGCCCAGCGGTGTCAATAAAAGGTGTGGAGGAAAAGAAGTTGGTTCATTCAAGGCCTCAATAGCTTTTCAGCTGATGGTTATGCCTAAAGTCCTCTCTCTAGCTTTAGAGCCCCATGTGTCTGTATGGTGGGCAGGGCAGGGCTCCTATCCCAACGGGCTCCTGGCATCCTGTGGTCTCTCTCACCTCTCATTCCCCCAAGGATATTGTCCGCCATATTCTTCTGAAGCTGTGCACCTTAGAGTTTATACTTATGGAATGAATGCTCCCGCCTTCACTTGTGCCTATGATCTCAGCTGGCTGTTCCTGCTGTATCTGTGGCCATCGATCGACAAAGGCTTCCCACGGAAGAGAAGGAAGTCAGCACACTCTGCCAAGCTGTTGTGCTCTTTCTATGAAAATGGAGTACTTTATTAAGCCAACAAAGCCTAACAATCCATCTAAAACATTATAGACAAGAAATCAGCCGCAGTGTTTAGAGCAAGGTGTAAAGAAATAGATATACCTCGTTACCACCTTTACTGGTAACCACTTACTGACTAGTCTAAGCCTGGCCCTTGCTCGACTGACACCTAAACTAGAACTCAACCTGTGTCTCTCTGTGGAATTAAAACCCTGTGTGGGGCTGACACTTGGCTCTTTCTTTGGGGCACTAGAGATTTTGACACGAATGAATATCCCACCAGTTTCCTCTTAGCTTCTCACAACTTCAGCTGCCCTCACACAGCTCATCAGGAAGAAGGTACCCATTGCCGTCAGCCTTCTCATTAACAGGCCTGCTGTCTAACCACTCTGCTATCCGACCTGACAGGGACTGACCTTCCACCCCATACCACTGCTGGCAGCCAAGAAGAGAAGGTGACCACAGTTCAGCCACATGATATCTATGGTATGGGAGCACACACACACTTACAATGCACACACACATACATACATACAAAGTACACATACATACATGTATACACACATGAACACACATATACACATACATACACACATACAATCATCCTATAATACACATGCACACATGAATACATATACAATACATATAATACACACATGCATATAAACATATACAATGCATACATATCTAATATACACACATACAATTCACACACATTCAATACACACAACATACACATAACATACACACAGACACAACTTTTCTGCTCTTCTAGAAAGAAAGGTCTGATCTGACACCTGGAAAGACCATCTCAGAAAACAGCACTCCATCCATCTGTGACAGTCAGACGCTCCTACTGCTTATTGGTTGTTTATATAATAAGGGCTAAAGGCTTCACTTACCATCATTGCTAAGTAAGGTAGCATTTTTGAGTTAAGGTTGAGAGTTTTCTACAGTACCTCATTTTGGTAGGTTGTCAGATGTAAGAATAAAACATCCCATAGCTCTGTACAAAAATAGAATCCAAATGTGTACATCATGGGAATCTGTTTTTCCCAAAGTTTATGAAGAATGTTGCTTTTATCCCAGAAGCAGAACACAGGAGGATGGTGCCAAATGCTGGCTGGTAACTGTGAGCGTGTTTGGAGCTAGAAATTATCATGTCGTGAGCATTGGGGCAAAGACTGGCGCAAACACGCGGCAGCGATGGATGTGCAGGGGATGTTGATGGAGAGCAGGCTACACACATGCTCTGCAAGAGTCTCCTTAAAGGGGCGTGGTCAAGATGAACATCACAAGGAGAGGCAGACGACTCTGCTCCAGATGTGCCTCGAAGGTTAGGCCCGGAATGCATAACCTGCCTCTAACCACACAGAAACACCAGACAAGCCCCAGAAGGAGGAGCAGTCTTCAAGGAAGAAGTCGTCTTAACTTCTAAAAAACAGGCCAGCATCTTCAAAGACAAAAAAAAAAAAAAGGTACGGAAATGTTCCAGATTTGAGGAAACTAAAGAAACACAAGACAGCAGTGTCTGACATTGCACTGGATCCATCTCTGGAGGTGGAAGGGTGTATAGGACATTATCCAGTCAAACAAAAAAAGATGGAATCAGATCAAAGTGTTGTATCACTGTTCAATTAATGAAACTGATAAGTGTATAATGGTTAAAAAAGGATCTTAGGAAAGGCATACTGAGCATCTGGAGAGAAAAGGCCATATAGAACATTCACTGAAACCGTTCTGAAGAAAAATATGTATATATGTATGTATATGTATGAATGCATGTATGCATGTATGCATGTATTAGAGAGGGTGTGAGTACAAGGCAAGGTGAAAACAATCAGCTTAGTGTTTACCAGAGGTGCAGGGAAAATGAGGGAGAAGGAAGAGAGGGAAGAGAGAGAGAGAGAGAGAGAGAGAGAGAGAGAGAGAGAGAGAGAGAGAGAGAGAGAGACTAATTCCTCCAGGGCAGTGAGGACCAATCAGATCCCAGTCCTCTGCCAAAGGCTGCCCTGTTTTGCTGCTTCAAGTTCTCCTCCTCCCCATCCCACCCCCCCCACCCTCCCCTGCACTCCAGTAAGACTGTATGGGAGAAAGAAACAAAAACATACAAATCAGCAAAGTGAAATTACAAGTAAATTCTCATCTTTAAATTACCAGCAACAGGCAAATTACCAGTGGCTGTGCAGAAGAATATTGTTCTGCAGTGTGCATGTGTGCTGCGGCATGCATGTGTGCCCCCATGCATGCCACAATGCACATGCTCTTGAGAAGGGAGACACGGAGAGGCATTGGGGGCTTCACCTTCCCTTTCTCAGTAGTTTGAGTCCAGCTTCACAGACAACCATGTGACCTTCATAGCAGGTCAAATGCAGCCTCAGATTCACTCTGCTTCATAAAAATGATTTCTCTTTCCACTGAAGTTGGGTGCCAGCAGTGGTCATAAATGAGACCTGTTTCATGAGAGCTAATTGGACACCTTAATGTCTTTTTTTTATTATTCAATATATTTTTTATTTACATTTCAAATGATTTCCCCTTTTCTAGCCCCCCCCCCACTCCCCGAAAGTCCCGCAAGCTGCCTTCTCTCCCCCTGTCCTCCCACCCACCTCTTCCCACTTCCCCGTTCTGGTTTTGCCGAATACTGCTTCACTGAGTCTTTCCAGAACAGGGGGCCACTCTTCCTTTCCTCTTGTACCTCATTTGATGTGTGGATTATGTTTTGGGTATTCCAGTTTTCTAGGTTAATATCCACTTATTAGTGAGTGCATACCATGATTCACCTTTTGAGTCTGGGTTACCTCACTTAGTATGATGTTCTCTAGCTCCATCCATTTGCCTAAGAATTTCATGAATTCATTGTTTCTAATGGCTGAATAGTACTCCATTGTGTAGATATACCACATTTTTTGCATCCACTCTTCTGTTGAGGGATACCTGGGTTCTTTCCAACATCTGGCAATTATAAATAGGGCTGCTATGAACATAGTAGAGCATGTATCCTTATTACATGGTGGGGAATCCTCTGGGTATATGCCCAGGAGTGGTATAGCAGGATCTTCTGGAAGTCAACTCAAGCAAATCAGTGGCCTTCCTATACTCAAAGGATAAGCAGGCTGAGAAAGAAATTAGGGAAATGACCCCCTTCACAATAGCCACAAACAGTATAAAGTATCTTGGGGTGACTCTTACCAAACATGTGAAAGATCTGTATGACAAGAACTTCAAGACTCTGAAGAAGCAAATGGAAGAAGACCTCAAAAAATGGGAAAACCTCCCATGCTCATGGATCAGTAGAATCAATATAGTTAAAATGGCCATTTTGCCAAAAGCAATATACAGATTCAATGCAATACCCATCAAAATCCCAACTCAATTCTTCACAGAGTTAGAAAGAGCAATTATCAAATTCATCTGGAATAACAAAAAACCCAGGATAGCTAAAACTATTCTCAGCAACAAAAGAAATTCTGGGGGAATCAGTATCCCTGACCTCAAGCAATACTACAGAGCAATAGTGTTAAAAACTGCATGGTGAGCCGGGCGGTGGTGGCACACGCCTGTAATCCCAGCACTCTGGGAGGCAGAGGCAGGCGGATTTCTGAGTTCGAGGCCAGCCTGGTCTACAGAGTGAGTTCCAGGACAGCCAGGACTATACAGAGAAACCCTGTCTCGAAAAAACCAAATCAAAAAAAAAAAAAAAAAAAAAAAAAAAAAAAAAAAAAAAAAAACCTGCATGGTATTGGTACAGTGACAGGCAGGAGGATCAATGGAAGGATTGAAGATCCAGAAATGAACCCACTGGACACCTTAATGTCTTAATGTCAGTTGATGGCACTTTTGTCGGACTCATGAACTGTATAAGAATGAATGACTAAAACTTGACTAATTATACATAGATTTCTATAGATAAATTTTAAGGTTACTGAGTTCAACTTAAAGTGCTTCATAACAAATCTTTCCTGGGACTGGGGCAATGGCTCCGATGGCAAACTGCCTGTTGCATGCGTATACTGTCCTGAGTTCAGATTACCTGTGATGATTTGTATTTGCTTGGCCCAGGAGTGGCACTATTTGGAGGTGTGGCCTTGTTGTAGTAGGTGTGGCCTTGGAGTAGGTGTGGCCTTATTGGAATAGTGTGTGTGTCACTGTTGCTGTGGGCTTTAAGACCCTAGTCCTAGCTGCCTGGAAGCCAGTCTTCTACTAGCAGCCTTTAGATGGAGATGTAGAACTCTCAGCTCCTCCTGCACCATGCCTGCCTGGATGCTGCCATGTTCTCGCCTTGATGATAATGGACTGAACCACTGAATCTGTAAGCCAGCCCCAATTAAATGCTGTCCTTATAAGACTTGCCTTGGTCATGGTGTCTGTTCACAGCAGTAGAACCCTAAGACATTACCCAACACTCATGTAAAAAGTCAGGCACTGTAGCCCATACCTTTAATCCCTGTACTGGGGAAACAAGGACAGGACAATTTCTGTGACGTGCTGATGACATAGCCTAGCAAGTCAGTGAGCTCCAGGGTAATGAGAGGCTCTGTCTCAAAAGGTCCTCCATACATACACTTGTGCGTATGTACACACACACACACACACACATGCACAAGTCTTTCATCTCTAAGCTTGAAGCATCAGTAAGCTATTGAACCAATAAGATCCCGGATGACCTGTGGAGAGCCTGCTGCTCTCAGCTTATTGACATTACAGAGGAGATGAGCACATCCAGGGCACAACAACCTGTCATGCCTCCAAGTCAAATATCACTTTTGCCCACGTGTACACATGTCCCTGAGACCCACTCAGGGCTCATCCATCTCCTGCCCCGTAGCCCCTGATCCACATTCCCACAAGCATCCACACTCACCCCTTCACCCCCACTACCAATGCTACAATAAAACCAGAGTGCTCTTTATACAACAGCGATGCCTAAGACCAGAGAGAAGCCACTCCACAGGAAAGCATCTCAAGATTCAACCCATTCCTGCCGGATGCTCAAGCTAGCTTTCTAAGGTGTTACTTTGTGTCTTTAGTCCAAGGTTGGTTTGCATTATAGTTTACCTGAATGGCTACAACAAACAGATCCATAGATAAAACAGCTCAAATACAAACACACACACACACACACACACACACAGAGGAAGTGTAGATTTGCGCACAAAGCATTACAAGGCAAGCATACGTAGGCCAGCACGTCACATACAGGGATCTAGCCTCCTTTTAATTTGTAGCTACACTATCCTCTAAGTTCCATGAGCCTTTTCCTCTAGCTGACAGAAAGAGCAAAACCAAAGAGAAGACCCACCTGCCCCAACAGGCCCACACTGAGAGGGTGTGCTGATTAGGTATATTTACATGATAAAGAATGATGCTGGGCCTCTTCCCTAGATTTAAAGTCTACTGGTTATAGACAAAGATGTATAAGACTATAAAACTCTAGAGAGAGAGCTTCCTGGTTAAGAGTATAGCTGTTCTTCCAGAGAACACAGATTTAGCTCCCAGCACCCACATGGAAGTTTTCAACCATCTGTAACTCCAGTCTGAAGATCCACTGCCCTTCTCTGACCTCCAAGGGAACCAGGCACACACAGATACATAGATATATGTAGACAAAACACTCATATGCATAAAACTAAAATAAATAAAATGTTTTAAAGCCTACAAGGACTAAAGAGATAGCTCAGAAATTAAGAGCACTAGCTGATCTTTCAGAGGACCTGGGTTTGGTTTCCGGCACCCACAGGGCACCTTATAATCATAACTTCATAGCTCCACTTCCAGGAGATTTTTTTTTCTTCTGGCTTCTGAGGGTACCAGGTATACAACTGATATACATGAAGGCTGAACATTCAAAACACATAAAAATAAATAAATAATTTTTAGACAGTGTTGGATTAGGCAATGGTTGTTTTGAATATGACACCAAAATAAGTACAATAAATGAAAAAGTAAATAAATCAGCCTCTAAGTTTTATAACACATTTAATTAGTGTGTGTGTGTGTATATGTGTGTGTGTGTGTGTGTGTGTGTGTGTGAGAGAGAGAGAGAGAGAGAGAGAGAGAGAGAGAGAGAGAGAGAGATGCCATGTACATATTCAGAAATGGATTCTCTCCAATCACATGAGTTGTAGGGACCAAACTCAGATCACCAGTTCTAACATTAAGCACCCTCTGAGCCACCTCAATGGCTCTGACGTCCAACTGAAAAAAAAAAACTGTTCTTCACAGGACACCATCAAAAGAAGGAGGAGGAGAAGGAGGAGGAGGAGGAGGAGGAGAAAAGAAGAAGAAGAAGAAGAAGAAGAAGAAGAAGAAGAAGAAGAAGAAGAAGAAGAAGAAGAAGAAGAAGAAGAAGAAGAAGAAGAAGAAGAAGACAACTTGACATGACAGAGTATAACTGTAATCTCAGCACTTGAAAAGCAGAGGCAGGAGTCTCCTCCCCACAGTTTAAATCTAGCCTCGTCTACCCAGGAAGTTCTAAGCCATGTCTCAATAGTAAAACCCATTTTAGACGCCTCACCAAAAAGTTAAAGAAGGAAATGATAAGGCAACTCAAACATTATAGAAATAATATTTGCAAATAATAATCTTAATAAGGAGCGTGTACCTATAATATACTAAAAACTCTTACAGCTCAGCAGAGGAAAGGCTCAGAATCAGTGAGATGGCCCAGTGGATAAAGGGGATTACCACCTAAGCTGATTTCCTAAGTTTGATCCCAGAACCTATGAAAAAGCCAGACACAGTAGAGTGTTCCTGAACTCATGTTCAAATCAAATCCATTAACTGTATTGGCTAGATATTTTCTTTGAGAGGGCCAGAATCTCTCTATATAGCCCTAGCTAGCCTGAAATTCAATGTATAGATCAAGGTGGCTTTGAACTCAGAGACCTATCTGGCTTCCATGTACTAGGATTAAAAGCATGCAGCACACCAAGTCAGCATAAATCTTTTTTTTAAAGTTATATAGATGGTATCTGAATCCTATCTCAACTTTTTAAGACAAAGTAATGATCCCTTGGAGGGTTCTTCTGTAGACAAACTTTACATCCCTCTCCTGCCTGCAGTATGGATACCTGACTCTCACTGTTCACAGTAATCTACAGCTGTGCTTCTCCAAGCATGGACCCTGAATGAAGGGACCTTGGGGATTCCTTAGCAAATTTTCTGGCCGTCTCCTGCTGAATCATAAACTTTGGGGTGAAATCCAATAACACGTATCTCAACAAGATGTTTGGCAAGTCTGGATGCCCACTGGGGAGTTAGATTCATGGTCTGCTTCTCTGGACAAGGAGAAATATAAGCTCTATCTCCCTAGGATAAGTTTGACTCTACAAACCCCTATCCTAGCTCCATCCTCTGGATATTGAGTGGGTCTTGGACTTGGCTTTGAACCCATTGGTTCTTTTCGTTCTTTCTCTACACAGTTAAGCCACACCCTGCTCTGCGTGTTGCTGTCCATTCTTGCCTTCATGGTTTTCCTTCTCCATGTGGCCAGTGTGTTACCATAGATACCCCAATATCTGGGTTTGGGAGGGAGTGCTGGCAGACCTTACATCTTAATCTTGGGACCTTGAACATATGAACATCTCAATCTCCGGAGTATGTATTTGACTCCGGATTGCTATGTCTTTGGGGCACAGAGTTTTCTTTGACCTCTGGAGAAAAGGAACACGTGTCAGTCCAGAATAGGAGCATAACTTGGTAATGGCACCAAAATTTTATCTCCAATTCCTGGCTCCTACCAGCATGGGACTTATCACATCTCCAGGGTTATATGATGCTCACCCAGTGACCAAACACATACCTGTCCGCTGTGAACCTATTTCATGGGCCTTCACCTGCACCTGTGCTCTCAATGCACTCATAGAACAGCAAAGCTTATGGTCATTATATGCTTGTTGGAATTTGCTGAGAGCTTCAAGAGCCCAGGTTGTCAATCCAGGGTCTCTGGGAATCAGTGGCAGAAACCAACAGCTTTACGTACCCTATTCCCCCACAGGCAAATGAGACACTTAAATGCTAACGACTGGCCGGTCACTCATGTGGGTCATACCTGGGAAAATGGGTGAGTTCTGCAAGCCGTGGTAAATTGTGCGGGCATGTGAGGCTGTATGTAGAACATATCCAGAGACCTGGAGATAAATATCTCTCTGGTTCCCTTCCTGCAGCAAAGAACAGAAGTAGAAGAAAACCTAACAACTGAAAACCAAGTGCTAAGTTACCAGAAAGCAAATTAAAGCTGTTGGGTATTTTTGTTGAAACATCTCCACCTCTGAAATCTAATTTCTCCCAACTTTCCATATAGGATCCTGTGTTGTATTATTTATAAGAAAATAATATTCTGCCCTCCCTTGACAGCATTTCCAGGCTGCAGAACCCACAGCAGCCATGGAGTAACAGAATAATTTTGGTAATGTTTCCATAGCTACCTTGCTTCGAAGTGAGGTTTATTCTGTTTTAAAGTCTACTGACCTGTTCACATCCGTATTTGAAGTATTTTCAATCTAATCCCTTACCTGCCTATTATCGTCTAATGTGCTTGTGATTTCTGTATTTAAGAGGCCCTGGATGCATAAATATGGTAAGCCTTCTAGTTACATGTAACAATACGATTTTTTTCCTCCCTACTCCCTTCCCTTGTGTATTCATTCTGTCTCTCCCTGGCAATGCAAAGCAAACCTGCCAGAGGTTTTTGGTAGGAAAGGCTGTTTAAGGTACACTGGCTCCCTCTTGTGGTCATTCTGGCTTTGTGACTTTTCTTCCCAGGAGCTCTTTCACGTTTGCAAAAGATTAATAAGAAAGGCTACCACAAAACCTGACTGCTCGTTCATTGCCTTAGGTATTCTTGTGTCTGTGTCTTTTGCCCATTGTGGGTATGGAAGTCTGTCTAGGACAGGTGACCTCTGAGTGACAGTGTTCCCTGCTCTTTTCTCCAAAGCAGGCTTCATTAATAAGGATTGCTGCTTTGGGTTAATCTTGACCAGGAGCACACGAGGAAGATGAGGGATCAAAAATAGGTCAGAAAGATGTGAAATGAAGAGAGTCCATGGAAAGAGGAAAACAAGGCTTCACTTCAGCCAAGCATAGCCTATAAAAACAGCATCAAGAACGGGCATGACCTTGTGTCATTTCATAAGCTAAAAACATCATTTCAGTGCTAGCCCAAAAATCAAAGCAAAGCGATCAATAAAATTGTTCTTAATTGAATGTGACTAATATTTGTTCGATAAATAACTTTAAGAGGGTTTGGGAGGTGGGAGTAAGAGGACCATGAGTTCAAGGCTAGCCTGAGATACACAGAGAGACCTTAGCTCAAAAAGCCGAAAGGAAGGGGTGAACAGAATATGGTAGCATCATCCAAGAACAATTTTCATAATGGTGAAGTGTTCCGTGCCCACATTATAACACATAGTAATTACTCAGCAATGGCGGCATCTCAGTCTTGGTTTCTATTGCTGTGATGAAACACTATGACAACAAGGAAGTTGGGAGGGAAAGGGTTTATTTGGCTTCCATTTCCACATCATGGTCTATCACTGAAGGAGGTCAGGACATGAACTCAAGCAGGTCAGGAGCCTGGAGGTGGGAGCTAATGCAGAGGCCATGGAGGAGTGCTGCTCACTGGCTTGCTCCTCGTGGCTTGCTCAGACTGCTTTCTTACTGAACCTGGAACACCCAGCCCAGCCACACCCAGGCCAGCCACACCCAGGCCAGGCACATCCCACAGTAGGCTGAGCCCTCCCCGATCAATCACTAAATAAGAAAACGCTCTGCAGGCTCACCTGCAGCCCAATCTTCTGGAGGCCTTTTCTCAGCTAGGGTTCCTCCTCTCAGAGGACTCTAGGCCTCGGCAAGTTGACATAAAATTAGCAAGCACGATCGACCCTTTGTCAACTTGACACACAATACTTTTTAGGTCATAAGTTTTTCTTTCTTATTGTTGTTCATTCCCAAGATCTCAGACTAATAAATACCACAAACATAGATGTATTACCAACTTTAAAGTCCCTCAGTCTTTACCAATTCAAACACTTTAAAAGCTCAGCCTCGGCCAAAAATACAGCCTCCTATAAACCCAAAATCTCTTTTAAAAATTTAAAGTCTCTCAACTGTGGGCACATATTAAGGTCAAAGGTAAGCTTTCTCACTTCAAGAGGGAAGACCCGGGACACAGTCACAATCTGAACATAGCAAAGACACTCCAATAGCGTAAATAATTCCATGTTCAATATCTGGGATTCACTCAACATCTTCTGGGCTCCTACAAGGTGCTTGGCCCATTTCTCCAGCTCTGCCCTCTGCAGCACTCACAGCTTGACTTCTACGCTCAGGCCAACTGGACTCCACACCTGCTGCTGTTCTTGGTGGTCATCCCCTGGGACTGGCATCTCCAAAATGCTGAGGTCTTCTACTGAAACTGGGCTGCACTTTACCGTTAGTCTCTCTGGACTCTCTTTATGGTGCAAAACCTCAACTTTTCTCCATGACCCTTTCAATCCTGAGGCTTCCACCACTACTCTGGCTGCACCTTCACCAATGGCCTCTCCTGCCTTGCCATAGTGCCAAGCCTCAGCTGCTCTCCATGACCCCTTCATGCCTTCAAACCCAGAGAACCTTCTGGGTGACTCTTACACATGATCAAGTCTGGCTGCCAACATGAGGTACAGCCTTGGCCACCTCTGAACACAGCTTCTGTATGATGATCCCTTGGAAGCACTTCCCTGGAGATTTCAGCTCAGGGATGCTGGTCTTTTCTTAATCACGGCTGATTCTTCAGCCCCAGCTAACCACCACCCATCATCCTAGCAGAGTAAAGTTTTTCCTTTACTAATTCTGGCACTAGATGGTACTAGATGGTCCACTAGAATCTTTGCTTCCTGCTGAAGTTTCTCAGGTCAGGTCTTCACCATCTGCTCTGCTCTCAACACTCTTTATCTTCTAAGCTCCAATGCAGCAGCCTACTGAGATCCCAACACTCAATGACTTTTCTAGCCTCAAGTTCCAAAGTCTTTCCAAAATTCTCCCCAAAACACCATTAAGTCCATCACAGTAATACCTCACTATCCTGGTACCAATGTATGTCATAGTATAGGTTTCTATTGCTATGAGAAAACACCAGGACCAAAAACAAATTGTAAGGAAAGGGTTTATTTGACTTATATTTGCACATCATAGTCCATCACTGAAGGAAGAGAGGACAGGAACTCAAACAGGGCAGGAACCTGGAGGCACGAGCTGATGCAGAGGCCATGGGGCGTGCTGCTTACTGGCTTGCTCAACCTGTTTTCTTATAAAATCCAGAACCATCAGTCCAGGCATAGCACCACCCATAATGGGCTAGGTCCTCTCACATCAATCACTAATTAAGAAAATGCCCTACAGAATTGCCTACAACTGATTGGAGGGGCGGAGGGAGTTGCTTGCTTGTTTGGGGATTTTTTGAAACCAGCATGTCTCTGTGTAACAGCCCTGGCTGTGCTGGAATTTTCTTTGTAGATCAGGCTGGCCTCGAACTCAAGAGAGCTCAGCTGCCTCTGCCTCCTAAGTGCTGGGATTAAAGGCATGTACCCATTTATGTTGCTGTTTGTGGTCGTTCTTTATTTTATGAACACTTGGGGTTTTGCCTATATGTGTAAGGGAGTCAGATCCCCTGGAACAGGAGTTATAGACAGTTGCTAGCTGCCACGTAGGTGCTAGGAATTGAACCTGGGTCCTCTTGAAGAGGAGCCAGTTCTCTTAAACTGCTGAACCATCTCTCCAGCCCAATCGTATGGAGCCATTTTCTCAGCCCAATCGTATGGTTCCCTCCTCTCAGATGACTCTAGCCTGTGTCAAGTTGGCATAAATTAGCCAGCATGGTAAGCTGTTGAGCGGTGAAATGTGGCAAGTGAAACTAAGGGACACATTTCTAACTTTATTTCGTTTTTAATTAACTTTAATTGGCTACATGTGGCAGTTAGAACGCCCAGGTCTGGGGTGACAGACAACCCTGATATAAGCAGGACCTTTTGTAAGG
The DNA here is from genome assembly GCF_947179515.1 of Apodemus sylvaticus. Lineage (NCBI taxonomy): Eukaryota > Metazoa > Chordata > Mammalia > Rodentia > Muridae > Apodemus > Apodemus sylvaticus. The sequence continues at coordinate 22,463,340 of NC_067478.1, forward strand.
CCCTCGTGTTTCTCTCTGCTTGATGTCCACTTTCCCAAGTCTCTGTAATCAGGTTCCGCACCTGAGTCCTCTTGTCTCCAGCACACCTTGAAATCCTCGTGAAGCAGAAGACCAGAGTCCCCGAGCAGTGTCACACCCTAAAAGCCTGCCAGCCAGCATCCAAAAAAGGAATTTCAAAAGATACCCTGAGTTCTCTTTACACCTGTCAGACACCTCTGGGTTGCCTCCGGTCATGCATCCTGCGGGCCATGGTACTCAAATAAGAAATTCTCTTTCTGCAGGGATGTAAAAATAAATAAATAAATAAACTTTAAAAAAAAATTTCTTTCTTCTCCCAACTCATCCCTCCTACCCCACAGCCTCTCCCACACCTCTCATCAAAGCAGCCTGGAAAACTTTCACATCACTAGACCACGGGTCTCTCATCTGCTCCTCCTTCTCCCTCCCCTTTGACCTCCATCTCTCACACGCTCAGTGTCTAGTTTCAGAGCCTCATTGTGTAGAGAAGAACACAAAACAAAATGCACAAAGCCGGTCTCTAGATGGCAGTGAGTGCCACTCACCTCTCACCCGAAAATATAAAAGGCTCCACCTTGGGGTTCCCATTGTTCAATGTCTCCTCCCCCAGCCTCTGCTTCTTCATCTTTTTCTGCAATAATTTCAGTGAGGAACTCTGGTTAGCATTGCAACACCTGGGAGCACATCCCAAATGCAAACCTGTAAGCCCCACTTAGACAATTGAATCATAAACTCTCTGGGCAAAAGGCCCAGGAAAGTGTTGCAATGTGCTGTCTTAGAGGGATGCTTGTGAAATTACACTTTAGGAGTCATTGATCTAACAGAGACAGTTAGAAGCTCTCTAAGGCTTCTTAGGGGGTGCTGTGCTAGGAGCTTGACTGGACTCCTCTGCCTTTTCTAGGAGGTCGGGAAGTAGGGAATGAGCAACAGACAATTTTCTAGGCAAAGACAAGTCAACATGTACACTTTGTTCTAAGAACATTGGGTGGGATAGTGTTTCACAAACTCTATGTGGTCCATGGCTTACAAGGAATATAAGAGATTTGGACACAAGGCTGTACACTGACTACAGGGAAAATATATGCTTGGGGACAAGTAGGTACAAGATTCCCCTTTTTGTCACAGAAGAAGGAAGTGAGATCTTCTCCTACCAGTCAACATTGACTCTACCTTACTCATTCCACAACTTTGAAAGCGTTGCAGGCTAAAATATGGCCACAGCCTCCTGACAGTCCAGTATATAATATATATACTAGAGGGTACCTTTTCTAGTTCACACTCCACAGTGCCTCTGAGATGAAGAGTCCTTCGATGAGGCTATTATAATCTGCTTCTCCCCATCCTCATGACTGTGAACTCAGATGAGAAACAAGTTTGATCTAGAGTCAAAGCCACACCCAAACCATTTTCTGGTCCCAAACCCCAAGGTCTTAAGTTCATTACTTAACCCTGCTCCATGTTAGTGACAGTCTGCTCTTCCTTTCTCTTGCTACAAATACCACTTACCAGAAGCACAGTTAGAGTGAGATTGCAAAATAGTACAAAGTCCAATACCCTGAAATAACCCTGTGCCACTGAGTTCCTTTGTTCTTGAGTAGACTGACTGCTGGACTTTCATTCTAGTAAAACACAGACAAGAGCAGACGACCTACTCATTACATCCAACCTGGAAGTTGTATCTGTGATCCGGGAATGCAAGGCAGTCTTGTCCAGAAAAAGTTCATCCTAATTACTAGTCGTGTTGAAAACTCTCAGGTAGAAGCTAGCCCCTTTCTGCCTTCTAGCCAGCCCATCCCTAAATCATTTATAAAATGATGTGTTTGTATTACTATTCAGTTCCAGTACTTTCTGTCTTTCTTATGATTCCTTTTATCATTCATGAGCATACACCAGTATGCATCTTAAATCCTCAAATATACAGAAACCCGCTGTTCATGTCATTACAGAAGAGCCTGCCCATCTGAGTACTTGGTAGTTATGATCTCATCAGATCAGCTTTCATGTGTGTTAGATTAAGTTTATTAGTTCTATTATTAAAATATGCTACATTATGTACTAAAGCACTATGTACTTCATCAATGAAGTACTATGAAAATCTATAGTGTTTGTATTAATCACATTCTTACAGTCTGTAAATGTGTTATTTATACCATTTAAAGCTATGTCATTAGATGTGTAGAAGTTTAGAAACCATTTCAACCCAGTGGATTTTTTTATCATTATAGTGTTCCTGATCTGGTATTTTTTTTAAAGTCTGCTTTGATTAGAATTTTTTCTAGCATGTTCTTATTTTTTCAATTATTTGTTTTGTTTTTGAAATTATAATTACATCATTTCCCCTTTCCCTTCCTTCCAAACCCTGTCATGTATTCCTCCTTGATCTTTCAAATTAATAGCTTCTGTTTTTATTGTTGTTACATGCAATATATTTTATATACAAATATATTTTTCATTAACTGTTGTTATATTCCATATATATTTAGGAATATATTATCTTATATAGGAATCTATATTTATATAGGAATATATATTTAGGAATATGTTATATATTAATTATATATTATACACATATAATATATTAATATATTATATATATATATATTCCTAAACATAACCAGCTCAGTCTGTATAATATTACTTGTATGTACGTTTTTATGGCTGACCATTTTGTACTGGATGACTAACTGGTGTGCTCTTCCCTGGGGAGGACTATTTCTCTCATTCTTGGTATTCTTTTAGTTCTCTGTGTAAAGTTGCAATCTTATGAGCTTCCCATGTCCATGAAGCACGTCCTCATCATTGTTCAGTGTATATTCAGGCAGTCACGTTGGTGAGATTTCATGGGTACAGCCTCTAACATTCCTAGGAAGCACAGTCTCAAGCAACGTCCCTGATCCTCTGACTCTTAGCAGTCTTTCCATCAGCTCTTCCAAAATGTCCCATGAGCCTTGGGAACAAGAGGTTCTGTAGATGTATCCATTGGGACTGGGCTCTATAACACTGCCTTTGGATTGATTGTAGTTTTCTGTTATAGTCTCTATCTGATGCAAAGAGAAGTTTCCTTGAAGGGTGAAAACTACACTTATCTGTGAGCATAAGAACACATATTTAGAACATAGTTGGGGATTTTGCTGGTTTAGTGGAGTGGCAGTTGTGGGTTCTCCTCTATGATCCATACTTTAATAGCCGTGGATAGTTAACTACGTTTCCAACACCAGGATGATTTCCCTCTTGTTGAGTCTTAAGTTCATTCAAAGAACTGTTGGTTCCTGCCAAGGTATACAAGCCTCTACTGCACCCTTAAGGTGATCATGCTGTTCAATTTATTGTGGCTTATAAGCATCATGCGTGGGTAGGATTGTTCCCTCCTCCTTTGGAAGCTTGCATGGTGCCTTCTGGTACCATGAAAGCTAGTACTCAGGGAAGAGACATTCAGGTCAGTTCTAGCTCAAAAATCTCTGGGCTCTGTGTCTCAAAGTGCATAGCATCTTCAGCAATAGACTTACCTTCCACCTCTGGGGAGCAATAACAGTAACTTTAACATTTGGGGAATCTCTTGGATAACCCTGAGCAAACTCAAAAGAGGACTTCTCACACCTGGTGGTGGGGTTTCTTCAGGAATCACTGTCAGCTCAGATGGGAAAATTTCATTTAAACTATATATGTACACTTATACACTGACTTATGTAGGTTTTGGATATTTTTAGATAGTTAATAGTATGATTTCTTAAAACTTTCCTACTGTTATTTACCCCCTCTTTCCTAATTCTGTACCCCTCTCCATCCTTTAGAACCTCCTAATTTTTCTTATTTCCCTTTGTGATCACTTCCTACCATTCCCTTTTATATATAATATATATACTTTATATATTTTTTCTAAGTTCTCCTATTTGCATTTTCACTTATTAAATATCTATTAGTGGTAACCCATCTAACATACGTCTGTCCATAAGTATTTTCATTTTTCCCTCATTGTTGGTTTTTAATTAATCTGGACAATTAAACACCAAATATTTAATGTATTTTCAGCATCCCTATTGTGATCATATACATATAATGTAAATTGTCATTTGGGCCATTCATACTGCACAAGTCAATGGCACTAAAAACATTTGAAACATTATAAAACTTTCTGTTTCCAGAATTTTTCACCATTATAAACAAACGCATTATTAAATCAGAACTACCCCCTCATTAGCCCTACTGATAATCTCTATTCTATCATTTGCCTCTACAAATTTGTTTAATCTTTGAATCTCACATAAGTGAAACTATACAATAGATAGATAGAGAGATAGAGAGATATTATCTCTGAGTCAATTGTTGAACAGTTGAGCTGTTTTGCTTCTTAGTGGTTTTTTTTTTTTAAGATTTATTTATTTATTATAGGTAAGTACACTGTAGCTGTCTTCAGGTCTTCTGACACTCCAGAAGAGGGCATCAGATCTTGTTACGGATGGTTGTGAGCCACCATGTGTTGGCTGGGATTTGAACTCGGGACCTTCAGAAGAGTGGTTGGTACTCTTAACCACTGAGCCAGCTCTCCAACCCCTTCTTGGTGTTTTTAAGCTCTTATTCCCATATCTTTTTTCTGGTTTTCATTGTAACAATTAAGAATATTGATGTCATTCTGATTGTCATTAGATCATTGTGTAAAGTCTGCTCTCCATGCTTCCTTTTATTACACTGTCTTTAGTATTTTGCATTGTTATGTGTCTAGGAATAAATTTCCCTTTTGTTTATTCTGCTCAACACATGCTTGCTAAATCATAGGGCTCCTGTCTTTTATCAACAAACACCAGAAAATTCTCAGCCATTATATCTTCAATTATTCTTCTTCTACAATTTATTTTCCTTTTTAGCCTTTAGTTATCTCTTTGTCCTCTATCATCTATCTATCTATCTATCTATCTATCTATCTATCTATCTATCTATCTTACATTCCCACCACTCTGTATGCATCGTAAGTTCTCTTTTGTGTTTTCTATATCTCCTCTGTACTAATGTTCAGTTCATTGGTTCTCTCTTCTCCACTATCTAATGTGTTGCTTACCTCATCCATTGAGATGCTAGCATCATTAACTATAGTTTTAGATTTCTAGAAAATATACTTAGCTCTGTTTTCTGTTCCTGTCTCCCTAATGGTGTTTTATTAATTTCTCATATTCTTACTTGTTTTTATGTAGTTGTTAGCAATTAATTTGACACTGTGAGAGCCTGGTATATATCAGTGAATGTGGATAAGATACAATGTCTATTGTCAGAAAGGTGTAATTTAGTGAGAAAGAAACACAGTGTGTAAATTAGGACATGATATATATAAAATTGATATTTGGTTGGCAAAGTATGGAAAACTTCTGAGGAAAATCTGACTAAGATTAAGTAGGTCATACTGAGTTTTCAAATGTTGATGGACACTGGACTAAGTCCTAATTAGGAAGTCTTGTGTGGACAGGTAATAGGCATATGGGTTGAACACAGGAAATGGGGAGAACAGCGGGTATAGAAATTATCAAAAATCATTCTAGTTCTTGTGGCTGAAGCTTAATGTTCTGGACTAGATTAGATGATGCAAGGGGCAGTAGGCAGAGTGATGCCCAGTAAATCTAGAGCAGAATCCAGATAGTATCGGGCACACAGCAGGAAACTAGCATAAGAGAGGAGTCGCAGAGAATCATGTGCCCACTGACACTAAAAAGGACACCAATGACAGGGAAGTGACAGACTTGGGTGAAGTTTCTGCTAGGCCAGGTCATCTAAAATAGGGTACTTCTGTGCTCCAACAAGCAACATAAATGTCAACAGACTGGGGTATGCCTAGCCAGACTAAAAGCATTCAATGAGTGTAGTGTAGTGTAGTGTGTGTGTGTGTGTGTGTGTGTGTGTGTAAGAGAGGGAGGGGAGCGAGGAGGGAGGGAGAGAGAGCACACAAAATGTCAGCTCTGCTCTGAATCATTAAGAAAATATTGAACCCTGATTCCTGATTAACTTTTTCAGGATCTAGCTCATAGTAGGTCAAACTCCAACCCTTCACCCATTTCTATCTTAAAATTGATACCAATGTAAGAGGAGAGAATGCCATATGACGTTCTCTAGAGCCTGGCTAGGGTAAGTGTTGTAGAATCCTAAAGAATCCACTTATTTCCCAAAGGCTCTGACAAACAGCAGGGCACACTGGGGTATAACCTAGACTTTGGAATGTTTTCCAGTCTAAGCATGTGCCATAGTTGGTCTTGATTGTCAATTTGACTAAGTTAAGAGGTGTCTAGGACTGGTGAAATGTGCCTGTGTGTTGTGGGGGATTTCCAGAGAGGACTGACATGCAATGAATAAGGTAGAAGGACATTTAACTATTCATGGCCCCTACTAATAGACTGACTATCCTAATAGGAAAGTAATCAGGAGGAAGGCACCATGCTCATGTCTGTATCTGTTACTGCTGTCATCCAACTAGCAGACTCACTCCAGCTTCATTCTGCTTTCAACATGAACTCCTTACAAGTAACTTTCCAGAGCACTTAGAGGCTTTTAGTGTAGACAGGGGCTGCTGAGACATCCGCTTCCTTGATAGAGAACCTGGTCCTCCGCCCTCCAGCTTCCAGATGGCCACTGTTGCATTACCCAGATTCTTATTGTGGAAGCCAATCTAATGAAATCCCTTTATACAAGTTCTATTGGTTCTGTTTCTCCAAAGAACGATGCCCAATACATCTTGCCAAGGCAGCAACATCAGCATCAACAACAAAAAAGCTCTGCCCCATTGCTTTGGTAGGAGGTGATAGTGTGTTTGTTTTTCAAGACAGGTTATTTTTGTGTAGTCCTGGCTATTCTGGAACTCATTCTGTAGACCAGGCTGGCCACAAACTCAGTAATCCACCTGCCTCTGCCTCCCTGGTGCCATGCACCACCACCCAGCTACTTCCCCATTGCTTAAGAGAGAAAACTACAGGCTTGACCTTCTGTGTCTGGAGCTCAAGGGTGATCCTAACACAGCAGCCTTGCTGGACTACATTCTGGGAGTTTTCACATGCCTTAGGTACTATAGCCTCACACATTCCAGTGAGGGGGGTTGCTTTTCCTAGTCTCACTTACCAAATGAGGAAACAAAATCACAGAGAGGTTGAAATCACCTCACCAAGCCCGAGAAGTAAATAATTGACAAGATTCCAGGCAAGGCGGTCACCGTGTGTGTGTGTGTGTGTGTGTGTGTGTGTGTGTGTGTTATTAAACTGAGAGCTTCACACAAACTAGGCAATCACTTTAACACTGACCTACAACCCTAGCTCCCGTTTTACTTTACATTGAAAGACAGAACTTCACTAAGTTGCTCTCACTGTCCTTAATCTCATTCTGTAGCCTAGGTACGTCTTGAATTTTCCATCTTTCTGCCTCCTGTACCACCAGGCTCAGCTCTCAAGCCATACTTAAGATCATTCTCTGCTACTTCCCAACAGTTCAAAAATACTGCCATAGGCACACGTGTTCCAGAAGCCACTCCTCCCTGCCTACAGAACCCTGCCCAACACCCCCATCTTGTGTTGCATGAAGCTGCGAGGAGCCAGCACAATCCTGCTCATGGATTCTCTGAAATGTCACTTAGGAAACCACTCTCCCCATGGCCACTCAGCATGTTCACACCTACAGCAACATAGTCATTCAGTCACCTAAGATAGAAAACAACACTGGATGAAGAACTAGTGTATTCCCCAGTGGTTGTAGTCATATAACACTTCATATGGGAGGTCTGATTGGCTCTGCTTGGTAAAACACCATGTCCTAAGTGAATCAAATGTCTGTCCTCTCTTTAAGATGACAACTGGAGACTGTTCCTCTCCACTCTCTCCATCTCTACGACCTACTTTCTCTTCCTTCTGCCCCTCCCCACTTTTCTCTGTTGCTCTCTCAGCTTCCATTTTTCTTCCACTTTTGTATTTGTCTCATGAGGAAGAAAAGTGCACTATATTAGCTCACATATAGTGTGTGAGGGAGGGAGGCACCAAATTTAGAATCCAGCTTCCCAGATTGAAAGCTCTGTAAGCTTCGTTCCCTCTCCTGTAAGACTGAGATGTCAAGGCTGTGCCTTCTGAGTTCATAAATATTTACCAAATAGCTATAGTGTACTGAGCATAGTGCTATAGGCAGCAGGTATCCATCAGTGAACATTTAAGAATTACATGCCAACAATCGCCAGGGCACTGTCTCTGCACGTGGTGTAAGCATCTACCCTTTCCAGGAGGGGGCTGAGAGAGCTACAATGAAACAGTGCACACAAAAAAAGCCTGTGAACTGCACAACCACCTTGCAGTGTGGAGTAAGCCCATGGTTGGCCAGGACTATGGAGCAAGCGCATTGGCTGGCCAGCTGTGGAGTAAGCTCATTGGCTGGCCAGGACTATGGAGCAAGTGCATTAGGCCAGGGCTGCGAAGCAAGTGCATTGGCTGGCTAGGGCTGTGGAGCAAGCGCATTGGCTGGCTAGGGTTGTGGAGCAAGCGCATTGGCTGGCCAGGACTATGGAGCAAGTGCATTAGCTGGCCATTGCTGTGGAGCAAGCGCATTGGCTGGCTAGGGTTGTGGAGCAAGCGCATTGGCTGGCCATTGCTGTGGAGCAAGCGCATTGGCTGGCCAGGGCTGTGGAGCAAGCGCATTGGCTGGACAGGGCTGTGCAGCAAGCGCATTGGCTAAACTTTCATCTAATCACCTTTTCTCTTTCCCTCATTCCATCTCCTTCCCTTCTTGCATTTGTTATTTGTTTGGGTTTATTCTAGTTTGATTTTGTGCCCTGAATTCTGAATTTGATTCAAAATATTTACACAATGAGAAATTTTTCCAGTAAATATTAGGGAGGGTAGGATAGACTTGGAAATTATGAAGTAGGTAAAACTAAAAATATTTTTCAAATAAATATTTAGGGCCTGAAGGATGGCTTGGTGGGTAAAGGCACTTGCTACCAGGTCTGGAAACCTGAGTTTGAACACATAGAGTAGAGGAAGAGAACTAATCTGCACACAGGTAAGTGCATGTATGTGTGGATATGTGCACACACAAATGTCTTTAAATATTAAATAAGCACTTATTTGACATCTGTTAGGAATCCATAGCTAACAAATGCTGCTCTGGACACTGAGGATGATATGAGAAGAACATGCATCTCCTTACCTTTCAGGAACCCACAGCTAGGGAAGAGACAGCTTCTAGCACAGTAGTACAATAGAGGGCAGTGTGGAGTAAATTTTTCATGGGAAAGGACTATGCAAAGAACAGCAGATAGGAGAGGCTCTGAAGCCAGATTGGAATATCAGAGCAAGTTTTGAAGAAGAGACCAGGTCTGGCCAAATCCAGAGGACAAATAGGACACACACACACACACACACACACACACTCTCATTCCCCTAATCCCCACTGAAGTAGAGGAGAATCCATATTATCTATTGTGGGTTCAATGTGAAATGTCCCTACTTGGTCCCCAGCTGGGAGGTGATTCGGGAAGGTTGTGGGACCTTTAGCAAGTAGAAGACTCCCTGGAGAAAGTGAGTCACTCAGGGGAGGCCTGGCGATTTGGTAGACTGGCTGCACTTCCTGTCTGTTCCCTGCTTCTCGGCTGTCTGAGAGTAGTGATCAGCCAGCTTCTGCCTTTGCTGCCCAGTCTTCACCATGGTGGACTTAGACTTTTTTAAGACTCCTTTTGTCAGCTCTGATCACCGCGATGAGAAGCAAAATTTTTAAAGTCCTAAAAGCAACCACAGATCAGCCATGAAGCAGCAAACGACTGGAGGAATAGAGAACATTATACCACATAGCTCAAACACTGCTGCTCTGTGGGAGGGGGAGGGGCAGGGGTAGGGGGGAAGGATACAAGATATACAAGATGGCTGTGGTGTGATTAGATTGCACGAAGCAAGGCAGAGGAGGTCTTAAAGCATCAGAGAGAAACTGGAAGTCATGAAAAATGTTATTTAGAAATAGCCACTCCATTGCTCAGTGGAAGTTGGGGGTGGACCCAACAATATGAATCAAAATTCTTAAAATGTATGTCTCCTTAACCTCATAACAAGACCTTTAGAAATGCAGTCTAAGTGGAGATTTCTCATGCAAAGATTTTTCTACAAGGCATTATTTTCAAGTGGCGAAAAGCTGGAAACAAGCCAAATTCCAACAGTGAGGTCATGGCTAAATGTACTGTGACAGACTAACAGAGCAAAGAGTCAATCACGAACATGCCTTCAAATGGCATTTAATGATGGGGACATGCCCATGATATAATGTGAAGTATAAAGGATAGAGCATGAATACATTTACATTAAGATTCACATTTCATTACATATGTGCCTGTGTAGATGCACATGTGTCTGTGTGCATAGAAGAAAGACTAAAGGGAGAACCCACCAGATCTCAATGGTAGCAGAATTATAAGCAGTTGCTTTATTTCTTAAGCTTCTTTACAATTCTTTGGGATAAATTATATCCCAAATTTATAATAAACAGTCTGTTCCACATTTATAGTAAACATTGTAAAAGAAAACCTTGGCAGGCTGTTTCTAAGAAATTGGGTCAAAGTTGGATGATTATTATTATTATTATTATTATTATTGTTATTATTATTAATGCCTTCCAAACACTCTCCCCAAATTTCCTGCTCTGACTAGGTGTTGCTCTTAAAAAAAAAAAAAAAAAAAAACATAAAAACTGTTTAACAGGAAACCCAAAACATCTCAGGAACAAGCTGCTATTTTAAGGGATTAGTGATAGTCACCTACTGGGAACAGGTGTCAGCTAGAGAGAGTGGCATGGCCTCCCTCTTCTGCTCTAGGAGCACACGATCTCTGGTTGCCCTTTCTGCCTTTGCTGCTCTGTGCATCTACCTTGGAGGATGGAAAATCGGTGTGGCCGCTGACCTTCCGCTGTCATCTTCCGTTTAAGCCCAGGATGCGCTTTCTCTGTGCCCTAGCATTAGAGGCTTTGAGGCTAACATGGGCAAGGCCAGCCTCATAAGCTCACCAAATACTCCTAGAGTGCTGGGAGAGAAGAGTTCATAGGAGGAATCCGCCAGGGCAATGAACCGCACAACAGACTTGACACAACGCCTGAAACCTGAGTTCAAATCCCAGGACCTCAAGGTAGAGGAGGAGGACTGCTGCAAACTGCCTTCGGACCCACACATGCGCACCTTGGGCATGCGCACATACACACATGAGAGGAAAAGAGAGAAGGAGGGAAGGAGGGTGACGGAAGGGAGACAGGGCTCTTCCTAAAATAAGGACTCAAATCCCCTTGTGTAAAAACATCTTTTATCTCTTCCTAGTCTGTGGGATTGTTTATTTTGAATCAAATTGATTAGCAACAATTGCTCAGCCAGCACATCCCTGGCAGATAACTATTTCACCTGTTTTCTATGTGTCGGGATCTATGAAATCTGAAAAGCATTCTCCTGTTGGAAGAGACAGAAGCAGTACTTAGTTTATCATTTGTAAGCATCGCACTAATTTTCCCCTACTGCAGGCCCACTCCTAGCTCTCCGGTTTCTAATGTAGACAAAAACGCATGCGCAGACGCTCGCGCACACTTTTGCTTCTCTTTAGCCTTTTGTGTCCCACAAGCTCCAGCTTGTTCTGAGCTTTGGTCTTCCTGACACTTCTTGTGGCGTCACAGGCCCCAACCAGCCATTAGTTCTCGTCAGACTCCATCATTGTGGGCCTGATTTTTCCTCACTGTGTGACAATGTGAAGTATTGTTTGCTTCCTGGATTATGTACCACACTACAGAGAGCCGAAAGCCCTGCACACTCTTTCTGACCCAGTTCCTGAAACCTTCCCTCAAGAAATCCCGGTTTCCATATTTCTCCAGTGCCCTCCTTGTTACCTAATTTTATTGTTTTATTGGATCAATTTCTCCCCAACTCTTCACATTTTGGGGTGGAATCTTTCAACTAGGTAGGTGTTTCCTGTCAAACTGGTCTTCCCAGATTGACTGCAAAGGCCTGGTAATCGCTGCCAGAAGTGCTGGTATCAACTGCCCCAATCTAGAAATCAGAAGCTGGCTACCTAACAGCGGGTGTAGCCAATACTCCAATTTTCATTCCTCATTATTCTTTACAAATGGCAGCGTTGAAAATGGAGTATGGTATATTGATGGTCTCTTCCCACCTCTTAATCTGTCATCTGGTCCTCCAGATTTTCTCTAGAGTTCTGCTGCTTCTAGTTCTCTCTCTCTCTCTCTCTCTCTCTCTCTCTCTCTCTCTCTCTCTCTCTCTCTCTCTCTCTCTCTCTCTCTCTCTCTCTCTCTCTCTCCCTCCCTCTTCCATATGCAAATCTACAAGGTAAGCATTGATCAACAGCCCTGATATATCCTGGTAGGCGGGAGCCATATCTTGTTGCCTGCTTTGTTCTTGCAATTCACCCCTGTTCTTCGCACCAGACTACTGGGGTTCTCCAGAAGGGAGTGGTCACCAGCCTCGGTGACTCACCTCTGCCTCACTGGGTGGGACAGTGAGGTGGGACAGCTCTGGCTCCTGCCAGGGCTGACAGCAGCTGGCCAAGCTCCAGGAAAGCGGCTTAGCATAGAGAGCGGATGGCAGTGCAGGGCCCCCTACCAGGCTCCGGGGAGAGATCCCGCTCCTCTCCTAGCAGCCCTCCAGTGTGGAGAGTCGGCTTTCCTCTAAGGACTCTTAAATTGGTTAGGATGTGTTCACCTACTCTGCTCTCCAGCACTGCTCCATTCTGTTCCGCAGCTTCCTCCCTAAGCCAGTAGCAACACGCTTGCCTGTCGTGGCCTCACAGCTGCGAGTAACAGAAGTTATAGAAGAAAACAACGACTGTCAGCTCTTCTTAAGTCCCTCCCATCAAGAAGGTGCAGTAACCCTCCCCTCACATTTCATTGGTTCTTGTTGGGTCATGTGACGTCATTATCCAATCCACGACCAGGGGAATAGACTATAATCACTCTCGGCTGTGAAAATCAGATTATCTTTCTTGGAAGAGTAAACTGTGAAAAAGAGATGAAATGAGGAATGCCCACGTAAAGGTGGCATTTTTGAGAAAGAACACAGCAGCTAAATGGTTGCACTAGGAAAACCACTGCATGAGGCCAGGGTAAAGCAAATTTCATTTTACTTGCATTTTCTAGCACTTAATTCTAATGTTCTCTATCTAATAAAGGACAAAGGAATGGAAAGAAGCCAAGAGACAAAAGAAGCCAAGTATTCTTTAGTATAAGTCCTCTGGTGAAGATACACGCGTGCACGCACGCAAACACACACACACACACACACACACACACACACACACACTTACTTTTGAATAAATTCTATTCAATTGAAACTCTGTATGGCTGACTTGTCACTGAATCTCACCCTTACCCCAGCCACCTAAAAAAACCCATCAGAGATCCCCGGTCGCCCTTAACAACACTGCCTGTAGAGTGATGCCTTCTAAATCTCAAATAAAAATGCTTATTAGGCTAATGTGGATGATAAGGAAAGTACTTTTCAACTGGAATAGCATGAGCATGCATTTACTAATAGACTGGTCGGATTCGCTAAACATTTGGAGGGATGCAAAATTGTGCGGACTTGAGAGAGATTTAAGATGAACGTTGGCAACGGAGATGTTACGACTCAGTAACACAGTTCAGAAGCAGTAAAATAAACTGAATGTGGGAAGCAGAATTTGGTCTTTCAAGTCTCGGGGTGTATAAAGAAATAATTTTTATAACGAGTCTTGGGGAAAAAACGGTAAAGCATACGCTTGCATTCAATCCAACAGACCTCCTTTCGAAAAATAAAAAGTAAAAAGTGTGCTTTTCTGAGGAGAAGGATGGGGCCTTTCAGTCATGTGTGGGTTTTAAATTCCCAGGTGCAGAAGTTGGAGAGCATAACAGAAAAGATAGTTAAAACTGCCAGGCAGTGCAACAATAAAACCGATGTGTGGAATGACTTTGTGCCCCACCCCTTCCCACAAACACACGCCACACAGCATTTGGAAAGATTTTCTTAATGTTTAAAATACCATAATTTTTAAAGAGTGTATCAGGGTTTGGTGAAGTATATTAACCGCTTAATAAAGTATCTACTTTGTACCAGGGACTGCCTTCATATCTATTTAAGTTTTATATATAAATATGAATCAATAAATACTTAAGAACCATCTAAGGCAAGAATGTGGTTTTTCTACCCACACAGACTCTTTAAATATGTTCATGCCAAGTGTCTTGTGATTAGTTTGGTCTGTTTCTTTAAAAAAAAAATGGGTATCAGATTATTTCTAAATTTTAAATTTCAGAAAAATTATAGCTTTTACAGAGCTTAAAGTAATCATTCAGAGTTTCTGCAAAACAATCAAATAAATGCAGCCAGGAAAATAAAATGGCCATTTTTAATCAAATAGCCTCAGTTATTATTAAAGAGGAAAACATAATATAAAATCTCATATCTGACATCTTTACTTATAAAAACGATTGTGGCAATCTTCAGTTGTCTATTGATCAATACGATAAGCTGGTGTTTGATTAAATATGTTACACATGTTAAGAATTTCTTTGCAAACAATAGAAGCCTGTTTCCATGCGCTATCTGATCTATGCTTACAAATAAGCCTTGCTAAATTTTCCTCTTCTTGGTAGCCTTTAATAAGCTGAATTTCTTAATCTTAAAATTTAATCCGTTTGACTTCTTCGCAGTGATAACTGTGTTGGGTACGTTACATAGTCTGAGCAATGCTAGTTCTAAATGAAACTGTCCCCTCGTGGGTCTCATTGTCCAGCCGTGTGACTAATGCGGACAGAAGTTACACATAGCAAGCAGAACGGTTTGCTTTGTCTTTGTCAATACACAATGGCCACTTCTCTTTGAACACAGAGAACCTATTAAAAATGCCATTCTATGTGTGGCTGTCCCGACAGTGGGTGCGATTGTACAATCTTTTGCTATTAGTGATCTAAGAACATTAACATGGATTATTTAACCATGGGATTTAGGGCGATCCAATCAGAATAAAATTGAGCTTTGTGGTGCATGAACTAACAGGCTCCATTTCTGTGGCTACACATTTAACCATCATTCTAGGAGTACACAGTTGTTGTTTGGGGATGCAATCTAGGAATGCGTCCAAATAACTGAGGGAGAGTCTACCATTGGTACCATTGGAGAAGAGGAAATTCTAGTCTGATTATGGGGGGAGGGGGTAACTCCTGGAGGTAAGGGAATCTGAAGAAATATGTTGGACATAAAGTTCTCTGCACTTCCTGACACATACTGCCTTGGCTACATGTGACCAATAACAGCATAGGTACCCAGATACGTGAATTGGTTGTCAATTCATCCATCCCTGCCAGCAGTTCTAAACCTTCCTAACACTGAGACCCTTTAATATAGTTTCTCACATTATGGTGACCACAGCCATAAAATTATTTTTGTTGCTACTTCAGAACTGTAATTTTGCTACTATGATGAATTGTAATGTAAATATCTGATATGAAGGATATCTGATATGGGAACCGAGGGTTGATAACTGCCCTAGACCCAATTGAATGACTCGATATAGATAACTTTCATTTCCTTCTTTCCTCCGTAATTTGTATCATTTCTTCACTCCACAACAGTGGTTCTCAACCTTCCTGATGCTACAGCCCTTTTATACAGTTTCTTCATGTTGTGGTGACACCCCCAACTATGAGATTATTTTTGTTGCTATTTCTTAACTGTAATTTTTCTAGTGTTGTGAATCATAATATAAACATCTGTGTTTTCTGATTGTCTTAGGCAAGACCTACAGAAGGGTTTTGACCCCTGAAGGAGTGGCGATCCACAGGTTGAGAACCACTGCTCCACACCATCTTTCAAAACATTATTTTTATTGTCCCACTCCTCTGATCCTAATTCATTTGAAAGGGTAGCCTTTCTTATCTAGGCTCTGACTGGTTATTGGGTAGATTCCGGCTTTAGATAATTTTGGCCAGATTGTCTTCTGAATTGCTCTACTGACAAAATAAGACCAATAATAATTAATAATAATAATATTCATAAATAATGTATCACCAGTCTGTGCTATAAGGGGGCTTCAAACTCCAGTAACTCTGGCTCACACCCCTACCCCAACACCCATATTCCTCAGACCCAGTGCTCATACAGAGACTTCTAGTTTGCTGCTTATCTCTGATGTTGGCCATATTTTCCTGCATAGGGTTTTAAATATGAAAGTGAAGCAAGATATATGTGCAATACACTTCATAGTAAGGAAGTTTTGTCAAAGCATAAAAGCATTGGAAGAAACAAAAGGGGATTACTATATAAATATCTGCTGTAATAGTACTCATATTCTAGCTGTTTTTATTTCTTCTTGGAGGTAAACTTTGCTACCACCTCCTCCTAAAACTCACATTAACTTTAATAAGGATCATATTAAACTTACATGGTGGGCAAGGTGATTTGGACTGACACTGGTACCTTTATTGGGGAAATGAGCTTTTCCCCAAAAGCTCCAGAAATTTTCTGGTTACTTGGCACTGTCCAAAATTGTCACAAACATAACTATCCTTCATCACAATATAGCTGCCGGACAATGGTTAGCTTCCAGTGTCTAAAACTGGAAGTGTCTAACAGATGTTGCCAGCTCACCTGTAGGACCTGCTACAAGGTCTCCATTTTTGCAAAACTGATTCACCAGGGTTGCTGTGGGGGCCACACAACAATGGGTTTCATTGCCAAAGCGGCCACCTGCCCCAAAGCGGATTTGACACCTGTGGGCTCAAAAAACAACCACTAGGAACAATGTGGTAGTTAATGTTAGTTGTCAATTTAGCAAGACATAATGGACAGGGAGACAGGTCAGGTCCGTAGGGATGTCTGAGGAAGGCTATCTTGAGTAGGCTCACTGAGATGGGAAGACCT
This sequence comes from Apodemus sylvaticus, assembly GCF_947179515.1. Taxonomy (NCBI): domain Eukaryota; kingdom Metazoa; phylum Chordata; class Mammalia; order Rodentia; family Muridae; genus Apodemus; species Apodemus sylvaticus. The sequence goes on from NC_067478.1 coordinate 22,480,237, forward strand.
GTCTACTATGGGCAACACCATTGTCTTAGGCTGCAATTCTGGACTGTGACAAAAAGGAAACATGAACTGAATGCTCTCTGCTTCCTGAGTGTGACTGTCATGTGACCAGCTGCTTCAAGCTAGACTTTACCACCATGATGGACTATACCATCTTGAACCATGAACCAGAAAAACCACCTTCTCCCTTAAGTGGCTTTTGTCAGAGCATTTTATCCCAGCAAGAGAGTCAGCTAAGACAGAGAGGGCCTGTGCCTTGGAGTCACAGGAAAGCCTCTATGGCCGTGGTCTTGTGGAGGGCTTCTCCCCAATGCCCATACTTTTTATATATCTTTGTCCATATGCTATTGGTTGCCTCTCCAGCTGCCGGGTCCCTTTCTTCAGCAACCAAAAGCCAGAGTTTAGTTGTGATAGCCACACTCCCAGAACCCATGGATGCACCATGTCTGGACAAAGCTATTGCAGAAGTTCTCTGGACCAGTGATTAGTCTGGAGGTGGACATCATGATCCAGCTTTGGGGACTAAGATGCACGAGGAGGGAGAGGAGAGGATGTGCATCAAGGAAAAAACAAAAAGGCTTTGCTGGATAAAGACAGCCTTGTGAGAAGAAAGGGCTTTTGTTCCTGACCCACTTCCCTGCCTTGGACACTGTTAGGTGTGGATGTGGGGCTTGGAGTTATGGTTCTTTGGACTTGAACCAAGGTGATAGCCTAAGGACAAAAGGCAATTTTCCCAGGTGATTGGCACCTCTGGTGCCATGGCAGAGTGTAAACAGAAGGAGCTTAAGTCCTTGATGATTATGTTGAGTGAGTCAACCCGTCACACCTGGACCTGCCTACCTCTGGACTGCAGCTGTGAGATGATCTGTTGTCCCTATTATTTAAGCACTATGGGTGGAGTTGTTTGATACCTGATGTGGAAAGAATTTCTCACTGCTAGTCCATGGAAAGCAGGTCAGAGGTCAGAGGTCAGAGGTCAGCGGGTAGTGGCACACACATATAATTCTAGTGCCAAAAAAGAAAAAAAGAAAAAAAAAAAAAGTGGGAAAGGGGAGGATCCGGAGTTCAAGAGAAACCTTGGCTACAGAATGAGTTTGAAGACAGCACGGACTACATGTGACACTGCTCAATGCTGAAGACGGAGGAGTTGCTAGAAGAGAAAAGAAAAAGAAGATATGGGAGATGAAAAAGAAAGAAAAAAGAAAGAAAAAAGAAAAAAACTGACTTTAGGGCGGTGGTGACGCACGCCTTTAATCCCAGCACTCTGAAAGGCAGAGGCAGGCAGATTTCTGAGTTCGAGGCCAGCCTGGTCTACAGGGTGAGTTCCAGGACAGCCAGGGCTACACAGAGAAACCCTGTCTTGAAAAAAAAAAAAACTGATATGGGAGATGACTCATTCGTTAAAAAACACTTGCCTTGTAAACAGGAGCACCTAGGTTTGATTCCCAGAAGCCAGGAAACGTGCCAGGTACGGCAGCACATTCCTATAAACCCAATGGAGATGGAGACTTAAGGATCCCCGAGGCCTGATGACCAGCCACTCTTACCTGACTGGTGAGACCCCATCCATGAGACACTCTGTGACAAAGGAGGTGGACAGAAAGTCCTCTGGCCTTAACACACGTGCACACTCACATACTTGTAGACTCAACACAAGCATACGCACATGCTTTTTAATATCACAGCAGAACAATGTTAGCTGGCTCATTCTTGAATAAAAACCTAGAAAGCATATGTCAATAAAGTGAATAAACTAGTAAAGCACTTGTATTAATAAGAATGTGACCCCTTCCGGGCAGAGAGACCCAGAGACAAAGTTTTTACAAAGTAATTTGAGAAGTAGCATCTTTACACAATACATTCTTCCTTTTTAAGAAGTTGATGTATATCTCTGTTACTTAAGTCTTTTCTGTCCCTAGATTACTATTTTTAAAGATGTGTTTATTTTAAATGTATGAGTATTCCCTCCTCCCCACATATATGTGCATAGCTTGTGCCTGTAGAGGCCAGGGGAGGTGACAGGTCCTCTGGAACTGAAGCTACTGTAGTTGTGAACCACAGTGTGGTGCTGAGAACAAACCAGGGTCTTCTTCAAGAACAGCCAAGTGCTCTTAACCTCTACACTATCTCTACAGCCCCATTGACTATTTGTACAACACTAAGCTCTATTTAGTTCTTGTTAGATTTGTACAGTATTTTATGCTTGGGGCTGTTGTCTCTTTCAAGATAACAGGGTTCCCCCAAGGCTCTGTCTTCTTTCATTATCCTTTAAAAAAAAAAAAAAACAACTCAGCCCCCTGCCCCCAACTCCAATTTAAAACTGCCCCTTCTTCACTCTGGGCAAACCCCAAGCACACTTAACCTCCTGGGTCCCTGGGCTTTTGCTTGGACTGGTTTTTGAGGGGCATCCAACCTTAATGAACAAGAAAAGGTAACATTTGGAATCTAGCAAGCTTGAGGTTAAAACATGTCATGTCAGCAATTGCCAAACAACAGTACCTCAGATTAGGTCAGGAATCTGTGAAATGTTTGTGCCAAGTGAAATGTCAAAGCACAAAGTGTGTGAAAGGAGGGAAAAAAGCCTCTGTGTCAGTCAAAATGTCATTCTGTCCTGCAGTGAGTAATTTATTCCTCTCTGTCTTTATCTCTCTTCTTGCTTCACATGTACTAATGTTGCCTCTAAATAATTGAAATTAATAGTGGCATTATCGGTGGCTTAGGGTGAAAAAACTAAAGAGCTCATTTAAAATCACTCAGTCAATTTGAATTCATTTTGAAAATGGAAATTGTTAACCCAGCCTTAAAAATAAGCCATTACCTGATTTTCCAAAGCATTTCTGCCACGACAATTATTTGTTCTGTTAAATTTTTGTAATATGTATAGAGAAGGCACAGAAAAAGGTAGAACACAATGGACACATTTTTCAAATGCAATACCCAAGAAACTTAGAAACATGAAGGGAAGGTTAAACAGAGGTTGGATGGATCCAGGTATCTCCCAATAAATGACATCCCAGTGGCTCGTTGAGTTAATTATGAAGCAAAACTCTATAATGCCCATCCCCATTCCCCCACTGGTTTTAATTTCTATGCTGGCAGAGCTCTCCAGAACATGGCTTCTCTCCACACAATTTGCTCTCTCTGAGCGCAGTTTTTTGGTTGCATAGGCATGGCCAAAAGTGGGGGAACAGGTTGTGCACTCGCCACTACAGTTAACCGGTTAATAAACTAAAAGGTTTCTTCGTAGACATCAAGGCAAGGGCCAGGACAAGGCTAGCTGGACCCCAGAGCACAACATTTGAGGAAGTACTTCCTCATGGAGCTGCCCAGCAGCTGCATGAATCCTAAAAATTGGTGCTTCCTTAAATGTTTCATACCCAGTACCTCATGAGTTCCATCCTGTTTCTGGCCAGTCATTATTGATACCAGTAGAATTGGAAAGAGAGACTTGGAAAGTAAGAACACCTCTAGGAATCTGCCCCTAAACTGGGTTCCTAACCAATTATACTGATACCAATACTAGAACTTTTATAATAAAAATATCTCTCCTGAGGTTGAAGAGATGGCTCAATGGTTAAGAATATTGACTGCTCTTCCAGAGGTCCTGAGTTCAATTCCCAGCAACCACATGGTGGCTCACAATCATCTGCAATAGAATCTGATGGCTTCTTCTGGTGTGTCTGAAAAGAGCTATGGTGTACTCATATAAATATAATAAATCTTTTTTAAAAATCCCTCCTTTGCTAAGATAAAGAAGCTTCTCACTCTATTAGTGGTTCGAAAATGGACTGACAATGTGAAAGAATCATGTTGAACTGCTCTGTCCTGGTTTGGACTTCAGCTTTTCATTTGAAGCTATACTTCTCCATTATTAGTGGGATTGCAAGCTGGTAAAACCACTCTGGAAATCAGTTTGGTGATTCCTCAGAAAAGTAGACATAGTACTACCAGAGGACCCTGCTATACCACTCCTGGGCATCTACCCAGAAGATGCTCCTACATTTAATAAGGACACATGCTCCACTATGTTCATAGCTGCCTTATTTATAATAGCCAGAAGCTGGAAAGAACACAGATGTCCCTCAACAGAGGAATGGATACAGAAACTGTGGTATATATACACAATGGAGTACTATTCAGCTATTAAAAACAATGAATTCATGAAATTCTTAGGCAAATGGATGGAACTAGAAAGTGTCATCCTGAGTGAGGTAACCCAATCACAAAAGAACGCACATGGTATGCACTCACTGATAAGTGGATGTTAGCCCAAAAGTTCAAAATAAGTTACAATTCACAGACCACAGGAAGCTCAAGAAGAAGGAGGACTGGGGTGAGGGTACTTTGGTTCCTCTGAGAAAGGGAACAAAATACTCACAGAAGCAATAAAGGTGACAAAGTGTGGAGCAGACTGAAGTAAAGGTCACCCAGAGACTGTCTTACCTGGGGGTTCATCCTATAAACAGTCACCAAATCCTGACACTATTAGACGACAAGAAGTGCATACCAAAAGGATCATGTCTTAGTTGTCTCTAAGGGACCCTGCCAAGAGCCTTACACATACAGAGGCAGATGCTAGCAGTCAACCATTGGTCTGGGTGTGGGGTCCCCAATGGAGGAATTGAACGGTGGACCGGAGGAGCTGAAGGGGTTTACAACCCCATGGGAAGAACAACGATGTAGGCCGCCCAGATGCCTCAGGACTCCCAGGGACTAAACCACCAACCAAGGGGTACATATAGTTCCAGCCAAAAAATGTGGCAGAAGAATGCCTTGTGTGGCATCAGTGGGAGGAGCAGTCCTTGGTTAGGTGAAGGCTCAATAGATGCCCCAACAAAGGAAAATCGATGGGGGGAGGTGGGAGTGGGCCAGGGGGAGGGGCATATACTTGGAAGCAGGGGGTGGGAGGAGGGGTTGGGGGTTTTCAGGGAGGGGGAAAACCGGGAAAGGTTTTACCATTTGAAATGTAATGAAGATTATATTCAATAAAATAAAATTTTAAAAAAAATGAAGCCTCACTTTATCAATAGAAAGACATTCATACTGAAGAAAATTGAACAAGAAAATCACAAATAATATAGAATCCAAACTTACTAATACACACACACACACACACACACACACACACTTTTAAATAGTGATCAGTCTTAGAGATCCTTCTCATACAGAATACATAGTGTGAACCAGAATGTTCCTCTCACTGATGTGCCCATCACTCAGCAAATAAACTGTGCACCTACCCTGTGTTCAGCAAACCCTGAGGGATCCTTCAAGAGAATTTGAGGGATAGGGATACGGCTTGATGTGTAAAATGCTTATAGCACAAGCTTGCAAAGGCTGAGTCCCTAGTACCACATAAGAACAGTATAGCAGTGAGCGTCCGTAATCCTCGCACTGGGGAGACTAAACAGGTAGGTGCTAGGACCTCCTTGACCAGCCAGCATAGGCAGCAGTGGACTCCAGATTCAGTGAGCGATTCTGCAACAAAGACTGTAAGGTGGAGAACGGGCAAGATGCTCTGTGGTGAAAGTGCTTACTGGCAAGCCTGACAACCTGAGTTCCAGAGAACCAACTCCTCCTGAAGTTGTCCTGTGGCCTCCACATATCTGTATGCATGCTTGTGTGTGCATGCATGTGCACACACACACTAACCGCATGTGCACACACACTAAATAATAATAATTAATAATAAAATAATAAATTCAACTTTAAAATATTTTTTAAAAAAGAATGATAGAGAAAGACACCCAACATTGGCCTGGTTGATAATATGTGGCATGTATGTGTCCATAAACACACAGAGGTGAGGATACCTGCACATACACACACATATCACATCAAACAAAAGAAAGGATTCTTTTTTAATTTTTTTATTAATCATTTTTATACACTCCATATTTTATTCCCCACCCCTCCAACCCCTGTCCACCCTCTGACTGTTCCACATCCCATACCTCCTCCCCTCCCCCTGTCTCCATGTGGATGTCCCCACCCCCCATCCCACCTGACCTCTAAACTCCCTGGGGAGTTTAGTCTCTTGAGGGTTAGGTGCATCATCTCTGAATGAACACAGACCTGGCAGTCCTCTCTTGTATGTGTGCTAGGGGCCTCATATCAGCTGGTGTATGCTGCCTGTTTGGTGGTCCAATATTTGAGAGATTCTGGGGGTCCAGATTAATTGAGACTGCTGGTCCTCCTACACGGTCACCCTCAGCTTCATTGAGCCTTCCCTAATTCAACAGCATGGGTCAGCTGCTTTTGTCCATTGGTTGAGTGCAAATATCTGCGTCTGACTCTTTCAGCTGCTTGTTGGGCCTTCTGGATTGTTGTCATGCTAAAGGAAAGGATTCTAAATTCGATACTTTACATCACATGAACAGTGACCATCCAGCGAGGCACCACTTTCTCACACCTGGAGATAAGGAATTTGTCTCTTTGTTTCTGCTCTTCACTTCCTGAAGCAGTTCCTTCAGCCAGCTGTCAGACTGACTCTTCCAAAATGTAAAGTCAGACTGTGATGGGCCTCTGCTCAAAACCTACTCCTGATTTCCTACAGGTCAGGGAAAACAACCTCAAGCCCATCTTTCTGAATGTTAAGGCTATATCACCACACTCACACCTAATTTACAATATTTCCTCCCTTCTCTTTCCTCCCCACAAACTCTCCTGTATACCCCTCCCCACTCTCCTTCAAATTCATGGCCTTTTTTTTCACTGTTATTGCATGCACAGATACATAGTCTGTGCTATCCATAGGATGTCAGTACATTTTCAGGCTTGAGCGTTTTGCACTGGACAACCAATTGGTATGCTCTTCCTTGGGGAAGGTCACTTCTTCCATTCCCAGCTTTCTTCAGTAGTTCTTTGTGGAGGGTTGAGATCTCATGGGCTTCTCTTTGTCCAGTTAGGCGTATTCATTGATGTCACCTTTATTCAGCTCAGGTATGGCCAATGATGTTGGCGAGACTTTCTGAGTCTAGTTTCTGATGTTTCTAGGAGACACAATCTCACCGCAAACTCTCTGATCCTCGGGCTCTTCCAACCTTCCTGGCCCCTCGCTTTGAAGAGTTTCCTGAGCCTCAGGTGGGGGTGAGGCACTTTGTAGATATAGCCATTGGGACTGGGCTCCAGAACTCTGCATTTTAATTGGTTGTGGTTTTCTGTAATCCTCTTCATATGTTGCAAAGAGAAACCCCACTGATGAAAGGTGAAGACTAAACTTCTCTGCAGGTATAAGGACAAATGTTTATAGATTATACTAGTTTACTAAATTAGTGGTTGAAGATTGTTCTTCAATAACCCAGGCTTCACTGGCACTGAGTAGTTAGGTAGGTTTCCGGCATCAAGCACAGTCTCCTGCTTGTTGAGCAGGTCTTAAATCCAGTTAAAGATCTGTTGGTCACTGCCCAGTTATGTGTGCCATGATTGCATCCTATCCACAGGCTTATCGTGGCAAGCTGGTTATTAAGATGGCTCATTGGCATCGTGGCTATTAAGTTACCTCCCTCCTTTGGAAGCTTGCATGGCATCTTCTGATACCATGAAAGCTAGTTCGCAGGCAGAGTTTGTTCAGGTCAGTTCCTTCTCAGGGATCTCTGGGCCATTGCTGAAGACTGTGGTGTCTTCGGTGTTTTTATTAAACCATCTGGAAAGCTTCTCATCTTTCCCTAGTAGAAGAAGCTCAATGACATTTTTACCTTACTTTACTTATTACTAATTTCCAGTACCTACACCATTATCTAGAATGTTCATATTTATTGAATTCGGTGGTAGAATACATAGGTCATGTATTACTCCTTGTCACTGTGGGAGACCTAGTTTTTGATGTCACGGGATTTCCCTTTACCTGGACAACAGTGTTTCAGGACCCTTGCTCTTCCTTTGCTTCCTGATTGATTAGATGGCATATGTGAGGGAAACAGAGAGCTCCAGATGAAAACAGGTTTTTAAATTGTTTTATAGTCATTGCTTTTAATGAGATGTACATAGGGAGTCCATGGCCATGAGTGCGAGGGGCCACAGAGTGCCCACAGGAAAATGTTAGATCCAGAATTGGAGTTCCAGGGAGTTTGAGCCAACCAATATGGGTGCTGAGGACTGAGCTCAGATTCCCAGCAAAAGCACGCCTGCTCTTAGTGGCTGAACCATCTCGCCAGCCCCGACAAGATTTCTAACATGAGCAAGTGAAAGACTAAAATTGTGTCTACTGAGCATGAGCTGCAGCTATTTCCTCCAGGATGAGCATGACTTCCGTGGTCTTGAATCAGAGCATTTATGATCATCCACACGATATTAGGCCTATTTACCTTCCCTCCTGGAGGGAGAGAGCAGGCTTCTGAGGCTCGTGGGGCTCATGATCTTTCAGGAGATGCTCACGAGGCCCTCTACCGCCTGCAGTTACTTAAGAACTAAACAATTTACTGGTATAAGACACTTCAATAGTATGGCTGCTCAAGTTACATAGCGTTCATATGTCTTATGTACCAAGGAGGGGCTCTTCAAGTGTCTATCTGTAGGTTTCATGCAGAACCTTCGAATAGTATACCTTCTTCTCTGTCACCTATCTCCCTGTAAGTAATCCCAGTATACTCATTGATTTATCAGAGGGACTTGGATGAAATATTTTCTCTGACCTGTCAGTGCCCTCTGTCTGAAGTGAATAGGTATTTTTATGTCTCATCAGGAAATGTCACAAGATGGGGCCATATTCAAATTTGGGAAGGGTAGACTTGAGGAAATTGAAATTAGCAGCCAGGCTGGTAATGAGATGGCTCAGAGGTTAAGAGCACCAACTGTTCTTCTGAAGGTCCTGAGTTCAAATCCCAGCAACCACATGGTGGCTCACAACTATCTGTAATGAGATCTGACGCCCTCTTCTGGAGTGTCTGAAGACAGCTACAATGTACTTACATATAATAAATATATAAATCTTTAACAAAAAAAAGTCCATCTATAGTATTAAAAAAAAGAAATTAGCAGCCTATTTGGGGGATAAAGGTTTAATGTCTGTCATGTATCTAGGTAAAGATGTCCAGGGGGCTGTTGGATATGTATATCTATAGTTCAGAGAAAAGGTCCAGGAAGGACATATAAAATTTGTCAATGTACAGAAGAAACTTAAATTCACAGAACTAGCTACGGTCCCCTGGAGATGAGTGTAGACAAAGTCCTGAGATCTGAGCCCTGAGCAGAGCAGCATTTAGAATTCACAGAAGTGAGAAGACATCAGTGACACAGCACTACAACGGAGAGGTGAGGAAAGAGACTCGTTGAAGGAAAATAGGAGGCCGGAAGAATATCTTAAATATGAGAGATATTACAGTGCATCTGATGAAATGGAGACACCCACTGAGAGACAGGAAGTACCAGTGCAGACAAGAGCCACAGAAGGGCAGAGCTCTAGAGTGGACGGAAGTGCTAGGAATGGAGCAGAGGCTGAGGGTGAGCTTAGACAGAAGCATCCAAACAATTAGTGCTCCACCCATCCCCCAACCCCCCACCCCGCCCCCTGCCATGTGCACACCAGAGCAGGAAGGTAGATGGCTAGGGGCATAGAGATTTGGGGGAATTCTCTTCAGTTTCTTCAGCAACATGCTGGACCTCAAAGTCTTAGTGGGAATCCTAGGGAATCAGATGTTCTGGTGATGATTTGGGGTAAAGGCAAGAAGGTGAGATGTTTGCAAGATGATATTGGGTGTTCAGGAGGAGGGGTGCCATGAGAACTTACTGAAATGACTGGGTGGGAGGCCCAAACATAGGAGTGGTAAGTGGGTTAGGAATGAAGGTGAAATTACTCAAATGGCTAGAAAGATTCCAGATTAGATGGTCTTTTCTGATGTAATATAATTGTGATGAACGGCTTTAATTAATGTTCACTGAGTGCCTCCTGGTTATCAAAAAACCTGCATAATAACCTCAAGAATTGGGCTGGAGAGATGGCTCAGCAGTTAGGAGCACTTGCTGCTTCAGAGACCTGAGTTTATTTCCAAGAACCTACTTGAAGTGGCTCACAACCACCTATAACTCCAGCTCCAGGAAAACACAATGCCTCTGGCCTCCTAAAATAACTGCCCTCTCCTCCTTCCCTTCTCTCGCTCTCCTTTTCTCCCACCCACCCCCCAAAGTCATAATTAAAAATAGAATATATCTTTTTAAAAAAACTCAACAATTGGACATTGTCTTATTTCATCTCCATCACATATAACAAAAGATGGGTCCCCAAGCCTAAGTTTGACTGACAGCAATGGATGCAGAATTCAAACTCGAATATTCTGATCCCAAATCCAGGCTCATTCTCAGGGCCTGCACCATTCCTTTCAGCTGAATCACCTGCAAGTTTTCACCCACAGCTTCCAGACACTGTCTGGTTCATCCAGGAAGTCCGAAGTTTCAACTTGCGTCGTTTGAGCCTGAGACAAAGGGCTCATTCTGTGGCCAGAGGCTACAGTCTCCTGAAGGAATAAACCTCTTCTTCCTCTTCCAGGCTAGTGTCCCTTAGTAAACTTAGAAACCAATGTAATGTGGCCAGTCCAAACAGCCTTTGTCTGTTGGGTTTGTTTGCTCTAGGGGATAACCTTACTGGTCTGTTCTAGTAGCTGGCTTTGCCTTGCTATAAGCAGGCTTCCTTGGGAAAGTCCAGACCACAGAACATACTGGCCATTTACTAGGTTGTAACTCTTCTTCTGTTTAAGCAAAAGAGCAAGACCTAGTACCCTGTTGCTGTTTTTTCAAGACTGCTCTACTCTAAGGCTAGAGCTTAGTATCTTCAAGAGATAATTTATATAAGTAACACAAGAAGAAAATAGAGACATAAACCTTTCCACAGGACTAGTGAGTTGACTCAGCAGGTAAAACTGCTGACCATCAAGGCTGACCACCTAAGTTCAATCCTTAGGAGTCACATTGTAGAATGAGAAATTTGTATGGTCTTCTGACCTTCATATTCATGTTGTGTCTCTCTCTCTCTCTCTCTCTCTCTCTCTCTCTCTCTCTCTCTCTCTCTCTTTCTCTGTCTCTTTTTTCCTCCCTCCCTCCCTCCCTCCCTCTCTCTCACACACATACATGTATACGTATATGCATATATATGTATATATACGTGTGTGTATACACACACACACACACACACACACATATACAGCTATAAATCCCCCCAAAAAGCCATGCATTTCTTTTCTTTCTAGATCTGGAAGAATTTGCATGCTTTCTGCTTTGTACTGACTCTACTAGATAGAAAAGGAATCAAACAAAACTTCCAAATTTATTTACTTTCATTTTAAGCCATATGTGGCTACTGGCTGCCACATTAGACTGAGACAATCTGGAGTATAAAACAGGAGCCTGCACCATTCATCTCTTTGACTAGAGTTATCAAGTATGTCCACAAAACATTATCATAAAGACCCTTGCCTCATCCGCTCCGTGTGTGTGTGTGTGTGTGTGTGTGTGTGTGTGTGTGTGTGTATGTGTGTAGACCAGAGATTGTCATTGAGTATCTTCCTCAGTTACTTCACCTGTTTAAGACAGGTCTCTCCCTGAATCTGGAATTTGCCAATTCAGCTAGAATTTCTGACAAGATGCTATGTCAAAAAGACCCAGAGATCCTTTTGTCCCCACAGACCTCTATGTTGATATCACAGGCACTCACACCTCATGGATGGAGTTTAGAAACATGTCCTGGTGTTTGCAAAATAAGCAGTTACTAAGCCATCTCCCCAGCCCTTTTAGAGCCTCTTAAAAAGAAAGATATGTAATTACTGAGGGCTCAGAATATAGCTTTGTTGGTAGAATGCTTGTCCAACCTGCAGGAAGTCCTTGGTTTAATCTTCAGGATCATAGTAAAAAGCCCAGACATGGAGGCACAATACCTAGTACTTGAGAAATGAAGGCAGAAGGATCAGGAGTTCAAGGGCAACCTTGGCGGTATAGCTGGTTCAACCCTGTCCTAAGAGAGAAAGAGGGGACCTCCATTGTCTTCAAATAAAAGACAGAATATCCACAGGTCTATGTCCTATAACTGCAGCACACTCTCACAAACCAAAAAGATTAGACCAATACATACTTACTGTCTTATACTTTCTGGAAGTCAGAAGTCTAAATGCAGTGATGTTTACCTGAGTGCTCTACTTACAGCCACACGAGACCCTGCCCAAAGCATTGGCTCCACTGTGTTTTCTGGAGGCTCTGAGATATAATTTGATTCCTAGTTTGTTGAGATTGCTGGCAGAATCTAGTTCCTTGCTATCGTTGCCTCTCTGATCTGGGCACGCAGCCCTTTACCTCAGATCTCACATAATGCATGCACTCTTCTCGTGCTCCCATGTCCTCCTCAGCTAGGAAAACACTCTGCTTTAAGGGCTCAAGTAATTATATTGGACCCACTCAGAGAATCCATTTTAAGGTCAATTGATTAGTAACCTTAATTACATTTGCAAAGTCTCTTTTGCCCATTAGCATAATATATAATTACAGGAATGACACAGGAGTTAAAGTCATGAGCCAAAATTCTGCCTCTTCTAACCCATAGCCAAGAAGAAGGAATAAGGATATAACCAATAATTTCTGTGCCTTGACAAGAAAATAAAATGACTATATTGAAGGAAGTAACTTTCTTTTAGAACTCTATCTTCCATGTTCCAGAGTCCCAAGTCATCTATCTGACGTCAACCCTGCAAGAAACAGGTCTCTATGCGGCCGTTCATATTTCAGGCTGCTCTCTTCGGAGAACCTTAGTCTTTACAAGAGCTCCCAGCAGAAGGCTTTCCCACCACCTTGGAGAGCCTTTCCCATCACCGGAGAACCAAGCAGCAAATCTGGCACCATTTCATTTTAGTTAGATATTAAGTCCTGATAAGGGTGACCCAACCTGGAGGCTATTAATTAATGAACAAACCGTTCATGCAAACGGAACTACTCAGCTCCAGTTAGCAAATTCCAAGAAGAAAATGAAGTGGATGGAAAAATACTTCCTTCTAATGAGGTAAAAAGAAAAACCGAGTTTTCAAGTCTGAAACAAAGAGCTCCCTGTGTCTGCAGTCCTCCTATGAGAAAGGAGGGCGATTAACTTTGAGCCATGGGTTCCAAGAAAGAGCAGAGGGAGGACCAATTGTTACCTGAAAGACAGTAAATGAAGCTAATGTGCTTTCCAAGAGTGAGTGCATGGGTGGTCTTGGGGATTTGTCATGAAAGGAGACAGCTCACAGGATAGCGATGTTGAGAATCCAGTAAAAACCAATCAATGGGTCAGGAAAATCACCTCCCCACTCTGGACTGCTCTCAGCTGTCTGCTTGGTTTACCTCTTCTATAGAGTATATCAGAAACTTCTTAACATGTATCTGTAAGACAGGCCCCTTTGCATACCTTAGGAGCCAGCTGTCTTTTGAAAGAGGCATGAAAATAGAGAGGTAAGGAAAACCTTCTACTCTGCTCACTTCGCGGGGGAAACTATCTTGTTTAAGGAAAATATCTTTGAAAGCTAGAGGAAGAAGAGGTTAAGTTCTGAAACAAAGAAGTAGCTAAACTTGGCTTTGAGAAAAACAGGGGGACTGTCTAGAGAAATAGCCCAGTGGTTAAGAGCATTTGCTGTTCTTCCAGAGGAGCCCACTATAGTTCCCAGCATCCATATCAGACAGCTCACAATCACCTGTAACTCCAATTCCAGGTTGTCCAACATCCTTCCTGGCTTCTGGGAGCACCTGCATACATGGAGAGATACACACATATATACATAAGTTAAAGTAAATGTTAAAGAAACAAGAAGAGAAAACAGACAGGTTGGTGCTTGGATGTAATTCCCAGTACCAAGGAGATACAGGCAGGACGAACAGGGAACAGGCCCATCCTCCACTACACAGCAAATTCAAAGATAGTCTGAGCTAGCAAATCCATGCCTCAAAAAAAGGAACATTGGCTGTCAGTGATCTACAATATACTACTAACTACTACGAATAGCAATGCAGCAATTTAAGAAAAGAGCAGGTTCTGTGATTTGGTGCACAGGGGATAGAAGAAAACTCATGAAAGATTTAAGGTTAGAGCAGGGGTAACCAGGAAGACTGTGCATGTACCTGGGGAGATCACCATATTTCCTCCAGGGTGTGGCTTGAGGCAGCTTTAGCATTTACTATGAGGCCAGATAAGCCTAGTTGTCTTCCAATAGATGGACCACTTGCTGATTTAGCACTGTAATGATCTCGCTGCTTTTCACAGCAAGATCTTTGTCATGATGAATTTGGCTTAATTTCTTACAATTTTTCAGAATGAGTTCATAACTTTTCCCATTTTGGACCAAGTTCTAAGCTCCAGTGATGGGCCTGCTTCCCAGCACAGCTTTGGGTTAGGTGAACTCATCTTGCCAAGGCACAGCAGGTGTCAAGAAGACCAGTTACCATCATAATAGGTACTCTTAGAGAAGTTTTATCAATAGTCACAAGTCTTGTGGTTTGGAAATGATGTACAGTACATACCCCAAACACTCCTGAGTTGAAATCTTCAGTTAGCAGATTCAATCATAGAGAGGTGGTTAGCTCATGAGGGCTCTGGTCAAATCAATGGACTGATCCATTCATAGATTCGCAATTCAATGATGTGGTGGGTTGAATGAGGATGGCATTATAGGCATTATAGGGTCATTTATTCAAATGTTGGACCTCTGTTTGGTAGAACTGTTTGGAAAGGATTAGGAGGTGTGGTCTTGCTCTGGGAGATGTGTAACTTAAGCAGACTTCAAGGTTTCAAAAACCCACACCATTCCCAGTTAGCTCTGTCTCTGCCTCCAACTCGAGGATCAGAATACTAAGCTCTTGCACCATGCATACCTGCCTGCTGCCATGTTCCCCATCATGATGATCATGGACTCTAAGCCTCTGGAACCAATAAACATTTCCTTTCAAAAGTTACTTTGGTCATGGTGTTTCCTCACAACAATGGAAAAGCAACTAAGATGGCATCATTGAGAGGTTGTGTAAACTTTCAGAGGTGGGAAGATAATTAGAGTCAGTAAGTTCCCAGAGCATGTTTGGGGGTGGGTATGTCTTATAATCCCTACCCCCCACCCCTCTGCTTCCTGATATCTACAAAGTCCACAAGTTTTCTCACCACAAGGTCTTGCCTCTCTGATGTTTTTCTTTGTTATAGGCTCACAGCAATAGAGCAAACTGACTGTGAACTGATTCTTGTGAAACTAATACAGATAGAAATCTTTTGAAATCTCAGGGCTACTAGGATGACTCAGCAAGTAGGGCTGAATGTTGCCAGACTTGACACTTGAGTTCAGTTCTTGGAACCTACCTGGAAGAAGCAAAGAACTAAGTCCTTCCAGCCATCTTCTGACCTCCACATACACAAGTGTTCCTTTAAGTCATTTCTCTCAGGGGGATTGCCATAGCAACTAGACGCCTAACAAATCAAGCTCCTTTGGTTAAAACATGTAGGATCTCATTGATTTCTTCTAATTCTCAGCAATCTCACTTGAGATCCCGTGCTTCTAGGATGACACACAGAGTGAGAGTGTTCCCCATCCCAAGGTAATTTGTCACTAATTTAACATGCCTTTTGCTTAAATGCAGTTCACAGAAGGCCTGAGGCACATGTACTTCTCTCCTCTTTAATTCAGGGATAATGAGTCTAGCTTCCTGGCTGGCTCCTGGTAAAACACACTAAACAGCCTTATAGCTAAGACCCTGTGTGAAGGCCTCTTGCTGCTGACCAGATCGTAATGTGAACAGCACCTCACTTCAGACACTGCCCAGCACCCTGACCCTATGCCAGCAGCCTGGACTGTCTAACCTACCTAACATCTCTTTACCTGTGGCAGTCTTTGCCTCTCTGGGCACCAGGCCCTCTGTTAGCCTGCCTTTTCCTCTTAACAGCCCCCCAGTCTCTCCTTGACCCATCCTCCTATTCTTATAACCCTTCTGCTGGCCCTCTGAAGCCTTTGACCATTTCTAAACGCCTTTCCTTTTATACCATAGAATTTTCCCACGGGTTCCTTTCTGCTCCACCATAAGTTAAACAGCACCTCAATAAAAAACACTGGTTTCCCTGCAGCCCCAAGGGAGGGAGTTTATTCTTCAGACATCCTCAGGCATCTAGGGAACATCTAGGGCATATTTACACTCTGACTCCCGATTCCAATGGCCAAAGTCTTCATTCATTCATTTTGGCCAAGGCTTCCACCAGACTCTGTCTGCTCCCATGTTAGTCATTTCTGTGGTTTCATCCTGAATGTGATCATCCCCCAGATCCTTGTCAACTCTGCCAATTTAAACTCTAAACGTCTACCAAAATTACCTCTTTTAAGCAAACAAAGTCGTGCTTGGTGATGAAGTCCTGGGATCCAGCTGCTTAAGGGGCTGAGACAGGAGGATAAGTTCAAGAGATACTGGGCTGTATAGTTAAGTTCTGGGACAGCCCAAGTAATGTAATGAGACCTTCCCTGTCTTTAGAAAACTCTTTTAATGTTTTTAAACAGCTGGAAATGCTACTCCATGACAGAACACTTGTCTAGAAAGCTCGAGTTTAATTTCCACTAACAAAAAGAAAAGGAAAGGGAAGAAATGGGGAGAAAGAAAAAAGGGGAGTCTGAAGAGATAACTTAGCTGGTAACGTGCTTGTCATGCGAGTGTGAGTAACTAAACTTAATCCCGATGCCTACGATGCCTACGCAGAGTTTGGGTGTGGGAGCGGCAGGGCAGCATGTACAAACAATCCCAGTGCTGGCAAGTGAGCACAAGAGGGTCCCTTGGCGTCACTCAGCCAAATCAGTGAGCCCCAGAGCCCTACTCAACGACAGAGACTCTGTCTCAAGAAAAAGGCCCATGGACGAACTGGCGAGTCTGATGGAAGCAGTTTCTTAAGTGAGGTTTTCTTCTTCCTAAGTAAAGTCAAGTTGAGAGGAGCCATCACACTGTATTAATGCCTCAGTTATCTGCAGGAAGCTCTGGTCACGAGTACACGTTAGGCCTTGGGGATAGCGGGAAACATTATCTTCATTTTTTTACTCTTCCTCCTCCTCTATAAACCACAGCTCTTCAAAGTTGAAGTCCAGGATCTTATTTAAAAAAAAAAAAAAAAAAAAAAAAAAAAACCTCTTACCCATGATGGCACTGCACTCCTGAAATCCCAGAGCTCTTGGAACTGAAGCAGGGGGATAATGAGTTTGAGGCCAACACAGTAACTGTGAACTAGCTAACTTGGGCTATGTAGTGTAGGCATATTTTTTTCTCACCTACTTTAATAAGGATTCTTCAATGCTTTAACCTCCCCTCTAGCCCACCATCAATCAGAGGTAATGGAAAAGAAAGGTTATTAGGACACAAGGGAAGTAGACCTGTTTAGAAATAGTTCTTCAGGGGCGAGTCCAGTCTTTGTTGTCAGGATATCAGCAGTTTAAAGTCCAATAGCAAACACCAAATCTGAATCAGCAGCTGCAGTTTGATCCTGAAGAAACTGAAAGGCTCTCGCCAACCAGCCTGAGGCTGCAGAAGTGGCAAGAAGCCACAGGACCCTCACAAGAAGTTCTTTGGAGAGTTTCTCTCTGGCGTCACCACAAATAGAGTTCAGCAACGCAATGTAAGGGGAATCAACACATGCATGTAGTTATCAAAGAATAGCAAGTGAGGTGAAGCAAAGAAAGCCAATGCTTGAGTTCCAGCTATCTGTGGGGTCATATTTATATTCCTTCATCATGTGTCCTTTCATTTTATATAGCAAAACATTTTTTCACTGATGTGCCCCAGCAAAACGTCATTTGACATAACTGACTTTCCAAAGAAACTAGAAGTTTCTACTTCAAGGTAGCAAAACTCCCTTTGCTCCCCTCCCCCGAAAAAGCAAAAAAGAAAACAGCTATCAGAAGTTTTGCATCCAGCAAGAATTAAATAAATGGTTGCTAGGGAACCGTAAAAAAATGAATAGTAACATAGGGTTAAAAATTCCAGACAACACA
The DNA here is from genome assembly GCF_947179515.1 of Apodemus sylvaticus. Classification (NCBI taxonomy): domain Eukaryota; kingdom Metazoa; phylum Chordata; class Mammalia; order Rodentia; family Muridae; genus Apodemus; species Apodemus sylvaticus. The sequence continues at coordinate 22,498,179 of NC_067478.1, forward strand.
GACGAAATGGTGAGCCCAAAAGGGAATCAACAATAGAAGATGGACTTGATCCAAATGCGGCATCTTCAGCCCAGTTTGGGGCCAGATTTGAGGGCCACGGTTAGAGCCCACTCAAAGAAATGGATAAGAAGAGTGAGGGGTGTGAGGAGGAAGACATTCGCTAAGGTGCAGCAGGAACTGAAGCCCAGACTCAGGGAAACATGGCTGGCGGCCTGTTGGTGTGTAAAGCAGACTGTATTCACATGTCTTTTCCCACCCTGCCCACTAGGCCATCTGGGATGCCCAAGAGCTGAACACCCCGCAGGAGAAGTCTTGAGAGGGATTTGCCCGCTCTCTGTTGGAAGGAGGCTATAGGGAACCTGGCACCTCCACTTACAGTCTAAGAACAATGAGAATGTCTATCTAAATCCCACTCGCTGATAGGACTGAAACTCGGGATCTGCCGATGTTTCCTTGAAGTGGGTGTCACTCCCGGGAGCAGCTTTGATTGTGTGTTCTAGCTAAAGCTACGAGTATGTTTCACTAATGGATCATTTAATGGAAACTCGGTGTGTGCTAAATTCAGGGTTAGGTACCAAAGAGTCAAAGATAAATATAAGCAAGGTAAAAAATATTAGCACATATGTATCTGTAGCCTCCTGCCCCAGCTTTGTAAACACCCTCAGCCTTTGAAGGAGCTTTGCTGTGCTGGTTAGGAAATCAGTTGAAATGAGCAGCATATAAAATCGAAGATCACCTGATGCAGACGGAACCAGAGATGTGAGGGTGCAGAGAGCAGAAATGATGGGAAGTGAAAGATTGGAAGAGCGAGTAAATGTCACTGATGAAGGAATGTGAGAAAATTAGGAGCAGATGGGTAAATAACAGGACCTAACAGACACTTGGGCTTAAGAGGCCAGAATAGGGCTAGAGGGACTCTCAGCAGTAGGAGCGCTGGCTGCTCTCCCAGAGGACCTGGGCTAGGCACCCAGCACCCATATGGTTGCTCACAACTCTCTGTAACTCCATTTCTAGAAGTATTTGGCCTCTGTGGACACTAGGCATGCATGTGGTACACAGACAACATGCACACAACTACCTGTACCCTTAAAATAATTTAGCATTCTGTGTGTGTGTGTGTATGTGTGTGTGTGTGTGTCTGTGTGTATGTGTGTGTAATCATAATTTCTATCCATCCTATCCTGACGACACTTTGCAATGAAGATCATGTGTCACTCTTGTTTGTCACACAGTAAAGCTGGCCACAAGGTGGCCTAACATTTAAGGATTATAAAATTAAGACATGATCCTTCTGCATGCCCAGAGTCAGAGTAAATAAACATTTAACAAGAAATGACATCATAAGATTTTTTTATCATTTCTTTTTTTTTTCTGTTTGTGAGTAAAATGTATGTTTTTTCGTTCTTTCTTTCTTTTATTTTCTATATTCTTTGTTTACATTCCAAATGATTTTCCCTTTCCTGGTTCCCCCCTCCCCATAAGTCCCATAAGCCCTCTCCCCTCTGCCCATTCCCCAATCAGCCCCCTCCCACTTCTCTGTCCTGGTAATCCCCTACAATGCTGCATCAAGCCTTTCCAGGACCAGGGCCCTCTCCTTCCTTCTTCTTGGGAGTGATTTGATATGTGATTTGTGTCTTGGGTATTCAGAGCTTCTGGGCTAATATCCACTTATCAGTGACTGCATTCCATGTGTGTTCTTTTGTGAATGCGTTACCTCACTTAGGATGATATTTTCCAGTTCCAACCATTTGCCTAAGAATTTCATGAATTCATTGTTTTTAAGATGTTTTTAAGTGCTGTCAGGTATGTAGGACAAAGGTGGTGAATGAGGGAGAGGCCACGCCCTGATTTATTCTCAGCTCCATGAGAGCCACGAGCTCTCAGCATCGAGGTCAGGGTTTAGGAGGAGGCTATTTAGCTCCTAAGCTAATTACAGAGAGTAATTCATGGCTCGGTCTTGGACAGGGAGGAGCAGAAAATTCAGCTTTTGTCCTCGATGCAGTCAAAATTTTACCACCTGCACATCAGGTGTCAGCACACCTGGGCTCTGAAGCTTCCTGATCACTTCTTGACAGAACGTTTCCTGTGTAGGGCACGTCTGCCTTTTTACTCCAACGTCACCTAAACAAAGGGAAATGTGTGTAGAGCAAGGGTGTTGGTGTAAGAGAACCCTGAGCCGAATCACGTAAGCACGGAAAGAGAAAACGATGAATGCTAAATGAAGCCTGAAATTATCGAAGTGAAACGCTAAGTCAGCCCCAGAGCGCTGGAAGATTATAGCTGAGGTTTGCATTGAGTTTGCTGCCCCCAGGCACAGGGAGGACTTAGAGTTTCCAAGCCAAGCTGAAGCAATCACTTCGCTAGTGTGTGCCAGCCAAGTGACTCACTCCCAAACCTGTTTAATATGAAACAGCATTAGGAGACTGGATATAGCCTCGGGGAGATCAGCTGCTAACCAGCTCCGATTATAGCTGCAATCCCTCAAATGTAGTCACTTACAACGCTTCTCTCCACATGTCTTCAGAAATCCACAGCACTGCATCCAGGAGAGGGACTGTCCTTGAAGTCCACAGAACAGACGTCTGGCTCCCATTTGATGGCAGTTTTTACAGAACTTAGATCAGCTTTGTGAGGAGATTGAGACCGTCGCTTTGATCAGAACGTGGGGCAACACCTCCCTGCCCAGCCCTGGAGGACGGTTGAGATCCAAGCGAGAAGCATTTAGAAAATCAGGAAAGAGGAAGAAAATGGCTGAGTGCTACATGACAGACACCGTATTAACCATCAGCACCACAAATCTCCTTTACATGCTATTGGGACTATAGGGGATTTTTTTGACATGGCAGGAATAAGGAAATCAACTCGACAAACTTTTGCTTCCTACTTTAATAATGGCAGCATGAGAAGCACCAATTTAGCTACTTATTATGGTCCTTTGTCATCCCGAGCGATAAACTGCAGACTTCTCAGAGAGATTATATCTCCCTTTTCGGTGTTATCTGGAGCTATTAATTAGACCAATGCTGCTGTTTTCCAGCCAGGGCTTTGAGTGGAGCACTGTTTGGGAAGCACATGCCAGACTCTTCCTCCTGTCTGCAACTGTAAACAAAAACACCAAAGGCTCTCCTTCCTTCCTTTCTGCCTGCCTTCCTTCCTTCCTTCCTTCCTTCCTTCCTTCCTTCCTTCCTTCCTTCCCTCCATCCTTCTGCCCACTTTTCCTTCTGTATTTGTTTGTCTGTTTATGCCTCTCTCACAAAGTTAGTACATGAGGGAAGTATGGCTTTTGCAGAGCACAAAGAGAAAGAAAAAAGAACCCTCAGACAGCCACAAAATTGTTTTAAGTGACTGCAAAAAAAACCACGATGAAACACAGTGTGAACAGTCCAAAGATCAGTGAGATTACGCTGAAACATTAGAGACCAGAGCAAAAGGAAAGGCAGGTAATGCCAATCCTGCCTGTACTTTAAATTTTTTGAATGGTGAACTATTTTGTTCACCGCGATTTTTGAGGTCACTTCCTGTGTCATGAGAAGTGCTTTTTCTTTCTTAGAAGAATCTAACATTACAGTTTGCTCTAGTCGTGGCAGTACCTTGAATTTGGTTAAATGCTGTGTCCTCACTTGAGACAGGCATGGCTCCCAGCAGTAAAAAGCCAACTTGACACTGAAAAAAGAAATCAAAGACACTAGAACATGGGGACACAGAATTAATAGTGTGAAAATGACTATATTGTGGAAATTAATCCATCAATTCAGTGTAAGCACTATCAAATCTCCAATAACATTCTTTATAGAAATAGAAAAATAGTTCCCAAATTCCCCACAGAAGCACAAAAGACCCAAAGTACTCTCAAGCAGAGAGAATGAAGCTGGAAGAAGAAAATAACCCAATTCTACTGCAAATTATGCTGCAGAGATATAGTGACTACACGGCAGACGCATAATAACACAAACTGTATGGTACTGTAACAAAAGCAGCGGAGGCGAACAGGGGCTGAAAAGAGGGCCTGAGAGGCAAGAGCACCTACTGCAGAGGACACGAGTTCAGTTCCCAGCACTCACATCTGGCAGCTCACAGCTACCTGTAATTCCAACTCCAAGGGGCCTGAAGCTTTCTTCTAGCGTCATCAGACACCTACATTCAGGTGCACATTACCCACACGCACACATATGCACACTCACACACACACACACACACACACACACAATGAAAAAATAAACCTTAAAAAATAAATAAATAAACAGAACTACAATTAATTTTCTTTCTTTCCTTCTTTGTTTCTGTCTGTCTGTCTCCCTTTCCTTTAGACAGGTCTCATGTAGTCCATGGTGTCAAATTCATAGCCAACAATGACCTTGAATGTCTTCTCCTTCTCCTTCTTCTCGAGTACTGAGAATATCATCTTGCACTACAGTACTTGGTTTTACGACTGCTGGGGATGGAGCCTTGGGCTTCATGCATGCCAGACAAGCACACTACAAGCAGGTTCCACACCCAGCCCTCTGTTCATCCAACCACAAATGTCTCTAAGTCATACTGAGTCACAGTCATGGTCTAGCAATTAGAAGGCATAATCCCCTAAAATACTTAAAAAACAAAACAAAACTTCAAAACTCCATTTAGTGGGAAATCTGCCCTTCATCAGCTCAGGCCCGGAAGCCTCCACAGGAAAGGGACTTTGCCCCTAGGGTCTTCTCCTACCACTCATTACTGGCTGACTTATTACTATCAAATAGTGACGGGTTAGCAGGGAAAGAGAGAAGGGAAAGATCAGTTCTTACCTGACTTGGTGACTCTGCTTTCCTTTTTGAAGAAGCCGATTGACAGAAATCCTTCATTTGTAACCACTGCCGGCTCAGCAGACCTTCCCTGGGAGATCCTCACCTCCCTGGAGTATCTCTCTGGAGTATCTGTAATGTTTGTGTTTGTTTATTATATAATAAAACATACTATCATAAGCTGTCTATACTCTAAGATTTCTAATTTTGTTTTATTTTATTTTAGGCAAGGTCTCAGGTAGCCCAGGCTGGCCTTGAACTGGGTCAACAGCCAAGAATTCATTTGAAATCCTGATTCTCCTGACTATCTCCTGAGTACTGGGATAAGGGCAGGAGACGATCTATCAGGATTATGTGGTGTTTGTGTAACTGAGCTACATTTCCAGCCCTGTGGGAGAATCCTAAGTGCACATGAACAAATCCAGACACAGGATCTCATCCTCCCCCCTCCCTACCGCCACCTCCCCATCCTTTTAACAAGTGATCATTTCCATTTTGCCAATCGTCTTTTTTTTTTTATCTCCATATATCAATAAAGATAAAAGTTTATCTGCATGGAGATCAACTTCCTTGCCCTGTCACATGCTGGTTTATTTCTTATTCTTTCTGAATAGGCAGAGCAATACTCCACTGGTTTCTAGTTTCTTTGAAAAGTAATGACCCTGGCAAGAGTCCAGTCCACTCCCCTGTCCCGAGGGACCTCGTCCAGAGAACTAGAACATCTCTGTCCTTGACCTCTAGGAGAGAAATCAACAAGAGTCCCACAGCCGGCAAAGCACTGTGAGAACAGCAGCGGCTTCGAAGGCAGAAAATACATCTTGTTCTCACCACTGATAGCTTCCCTGTGCTGCTTTTCTCCTCCAGACTTGGCAGTGGAGGGACAGAACAGGGACGAGGCCGCACAACAGTAGTCCCCGTGTTAATAAAATGTTCTCACCTCCACTGTTTGGTTTCACGGTGTCAATAATACATGCCTTGTAATTTTCTGAATATTCTTTTTTCCATGACACAGCTTTCTCTACTTGGCTTTATGGATAGTATTTACACGCGTGGCTCTATTTTGGTAGAAATAGAAGACATACTGAATTTTCCTACAGCCTGAAAGGACCCTTCCAGATTTGGGATACCTGAAAAGACAGACACTTTTCCAACCTGAAAGACCTCAGGATTTTTAAGGAGAAAAGAACAATTAGTGAGAGGTGGTCACGTGACTGTCGAGAAACGCAGCTTAAGGGAGGCAGGATTCTTTTTTTGTCATGAGGTTTCAAATGTTTCAGTTGTGGTTGGGTAGCAGCTCCATTGCTCTGAGCCTGGGGTGAAAGGAATTATCTGAGCAGCAGAGGTTGAGTGTGAGAGGGGGAGTGTGGAAAGGCTCACCTAGGGGCTCTGAGAAACAGGGAGAGGGAGGCAGGGTGGGGCCTGACTACGAAAACTCTTGCAATACAAACTTTTGGTGACCTATTATCCCCCAACTAAGACCCACCACCTCCTAATAGGCCACAGGTGACAGTAGCACTGCATAATCCCTTCCGGTCACATTAAAAGCCTCTGAAGGGTGCTCACAGAATCCAGAGGGTGGTGTGCTCCCCTGGGACTGGGGTTACTGCCAGAAGTGAGCTGTCTTGATACTGTGTGATGAGAGAGGAACCCAACCCGGGTTCTCCAGGAGAGCAGATTAACCACCGACAGTGCCACCTCTCCAGCCTCAGCGAGACTCAATTGTTAAAAACATGAATTATAATAGGAATTTAAAAACTAATCTCCGTTTAGTTTAAGCACTAAATTAACCACTGTTCTTTTTTTCCCCTGGAAAACACACTAACTGGTGCCTAGAACACAAAAGGGCCATCCTTATATCACAGATCCATCTCTCGTTGGTGTTTTCTGTGCCCTCCAGCTGAGTATAAGGCACATCAAGAATAATCTATGGGGTGGGTGAGATGGCTCAGCGGTTAAGCGGTTAAGAGCACTGACTGCTCTTCCGAAGGTCCTGAGTTCAAATCCCAGCAACCACATGGTGGCTCACAACCATCTGTCATGAGATCTTCTGGTGTGTCTGAAGACAGCTACAGTGTACTTACATATAAAAAAAAAAATAAGAATAATCTATGTTTGAGACCAACCCTTCAGATATTAAATGTTTGTCATGGCCATTACCTACTTTAATCAAGGATGGCACGACCTCTGAAATACAAGTATGGAGTCTAGTTATGGTTTCTGTGGAAATTAGGAGGAATGATTTGGGAAGATTTGATAATATCAAAGTGCTAAAAAAAAAGTATCTGAACTAAAAAGAATGCTAGGAGGGACTGGTTCTGTTTTTCTATGGTACTGAAAAGTAACTATTGTTTGCAGCTATCTATGACACATTTCAAAATAACCAGGAGATTGTGGAAGGGCAACATAGACATGATTAATGAAGGAGGAGCTGGAAGAGCCTGTTACCCTGAGTCCATCATGGCACATTGTGTACATGTATTGAATGACCTACTGTACTCGATTAAGACAAACAAATATCTCACTTTTGAAAAACTAAGTGAATAAAATTTAGACTCTGGCACAGTACCTTAATGGTGGAACACAATTGTTTAGCTTATCCAAGGCCCTGGGTTATAGCCCCAGCAACTCACACACGAGCCTGCTTGCATTTGTGCACACATACACAACACACACAGCAAGAGCAGCTATGAAAGATTGCAAGGAGCAATGAAATACAAAGTTAATCTACATTTATATCGCTCAGCGGTGGTTTAAAGTTTCTGATCCATTTTGACATAATACAAACTGGAAATTGTATAGTACACATCATGAAAATGATTTGTGCAGCAAAGATAACTTGGAATTCTAATTAACAGTCTCATACTCAAAGAAAGAGTATGGATGGAGAAATGGATGCATATTTATGACTTTCAGTCCTCTAACTTAAAATGTTAAGCTATGTATGAGGGTTATCATTTATGATTCTCCACTCTAGCTGAGTTTCTCTGTAAGCCAATTTGATACAGGCACTGAATACGAGTAAAGAAGGAACTCAAACCTAAAATTTAATTTTTGGTGTTAAGATCAGGAATAAGTTATTTTTTTAATCATCTTGGCAATTTACGAGTATTTTGTCTGACAGATGGGGCATTTCAGATGTTGAATTTAGACTTGTGATTTTGACTTGAAATATTTAAATAACTTTAATTGATGATAGATTTGGGATGTAAATTTGAGACACATAAAAGTAGGATTAATGCTGTTTATAAACTGCGTTTGAATTTTCCAGAGTTCTGAGGTGCCGAATCTATATCTTTTGAGTTATTAGGTTTGTAAATAGAGTGTAAATACTTAGGAATACTGACTTATTAGATTTGAAAACTTGCTTGTTGAGTACATGAAGTACTTTGAAGAATAAGATAAATTACATTTTAGTTATAGTTTGAATTCTATAAACTACATTAAGTTAGTAAATGTTTGGAGAATTTATTGTGTTTATAGGCTAATGGTAAGTTCTATCAGAATATTCTACTTATAAAAAAGCTAGATTTAAAAGTTAAGTTTAGAAGCCTAATAAAATAGATTTTAAAGCCAGATATCTTAAATACACTTGGCATTAAGTAGATGAAAATGACTATTTTTTTGTTTCTTGTTTTCTTATACAAAAAGCCTGCCTCATTAATTGGAAAACTCAAATGATGAATGGTTAGTTGCCCTGTCCCAAGCGAAGTTCTCATTCACAAAATACATCCCGTAAGCTTTCAAGGAAAAACAAGCATTATATTAAAAACAACATTATAGGGCCAGGTTGATGGTTCAGGATAAAGGCATCAGCTGCCAAGCCTGATGACCTGAGTGGATGACCTAGAACCCACACAGTGGAAAGAGAAGAAAAGGCTGTCCTTTTCACATGTGAGCCATGACACACATGTATGTGTTCATGCATGTACACACAGGCACACAGATACACACACACACACACACACACACAAGTAAATAAATGTAACTTTTTTTAAAAAAAAAAAAAAAGTTAACTTTTTGAGACAGAGTCTTTCTACATAGCCCTGACTGTCCTGGGACTAACTCTATAAACTAGACCAGGCTAGCCTTAAATTAAGTGCTAGTATTAAATCTGTGTGTCACTATGACTGGCTAACAAAAAGAAAGTATGCGAATGTTTATTTGTGTGAGTGTGTGCCTATGTAAAACATATGTGTGTGCACACACATCCACAGTGCACTTTGCAGGTCATTACTATGTACCCCAGAATGGCTGGCCTGTAAGTTTCTGGAGGATTCTCTATCTCTGCTTCCCATCTCTCTGTGGGAATTCTGGGATTCTATATGAGTACCACCACATCTGGCTTTTCCCACATAAGCTTTAGTAGTCAGACTCTGATTTTTCAGACTTGTTCAAAAAGCACTTTCACCCACTGAGCTATATCCCTGACCCAGAAACATTTTAAATATGTTTTTACCATGTGACCACTGCTAAATACATACCCAGGAGACATGAAGGCACATGGTTACACAAGAGGTCACATGGATGTTCATAGAAGCCTTATTTGTAAACTAGTTAATCACTTGAAGCAACCCAAATATCCATTGTCAGGTGATAAATTACAATAAAGTCATCTAATAGAATATTATTCAGCAATAAAAAGAAATAAAGTGCTGATACATGGATCAGTACTGGATAGATGACCCTTGAAAACATTATGCTACATATTTGGAAGAAAGCAAACACAAAAGACCTGTTATATCACTCCAGTTATAGATGGCAGGACTGTTTGATAATGCACAAAGTAGCTTACTGATTGCTTACAGCTGGGAAGAGGCAGGGACAGAGATGAAGAGCAAGTCAGTGAATGTGGCTTTTTCCTCAGGGTGATGGAATATTCTAGAATTAGTTTTGATGATGGTTATATAATTCTGAATATACCAAAACCACTACATTTTAAATGGGCAAATTATATGGTATGTGAATTATGTCTCAATGAAGCCACTAGGAAAACCAGGCTGGGAAGGGAGGAGGGAGGGACATGGGGAAAAATGACAGTGTTTTTCTGCAAGAAAAACAGCAGGTCTGGGAAGGGCTTACCACTGGGAAGGTATCTAACCACTGCACTCTGTTGTGAGACCTGGCTTCTTCACATTTTCTGATTGACCCTAGGGCAGATACCATCCTCCAATCTCAAAAGAGACAGAAAAGTGCAATCCAGCTTCCATCTTGGGCGTCAGGATTCCTATACATAGAGAAAACCATTCAACAGGAAAATAAGTTTAAGAGGAGCAGTAGGGAGTTAGAAGGACCAGTTGAGTGGTTGGTATTGGCCCAGGGAGAGAGACGAAAATGGCCTGAACTGAGGCTCTGGTAATAGGAGCAGAGAGAAGGGAAGACATTCAAGAAACTGTGTGAATAAAAACAGCACAGAATGTTGAGACATTGGTACACAGTAGAGATGAGGGAGCAGAAGGAATTAAGAATTTCTGGCTTAAATACTGAATGGAAAGCAGTTTAAAAGAGAGAGAGAGGGATACCATATGATCCAGTAATCCCTCTGCTGGGTCTATATCCAAATGAAATGAAATCAGTATGTTAAAGAAATATCTGCACTTGGGTGTTTTTGTAGTGCTAGTCACAAAAACCAAGAACTATGCGTTAGGAACAAACCTAAGTACCTACTGACTGATGGATAGGTAAAAATGTAGCACACACACACACACACACACATACATGTATATATTTTTAATGGAATGATATTGATCATCAAAACGAATGAAATCTTGTTATTTTGGGCAACATAAGTAGAACTTGAAAATAATATTTTAAATGAAATAAGTCAGGCACACCCCACATGATCTCATTCACCTGTGGAATCTAACAAAGCTGTTCTCACAGAAGTTGAAGAGTTGAATAGTAATTACTAGAGGCTGAGGAGAACAGAGGGAAGGCAAGAGCAGGGAGAGACCTTTTCAGTGGGTATTGTGTTACAAGTAGAGAAGAGAAACACGTTCTGTTCTTGTACTGCATGGTAGGATGACTATAGCTAATGCTAAATGCTACATATTTTAAGGCTGCTACTGGAGAGGATTGTGAATGTTATTGCCACACAGAAATGAGATAAATTTGAGGATACAGATACACTTGACCTGAATTTGACACTATGCATCCACTGAATGCATATATCAAAGCATCACATGTAGCTGTGATGGTCCACACTAGTAGTAGTAATGATGGGCTTCCAGAGCTGGAAGCAGGAAGGACAGGAGCTACAAACTGCTTTCACTGCACAGCATGCAGCCTGGACTATATGAGTACCTGTTTAAAAAAACAACAAACCTAACGAACAACAAAACCCAGCCCTCCCCTATTATTTTAAATGAAGCTCTTCTGACTTAAGCCACTGAATAGATGATACCTTAACCCAAAAGGATGATGAAATTGTACCGTACAGAGAATAATCTTTAAAAGCCATACTTTCTGTTCTGAACTAGTGAGTGTGTTATACGTATAACAAGCAAAAGTGAAAGAACAAGGGCTGGAGAAATGGCTCAGTGGTTAAGAGCCCTGACTGCTCTTCCAGAGGTCATGAGTTCAAATCCAATAATCACATGGTGGCTCACAACATAATGAGAAACAAATAAAAAAAAGGGGGGGGGGAGGCAGGGGAGTGACCAGGAGCTTGGAGAAAGTGGGGCCAGAGCAAGAGGGAGACAGGGAAGGGGGAAAAACATAAAGTGGATGTGAACTTGTAATTGGATGAAAATAAAATTGTCTACAGAAATAAACAGCAAGTAGCAGAGAGATACCATGTAGCCTATAGAATCCAGCAGAAACTACCAGGGAAACTGTCAGAACGGTCAGTGCTGCTGGAGTTTACAATTGAGAGATTTGCAGGCAGAGCCAAGTGTTCTCCCCAGTGTATGAGTGGCCAGCATGTGATTCCCGCCTCAGGCATTTCTGAAGCATGGGATAATAGTATTAACCTTGGTGGAAATGGCTGGCCCTCTGTAATAGTGTCTAAAATGGTGTAATATTTTAATACCTCCAGTGATTTTTATTGTTCTCCTTGGTTCCAGTTACAGAGCCAGGGGACCAGCTTGATCTAGACAAGGAGTTTTGGAGTCCGTGTTACAGAAACATGACTGTGTGTGAGGCAAGGTGCTCTCATTTTTCGTTCTCAGAGTCAGCTCTCAGCAAGCACCAACAGCACATGGCAGTTGTAATTTATATCACGGGATCATACACACATTACAGAGCTGTATTGCTAGATGCATATGTATTTGGAAGTTTTACATCCTCTGGATGAATTGACAACTTCATCATTATGAAATAATTTGTATTACTTCTGATACTATTATTGTCGGTAAAACTATTTTCCTTTGACAGAATAGTGGATGTTTCTCCATTTTTTTTTACTTTTTTGACTTCTTGTGTTTGTGCATTTAAAACATGTTTTGTAAGTGGCAAGCTGTTGCAATTGACTTACCTTAATTAAGAGTGTTCAATCCATTTTCATTTAATGCAGTTATTGGTGGAGTTCAACTTAAGTTTATCATCTACTGATCTGGAAACCAGAAGTTGTTGAATTTCTTCTTCTATCTGTAAGTACAGGTTCTAGATCTTTATATTCAAGCAACCTACCTCAAATTGAAAATGTTTGGGAAAACTCTTTACTTCTGTGCTGAGTGTGGTGGTTTGAATGAGAATGGTTTCTGTAGACTCATATATTTGCATGCTTGGTCTCTAGCTGATGACTTATTTGGGAAGAATTAGGAAGTATGGGGTCTCATTGGGGTTGTGTGGCCTTGTTGGAGGAGGTGTGTCACTGGGGTTGGGCTTCGAGGTCAGGCCCAGTGTGTGTCTCTCTCTCTCTGCCTGCTGCCTGTGGATCTGGATTGAAAGCTGCAGCTACAGCCACAGCTACAGCCTCATGCCCATCTGCTTCATGATCATGAACTAGCCCTCTAAACTTGGTAAGCAAACCCCCAATCAAATGCTTTCTTTTTAAGTGTTGCCTTGACGAGCTGGATAGTTTTATGACAAAGGCTAAAATCATCTGAGAGGAGACAAACTCAATCAAGAAAATACCTCCATCAGATAGAGCTGTAGGCAAGCCCTTATCTAAGGTATTTTCGTAATTAGTGACTGATGGAGAGGTGTCAGGTGTTGTTGGTGTGGCTACCCCTGGGCAGTGGTACTGAGTTCTATAAGAAAGCAGGCTGAGCAAGCCATGAGGAGCAAGCCAGTGAGCAGCATCCCTCCATGGCTTCCGCATCAGCTCCTGCCTCCAGGTTCCTGCCCTGCCTGAGTTCCTGTCCTGACTTCCTTCAGTGGCAGACTATGGATATGGAAGTGTAGACCACATACACTTCCCAACTTGCTTTTGGTCATGGTGTTTTATCATAGCAATAATAGTAACCCTAACTCGGATGCCTTGGTCCTGGTGTCTCTTCACAGCAACAATAACTAAGACACTGACTGTATTCAGACTTTCCCTATTATGTAGTCCCTAAATAATACAAGATAGCTCTTTATACAGCAATTACATTAAAACATTTATTACAAATAACTGTTTATTATTAACTGATTTAGAGGGTACAAAGGGATGTCCACAAGTTATAGGAAAGTACTCTAACTGGTGCCCTTCTGCCCTTCTGAGTGGTGAACCTTGATTGTCAAAAGCGGTTGTCTTGTTGAGACATTTCCAAAAAAAAGTGCTATAACACTTTTTAAATAAGATTTGAACATGAATAAATTTTGGCATGAAGTAGAGAGGGATCTTGGAACAAACCCCAGAAGATACCAAGGGTCAACTGTACTTGGCTTTCATGCCGTTTAGAGACCACTAACATCATCTATTCTAGCATATTCCTCCTCATACTGCTCCCTCAGGATCCATCCATCTATCTACATGTTAAGTGACTTCTTGTTTCGAATTGTTCTGATGTCTTTTCAGCTTTAGATTTTTTTCTTTGAATGATTTACTTTAGACAATTTCTGTTGATGTGACTTGAAGTTCACTAATCTTTTTTTTTTTTTAATTTAACAATGTTTAACTTTCCATTAGAAAGTTCAATTTTTTTCAAAGTGGAGTTTTACCAGGTAGCTTAGACTGGCCTCTAGCTAACTATGAAGCCCAGAATGGCCTCAAACTCATAGTAATTGTCCTGCCTCTGCTTCCTGATTGCTGCGATAATACATGTACACCACCGTGCCCATTTTTTTCTTTCATTTTGAGACACTGTTTCTATGTAGTCCATCCTGGCCTAGAACTCACACTACTCAGGGCTCCATCTCAGAAGCCATAGGATGACAAGTGTGCCACCTCAACATATTTTATCTCAAACATCACAGTCTTTATCCATAAAAGTATATTTTGGATGTTTTCTGTCTCTAACTTTTTGAACATTTTGATTAGAGAGCAACTGTTCTCACGTCTTTGCTAATTCTGGTAGCTGTGACAGTTTTTTGATATGCTCCGACTGGTTGGTTTTCTCAGTCTAGGTTATATTTTCCTGTCTGATCAAGCTTCTTGTCTATCAATTCATGGAAAATAAAGGTGATAAACACTACAGCGGTGCGATCAGCAAAATGAGGAACATGAGAAGCATCCTTCTCTTTACCACAAAAAGTGTACAGGAAAGACCTGTTGACATGGCCAGAAGGTTGAGTGGATACCACTCTTGTAAAGGGACCTGGGTGTGATTCCTAGGACCCACATTGAATGTTCACAACTCCCTGCAATGCCAGCTTTAGAGGAGATGTTTCTCTCTTCCTGACTCTCTGAACCCTTGAATCCAAATGCACGTTCCCACTCACATACACATCTACCATACCTTTAAAGTAATTAAAATAAATCTTAATCTTTGAGGAAAAACATTTAAGAGACTAGCCAAATGCTGGGTCTGGGAGTTTGGTTTTATGTAGAGCCCAGCATGCACTGGGTTCAATACCCAGCACTGATAAATAAGCATGTAAATAAAAATTTCTAATGTTTTTTTAAAGAGGGAGACTAGCCAAATGCACTGTGAGGACTTTGCTTGAGTCTTCCATTGTAGAAATAACTCTTATAAAATATTTGTGGAAAGTTTGAATACCATGTCATATATTAAGAAACTGTACATATTTAGAAATCATCCATTGAAATAGATTCCTTAATACTTTTGGGATTGTATTTTAAAGTGGGTCTTACCAGTTAATGATGCATAGTGAAGTGTTTACAGGTGAAATAATACTCTGATTATGAGTTTCAGCCGGGCGGTGGTGGCGCACGCCTGTAATCCCAGCACTCTGGGCCGCAGAGGCAGGCGGATTTCTGAGTTGGCCAGCTGGTCTACAGAGTGAGTTCCAGGACAGTCAGGGCTATACAGAGGAACCCTGTCTCGAAAAAAAAAAAATCCAAAAAACCAAAAAAAAACAAAAAACAAAAAAAAAAAACAAAAAACCCAAAAAACTCTGATTATGAGTTTCTTCAAAATAACCCAAGGAAGCAAAAAGAACGTACAGATGGAACAAATTAGCCAAAGAGTAATAATTGTTAAATTTCAGTGAAGGCACACAACATTTCTTGTTCTATTTCTGAATTTTTTTAACTTCATATGTTTGCAACAAAAACATATGATATTTGACATTATTCATGCTGTATATTTTTCATCATAAAATTGTTCAGATGCCCCCTTCCATGAGAGAACATATACCACTTTCTCCCCAATAGAGTTCTGTTCAAGACTCTTCCTCTATTATAATAACAAATTGCTCATTTATTCTCCAATACTTCTTTATTTCTTGACCATACGCAAAGACTGTATGTTCTATGCATAGAGACTGGGGTCCGATAAATTGTGAGAAGTTGGCAACTCACTAAGGATGGTTCTATTATATTGAATCGAATTTCCAGGCATGAAATTGTGTCTTTTTCCAAAACGGGGGTTTTATTTTTTTTACTTCCTTATTTATTGAGACAGATTCACATGTAGCCCAGGCTAGCCTCAAACTTGTTAAGGACCGCGGCCAGCCTTGAACTTCTGATCTTCTAGAATTGCAGGCAAGTGCCTTCACGCCCAGAAGGGATTATGTCCTTTACATTCCAGTGAACTGTGCAACTAAATGGAGGGCAAAGGCCCCGCAGGAGTCCAAAGGTGAAGGCGGGGCGGTGTTGAAGTTCTGTGATTCCCTCTGTACTTCCTGTCCTTATCAGGACAGGAAGTACAGAGGGAATCACAGAACTTCAGTGACCTTTGCGACCTCCCTGTGTCTTGCCCTGCCTTCTTCACAGGATTGTTCTGGGGCAAAGAAGATATTCAGTGTGGTATGGGCAAGGCCTTTTAAAATGGGAAAGTATAAAGTTGGGTGTGTAATGGTTTTTCTTCTTTCAAGACACCACAGACCACGTTTTAGCTATTAAAAAGATTAACTTGGTGAAATGATTCAGGCTATAAAGCCTGTTTGGGGCAATCTTATATACATTTTTCTTTTAAAAATAAAAATATATTTCTTATAATCAAGCTTACACATAGCTACAGAATGTAAAACTACATACATTTTATTTGTTTGCCCGTTTGATTTCACGTGTACACATAAGGCACTCTGTAAGCAACTGGTGTTTGGCTAAGAGATGTTGACAGAAAGGAAGAGATAAACCAGGTACCCAGGGCCGGTTCTCACAGTTTGCCTAATCCACAGCCCTTTAAACTATTATCTATATCTGATTCTTCATCTCTACGTGACCGAATGTCACGTATTATTCCTTCTATTGACTGACAGTGATGGACTTGCTTGTGTCACCTATATGTCTGTATAATGATTGATTTTTTAATTAAGAATTGAACATGCATTATTTTTATTGTGGAGCCATGGTACTCATGTTGCCCAGGTTGGATAAAGTAGCAATACAGCCAAAGTTCAAATACTTTGAACTTCTGGTTCTCTGGCCTCCTCCACCTCTGCAGAGTTTGATGGGCATGGCTTGCTTACCTCTCCCAGTTTACGAGGTTTTATCCTCGTTTGCTGTATCAACTGGGCTATGTCCCTAGCCCAGTCAGCCCATTTATTTCCCATTTTTAGTAAAAGCAAACCTTGTTTATTATTTTAGGTAAGATCAAAGCTTCAGGAATCAAAATGGCAAATGTTTCAGAATAATCCATTAAGTTGTGTATTTGTTTTACATAGCTTTGTTTATTTAACAATTTTTAAAAATCTGTTAACAATTCACTTAAAATAAATAAATAAATAAATAAATAAAACCTCACATAACTTGGACTGAGAGAAAAGGCGCATGCAGTAAGGAGTGTAGACTATAGTCTGATGAGATAGCTTCCCGGAAGATCAGGACAGCTATCTAAGAGGACAGTAAGAAGGGTAATAAAAATAATGATGGCCATCATAAAATGTATACTCTTAATATGAAACTCAGGCCTCAGCCTTCTCCGCTACACAAACTAATGCACACCGGCAGCCGCGGCGGCTCTCGCGGCGCCCCTCAGGGCCCCCTTTCTTGGGGGGGGGGGGTACGGAGGGGTACGGTGGGGGAGGAACACTGCGCGGCCAAGTGGGCGGGATTGGGCCCGAGAGGGGCGGGCCTGGTGGGCGGGCCTGAGGCGCTAGTGGGCGGGGCAGTAGCGCTGGCGGGCGGCGAGGCTGCCGGGCGGCTGGGCGGGGCGCGCTCAGGCCTCGGCTCCTCACGCGCGGCGTAAGCGGCCCAGACCCCGCGCTGCGGGAAGCCGGGTAGCGTGTGCGCGTCGCCTGCGAGCCAAGGCAGCCGCGGGAGGAGGAGCAGTGGGCACTGAGGTAGGCGCACAGATGGCGGGGCCTTAGGCTGGTTCTCCTTGTGCGCCCCCGGCCCTCCAAGGGCTGGCGAGGCCGAGGGGCGGCGCGCACAGGCAGGGGCGGGCGGGGCCGG
This sequence comes from Apodemus sylvaticus, assembly GCF_947179515.1. Taxonomy (NCBI): domain Eukaryota; kingdom Metazoa; phylum Chordata; class Mammalia; order Rodentia; family Muridae; genus Apodemus; species Apodemus sylvaticus. The sequence goes on from NC_067478.1 coordinate 22,515,840, forward strand.
GGGCGGGGACTGGCCTGGCCGCAGGGGCCGCGCGCGGTGAAGGGACTCCTGGTGGAGCGCAGGCACGCCGGAGGACTCCCGGGGCTGGCGGCCGTGGGTTCCCGGGGATGGCCCGGGAGCTCCGCGGAGGAGGCCAGTAAACCGGATGGCCGGCGCCTCCCACCTCGCGGGACGCCCGGGCCGGGAACTCGTTAACAGGAAAGCTTGGCAGCGCTGCAAATGCCAAGGTTCTGGAAGAACTGAGAGTCACGTCGTTAGGCGCTGAGGCTTTATTTTCCTTCCCCGCCCCCTGCCCGGCCTCGGTCTGACTTAGCCAAAGAAGGATGTGTCACCAGTTCGGGGCTGCGGGCGGGATCCCAGCCACTCTGGGAGCAGGGGCACCTGAAACAAACGTAGAGGACGAGGACGGCCGAGTGGCTGAGCTGCGAGCACCTCGGCCAGTCCCACGGTCGCGCTGGCCGGGCTGCGGGCTCGAGGGGCGTTCTCCTTGGGGACTGCTCGATGGAAACCAGCTGGCCGGGCTTGGAGTTGATGTTGCATCGGAACTGTGTTGTACTCACATTATTTCCATTCCTCCCACTCTGATAAAGCCTAGGGAAATTTTTATCCTACTTGATGGTCTGCAGATGCAGAGGGGGAGGAAAAATTGCTGTTTGCAAATTATAAGGTATTTTCTTTGTAGAAAATAGTTTGAGAACACAGAATAAATGCTTGAACACGTAAGCGGACAGTGATTTGTAGTGCCTTTCAAATTTGGAGAAGAGTTCCTCCATGGATCTTCATTTATGTACAAAACGTCCCCCGCCTCTTTGGTGCCAGACATTTTTCTTTGTTCTTCCTTAGTGTCTGGCCTCAGTTTCTTGTAAACAGAGCATCAAGCACAGGGACCCTAGGAATTGCCATACTAGGTCAGCATGGGCGTCCAGCTAAGCAGGCAGCAGACTCCTGTTGTAGTAAACACAGGCTTTCCTTGGCATCGTTAAAAATTATCTCAGTTTCTTTCACTGGTCTCCATGACGATTACTGAAAGCTTTCTTGAAAAATCAGTAAATGGCTCCTGATTAGCATGCAATTTATTCACATTTATTGCATTCAAAAGGCTGTCTCACATTTCTGACAAAACTTATGGCATGACATACTCGTGGAGGGGAAAAAAATGGATCTTTTACACAACCTGGAAAGCTCAGTCAGGAATACAAAGTTTGGTGGGGTTTTTGGGGGTTTGGGGTTTGTTTGATTCTTGTTATATGCGTGAGTGTGTGTGTGTGTGTGTGTGTATGTGTGTGTATACATACACATACATGCTGCTTTGGAAAAGTCTATGTCAAGGCCAATAATTCAGTGATAGCTTTATACATCAAGAACCTGAATAATAGGCAGTTAATACTTTACATTCACATATAAGATTTGTATATATTAAAAAGTAGCTTAGCATTCTGCATAGTGATTATCAGACTTTATCTTGGTCTGAGTTAATCTGCCCTTAAGGCTCTGCTAAAACCTTGTGTCCTCAGAGAATGGAAATTTTGCTTGAGCAGGAAGGAAATAAAGTTGGGCAGTTATGGAGTACAGAATATTTGAAGGTAATAATTTATCAGCGATTCATTTCAGTTCCAGTTGAACTGGCCTGTGCTACCTTTCAACAAGTAACTCAAGTTTTACATCTCTGAAACTCTTCTTGACATCCTCTTAACTCTGCCCAGCCCCTCAACAAAATAACCACAGCAAAGCCCACCAGAGTCAGGGGTAGAATTGGCTCTCCTTTGGAATAGTATCTTCCTCTCAATCAGGGTTTCTCATATGTGGCGCTGTGGACATTTTAGATCAGATAATACTTTGTCACGGTAGCCTACCCTTTGCAATAGAGGATGGTTAAGCCACTTTCCTGACTTAGAATCCTAGCTATTAGTAGTACATGCAGAGACAATCAGAACTGCTTCTAGACATTGCTAACTATCCCCTGAGAAGGACCAAGCTATCCCTAGTTGAAAACCACTGTCACAAACTGACTGCTACTTTAATACCCGGACACTGCATTGTCCTTGTTTGGTTATATATTGACTCTGCTTTCTTAAGCTTACAGGCAAGAGGAGTCATTTATTTAATATGTGACAGTCTGCTTTGCAAACTGTATGGTAGGACACATCTAAGAATACAAAGGTACAAGCATCTGATATGATCTCTGCACTTCTGTTTCTTGTCATCTAAAGAGGTAACTGGTATGAACATATGTAATTACACAGTTATGTCATTACCTCGGTGCTAAATTCTGAGAGGAGAAGTACAGGTTTCCTGCGTACCTAAAATGTTCATCTTCACCTAGTCCAGAAACTGAGGAATATTCCTTTGGGAAAAGAACATGAGAGACAGAGTCAGAAGGAAAACATGGAGTTGGTAATTAAAGCTTAGGGGACAAAATTCTACACAGAAGGAAGAACCGTGAACCTTAAGACAACAGAGAATATGTCTCAGGCTGGAGAGATGGCCCAGCAGTTAAGAGCACTGACTGCTCTTCCAGAGGTCCTGAGTTCAATTCTCAGCAACCACATGGTGGCTCACAACCATCTGTAAGAAGATCAGATGCCCTCTTCTGGTATGTCTGAAGACAGCTACAGTGTACTTACATATAATAAATAAATAAATAAATAAATAAATAAATAAATAAATAAATAAATCTTTAAAAAAAAAAAAAAAGAATAGGTCTCCCCAACCCCTCAGGAACCCAGAAGTTAGTGTGGTTGGAACTTAAAGGATTAGGTGGGAAGAATGATAGAGGAAGGTAAGTAAGCAGAGGCTATCTGCTACTGACTTCCTCAGTCACCAGAAACCACAGGAGGAACTTAAAACAGTACTTCTTAAAACAGGCCCTTCTCCTTGTGTGTTCAACAACAGTATCTTCTATTCCAGTCAACATTTTCCCCATGCCTTCTGAGTAGATAACCACTGCTAATGGTTTTGTTTACTATTCTGAACTTTTTTTTTTTTGGATAAGTATCTTGTTTACACCAATAGTGGCATTCCCTTGGGAATTTACCCATTTTGATGTATATGGCCTTTCACTGTATGGTTACAATATAGATTATTTATCCATTCCATTATTTATTTGTTTGTTTGTTTACTTATTTATTTATTTGGTTTTTCGAGACAGGGTTTCTCTGTGTAGCGCTGGCTGTTCTGGAACTCACTCTGTAGACCAGGCTGGCCTTGAACTCAGAAATCCTCCTGCCTCTGGCTCCCAAGTGCTAGGATTAAAGGCCTGTGCTACCACTGCCTGGCTTCCATTCTCCTATTGATAAGCATGTAAATGTTTCCAGTTTATTATAAATACCACTATGAATATGCCAGTTCACATTCGAATGGCTATATTTGTGGAATAAATTGATAGAAATGTGGCTGTTGGACCAAATATGTTTGTGAAAGATCAGCATATGGAAAAAAATGATTTGAACAAGGTAGCTAAAACATAAAATGGTAACTGAGACCAGGATGATAGCAGTGGGGCCAGAAAGAAGCTCATGTATCTATGAGATGCACTTAGGAGGCATGGTTTATAAGATTTAGAAGAAGATAATGGCACAAAAATGTTGAGGTAGAGGAATAACTTTCTAGGGTGAATTTCAGGGCACCTGCTTGCCCAAAATGTGAATAATGGGGTTGTTATCAGAAATAGAGAGAGCATCATAAGAATAGTTTTGAGATAGATTTAAATCATAGATCACATTGGGATGCTAAACTTTCATGTAAATGTGTCATAAAAGCACTTTACAGTTCAAACCCATAGGAAGAAAGCATAGGACTGGAGGCACAAATGTTTAGCTTTAAGTTGAAGTGTATGGGTGAAATTTTTCACTGCAGAGGTTGCAAACCAATAGCTTAACATAGAATCTAGATCATGGATGTTTTAGTTTACCCATACAGAGGTTTTATCACTAATCCTGCATTAATTGCTAGTATTTTTAAATCTGAAGAGTTTGAGAGAGAAAGAGAGAGAATGAATGCATAAATGAATGAATGAATATGAGAATGAATGGTAGACTAAACTGGCTTTTTTGTATTGTAAAAGTGATCAGAGTAGTCAAAACTGATTCCAGTCAGCCACTCCCTAAAGCTCGTGCCTGGCCTGTTTTGCCTCTGCATTGTGCAAGGATGAGTGTGTGCATGCATGTGTACACCCATGTACAAGTCCAAAGATGACTTTTGGAGTTGGTGTTCTCCTTGGTCATGCAGGATCTTTGTTGTTTTCCCTGTGCTGCCTCCTCTAGGCTTGCTGGCCCACCATCCTTCTGGTGGTTTTTCTTCTCTCCATCTTCCATCTGGCTGTGGAATGATGGCATTGTAGATGCATGCAGATGCACTGTAGCCTTTAAGAGTCAAACTCAGGCTTGCATGCAAGTGCTTTTGCCTGCTGAACCAACTTGCTGGCCTAATTCTGTGTGCTCTTGAATGTGTAATTCTGGTCAAAAGAGAATAATTTTCTTTCTTTTCTGGTTTTACATTGGAAACACTGAATAATTTAAAAAAAGCAAACACAAAAAAAAAAAAAACACCACAGCTGGGGTGGTAAGGCAGATGCTGCACAGGTCTGAGGCCCTGAATTGCAGTCTCCAGTATCCATGTAAAAATCTATGCCTAGCAGTAGAGTCACCAGTAATTACAGAGACAGGAGGATCACTGGAGCTTGCTGGCTAGCGTGGCTCCAGGATCAGTGAAAAACCCTGTTCACCTCTTTGGCCTTCTCTGAATGAACATGGGCGCGCACATATGTGTACATGTACTACCAACACACACACACACACACAAACAAAAGACAACAAAATAACTGATGCTGCGGTCCTTCTAATAAATTTGTTTCTCTTTATTTGGTCTAAATTGTAACTGTAGGTTTTTTGTTTTGGTTTAAGGTTTTCTTTGGTTGATTGGTTGGTTTCTGTTGGGTGTGTGTGTGTGCATGTGTGTGATGGTATTACTTTGGTTCCTTTTAGTCAGGGTCTTGCTATGTAGCTCTGGATGGCCAGGTACTTGCTGTTGAAGCAATTGAAGGCCTCTAAGTAGCTGCTCAGTCTGCTCAGCCTCTTTAGTGCAGGCAGCCTTGAGCTTCAAATGCTCCCCAGATGAGAACCACTGACCCAAGATGAGCAACAGAAGAGGGCTCAGAGCTAGTCTTTTAGAATAAGATAATAAGTAATTATTATCTATAATAAAATGATAAAGAGGTAGTATGAGGGGCACCTAGCTTGACGTTAGGTGTGTGACCTAACTGAATCCATACTGTGGGATTTTTAATTAAATGAGGCCAAAAATGTTTTGTTGCATATAGGCAAGCACACTGTACTTAAATGAGGCATTTAAGGATTTCAAAAGTAAGCCATACTTGAGCTGGAGAGATGATACAACACCCACATGCTGGTCACAACTATTTATGACTCTAATTTTAAGGGGTGCAATGCCCTCTTCTGGCCTCCACACACACCAGAACACATGTGATGCATACACATGGAGGCAAAATACCTGTACACATATAAAATGACAAATAAATTATTTTCCAATAATAACCCATACTTGATTTTTGCTTTATATTCTTTCTTTAAAATCTAATTGTAGTTTAAGGCATGTAGTTAAAGGCAAGGGAAGATAGTGCTTCCAAAGGAAAAAGAAATCACCCAGTAGGTAAGTGTGCTGAAAATCATTTGTTAAATTTAAGATAGGATTTGCTGGGCAGTGTGGTGCATGCCCTTAATCCCAGCGCTCGGGAGGCAGAAGCCAGCCTGGTCTACAGGGCAGCCAAGGTTATATAGAGAAACACTGTCAAAAAAGAAGAAAAGAATAAAAAGAGGAAGAGGAGGACGGGGAGGAGGAGATTTGACCTCAGCAAGAGCCATTCTATTATCACTCTCCCAATCCACAGCTCCTGCATCCGGCTATGCTGGGGCATCAAACCTTTCTGGCACCGAGGGCCTCCCCTCCTATTGCTGTTTGACCAAGTTTTTGAGAAGTTTATCTGAAAAAGGTGGCATGGTAAGGAAGGGGCTAGTATCTGGTACATAGCAGATATTCAGTATGTTGGACCCCAAACACTTCAGACTTTCAGGGAGGTAGCTAGATAGTTCCTGATCACTTGTCTTCCTCATCATTGAGAGTTTTCGTGCATTTGTTTTGAAGACTGCATTTCACTCATGAGATATCTTTCTAGGACTCCTGAAGGACCTGATTCAGATGTTACTGATTTGGCCATATCTCTTGCTTGTCTAGAAAGCCATAGAGTTTCTAAAGGCCAGTGGTTATCTAGGGTCCAGTAACCCTGACGTCATCTTTCCATTTAAGTGATGAACAAAAACCAGATTCTTAGCATATTGAAAATGGAGTATTTGGCTATTCTAGGAAATGTGTGTTTGTCAGATTCCCAGGAGTAGTATTGCAGTATTTTTTTTCCAGTTAACTTGATATTAGAACTTGATTTTTCCAGGGACATACATCCAGGTGTTATTGTTGAGTTATAAGAATTGATCATGGGGGCCTGGGGCTTGATGGTTAAAACACTTGGGGTTCATGCCCCCTAGTACCATATAAATGCTGGATGGATATGGCAATTTACTTATAAGTCCAACCTTAGGAGGTGAGACTGGGATCCTCAGAACAAGTTTGTTATGAAGACTTACCTTATTGATGAACTCAAAGAGTCAGGTAGGGACCTGGAGAGATGTCTCAGCAGTTAAGAGCACCTGACTGCTCTTCCAGAGGTCCTGAGTTCAATTCCCAACAACCACATGGTGGCTCATAACCATCTGTAATGGGATCTGATGCACACTTCTAGTGTGTGTCTGAAGACAGCTACAGTGTACTAATATAAATAAAATAAATAAATCTTTAAAAAAAAAACAAGAGTACTCTTGCAAAGAAGGGGTTCAGTTTCCTTCCTTTGGGTACGTAGAGGCCACAGCTATAGTAACTCTAGCTCCAGGGGATCTTAGGCTTCTGCTGTCCTCCTCCGGCTCTTGCATGTATGTGGTGCATATCCATAAATAAATAAAAATTTAAAGATAATAAATGGAAGAACAATCAGGAAAGGTTCCCAGTAACAACTTAAGGCCTTTGCATGTAAACAGCCACCCATGTAGATGTGCTCATACACACAAGTAAGAAGAAAAAGGGCAAAAAGGAGTTGATGTACTTCAGGTATTTTATCACATACTTGATTTGAAAATTCTTCAGTTTTGTGGACTGCACTTTCCTCTCCTGCCTTTCCTTACCTGCCTTTGCGGGAGAGAACTTGGCTCTTTGCTGCTACTGTTGTTACTGGATCATCATGGTCACATTCATTCACCCCTGTGGGTTTTTGAGTATGTAACTGCAGTCCTAGTCATTTTGAGTTAATTTTGTATATGAAGTCAGGCCCATCTTCATCCCCCCCTCCCCCCGAGACAGGGTTTCTCTGTGTAGCCCTGGCTGTCCTGGAACTCACTCTGTAGACCAGGCTGGCCTCGAACTCAGAAATCCACCTGTCTCTGCCTCCCAAGTGCTGGGATTAAAGGCATGCACCCCCGCCCCCGCCCCCGCCGCCGCCGCCACTGCTGCTGCCCCCACCACCACCTGGCCCCATCTTCATTCTTTTGCAAATGGATATACTGGTATCCCCCGCACTATTTGTACAAAAGCTGTGTGTGTGTGTGTGTGTGTGTGTGTGTGTGTGTGTGTGAGAGAGAGAGAGAGAGAGAGAGAGAGAGAGAGAGAGAGAGAGAGATTTTATGTAAGTCTCATGCTTGTTTCATTGTTATAACAAGGGCCTCAAATATATGAAGTTGTTGGAGAGATGGTATTATATATCCAGAGTTAAACATATATTCTTGAAAGGTATTTGTTAAGTCTTATCATTGTTCCCAAATTGTGGGATATCTGTTTTAGGTATGTAAGGGCCCTAAGAACTTTTCAGTCATAGCAGGAAAATTAAAGGTCATATTTCCATATTGAACCAAAAATTCTTAAATTCTACTGTATTTTCTAGAATGCTTCTGGATAAAATGTCTGATGACTTTAGTAATCCATAAATATTTGTTTCGTTACTAATATATGCCATTACTGTTTTAGAATCTGGAAATGCAGTGCCTTCTGATACAAGAGTTAGTACAAGGCACTGCATTCTCCATTGTCTTCTTGACTCTGTATATGAATCTTGTACAGTTAAAGGCAGCTGAAGGCCCCATGTAATAGAGAAAGTTCCAGCTTGATTTTTCTTTTTTTTATGTTCTGTGACCAAAGTGCACTCTTACAATACTAGCAATGGGATCTTACCATCTCATTCTGGTAGCAATGAAGGGTGGTAACAATAGTCTATATTGTTTTAGGGGAAAAAACCTTTTTGGAAAAAAAAAAAGATTTATTTATTTATTTATTTATTTATTTATTTATTTATTTATTTGTAAGTACACTGTAGCTGTCTTTAGACACTCCAGAAGAGGGCATCAGATCTCCTTACAGATGGCTGTGAGCCACCATGTAGTTGCTGGGATTTGAACTCAGGACCTTCAGAAGAGCACTCAGTGCTCTTAACCCCTGATCCATCTCTCCAGCCCAGGGAAAAACCTTTTTATTTATTTTTTTTATTTATTTTTTTATTCGATCTATTCTTTATTTACAGGGAAAAACCTTTTTAACTGCCTTTTAATTTAGTTTTTCTGCCATAACATCAAAAATACTATTGAATTTCAGTTTATGCTGTGTATTAATTACATGGAGATTTGAGAGTGAATAAACTAGAAACTTATTTTTTATACTTTTATATGTTTTTCAAATTTAAATCTTTTAATTCATTTGGATTTTTGTGAATAGTGTAGGATGCTATTGGATTATTTGGAATCATTTTATAGTAGGTAGCATACCAATTATCAGTTACTAATTCTTCATACATATGTTTTGATTTTAAGACTCTGATTAATCCCATTTATCATTGTTTCCTTGCCATTGGTATTTACTTGGTTTTAATTACCATGCTTACTTGTATACATATATTCTATATAATTAATGGTTTAATTATTGTACATGCTTGTGTGTATGTATCTATAACAACCCTTGTCTATTCTCAATTTTTTGTTCTCTAATTCTTGACTCTATCCTCAGCCTTCATATTCTTCCCAGCATTTGGCATGGACTACATCATGTCTTCTCTTTAACTTTTGAAAATGAACTTTGCTTTTCATTTCTGCCTTCTCATATGATCTCACTATCATGTTTTCTCCAAATTGAATTCCATTGAATTTCAAAGTAAATAATTCCTTTTGGAATTACTACTAAAGATAGTTCAAATGTTTTTCTTTAAGTGGTTTTGTTTAATTGGCTGCTAACTACTCATTTTTCATTAAAGCCAGGACTTCACATAGTCCAGGATAGCCTTGAACTTGTGTAGTAGAAGATAGCCTTGAACTTGTGTAGTAGAAGATAGCCTTGAACTTCTGATCCTCCTGCCTTCACCTCCCAAATGCTGGGGTTACAGGTGTGTGCCACTACACCAAGTTTTTTATTCAATGCTGGGGCTGGACCACAGGAGCCTCATGCATACTAGGCAGACACTTTACCAATTGAGTTACACCCTTATCCTATTAATTACTCTTGGCCTCCACAAGACCAGTTTTTTGCCTGTAATTGTCTATTTGTAGTACATGAGTACTTAATATACTCATTTAGAAGACAAGCCCAGTTCCAAAATGTACTAAGAATATTACCTGTGTTAAGACCTAGCTGAAGTCAAGGCTGGACAAATAGGGGACATCAATGGGACCAAGAAGTAGGATAACAACGCTGTCTTTGGGACAGAAGCTAATCAATGAATTCTGTTGATGGTCACATGTAAGATCATGAAAAGTCAGGTCAAAGAATCTGGCATTTTCTTATTAGAAATCTTTCCACTAGGCCTTTGTCTCCTTCCTCTACCTCAGTTGGGGAATCTGACAGTTCATATGTCCAGAAGATACTGTGGAATTTCTGTTTCATGCTGTGCAGTGGCTACATGTTGGGGATATGATAGTGAGTAAACTGTAGTGGTTTCATACTGCATGTGCTTCTGCTTCCTGGCCCATCACATTGCTACCTGAATCCCATCACCCCCAGATGCTTAATACATACTTTGTGAATAAATGGAGCACATTTTCTAAGTTTTTCTGTTCAGTGACTTTTGACACTGAATCTTCATTCTTGAAATTGTTTCTCCAAATTGAATTTCATATTTTACTCTTCCATTACGTTTCTTTAAATTGTATTTTCTTACCTTGCCATTTGCATTCTTTCACATTTAAATCCTAATGCATTTTCTATATCCCTCCTGTCGGCTCAATCTCACAGGTCACTTGTTTTTATTGTTCAAATTAAGCGTTCGGCCTGGCCTTATGCCATGTTTTACATGACGTGCTGTTTCTGGATATGGTTCTATTTTTTTAATGTGCTCTTAATTATGTCCTAGTCAGTTTTATTGTTTTCTAAGCTCTGTGTTTCAATTATAATTACAAAGTTTGATAATATAGTGTGACATTCAGAAAGCATTTAGCATTATTCATCCTCTTAAAAGTCATAACTTTTACTCCGTTTATTTATTATGATTTTACTTTATTTAGCTGTTTTGTGTCATAATCTTATTGCTTTCTTATTAATAATACCAAGTATCGGATATTTTTGTGTGGTTTTTAATTTGTTTGCTTGCTCATATATATATATAAACAGTCTTGTGCCATGTAATGATATTTTGGCCAACATTGGACTGCCACTTTTCCTACATGGTCTTAAAAAATTATAGTAAGAGCTAAGAAAAAACATTCCCATTGTCTTCTACACCCAGAACTTTGGAAGAAAATGGGGGGAAAGGAAACTGTATGAAAAGAAAAACATTAACTGCCAAGAAAATGTAAAGTAAGGGGTTTATTTAGACCTCAACATAATTCTTAAAAAGTTTGAAAATGGGACTGGAGAAATGGCTTGCAGCACTACCCCCAAGTTTAGCTCCTACTGGCTCACAAACACCTTTAACTCCAGCTGTAAGAGTTCAGCACAGCTGCCCTCTGTAGGCATAAAACCTATCTGAGTATACACAGACATAAATTTTTAAATAAAAATAGAATCTCTCAGAATCAATCTGTCTCTCCCTCTCCCTCTCCCACTCCCTTCTGCCCTCTCCCCCTTCCTCCGCCCTCCCCTCTCCTTGAAAACAGCCAGGTGGTGGTGCCCTGCTTTAATCCCAGCACTCAGGAGGCATAGGCAGGTGAACCTATGTGTTCAAATCCAGCCTGGTCTACAGGGCAAGTTCCAGGACAGCCAAGCCTACACAGAGAAACCCTGTCTCAAATAATATAACAACAATAGCAATACTAATAATAATAGGAGAAGGAGTCTGAAAACATGGACCCCCAACTCCAATAGATTTTTGTTAATAAGAGACTTCATGAAGCATAATCTGCTTGCAAGCAAATCCACTAGAAAAGGGAAGCAGGCAGGCTGCCATGCACATATTTCTGAAAAGAAGAGTTGCAGGTAGTGCTGGTGTGGATGAGAATACCCTCAATGGGCTCGTGTTTGAATGCTTGATCCCCATCTAGGGAAGGATTAGGAGGCATGTCCTGTTGGAGCAAGTGTAGCACTTGGTTATGGCCATAATGATTCAAAAGACACACCATTCCCAATTGTGCTTTCTAACTCTTGCTTCTAGATCAAGATGTGAGCCCTAAGCTGCTGTTCCAGCCACCTGTCCCCTTGCCCTCACTCCACCATCATAGCCGCTAGCCTATTGGGACCATGAGCCCAACTAAACTTCTTTTTTAAGTTGCTGTGGCCATGATATGTTACCACAGCAATAGAAAGGTAACTAAAATAGATTCTAGGAAGGATCCAGATGATGATGGCTTCATGTGCATTTATTATCTCTGACCACCTAATGGGGCAAGATGCATAAGTAAAAGATAATGATATTAATTCTCACCCTGTGTAAGCCTCAAATAATGTGTGTATTTATGTCTTGATTTTAAAAAATAAAAAATATAAAACAATGTAAAAGATTTAAAAAGCACAAAGCTTCCTTTTGTTTCTTATTAGCACATATTATACAAAATAATGGGCTTCATTGTGATATTTTCATAAAAGCATATGATTTGATCATATTTGTACTCTTGCGCTTTCTTCTTTCCCTCCCTCTGGTCTCCCTCCTGTTCCCCTTTACTTTCATATTGCCCTTGTTTTTTTTTCTAGGTTCCCTTATGATAGACATGTGAGATGTTTACCTTTCTGAGTCCAGTTTATTTCACTTACCATTTCCACTCAGTTTCTTTCAAAAGACAAGGTTTTGTTCATCCTCCTAGCTAAATGCTGATCAGTTGGGATGGTCCTGTGCTTTTATGTTTGACTCTGTCTATATGGTAATTATATTTATTAATTTGCATATAATGAACCTCTTTTTAATCTCCGAATGAAGCCAGTTTGATCTTTATTTTAAAAGCATGTTCTTTTATTTTAAAGGGAAGTAAAAACATTTTATGATAAAATTGAAGATTTACATGGAAAATATTTCTGATAAAATAGAACAAATATATAGAAAAACACATTAAATTTGACAATTTTCATGGAAAATTAAAGAGTAAAGTGGTAGACATAAAAACATTGCTTAATTAATTGAAAAGGGAAGTAAAACATTTTATGATAGAATTGAAGATTTACGTGGAAAATATTTCTGATGAAATTGTAGAAACGTAGAAAAACATGTTAAAATTGAAGATTATCGTGGAAAATTTTATATAGATATAATAATGGTAGGCATAAAAGTATTCCTAAATTGATAGAAAGTGGAATTATAAACTGATAAAGTTGAAGATTTACATGGAAAATATTTCTGATAAAATTGAAGATCATGGAAAATTATACAGATAAAATGGTAGGCATAAAAATAATTCTAAGTTGATTCAAAGTGTAATTATAAGCATTTTCAGGTAAAATTGAAGATTTACATGGAAAATATTTCTGATAAAATTCAAGAAATAAGTAGACAAACATGTTAAAATCGACTATTTCATGGAAAATTATACAGATAAAATGGTAGACATAAAAAACCTTTCTAAATTAATTGAAGGCAGAATTAAAAACATTTTGTGATAAAATAAGAGATTTACATGGAAAACATTTCTGATAAAATAGAAGAAATATATAGAAAAACATGTTAAAATTGGAGATTATCATGAAAAATAATGCAGATAAAATAGTAGACATAAAAAACACATTACTAAATTAATTGAAAGAGGAATTACAAACATTTTCTGATAAAAATTAAAGATTTACATGAAAAATATTTCTGTTAGTCTATGTCTTTTTATTGGGGAATTGAGTCCATTGATGTTAAGAGATATTAAGGAATAGTGATTGTTGCTTCTTGTTCTTTTTGATGTTATTTTTATGTTTGTGTGGGTATCTTCTTTTGGGTTTGTTGGAAGATTACTTTCTTGCTTTTTCTAGGGTGTAGTTTCCCCCCTTGTGTTGGCATTTTCCATCTATTATCCTTTATAAGGCTGGATTTGTGGGAAGATACTGTGTAAATTTGGTTTTACCATGGAATATCTTGGTTTCTCCATCTACAGTGATCGAGAGTTTTGCTGGGTATTATAGTCTGGGCTGACATTTGTGTTCTCTTAGGGTCTTTATGACATCTGCCCAGGATCTTCTAGCTTTCATCGTCTTCTTTACATCGAAGTCTGGTGTAATTCTAATAGGTCTCCCTTTATAAGTTACTTGCCCCTTTTCTCTTACTGCTTTTAATATTCTTTCTTTGTTTAGTGCATTTGGTGTTTTGAATATCATGTGCTGGGAATTTCTTTTCTGGTCCAGTCTATTTGGAGTTCTGTAGGCTTCTTGTATGTTCATGGGCATCTCTTTCTTTAGGTTAGGGAAGTTTTCTTCTAAAATTTTGTTGAAGATACTGGCACTTTAAGTTTTAAATCTTCTCTCTCTTCTATACCTATAATCTTAGGTTTGGTTTTCTCATTGCGTCCTGGATTTCCTGGATGTTTTGGATTACAAGCTTTATGCATTTTGCATTTTCTTTGACTGTTGAGTCAATGTTTTCTATGGTATCTTCAGCAACTGAGATTCTGTCTTCTATCTCTGATATTCTGTTGTTGATGCTTGTATCTATGACTCCTGAATTCTTTCCAAGGTTTTCTATCTCCAGAGACGTCTCACTTTGTGATTCCTTTATTGTTTCTACTTCCACTTTTAGATCCTGGATTGTTTTGTTCAGTTCCTTCACTTGATTGTATTTTCGTGTAATTCTTTAAGGGATTTTTGTGTTTCCTCTTTAAGAGCTTATGCCTGTTTACCCATGTTCTCCTGTATTTAAGGGATTTTTGTGTTTCCTCTTTAAGGGCTTTTACCTGTTGACCCATGTTCTCCTGTATTTCTTTAAGGGAGTTATTTAAGCCCTTCTTGAAGCCCTCTGTCAGCATCAGGAGATACCATTTTAAATTCAACTCTTGCTTTTCCGATGTGTTGGGGTATCTGGGACTTGTTATGGTGGGAGAACTGTGTTCTGATGTTGCCAAGTAGCCTGGATTTCTGTTGGTAAGGTTCTTGTGCTGGCCTTTTTCCATCTGGTTATCTCTGGTGCTAGTTGGTCTTGCTGTCACTGGCTGGAACTTGTCCCTCCTGTGGACCTGTAAGCCTGTCTGTACTCCTGGGAAACCAACTCTATTCTGGCAGGTTCTGTGCACAGAAGGCTGTGGAGCTGCCTGGCTCCCTGATGCAAATGGAAGCCTGAAGACCTCTGTCCCAAGTGCTCCACTGATCTTATGTCCTGTGTGCTCCCAGCTGTTCCCCCTCCAAAGAGAAGGTGGAGATCTCACCTCCGCGCTCAGAAGTGAAAGCATTGCTTGGAGATTATTCTCTCCTGGCGGGCTGTGCACAGAAGGCTGTGGAGTCACCCAGCTCCCTGGTGCAAAAATTACCAGTTTGATCTTAATGGATGATCTTTTTAACTTATTGTTGAATTTGATTCTTGAGTATTGATTTTGTGTCTGTATTCATTGAGGAAAATTATCTAAAGCTTTACCCCTTTTACCCCTTTGCTGTATCGGGGTAATATTAGATTCATAAGATGAGTTTTGAAAGGTTACCTCTATGTTTTATGGAAGAATTTGAGACTCATTTTTGTTCTTTGAAAGTGTGGTAAAAATCAGCAGTGAATCTGTCTAGACTTAAGCTAAGAAGATATTTTTATACAATTGTGCAATCTGTTTTTAAGCTAAGTCTCATTATGAAAGTCAAAAGCTTAAAAGGTAAATAAGCTACATAAGCTAAGGCTAATTTGTTTTTAAGAGGTTTTTAAACTATGAATTTACTGTAGCCTAAACACAGTCTTCATAAAGTCTACGATCATGCCCAGAGACTTCACATTCACTGACAGTTCTCTCACTGACTCATTGAGAAAAACTTCTAGTCCTGTAAGTTCCATTTGTGGTAAATGCCTGTATCTTTTCCATTTAGATATACACACTCTCATTATTATATTATGTTCTTTTACTTATTGTGACCAAATGCTGGACAGGAAGCAACTTAAAAGAAGAGTCATTTTGGCTTACAGTTTGTGAAGATACAGTCTGTCACCACAGGGAAGGCTTGGTGGCCTGAGGACGCTGAAAACATCCAATGGGGAAAAAAATAGCCTTTTCAACAAATGGTGCTGGTTCAACTGGAGGTCAGCATGCAGAAGAATATGAATTGATCCATCCTTGTCTCCTTGTACTAAGCTCAACTCCAAATGGATCAAGGACCTCCACATAAAGCCAGACACTCTGAAGCTAATAGAAAAGAAACTGGGGAAGACCCTTGAGGACATCGGTACAGGGGGAAAGTTTTTGAACAGATCACCAATAGTGTATGCTATAAGATCAAGAATTGACAAATGGGACCTCATAAAATTACAAAGTTTCTGTAAGGCAAAGGACACCATCAAAAGGACAAATTGGCAACCAACAAATTGGGAAAAGATCTTCACCAACCCTACATCAGATAGAGGGCTAATATCCAATATATACAAAGAACTCAAGAAGTTAGACCCCAGAAAACCAAATAACCCTATTAAAAAATAGGGTACAGACCTAAACAAAGATTCTCACCTGAAGAACTTCGGATGGCAGAGAAGCATCCTAAAAAATGCTCAACTTCATTAATCATTAGGTAAATGCAACCCTGAGATTTCACCTTACACCAGTCAGAATGGCTAAGATTAAAAATTCAGGAGACAGCAGGTGTTGGGGAGGATGTGGAGAAAGAGGAATACTCCTCCACTGCTGGTGGGGTTGCAAATTGGTACAACCACTCTGGAAATCAGTCTAGCGGTTCCTCAGAAAACTGGGCATGGGTCACTTCTGGAAGATCCTGCTATACCACTCCTGGGCATATACCCAGAGGGTTCCCCAGCATGTAATAAGGATACATGCTCCACTATGTTCATAGCAGCCCTATTTATAATAGCCAGAAGATGGAAAGAACCCAGGTATCCCTCAACAGAAGAATGGATGCAAAAAATGTGGTATATCTACACAATGGAGTACTATTCAGCCATTAGAAACAATGAATTCATGAAATTCTTAGGCAAATGGATGAAGCTGGTGAACATCATACTAAGTGAGGTAACCCAGTCTCAAAAGGTCAATCATGGTATGCACTCACTAATAAGTGGATATTAACCTAGAAAACTGGAATACCCAAAACATAATCCACACATCAAATGAGGTACAAGAAGAACGGAGGAGTAGCTCCTTGTTCTGGAAAGACTCAGTGAAGCAGTATAGGGCAAAACCAGAACAGGGAAGTGGGAAGGGGTGGGTGGGAGGACAGGGAGGGAAGGGGGCTTATGGGACTTTCGGGGAGCGGGGGTCCAGAAAAGGGGAAATCATTTGAAATGTAAATAAAAAAATATATCGAATTAAAAAAAAAGAAAAAAGAAAGGAGAGAGAGACGAATGCTGGTGCTCAGCTGGCTTTCTCCTCTTTATTTAGTTTATGACCCCAGCCTATGGGAGAGTGCTGCCTACATTCAGGATAGATCCTAACCTTTCTATGAGGAAACACCCTCACAGACATATCCAGAAGTATGTTTCTGTGTAATTCTGAGTACCATCAAGTTAACAATAAAGATTAACTATCACATATTATAACTCCCAGCAGTATTCAATACAGTAACAAGGTCTATAGGCTTATAGCCTTGGAGCCAGACTGTATCATAACCTGGATCTATAATAAACTCTGCCTTCTAGATTTATCTAAGTATGTGCAATGATAGTTACATGGCCATGAAACCACATAATGATGCAGTTTTCAGAACATGTCCCTCCTGTCCTTAACATACTATATAAATGATTATATAATAACATTACTATTCCTTTTGAGAGCCTGATTAAAATGGCCAGTCAACATAGCATACCCAGTGCTCTTCTTTTGGCTTTCTGTTTGGTCATTGTTATTTTCCTTTATTTTTTAACAAGGGCTTGGGGAAGAGTTAGGTCTTATTATATAGTCAAGACTAGCCTCAAATTCAAGGTATTCAAATTCCTGCCTTGCTGCCTGCTGGGTGCTGGAAACTACAGGCATGTCCTTTGCTTCCTGTTGGTAACGTGAATTCCTGCAGAGGGCAATCATATTCCTAGTGGACCATTATTCTCTCAACTTTGCCAGAAGATATCTATAGAAGAATTACCTTATTACAGATGCATTAGGGAATTCTTTAAAGGGTTTAGTTTATTTATAATTAGGGAGTGGTGGTAAGTATGTATGTGTGGGCACAGCTGTCAGAGAGGCTGGAGGTATCAGATTTCCTGGAGCTAGAATTACAGGTGTCTATGAGACACTGATGAGAGTGCTGGGAACCAAACTTCAGAGCAGTACATTCTCTTAACTACTAAGCCATCTTTCTAGCCCTAATAGGGAATTAAACAAAGAACCAGGAATGGTAGTGCATACCTTTAATTACTCAGAAGACAGAGGCAGGCAAACTGAGCTGGCCTATAAGCTTGAGACTAGCCTGATCTATGTAGTGAGACCCTGTCTTAAAAACCAAAACAACAACAAAGATGCAACTTCAGATGTAGATACTAAACTTTAACTCTTAGATGGCCTGCATGATAGGGGTGTGATCAAGAGTGGCTCAGACAGGATATAGAGAGCAAGATCAGTGCTGTTATGTAGAAACAGTCAAGAAATGAAGAGTCCAGGCTACCAGACAGGCTTTTTTAAATGTTGAAATCAATAAGAATTGTGACAGAAATAGTACTGGAGTGACAGTGAGCCAGGAGCTAAAATTACCAAGGAATGAAAAAGATGACCTTGAAGAGCCATAAGTGATGGCAGTGGGAGAGATAGTAGGGAATGGAACCTGAGGGTATGTGACTCAGGCAGGGGAGTTTTGTACAGGGCAAAGGGAGAGTATTCTGTAATTAGCAGGTGTGGAATAAGAAGGGCACTAACCCACTCCTCCCACATGTTTAAGGAGTGTGAGTCCTCCTCTAAAAGGGCTGCAGTGAAAGCCAGCCACATCCTTACAGGGTGTCTAGTTTGAGTTTAAATATGAAGCTAGAGGGAGCTTCTGAGAAGTTGTCAAGGATAGGAGGATTTTGGTGCTAGCCACCTAGGAGTTACGTAGAGCTCAGAGGAATTGAAGTTTCAGGAGATATGCAAGGTAGGCCTCTAGATTCCATCTTCACTCAGCATGTTGCCTTTGTATATATCTTCACTTCATGAACCTCTCAATTCAGCTGCATTGCATGGCTTAAATCATAGGGCCAGTTAGATACAATTCGTTGCCTGATCCATCCCTATAAAATCTTTTTTATCATGCTTTAAATGTATGCTTATGACCTCACGCTGATCTTTAATGTTGCCTGGCAATCACACTATATCTGCTTAGTTACTTTCTGTTAGTTTCATTTCCTCCATGGTGACTGTTTATATCTTCAGTCACCTCCTATGGTCCCTGTCTCTTTCCCACTTTTTACTTTGAATAGAAGTCCTTGTTTCTTATTTCACTGAAAACACTGAGTCAGAAAAGAACTTTTATTATCATAGCTACCCATTACCTACATGTAGTAACATCCATGTTTTCTTTATGAAAAACCAGTACTTGGTATTTCTCTTGTGGTGTCAGCTTTCTTCTCTCTTGAGTCACTCTCTTTTGCATGAAAATAGTCATTTATCTCTTCCATCTTAAAAATCAATACTTTTTTTATATTCACTTTCCCTTCTAAGTATTGCTTTATTTTACATAAACTTCCAGAGAACTTTTTGAAGCAATTTTCTATATTTTAATGGTAATTTTTCTTTTCTTTCTCTCTCTTTTCAAACTTATGCCACCATATTTCTGCCTCCATAATTCCCAGAGTATGGACAGAGTGTGGCTTAGCAGTTGACAACACTGATGACCACCCTTGCCCTTTCTCAGTCCTCATTTAATATTCTGATGAGTTGATCAGTTCCTCCTTGAAGCACCTTCTTCATTTGGCCTTTAGGATATTTGTTAGTAGTTGAGAAGGATGTAAGATTTTTACCTGATTTCTGTAATGGTGTTTTCATTCTTGCAAAATATTCAGGTTAACCTACCATCGATTCATTAATACTAAAAGATATAAGATTTCTGAGTCAGAGATGAAATACATTTATTACAGTTTCTCTCTAGTCACGTCTCAGTCTCTTCTGATGATTCCTCTTCCCAAGTCTCAGTGTTTAGTGCTGGCTGGCCTGGGGCTCACTATATGTAGATCAAGTTGGCCTTGAACTCACAGAGATCTGTTTGCCAAATCTCCAGCTCATAATCCTCCCCTTAATCTACAATCTCAATTCTGTAGGGAATTGAACTGATGTCCACTATGGAACCACTGCCCTTACATGCCACCACTGCTCCCCTTCCCACCGACAAATCTGTCCTTTCTGTGGTCTTCCAGGCCTGGCTAACCTCTGTTTACATTTTCTAGTTATTCGGGTAAAACAAAACACAACTTTTGAGTTTTGTTTAATTTTATCTATATGTACATACATACGTACGTATATATGTACGTGTGTGTGTGTGTGTGTGTGTGTGTGTGCGCCATATGCACATCTGATACATAGAAGCATAGGGCATTGTATCCTCTAGAGCTGGAGTTACAGACCATTATGAGCTACCATGTGAGTGCTAGAAATTTGAACTTAGGTCATCAGGAAAAACAGCCAGTTATTTTAACTCTTGAGCCATCTCTCCAGCCCCCAAACTGCAACTTTTAAAAATATAAAAACTCATTTTTGTCCTTTTCCACAAAACCTGCATATCCGTCTCATTGCGTCTACTTTCAAAATACATTTATGACCTTAACTTTCCTTTAACCATTTTTCTCCTACCTGGCCCAAACCAGCATCATTTTTGTCTAGCTTGTTCAGAAAACCTCTTTCTGGTTCTCCTTTTTTTCCCCTGTTACTCATGTTCTTTGTTTGTTCTCATCATGATATCCAGAATTATTTTGTTAAAAACTGAGTAAAAGCATGTCCTTTCTCTACTTAGAACTCTTGAGTAACATCGTATCCCAGGTAAGAATCATATTCTAATATCACTCTTACAATATTCAAAACATGCATTTATCTTTTTTTTAATTCAATATATTTATTACTTACATTTCAAATGATTTCCCCTTTTCTGGCCCCCCCACTCCCCGGAAGTCCCATAAGCCCTCTTCCCTCCCCACTTTCCCCACATCCACCCCTTCCCACTTCCCTGTTCTGGTATTGCCCTATACTGCTACACTGAGTCTTTCTAGAACCAGGGGCCACTTCTCCGTTCTTCTTGTACATCATTTGATATGTGGATTATGTTTTGGGTATTCCAATTTTCTAGGCTAATATCCACTTATTAGTGAGTGTGTACCATGATTGATCTTTTAAGACTGGGTTACCTCACTTAGTATGATGTTCTCCAGCTCCATCCATTTGTCTAAGAATTTCATGAATTCATTGTTTCTAATGGCTGAATAGTACTCCATTGTGTATATATATCACATTTTTTGCATCCATTCTTCTGTTGAGGGATACCTGGGTTCTTTTCAGCTTCTGGCTATTATAAATAGGGCTGCTATGAACATAATGGAGCACGTATCCTTATTCAATATTCAGAAATTCATCAATGCAATCCACCACATAAACAAACTCAAAGAAAAAAAACCACGTGGTCATTTCATTGGATACTGAAAAAGCATTTGACAAAATTCAGCATCCTTTCATGCTTAAAGTCTTGGAAAGAACAGGAATTCAAGGCCCATACCTAAAAATAGTAAAAGCAATATACAGCAAACTGGTAGCCAACATCAAACTAAATGGAGAGAGACTTGAAGCAATCCCACTAAAATCAGGGACTAGACAAGGCTGCCCTCTCTCTCCTTATCTTTTCAATATTGTACTCGAGGTACTAGCTTGGGCAATTAGACAACATAAGGAGGTCAAAGGGATAAAAATTGGAAAGGGAGAAGTCAAACTATCACTATTTGCAGATGATATGAATAGTCTACCTAAGTGACCCAAAAAACTCCACTAGAGAACTCCTACAGCTGATAAACAACTTCAGCAAAGTGGCAGGTTATAAAATCAGCTCAAGCAAATCAGTAGCCTTCCTATACTCAAAGGATAAGCAGGCTGAGAAAGAAATTAGGGAAATGACACCCTTCACAATACCCACAAACAGTATAAAGTACCTTGGTGTGACTCTGACCAAACAAGTGAAAAATCTGTATGACAAGAACTTCAAGACTCTGAAGAAGGAAATGGAAGAAGACCTCAGAAAATGGAAAAATCTCCCATGCTCATGGATTGGCAGGATTAATATAGTTAAAATGGCCATTTTGCCAAAAGCAATATACAGATTCAACACAATACCCATCAAAATCCCAACACAGTTCTTCATAGAGTTAGAAAGAGCAATTCTCAAATCCATCTGGAATAACCAAAAACCCATAATAGCTAAAACTATTCTCAACAACAAAAGAAATTCTGGGGGAATCAGTATCCCTGACCTCAAGCAATACTACAGAGCAATAGTGTTAAAAACTGCATGGTATTGGTACAGTGACAGGCAGGCGGATCAGGATGGAATAGGATTGAAGACCCAGAAATGAACCCACACACCTATGGTCACTTGATCTTCGACAAAAGAGCTGAAAACATCCAGTGGAAAGAAAGATAGCCTTTTCAACAAATGGTGCTGGTTCAATTGGAGGTCAGCATGCAGAAGAATGCGAATTGATCCATTCGTATCTCTTGTACTAAGCTCAACTCCAAGTGGATCAAGGACCTCCACATAAAACCTGACATACTGAAACTAATAGAAAAGAAACTGGGGAAGACCCTTGAGGACATGGGCACAGGGGAAAAGTTCCTGAACAGAACACCAATAGCTTATGCTCTAAGATCAAGAATTGACAAATGGGACCTCATAAAATTACAAAGTTTCTGTAAGGCAAAGGACACTGTCAAAAGGACAAAACAGATTGGGAAAGGATCTTCACTAACCCTAAATCTGACAGAGGGCTAATATCCAATATATACAAAGAACTCAAGAAGTTAGACCCCAGAGAACCAAATAACCCTACTAAAAATGGGGTACAGAGCTAAACAAAGAATTTTCACCTGAAGAACTTCGAATGGCTGAGAAGCACCTTAAGAAATGTTCAACATCATTAATCATTAGGGAAATGCAAATCAAAACAACCCTGAGATTTCACCTCACACCAGTCAGAATGGCTAAGGTTAAAAACTCAGGAGACAGTAGGTATGGCGGGTATGTGGAGAAAGAGGAACACTCCTCTACTGCAGGTGGGATTGGAAGATGGTACAACCACTTTGGAAATCAGTTTGGCGGTTCCTCAGAAAAATGGACATGATACTTCCAGAGGACCCCGCTATACCTCTCCTGGGCATATACCCAGAGGATTCCCCAGCATGCAATGAGGACACATGCTCCACTATGTTCATAGCAGCCTTATTTATAATAACCAGAAGCTGGAAAGAACCTAGATGTCCCTTGATGGAGGAATGGATATAGAAAATGTGGTATATTTACACAATGGAGTACTACTCAGCAAATTAAAAACAATAAATTCATGAAATTCTTAGGCAAATGGTTGGAACTGGAAAATATCATCTTAAGTGAGGTAACCCAATCACAAAAGAATACACATGGAATTCAATCACTGATAAGTGGATATTAATTAGCCAGAAGCTCTGAATTCTCAAGACACAGTTGGCATAACAAGTGATACCCAAGAAGAGGGAATGAGAGGGCCCTAGTTCTGAAAAGAGTTGATCCAGCATTGTAGGGGAATACCAGGACAGGGAAATGGGAGGGGGGTGATTGGGAAATGGGCAGAGGGAAGAGGGCTTATGAGACCGATGGGAATGGGGGAACCGGGAAAGGGGAAAGCATTCAGAATGTAAAGAAAGAATATAGAAAAGAAAAAAAAGAGTTTTGTGCAATTTTTTTAATTGTTTTTTTTTTTTTTTTTTTTTTTTTTTTTTTTTTTTTTGGATTTGGTTTTTTCGAGACAGGGTTTCTCTGTGTAGTCCTGGCTGTCCTGGAACTCACTCTGTAGACCAGGCTGGCCTTGAACTCAGAAATTTGCCTGCCTCTGCCTCCCAGAGTGCTGGGATTATAGGCATGCGCCACCACTGCCCGGCTGAGTTTTGTGCAATTTTTAAAACAAAAGTAGCATAACTTATTGTTTTCACAATTTAATAAAAACACTACTTTATGTGAAAATTAAAATCAATTGTCATGTGCTGGTTGGTTTTTTTGTCAGCTTGACACAAACCTAGACAATCTGGGAAGAGGGAATTTAATTGAGAAAATGTCTCCATAAAATTGTCCTGTAGACAAGTCTGTAGGATATTGTCTTAGGGATTGATGTGGGAGGGCTGAGCTCACTCTGGGCAGTGCCAGTCCTGGACAGGTGGTCCTGGACTGAGAAAAAAAGGAGGCTAAGCAAGGCAGTAAGTAAAGTAAGAATCCTACATGGCTTCTGCTTCGAATCCTTCCTCTAGCTTCCTGCTATGAGCTCGTGCCCTGGCTTCCCTCAGTGATGGAGTCTGACCTGAGAGCCGTAAGCTAAAATAAATCCTGTTCTCCCCAAATTGCTTTTGTTTACAGAGTTTTATCACAATAGAAATCCCAAGACATTATACATATAACAGTCACATTCTATGACTACACCATGAGAATTTATTAAATTCCCTGCTAAGGTCTATACTATAGACTGTAGGAGAAGGTGAAGGAAGGAGAATAGCAAAGGCCCTGCAGATAAAGCTGCTGTGTAGAGACCTGACAGCTTCAGTCTGAGCTCTACATCCTAAAGATGGCAAAAAACTCTCCCGAGGGTTGTCCTCTGATTAACACATGCCTACATGAGGCTGCCCTACACATTAATTAAAAATGTAAAAAGGAAGCAACCAATAAGGAAAGAATCAAACTGATTTCCACTGTGACAGCTTTCAAAATATTCTGAGGGAGGAAAAGCTCGGAAGATTTAATCTTTTAGATATAAGTGAATAATGTCCAAATCTTAAATTATCTGTAGATAAGGAAGAGTTACAAAAAAAGAAACAAACAACAAAACATACTTTGCAATGTCCTGAAAGAACTTAGACAACTAAAAATGGTAGGTGGACTTTCTAGGGGTAGGGGGGAACAGTTTTAATGATCATTCACAATTGCTGCTTACCAAGGAAGTATCAGGAGCAATATCTAATACAAGCTCAATGAGTCCCTCCCTCTTAAGCATATAAGTAACTAAAGACCTATGTGTTAACACTTCCTACCTCATGTTTACTCACATTATTTCATCTGCTGAAATATTTTTATAATAATCTTTAATTTTCTTCATTGAAACATTATTTCTAAACTCAAAGTATTATTTTATACTTACATATACATTTTCTTACAACATAAAATCTCTTATGAAATGATTTCTCTTTTTCAGTTTATTTTCTCAACTATTTAAAACTGAATACAATAAATAAATTATTTCAGGTCTCTTCCCCTGTTTCCCCTACTCAGTAGTTCTGTAGTACCTGTTTTGTGTTCTTCCAAACTGTTGTCTTGGAAGCAGTTTCCATACTTAGTCATCAGCCAAAATCCCCTCTGTGTTTCAGGCAAAGCAATAGTTCCATTAAATGACTCATTCCTTCTGAATCATCATACCTCTGGACTCTTAAACAAAGGGCTCTAAGGAAAACCCTTTATCCTACAGTTCTCCTCAAATCCTTTAAATGACCTATTTAGAGTGACATGGAAATTCACCCAATTCCACTGTTTTCAATCTATGTTGTTCATTTCTTCTTGAACCCTTTCACTGACCGAGATAAACAATGGAATTTCTTCACTTCATATTTTCTGCTCCAGATGTTTCCTGAAGTGGAACAATGTGTGTAATACCTTTTTCTGTTTTTCCATCGTATTACTTTATGGTTCTTAAGGTTTTATTAACATCCCAGATTTCTCTATGAAATAAAGCAGAAACATCCATAAAAGTAAGGTAAAGCTCTAAAGTCCCTTTTAATTTCTAGAATTTGTTATAAATGTTATTTGAATATTTCACATAAAGTATCAATCCTAAATACTTTTTTAAAAAATGACAAATTTTACTTTTATATGGGTCTACTCCCTAGAGTCAATCACTATCAACTTTTTCTTTATTGTTTTAATTTGTCTTGATGTTTCTAAGCTCTGCTCAGCCCTTGCCTCAACACGGTCCCAGGCAGTAGCCCAGACCAGAGATGTCCACATACAAATGCACTTTTTTTTAAAAATAAAATATATTTTTAAAATATACTACTCAGTATTGACATTGTTAAGTCATCAAAATAATTTGTAATAGTTAAATACCTCTCAAATATATATGATATCTTCTGACGCTAAAAGTAATATGCACTCAACCAGTTTTCAGAATCTTTTTGGAACATTAAACCTAATAGAAGTAGAAAAAATCTCTTACGAAGTTCTCTATGAAAAGAAATTGTGACAGGTTCCCGATTAGACAGAAATCATTCCATCTCCAAGGGAGAATACGCAGTGTAACTGTGGCTTCATTGAATGAATTGGGTAGTGTTCCTTCTGTTTCTACTTTGTGGAATGGCTCGGAGAGTATTAGTATTAGGTTCTCTTTGAAGGTCTGATAGAATTCTGCACTAAACCTATCTGGTCCTTGGCTTTTTTTGGTTGGGAGACTTTTAATGACTGCTTCTGTTTCTTTAGGGGTTATTGGACTGTTTAGATGCTTTATCTGATCCTGATTTAACTTAGCTATTTTGTATCTGATTAGAAAATTGTCCATTTCATCCAGATTTTCCAGTTCTATTTAATATAGGCTTTTGTAGTAGGATCTGATAATTTTTTGAATTTCCTCAGTTTCTGTTGTTATCTCCCTTTTCATTTCTGATTTTGTTAATTTGGATACTGTCCCTGTGCCCTCTGGTTAGTCTGGAGAAGGGTTCATCTCCTGGGCTGGAGAGATGGCTCAGCAGTTAAGAGCACTGACTGCTTTTCTAAAGGTCCTGAGTTCAAATCCCAGCAACCACATGGTGGCTCACAACCATCTGTAAAGAGATCTGATGCCCTCTTTTGGTGTGTCTGAAGCAGCTACAGTGTACTTAGATATAATAATAAATAAATCCTTTAAAAGGGGGGAGGGGCTCATCGCGTTGATTTTTCTCAAAGAACCAGCTCCTGTTTTTGTTGATTCTTTGTATAGTTCTTTTTGTTTCTACTTGGTTGATTTCAGCCCTAAGTTTGATTATTTCCTGCCATCTACTCCTCTTGGGTGTATTTGCTTCTTTTTGTTCTACAGCTTTCAGCTGTGCTGTTAAGTTGCTATTGTATGTTCTCTCCAGTTTCTTTTTGGAGGCACTCAGAGCTGAGTTTTCCTCTTAGCACTACTTTCATGTGTCCTATAAGATTAGATATGTTGTGCCTTCATTTTCATTAAATTCTAAAAAGTCTTTAATTTCTTTTTTTATTTCTTCCTAGACCAAGTTATCAATGAGTAGGGCGTTGTTCAGCTTCCATGTGTATGTGGGCTTTCTGTTGTTTTGTTGCTATTGAAGACCAGCCTTGGTCTTTGGTGATCTGACAGAATGCATGGGATTATTTCATTCTTCTTGTATCTGTTGAGGCCTGTTTTGTGACCAGTTATATGGTCAGTTTTGGAGAAGGTACCATGAGGTTCTGAGAAGAAGGTATATTCTTTTGTTTTAGGATGAAATGTTCTATAGATATCTGTTAAATTCATTTGGTCTGTAACTTCTGTTAGTTTTACTGTGTCTCTGTTTAGTTTCTGTTTCCATGATCTGTCCATTGATGAGAGTGGGGTGTTGAAGTTTCCCACGATTATTGTGTGGGGTACAGTGTATGCTTTGAGCTTTAGTAAAGTTTCTTTTATGAATGTGGGTGCCCTTGCATTTGAAGCATAGATGTTCAGAATTGAGAGTTCTTCTTGGTAGATTTTTTTCCTTTGATGAGTATGAAGTGTCCTTCCTTATCTTTTTGATAACTTTTGGTTGAAAATTGATTTTATTTGATATTAGAATGGCTACTCCAGCTTGTTTCTTGGGACCATTTGCTTGGAAAATTGTTTTCCAGCCCTTTATTCTGAGGTAGTATCTGTCTTTGACACTGAGGTGCATTTCCTGTATGCAGCAAAATGCTGGGTCCTGTTTATGTATCCAATCTGTTACTTACTGTCTTTTTATTGAGGAGTTGAGTCCATTGATGTTAAGAGATATTAAGGAATAGTGATTGTTCCTTCCTGTTATTTTTAATGTTATTTTTATGTTTGTGTGGCTTTCTTCTTTTGGGTTTGTTGAAAGAAGATTACTTTCTTGCTTTTTCTAGGGTGTAGTTTCCCTCCTTTTATTGGCATTTTTCTGTTATCCTTTGTAGTGCTGGATTTGTGGAAAGATATTATGTAAATTTTTTGTCGTGGAATATCGTGGTTTATCCATCTACGGTAATTGAGAATTTTGCTGAGTATAGTAGCCTGGGCTGGCATGTGTGTTCTCTTAGGGTCTGTATATCTTTTCAACTTCTGCATGTACAATCCAGTCCTTTGCCATCCTAGCCACATTTGAAGTATCCCCATATGGCAGCCTAAGCCTTATCATCAAGTGTAGAATAATATGCATTAACTTAGGAAGTTTTATTGAATAACATATATTCTTTGATTTATTTCAAATTTTAGTATAACATAAATTCTTCCATGTTCCTTTATTAACCAATTGTTTGGTTACTATTCAGACCTAAAGAAAACATTTTGTCTATTTCTGAAATTTCACAGAAAAAAATATTTGTTTTGTTGTTGTGTTGTGCTGCTTTAAAAACTAATTTGACTGGATCAAGGACCTCCACATAAAGCCAGACACTCTGAAGGTAATAGAAAAGAAACTGGGGAAGACCCTTGAGGACATTGGTACAGGGAGAAAATTTCTGAACAGAACACCAATAGCGTATGCTCTAAGATCAAGAATTGACAAATGGGACTTCATAAAATTACAAAGTTTCTGTAAGGCAAAGGACACCATCAAAAGGACAAATCGGCAACCAACAAATTGGGAAAAGATCTTCACCAATCCTATATCAGATAGAGGGCTAATATCCAATATATATAAAGAACTCAAGAAGTTAGACTCCAGAAAACCAAACAACCCTATTAAAAAATGGGGTACAGAGTTAAACAAAGAATTCTCACCTGAAGAACTTCGGATGGCGAAGAAGCATCTTAAAAAATGCTCAACTTCATTAGTCATTAGGGAAATGCAAATCAAAACAACCCTGAGATTTCACCTTACACCAGTCAGAATGGCTAAGATTAAAAATTCAGGAGACAGCAGGTGTTGGAGAGGGTGTGGAGAAAGAGGAACACTCCTCCACTGCTGGTGGGGTTGCAAATTGGTACAACCACTCTGGAAATCAGTCTGGCGGTTCCTCCGAAAACTGGGCACCTCACTTCCAGAAGATCCTGCTATACCACTCCTGGGCATATACCCAGAGGATTCCCCACCATGTAATAAGGATACATGCTCTACTATGTTCATAGCAGCCCTATTTATAATTGCCAGATGCTGGAAAGAACCCAGGTATCCCTCAACAGAAGAGTGGATACAAAAAATGTGGTATATCTACACAATGGAGTACTATTCAGCCATTAGAAACAATGAATTCATGAAATTCTTAGGCAAATGGATGGAGCTAGAGAACATCATACTAAGTGAGGTAACCCAGACTCAAAAGGTGAATCATGGTATGCACTCACTAATAAGTGGTTATTAACCTAGAAAACTGGAATACCCAAAACATAATCCACACATCAAATGAGATACAAGAAGAAAGCAGGAGTGGTCCCTGGTTCTGGAAAGACTCAGTGAAACAGTATTTGGCAAAACCAGAACGGGGAACTGGGAAGGGGTGGGAGGGAGGACAGGGGAAGAGAAGGGGGCTTACGGGACTTTCGGGGAGTGGGGGGGGGGGGGCTAGAAAAGGGGAAATCATTTGAAACGTAAATAAATTATATCAAATAAAAAAAAAAAGACAAAAAAAAAAAAAAAAAAAAAAAAAAAAAGAAATAATGAATTCATGAAATTCTTAGGCAAATGGATGAAGCTGGTGAACATCATACTAAGTGAGGTAACCCAGTCTCAAAAGATCAATCATGGTATGCACTCACTAATAAGTGGATATTAACCTAGAAACCTGGATTACCCAAAACATAATCTACACATCAAATGAGGTACAAGAAGAAAGGAGGAGTGGCCCCTTGTTCTGGAAAGACTCAGTGAAGCAGTATAGGGCAAAACCAGAACAGGGAAGTGGGAAGGGGTGGGTGGGAGGACAGGGGGAGAGAAGGGAGCTTATGGGACTTTCGGGGAGTGGGGGGCTAGAAAAAGGGAAATCATTTGAAATGTAAATAAAAAATATATCGAATAAAAAAAACTAATTTGACAGGTTTTAATATATATTAGCTATTTAAATTTTCCAGTACTCATATATTTTATTAATATAAGTTCATTAACTATATTAGAAAATAGTCCTGAAATATCCCATATAGTTATTGGATAGCTTCTTACAAGCTTTTTGCATTTTGCATTTTCTTGTTGAGTCAATGGTTTCTTCGGCATCTGAGATTCTTTCTTCTATCTCTTGTATTCCGTTGTTGATATTTGCATCTATGGCCCCTGATTTCTTCCCAAGGTTTTCTATCTCCAAAGTTGTCTCCCTTTGTGATTTCTTAGTTGTTTCTGCTTCTGTTTTTAGATCCTGGATGGTTTTGCTCAGTTCCTTCACTTGTTTGTTTGTATTTTCCTGTAATTCTTTAAGAGATTTTTGTGTTTCCTCTTTCATGACTTCTGCCTGTTGACCCAATTTCTCCTGCGTTTCTTTAAGTGATTTTTGTTTTCCTCTTTATTGGCTTCTATCTATTGACCCATATTCTCCTGAATTTCTTTAAGTGATTTTTGTGTTTCCATTGTAAGGGCTTTTAACTTATTCATATTCCCCTGTATTTCTTTAAGAGATTTATTTATGTCCTTTTTGTGTTCTTCTAACAGCATCATGACCAGTTATTTTAAATCCAAATCTTGTTTTTCTAGTGTGTTGGGGTATCCAGTACTTGCTGTTGTTGGAGAATTAGGTTCAGATGCTGCCATATTGCCTTAATTTCTGTTAGTAACGTTTCTACGTTTGCCTTTTGCCATCTGGTTATCTCTGGTGTTAGTTGGTCTTGTTGTCACTGGCTGGTGTTTGAACCTCCTGTGAGCCTGTAAGGCTATTTCTACTCCACTGGATGACTGGGTTTCCCCTGGCACAGATTGCTGATGTGCTGCCCTCCTCTTGGGTGCCCTTGGAGCCCTGGTGTGTCTTGCCCCAAGCAATCAATGCTACACTCAGGTTGTCTCTGTGAACCTGGTGCTGCCTGTCTGCTCCGGCAGGGAGCAAAGATGGTGGATGCTGCGGGGACCTTTTCCAAGTGCTGATCACTCTGCCCGGCAAATGACCCCCCCACAGGGTTGGCACACTGACAGCCCACAGGACTGCCCTGGCCCTGGGTGCAGGCAAGGCTGAGACCCAAGCAATGTTAGCTTCGGGCTATGTCTACATAGCTGCCTGTTAGATCTCTCTGGCGTCTCTTTTCGATAACTTCTTAACATTATTAGTTACTTCCCCCTGTATCCTTATTCAACATTCTTTAAAAATCTTAACTTGATAGCTAGGCACTGCACACCTATAATCCCAGCACTTTGGAGGTTGAAGCTAGCTTAAATTACATAGTAGCCAGCCACCCAGGGCTCTATAGTAAGACCCTGTCTAAGTTCCCCTCAAAAGTAGAACATTAGTTTTCTAAAAAGGTATAATGTCTTAATGCCTTAGACGTTAAGAAATGTCTATTTCTTTTTAAATTTTATTTGTATTTCTGTGTATGTATGTGTCTGTGTGAGCATATACCATGTATGTATAGGTGTTCCCAGAGGCCAATAGAGGTCATCATATCCTTTAGAATTAGAGTTACAAGCAGCTGTGAGCTGTCTGATGTGGTTGCTAGAAATGAACTCAGATACTCTGGAAGAACAGCAAGTGCTCTTAACCATTGAGTTATCTGTCTTGTCCCAATTTAATGCTATTTCTGTACTTTGTGTTTGGGTTGTTCTGCAGTATGTCTCTTTTAAAGGTGATTTCTTCCATTGCTGTGTTTAATTTTTGTTCCTACCACATTTTATGGTTGAGCTATTTCATAGTTTTACTTTATTACTGAACACATCTGTTACTGTTGAACTTCTTCATCAGCTTCATCCAATTTGAATATACCTAGTTTTGTGTAAGCCACCTGAATACTTGAAGACAAACAGGTTGAGGATGAGGCACTAGTTAGTTCAAACTCCATTCATATAACAACTAAATTCAGACACAGGGACAAAAGTAGGCTTAGGAATCAGGGTGTGATGGCATACCCCTAGAATCCCAGCACTTGAGAGGCAGAGGCAGGAGAATTGCTGCAGGTTGGAAGTCAGCCAAGTATTATAATATCAGTGTTCCTTCCAAATTATGTTTATTACATTTTTATTCAAATTTTAAAAACATATTCTTAAAACTGTCAGTTCAACAGTTTATCTAGAACACAATCAAAGAACATTTAGAGGATAAGGTATCAGAAATTAGGGATGTGAGTTGTATCTCAAGTTAACAGAACTTAATAGTACTGGTATAAACACAGTAACCTTAGATCCAAAGAACCATCAGTTAGTATTGTAATCACTATGAAATTTTAACACAAGAAAGATTTCTTTCAGGACATGGTAGTGAATGTCTACAATCCTAACACACAGAAGACAAATCACCAGTTTGAAGCCAACCTAGTTAGACCCTATCTCCAAACAACTATTCTTTTACATTAATCATTTCTGTAGTCACCAAATTCCCAGTACCTAAATATGTAAAAGATGATAATAGATTGCCTTCCATAAATAAACAAATGAAGTAAATATGCTAGTTTTTAGGATTGAAGAAATAAAATATGAACACACTTTTGTTTTTAAATAAGTAAAGATTTTTATTATTAAAATACTTGTAGTGCTGGGCATGATGGAACACACCTTTAATACTAGTACTCAGGAGGCAGAAGCAGGTGGCTTTCTGTGAGTTCAATACCAGCTTGGTCTACATAGTATGTTTCTTGTTAGCTATGACTACAAAGTGATATCCTGTCTTAAAACAGTCAACCAATGACAGTGTTGAGTCACTGAGACTTATATTCTCCTTAACTGGTTTAATTATTTTTACTATCATTGCCTTAATGTACTTTTCTTGATTTATCCATATTACACATTCTGTGGTTCAGCAAAGGTTGGCTATACCTGTGAAATAGATACATCTAAACATCTGCTGCACCATTATTATCTTGGTCCTAACTTCCTCAGCATTGCAATCCTGTTTATTTCCCTGTTTCTTTTCTTGTCTTCTATGTGTCTGAAAGCAATAGTCAAAATCATCAGTTTAAAATGTGACCCTCTATGGGTGATTTCATGAGTCATGTCCCAGTGCAGTCAGTTAAACTCAATTCCATTATAGAGATCTATCGCTCATGCATGCTTAGAATCATCCTTTCCTTTATGGCCTTATCTCTTATAATATTCTTGCTTTCTCTGCTCTAACCACATTAATCTTATCCTTGTAGTAATCAAGTTGGTTCCTACCTCAGGACCTTTGCACTTAAGATTTATCTGTCAGACATGATTTATCTGATAATACCTGTTCTCTCTCTCTCTCTCTCTCTCTCTCTCTCTCTCTCTCTCTTACAGATCTTTGTTCAGATGTCAATAAAATTGCCTCTGACTTTTACTGTTAAACACCTTTATTTTTTTTTAATCCTTACCCTGCTTCATTTGTCTCAGTAACACATATCTATTGGATTATATGTTTATTTACATTTTACTGGGTTTTCTAACTACATTTTCACCTCAGTAAGAGCGAAGCCATGACTTCATTACTAAAACCCACTGATTGCACTCAAAGCAGAGGGCACAGTGGGCATTCTGTACTTGTGGTTAAATATATTGACTGAACATTTTGGAAATTAACCACTACTGATTTTACAAGCTGTTTTTTGTTTGTGTTTGTTTGTTTTTAGTAATGAAGATTAATGAAATCTTATGAAACTGTTAAAAAAAGAAAGAGATGTACATGAATATGGTCCAAAAATATGGGACCAAGAACAGTAATGAAGGTTGTTTTTCTGTACTTAAATACAGAGAAGTTGATAGAAGAATAATTTCCAACTATAGAGGAACATTCAAAATTAGGACCAGTCCCCTAGTGTTGACAGTTTTTGAGAAGAGGTTAGCTTGGTGGAAGCAGACAGTAGGTGCAGCAGAGTAGTAGGAACTGTGGGGATAGGTGGCTTAGAAATATGTCAAAAGATCTGGAAGTGAATCAGAAAGCTATTCTCTGTCTGTCTGTCAGTCTGTCTGTTTGTTTGTTTTGGGTTTTGTTGTTTTTCTCTAACTCGGGCTGTCCTGGAACTCGCTCTGTAGATCAGGCTGACCCCAAGCTCAGAGATTCACTTAATTCTGCCTCCTAAATGCTGAGATTAAAGGGATGTGTTACTGCTGCCCGGCCAGAAGACTATTCTTGATCCATAAGCCATAAGGATAAGAAAACTGTCTAGATATAAGCTTGGTACTGTCATACAAGAAGGCAAGAAGAGTCATACAGAAAGTATCAATTAGTTATATACAAGAAGGCAGAGTTGAGGTACTATGTGAAGTAGCTCATAGAATGTGTACCTTATAGAATGAAGTACCTTATATAATGTGAGAAAACAAAGACCTATAGTAAATATCAGCAGCAAGTAATATGATAGAGAATAGAGATCATTGATTAACTGGATGTGTTTAATTATTTTCTTTTTCTATTCTAGGTTTCTCTGTCGCTCACAAAAAAAAAAAAAAAAAATGGATCACTTAAGGCCTGAGAGGACTCAGTTATCGCAGTAATCTTGTACCATCAACTAAGGTTTATATGACAGTTTATAGAACCACTGAAGAGTTAAAAGAAGATATTCTTTCATGGAAATAGTCCTATAGTATCATGTTACTAAATAAAACTAAAATGTACAATATTTAATTTATTAGACTTGCCAATACAAACATACATGTGCAGCAGCTACTGTATACTGATAGCTACCAAACCTCAAATTTAAAGATTTCCCTTCATGGAAAAGTTACTATATTTTGCAAGAAACCACTGAACTTTGTCAATTATTTTTCAACAAAGTATTATTTAGAAAAATTTTCTTCTTGAAACAAACTCTGTAAAGTTCTAAGCCCTACCATTGAGTGAATTTGATATTATGGCAGCAACTTACAGACTTGTGGTTAGCACTGTGAACCATTATAGCAGTGTGGTGATAGACCGGCGCTTTGAACAAGCCATACATTATTGCACTGGAACCTGCCATACCTTCACACATGGAATAGATTGCATCGTGGTGCATCATAGTGTCTGTGCAGACCTCTTGCATATCCCTGTATCTCAGTTCAAAGATGTGGATCTGAACTCTGTGTTTTTGTCTCATGAAAATGGGCTTTCCTCAGCTGAAGACTATCCCCATCAAGCCCTCACAGGCATACCCAGGGCCAGGAAAGCGTCTACCTGTCAGAACACCTGTAACTTAAAGGACATTGCAGGAGAAGCAATCAACTTTGCCAGTGGGAAAATAAAAGAATTTTCCCTTGAAAAACTCAGAAATTCAAACCATGCAGCTTATAAAAAAGGAAGAAAAGTTAAATCTGACTCATTTAATAGGAGGTCAGTTGACTTTGACTTACTCTGTGGCCATTATAATCATGATGGGACCTCTCCATCCTATGGCTTACTTCGGAGTTCCTCAGTTGAGGAGAAATCTTTATCTCATAGAAATTCATTAGATACAAACCTGGCTTCCATGCTTTTTCAGAACTTGTCTGAAGAAGATCTAGTTACACAGATTTTAGAAAAACATAAAATAGATCATTTTTCTTCTGGGACAGACATAAAAATGTGCTTGGACATCTTACTGAAATGCTCTGAAGATTTAAAAAAATGCACTGACATCATAAAACAATGCATAAAGAAAAAGTCAGGAGGCAGCATCAATGAAGGAAGCAGCGTTGAGGCAATCCCTAACTCTGAAACTGTCTACATGAATGTGATGTCCAGGTTAGCCTACTACCTGAGAAAGTTACCATTGGAATTTATGCAGTCTGGAAATAACGAGACTGTAGATTTGACAGAACTTGTCAATAATATACCAAACTTACAACTGACTCCATTCTCCCCATTATATGGGACTGAACAGCCCCCTAAATATGAAGATATCGTCCACCTCTCAGCCCTTGACTCCAGACAGTTTCAGACTGTTGAATTGCAAGATGACAAGCATAATTTTAAACAAACACACACTGTAAAAACCACTCCAAACAACACAAATTCCTTGTGTGGCTTGGAGGTAAATGATTCTGGAACTCTTAAACCTGTGCAGCTTCAATCACCATTATTAACCATAAACCATTTAGAGAATGTTTCTTCTGGTAACTTAATGGAAACTCTTTATATTGAAGAGGAGTCAGATGGGAAGAAGACCTTATTAGACAAAGGACAAAAAGCAGAGAATGGACAAGGTCAGGAACCAGTAAAGGTAAATGAACATAACGAATTTTCAGACCATGATACTTACCTTAAAAAATGTGCTGCCTCAGTGCAAAATGAAATTGGTAAGATAACTGAAAAGCCAATGATAGTTCATCCACCTAAGGAAGATTCTAAATTAGAAGTTCCTACCACAGAACTCAGAGACCAGAGGCACCTTATGAATCCTAACAGTCAAGAAGAGATAGACAAATTATTAATGGATTTGGAATCATTCTCACAGAAGATGGAGACCTCTCTAGGAGAACCACTTGCCAAGGGTAAAAGCAGCAATTCTCTAAATAGTCATAGTCATTTGACTGGTCAGATCCACAAAGATCTTGAGCCTAAACCTATAGTCTCTTCAGCAACGGAAAAAGTCTCACCTTCTTGTCTAACAAAGATTATTGAAAACAATGGGCACAAAATAGAGGAGGAAGACCGAGCCCTCTTACTTCGAATTCTGGAAAGTATTGAAGACTTTGCTCAAGAACTAGTTGAATGCAAGTCAGGCAGAGGGAGCCTATCACAAGAAAAGGAAATGATGCAAATTCTACAGGAGACCTTGACAACGTCCACCCAGCCCACTCCATCAGTCTGTAGGAGCCCTGTTGGTGAGAAACCCAAAGATAGTACTTCAGTTGTTTTGATTCAGCAGACTCCAGAAGTGATCAAGGTAAGATTCAAAAATCACAAGTTCTGAGACGTTTCCAAATATGTTTTATTGTATGTAAAGTATATAAACAGAAACTACTTTTGTTAGCCACTTTAAGTTCTGTGCTAGGAATGATCTCAGTTCAATTGAAAAGAAGCAAAGGCTTTGAGTCAGATTGTTTTTATCTGCCCTATCCATGCACTCCTTCTTCCTTCTAAGTTCTGTGGCTAAAAGAAAGTTACTTAGCCTTAGTATCTATTGCTACATCACATAAGACATGAGCAATGAAGCATGACACTTACAGAGTAGATCATTTAATATTAATCCTTCCCAGGTAACCACAAAGCCAGCCCATCACATATGTGCTCATCTGTAAGGTGCAGGATAGGGTACAAGAGAGTCTGGTTCTTAAAGAGCTGAGAATCCAGCTGATGAGACAAAACTAATATTCCTGAATAGTATGTTCAAACACTTTCTTAAAGTGCCACCAGTGCTGCAAGCCTTCAAAGAAAGTGTGTGTGAGGCTTCTCTATGCACATAAGGATAAGTAACAATCTAGAATCAGAGAAATGTTTCCCAAATGTTTCTCCTTTAATGTTAATAGAACATTAAAGGTTTTTAATGTTCCACTACTTACTTTACTAATTGTGACTGCTTGAAGAAAGTTATTTGCCCATTTGTGTAGAGGCATTTGTCAGTGAAGCATGATGGTTTGTTTTCTGAATGTCCATGGGTTAGGAAGGAATTCCTTGCCATCCCATTTAAGAACTCAGTTTGATGAAGCTTCCAGGTTCCATTGCACAACCTGGAATATGTAGAATATATAGCCTGTGAGTTCACCAAAAAGAAAAAAGAATGGCGTTTTTAATGACCTGTCCCAAATATGACAGACTTCACTTTGACTCATATTCTGCTGTTCCTGACTGAAAATTTGTGACATGTATAAAAGCACATCAACTATTTGCTAAACCCAGTATCTACCATATAGAGTTTATAAATGTAGACATGTGTTCGTTCACAGATATAAAGCCAAATCAATAAAAGCAAGTGATAAAATAGATTATTTTGAAATGCACACATTTGTACTAAAATATGACAGAGTGCCAGTATACAGCAAACACAACATTCAGAAAAATAGCCTGGGAGAAGAGGGAAAGGTGTGACCAGAAAAGATGGGCAGAATGCCTCTGTAGTTCCCATATGTCATTTTACTGCTCTGGGTGGTAGATATCTAGTAAGTAGTTTCTCAGGTTATTTATACCTATTGTATATTCCTCAACATTATATAATTTTTATAAGTTTAATTTTAGAGATAAATCTTACATGGCCAAGTTAAAAAATAAACTCAGTGTTGGGCACATGCCTATAATCCCAGCACTCAGGAGGCAGAGTCAGGCAGATCTCTGTGAGTTTAAGTCTAGCCTTATCTACATGAGTTCCAGGACAACCAAAGATACATAGGAAGACCCTGTATTGAAAATAAATAAATATCCAAATGTAATTTTAGTCTTGTAAACTTTGTTTGAGGGCCAGCAAGATGGCTCAGAGAGTCAAGACACTTTGCATGCAGGCTTAATTCAATCCCCGGCCCATGTAATGATAAAAGGAAAGAACTCATTCAACAAGCTGTCCTTTGACACCTGCACATGAGTGATTACACAGACATATCATGCATACATGTACATAATAATATATAATTGTAAAGGATGTTTAATTTTTATATAAGGTCTCATTATATAGCCTTGACTAGCCTCAAACTCATAGATTCTGCCTGCCTCTGCCCTCTGAGTGTTGGGGCTACAGACTGTGCCACAACACCCAATGAGGTTTAAACTTTAAATGTACTAGGTATGTGAGTATAGTGCCTGCAGAAGACAGAAAAGGCTATTGGTCCCCTTGGAGTTTGAGTAGCATGCAATTGTAAGCTGCCCAGCATGAATGCTGAGCACTAAACTTGGATTCTCTGGGAAAGTGTATGCATTCTTAGTTACTGAGCTGTCTATCCAGCCCAATATATAATTTTTAAAATTTCATTTGTCCTGGGCATTGTGGTACAGCTCTGTAATCTCAGAATTAGAAATGTAACACCAGGAGAACCATGAGTTCAAGGCTATTGTGGACTTCAACTAAAAGTTGAAGACTGACCTGAACTCCCTAGAAAGACCCTGTTTCAAGAAGACAAGAGCTAGGGCTATAGCTCCATGATAGAGCGCTTGCCTGTTGTGTAATACCATATGAGTGTGGGGCCTGAGGGAGATTGTTTGACAGTGCAAAAAAGGTGAATTGTGATCAGGTGAATAATTTCTACCTGGTACATATTTATGGCTACTGTTCTATATGCACATTTTCAGTTACCAGAAACATTAAAACTTAAAACAATATAGTACATACTTAGTTATTAAATGATGATTTTGCTCAGATGTTCACTGACCATTTATGGAAACTCTATGGAACTCATTTATTGATTCACAAATGTTGATAATGTTAGTTTTAGTGACAAAGCTCTTGAGAGTCCCAGCAGACCCGGCCTATCCACTGTTCCCAAATCT
Source organism: Apodemus sylvaticus (assembly GCF_947179515.1). Taxonomy (NCBI): domain Eukaryota; kingdom Metazoa; phylum Chordata; class Mammalia; order Rodentia; family Muridae; genus Apodemus; species Apodemus sylvaticus. Next base: position 22,555,266 of record NC_067478.1, read on the forward strand.
AATCCAAGGGATGACAGTGTTGAAGGCAGGAAAACAGTTTTATATAAACAGTGTGCCCACACCAGGAGAATGAGGGCAGTATCTTCAGAGAGCTGACAGGGCTTTGAAAGGTCTAGAAAAGGGAACAAAGGCAAAGGTTAATGGTTTGCATTGCTTAGCAAAGCAAGCAGTCTGGAGTAAGCCATGGTCTGGTTGATCATTATCTCTAAATGATAAGCTATGCTTTTTGGTCACAAGGAACATTGCAGTTGCCTGTGGGGGGTAGTTCCACTTCTCATGGGGAACTTATCTATCAGATCATTTCTTCTGGACCATAGGGTTACTGCAGGAAAGAATAACAAGTCAGAAAAGCAAGAGGGAATTAATTCCTTTGGGTTTAGAGCAAAGACTGAAGACATCAACTTCAGTAGTCTAGACTTAGTTACTCTCTGTATTGGGGTGGGATAGGATTAGCAGCTTCAGACAGATAGTCTTTAAATGATTTTCATATCTTTTGCAGAGTTAAGCAAGAATCCAACCTAAATTTTAGGGTGGCAAAGGAAATAGTTGCAAATAACACCAAGTTTTTAATCTTTCTTTGTCACACACACCTAAATGAAGAGTCAATGATTTTATCAAGCACAGCTTCTAAGTCCCTATTATAATATCTTTAGTTGAATAGGGTTGTCACTGGAAGAGAAACCAAATAAATTAATTACAAAATTAAAAAAAAGTTTTTCATATTCAAGATAATACTGATGTGCTTAGCATGTTATAAAGGACAAAAAAAAATACCTGTGTACTAGCCTCAGAATGCTAATGATTTCCTAAGAGCTACAGTTACTGTAGGCTAAGACATTTGCATATATTTTCTCAATAATCTGCCTATTAAATGGAAAAATGTTCTCCTTCTCTGGTGACCTATTATAATTTTTCATGACCATTATAACCAGAAACTCTTATTGTGGTACACATTTTGAATGTTTATTAAGTTCTCTTCCTACATTACCTCCTATGGGGAAAAAAAAGACAGTTAGGAAGTGGGGGTCTGATAATACTCCTAATCTTGGCACTAGATCCAACTCAGTTTAACTCAGCTGCCAGACACTAAAGCTTCCTAGGTTTATTTGGTTTAGTTTTGTCCTTTTTACAAATGTAGACTAGAATCAGAATGTGATTTAAAATAATCACTTTTCAACATTCTTTTAAATAAGTTTAAGTATCAAAAAATAGAATAAAATTTAATAAATTTCTGCATGATAGCCTTGTGCAAGAGGCCATATTTCCTTGCTTTAGTGGCTTGTCTTTTAATCTTTTCTTCCCTTGAATTGGTTTGAGACAGGAATTAGCTGCCTTTTTCTATGAAAAGCCAGACAGTAAATATTTTAGGCTTAGTATGTCATGAGATTAGTGTTATCTTGTGTGTGTATGTGTGTGTGTGTGTGCATGCATGCATACGTGTACTTAGTCTTTTAAAAATATTAGACTAGGGTCTGGGGAGATGGTAAGACTTTCTTGTGTAAGCATGAGGACCTCAGTTTGAATCTCTAGCACCTATATAAAAAGCCTGGTATAGCAGTATATTGTCTATTACCACAATGTTGAAGGGCAGAGACCAGCAGATCCTGGGAGCTTGCTCACTAGCCCTCCAGCCTAGCCAAAATGGTGAGCTTAAAGTCTGAGAGACCCTGCCTGTGTCAAGAGAACAAAGGGGAGAATGATAACATAAGACACTTGTCATCGTCCTCTGCCTCCACATGTGCTCACATGGAACCACACACCTGCATTCATGTATGCACATATGCATTCGCCCCATATACCAAATACACAAAATGTTGGACTAATCTTGGAGCCAAAGCTTAGAAAAACAGGCACTGAGCCAGATGTAGCCCATGAAATATAATTTGTTAGCTTTTGTTTTATGCAAATAGAACAGCATGGTATATATTATATAAAAATTGTACAACTTAGTTTTGTCAGGTCTCAGTATTTTACAGTATTTGCTTCATATTTTTGTATTACTGTTTTGGCTTGGTTAGTAATTGTTATTGTTTCTTACTTTAGACATGGTCTGTTTGCTCGGGCAGCCCCTGGGCTTGCAGTCCTCTTCCCAGACAGTTGTAGTTGTAGGTCTGTCACCGCGTTTGGCTGCTGTTGTGTTTTCATTGGAATCTTCATCTTTCAAAAATTATCTTAGATACAGTGACACCCATAGGATACCTCTCCTCACCAGTTTCTCCTTTTTTCCAGAATTTTTACCATTCTGAAATTGTTATCTATTGCTGCAAACTTTTATACAATATTGTTTTTCATGGTTTTTTTCTGTTGTTTTGTTTTGTTGGTATACGTATTGGTTTTCTCGTACACACTAGGCTGGCTCTCTACTGATAAGCTACTGTTCCCAGTCTTTCTTTTTGTTTGTTTGTTTCTTTTGTTTGCTTGTTTCTACAGTCTTGCTGTGTATCTCAGACTGGTCTGGAACTTGCCCTGCTCATGTCTTAGTCGCCTATGTATTAACATTATAAAAATGTGCTACCATGGTTAATCTGTGATTTCTTTTAAGAACAGTTTTAAAATTATGTCCTTTTTGTTGTTGTTGTTGTTGTATACAACTGAAAATCTACCAGCTTAAACAATTTTGTTACAAATTAAAACATTTTCTTTAGTGGACATGTAGGCAGCACTTAAATGACAGTAGTGATGACACATTAAAAAAGATTGCTTGACAATATTACATATCATTAATATTTTAATATGATTTCAAAATAATTTCCCAAGAGTAAGTAGTATGTGTTGACCAAATAAAAATGAAATTCAAACTTCTGTTACGAGAGGAAGCCAAAAAGAAAATACTAAGAGGATATTCAGAAATTGGATACTGGCCTAGACCAAGGGTCCGCCATCTAAAAGCCCTTGGGCCAAATCCGCCCTGCTGTTGCCAGGACCATAACCACACCTGCTCATTAAATGATCTATGGATGCTTTTGTGTTCTGCTTACTAATCTGAGTAGTTGAGATAAAGAGCCTAAAGCCTGCAGTATTTATTTACTATGTAGGCATTTATAAAAATAGTTTGCTGACTTCTATCTAGATAGTATTTACACTAAATCAAAAAATCAGAGTTTGATAAGGCTCAGTGTCCTGTTTTGTTGAGTCCTGGAAGCATCATTAAAGATCATTAACAAAAACTACCTATGGATTATGATATCCAACCAGTGTGCCATTAGACATGTAAAAAGTAAATAAAACTGGGTGTGGCAGTGTGCTACTGTAATCTCAGCAATTTTAGAGCTGAGACAGGAGAAACAGTTTTTAAAAGTAAATTTTTGCCTAAGTAACCACAGATAGCCATCTTCCTTAAACTCTGTAGCCATCTTCCCTAAACTCTGCCTCTCCCATCTATCAACTTCCTTTTCTTTCTTGTCTTTTTGGACAGCTTTATACATGTCACTCATTTTTCACACAGTCATTGGCTAACATGTGACACTTGAAGATATGCTTTTATACAAAGCCTCTATATGACAGGAATTAACTTTGTAGGTTCAAGAATAGCTGACCCATGCAGATGAATATACAAGAGAGTCAAATATGACTAAGAACAGCCTGTAGATGAGGGAAGAGTGATCCAGCTAAAGTCCCCAAAGGTTTCATGATTATGAATGAATTGATTACTGTGCTGAGGCCATATTTTAATATGGAAATTAATGGAATACTTTCATTTAAAAAGCAAACACTAAAAAACTATACTTAGGTAATACTTCATCTCTCTGTCTGTGTGTCTGTGTGTCTGAGTTGGGTGAAGTATGCATGTGGAAGCCAGAAGTCAACATCTATCTCTCTCCACCTTATTTTTGAGATGAGATCTCGTTGAACCCAGAGCTCACTGACAAACTAGACTAGCTGGCTAGTGATTTTTCGGGATCCACCTGTCTCTATGCCCCCCACCCAACACTAATGTTGCAGATCTATCTCCATGTCCAATGTCTAGCTTGTATGTGGGTGCTGGAAATTTGAGCTCAGGTCCTCATGCTTGTACTGCAGGCACTTCAGTGACTGACCTGTCTCCCCAGCCCCAATAAATCAAACTTCAGTACTGTTTTATTGCTACCAGCAGATGGCATTACAGTCAACTTGGGTCTCTTAAGCTTAATGGAGCAATAGCATATTAATCATAACTCAAAGGTTAAAAAATAAGCCCTAGCCTTCTTCTAGAAACATTTTTTTAATTTAACTTAAGTAAAAGTGTCAAAACTGTAAGTCTAACGAAACCTGACAACTTAACATGCCTAGATTAGAAAAATGCAGTTGGGCTGAGGAGGCAGCTCAGTGCTTGTCTCGTGAGTCCATTCCTAGCACCAAAAATGAAGTGGGCAAGTGCAAGGTAAAGTCTCAACACTTTTTAAATAATTTTATAATTTGAAACTATTTTCCACTTGTTACCAAGCACAGATTTCAGGATGTAGTAAAGATTGTTTATAGTTAGCACTTAGCTTTGTTTACTCACCATACGCCAAAACCCAGATCAGTAGCACTTAGTGAGTGCTCCAGTGCTAGTGTAGTTTCTATTGCTGTTATAAAACATTGACTGAAACCAATGGCAGAGGAAAAGCATTTTTACATCTTAACCTGTTAGACTCCATCATTGAGGGAATCCAGGGAAGGAGCTCACGGAGGAACCTACAGGCAGGAACTGAAGAAGCCACAGAGGAAGCAGCCTACTGACATGGCTTGCTCAACCTACTTTCATATACAAGCCAGGACCACCTGCCCAAGGATGGCACTACACACAGTGCACCATTAATTAGGAAATGCCTACAGGCTTGCCTACGAGCCAGTCTGATGGAAGCAATTCTCAACTGAGGGTCCCTTATATCAAGTGACTCTACTTTGTTAGAAGCTGGCAAAATCTAACCTGCACAACTCAACAGATTCTTGAGGTATTTATTAGCAATGTTCAGCTTTTTTAGAAACTTCACATACTTCTGTAATTTTTAAATTTTCTTATAATCCTTTTAGAAAAATAAAAATAATAAAAAGTAATTTTTCAAAGTACTTCAAAAGATTGTACAGGCTTGAACTCCCAAAAGTCTTTCCTAATATGACCATCTTCACCTATATTAATTGTTTACTAGCTTATTTATTCTATACTTTGTCTCCCTACTTCAAAAGAGTTATCAGATACAGACTTTGAAATCAGGGTCCTTCTATTTCCTCTGAGATTCCCAGAAAATAATAATGACTTTAGGCTAGAGATAAGGATGCAGTCTCCTCACACAAATGTACTTTTAAAGACCACAGTGCTTTGACATATATTTCACAACATAGTGCTTATAATCATTAGTATATTATTTTTTATATTTATTTTATTTTTTATTTGATATATTCTTTATTTACATTTCAAGTGATTTTCCCTTTCATGGATTCCCCCCTCCCAGAAAGTCCCATAAGCCCTCTTCCCTCCCCCTGTTCCCCAATCCACCCTGCCCACTTCCCTGTCCTGGTATTCCCCCACCCCCCACCCCACCCCCGACAATGCTGCACTGAGCCTTTCCAGGACCAGGGGCCACTCCTTCCTTCTTCTTGGGCATCATTTGGTATGTGAATTGTGTCTTGGGTATTCCAAGCTTCTAAGCTAATATCCATTTATCAGTGAGTGCATACTATGAGTGTTCTTTTGAGACTGGGTTACCTCACGTTAGTATATTCTTGACCACCAATTCCAGCTTCTGTTTTGATGCATGCAAACTTAACTCTCATCCCAAATTCCTAAGATCGTATTATCCTGAGTGCAGTTACTGAGGTGAGAGAAGGAGAAACATTTTTACAGTGGTTCTAGCTATTGATAATGTGCTCATACATCTATAAACAAGTTTTAGGCTCGATGTGGTGGTGCACACCTACAATCCCAGCATTTTGAAGATAAAAGCAGGCAGATCTCTATCAGTTCAAGATCATCCTGGTCTGCATAGTAAGTTCCAGGCCAGCCAGAGCTACACAGTGAGTCCCTGTAGCAAAAATATAAAAAATATTTAAACATACTGCCTCTTCTCCACCTTCTTCCTTCCTTCCTGTAGCTGTTTAATGTGTTGATGAAATGAAAATTTTCTGTTTCCTTTGTTGGTGGTGGGGTTTCGTTTGTTTTGAGATAGGGTCTCGCCAAATTGCCCAGGCTTTGAACTTGTAATTTCCTGCTTCAGCCTCTGGTAGATGGAACTACAAGTGTATGCTACCATGTCCAGGTTAATTTAATGTTCAATTTTTTCTAAAAGAGCCACTTGCTTTTGTTAGTCAACAGTATAGTGCTGCTATATCACAACCTCCTCTCTACTCTGTAACTTCTTTCCTCTTGGTGTCTTCTTAGCAAAATCCTTTTGACCCACTCTCTATTGTCTTTCTGCAATTGCTTCCAACACCACAATAGGGATTCTCAACAACTAGGCTGACTCCCTGCCCTTATAGAATTGTGTTTCTATTACTCATATTTGTACAGTCTTTGCTGCCAGGATTATCCCAACTGCCTTCCTAACTGGAAGTTCTTGACTGATGTTATCTTGGTCTCCATGACAACATTCAGCTGAGGCTGGTGAGTGATTGTAAATTACCATGTGTGCAGAACAAGGGCTTGACTTACTTGGCATAACACATTGTTGATAAGCAATAAACACTATTTTGATGGGGGGTGTGGGGTGGGTTGATTGGTTGGTTGGTTGGTTGGTTGGTTGGTCAGTCGGTCTGAGGGGGTATGTGTGCATGCATGCATGCGTGCGAGTTTTCTTTTTCCAGTCCTGGGAATTTTCCAGTCCAGGGCCTTATGCATTCTAGGTAAGCACTCTAACACTAAGGCACAGCCACAGCCCCTAGCATAACACACTGCATTAATACGTAAATCAAAATAAGTGCTTTAGTTTTCCACTCAATCATTGAATTTTTTTAAGCAACCCTTCTTAAAGCATTGCCCAGAGCTGACTCCTTCCAAAGATAATTAAGGTTATATATCACTGCCTTCATTTTGTAAGAGAGGCCGGATAATTATAAGATTTAAAAAAATTGTTTTCAAAACAAATCTGAGTTTCAGACTAAGCCTTATAGAATGAATTCTATGGGAGGGATGTATTGGCCTCACATACAATTTTATGCCACTTTTCCTGATTTACCTTCCATTGGAACACATCTTCTTCCTCCAAACTTATTACTGCTCTCCTGGGTTCCATAGATGTTTTTTTGACATAAGAAGGGAGTGTTCTTTCTTGTTTGAGATACTGAAGGCCTAAATTTTAGGGTCTTAGCAACAAGGTCATCCTCTCCTGCATATGCCCCTTCCAAGGAAACTCACAAAGCCCCCACTCAGGAACTCATCATTTCATATATCTTCCTCTAGTGGTTCTCAGCCACAACCCTTTAATACAGTTCCTCTCAGTGCTGACCCCCAACCATAAAATTATATATATATATATATATATTTGTTGCTACTTCATGACTGTAATTTTGCTACTGTTATGAATTGTAATATAATCATCTGTGTTTTCATTTCTGATGTGAAAGGGTCATTTGACTCCCAAAGGGGTCATGACCCACAGGTTGAGAACCTCTGCTCTAGAATAAACATTTTTGGGCAAAAGAAATAATCTTTCTCAGGGCTGGAGAGATGGCTCAGTGGTTAAGAGCACTGACTGTTCTTCCAAAGGTCCTGAGTTCAAATCCCAGCAACCACATGGTGGCTCACAATCATCTGTAACAAGATCTGACACCCTCTTCTGGAGTGTCTGAAGACAGCTACAGTGTATTTAAATATAATAAATAAATAAATCTTAAAAAAAAGAATGGGAGGGGGTGATTGGGGAATGGGTGGAGGGAAGAGAGCTTATGGAACTTATGGGGGCAGGGGGGGGGACTGGGAAAGGGGAAATCATTTGGAATGTAAACAAAGAATATAGAAAATAAAAAAAATATTCTTTCTGAACTTGAGATTATCTCTTGATACATTATAATAGCCCAAAAGTAGACACAACTCGTGTCCAGAAATGGAACAAATTACTGGTACATGCTACCTCATGTGAAGCCTTGAAACATACATGGCGAAAGAAGCCTGTCACAAATTATCCTTCATACCCAAGCCTGCTTATTCTGGAGGAATGGTCCACAGGAAAGGAATTCCAGTCTTGGCAGCCAGATCTCAAAATAACAGCTGAAAATCCCAGTGATCCTCACAGCAGAAAGCGTTAGTTGTTCTCTTGTGTGTGGTTGTTGCCCTGGAGACTCAGAGTGTGCACACAGTGCAGACAGGGCTACCCGAGTCTTCAGAGGAAAGAGAGCAGGTTACAGAGCCTGCTGGTATCTGCAGAGAAGTTTGCTTATGCTTGATCTTTCCCAGGAAAGAAGAGGACACACTAAAAATAATGATTTTAGTTCTGTCTTTCAGGTGTGCTCCTTGTAAGTCAGGTTCTCAGATCCTTACTATGATCAAGCAGCTATAATTCCACACAAATACAAATAAGTAAATATCAAGTAACCTCATGCTAGTCTTTCTCAATCACTTATTGCCACAACCAGCTCTTTACTGCACCCTTAAGGCCCCTGACCTTGTGCCCTTTGGGTTTTTTTTTAACTTTTTTTAAAAACTGTTTTATAAATGAAAACTTGGAATTTATTTCATCATCAGAAAACATACAGAAATGTTTCCTTAAGAGCAACAGAGTAACTCTAACTTGGGAGCTGTAAGCAGCATTTGTTTCTTGGTATGTATTGGGGAGGGAGGGTGGAGGCTGTCTCATCATGTAGACACAGCTGGCCCAGAACTCATAGAGGCATGCCAAAGACTGAGCTTAAAGGCGTTCAGCCCCACACTTCACCAGCGTTTGACTTTTAACCATTGTTCTGACGTTAAAATATAGGAAATATATAATAAGTAAATGAACTTTGTAAATATTTCTTGTCCTTTTATCCAATTCACCATTGTCCTATGAAGCAAAAAGAGAGAACTAAGAAACTACTTCCTTGTCATCTCTGCTTCCATGGCCAACACAGCAACTGCACATAGTAATCATAATAATACCTGAATGAGTGAATGAATAATGAATGAATGAATGAATGAATGAATGAATGACTTAAAATCAAACTTGCCCTGGAGAGTTAGACACCACTAGATAATAATTAATTCATGAAATTTTACAAATATTAGCTCTGTCACCTGAATGTGATTAAGTCTGACAGTCAGTAGAAAACGAAAACTACATTTACATATGGAAATATGTATCTTAAATATTTTAAGTTTTACATTTATTTATTATATATGCATATGTATACTTTCACATTTTTAGTTTTGTTCTTTATGGTGATTTATATTTTCTAGAAATAAAAAATGAATCCTGATTGATGAGATTAATTAAAAATAGTGAAATATAAATATGCATAAGAGAATACTTTGGTAATTTACTTATAAATGTTAAAATGAGGCTAATATTTAATATATGGTAAAATTATGAAATATTTTTATTTCTTTAAAGTTCCTCAAAGGAAAAAGTCTCATAAGATCAGAGTGTATGTAATGTTACTCTTTTTGATCATCTTTTATGCCCTTGTTTGGTAAAAATTTCATTCATCCATATATATCTGATATTTCTTTGTTAGGATGTTAGATTATTCTACTTTCTTAGAAACACTTTTGAAGATAAATTTTCAGACTGTATCCGTAATTATTTCAATGGCTAAAATAGTCTACTTTTAAAACTAAAAAATATTTTTGTAAATTATCATTTGAGAATGACGATTTCCACCATATTTTGAGTGGAGAGAGTAGGAGATAAGGAATAATTGTTTTCCCTTCAGATAATAATTAAAAAGCTATTCTTGAAATAATACTTTCAAATTTGTAGTTCAATTTGTTCTATTTTGGTTTTTCTTTTAAACAATATCAAGTAGAAAAAAGACAAAAATGCTCCACATACTCTTTTTCACCCTGGTTTGAGGATAAAGTATGTGATCAGCACCCCCGTTCTCAGTTTCAGAAGTTAGCATTATCTGAGAAGTTGCTATTCTTAAGTCCAGCTGTAATGTTTCTAATTGTGGTGCTAGGAGTTGTGAGTGCTTTCTTTCCCAGAAGGCTCTGCATTCTCAACACGTACAGGTCAATTTCACATAACGCTACCACAAGAAGCAATAGGCCCTTTTGCAAGCTGTGTTTCTCACTGGAATATTATGAGCAGACATTACGAGTCACAGGCTGTATTTGGAAACCAACTGCATGTCAAGACAAGCATGGATTGTGGTCCCAGGAGGCTGAGAGAACACAATGATTAAATATAATTTATTTGTGAGATAAGAAGAAAAAAGTATCTTTCTACTGACAAGATTGACACCGTCTTCGGAAGTGAGCTGACTGCTTGAAAAGTAAACATTCACTTTCCAAAGATGATGATCAAGGAAACATCTTTGCGAAGGGACCCGGATTTAAGAGGAGAATTAGCTTTCCTAGCAAGGGGCTGTGATTTTGTTCTCCCATCACGGTTTAAGAAGAGGCTGAAGTCATTTCAGCAGACACAGGTTTGAAACTTGGGTGTTTCTTTTAAATATTTTAATTACTAACACAACCACCCAGTAAACTAACATGCAAAAATTTTATTACTCACTTGTATCTTGATATTAGGTCAAGAAATTAATCTGTGTTCGCTATTCAGCTATTTACAGAAAGCTATTTGTAGAGGGATTCCAGCGGGTTTAAAAATAGAGCTTCTGGACCTGGAGTACAGTACTCACATTTTTATCCTGTAGGGAGGAATCCTGTTTTGCAGACAATAAATACAACTTACTAAATATTTATCAAGCATACTAGAAAGCGAGAACTCCTGTAGAAAACTTATTTGTAAGTTTAAATCAGTAGCTTTTATTAGGATCTAATGAATGTTTGTCTAAAAGAGTATGGATAATATTACAAATATAATATTTGTAAGAGCAGAGTCTTTTTTACTCTATGTATTAGTGTGTGTATGACATATGTGAGCACACATGCCATGACACACGTGTAGAAACCAGAGAACAACCTTACAAAGTCAGTTTTTTCTTCCACTTTTATGTAGGCTGTGGGGATCAAATTTGGTCACCAGGCTTGTGTGGCAAATGTTTTATCCACTGAACCATCTTAGCAGCTCCCAAAGGTATTTTTATACAACGACAGCTGTGGATGTCTGCAGTATAGTGTGGATGTGTAGACAATGAAGCATAGCAATCTCTTCTCAATTTTAAACAAATGCCATCCTCTAACAAGCTGAAACTGATGGCTGCCTGCGATGATGTCTCTGCTACACTGCTTACCATCTTAGGGCTAGTGTCTGTCTCACCATATAAGCTGCCTAACATGGAATATAATACAAAAGAGGGGGAGGGGACTATATAAATGCTAACCAAATTCCAGCAAGGAACTATAATTTTATAGTTAGTCTAACCCAGAAAAACTTCAAATTTGGGGGGTGAGGTATGTAACTTTTTTTCCATGTGTCAAAATGGTCACATATTGGAAATATCATAATAACAATATCAGTTCATAATGACTAAGTAATACACTGATGCTGAAAAACTGAAGTAGAGAATTGAGATATTTTTCCCAGTGTATTGTATTGCTAGTCCTATACTGGACCAAAACAGCTTTAGTTAAAAATGAAGATATGTCAAACCTTTCAGCAAATCAGGCAAGAAAAAAATTACAATTTTTTAAATCTATGTTTATAAAATCAGTTTTATTATACTACTTTAAGGTTTAAATTATGTCTCCTAGTAACACAACTGCAAGTAAATTAATAGAGCTAAAAGTTCAGAATAAATGCATTCCTTTTATATTATTTCTCCTTATTAAGCAATGAATTAATAAATACTTTGTTAGTCAATTGCTTTGTATGAAGAAGTAGACACACAAGAGAACAGTAGTTGTCAAGTGTTTGCCCATTCAATTAACTTTGGTAGCCAGTGTTTGTTCTGAATGTTGTGTTCATCTGTCAGCACAAGTGCGCAGCTAACCCCGGAGGTCTTGCTCGAGAACTCAGCATGTGTCCATACCGACTAGCACCAGTGGTCTTAATTCTAATACCATAATTGCCCCGAAAGTAAATCTAACTTTCCTGCACAGGATACTGTTGAAAAATATTTTCAAGAAACAGAATTTTGATGATTGTATACTTATAGTCTCACAAACCACTTTCTGCACAAAATAACAGAATAAACACCACACTAATAATACTCATCTAGGTAGAGCCTCTGAAGATCTGCCCTATTTCAGAATTTTAAGAATAGTGTGGTGCTGCTGACTCATACAACTATGCAGTGGTATTTGCAGATTTAGCATTAAGGCAAAGAAATGTTTATTCAAAATAGATTACCACTTTGCTAAATCAAGAGAGGTTTATAAACTTTAGATTGCTTTACAAGTGGACATGATTATTTATTTTGAATCTAAAGGACTGTGCCAAATTCTGTGTTGTTTGTAATCTCTTGAGAACCCACTGTTTGGCTTTGTCACTTGTTGCCTTTCACAAGGACAAATGTGCTTAGCTCCGCTTGGAACCCTTTATCTCTGTTGCATTCTGTTATTTCCTTAAGTGCCCACAATCTTCCAAAGAGTGGGGATTATAATTTCTGTTTATTTCTGAAATTCTAAAAGATTAGGTAACACTCCTGAGGTCACTGACTAGTAAGCCATCACTGTTTACTGCTGTGGGTTTTTTATGTTCATTGGCCTGTTTTCCTCTGTGCTGTTCCTTTCTTGACTATGGCTTTATATGGGATCACTGTTCAGAGTAATTTTAAAAGAAAGAATATTTGAATAATACTTTGTGTTCACAGTAAATTTTAAAAAACAACAACTTATGTCTGTGAAGGTAGCTTAGTGTCAGAGAACCTGCCTACCATCCACCAGTACTGGGTGAGAGACTTCTAACATACACACACACCCCCAAAACCCTAACTACTCAATAACTGTGTTTATCTTTCATACCTGATGTAGCATCTAGTTCATTGCCATGCTCATGACCCTTGTTAATTTAGAACCCTGTAAAACTTCATGAAATCCTTTTTTATTTTTTTTCTTCTAGGAATCTCAGAACTGAATTTATTCTTAATTGGTAAAAAATAAACACCTAAAAAGCCAGACATATGGGGTTGGCAAGATGGGTCAGCAATTAGGAACACTTGCTGCTCTTAGGGAAGACATGAGATTCCCAGCATAGACATGGGCTCATAACCATCTCTAATTCCATACCCTTAGACCTGAAGACCTTTTCTAACCTCCATGGCACCAAGCATGTACATAGTGCACAGACATACATGAAGGCAAACACTCCTATCTGAATGGTAGTATACCTTCCTTGACTCTTTCTTTGATCCTGAGTAATATCTCTCCATTGCCTCCCCATTTCTCTTCACCCTCTTCCTTCCAACGTCTCATGAACGATATATACTACAACAAATACTTTTTGGGAAAAGGAAAGATATAAATTATAAACTAACATTCATTTAACTGTAAAGACTGATTATAATGAAATTAGTGACCCTGGTTCTTGCCTATTACAGCATACCAAAAATGAGAGAAAACAGCCCAAGCCAGGCAGTGGTGGTGCACACTTATAATCCCAGCACTCGGGAGGCAGAGGCAGGCAGATTTCTGGGTTCGAGGCCAATCTGGTCTACAGAGTGAGTTCCAAGACAGCCAGGGCTTCAAAGAGAACCCTGTCTCTATAAAAACAAAAAACAAAAACAAAATACTAGAGAAAACAGCCCACTATCTTAGGTGAAGGGACAAACAAACCAGCCAGAAGGTTTTTTAAACTATTTGTCAAGTGCTGGTAGTAATTCTATTTTGACAAAGTCAAACTAGAAAAAATATGCCATATCACCAATACATTTCCATGTCTGTTTTCTTCTTTAAGAAAGGGCCTCATGAAGCCTGGACTCTGACTTGCTAGACAGCAGAGGATGGATGGCCTGTGTAGCTCTTGACCTTCCTGCCTTCCAAGTGCTGGAGCTGTAGCCCATACCACACCAGCACACCAGGCTTATTCAGGACTTGGCATTGAACCCACTGCCCTGTGAATGGTAGTCAAGTACCCTACCCACTGAGCTACATCCCAGGCCCTAACTGTATGTTTCAGAAGGCCCTATGGACACCACTCTACTACCAATACCAGACATCAGTTGTATAATTTTAAAGAATTTGTCATTTCTTCCTTTGGAGGGGTGGAAATTCACACAAACACCAAAAAAAGTTTTCAAAAAGAACAAACTAGCCGGGCAGTGGTGGCGCACGCCTGTAATCCCAGCAGTCTGGGAGGCAGAGGCAAGTGGATTTCTGAGTTCGAGGACAGCCTGGTCTACAGAGTGAGTTCCAGGACAGCCAGGGCTATACAGAAAAACCCTATCTCAAAAAAAAAAGCAAAAAAAACCAAAAAAACAAAAAAAACAAAAAACAAAAAAAAAGAACAAACTAGTAAAGTTCCAAGAGACTAAGATTATACCGAAGCCCCCACTGGCTGTCCCAAAAGGCCGCCTTTGCATTGTTCCTGGGTAACTTGTTTTGTGCAAGTTACCTACTTGTACTACAAGTAGTTGGTTTGGGTAACTTGTTTTGTGCAAGTTCCTACTTGTACTATAAGTAGTTGGTTTGTATGGGATGATTTTAAAAGGCCAAAGATAAAGTGTGTTTCCTTTGTTTTTTCCTATGAAGTTGCATTTGTTTGTTTGTTTGTTTCTTGGCCTGTTGGATATATGTGTAAAACAATATTCAACAATAAACTGGAATTTTATTTTTAGTTCTAACAACAACAAAAAGAGAATACATGTTAAGATCTTTATCAGCTGATATTATTCTAGCTGATATTGGTCTTTGATTATCCTGAAATATTTGCCAACTAATAGATGGGAAAATTTACTGCAGGATTTTTTAAACCATAAATTATGTGACTAAGTATTGACAAATAATATTTATTTAATGTGGAAAACATTCCCTAGAAACATGCTTACTGCCTTCTAGAATGCTTAGTTTAAAGTGAACCCTTGATCTCTACTGTCTCTAGTTGAAGGTTTTTTTTGTATTTACACACTTCTTATTGCTGCTGAGAAATATATACAGTTTAGCTATTCTGTATCTTATAATCACATTTTTCTTCCAGATTCAAAATAAACCAGAAAAAAAACCTGCAACACCATTTCCGCCTGCAGCCGCCCTTCCAAGTAGTCCGCAGCCGGCCTCCCCTGTTCCTTGTGTGAGTGATGCTGTGACTACACCGTTGTCCATAAACATTCCACAGTTCTACTTTCCTGAAGGACTGCCAGACACCTGCAGTAACCATGAACAGATCCTAAGCAGAATTGAAACTGCTTTCAAGGATATTGAAGATCAGAAAGCAGATATTCATGAAATGGGGAGAATTGCAAAGGTAATGTAACTACTGATTGAACACACTAGCCCTCTTCATTGCCTCTGCTCTGGCTTTAAGCACAGGTTTTGATTTTGGTCTTCCTGTGATGAAAAGTATTTGATTCTAATGCATCTGTAACAATAGTCCTTCTTCATAGAATTCTGTCTGTCTGTCTATTTATTTTAACCATAACTGACCCTGAACTTTCTTTGTAGACTAGACTGGCCTTAGAATTTAGCAGTGTTTCCAGGCTGCACTTTAAGAGGCTAAAGGTTCTAGGGGCTTGAGAGCCACACAGAACCAAGTATGAAATCAAAGAATGCCTGAGACCCCGGGAACTCTTCCACTTGGAAAGAATAATTTTTTTTTCCTGAGACCCCCATGTACACTTCCACTTGGAAGGATTTTTTTTTTTAATTTGAAAACTTATTCTCAGCCGGGCAGTGGTGGTGCACGCCTTTAATCCCAGCACTTGGGAGGCAGAGGCAGGCGGATTTCTGAGTTCGAGGCCAGCCTGGTCTACAGAGTGAGTTCCAGGACAGCCAGGGCTACACAGAGAAACCCTGTCTCGAAAAAAAACCAAATCCAAAAAAATTGAAAACTTATTCTCCGAGATAAAGTACTAACTCCTCCTCTTTGTATTTCAGTGCTTCCAGAGTCAGGACCCAGAGATACATTCTAAAATGACCTAATACCTGTTTGCTGCGTGAGCCTAACTCTCTTGCCTGCTGCCAAGTGTAGATCTTTATTACACTGTCCCACATCTCCTTTGTGATGGATTTCCTAACAACTCCTAACAACTTCTAACTATGCCCCACCTCTTCCCTACTGACCTCTTCCCTACTGAGTTTTGTGTTGCTATTAAATGGATCACAACCAGAGTGATTTGAAGAAACTGAAAGGTCATTTTTTTCTTATTCTTTCTTTACCCCTCTCCCCATGTTAGAACTTATTTGATAAATTCTTAGATGTTTCTACTCCAGAAATAAGAGTTTACCTGTTTGCACTGTTTTATCTTGAGAAAAATAGTTCCATAAGAACTTACTAGAAGTCATAGAATATGTTTATATAAGGAAACAATTCCTCTTCTAGCATGTTGCTGTTTCTATGTATGTTATCTCTGTGAACATACACCAAATAAGCCAACTTTGGATAAATAGCCATCTAAATTAGAGGTTCCCTTTTTCGGGTATTGAGTTTCCCTACCCAATTCCCTGAGCACTAGCTATTGTGTTAGATGACAGACTAAAGATGGTAAATTCCTTGACTAAGCTAAAGCTACAGATCTAAATATAATATTTAGCAAGGATAAGTAAAATCTCCATTTGGAAGTAATTTGTTAAACCAAAACTCTAGAAACTAAATAAAGTATCTATAAAGAAAGGGTTTGAAGCATTATAGATGCTAACCAGAAAAAAAAGAGATGACCAGGTCCTAAGACAGTTTCCAGAAACTGCCACCAGATAGGTTAGAAGCAGCTAGAAAATGTCTTCCAGATTAAAGCTAAGAACATTTTTTATAAACCTTGAAGACGGAAAGCACATTGATCTACACTGGCTATATATAAGAAGGGCGGTGGTGGTGCACACTTGTAATCCCAGCACTCTGGGAGGCAGAGGCAGGCGGATTTCTTGAGTTCAAAGCCAGCCTGGTCTACAGAGCGAGTTCCAGGATACCCAGGGTTATGCAGAGAAACCCTGTCTCGAAAAAAACAAACCCAAAAAACAAAACAAACAAACAAACAAAAAAAAACAAACAACAAGAAGAAGAAGGCAGGACAGGACAAAGCAGGGATAACATTAGTATGGGAGAGTCATCTGGATTAGCTAGGTTAACAGTCAAAAAAGTTTATACATAAACAAGGCTGGTCTCTAATATGTAAGCATGTGTACATGTGTGTGTGCGCACACACACACATATATACATATACACACTAGTCTTCATAATTAAATTTATTAGAACCTCTCAGAATTTTTTTTATTAGATGTTGACTGAACACTTGCCAAATGATTTAGTTTTTAAGTAGGAATGCTTTAAAAATGGTCAAATAAGCAGAAATTTTCCCAGATATGAAACTGGGTGCCCTGTATCTTTAGAGCTCTCTAGTGGTTTGAATGAAATGCTTCCCCATAGTCTGATACAGGTTCTAGAAACTACCACCAGATGTGTTAGAAACAGCTAGAAAATGTCCACCAGATTACATCTAAGAACACGTATGGACATTGGAGAAGGAAAGCCGTGTGATGTGTGCTGGCCTCAGATGGAAAGCAGGGCAGTGCAGAGCAGTCCCGGGAAAGCAGGCATCTGAGGACTTAGGCCCCAGCCAATGTACATGGTGTGGGAGGTTTGGTCTTGTTTGGGGAAGTGTGTCATTGGAAGGGAGATTGGAGAGTATAAACCTTTCCATCATTTCTAGTTCACTCTCTCTGCTTCCTGCTTCCCGTTTAAGAGTTACACTCTCAGCTTGCTCCCTGAGCCACCATGCCTGCATTCTGCCATCATGGAACTCTTATTCCTCTAAATAAACTTTTCTGTGAGTTGCTCTGGTCATGGCACTGTATATCACAACAGTAGAAATATAACTAATTCAAGGCGCATGCTGGCCAGGCAGTGGTGGCAGCACTTGGGAGGCAGAGGCAGGCGGGTTTCTGAGTTCGAGGCCAGCCTGGTCTACAGAGGGAGTTCCAGGACAGCCAGGGCTACACAGAGAAACCCTGTCTCTGGGGATAGGGGGACAAAAAAACAAAGCCCAGGCTGGCAGTGAGTTCCTCATGGTCATAGGCCTGCAGCCTGTCCTGTCTTGAAAAAAGATTCCTGGAATCATCGTCTTCTCTCCTTCTTATCTTCCTTCTCCTCCTCTTTCTCCTCCTCCTTTTTCTCCTCCTCCTCTTCTTCTTCCTCTTCTTCCTTTTCTCCTCCTTCTGTTTCTCTTCTCCTTCTGTTTCTTCTCCTCTTCCCCCTCCTTTTTCCTTCTTTTTTCTTTCTTCTGGATATTACTAGCCCCTTGACTAAGGAGCCTATTCAGCCTGTTCTCGCAGCCTGCTGGTCTGGTTCCCCCAACCCCCATCGTTTAGTAGCACTTTCCTGCTCCATAGACAATAGACAGAGTAGAGTAAAGGCAGGGAAGGGGTTTTTGGTGGTGAGAATCAAAGGAAGGACTTTTAACAGTTACAGGATATGAATATCAGTCCATTCATGGCATCACAGACAGTTGCCTGTATTGAAGCCAACTAACTACTGTTTGTGCTAATAATCATGTGCCATAGCAGCCATTGTACATATATATTACTGGATTAATTTTAAGATAGCCCAAAATACCATTCCTAAAGCCAAATCTTTGTGTTAAGACATTAACTGTTAGCTTAGATAGCAAGATATACTGAATTGAGAGTGCATATATATTTTTACTTCAATTTGAACCAGACATGATAACACATGTCCATGATCGCACCATTTAGGAAGTTTGAGTGACACAATCTTGAGTTCAAATACAACATGAAATACAAAGCAAAACCCTGTCTCAAAAATAAAAGTCATGGTTATATTCATTTGTTTTGCTTACATGTTTTGGTTATTGAGACTGCTATAGGCCAAGCTGTATTTGAATCTGTTTGGTTTTTTTTTTTTTTACACTATATCAGCAAATTTTATTAAATTCTGCCTGTTTATTCCTTATGTGTGTGTGTGTGTGTGTGTGTGTGTGTGTGTGTGTGTGTGTCCATAGAGACCAAAACAGGGAGAGCATCAGATTCATCAGAGCTGGAGGTGGTTGTAAGGTGCCTGACATGGATGCTGGGAACAAAACGGATCTTCTGCAGGAGCAGAATGTTCCTTAGACAACTAACTCTGCAGCCCTGCCTCTTTATTCTTAAAACCACTTATTTAAAAAATTTGTATCTTCCAGCTACCTGATTTGTTTTTTGTATTTTTTTGTTTTGTTTTGTTTTTTTCTTTTGCCACAAGGAGGTGATCAACTGTGTCTCTAGCACTTCCTGCCCATTGTCCTACAGCAGGTTAATGTAGGAAAGGGAGAAGAGAGGCTGCCATTAAAGAACAGCAAGGGAGGAGATTGTCAGAGCAGTAAATGAATGTTTATGGGTTCTTGCAGTTTATAAAAATGTTTGAAGATCCTGCTTATGTTTGTAACCCACTCTCAGTGGCGCTGAAGTGTATCTATAAAGACTGGAGTCAGTTCCTTAAGTGCATAGAAAACCATGTTTACGCAATCAGCATCTGTTGGTCTCATCCAGCGTGTTCATCTTAGACCCCACATAGCCACAGAGAACTTAAAGTCCATTAATACCTGGTTAAATTTTTAGGGTATACTTTATAATTTTTTTCACATTCCTTCAAATGATGATGGAAAAAGTGATTCAAAAATAACCCTAAGAGGGCAGTGTAGACATAGGAACTGAGCAACAGAGAGAAAAACATGTCAGAGACAATACTCTGAAGGAAAGAAAGGAAAATTTCATCTGGATCCTGCGAACCACCACCCCCAAACCCCCAGCTCCTCTCTTCAGGTGGGTATAACACCATCTGGACCAATTGTGCCTTGTGACTTATAGGGGAGCACCTTCTTCTACAAAGTAGGATAAAAAAAAATATCTACTCTTCTGCATGGAAAATCATGTGAACACTTCATGAAGTAACAGCCTTGAGACCACTGTAACATATTGAAAGAGCATGGCAGAGAGTAAATAATCTCCAGTACATGTCAGAACAACCTTTCTTTACGGTTCTCACTGTTGTTGGCCATTCTTAGAACAAATTATAGGTGTTAGTTTAGTTTCCTTTACTCAAATGACTTTAATTACCATATTCATTCTTACTTTTGCTTCTTCTAAAGCTGTTTCCTAAATGTAGTTTCTGTATCACTTGACACCCATTGTCTTCCTTAAAAACAAAAAGTCTTCACACTTGTTCATTTTCTCCTATGTTACTAAAGACCCCATTAGGTTCCTCAGATATATGTCACTTACTTCCCAGGCTCTTCCCGACCTCCTGACTCCCTTTACCCTAACTCATTTACTTTCAGTAAATGTAGCCAACCATGTGACTTTAAAATAGTCATAGTATAGGTCCACAGGCCCTGCCATCAGTATTTTACATATTTTTTTCCTTTGACATTGTCTGCTAGGGCCGGATACATTTATGCTGCCTAACAATTGGGACTCAGGTACTTTGAGAAAGGATAACCTTTTCTAATTTATTTCAAAGCATTTTCATTGTTATATTTTATCTTTGGGATTTTACCTTTGAATCAAAATGAGTTCACGTATTAACATCTTGGTGACTTATACTACTCCTTATGAGCTGACATACCTACACTCTAACAGCAATCAGAAAGAAAAGATTTTTTTTTTCTCCCCTCACTTACAGACAGGACTTTTTATTTTTATGCCTTTCTGCCTCATTATTTTCAGCTAATATTTTTTTATTTTTTTCTACTCTGCACATTTTTTTATTTAAAATTCTTTTCATGCAATATTTTAATGTTTTTCCTTCCTCTCACTCCTCCCAGATCCCACCCACAACCTTATATGTTCTCTATCTCTCAAATAAACAGAGAGAGAGAGAGAGAATATCAAAACAACCAATCAAAAGACCAATAAGACAAAAAGTACCAAAAGGTAACAAAAAGCCCACCCCCAAAGCAATTTGCGTTGGCCAACTACTCACTCCTAGATAGAGTTCTTGCCCTGGAGTATGGTTGATATACCCAGTGGCTCTAGAGGAAACTGATTTTCCCATACCAGCAGGTATCAATTGCAAATACCATCTTAGTTAGGGGTGAGACCCTGTGTCTACTTCCCCATCTCAGTGCTGGGACTCCATCTGTCTTGAATGTGTGCAGGTCTTGTGTGTGCGGCCACACTCTCTGTGAGTCCATATGGGCATCAATCCTGTTGTGTCTGAAGGCCCATTTTCTTCAAGTCGATTACCTCTTGTTCTTAAAATCTTCCTGCTCCCTCCTCTGCATAGATCCCTGAGGCATGAGCTGAGGGCTTTGATCAAGACCTCTCATGTAGAATGAGTGCTCCACAGCCTCTCTGCACATTGTCCACTAGTGTTAGTTCTCATCTACCGCAAGAAGCTTCCATAATGATGGCTGAGTGTTGATCTGATCAGTGGGTATTAGCATGTGTTCCTCTAGCAGAATAATTGTAGTAGGCTTGGGAGAAAAGATCTCAACACAAGAGAATGAACGTTTAGTAGTAGAAGTCACTCTACAGAAGGTGATAAGCATACATCTCTTGGAAGTTTTTCAGCTGATATTGGTGACTCTTCTGATACAGAGCTGGAAAATTCTTGAACTCTTCTAGTTCTGAAAAATTCTTGATTGATTCAGTGGTTAGAGTTTCAAATTCTTCTGCAAGCCACTTCTGTTTTGGCTTTTTTTTTTTCTTCATTGCTGTAATAAAATGTTCTGACCAAAAACAACTTGGGAAAGAAAGGGTTTATTTGGCTCACACTTTCAAATCACAATTCAT
Organism: Apodemus sylvaticus; assembly: GCF_947179515.1. Taxonomy (NCBI): domain Eukaryota; kingdom Metazoa; phylum Chordata; class Mammalia; order Rodentia; family Muridae; genus Apodemus; species Apodemus sylvaticus. Next base: position 22,577,137 of record NC_067478.1, read on the forward strand.
CATAGAGACTATTCAGTGCAGGAAGCACCATGAAGAGAACTTCTTGCTGGCTCACTGTCTGGGCAGCGCTCAAGCTTCCTTATGTAATCCAAGATCACTTGCCTAAGGATAGTGCCACCCATGGTAGGCTGGTCCCTCCTTCATCAATTAATAATGAAGACAATCCCCCACAAACATGCCCACACACCAGTTTGATTTAAGCAGTTCTTTAATCAAGGCTTTCTTCCACATGACTCCAGGCTGTGTCAAATTAACAATTAAACCTAACTAGGAAAACTTCCAATTCTCTCTGTGCTTTGTATCTGTGGCTCCCCCACAGCCAAAATAAAGATGACTTTTTTTATCTTTCTCAGCCAAGAGCCTTTCACTAAGGCTAGGAACATTGCCTTAGAATGCATTGTGCATGGAAAGGGGGCTGGGATTGGGGAAGGAGGACTTGATAGTTTACCTGCCCAAGGCATCTTAACTGAGCTTTGTAGCAGTCATAATTTCTGTAATAGATGAAAATAGCATGGTTGATAAGCAGTACTATTTCTCATTCTTGACCTTAGTAGATGATTTCAACCTCTGGACTTAGATTATGGATGTAAGAAGCTCTAGCCTGCAACATCTGTCACTGGTTTATTGGCAGAGCTGACTCTGCTGAGCAGACTGGCTAGTTATGTGTCACTTTCCTGACTCTCTGGTCAACGTGTGTCTCTCCTCAAGTGTCACACTCACTCAAAGGGGATGACCTTCCCAATATAGGAAAACTATTCAAGTCGCCATTTCCTTACTAGAACCACTATACTAATTCCAAGAAACCCTAGACTCCATTCTGCTTGTGAAATAACCATCATTGCTCCTGGAGGAAGCAGTCTTTTATTTTTGCCTGTTCTGTTTTTATCTTTTTTGGCTTGACTCTGGTTTTCCACATCTTCATCTCTAGCATGAACTAGCATCAGCCTTGGAATCTCCCATGTCCATCTAGGTGTTCTCGGGAGCCAGTGAGGAGCTCCTGTGCAGAGTCTTATACCAGGAGTAACTTCCCCTAAACCCAAGGTAGATACACATCTAGTCTGCCTCCAAAGGAAACTCTTCCCTCTTCAGGACAATGATGTACAGTGAAAGTTTCTTTATCTTCTAACAACATGCGAACCCTTCACAGAGTTCTAGAGTGGAAATACATGTGTATTTCATGTGTATGTAGAATTACATACACATGTGTTTTCATGTGTATGTAGAATTAGAAAGATTTGGAGTCTTTCTCTACTAACATTTCTGTTAATGATTATTGGAAATACATTTCCCTTTAAGAAAAAATTGCTACTTTTGTAAGAACTCCTTCTTACAAGAATAAATAGATACTATTTAAGGATACTTCTTAATTAAAGCAGAACATCGTATTAAGGAGAAGAAAAGCTGGTGCTTTTTAGGGTCTCGAAGTTTTATTCTAAGTTCTTACCAAAATTTTTATAATGCACAAAATTTTATAATGCATTAAAAGATGATGTGTAGTCTTATAACATATAAATAAATGATAGCATTTTGTTTCTTACCTTTCCTCTTTTACTTGAATTATAACCACTTAAGTGGATTTTATAGCTGTTTCCTTGCACAGCCAAGAGTTTTCAAGAGAGGGGGAATATCGATATCAAAGTGTGTGTGTGTGTGTGTGTGTGTGTGTGTGTGTGTGTGTGTGTGTGGTGCAGGTGTCCTTAGAGATCACAGGGGTACCAGATGACCCTGCAGCTGGAGCTATAGACAGTTGGGATCCACCTGATATCGGTGCTGGGAATCAAACTCTGGCCCTTTGTGAGAGTACTATGCTTTCTTGGCCACTGAGTCATCTCTACAGTCTCTTTTCTAGTTTTGTTTTTGTTTGCTTGTTATTGTTAATGTTTTGTAAACCTGGAGCTTATAGACCATAGGCAAGGAGAAATAAGGAAGTCAGTAGTAGAGTGTTTTAAAAGCAACTGACCCGGTAATAAAAATAACTGCATTTTCTGTCATTTTTGAGCATATACAACCAGAAGTTTAGTCATTTTTTTCTAGAAGGTAGAAAAATATGTAATGTAAGAGTAGCAGGAAGAGATGCTGAGTTTTTGCAGCTATTATTAGGAAGAAATAAATGTCTTTCCTCTGGCTTCCCTAAACATGTAGCCCTCTATTTTGTTCTTCCACTCTCCCTCTTCCTCCCTCTTCCTCCCTCTCCCTCCCTCTCCCTCTTTGACTCTAACTCTCTTTTATCCACTGTGGCATGGCAGGTCAAAGTCCATGTCTCTTCTTTTGGCATGTCATCTCTTCCCTTCTCTCAGCCTGTTCTGTCTTCTTGTTGTTGTATGCAGGTCTGTGGCTGCCCACTCTATTGGAAAGCCCCCATGTTCAGGGCTGCAGGGGGAGAGAAGACTGGATTTGTGACAGCACAGTCATTCATTGCCATGTGGAAAAAGTAAGTATGTGAGCAGTCATTCTGAGACTAGCAACAGATGGTGTGGTCCTTATAAGTGGTATTTATCCTATTCACTTGTTCATTTTCTTTGTATCTTATGGCTCAATAGGGAAAATTCTATGATTCGTTACCTTTTATAACTACAAATTCTTTGCACAAGACTTCCTCTTTTATGCCTTTAAATTCCAGGTATGGTGACATATTCCTCTAGTCTTAACACTGGGTAGGCAGAGGCAAGCATATCTGTGAGTTTGAAGCCAGCCTGATCTACATAGCTATTCCAGGCTAGCCAGGGCTATCTAGTAAGACCCTGTCTCAAAAACAGGGCCAGAGAGAAGGCTGAGAAGAGCACTGGCTGCTCCTTTAGATGACCTGAGGTTGATTCCTAGCATCCACATGATGACTGACAGCTTTCTGTATCTCTAGTTCTAGCCATCCAACCCCTTTTTCTTGCCTCCTCAGGCACCAGGCATGCAATGTGACACATACAAACAGAACACCAGGACACATATTTTTTTCTAGTTTTTAATATTGTATCTTTAAACAGTAAAGCAAATCTGCAGAAATACTTTTAAATAGCTATTTTGGGCAGTTTCTTTCTTGGTTTTACCTATAAAAGTAGAGTCAGAATTTAAATCTAATAGTAAATATAAAAGTAAATAAAGATTCTCTTTGAAGGGCAGAACCATGTGTATCACAAGAAAAGGCTGGATCATTTGCCATCCAGCCTTTTGGAAACTTCAGGTTCAACGGCAGATGCTGCTTTAAATAAATAGAGTTGTAAAGAGGTAGAAAGCACATGTCCTCTGACCAGCACAGCACACATGCACTATGCCTGCACATCCCTATAAATGTGCTGTTCTCTCTCCTCCCTCATCCCCTCCCTCCCTCCCTCTCTCTCTCTCTTTCACACACACACACACACACACACACACACACACACACACACACACACACACACACGCACACACTCCAGAATAAATTTTTAAAAGAAAAATACACATACAGTCTTAAATATCCAATGGAAAATTATATCCACTTGATTTATCAAAATCATTGCATTCTTACAGATAACATAGATATATGGTTTTTCTACACAGGGATTCTCTGTGTAACTTCCCTGGCTGTCCTGGAACTATCTTTGTAGACCAAGCAGTCCTTGAACTCACAAAGATCTGTTTTGTGACAGTCTTCTGTAACCCAGACTGGGCTCATCCTCACTAGTCATGACTTAGTCTTTCTGACCTTCCTACTTCCATGTGTCAAGTTCAGATGTGCATTATTACCACACTGGGTATGTGCGGTGCTGAGGACTGAACTCAAGGCTTTATACATGCTAGGCAAACACTCTATCAACGCAACTATGTTTTGTCCCCTAGGTGTTATTTCTTAAAATACTATTTAGGATAGTGGTTTACAACCTTTCTAATGTTGTGACCTTTTAATACAGTTCCTTATGTTTTGGTAACCTCCAGTCATAAAATTATTTCTTTGCTATATCATAACTTATTTTACTACTGTTAAGAATCATAATGTAAATATCTAATATACAGGATATCTGATATGCGACCTCCACAAGCACACAAAGTGGTCATGATCCACAGGTTGAGAACTGCTGATTTAGGAGCTATGGGCCAGTGACCTGGTTGGGTTTTCTATGCTGTGATGAAACACCATGACTAAAAAGCAAGTTGGGGAGGAAAAGGTTTATTCAGCTTACATTTCCAGATTGCTGTTCATCATAGAAGGAAGTCAAGACAAGAACTCAAGCAGGGCAGGAACCTGGGGGCAGAGGCCATGGAGGAGTAATGCTTACTAGCTTGCTTCCCATGGCTTGTTCAATCTGCTTTCTGATAGAACCCAGAACCACCAGCCCAAGAATGGAACCACCCACAATGGGCTGGGCCTTACATGGAAAATGCCTTACAGCTGGATCTTGTGAAGACCTCTTCTCCATCAAAGTTCCCTCCTTTCAGATGACTCTAGTTTGTGTGTCAAGTTAACATAAGACTAGCCAGTACAGCTAGTCCTCCCTTTTAACTGGTAACCTTCTTTGTACATATCCTTCTTGCTTTTCTGGTCTACAGACCCTTCCTCCTAGTAAAACGGAAATACTCTATACTTACTATTTAAAATGCACACATAGTATCAGCAGAACTAAACTCAGAAGATCCTTCTGATTCCTTCTTACTCCTCAAAGGCTCTTAGTTGTGTGATATTTGAAAACAAATGATTAGTAAATGCATTCCTAGTCTTAAAATTCCAACAGTAAATCACACTCTTTATTGTATTAGGACTGAAGTGGTAAAGGTGGGCAAGACACTATCAGTTAGTATACTTCTTTACAAAATTCTAAGCCAAAGGTTACAGTCACTTCATATTGTCCCAGTGAGGTTTAGCTGTTGTATTCCTGGATTGGTTCTGTGTTGTTCAAATACCAAGGAATTTAAGAGCCCTAGGAAAATATATACCATCTGGATGACACTACAGAGTCACTAGTCCATCTCTCCTATAGCAGAGAAAAACAGCCTGATAAAATGTAAGGAAGATTTCTTTTTAAATATGTATATAAGTTGTAAAAGTAAGAGACTTCCTTGAAGCTAGAAGTAGCACAAAGAAAACAAAAACAAAAAAAGTACTAGTGAGTGTCCCTTCCCCCACAGCATACACTAACGGGAAAAGGCATTTGTCCTTGGGGTATTTTTTTCTTATTTAATAAAATTATTTTGAGAATTTTATACATGAGTACTATATTTATATCACTTCTACCCCTCCTCCCAACTTCTCCTGAGTCCCTTTCCTTGGTATTCTCAAACTCTAGAACACGGAACAGGAAAAGATCCTAAGGCCTAAATAGTAGGAACCTTCCATCAGTCTACATGGTACGTCCCAAGCCAGCCTGGGCTATTGACAGGCCTGTCATAGAAACAAACAAGCAGCGTAGGGAACTCAGCTTGGTCTTTTCCTCTCCCAGTAGCAAAATCAGAATTTGAACTGAGAATTATGGGATTAATTGGTATGTAAAACTAGTAGTAAGATTTAAGAATTTAAAATTTATAACTGTTCGGACTTCAACTATCTTCCTTCCTTCTTTCAACTATCTATCCAGATAGATGCCTGGCCCTGAGAAGTCCTCATCTGTAACATGAACTAGAGTTTGCAGGCGTAAATAACCTACATGACCTTTGTCAGAGGCTTCTTTAGTCAGCTCAGTATTCTTGGTCAAAAACTACCTAGCAGTCTAGGAAAAAAGCAAGATGTAAGTGTTGATACACAAAGTGGAGGTTAAAAATAAATAGGAAACAGTCTAGCAGAAGAGATATCATATCTAAACAGGAAATATATCTGTTGATATTATATTTTTAATATTCTAGGACAGCATGAGTAACGAAGGCTGACTACAGCAAAGCACAGCTTGTGTCCAGATTGATTGACATGTTTACTGGGAGAGGCATAGCCAGCTTTTAGTTGAGACTGTCTCTGAGAGAGGGTAGACAGAGCAGCACAGCAGAGACGGCCACCACAGTCATATCCATCCACTGAAATGAGCTGCCATCTCTGAGGGAAAACAACTTCTTCAGGAGAGTACAGTAACAGAAAGTCATGATGGACAAGTCTGCAGAAAACTGCTCACAGAGTTACACAGCACAAGCAGCTGTTCCCATCCCTCTGTGGGAAGAGTCCTGCTGACTGAGTGTACACTGTCAGTTACTAAAATGGTGTGGCTGCCCTCTAGTGGAAGCTCCTCTTAAAATGCCATTTAAAAGCCAGATTCTGTAAGGAAGGCTCAAGGATGAGGATTTAGGAACACTGAGTGAGTGAATGATGGTTTGAGTTACCATCCTAGGAAAGGTATTTGACTTTTTGAATTTTTGTGAATTTCACCCTTTACAGGAGGCAATTTGAGTATTTTATATAAAGTGTTTCAGCCAGGCATAAGGGTTCATGCCTGTAATCCCAGCACTTTGAAAGCTGATGTCAGAAGATTGCTATGAGTCTCTGCATAGTGTGAGCTGTAGTATAAGATACTGTATTTTAAGTCCTAAAAGTATTCAAACACAAAGAATAACTGGAAGGTGATAATATAGAATTAAAATATTTTTGACATAGACATATGCATCTTGGCTTGCTCTGTTAATGAGAACTATATAGAATTTGTATGACTAAAGTTAAATAGAGAAGTCATAAGCATAAGGAAATCATTTCCCTGCTGTCAGAGTGCCTTTGGGTTGGTTTTAGAATGAGCACCTTAAATTCTCCCCTCCTTCTCGTTCCCTCTGGTCTCCGTGTTGCTACCCACTGCATATCTACACTTGCCCTTAGAGCTGGGACAGTGTTTAGGGGGAAGTCATAGCTCCACCTCCTTTTCGTACATTGCTAGAGCACCAGATTTACTCCTCTTGAGCCAAAACAAAGTTCTGGTTTTGTTCTACTTTGTCTTTTGGTTCATATCAGTGTGACATTTGTCATTAATAAACAATACTTGCCTTTAAAAGCGTATGTTCAGTATTAACTATGCCTGCTTTCAGTCTTCAACTTTTATGACTTTTTTTAAAGTTTCATTTTTTTTAATTTTTTGCCTTATGGAGTTCACCAGCCTAGAGCATTAACAAAAAACTATAAATCACCTTTTTCTATTTCATACTTTTGATTTTTTTAAAAAAGCCTATCTTGACTTTGTCATTTTAGATTATTCTCTCACCTATTGCACACTGCATCCTTTTCTTAAAATGTATAAAAATGCATCTCTTTTAAAACCTCATTACTTGTTCTCTTATTCCATCAATTTTTCAGTCCTGTGAGGTGGTTCTCATTAGCACCCACTGTACTAATCTTCCTTTATAATGTATATTTATTTAACTAATAAACAGTAAGAATAAAAATAAATGACTGACTATAGCTCAAAACAAAGTCAGTGTGGTTTGTTAGATCATTAGCATTTTGAGAATTTTCTCTGTATAAGTAAGCCATTGTGCTATGTTCTTTGTAAATATATTTAAAAAGCTGTAACTGCCTGCACTTGTTAAAGAAAAAACATAAAGCCAACAGTACAGTGACACACATAATTGACATCGCGAGTGCAGAGGTCAGAAAGGACTAGGCCTTAAAGAACAGAACAGCATGAGAACGACAGAAAGACCAAACTGCATATGACCTAGGCTAGCTGCCTGGAGTGGAAGTTTCATTTAGCAAAGTAGTAAGAGAGGTGGGTAGGCACCCTCTAGCATAGTAACAGTGTAGGCATTTAAACTTATGCATTTAAGTGCTAGCATACTGTACATTTTGAGTAAGAGAATTGAATGATCAAAGATTGTTCTAGAATTATCTGTGCTGAAAGGTTGGATGAGCAGTGAAATCTGTAAGGACTCTCCCTAGCAGTCTCACCATGAGGTGATACAGCCCAGAATTTGTAGAGTACAGTAGAAAGAGCAAGAAGCAGCTGTCTAGAACATTTTGTGGGAAATGTCTTCAGGACTCCAGTATTGCCATCTATAGTCTTAAGTACCTGGTGGTCTCAGCTAGAGCCTTGTTAATTATGATGAACTGCACCTTTCTCTGTCAATCCCCTCTAAAGTGCCACATCCTTTCACTCTACCCAGTTTTGCACACTGTCAGTGTCATACTCAGACTCCTGTAGCCTCAGGCTTAGTTTTTGAAAGCCACATCTGACCATGTCACTGTCTGAGTTAAAATTCTTCTGTGGAGTACAGTCTTGGCCTGATACAAAAGAGGTCATCTTAGATTCTGTCCGCACACGCCCCCACCCCATGCCCTCTGCACCTTGTGTTGCCCAGATGCTGTATGACTCTCACAGAGGCATCTGTGCACTGCCCTCCTCACCACAGCACTTCCTACTTCTCTATGCAGGGACCTCACGGCCTCCTCTGTGCTTTCATGACACCTGGACTCAGTACTTAATACTGTGGTGCTTCCGCAGTCATATAGTTCTACTGGAAACCAAACACTGAACTATACATTCCTTATAGGGAATAAAACTATCTTATTTTCTTGTATCAAAGCCCAGTCAAGGCCAGATAAAATACCTAACATGCAATTTGCATTCAATAAATGATTGATGCAGGAAAATAAGAAAATCTGGAGTTAGTAATTAGATATAGACAATAAGAAATAGAAAAAAATAAATGACTCCAAAGTTTCAAACCCAGAAAACAAAGACTAGTAACACCTTTTTTCCTATTGTTATTGTTTTGATTTTTGTTTTTCAAGATGAGGCTTCTATCCTGGAACTAGCTCTGTAGTCCAGGCTGGCCTCAAACTCACCAAGATTATCCTAGCTTTGCCTCCCAAGTGTTGCATTAAAGTCATACGCCACTACAGCCTAGCTTGGCAGCACCAAAGTCCAGGAAAAAGAGTAGTTTGAAAAGCTTTTAAGTTATGCTTTTTCAGTGTTTTGACTTTTCTGTCTAGGTATATGGAACTATACTTGGAGATGGAGAATTCTAGAAACTTAGAACACATAACAGAGGACTGCTTTTCTGAAGCTTGTTCTTCAAAAGTCAAAGTTTAAAAGCCCCCTGTCAGGCTTACCTGAATGGGTTCTCTCCCCTAATAACACATATTTTACCTGCATCAGTTCATTTTACCCTGTGGTCTCAGTCTCAAAAACATTCCAGAAGGAAATTTCACCATCCTGTAATTGATACTCCTTTGACAAAAACCAGAAGCATAGAAGCCGTGGGAAGGGGAGCATTTGGTCAGCGGGTGACAATAGTAGGGGACTTGCACAAAGCTTACCCTTTAATTCCCAGCACTGAAAATGAAAAGACAAAGAACATTTGACTCTTAAGCTAAATAGCACCCGAGTCAGACTACAATGACCAGCCTGTACATGTACAGTCCTTGTATGTCCTGAGCACCAGCTCTTCCTAACCAGGGTTTCTTTTGTAGGTTGCTAAGTAACCACCATGATGATGCTGCCAAGTTCATCCGGCTTCTGGCAAGGCCCGGCTGCAGCTGCCTAGAGCAAGAGGACTTTATCCCTTTACTTCAGGTGACTTTTTTGTACCTTTTAAAAATGGAATTTATTTTTGGAGTTTGAAAGGGAGTTTTTGTTTGTTTCTTTAGCTGGTTGTTTCTGAAATTTTTTATTTGTTAATAATGCCATCTTACTACAGAGCAATAGTGTTAAAAACTGCATGGTATTGGTATAGTGACAGGCAAGTAGATCAATGGAATAGGATCGAAGACACAGAAATGAACCCACACACCATGGTCACTTGATCTTTGACAAAGGAGCTAAAACCATCCAGTGGAAAAAAGATAGCCTTTTCAACAAATGGTGCTGGCTTAACTGGAGGTCAGCATGCAGAAGAATGCAAATTAATCCATTCTTATCTCCTTGTACTAAGTTCAACTCCAAGTGGATCAAGGACCTCCACATAAAACCAGACACACTGAAACTAATAGAAAAGAAACTGGGGAAGACCCTTGAGGACATGGGCACAGGGGTAAAGTTCCTGAACAGAACTCCAATAGCTTATGCTCTAAGATCAAGAATTGACAAATGGGGCCTCATAAAATTACAAAGTTTCTGTAAGGCAAAGGACACTGTAAAAAGGACAAAACAGCAACCAACAAATTGGGAAAAGATCTTCACCAACTCTACATCCGACAGAGGGCTAATATCCAAAATATACAAAGAACTCAAGAAGTTAGACTCCAGATGTCCAAATAACCCTATTAAAAAATGGGGTACAGAGCTAAACAAAGAATTTTCACCTGAAGAACTTCGAATGGCTGAGAAACACCTTAAGAATTGTTCAGCATTGGGCATATACCCAGAGGATTCCCCACCATGTAATAAGGATACATGCTCTACTATGTTCACAGCAGCCCTATTTATAATTGCCAGATGCTGGAAAGAACCCAGGTATCCCTCAACAGAAGAGTGGATGCAAAAAATGTGGTATATCTTCACAATGGAGTACTATTCAGCCATTAGAAACAATGAATTCATGAAATTCTTAGGCAAATGGATGGACCTAGAAAACATCATACTAAGTGAGGTAACCCAGACTCAAAAGATGAATCATGGTATGCACTCACTAATAAGTGGATATTAACTTAGAAACCTGGATTACCCAAAACATAATCCACACATCAAATGAGGTACAAGAAGAAAGGAAGAGTGGCCCCTTGTTCTGGAAAGACTCAATGAAGCAGTATTCAGCAAAACCAGAACGGGGAAGTGGGAAGGGGTGGGTGGGAGGACAAGGGGAGAGAAGGGGGCTTACGGGACTTTTTGGGAGTGGGGGGGCTAGGAAAGGGGAAATCATTTGAAATGTAAATAAAAAATATACCGAATAAAAAAAATTAAAAAAAAAAAAGAATTGTTCAGCATCATTAGTGATTAGGGAAATGCAAATCAAAACAATCCTGAGATTTCACCTCATATCAGTCAGAATGGCTAAGATTAAAACTCGGGAGACAGCAGGTGTTGGCGAGGATGTGGAGAAAGAGGAACATTCCTCCACTGCTGGTGGGAATGCATATTGGTACAACCAGTCTAGCGGTTCCTCAGAAAACTGGGCATGACACTTCCGGAGGACCCCGCTATACCACTCCTGGGCATATACCCAGATGATTCCCCGGCATGCAAAAAGGACACATGCTCCAATAGCAGCCTTATTTGTAAAATAGCCAGAAGCTGGAAAGAACCCAGATGTCCCTCAATGGAGGAATGGATACAGAAAATGTGGTATATTTACACAATGGAATACTAGTCAGCAATTAAAAACGATGAACTCATGAAGTTCTTAGGCAAATGGTTGGAACTGGAAAATATCATCCTAAGTGAGGTAACCCAATCCCAAAAGAACACACATGGAATGCAGTCACTGATAAGTGGATATTAGTCCAGAAGCTCTGAATACCCAAGATACAATTTGCATATCAAATGATTCCCAAGAAGAAGGAAGGAGAGGTCCTGGAAAGGCTTGATCCAACATTGTAGGGGATTACCAGGACAGAGAAGAAGGAGGGGGTTGATTGGAGAACAGGCAGAGAGACGAGGGCTTATGGGACTTATGGGGAGTGGGGAACCAGGAAAGGGAAAATCATTTGGAATATAAACAAAGAATATAGAAAATTAAAATATAATAATGCCATCTTACTGTATAGCCAGTGCTAACATTAAACTATTAATCCCATAGTATTAAGGTATATGCCACCATATACCTTGTGGTGATTTTTTTCATTTTAGAATATAACTATAATTGTAAAGTATAACTATAATTTTTCATTTTAAAGTGTAACTATGTGATTGAGCTACATACATACATCTAGAGGCCAGATTGCTAAGAATAGTTTTCAAATTGGTTTAGTAGTAAATCTTATTAAATGGAATCTAAAACAGAACTCAGTATAAAATAGGCAAAACAGGGCTGTTCCAGTTCATCCAGCCTCCTCCTTAGTCATTCACAGTAAGCACCAAAGCATCTTATGAAACTTTAGAATCGTGAAAGATAGTTTGAAAATGCTAACATCAACCATAGTTAAGAACCTATCAGGAACTGACAGCATCTGGAAGAGATAAAATCCATTTTCTTAATGGAGGGACACTGGGTGTATCAACAGTTCTCCAGGGCAAGCCTCATTGGTCAGGAAGAGTTGGCCAACATAAACTGAACTGAAATGGGAAAGGGATGGTATTTTTTTGTTTGTTTCTAAAAATGAGAACTTGAAGGTTGAGGATCCAGGAGGAGAAAGAATATAATCAAAATAATGTTGTATGAAATTTTTAAGAAATTAAAAATAAAGAATTTGGTCAGAAACAAGAAAAGGCTATGAAATAGTCAGAATAACTACCATGAACTCTAGTCTTAGAATTCAGTATATCTTTTTTGTTGTTGTTTTGTTTTTTGTTTTTGTTTTTGTTTTTGTTTTTTTGTTTGTTTGTTTGTTTTTGTTTTTGGATTTGGTTTTTTCTAGACAGGGTTTCTCTGTGTAGCCCTGGCTGTCCTGGAACTTACTCTATAGACCAGGCTGGCCACAAACTCAGAAATCCGCCTGCCTCTGCCTCCCAAAGTGCTAGGATTGCAGGCATGCGCCACCACCGTCCAGCTGAATTCAGTATATCTTGACTCTGATTTATACACATATCTAAAATGGCTCTCTGGTTTTTCCACTAAGATCTATTTGTAACAGAAGATTAGAATAGGAAGAAGAGCTGTGCACGGTGGTCCTGCCTGTAATCCTAGCACTGGAGACAGAGCAAGAGGAGGTAACCTACGCTACTAAGCATACCACAATGTGTCTCAAGAAACCATTGAGTAAGGCTGGGCATAGTGGCAGACACCTGTAATCCCAGCACTTGAGAGGCAGAGGCAGGCAAATTTCTGTGTTCAAGGCCAGCCTGGTCTACAGAGTGAGTTCCAGGACAGCCAAGACTACACAGAGAAACCCTGTCTCGAAAAATCAAAAAAGAAAAAGAAAGGAAGGAAGGAAGGAGAGAAAGAGAGAGAGAGAGAGAGGGAGAGAGGGAGAGAGAACGAAAGAAAGGAAGAAAGGAAGGAAGGAAGGAAGGAAGGAAGGAAGGAAGGAAGGAAGGAAGGAAGGAAGGAAGGAAGGAAGGAAGGAAGGAAGGAAAAAGTAAAAAACCATTGAGTGAATGATAAGATAAAAATGGAAACTTGAGTCAATCGTACTGAGATTTGCAAGGACAATTGCCACCAGCCCATAAAGGTAGACAGGAACACAGTAAAAAGAAAGTACTTGTAGGAGAGGAAAAGGAACACAAAGCCTAGGAGTAATTTAGGTTAGATTTCAGAGAGATCAGTAATTTATATCATTTGCTTAGGCTCTCTATTTACTCATCTAGAAAACACTTTGTGCGGAACAATTTGCACCCATGGAACCAAATAAATAAAACAACAGGATACTTCTTATTTTTTCTTTTCTGTTTCAGAGATGTTAAAATCTGTTGTTTACAAATATGTTTTCTACATGTAGAAAGGCTATGTCTCAGATCTTTATGAATAAATCTCAGAACTGTGTGTTTTGAGATGGAGCATTGGCCCAGTGGTTAAAAGCAATGTTGCTCTTGTAGAGAACTCAGATTCTATCACCAGCACCCACATGGCAGCTCCAACATCCTCTTGTGGCCTCTGTGGTCACCAGGCATGTGGTGCACAGATAAACATGCAGGCAAAACACTTATATGCATAAAATAAATAAATCCAAAAATCTTTTTAAGATGTTATTTTCTGTCACTTATTTGAGTGTTTTATATTAGACTTTATTTGTCAGTCTGGAAGAAAATGTTAATTTTCTTAAGGTTCCCTCAGCATGGAGCTGTGCCCCAGATCTGAAATTGAGGGTCATTACTGAAGTAACAGTGATCCCTGGCCAGAAGACCTTTCAAATCCAGAGGTTCTTTGCTTTTTTCGGTAAAAATAAATCATTCCCAGAATCTATCCTTTACGTGTGTGTTTGTGTGTGTGGATGTGCGCGTCTGAGTGTCTGCATGTGTGTTATATATACACTGTGTATTCATAGAAACTTGAGGAAGACATCCTGCTCTAAACACTACCCACCTTATTCCTTTGAGACAGGATCTCACATTAAACCAAGCTCAGCAAGCTTCACAGACCCTGCTGTCTTTCTCACTTATACTACTGGGAAAGATGTTCAACAAGGATGCAAATTTAAATAGGAATATGTTCAAGAGATTATTTTGAAATATTCTGACTATAATCAATAACTGTATATTTTTGTTTTGTTTTGAGACAAGATCTTGCTATGTAGTCTGGGCTGTTCTGAAACTTACTGTGTAGACTGTCTTAGTTAGGGTTTTACTGCTCTGAACAAACACCATGACCAAGGCAACCCTTATAAGGACAACATTTAATTGGGGCTGGCTTACAGGCTTGGAAGTGCAGTCCATTATCGTGAAGGCAGGAGCATGCAGCATCCAGGCAGGCCTGGTGCAGGAGGAACTGAGAGTTCTACATCTTCATCTGAAGGCTGCTAGGATAAGACTGACTTCCAGACACTAGGAGGAGTGTCTCAAAGTCTACTCAGATAGTGACACACTTCCTCCAACAAGGCCACACCTACTCTAACAAAGCTATATCTCCTAATAGTGCTACTCCCTGGACCAAACATATGCAAACCACCACATAGACCAGGCTGGCCTTGAACTCAGAGATCCTCCTGCCTCTGCCTCCCAAGTGCTTAGATTAAAGGAATGTGCCACCATGCTATAATGTATATTCTGCAAAATTCCTAAAAAACATTTTTACATATTTTCACCACACATGAAAGAATGAATATTATGACTGCCCTGAGTAATGAGAATGCACGATGGTTGAGTGCTCAGCTCTAAACAGACCCATCTGAGGCTCAGAAAATATCACAGAAAAAGGAGCAGAAAGAATGGAAGAACTGGAAGATTGGGAGAAAGACTGAAATGTTACCATTTCGTGGTACAGCCATTGCAGATGTGTTCTCATAGCACCTGCAGTTGTTTGCATTGGGCCTACACAAACTGGACCTTTCACCAGCCATGGTCCAGGGAGGACGATCATAGGGCCCTAACCTTTTCTGTCTTAATTTGCCTCTCTGTTGCTATGACAAAACACTAACCTAAAGCAATTTGAGAAGGAAAGTACTAAGAATCCCAAGTATGGAATTGCCTACATTCAAACAGAAGAAAAGTTAAAGTCACAAAAGACTATTTTACAGTCACTTCTTTGTCATTTTGGTAGTAGGCTTGGAACACAGTGACTGATGGCCGGCAGAGCAATATTCCTATGTTTTGTTCTAATTACTGGAATACACACCTCACTCATGACTTCATCCACAAGAAAGACACAATGCACTAGGTAGAACACAGAGTGCAAGTGTCAGCCCTAACTGACACTGACGAATGGAAGCCCTAACTCAGAGCCAGCTGATAATACCAGTGGCTGCGTTCCAGCAAAGAAAGACACCTGCAGCTCCATCTTTCCCTCTTCCTGTAGGATATGGTCCTGCCTCCCTCTAGTCTTGTCTTTACCTTGGTATGATGCCAGAATTCCACATGAGAAGTCCTCACACGATGCCTGTGATAGGCCCTTCTCTTAAGATAGGGTCTATCTTACCAGTGGGACCTGGAAAAAAACCGCCTATAGGAAATGACATGCTGGTAATACCTGAGCCTCCAATCATCAGAGCTGCTATCCCTTGGTTATACCCACTTATCCGAACAAATAAAGACAGAGGAAAGGCTTCTTTATATCAGTTATATTTTATTTATTCTACTTCTCCAAGAGATTATGGTGCTGTGACTCTGTTTTATAACAATATAACAAGAAAGATTCACTTCTATCTTCTTATCAAAATAATTTGGCAAAGAAGAAATGGAACCAAAAAAATGTGTTTTCACTTGTATTGTGAAAATTAAATTGATTCTTTTAGTTAAAAAACATAAGGGTACTACACAAATCCTATGGGAATAAATTTTTAAAACCGAAGTAAAATGGACAATTTACTAGAAAGGCATATGTGACACAGAGTACCCTCATTTGATTTGGGAAAATCAACAGACTAATTTCTACAGATGTTGTAAAGATGGTAATAAACTACTTCTATAAAAGAAGTTTCACAAGAGAAATTGCCCAATTTTTCAAAGACCAGGTAGTCTGTGTTCTATAAATCATTCCAGAGTATTAAAATGGATAGCTATAGATCATTTCTAAAGCAAGCATCACTGATACCTAAATCAGGTAAACACATTACAAAGAAAGCTGCAAATAAATGCAATTTCATGGTTAGTGATGAAATGTAATAAAATGCTGCCATATAGAATACGCCGTGACCCAGTGACAGGTAGCCAGGATATGACGGTCTGGAGAGGTCGCTTGGTGTCTAAGAGCACTTACTGCTCTTGCTAAGGGCCTTGGTTGTTTCTTTCTACAGTAGATGATAGTTAATATAAAGACCCACAATTGATCAGTGTGTGGAGGATAAAAGATATGGAATGCTCAGCTCTAAGTGGGACAAGAATCATTACAGAGAAAGGACAAAAAGTTGTAAGATCCAAAGGTAATAGACATCTATACAAAACAGTATTTGTCAGATATGACAAGGCTGTCATGTCAGCTTTCTTCAGGGACGTGGTCCTTGAGAAGCTACCTATGCTCCAATAAATGGTCCTACACTCGTGCACATACATGAAGCACTAAGTGGACCTGATGGATTTTTAAAAAAGAAGGTATGAAGTTGGGAGATGGAAAATGGCAGGTGATAAAGGAGGAAATGGAAGGAAAGGAGTGGGAGGATACATTTTATCAAATATATTATAGACAGGTATAAAGTTCTCAAAGACAAAACAAATGATAAAAATAAGACCAAAGCAACTACATACAAATATTATATTAGTATGTTTATTTCTTAAAGGTGCTAGTAGTTCTTTTGGTATAGTAGGATTGAACAAGTAACTACATTATAGATGAGATGCAGGCTTCTTTTATAGTTGCAAAGAAAAGAAGGAAGGTGTGAGTAAACTTTGTGGTACTGGACTGAAATCAGAGTTATTAATACATAGTATTTGATATATATCCATATAGTTTCACAAAGGCACATACATGTAATTATTCCTGCTACAGGGTCTAGAAGCAGTGATGCTCAGTAATAATGGGCACACATGGTACCCAGACTCAATTTCTAAAGTACTTCTCCACTAAAATGAACTACAGACTCTTAGAAGGTTGATATAAAATATGGGAAAAGGAAAATACAAGATGAACTTAAAGTACAAAGGACAGGGCAGTCAGAAGGATCCTAAATTAAAGAGTTTCACTTGGCTAAAGCTGGGTCAATTTGAGTCACAAAATTAATCATATATTGCCTGTGTGGTGCACTAGAAAGGGACACAGCATCACCTTTGTGGTTATTCCTGATGAAAATATGTGAACTTAATCTACTTGAGGAAAACTTAAGACAAAACCAGACTGAGAGATGTATCTTACCAGAATTCATTAAAAGCACCGCAGACATGAAAACAGGACAGAAGCATCACAGGTCAGAGCCCAGAGAGACCAGAAAGACTTGTGAGTAGACTAGAGGGACGAAATTAGAAAGTGATGACATCTGAATCGGGCCTGTGGTTAGGTTAGTGCTGTACAGATGTTTATTTCCTACTTTTGATCATTGTTCTGTGGTTTGGAAGGTGGAAGCAAAACATAGAAAGTTTCTTTGTAAGATTTTTCACAAGAAAAATCTAAAATTATTTCTAAATTTATAAAACTTTAAGCAGTAAAATCCAGTTGTAAGCTGTTTTGATAGAATTTAATAGATATGTCTGTTTTGGCATTGCAGTTGCCTCTGGCAGTTAATTTAAGAGTAACTATTTCTAACAGTCTCTAGGGTCAGAGTGGTTTAAAACTCCAATGAGATAATAAAAAATGTTTTCAACGTCTTATCTAATAATCCCCATAAGAACAAGATAATAGATTTTAAGATAAACAAAATCTTTAAAAAAAATTGTCCACATAAATTTTTTTCTTTAGATCAGGGAAGCCTCATATGTGGAATCTTCCTGTCTTGTTTTTTCTCTCATGTGTAGAAATACAGGTGTGCTGGCACACCTGGCTACAGTGGGCTTAAAACAAAAACAAAAAACTGTGGGGAATTAGCATGGCTCTTTGGCTTTTTTTTCCCCAAAAACCTTCATGCCTCTAGATTAAAAAAGAAAATAATTTTTGTTGGCTTGGCTCTGTCATAACTCTTAGTAAATCCTACTGAGATTTGTGGGATGGCTTTTTTCAGACAACTTTTATTATGTTAGGATTGCAGAACATACATCCCTCTAAAACATTTGACTCATGAATCACTAAATATAGATAATCTAATTTTTTATATTTAAGAATATTGTGGACATGTAGAAAATCATGTATTATAAACATGCTTATAATAAGAAATTAATTAAGTTTTCAGTGTATTATGCAGTATTCAGAATAGAAGATTTGCTCAACTGTCAGCCTATTCTACAAGAAGGAAAAACTTCTGATAAGGTTTTTGTTTTGTTTTGATCTTTTATGTTTGTCAACTTAGTTTTGATTTCAATCTTTTTAAGGATGTGGTAGATACACACCCTGGCCTCACCTTCTTGAAAGATGCTCCAGAATTCCATTCCCGCTACATCACCACGGTAAGATAAGCACCGATTTGTTGTTATAAAAGAGCTTAAGTCACATCTTTAGTGTTATCTAGTATCCAAGCTTTCACATTGCTGTGCAAAAGGTAATTTGGTCTATAATGATTATTTTAAATGGAAATAAGGCAAAAAGTGAAAATATATGGGTAATTTTTTGTATTCATATCCCTTCACATGTGGGTCAATTCTTAAAAGAGGTCTGTGGTATAAAATTGCATGAATATTCTATCTGGTATTATAAAACATATATTTATTCCTTTTCAAGATTTATTTTTATTTGTATGGGTATTTTGCCCCCATGTTCATGTGTATGCAGTGCTGAGGAAGCCACGAGAAGAAGGCAGCAAATTCCCTGGAACTGGAGCTACAGACTGTTGTGAGGTGCCATGTGGCTGCTGGGGAGCTAGAAAAGCAAACAGAGTTCTTTTTCTTTTTCTTTTCTTTTACTTTGTCATATCATATATCATTTTTTAATTGAATAAAGCAGCTTTGAAGCTTATCAGGGCCCTGCCCAACATTTAGTCCAAAAAAAAAAAAAAATCTGTTATGAACTTTTTAACCTTGGGCTAACAGCCAAGTACTCTGTAAAAGAAAAACTGTAAAATACTTCATAGTTTTAATTCTTAAGCTATTTTCCTTTCTGGCATCCTGTACATTCTTTTTTTTTTTAAAGGTAAGAATAACAAAAACAAATATTAACAAAAATTAGGGAAGATATTTTCAAGCAACGAAAACAGGTGAGGGGAGCTTATTCTGAAGGTGTATTTGAAACTGGTAACAACATAATAAAAATTAAGAATTTCATAGCGCTGCCCATTTAGCCTTCAGCAAAACAAAACAAGCTATTTGGTATTGATACAAATCCATCTATTTGATAGTCACCCAATATTATGTACATATTTTATATACCGAATGTCACTGTAAGTCCCCTTGTCCACACTCCTTTTTCTCTTGGTGGGTTGTTGGTTGTTGATTTGACAAGTTTAAACATTTTCTGGTGTTTTTGTTTTTCCTCCGAACATACTGCATCAATGTTCTGTGGCTCTCTGATACGTAGCGTTCATTATGTTAGGATTGCAGAACATACATCCCTCTAAAACATTTGACTGGTGTTTTAGCGTTCATTCGTTTAAAAAGAAATAATCCACAGTGTGATGTGTCTGGGTTCACCACACCCAGCAACACCCAGACTAGACCAGGCTGGACTAAGCAGCCTCAGGCGCAGGCTCTTTGGCCCTGTCTACCTTCTGGTCTCCAAAGTCCCAACTTGTAGCTGGTAAAGCTTCCGAAAGCGTTGACAGGCACCATGGTTAAAGGCCGCTTTGTCCCTACACAGAGAGTTTTGCATTTCTTTTTCACTGTGTGTTGGTTGTGTGTTGTGGCTTTAAATTAAAAAAAGATAAGGTTAGAGACGTCTGGTCATCCAACAGCCCTAGGATGCGTATCTTCCTCGACTTCTTTTTGTCCAAGAAAGCTCTAGTCCCATGTGCAGGCCGCCGACAGTGAGCTTCGTTTCTGCAGCTCAGTTCACAGATGGGGCAGAAGAGGAGCTCTTTGCTTCCCAGAGGCCTTGGGTGGCTTGAACTGGATCTGAGGGCAGCGCTTCATCGCACATGCTGGGTATCCTAGTGTGACATTGAGGGAGTCATTATGCTGCACGAGGGAGGTGTGTTGATAAATGGAGCCCCAGCTCCTTCAGGGAGCCGTACAGGTTGTAGGGCTCAGCAAAGCCATAGCCGGTGGAGGCCTGTTGATGACGCAATGCTTGACTTCGCCAACCACCACTACAGAGCAGGCATAGCCGCCCTGCTGACGGCTCCCCCAGACAAGGGACGTGCCATCTCGCTTCCCTCGCAATAGGTTCTCGCTCTGTTTCGGTTGGTGCTCCCGACATTCCACGTCTTCTTGTCCATTCCACGACTTCTTGTCGTGGTGGTGCAAATCGTCTCATCTTCTTCCGGTGAGTATTGGTCTTCGGTGGCTGCATTTCCCAGCCACTTGTTCACCTTCTGACGAACACCTTTCTGCGTCAGCGACATCAAGTAATGGTCTCTTGTCTTTCTCAACTGAATGAGGTCAAGCATAATACTGATCATGGTTTGTCGATCTCGCAGCCTGCTTCCTCAAGTCTTCCTCTAATCTCCTACTGTCAATGATCTCAATGATATGAGACTTCAGCTTATCATGATTATGCATAATCCTTTGAATTTCTTTCTCGATGCTTTCGCGTTTAAACTTCTTTATGTACTCTTCGCTGTACCACTCCTGGGTCTGGCATTGTTCTTAAAATATTTTTATGGTCTCATTAAATGCTTCAATAGCTGTTCATTTCATTTGAATTCCTCATATAATCTATCATATTCCCAAATTTTTCTTGAAATTGAGTATTATATTCATGTAATTTTTTCCCTATTGTTTCAATATTATCTTTTTTTGACTTGATTTGCTGGTATTTTGACACTTGGGTAGAGTAACTTCACATCCAGCTTGGGATTGTACTGAGCTAAAGATTCATTCCAGTAGTGGTTTATTAATTCAACCACAGAGTTGAAAGTTAATGGATCAGAGGAGCCATATTTTCCATCTCGGTGAAAGATTTTGATTAATTTGTTATTTCCTCCTTTCCTTAGTGTAAGAGTATAGTCGCTGTACATTTTAGTAGATGTGTCTTGAACATACCAAAAAAGTCCCATTAGTAGTATCTCAGAGTTTTTCATTCACTTCTTCCCTTGAAATACCTCCCAGTACCATTCAGCATCCTGCAAGGACATATTGTTGTCCATGCTGTTGTTGGCTACAGTGGTGGGCTTGGGTAGTTTGGGGGGCAATGTTTGCAGGTTATGCATTTCAATGTTTCACTTTGAACTGCTAATATCCCACCAAGAAAAAAAAATCCAAAGAAGCTGTTATTCTACCAAGTGGCCCCAGTCCCTGAGGTTCTCCCGCTCGCCCTTACCGGTAGTAAGGATCTAGCTGGAGGAGAGCGCTCAAGGCGAGGGGGCAGGGGGGGTGGGGGTGCATGACTCTCAGCCTGGTGCCGGCTCCCCCCAGGCTAGGCTGCAGCGGGTCCTTCTGCCCCACGCCCCACCAAAAAGCAGCCAGAGTTCTTAACTTCTAATCCACCTCTCTACCCAATTCTTTACTGTTACAGATTTTCATATTTGGTGAGCTTCAGCATCTCTAAGTAATACTGAAAATAATTATCAACAGTTTATCCCTCCCAAAAAAGATATTTCTATACCTCTAAAATTGTATCTAAAAATAATATGTAGCTTATGTGTAAACGAGCAAACCATATGGGACTCTAAAACAACATGCTCACAATTCCAGTGTGTGAGGTGCTCATACTCCTTGGCTAGTCTGATCTAAGGAGCCACTGGTCATCATGACTGAGAGGGTATAGGCCAGCAGTGCAACCTCTGCGCAAATAGCCCAGGATCGCCTGGGGCTGAGGTATTCAAAACACAAGCTAAAGAAACACTTCATAGTCATAGATACACTAAAGTGGAACAGCCTTTGCCAATACTTAGATAACTCGGGTAAATAGGGCAGTCTCCTCTAGGGAGAATTCTGTCATTCTGAGAGTGTAGTTCTAATATAACAAATGGCTACTATTTTATTTGAGTATTTCCCCCTGTTGGAATGTCTGTCTTTGCCTTTCTATTGTTTCTCTTTTGATACTAAAACACTTGTTAAGATTTTGGCCAGTAAGAAAGCTCAGCAGCTAGACATGGTGATATCTTCCTTTAAGCCAAGCACTCAGGAGGCAGAGACTAGTTAATTTCTAGGAATTAGAAATTAGAATTAGGTCATCCAGGTCTACATAGCAAATTCCAAAACAACCAGAACTATATAGAGAAGACCCTGTCTCCAAAACAAGCAAATAAAAGAGGCTTAGCAGCCTGGCCAGCAAGCCTAGTTATCCAGACTTGGTACCTAGATCAACATGGTGGAAAAAAAAGAGCCAACTCCCATAAGTTATTCTATTTCCACTTTATTTGTTGAGGCAGAGCTCTCTCTCTCTGGGCCTAGCGATCACTGATTAGCTGGACGGGCTGGCCAGCAAAGCCTAGGGATCCACCTTCCCCTGCCGCAGTTCCAGAACTAGGGTTTCAGGCCTGCACCGGCCACCATGTCCAGCTCTCTGTGACTGCTGGCATTCTCAAGTCAGGTGCTCATGCTTGTCTGACTGAGCCATCTCCCCGGCCTTATGTTTCTTTTGATAACTTATGTTCTTTTCATTGTCCTATTTATTGACTGTCAGTTTGTGAGTTTGGGAGGTTCATTTTTATAATTTTTATAAGATCTTAACTTGCCTTTTCTGAAGTATGAATAATAAAGATTTTTCTCCTATCCCATAGGGTTCTGTTCACTTAATTGATAGTTTCACTTGCTTTGTAATAACTCTTAAAAACTTTGTAGCAAAATCCATTTGTTAATTCTTAAGGCTGTTTCCTGTGCTATTGGGGTTTTATATAGAAAATTCTTTCTTATGGCTTTATCCTGAAATGTTTATTTTCCCTCTCATAGTTTAATCATTTCAGGATTTAAATTCAGGTCCTTGGTCTACTTGGAATTAACTCTCTCCACATGTTTAGGGAGGGAGGGAGGTGTGTGTGTGTGTGTGTGTGTGTGTGTGTGTGTGTGTGTGTGTGTGTAAAACAGATAGTGTTCTGGTTTCGGTCATCTGTGGGTGATTATCCAGTTTGGCAGCACTATATTGAACAGTGTATGGTCTTGATATTTTGGTCAAAAATTAGATGTGTCCATAGATAGATGGGTTTATTTGGAGAGTGATCCTATATTGTTCACTGGCTGATTTTTAGTTTCATGCCAGTATATTGCTGCCTCTGTCACTATGACTTTGGAGCATAGTTTGAGGTTAAGAATGTGTATTATCATTGGCATTGGTCTTTCTGTTTAGGATTGCTTGGGTTATACATGGTCTTCTGTTTCCAAATGAATTTTAGGTGATTTTTCTAGTTATGTGAAGAATGCCATTGATAAGAATTGCATTGAATCTGTAGCCACTTTCACAATATTAATTTTACCAATCCAGAAGCATAAAAGATCATTTTTTCATCTGATACCTTCTTTTGTTTCTTTGATTATCTTAAAGAGTTTTTGTTTTTTTTTTTTGTTGTTGTTGTTGTTGTTTTGTTTTTTTGTTTTTGGTACAGAACTTTTACCTTTTTAGATTTATTACTAAATATTTTGTTTGGGAGAGGGGAACAATATCCTGAATGGGATATTTTTTCTAATTTCTTTCTCAGCAAGTTTGTTGTATATAAAGGGTATTGATTTTTATACGTTGACTCTGTCTTGCAACTGACTGAATGTATTTATTACATCTCAGAGTTTTCTGGTGGAATGGTAGATTATTGTCAAATAAAGAATTTTACCTCCGGGCGGTGGTGGCGCACGCCTGTAATCCCAGCACTCTGGGAGGCAGAGGCAGGCGGATTTCTGAGTTCGAGGCCAGCCTGGTCTACAGAGTGAGTTCCAGGACAGCCAGGGCTATACAGAGAAACCCTGTCTGGGGGGGGGGGGGAGGGGGAGAGGAAGAATTTTACCTCTTTTCTGACTGTATCCCTTTTATGTCTTTCTCTTTTCTTACAGCTCTAGCTAAGTCTTGGAAGAGGGGAGAGAGTAAACATCATTGTCTTGTTCTAGATGTTTAGAGAAAATGCTATCATTTTTCTCCTGCTAGTATAATGTTGCCTTAAAGATGTGTCACATAATAGCTTTATTATTTTGGGGTTGTTCCATTTATTTCTAATTTCTCCAGTACTTTTAACATTAAGGCTTACTTAACTTGTCAAATTCCTGTTCTTCATCTATCAAGATGATCATGTGTTTCTGTCTACACATATAGTTATGTGGTAAAATATACTTATCGATTTGCTTATGTTGACCCAACCTTGCTTGATGATATTGTCTCTCCTTGCCGTGCATGGGTGAGTCCGTTTCTACTTCAGATGCTTTGCTCTTCCTCTTTCTTTGACACAGAATGTTCTTCTACACATTTTCATCCACATTCACACTTACTTCCAGATACTTGCTTCAATAGCCTCTGAACACTTTCTGCTTTATTTTTTAACTCTTTATTGATATTTCATGTTTTTGCTTATTATCTGTCTCCTCTATAATATAAACTACATGAGAACAGGCACTTTATTTGCATGTTTTACTTAACTGGCTCCAATACTCGAATATGTCACTTAATAGATGCACATTAAATATTTATTAAGTAAGTGAAAGAAATAATTCTATCTTTAAATATTTTTCTTTTATGAGACTAGACAAGTATTCTATAACTAAGTGATATTCTTGACCCCATGAAATTATTACTTAAGGAGTCTATATTCATGAGATGGCTCAGCAGTTAAAGGTGCTTGCCACCAAGTGAGATAACTATAATATAATCTCCCAGAAACTACATGGAAGAAAGATATGAATAACAACCACAGGTTGTTCTCTGGCCTCCACAGATGCATTCATGCACGAGCACACAAACACACACACACACACTTTTTTTTTAAAGAACTGTACACTAATTCGGCTGATCCAAGGGGAATTACTGAGTTTTGATCATTGGCTGTTCTGTAAGCGTAGGGCATATTAGCAGCATAATTTAAGTTTTTCAGTTTTTTTCTTATAAGCCCAGGTATTTCAGAGGCTGAAGCAAAAGGTTCTGAAGTTTGGGATGAGCCTGGGCTAAGGTCTTGTCTCAAAAAAAGTCTCAGAAATGATGTTTTATTTAGAACTTGGTCACAGAAAAGAGGTTAATGAACAGAAAAGTAAAGAGCTAAGTGTTCTTTACTCTTCCTAGTTTGCTTTTTTGATATGGCTGAGCCTATAGACGTCTGTGGTCTTCCAGCAACCGGTGTCTATAAAGCTTATGATTTTTATCCCCACGTTTTAGGAAATTCCATCAGCTTAATAATCGTTGGACAAATAAAAGACTACACAAAGAAATTTAAAAAAGAAAAAGAACTATGCTACTCATTCAGAATATAATTAACTATCTCTGCTATCATCATTTTCATGGTATTTGCATATTGTTACATATATGTATGAAGTGCATACTTTTATGTTAATATTATGCTTTGTCTTCAATTTAGAAAAATGAATCTATTACTCAGAAGTAGGCACTAAAATGTAAAATATTTCTAACAGTAAAATAGGATCATAAAGAATATCAAGACTCATTTGCAAGTACATGATATGAATCTGTATATACTGAGACAGCAGAATAACTATACCATGGTAATTTTATACCATCAGTACAACAATAAAGGGCTGGAAATGTGTGTGGCTCAGTGGTGAGCATTTGTCTGACATGCACAGTGTCCTAGAGCCACAAAATAAGTCAAATCAAAAGTATAACAATGAACATTTTAATTGGTTACCTGTTCAAAGCCCTTTCTATTAGGAAATCTAGCCAAATAATAGCATGGAGTTGCTGAAACTTAGTATTAAGTTTGTACAAGTGAGGTTTTTCTAGAACAATTTTAACATACTCTCTAGTATGAAATTAACTAATTGCATTATTGGGCATGAAAGTGACCAAACTAAAGAAAGATCCTACTCAGAGCAAAAACAGTGAAGATCATAATTAATAAATCAAAATGCTCTATGACATAAGAATATACATTCTGTTTTAGTATCTGTTTTGTCAGTGTTTTTAAGACTAGAAAGAACCTCAGGTAGGTAAGAAAGTACTCTAAAAGTTATCCTATATTCTTTATTTCCTAAAAAAAAAAGTTACTAAGTGAAAAAGCAAGATGTTTTGTCAGTGAATGAAAATAAAAATACCAACAAATTATAGCCTTTGAATTAGTTTTACATGGTGGGCCAAGAGACTTAGTGAATAAATGCTCTGCTTAAGTATGCCAACATATGCCAGCACTTGAAAAAAGGAGGTGGCCCATTTAAGTTTTTAAAGTGAGCAATGAACCTTCAAAGAGTTCTTTGTGGCACTGGCACCAGCAGTGAAGTTATTCTGAGGCTCACACAGATGGTGTCTCAGTGGTTTACTCAATGTCTCACTTGGCCTGAATCTATCACTTTAAGCTAAAATTACTAAGCTGTGCAGTAGCAACTTCTCACCACTGAGAGCTTTAAACTTGTTCCCCTTTTCTCTTGACAAAGAAATCGATTTTTTAGAAACATTGTATAGTTGTCCAAATTATTTAGAAAGACAACAAAGAAGTTTCAGAGCTCTAACAGTCAGAGAATGAATTGGTGATCCACCCACTATGCTTTTCCAGGTGGAAGAGCCAGGCTTCCATTTCGTGACTGTGTTTATCTGCACTCGTCACCTGTAGTTAGAATTCTTTGTTACTCCCTCTCTGTATTTCATCTACTTTCAAAAATAACATGTACTACAGTCAAGCATTTCCTATGCGTCAGCCTATATCATGAATGAGTTTCCGTCTTCATATATACAAATACACATATACATATGATTCAACTTCTCTGTCAACTTGACTAAAGGTCTTGGTGAAAGATGTCAGTTTTATTCTCACAAGTAGTAAAGAATGATTCTTGCTATTTTTTATATTTCAAAATTGTGACAAAGTTGTAAAAACAAGCAAAATGGAGAACAAGCTGCTACATGCTTTGGCCACTAGATGGCAGTCCTACTTCAGGAATGAAGAAACAATGAACTGATCTGAAGCTGGGTCTCAGAGTGTGGCAGCCAGGGAATCGCAGGACACAAATGTGTTATTCTACAGTGCTAACAAAGCAGCTTAGCAAAGACTCACAACAGAACACACCTAACAACTTATGTGTTTCTTTTTTAGTTTTATATATGTGACTGTTTTGACTGTATGTATGTATGTATGTATATATGTCACATGTGTGCCTGGTGTCACAGAGGTCAGAAGAGGGCATCAGATCCCCTGGATCAGGTTGTGAGCCATCTTGTGGGTGCTGGAAACCAAACTTAGTTCCTCTAAGCACAGTAAGTGTTCTTAATCACTGAGCCATCTCTCTATCACATAAAACTTTTAAATTCCTAAAAATTTAAAATTCTGCCAATAGGGCCGGGCTGTGGTGGTGCACGCCTGTAATCCCAGCACTTGGGAGGCAGAGGCAGGAGAATTTCTGAGTTCGAGGCCAGCCTCATCTACAGAGTGAGTTCCAGGACAGCCAGGGCTAACACAGAGAAACCTTGTCTCGAAAAAACAAAAACAAAAACAAAAAAATTCTGCCAAAAGGTAGAAAGGTGGTTGGAAACATATCTCCATAGTTAAGAGAATGTATTGCTCTTCCAAAGGACCAGAGTTTGGACGCAAGACTCACATGGGCACAACTACCTGTAACTCCAGCTCCAGAGGAATCTAATGCCCTCTTCTGAACTCCATGGGCACCCACTTACATATAGGTGTATATATTCACATCTACACATAAACATACTTAATTTTTTTTTAAAAGTAGAAAGGAGAGAACACTAATGCAGATCAAAGTTTTATACTTTAAATTAAATTTATAATCTAAATCAAGAAATAAATTTATAGCTGGGCAGTGGTGGCACACGCTTTTAATTCCAGCACTTGGGAGGCAGAGGCAGGCAGATTTCTGAGTTTGAGGACAGCCTGGTCTACAGGTTGAATCGCAGGACAGCCAGGGCAATACAGAGAAACCCTGTCTCGAAAAAACCAAAACCGTGTGTGTGTGTGTGTGTGTGTGTGTGTGTGTGTGTGTGTGTGTGTACATATACAAACTCTAGTGATACTGGGCAATAAATAAAAATTTTATGTGTATATTGATATTGACTTTGAGGGCCAGCAAGATAGTTCAGCTATTAAAGGCACCTACCACCAAGCCTGATGACCTTAGTTCTGTTCTGAACTAACTAGGTGGAGATAACCAAATCCCTCTGACTTTCACACTTGTGCAGTGTAAGGTATGAGTTTCATCCTGTGGAATAGGCCTTTTGACCAGTCTTTTTTTTTTTAAAGTAGTTTGTTAATCATATCACATTTGTGCCATTGTTATGCTAGTATATCTTGCAGGTAAGCTACTGTTACAGGTGACCAGGTTTTGTAGCTAGAAAATACTGATGGTTATCCTCCTCCTCTGGGAGCATGCATATTACATTCTAATACCATGAATCCTAGTCAGTAGGAATGAAGCTTCTAGTTAACACCAGCTTTACTTTTCTGTGTTTGATGACATATATAAGTATTGTCTTCAGCAATAGGGGCTATTAGGCTGTGCTGAATGGCCAATAGCCTTGAATATCCTGTGATACTTGGAGCTTTGCACAAGGCCAAAAACTCAACAAAATGTAACTCAGTTCTGGCACTGGCAGTTTATTTAACTTGGTAACATGTCTACTGGAGGCATTTGTCATATATGTATATATATTTTATAATATTTCTACAGTAGTAGGTTTCCATGTAGTTTTTAAATGTCTTTTAAATGCCTCCCTAACATCCTTCCTTTACCATCCCTCTTCCTATTTAATTCTCCTATTTCTAGTTTCTCCTTTCTCTCCAAACCAATATATCTTATTTTTCCTTCCTTTGGAGAACCTTTCCTCCCTGCTGATCCTTTACTCAATACCTAACTAGCCTCTGTAGTTTTTCAGATTGCAGCACACATAGTGACGACTTAAAAGCTAACATCCACCAGGCGGTGGTGGCACACGCCTTTAATCCCAGCACTCTGGGAGGCAGAGGCAGGTGGATTTCTGAGTTTGAGGCCAGCCTGGTCTACAAAGTGAGTTCCAGGACAACCAGGGCTACACAGAGAAACCCTGTCTCGAAAAATATCAAAAAAAACAAACAAACAAACAAAAAAAAGCTAACATCCACATATAAGAGAGAACATACAATATTCGTCTCTTTGGATCTGAGTTACCTCACTCAGGGATCCTTCTTGTTGTTGTTGTTGTTGTTGTTGTTGTTGTTCCCTAGCTCCATCCATTTATCTGATAATTTCATAACTTAATTTTTAACAGCTAAATAGTATCCTATTGTGTAAATGTGCCACATTTCCATTACTCATTCATCAGTTTGTGAGCATGTTGGCTATCTTCAGTTCCTGGCTATTATGACTAGAACAACAGTGAACATGGACGAGCGACCTCTCTGTAGTGGGATGTAGAGTCCTTTGGGTGGATACCCAAGCTAGCAGAGCTGGAGATTGAGGTGGAATGACCCCTGAGGAACCACCACACTGATCCCCATGGTGGCTTGACTAGCTTGCACACCCACCAGCAGTGGAGGGGTGTGCTCTTTCCCTACATCCCTGCCAGCGTGTATCATCATGTATTTCACTATCTTGGCCATTCTGACTATGGTAAGATGAAATCTCAAAGCAGGTTTAATTTGCATTACTCTGATGACTGTCAGTGTTGATCATATCTTTAAATATTTCTCAGCAATTTGTGTTTCCTCTTGAGAATTTTCTGCTTATTTCTGTATCACATTTTTATTTGGGTTGTTTTCTTGTTGTTCTGTAATTTCGGTTCTTTATTTTATATATTAATCCTCTATCAGATGTATAATTGGTAAAGATCTTTTCCCAGGATGCTGCTTTCCCCAAATGACAATGCCCTTTGCCATACACAAGCTTTTCAGCTTCATGTGGTCCCTTTTATTATTTCTGATCTCAGTGCCTGTGCTATTCTGATCTCAGTGTCTGTGCTCAGTGTCTTGTTAAGAAAGTCCTTTCCTATGACAATTGATTCAAGTATATGCCCCAGTTTCATTTTATCAGATTCAGGATATCTGATCTTATGATGAGGTCCTTGATCTTTACATAGAGTTTTGTACATATGGATCTGAGTTATTCTTCTACATGCAACCATCCAGGTTACCCAACACTAATTGTTGAAGATGTCATTTTTTCCAGTGTGTATTTTTTGCCTTTTTGTCAAAATCAGATGTACAAAAGTGTATCTACATCTTCAATTCCATTGATCAACATATCTGTTTTATATACCATGCTGTGTTTATTACTATCACTCTGTAGAATGAATTGGAATCTGAGATGTTGTATACTTCCAGAACATTTTTTATTATTCAGAATTGTTTTAGCTGTCCTGTATTTTTAATCTTTCCACATGAAGTTTAAATAACTTTCTGTGAAGAATTTTACTGGAATTTTGATGTGGATTGAATCTGTAGAATGCTTTTAATAAGATGACCATTTTTCAGTAATAATCCTACCAATCCATGAGCCGGGGAGATTTTTCCATCTTCTGGTCTCTTCAATTTATTCTGTCAATGGCTTAAAGTTTTTATTATTCAAGTCTAACTTGCTTAGAGTTATCTCAAAAAAAAATTTTTAGGCTATTGTAAAAGATAGTTGATTCTCTCAGATGGTCACTTGTATATAGAAAGGTTACTGGGTTTTGTGTGTGTGTGTGTGTGTGTGTGTGTGTGTGTGTGTCAGTTTTGTATCCTGATACTTTGCTGGGATTGTTTATGAACTGTAGAAGTTTCCTGGTAGAGTTTTGAGGATCTTTTATGTATATCTGCAAATAAAGATATTTTGATTTCTTCCTTTCCTATTTTCATTCCCTTTATTTGGCTGTCTTACTCTTCTAGCTAAGTACTATATTGAATAAGTATGAAGAGAATGAATATCCTTGTCTTGTTCTTGGTTTTAGTAGAAATTATTTGAGTTTCTGTTTAAGTAGATACTAGCTGTAGTGTTGCCTTTATTACATATGTCCCTTGTATTCCTAGTCTCTCCAGGACTTTTATCATGAAGGGACGCGGAATTTCTTTTCTGCGTCTAATGAGATGATCATGTGTTTTTATCTTTCATCTATTTATCTGGTGGATTATGTTTACTGATTTACATATGTTGAATCATCCCTGTATCTCTGGAATGAAGCCAACTTGATCACGGTGGAAACTATTTTTGGTGTGTTCTTGGATTTAAATTGCAAGTATTTTATTTAGAATCTTTGCATCAACATTCATAAGGGATATTGATCTATATAACTTTTTTGGCTCTTTGTATGATTTAGGTACCAGGGTAATGGTGGCCTTATAAAAAATTTTTAAAATGTTCCCCCAATGTCTATTTTGCAGAATAATTTAAGGAATATTGCTGTTAATTCTCCTTTGAAGGTCTTGCTGAATCAATCTGGCCCTGGACTTCACTTCCCCACTCCTACCTCTCCCACCCCCACTAAAAGTCTTTAATTTCTCTAGAGGACATGGAGTTATGGGTCTCTTTAAATTACTTACTCGGTATTGATTCTTTTAAGTTTCTCAGTTTGGTGCAGTATAGATCTGTAAAGTTTATCCTTATGGGTCTCTGAACTTCTTCAGTGTCTGTCTACAATGTCCACCTTTTCACTCTCAATTTTATTTGAATATTCTCCCTCAGTCTTTTAGTTATTTTGGCTAAGGCTTTTTCCATTTTGTTGATTTTTCTCAAAGAACCAACACTTTGTTTCATTAATTCTTTGTATTTTTGTGTTTTATTACATTGGTTTCATTCCTGAGTTTGGTTATTTCTTATCATCTACTCTTTTGGAGTATTATTTTTGTTGCTCCAGAGCTTTCAGGTGTATCACTGAATTACTAAGATAAGATATCTCCAGGTTTGTTTGGGGGTGTTTGTTTGTTTGTTTGTTTTTAATGTAAGCACTTAGTACATTTCTTTGTTGATATCCAGCTTTAATCCATGGTGGTCAAGTAGAAGGCTGGATGTTACTTCAGTTTTCTTATATCTGTTGAAACTTGCTTTGTATCCAAGAATGTAATCAATTTTGGAGAAAGGTCCATAAGCTAATGAGAAGAAAGTATATTCTTTTGTGTTTGAGTGAAATATTCAATAGCTATCTACTGTATCCCTTTGACTTATGAAATTATTTAGCTCCAATATTTCTCTTTAGTTTGTGTCTGGATGACCTTTCTGTTGGCAATAGTTGAGTATTGAAGTCACCCACTATCACTCTATAAAAGGTCAATATGTGATTTTTAGCAGTAATAGTGTTTCTTTTATGAAGTTGGATCCTGTGGTTGGCACATAAATGTAGAATTTCAGTATCTTCTTGATGATTTTTTTCCTTTAATGAGTGAGTGTGTAGTTTCCTTTCCTATCTTTTCTGATTAGTTTTAGTTTGAAGTCTATTTTGTTAGATATTAAAATGCTATACCTGTTTGCTTCTTGTGCTGGGATCTAGTCCTCTGGAGAATGATGTTTGAAGAGTTTCTTGATATCAATATTTGGTCTTATCTTTGTTGGGTGAGTGTCGTGTTCTTTGGTTACTGTTGCCTTCTCTGGATCCTGGGCAAGTGTGATGACTGTAGGGTCCCTGGTAGAAAATGTTCCTGGATCATCAGTTGACAGAAAGGAAGAGAAATGGGGTTGGAAGAAAGGCTGAGAGGATTGCAGAGAAAAGGCTAAGCTAGGTCCCAAATAAAACTTTAATAAGCAAAATAGTGAATGCTCTTTTTAGTCAGACCAGTTTAATAGCCATCTTCTGAGTTACCAATTATTAAGCCAACACAAGTAGAATCCCCCTACCTCGCTACCTAACCAAACATACACAGCCCAGTGAGCACTACTTAAATAAGGTGTCGCTGTGTAATTGAGACAAAATGGGAGTGAGATACAAGTGGTTAGAAAATTAAAACATGAATGGGAATTATTTTCCTCTTACAGAGGCAAATTTATAGTATATATGTAGTGTTAAGACACATAGTTTTGGGGCTGGGGAGATGGCTCGGCGGTTAAGAGCACTGATTGCTCTTCCGAAGGTCCTGAGTTCAAATCCCAGCAACCACATGGTGGCTCACAACCATCCGTAACAAGATCTGACCTCCTCTTCTGAAGTGTCTGAAGACAACTACAGTGTACTTACATATAATAAATAAATAAATCTTTAAAAAAAAAAGACACATAGTTTTATTTTTTTTTCAAAATTGCAATTGACATCAAAAGTTGTTGCTTAAATTAGTTCTACAGATATTCATAACCTGGCCTTCAGTAGGGTATTAGATCTGAACTTGTCTTTAATTGGTTTTGTTTTCCTTTTGAAACTAGGTTGTTCAGAGAATATTCTACACAGTCAACAGATCTTGGAGTGGAAAAATTACTTCAACAGAGATAAGGAAAAGCAACTTTTTGCAAGTATGCCTCTCATATAAAGATATATAAGGACTAATTTAATAATTTTACTTAATTTAAATTTTTTTCTTACTCTATTGCAAAGTTATAAGTATCAATTCTTCCAAGCTGTAAGCATCTATCAATTACCCATGTGGGGGAAAGGCTATGAAAATAATACGGGATATCTGTCTGAAGGTATGCACTGTGAAACAAAAGCAGAAATGCACATTTACACCTGAGCTGATGGATGTACATAAAAGATGCAGAAGAAGGTCGGAAGGGTCAGCGTATGATTCCATCTTGGAGACTATCAGGAGTTTAGTAAGATAAAAGTCTCAATCGGAAGGGGTTTCCAGGAAGCAGCAACAGCACAAGCCACTGTCCCTCATGTTCAAGAATTTCCAACTAGTGGAAGTGGCCAGTGGCTCCTGTGATAGTAAGTAGGTTGGAAAAGTGGGCTTGCCAAAAAAATGCAAGTATATAGACTTGATTCAGTAATAACTCTACCTTGCTAGAAATAATAATTTTATTTTTAATAATAAAACAAAAATAATTTATTTTATCAAACTAAAAAACTATTGACCACTAGTGGGAGCCTTTTACCGAGGTAATATATAAAGAAAATAGAATGATTCACACTTTAAAGGAAAAAAAAAAGTATTTTAAATGACTCGTACTAAATGAAGCTTTACTAACAGTAGCTTATTACTCTGTATCCTCCCTATCTTTATCTGCATGTTAGATAGACAAGGTATTGAAGACCTGGAAAATTAGCAGTCCATAATGGATAAACAGATATTTTGTTTTCTATAGCAGTGATTCTCAACCTGTGAGCCACAGCCCCTTGGGGATCAGATATCCAGCATATCAGATGTTTACATTACAATTCATAACTAACAAAATTCAGTTATGAAGTAGCAATGAAAGTAATATTTGAGGATCATCATAATAAAAGGAACTGTATTATGGGATTGCAGCATTAGATGTTCAATTACTAAATGAACAGTCATCATCACAATCATTGTGGTAAAATAGGTTAAGAAGACAGTAATTTCCTTAATAACACAAAAGTTGTAATTTCTCACATTTTTAAAGCACATATATATAGGTACTATATTTGTGACTGTTCCCAAGGAGGTCAGAAAGAGGGTGTTGGAGCAAATGGAACTAGGTTGTGAATAATATTGAGCCATTATGTGGGTGCTAAGAGCTGAACCCAGATCTTACAAGAGCAGCAAATGCTCTTAACCCCTGAGCCTTCACTGTAGCCCCTAATCTTTATTATTTTAATAAAATCTTTTGAGAATCAGATATTGTTGAGTAACTTGCACAGAACACACAGCAGGCTGCAGAACTGAGCAGAAGTCAAATGTTTTTCTACGGGGCAGCTTATTTTCCCTTCCTCTTCTTTTCTTTTCTTTTTTTTCTTACCCATCTGTTTAGTCTTCTTCTGAGTCCATGAACAAATGTTCAAAATATTCTAGTTCTATGAATATATAGAGAGTAAAAAAAAAAAATAATCAAAAATCACTGTTTGTGCCAGTGGTGGTAATACACACCTTTAACCTCAGCAATCAGGAGGCAGAGGAAGGCAATTAATTCTCTGTGAATTTGAGGCCAGTGTGGTCAAGCATTTCATGCACTTTTCCATAGAGAGAACGTATACATCTGCATTTTTATTATTTTATATATGTATGTATGTAAGAATTTCGTCTGCAAGTATATATGTGAACTACAGGTGTGCTTGGCGCACTCAGAAGCCAGAAGAGGGTGTCAGGTGCCCTGGGATTAAAATTACAGAGGGTTGTGAGCCACCATGTGAGTGTTGGGAATTCAACCTGGGTCCTCTGAAAAGGTAGCCAGTGCACTTAACCACTGAACCATCTCTCCAACCCCTCAAGTCTTATTTTATATACATAGTATAGTTTTTTTGTGAGAATGCTATATAGAAGGATATTTTCATTCATTCATTCATTCATTCATTCATTCATTTGGAGTGGGGATAGCATACAAGTACTATTGTCAGAAAAACAGGTTGCCATAGTTGGTTCTGAGGGATCAAATTCAGGGAATCAGGCTTGGCAGAGGTGTCTTTACCCTCTAAGCCATCCCACTGGCCTTATGGGGCCTTTTATTAAAGTATATAGGAGATATGTACTACTTTATAAAGTGGTAGGTTTCTTTTCTCTTCAAAATGTCTCAGGATTCCTTCTATTTCTCTCCATCTATTCTGCATGGATTGATTGCATGGCTGTATTGTAATTCATTATATATTCCTCTATTGAGGCTTAGGGCATTTTTATATTTTTTTCTATTACAGTGATGTAGTGACCATACTTGAACCTTACTCTTCTGGTATATGAATAACAATTTCTCTAGAATAGACTACTAAAGGAAAAGAAAAAAATCCTGGATCAAATGATACTTTAATAGATGCTGTTAAAATAATCCTTAAAAATCCAATTCATCCTTTCCCTTACATATTCACTAACTTGGGAGCAGTAGAAGCCCGCAAGTAAGTCCGTCCTGAGTGGATGGGTATTATGACATGGGCAGAGACTGTGGAAGACTCATGGAAATTGGCAGGCTCTTTACCCATAATGGGCTAGGGTCAAGAGAAATGGCAAAGCTTTTCTTGAGTCTAAGTATGTGTGTTTATGGATGATTAATCTGTGTACAAGAACTGGCAACTGTGACATTCTCCTTCTGGATATTTACAGCCTGGTATGGCTCACCTACAAAGACTTCCTGCTGAGACTAGCTTAAACCCCTACCTCCACCCTGTGCTCTACCTGATAAACAAACTGAGGGTCGAGAGCAGTTCTAGAGAACCCCACCACTCCCAGTTTTCCTGTGTGTGCACCTGTTGTCTGTCCTGTGTGTGCCTGTTTGTCTGTCTGTCCTGTGTGTGTGCCTGTTTATCTGTCTGTCCTGTGTGTGTGCCTGTTTATCTGTCTGTCCTGTGTGTGCCTGTTTGTCTGTCTGTCCTGTATGTGTGCCTGTTTGTCTATCTGTCCTGTGTGTGTGCTGATTTGTCTGTCTGTCCTGTGTGTGTGTGTGTTTGTCTATCTGTCCTGTGTGTGTGCTGATTTGTCTGTCCTGTGTGTGTGCTGATTTGTCTGTCTGTCCTGTGTGTGCCTGTTTGTGTGCCTATTTGTCTGTCTGTCCTGTGTATACCTGTTTGTCTGTCCTGTGTGTGTGCGCCTGTTGTCTATCTGTCCTGTGTGTGTGCCTGCTTGTCTACCTGTCCTGTGTGTGTGCGCCTGTTGTCTATCTGTCCTGTGTGTGTGCCTGTTTGTCTACCTGTGCTGTGTGTGTGCCTGTTTGTCTATCTGTCCTGTGTGTGTGCCTGTTTGTCTACCTGTCCTATGTGTGTGCGCCTGTTGTCTATCTGTCCTGTGTGTGTGCCTGTTGTCTATCTGTCCTGTGTGTGTGCCTGTTTGTCTGTCCTGTGTATACCTGTTTGTCTGTCCTGTGTGTGTGTGCCTGTTGTCTATCTGTCCTGTGTGTGTGCCTGTTTGTCTACCTGTCCTGTGTGTGTGCGCCTGTTGTCTATCTGTCCTGTGTGGGTGCCTGCTTGTCTACCTGTCCTGTGTATGTGCCTGCTTGTCTACCTGTCCTATGTGTGTGCCTGTTTGTCTACCTGTCCTGTGTGTGTGCCTGTTTGTCTACCTGTCCTTTCTTCATTCTCTTGCTGTTAGGGGACCCAGCAGGGCAGGATGGCAACCAACAGCAGGAGTTAATAGACACTTACACCATGTTTTTCCTTGGTGTGATGAAGACAATAACTTAATTTTGTTTACTTCATAATCTTCCATTAAACAGTTTATATAATTTAATAATTTTTTTCAATTTACAAAATCACTTCCTATTGTAAACATTTTAAAAAATAATTTATCAGTGTCTTAGTTTGGGTTGCAACTCTGTGAAGAGACACCATGACCAAGGCAACTCTTACAAGGACAATATTAATTGGGCTGGCTTTCAGTTTCAGAGGTTCAGTCCATTATCATCATGGTGGAAGCAAGGCAGCACCCAGGCAGTCATGGTGCTGGAAAAGGAGCTGAAAGTTCTACATCTTGATTTAATGGCAGCAGAAGGAGGAGAAGACTGTTTTCCACAGGCAGCCAAGAGGAGGGTCTTTTCTATCCTGGGCAGAGTTTGAACACTCAGAGCCTTCAAGGCCCACCAACACAATAACACACTTCCTCCAACAAGGCTATACCTATTCCAAGAAGGCCTCATATCCTAATGGTACCACTTCCCATGGCACTATTCAGACCACCACAGTCAGAGCAATGCATTTATATTACAAGATAATACACTTTGTGTTTTCTGCCTTGTATTCCAGTTTATTTCCAATTAAGATTGTTAGCTATTTTTCTTTTTATTTACACTTGTCTTTTATGGGCCCCTTTTATTTTGGACATCATTCTTTTTACATTTTTATTACATTTGTGTGTGGTATGTGTGAGCAGGTAAAGGTCAGAAGTCAGCAATCTGTTCTTTCCTTGCACAGTATGGGCCTTGGTATTGAACTCAATTCATTATGCTTAGTACCAGGCACCTTTACTGTTGGGCCATCTCACCAGTCCCATTAGACATAGCTCTTACAGACTCTGTGTGTGTGTGTGTGTGTGTGTGTGTGTGTGTGTGTGTGTGTGTGTGTGTGTGTTTTGGGGTATTTTTTTAATATTTGATCAAAAATATTTTAATAAGGAGGTTTAGCCCATTTATATTTATTCCTGACATTTTTCTATTAAATTTTCTTAAAGTTTCTTTCATTTATGAAAATGTTTTCATTTTTTTACCCTCTTAAATGATAATTTTGGTAGAGTTATGGATGCAAAAGCCATTATTCCTGGAATCTCCACTAAAGATACAAAATGAGACAGAGACTAGCTCAGAGCCCTTAGCTCCATCTACTGCCTTCTGTTTCAAGCCACCATATATAACCACTATTGTATACATAAGTAATACTTATGATAAACTTGATTCCAATATACAGCCAAGCATTATATGCATATTTCCATTCTTCAAAATATTGCTCATATAATTTTGAAAAATTAAGAAATCTTAGTTTATGAACATGAATAATAGAGAGCTGGTTATTAAAAAGTTACTCTTTTGGCCAGGCAGTGGTGGCGCACACCTTTAATCCTAGCACTCAGGAGGCATAAGCAGGTAGATCTCTGAATTTGAGGTGAGCCTGGTCTACAAAACAAGTTCCAGAACAGCTGGAGAAACCCTATCTCAGACTACACACACACACACACACACACGCACGCACGCACGCACGCACACACGCACGCACGCACAGAGT
Organism: Apodemus sylvaticus; assembly: GCF_947179515.1. Lineage (NCBI taxonomy): Eukaryota > Metazoa > Chordata > Mammalia > Rodentia > Muridae > Apodemus > Apodemus sylvaticus. The sequence goes on from NC_067478.1 coordinate 22,616,143, forward strand.
TTCTGGCTTGGTATCAAAATTAAAGTTTTAAGTTAATGAACAGAAATTTTCAAGACTATAATAACCAAAGCTAGTTGAACATCATTTAAAAATTAATTCTTTTATTCATACCATTTCAGACTCTGGCCCTTTTGGAGGAAGAGGAAGATATAAATCAAATCACAGATTACTTCTCTTATGAACATTTCTATGTCATTTATTGTAAATTCTGGGAACTAGATGGTGATCATGACCTGTACATCAGCCAAGCTGATCTATCTAGATATAATGACCAGGGTAAGTGATTCTATAGATGCTAAAGTAAACCTATTTTTAAAGTTTTATAAATTGTCTACCCTTGTTATGAGAAATTCCCTTTCTTAAATGCTTTAAGTCTCTTTATAGGGCCAATAATTTTTAAATGAGAATGTACTTTTTTGTTGTTTATTCTGCAGACCAGGCTGGCCTCAAAATCATAGAGAACCTCCTGCCTGTGCCTCTCCAGTGTTAGGGTTAAAGGTTTGTGCCACCATGCCTAGCCAAAGATAATTTTTTTAAACTTAGAGACCAGAGAAGGAGTTTGGAGGTAAGTAAGTAACCAAGTTTTAAAAGTAGGAAGTCTCTGGAGTAGTATGTATCATTAAGCTGATAATTAGATGCAAGCCTATTTGAAAACTTTCTGACTTAACAATATTTCTATCAATGCTAAAAATGAATTCCCCCATACTCCCTTCTGTGGGTCTCACTATGTTCCCTTGGCTGGCCTGGAATTCAGTACATAATTCTGAAGCTGTCCTGCCTCAGATTTTGAGGACTCTGTAAAAATTTGCTTGGAGGTAGGGAGCTAGAGAGATGTCTCAGTGGTTAAGAGCACTTGCTCTTCTAGAGTTTGGGTCCCAGCACCCTCATCACATAGCGCCCAACCTCCTCTAACCCTGGTTCCACGGATCTTATAACCTCTCCGGTCTCTGGGCATATGCACTCACATGCTTGTTCAGACACACAAAGTAAATCCTTTTTTCTTTTTTAAGCTTACTTTTTTTTTTAACTCCAGAAAGATATTTTCTCTACAGAGAAATTTCATTTTCTTTCTTTTGTTAAAAAAGAGTTACCCACTGAGCCATCTTGTTGGCCCCTAATATTTAATATTCTTGTTTTTAAAGCTCAATCTATTTTAAAATTATTTGTTATTTATTATCATGTAATATTCATATATTATCATATAATATATATAAGTACACTTTAGCTGTCTTCAGACCCACGAGAAGAGGACATCAGACCCCCATTACAGATGGTTGTGAACCACCATGTGGTTGCTGGGAATGCAACTCAGGACCTCTAGAAGAACAGTCAGTGCCCTTAATCTCTAAGCCATCTCTCAACACCCATAAGATAATATTCATATCTAAGCACCAAGTTATATTGATTCATTCTTCTCTCATAAGATTATCCTTATTCTATCCTTAAATGTCTTCTGAGCAATATTTGAATCAGGCTTTGTTATTTTAGAGATAGTAGAGAACAACTCTAAATTTTATTTCTGTCATTCAGAATAAGCCCCACTTCATGAATGACTGATTTTTGCAGTACTGGGGATTAAGCCCAGGGCCTCATATATGCTGAACAAAAGCTTTACCATTAAGCTGCACTCCACCCTATATAGCTAGTTTTATCTGATCATCAAGTTTCATAGAGCTTTGCACATTTAAGAAACCGAGATTTGGTTTGGTTTAGTCTGGTCTAGTCTGGTCTGATGTGATTTGACTTTGAGCCTACCACAGTATCCCAGGCCAATAGTCTCAGATCCTGAAAAAACTGAGGCAGGAGGATTTCTGAAAACCAGTATTTGGAACGCAGCCTGGGCAATATAGACCCTATCTGTGAAGGGAGAGTAGGGAAATCAACAGAGTTCTCGCCTAAATTCAGTGCCAAACAGGAATCATGAGCAAATACTCAGATGTACTTATTTGATAAACATGGTAATGCCTTCATCCTTCAAGCAGTCATGATTTTTCTGTCATCAATAATACAGATTACCACATTCTTTAGGGTCTCTGATCAGCCTTGTTAGCTATGCAATTCCCTGTTAACCATTTTTGTGAATCAGCTTCTAGAGATCGTGCACAATCTATGGCTCTAAAGCTCCCTTTCTTATTCTTATTGCCATCAAATTTCTAAATATTGTATTTACTAACTGGATCAATGTTAATGACATGATGAAGGGGACAATCAAAATCTACATTTTTGTCCACTAATTTAATTCAGCTTCAGACCACACTCTTTAGTTTAAACCTTCCAAAGGTAAAACAACCTTTTTAAAAAGACATCAAGGGACAGGAGTGCTGGTTCAGCAGTTATGAGGACTTACTGCCCTTGCAGAGGACCTGACTCTTTTCCCACACTACCTATAGAGCAGTTCACAGATGTCTATAACTCCGGCGGCAAGGGACCTGATGCCCTCTTTTGGCCTCCATGGGATGTGGATCACTCATGTGATGCATGTACGTACATACATGCAGGCAAAACACTCATACACAAAAAATAAAATTAAATTGGCTTAAAAGATGTTAGCATTAGAATTTAATATCTTTGCTGTTTTCTATATACTATTTCTCTCTAGTACAAAATATTTATTCAGTAAGTCAAAAATCAAAATACAGAGACTATACAGGCCAGGCATGGCTATCTTGATACCTGCGGTTCTAATTTTCCTAGCCAAATTGACTTGTCTTTATATTGACTATACCTATCTCTAAGCAGCATAGATGCTGGCAGCTACAGCCCTCTACTGAATTCCTTGGTAGTTCTGAAATTTTTCTGTGCATTCCATTGCCTGGGGTACTTGTTAAATTACAGCTCTATAGAGATCCCTTTTCTCCCTTGTCCTCTTCTCTCATTTCTCCCCCTCCTCTCTCTCCTTTTGACTATTTAGAATTTATAACAGTATACTGCTATATATTTTGTAGGATCTGTCATCAAAAACCAACATACCATATGAAGATATCATTGTTACTGGGAGTCGGGCATGGTGGTGCACGCCTGTAATCCCAGCACTCGGGAGGCAGAGGCAGGCGGATTTCTGAGTTCAAGGCCAGCCTGGTCTACAGAGTGAGTTCCAGGACAGCCAGGACTCCACAAAGAAACCCTGTCTTGCCAAATAATAATAATAATGATAATAATAATAATAATAATAAATTGCTACTGGGTACGTAGCTCAGTAGTAGGTTGGCTGCCTAGCATGTTCAGTCCCCAGTAGAACCGATGACAACAAAAAAGCATGCATTGGTAGAGTTCCTTTTAAATGTTGTATCTTAGACCCTTACAGAGTGGGAATACAAGGAAAGTGTGTTTATGGTTTGTCTTGGTATCTTTTCTAAAGCTACTTGGAAGCATTCTCCATTTTACTTTGTGCAGTTCCTGTAACAATGTAAAATGAAGCAATCAGTTTCCCTTAAATTTAATACTAGGATAAAATTTGTCTTGTTTTAGAAGAAAATTTGTCTTGTTTTATTGGACAACAAAATCAATACAAATTGTGTATTTTTGTCTTGGTTGTCAGGATGTTCAGAATTAACTTAGAACTCAACTATATAAATAACTAAATAGGGCCAGGCAGTGGTGGCGCATGCCTTTGAACCCAGCACTTGAGAGGTAGAGGAGGGTGGATTTCTGAGTTCAAGGCCAGCCTGGTCTCCAGAGTAAGTTCCAGGACAGACAGGGCTACACAAAGAAACCCTGTCTTGAAAATCCAAAAAAAAAAAAAAAACCTAAACAGATGTCAGGTACAATCATTATTTGCCTGATTTTTTTTTTAAATTAGTGGTTGATAGTTTAAATGTACCTCATTCTTCTAAAAAATATAAATTATGTGTAAGAAAGAATTTAGGATCTGGGCAGACAAAATTCCTGCACAAATGGGTGTAGGGCCCCCAAGGTCCACCCTTGACAGGAGATTGTGGTGGTTGATCATTGCTGAGGGAGGAAGACTCACTTTCCTGTAGGTACTTGCCAATGGTAGTTTACCCATGCCTAAGTGGAAGCCCCGCTCACATGTGCATATGAAAAGTGCTAAAACTGGGGGGGATGAAAGGGATGGCATGACTGGGAGAGAGACAGGATAAAGGACAGTTGGCGGTATAGAGTGGTGACAGCAGATGGATAAGTCATACACAATGTATAAAGGTATGACATTTTCAATGGATACATTTTAATATACGAATTTTAAAAACACTTAAGGGTTGAGGATGTACTTGGCTAGCACACACAGGCCTTGGTTTGATTCCTAGCACCACATAAACTGTACAGTGGTGCACACTATAATACCAGCACTCATAGCAGGAGGATCAGAAGGTCAAGGCCATTCTCAGTTATATAGCAAGATAGAATTCACCCTGGGATACCTAAAACCTTGTCTCAAAGGAAGAAAGAAAAGAAAGGAAGGAAGGAGAAAGAAAAGGAAGGAAGAGAAAAGAATTTAACTACTGATATTCTTGCTGTGGAAGATTATTATGGTTTAGCTTTAGCAAATGAAAACAAATTTTTAGGAATATTTCTAACTAACTGTAATTCTTATTTATATTTAGCTTCATCAAATAGAATTATTGAAAGAATATTTTCTGGAGCAGTAACAAGGTATGAAAATTTACATTTTGAATTTTATTTAGTGGCCTAGCAAAAAAATTTAATAGAAAAATAAAATAAAACAACTTGAGTTTCAAAATGAACTATACCGTCACAATTCATTTTAGCAAAGCTTTCTGCATAATTTGGCAGGGTTACTAAGTTTTATTATATCTAAAAACCATATAGTTGTGCCTTAATAAAAGACAGTAATTCCATAATATTGATCCAGTGTGGCTGAGTGATGGTGGCTCACGCTTTTAACCCCAGCACTCAGGAGGTAGAGGCAGGAGGATGGATGTCTTTGAGTTCAGGCCAACCTGGACAGCCAGAGCTACACAGAGAAAACCTGTCTCAAAAAACAAAAGAACAACAAAAAAATTAGTCCAGAGTCTAAATATAAGTAACAATATCTTATTCCATTGATAACCAAATGGGAAACCAAGGCCAGACCTAGTGCATGGGCCTGTAATCCCCAGACACTTAGAAGGATGAGGCAGAAGGTTCACACACTGAAGCTTTCTTGGACTCTGCATCAATTCAAAGCCTGCCTAAGCAATTTAGTAAGACCTTGTTTCAAAAAGCTAAAAATCAGCAGGGCATGGTAGCATACTCCTGTACTCCCAGCACTTGGGAGACAGAGGTAGCTGGATCTGTGAGTTCAAAGTCAGCTTGGTCTATTTATTGAGTTCTAGCTACCAAAGGCTACATAGTGAGACCCTGTCTCACAAAATTAGTTAAATAATAAAAGTAAAAGAAGGATAAGGATGTAACTCGGTGGTAGAGCACTGCCAGTGTTGTTAGGCTTTAAGGTCAAAACCTTTAAAATGAGATAGGCCTTGGAGGGACTGCGCTTTCTGAACTGTCTAGCCTTATGAGGAATCTATCATTTTTTTTCTTTTTCTTTTTCTTTTTTTTTTAATTTGTAAATTTCTAAAGGGTGGTGTTACTTTATTTCTTAATTGCTTAGGAAATTTTATAACCATGTGTTTTCTTCAGAGGAAAAACTGTACAAAAAGAGGGAAGAATGAGCTATGCAGATTTTGTTTGGTTTTTGATTTCTGAGGAAGACAAACGGAACCCTACCAGGTAAATTGTTGTTGTCAAGATGTAAACATATGCACGAAGCTTGGAGAGAACATGGTGTATCTTGTAAACTGATCCAGTCTAGCCACAGGAGGACGTGTCAGACTGTCTTAGTCCTGGAGGAGCTCAGTCTAGGAAAGGAGAGGCACAGAATCCATGCTCATGGGGTAGAAAGTGAAAGGCTGTTGCACACATAAAGGTAAAGTGAGGCATGCCCAGGAGTGAGAAAGAGAACAGGTATTTATATTGAATGTGGAACAGATTCTGCAAATTTTAATTTTTTATAATCTGCACTAGTTCTGTAGTAAATTGAAGAAAGAAGGAAAAGCAAACTATGGGACTAGAAAGATGACTCAGTGGATAAAGCCATTCCATGCAAGCTTGAAGACCAGAGTTCAGATTTCCAGCACTTACATAAAAGCCAAGATCTGAGGACCCTGCCTGTAATTCTAATGTCCAGGAGACACAGTATCCTTAGGGCAACATTCTGGCTAGCTAGACTCGGTGAATCAGTGAGACATGTTTACCAAGAGACTCTCCCTCAATAAATAAAATAGAGAGTGCTTGGGAAAGACACCTAACAACCTCTGCCCTCTATCTGCTTATACAAATGTGCACTTTCACCTACACACATACATGTAAACATACCAAAGAAGCAGCAGCTGCAGCAACAGGCTGACTAGTATGTAAGATCATAACCTCGTGCTCCCAGTTGAAATTATCACTCCCATTCCTTGGCACTCTCCAATACGCTTTATTTTGTAATGTGAACTTACATATTTTTTTCCACTACTGTCTCCTAGTTAGGCCAAAAACCTGGGTCCCTCTCAAAAGGACCTCTTACCTGTAAAATAATGTCCTATACACAGGCATTCCTTGATGTAGATTTGGGTTCAAAAATTATTGAAAAGGCTAGAGAGATGGCTCAGTAGTTAAGAGCGCTGGCTTTTCTTCTAGAAGATTGGGATTTGATTCCCAGCACCTACAAGGGAGTTCACAACTCTCTGTAACTTCCAGCCTCTAGAGCAGTGGTTCTCAACCTGTGGGTCACAGCTCCTTTGGAGGTCGCATATCAGATAACCTGCGTATGAGATATTTATATTATAATTTATAACAGTAGCAAAATTGTAGTTATGAAGTAGCAACAAAATAATTTTATGGTTGGGGGGATCACCACAATATGAGAAACTGTATTAAAGGTCACAGCATTAGAAAATTTGCTCTAGAGGATCAAATTAGAACTACTGCTCTAGAGGAACCAGGCACACATATGGTACATATACAATGCAGGCAAAATATCAAAACATGGGCTGGAGAGATGGCCCAGTGGTTAAGAGCACTGACTGCTTTTCCAGAGGTCCTGAGTTCAAATCCCAGCAGCTACATGGTGGTTCACTACCATCTGTGATGAGATCTGATGCCCTCTTCTGGTGTGTCTGAAGACAGCTACAGTGTACTTACATCTAATAAATAAATAAATCTTTAAAAAAATCCAAACACAAAGTTAATTAAAATTTAAGTTATTGAAATGTTTAGTATTATGTTCATAAATAATTGAAATAGAAAATAAGCCATTTTAGGATAGCTGCATTTTAAAACAACTGCCATTCTAAATGGAGTGATCTGTAATCTATCTTAGATAACTTAGAGAACATGAATAAAGAAAGTAAGTATTTCTAATGTGTACATTTGGGTACAAAGATATGTTTTGGTGCAAGTGTGTGAACATGAGGCCAGAGGTCATCCTCTAATGGTAGGCCTCAGGAGCCAGCTACTTGTGTTTTAGATAGAGGCTGTCACTTGAACCTGGGTTTGTCTGTTAAGTTAGCCAGGCTGACCTGAAAGCTCCAGAGACTATCTGTCTCCATCTCCCCAGCACTAGGATTGCAGAACATGCCACCATGCCTGGCTTTTTTCATGGGTTATAGAGAGCCAAGCTAAGTTCTTGGGCTTGCATTTTATAGACTGAACCATCCCTCCAGTTTAGTTCTCACATGCAGGAAGAAAACTATTGAAAAATATACCTGGGCAGTGGTGGCGCAAGCCTGTAATCCCAGCACTTTGGGAGGCAGAAGCAGGCAGATTTCTGAGTTTGAGGTCAGCCTGGTCTACAGAGTGAGTTCCAGGATAGCCAGGGCTATACAGAGAAACCCTGTCTCAAAAAACAAACAAAAAAAACAGAAAAAATATATATATAATGAAACTAATCTCTTCTTTTTTAGAGAGAGCGACCTTTCTGTTACCCAGGATACCTCCTACCTCACTCCCCTACAAGATGTGTCACATACACTACTGTGCCCAACATTAGATTAAATATTAATTATGATACTCTAAATTTTCTACTAAATGTTCTCCTAAATAGTTATAGTTGAATAGTTTGGATATCTATTATTTTTTAAGGGATATACATTTTAAATTTAAAGGGTGTTGGGGGTTTTTGTTTGGTTTGGTTTGGTTCGGTTTTAATGGCATTAGGTAAACCAAGCATGTCTTTAATCCTAGCACATGGGAGGGAGAACCATTGGATCTCTATGAACTTGAAGCCAGAGTTCCAGGACAGTTAAGACTACACAGAGACACCCTATCTCAAAATAGAACAAAAAGATATATATAAGAGTACCAAAATGCATATGAAAGAAAAACTAAAGAATTGCAAAAATAAATACAAATTTACAATTACTGTTAGAGACTTCAATATCCTACCATCATTAATGAATCCACCAAGCACGAAGGAAACAGAGGCTGTAGATGATGCCGTAAGCTCTAGCCAGAACTATAGCCTCCTAGGTCTAACAGACATCTATGCAACGCTTTATTCAAACGCATCTGAACATGGAACATGGAACATTTGAAAGAAGGAGTATAGTACAGATAAAAAGACATCCTTATAAATATTTTTAAAGTGAAATTAGGGATGGAGAATGTAGTTCAGTTTATAGAATTCTTGCCTAGCACACAAAGCTCTAGGGTGTATCCCTAGCACTACATAAAACAGGCATAATACATTCTTATACATTATATATTATATATTCAGGAGGTTAGATAGGATTTTCACACGTTTAAGGTCATCCTTGGCCACATACCAAGTTCAAGGACAAACTAGACTATATAAAATTATATATTTAATTTTGTAAAAGGCACAGGGAGGGTCTGGATAAAATGGTGGCAGCTTAGAAATCAAGTTTAAGGGGCTGGGGAGCACACACTTTTAATCTCAGCACTTAGGAGGCAAAAGCAGGAAGATCTCTTTAAGTTTGAGGCCAGCCTATCCTATATAGCAAGCTCCAGGATAGCCTGAACTATATAGAGATCCTCTATCAAGAAATGAAAATACTGTATCTAAGTGAGGAAAACAAACGGAATAAGATATCACAGATCAAGTGCTTCTACCTCTCCCTAGCTCACTTGTCAATGCATGAGTGAACTCCATAACCAGACTTGCTTCCCACCGCCACAACAGCGGACAAAGCAGAGCCATGCAGTCCAGTCTTAAGGACGTCTTCAGGGTGTCTCCTACAGACTGTATCAGAATGGAGAAACACCACATCATACATCAAGGCAGGCCCATCAGTACCAGTAGCCAGCCTGTCCTGGAATAGTTTGAAGTGGACACAGCATTGGACATAGAGGAGAGGTAGCTTTAAAGACTGATGGTCTCTGACCTTCTAGCTCTCTAACCATACTGAATGCTTGCTAATAGAGTCTTTTTTTAAAAAATCCTAAAAACTTTCTTCCTTACTCGATAATTTAAAAAAAAAAAACTACTGGCTTGGGGCAGGGGGTACCTGGCTGGGGGAACCAGGAAAGGAGAAATCATTTGAAATGTAAATAAAGAATATATCTAATAATAATAATAAAAAAACTGGCTTGGGTGATTCACACCTGTTGCCAAGCAGTGGGGAATTAGGTAAAGAATTTACTGCTTTCACTCCCTTCTCTATCCAGGCAACCAAAAGCCTCTCTGGATAGGCTGGTTAACTCTTTCTGAGCCATAGAGGTAGGAAAGGGAAAGAATTAAGATGCTTCATACAGGCAGATATGCACACACATATACATTCATACATACATTTACATTTTCATTCACATTCTCATATTAACACATTCACATTTTTGTTGGACCCAACCATCAAAGTGGTTAAATCTTATACACTCCACAAGTGTTCATGCATGCTTACATATGTACACAACATATTCCTACACACATATGTACAGACAAACCAGACATACACATTTGGATGGATGGATGGGACAGAGCTCCCCAAGCCAAACCATTTCGCCAACAACTTTCTTTTCTCTGACCTTTTTATACCTTCTTAGACGAAAAGTTCTTTAGAAAATTACTCAGAGATAGAATATTACATAGAAAGGGAGTTACAGAAGGATGTTGATATTAAGTTTAAAGAAGCATTTCATTTTAATATGTTCAATATAAGTTCAAAGCAACAGTTTTTACATGGCTTTGCCTTATCATAGTGCACACCTGTGGCTATATCCTTGTACCTAACTGTTTTTCCTTAAACACAAATTTGTCCCAAGTCTATTTTTCTTTTTAGTGTAATTATGAAAGCTCATTGTATTTCTTATTAGGCAGCCTTTACTTACTATACAAAGAGGCAGCACATTCTAGATTCTAACTTTATTACATCTTTCTAGCAAAACAACTAAAGACCATCTCTTAAAATTTTCTTCCTAAAATTATTGAATCAAACCAGGAGTTCCATAGAATCATTAATTCATCTAAACAGCATTAATTCATGAATGTTCATCCTTATGTTGATCTTCAAGAAATCTGATCAATAGGGTGGGCTAATGCCCAGGGATTATTAATTAAATAATGACAGGAAAGGCAGTCAATTGCAAGAAGCAGTCCTGAGATGAAGTCTCTTTGGAACCTTGCCATCAAGCTCACCCATCATAGACCATGCAAAAACAGTGGGCCACCTCCAGGAAGGCCACCTGCTAGCCCTCCTAGAGGGCTCCTGACACATCAGAATATCAAATGATTTCCCAATAAAAAAGGAAGTTCTGAATGGTGTATTTCAAGTTCTGAAAGACCACAGCTGCCAACCCAGACTACTATTCTCAGCAAAACTGTCTGTCATGATTGATGGCAAATGACCTTCCATTGATAAAAGTAGTCTAAAGGAAGAACTAAGCCAGCCCTACAGAGCCCTACAGAGTTAAGAGAATAATAAACACATCAGAGAAGCTACAGGGGTAAAAACAAAACAAAACAAAACAAAAAAACACTACAAAGTAGATAATGCAATGAAGATTAGGAAAAGACTAAACCTACAAAACAAATGACAGAAATTAATACACACTTTTCCATAGTAACTATGAATATTAATAGCTTCAATTTCTCAATCAAAACACACTGAGTAACAAATTGGATCTAACACAAGATCCATCTATTTATTGCCTCCAAGAAACACACCTCACTGTCTTAGGCTTAATGGTTGGAAAAATGTATTCCAAGCAAAGGAAACAGGGAAACAAGCAGATATACCTATTCTAATGTTCGACAGAATAGACCTCCAACACTAACTAGCCAGAGGAAATAAAGATTAGTAGATAATAGCTAAGAGAACAATTTATCAAGAAGAAATTACAATCTAAACATTATATGCACTGAACACAGGTGTACCCAGTTTTATAAATATTACTAAATATGAGTGTCAGAAGAGATGATTCAGCACTTAAAAGTACATGCTTCTCTTGCAGAGGATCTAGGTTTGGTTCTCAGCACCCATGTAGTGGTTCACAGCCATCCTTAATTACAATTACAGGGGGCCTGACATCCTTCCAGCCTCCAAAGGCACCAAACACAAATAGGTGCACATATATGCATTCAGGCCAAACACTCATACACATAAAATAAAAACAAAACATAGGTAATATACAGAGAGAAAACAAATACTACTAGATAAAGTTAAATAATAACATAAACTAAATGTTCCTAACACATATCTATAAAACATTTCATCCCAGAATTACAGAATATATATTCTTCTCAACTGCTTATGATACTTTGTCAATACTACATTATTTATTACTATATAAGGCAATTCTCAATAGATATTGGAAAATTCAAATAACTTGATATAGTCTATCTAACCAGAATTAAATAAAGCTGAAAATTAACAAGAGAAACTACCAAAAAATTCTTAATATTAAACAGTACCTTATTGGATGATGAGAGAATCACTGAAAAAATAAAGAAGAAAACCAAAAAAATTTCCTAGAACTGGATGAAAATGAGAGTACAGCATACCAAGCCCATGGGATGCAAAAGCTAGTCCTAGAATGGACATTTATGGTTCCAAGTGCCTAAAATTAAAAAGAATAAAATCTTAAGACCTTTGAAAAGCAACAACAAACCAGACTCAAAAGCTGTAGATAAAACATAAAACATCAAGATTAGGGCTGGAAATAATAACAAAGACATGAAAACATAAAAAAAGTGGATTAAACAAAGAATTGGTTCTTTGGAAAGAGAAACAATATTCATTGAAAAAACCCTAACAGAAAGAAAACCAGAACAAAATTAGAGATGAAAAGGGACACATTATAACAGGTACTATTGGTTCAGAAAATTATAAAAGTGTACTTTTTAAAAATGTAAGATTTTTTTTTACTCCACTAAGTAGGAAAATCTAAAAAGTATGTAAATATAATATATATGTGCACTCACATACAATCTATCTATTTAAAACCAAGATATAATATAGGCATCTATGATAAACAAGAAGACTGAATCAATTAAAAATGATAATATACAACCACCAACATAAGGTAGCCTAGGTATTGGAGCTAGAGATAGCTCACAAGTTAAGAACACATACTGTTGTTGCAGAAGACCTGATTCACAGCCCAGCACCCACGTCAGGCAGTTCACAATTACCTATACCTCCGGCTCCAGAGGATCCAATGTCTCTAACTTCTGTGGACTCCTGCACTTAGATGTAGCTATCCTGATACAAACTAACACACTTAGTTTTTTAAAATATGTACTTGAAAATATATATGTAGCTCAGGTCCAGATGGATTCACTGAAAAATTCTACCAGACCTTTAAAGAACTAATACCAATTGTTCTGAAATTATTCCATAAAAATAGAAAAAGAAAGAATACTTGCAAACTCTTCTTATAAAGTCAGTATAATGCTGGTACCAAAGTCAAATAAAAACACACACATAAAGAAAATTTTAATCTATTTGTTGTGGCCAATGTCTTTAATCCCAGCACTACAGAGGCAGGTAGATCTATTAGTTCTCAGCCAGCCTGGTCTATACAGAGAGTTCCAGGCCAGCTAGGGGCTATATAGTGATACCCTGTCTCAAAAAATTAAAAAATGATTTTTAAACAATTTCACTGATGAACACAGATACTCCCAGGAGACCTGCTCTTTTCTGATTGGAAAGGGAAGAGTAGTGGATCTGGGGAAGAGGTGAGGTCAGGAGGTAGAGGGGGAAACAGTGGTCTGGATATATTATATGAGAGAAGAATAGAAAAATAATCTACAAACCAAATTCAAGAATACATGAAAAGTATCATTCACCATTGTACTGATAATTTTGATTTTTTAAAAAAAAAAAAAAACCACAGAAGTAGTATTAGAATATGTTTTCATTTTAATCCCAAGTATGGGGATATGGGACTGCTTCAGATTGTTTAAAGCAGCTGACTATGATTTGTCTTGTGCTCTAGCAGGGATGTGACTTTGCTAGCTGCAGATAGTTTCTGTGACTGTGTGATGTTTGGAATTCTGGGGAGTTTTCAGAGGGTATAAAATGCTAGGGTCCCAAGAGGTAGTATGGGTTGATTGCTGGCTGCTGTTGTGGTTTGTTAAGTAGTCATGTGCAAAGAAGAAGAAATTGGATATCCTGGCAGCAAAGATCAAACTTGCCTCAAGGAACTCAACACCCTTAATCAGCAGGAAGGAGTCAAATGATAACTTTGCCCCTTTCTCCTCTATCCTTTCTCCTGTCTAGTGCTGGGGGATTGAAAGGGTAGAAGAAAGGGAGGAGGAGAAGGGTAGAAAAATAAAGAACCCACAAAGTAGCCAAAGTTCAGGTACACACCATGATTGAGTTGACTTCATTATAGAGATGGGGGGTGGTTCAGTATATGTAAACAATAAGTGTAATATGTCATATAAATGGATTCAGTAGACAGAGAAATGACTGGGGTCAGGTGAGCCATGCATATCCTGATTAACACCATGTATCACAAATCAATGGGGAATTCCAGTGCTTTTATTAGGGAGAAGGGTGTCCGGGGTTGGCATGAGGAGCATGTAGGCAAGCAGTCTGAGACTGTAAACATCCAAAAGCAGGACACTGCAAGCCTAGACTTTACATGCACTGGCCAGTCATTCCTAAACACTCATACTTGCAAACATTATCAACATTCACACTTAGACCAGAGGAAGGCTTTGCCAACTCCAATCCTGACCCATATAGGGAAGACTTTGCTAGTTTCCCATGGATATGGGGCACTGATCCTTGACAGGGCCATGTTAAATAACATACATTCCGCTTAGGGTTCCCCCAATCTTTACACATTCACTCAGCCCTTCCTCTCTACTCCCCAAATTATATTATTATATCGCCATCCTGGGCCAAAAGCAATCTACAAATTCAAAATACAATCCCAATAAAAATTCCAGTGCTCTTCATCACAGAAGTAGAAGAGGGACCTTTAAAATTTGTATGGAAGCACAAAAAATACTGGATGGCTAAAGCAATCCTAAACAAAAAGAATAGTTCTGCTTTGTTGTCTGCGAGGCTTCACCCAGCAGCTGACTCAGACCCCACAGCTAATGGATGGAGCTTGGGGACTCTTATGGAAGAATAGGAGGAAGGATTGCAGCCCCTAATGAGATAGGAATTCCACAGTAAAACCAACAGAGTCAGCTAACTAGACCCTTGGGGCTCTCAGATACTAAACCACCACCAACCAAAGAGCACACACAGGCTGGACCTAGGCCCGTACATATGGAGCAGATGTGCAGCTGGGTCTTCTTGTGAGGCCTGAGCAGCTGGAGCGGGGCCTATCCCGTCTGTGGGATGTGGTCTTCTAGCTGGCCTGCCTTTTTTTTCTTTCTTTTCTTGATAATTATTTTTCATACAATGCATTCTAATTATGGTTCCCCTCCTCCAACTCCTCCCATCCAAATCCACACAAACAGACATCTAAAAATAATAAAATAAAAAACAAACTAATTGGGATAGTACAAAACAAACAAAAATAGAAGAGCCTAAGAAAAAGTTAAAAAAAATACATACAAACTCAGGCATGCACACAACTGCACACAGTCACCATAAAACACACAAAACCAGAAAACATAAAATATACACAAAGGACCTGTAAGGAGTTGGAGTGAGGGGGTTGGAGCCCCAACAAAGCATTATGTGACAAAGAAACCCCAAAACTACTATTGAGTTAATTTTGTGTTAATCATGGGCATGGCACCTTAAGAATGGTTTGTATACCCAATGGACTCATATCATATGTAAAAGTTAAAATCCTAGTAGATCACATACAGAAGCTACAATGTAAAGCCCCTCGAGATAAAATAAAGATAAAAATCTAGAGGAAAGGCACTACTGAGCTTTAATTCTAGAATTACCTATGGTACCACATTAGAGGTTTGGGAAAGGAACCTTTATATATCTGAGATCTGAGCCAGGAAGGGTGTCAAGTATACCTGCTATCCAACTCTCAAGAGCTAGAGCAGGATAATCACGTGACTCAGGAATTGGAGACCATCTTAGATGATACAGTATAAATGTATTTAAAATAAATTAAATTTTTTTAAAAATGGAAAAAAGAAATGCAAGGTCAAAAAAATTTATGGATAGTCCAGTTTGATCCTTAGGATTCATGTTTAAACAACAAAAAGTCAGTCATGGTACATACTTGTATCCCACTGCTAGGGAGGGGAGACAGTTGGATCCCTGGGGCTCACTAGTCAACTAGCATAGACTATCTAATGAGAGGCACGTGTCAGATGTGGAGAAGAAATTGAGAAAGATGGCCAATGTTGACCTCTGCCCTCCTCAAGCATGCACGTGCACAGACACACAGAGACAGATAGACAGACTTACCTGCTGTAACTCTTTTTTAAGATACTAATAGATAATGTGCCACATCAAAGGATGGGAGAAATGTGAGATCCAAGAGAAACAATAGTGAAAGGAACTTCAAGATGAAATTATAAACCAGGCAAAGAGACAAAACAGACCATAGGAAATTCAGGAGGAATCAAAGGATATTTCAAGAAAATTCAATTGTTAAAATACCTGCTATAATGAATGTGGATCTAAACTAGTGGCAATTTAAGGGGTAATGTAAAAACAAGGACACAGGAAATAAAGCAAATGAGAGATAAAAGGAACATATTTTATTAACTCTCAATAATGAACAGTTTCACTGTATTAAGTAAATGGAAGTGATAAAGGCCAAAATATCATCTGTTGATAAAATCAGTGCATAATTCTTGAAACAGAAAAATGGAAAGAAATATGGATTTTTGGTCTGAAAATACAAAATAAAAAGCAAAATAATTGGCTTTTGGAAATGACTGATTCTGTAATTTAAAAACAGACAACAGAAAGGACCTCCCATTGTTTTTTTATTATATTTTTTGTTGTGAGCCCATCTTTTAATGACTGAGCCATCTCTCTAGCCTCCATTGTTTTTTCTAATAAACCTTTATAAACTAAGAATAATCTGTAACATACATATAAATTTACTTTAAAAGAACTTTTACCAAGTCCATGCTAACAAGCATCTTTTGCCTTCTAGCATTGAGTATTGGTTCCGCTGCATGGATGTGGATGGAGATGGTATACTTTCCATGTATGAACTAGAGTACTTCTATGAAGAGCAGTGTGAACGGATGGAAGCCATGGGCATTGAGCCCTTGCCATTCCATGATTTGTTGTGCCAGATGCTTGACCTGGTGAAGCCAGCTAGTGATGGTAAGGCCAAAGGAACAGCAGCTTACACTGTTCATCCTTAAACAGAGTGAACAGAGTTCTGTAGTGTCCTGACGTATTTAGCATCCCAAAGTGCCTTACAGGCTTCCCAACTACAGAAAAATTTAGTTTTTCTCTCTTTGAATGTCAAATCTACTATTTAAGAAATAAAACTTTCCATAAAGAAAATAGATTAGTGACTCAGAGGCATGGAAGTGGGGAGGACTTCTTGAAGAAACTTCAGTTCTTTGCTGGGGGTTGGGGAAGTTGGTTAATGTTACAGTGTTAATAGTTATACATCATGAGTGTACTTAAAAGCCACTGGCATGCATAAGTTAAAAATTACCTTTGTAAAAATGCAATTTATAATAAAAGGGCATATACATGTACTTTTCAACATCAGTGAGTTTTTTTGTTTTGTCTAAAGAGCTGCCAGTGAGATTTACAGGGTATATTTGTCTTATCATAGGCAGAATAACTCTGCGAGATCTGAAGAGGTGCAGAATGGCTCACATCTTCTACGACACTTTCTTTAACTTGGAGAAGTACTTGGACCATGAACAAAGAGATCCTTTTGCAGTCCAGAAGGTAACAGTATACATTGAAATTGAACTCTCAGAGCTAGAGGACCAAAGTATATGCTGCATATTAAATGGTCTGTGCATATAGGCTCTCTGTATTTAAAGAGGTAATATCTAAAATACTTGATCATTATGAAAAGGGACAATAAATTCTGAAGCAGAAGGGATGGGAGAGAAAAAGGGATTATCTGAATTCAAGCCCAGCCTGTTTTACCTAGCAAGTTCCAGGCAGCCAGAGCTATGTAGAAAGACCTTGCCTCCAAATAAATTAATCAATACTAAGAACACATCTCAACCCACAAACAATCTTGCAATTTAGGTAATCTCCATCTCTAAGTCCTTGCTATCTAATGGGCTATATTGATTGCTGTAGGTAGTTGCATACCATTAGAAATTAGTTTCAAAAAAGTAGTTTTGAAAAAAAATATCGTTCGAGGCCAGCCTGGTCTACAGAATGAGTTCTAGGACAGTCAGGGCTATTCAGAGAAACCCTGTCTCAAAAAAAAACAAAAAAAACAAAAAAAGAAAAAAATATCAGCTACATTGACCTTGGTTTAACTGTGCTATGCACTTCTAAGATAGTGGGGTAAATAGATTTACCTTACTAAGTAATAACAGAACTCCATAATAGACAACTTCAGATAATGGAACACTTTTTCAAGTATTATTCCTGTGTATGGCTATCAATTTTAAATGTTGTTCTGCATGAGAATAGAGATAAGCTCCTTTGTCATGAGCAAACATCTGTTCCATCAATAAACCCTGAATGGAAAGAGAACAGACTCCATATAGTTGTCCTCTGATCTCCACACATGCTGGCACGCTCACCCACTCAGATCATGTAAGGGAACACACATTTCTTTCTTTCTTTTTTTTTTTTTTACTCAGGGTTTCTCTGTGTAGCCCTGGCTGACCTGGAACTCACTCTGTAGACTAGGCTGGCCTCGAACTCAGAAATCCGCCTGCCTCTGCCTCCCAAGTGCTGGGATTACAGGCGTGGGCCACCACCGCCCGGCCACATTTCTTTTTAAGAATCATGGAGCTAGAGAGAAAGCTCAGAGACTAAGAGTGCTTGCTGCTCTTATAGAGGATCTAGGTTCAGTTCCCAGCACCCATATAGTGACTCACAACTAACTCCAGCAACTGCTTCTGACTTCTGCAAATGCTAAAAATATACATGACTCACAAATTAATCTTTTTTAAAGAGAGAATCGTGGGCCAGAGAGATGGCTCAGTGACTGCTCTTCCAGAGGTCCTGAGTTCAATTCCCAGTAACATCATGGTGGCTCACAACCATCTATAATGGGATCTGATGACCTCTGAAGGTGTATCTGAAGACAGCTAGAGTGTACTTATATACATCAAGTAAATAAATATAAATAATATTGAGAGAGAGAGAGAGAGAGATCATGAATAAGAACATGTAAGCTGCTTAGCAACCTAATTTTGTAATTTCAGGGGCAGATAACTGTGGGATGTTGCCTTACCCCTCTTTTACTTTATTGAAATACTTTTCAGATAAGTTTTCAGCAATATACACTTATTATATTTATGCCATAAATATACCTATTTCCAATTTCTGCCTTTATTCTAATTTCTCCTTTTAATCAGGATGTTGAAAATGATGGCCCTGAGCCTTCTGACTGGGACAGATTTGCTGCTGAGGAGTATGAGGCTCTCGTGACTGAGGAGTCCGCCCAGGTTCAGCTCCAGGAAGGGTGAGTGCATCTCCTTGATTCTCACAGGCCTCTAGCAGACTGCCCATGTCAGAAATACTAAAACTACCACTAAAAAATCTTCTCTATTTTTTCCACTTTAAATAACATAAAAGCAATGTGTCCGGCTTAGCTCTCTCTTAACTTGGATGAGCATATTCCCAGTAGACTTTTCTTAGAGTCCTCACTGATTTCCTGATATTCTCATGTCCCGTTGCCTTTAATAAGTCACACCTCTCATGGAATCCAAGATCACTGAGCACAACTCTCTAATAGTCAATCACCCAGCTACAGACTTGAACCTTGCCTAAATAATAAATGGATCATGTGTTAAATGAACCTTTACCAAGAAGAGTCAAAGGAAAATTCCATATATGGATCATGCTAAGAAATAAAGCTGTCCAAAAATTGTACTACTTGGAACATTTCAGCAACTGTATCACTTATTTTTCCATTACTTTCTATGACTTCTTTAGAATTATGAATTTATGAATTTACTTAGAATTTATGACTTCTAAGGAATTCTTATATTTTTTTCTTAGTCTTTGTTGGGAATACAAACATGCTATACTACATCTAATGTATGAGAGTTACGGAGCTCTGACTTCATATTGCAGGGGAAATGCCATGTTCTTAACAATTCATAATGACTCATTTTTATAGAATATGTAATATTCTACTGTATATATCATATATGTATATGGTATATTTTACTGTTGTTATTACTTTATACTATTCTAATTGACATTATATTTTTAACATTTCACTGTTATAAATTATGGTGTTTGTGGAATCATCCAGTATACATACCATTTAATATACAGGATGAATTCTTAGAACACACCAAGTAGAAAAGTGTATGTAAACTAGGTGGTTGTCAAGAATATACAAACTGGGCTGGAGAGATGGCTCAGCGGTTAAGAGCACTGACTGCTCTTCCGAAGGTCCTGAGTTCAAATCCCAGCAACCACATGGTGGCTCACAACCATCCGTAATGAGATCTGGTGTTCTCTTCTGGGGTGTCTGAAGACAGCTACAGTGTACTTACATATAATAAATAAATAAATCTTTAAAAAAAAAAAAGAATCTACAAACATATAAAGGGATGGATGCAGACCCTCAAACTGAGCAACAGTTTCCATGTCTTGGCCTAAAGGAACAAGGACATGAAACACCAGACCTAAAAATAGTAGCTTTGTGAAACGGGCCCCAAGAGGATTCAGAATTTGCCAAACTAGGAAACTCACCTGTGAACAAGCCACTAGAAACACGCATGCCACTCTCTTCATATCCTCAGCAACTGGTGATGGCACCTCTTGACTTCCAAAAGGCCAGGGAGCTCCCTGATCTGTCCATCAGGTCAGCCTCCTGGAGCACAGAGAGAAAGGAGAAACAGTCCAGTCCAGTAGGAGATGGGAAATAGTCCTCCAAGAGGTTGTTGCCTTGTGCTACCTTTCCCTAAGGTCCTTCCCTGCCTCCCTGTCCCCTCACCCCACTCCCAGCCCACTGCCAAAGGGCTGAGACTGGCCTTGATCTTGTTCTCCACAGAGCCAGTCCAGCACTGGGATGAGGAGGATGTGTTACTCTACCTAGACCATGATGTCTTCAGGATCTTTTGAAATCTGGAGATTCTTCATTTAAACAAAAAACTAAGATTTCATATGTGAAATTCTTTTTTAATAAAAGATGGCCTGAGTAGGCAAGTTCAGAAGCCATGAATATCCAGGAGATACTAATAATAACAACTGATGATAGTTATGGCTTGTCATTTCACTGAAATGCAGCAATGATTAAAGGTCTAACTTACCTCTTCTATAAGGTAGTTTTGTTTCTTGTTTCCACTTTTAAAATTATTTTATTTATTTACATCCCAAATGTTGCCATCCTTCCTGGTCCCCCCTCCTTGAGTTCTTCACCCCATCCCCTCTCCCCTTTGCTTCTTAGAGGTGTTCTCCCACTCACCCACCTACCCCCCAGCTCACCCACAGAACCTCCCCCCCTTCCCTGGGGCATCAAGTTTCTACAGGATTAAGAGCATCCTCTCCCACTGAGACCAGACAGGCAGTCCTCTACTGCATATGTGCCAGGGGCCACAGATGAGCCCATGTATGCTCTTTGGTTGGTGGCTTAGTCTCTGAGAGCTCCTAGGGGTTGGGGTTAGTTGACGTTATTGGTCTTCCTATGGGGTTGCAACCCCCTTCAGCTCCTTCAGTCCTTCCTCTAACTCTTCCAAAGGACTCTCCAACCTCAGTCCAGCTGTATCCATCTCTGAATCCGCTGCTGGATAGCCTGGAGAGCCTCGAGGACAGCCATGCTAGGCTCCTGTCTGCAAGCAGAGCATGGAATCACTGTCAGGGTCTGGTGCCTGCTCATGGGATAGATCCCAAGTTGGGCCAGTCACTGGGTGGCCTTTCCTTCAGTCTCTTTGACCATTTTTGTCTCTGCATTTCCTTTAGAAAGGAACATCTGTGTCAAAAATGTTGAAGATGGGTGGGTAGCCCCATCCCTCAACTGTAAGTCATGTCTGTCCAGTAGAGGTGGTCTCTTCAGGTTCTATCCCCACTGTTGGGCATTTTGGTTTAGGTCACCCCCATTGAGTCCTGGGAGCCTCTCACATCCCAGGTCTCTGGGACTTTCTAGAGGTTCCCCGGCCCCACACCGTTGCATTTTTCTATTCATTCTCCTGGCCCCCTGGGCTTCTCTCCTGTTTCCTCCTGTACCTGATCCTGTCCCCTTTTCCCTTGTGCCACCCTTCTACCTACTTCCCTCTCCTGCCCATGATTATTTTGTTCCCCCTTCTAATTGGGATTGAAGCATCCATACTTGAATCTTCCTTCTCATTAAACTTCATATGGTATGTGAGTTGTATCCTGGGTATTCTGTACTTTTTAGCTAATATCCACTTATCAGTGAGTCCATACCATGCATGTCCTTATGGGTCTGGGTTACCTCGCTCAGGGTATTTTCTAGTTCCATCCATTTACCTGAAAAATTCATGATATCCTCATTTTTTTAACAGCTGAATAGAATTTCATTGTGTAAAATGAACCACATTTTCTGTATCCACTCTTCGGTGAGGGACATCTGAGGCATTTCCAGTTTCTGTCTATTACAAATAAGGCTGCTATGAACATAGTGGGCACCTGTCCTTGTGATATGGTAGATCATCTTTTGGGTATATGCCCGGTAATGATATAGCTGGGTCTTCAGGTAGAACTATTTCCTACTTTCTGAGGAACTGTCAGATTGATTTCCAGAGTAGTTGTACCAGTTTGCAGTCCCACCAGCAATGGAGGATTGTTCCTTTCTCCACATCCCCACCAGCATGTGCTGTTACTTGAGTTTTTGATCTTAGCCATTCCGATTAGTATAAGGTGGAATCTTATGGTTGTTTTGATTTGGCATTTCCCTATAACTAAGGATGATGAACATTTCTTTAAGTGTTACTCAGCCATTTGAGATTCTTCTTCTAAGAATTCTGTTTAGCTCTGTACCCCATTTGTTAATTCAGTTATTTGGTTTTTTGGGAGTCTAACTTCTTGAGTTCTTTATATATTTTGGATATTAGCCCTCTATCAGAAGTAGGGTTGGTGAAGATCATTTCCCAATATGCAGGTTTCCATTTTGTACTATTGACAGTGTTCTTTGCCTTACACAAACTTTTCAGTTTCATGAGGTCCCATTTGTCAATTGTTGATTAGAGTCTGAGCCATTGGTGATCTGTTCAGGAAATTTTCCCCTGTGCCAATGCATTCCAGGGTATTTCCTACTTTCTCTTCTATTAGATTCAATGTATCTGGTTTTATGTTGGGGTCCCTGATCCACTTGAACTTGAGCTTTGTAGAAAGTGATAAATATGGATCAATTTTCACTCTTCTACATGTAGACTGCCACTTAGACCAGCACCATTTGTTGAAGATGCTTTCTTTATTCCACTGAATGGTTTTGGCTTCTTTGCCAAAGATCAAGTGTCCATAGGTGTGTGGGTCTACTTCTGGGTCTTCCATTCTATTCCACTGATCGACCTTTCTGTCTCTGTATCAATACCATGCGGGTTTTATCACTATTGTTCTATTGTACAGCTTGAGGTCATGGATGTGATTTCCCCCAGAAGTGGAAATAGTCAAACTCTAGGCTGAAATCAGTTAGAAAGTTAAAAAGAAGCAACAAAACAAAGAGCTGATCCTTTGAGAACATTAACAACATAGAAACACCCGTAGCCAAACTAACTACAGGGCACACAGTATCGAAATTAACAAAATCAGAAATGAAAAGGGCGACATAACAGCAGAAACTGAGGAAACTCAAAAGATCATCAGATCTTACTACAAAAGCCTATACTCAACAAAACTGGAAAATCTAGATGAAATGGATGATTTCCTGGACAGATACCAGGTACCAAAATTAAATCAAGAGCAGGTAAACTATCTAAACAGTACTATAACCCCTAAGGAAGTAGAAGCAGTCATTAAAAACCTCATAAACAAAAAAAGCCCAGGGCCAGATGGTTTTAGGGCAAAATTCTACCATGCCTTCAAAGAAGAGCTAATACAATACTCCTCAAACTATTCAACAAAATAGAAACAGAAGGAACACTACTTAATTCACTCTGTGAAGCCACAGTTACTCTGATACCTAAATCACATGAAGACCCAACAAAGAAAGCGAACTGGAGAGAAGTCAAGGTATCACTATTTGCAGATGATATGTAGTACATATAAGCAACCTAAACAAATTCTACCTGAAAGCACCTACAGCTGACAAACAACTTCAGCAAGTGGCCAGATATAAAATTAACAAATCAGTAGCCTTCCTTTATAGAAATGATAAATGGGCTGAGAAATTAATTAGGGAAACAACACCCTTCACAATAGCCATAAATAATATAAAATACCTTGGTGTAACTCTAACCAAGCAAGTGAAAGAACTGTGTGACAAAACTTCAAGTCCCTGAATAAAGAAACCGAAGAAGACTTCAGAAGATGGAAAGATCTCCTATTGTCATGAATCGGTAGGATTAACATTAGTGAAAATAGCCATCTTACCAAAAGCAATCTACAGATTCAATGCAATCTCCATCAAAATTCTAACACAGTTCTTCATAGATATGGAAAGAGCAATTCTCAAATTCATATGAACAAACAAAAAACCGAGGACAGCAAAAACAATTCTCAACAATAAAAGAATTCCTAGGGGAATCATTATCCCTGTTTTCCTCTCTTTAAGACTACAAGTGGGCGGTAGTGGCACACACCTATAATCCCAGCACTCTGGGAGGAAGAGGCAGGTGGACTTCTGAGTTTGAGGCCAGCCTGGTCTACAGAGTGAGTTCCAGGACAGCCAAGGCTATATAGAGAAACCCTGTCTCAAAAAAACCAAAAAAAAAAAAAAAAAGGAAAACTACAAGTCACCAGGGCTGAATTGATGGCTCAGCAGGTAAGATCATAGCTGCTCTTACAGAGGACCTGGGTTCCTTCCCAGCACTGACATGACTGATCATCACTGTGTGTAATTCCAGTTCCAGGAGAACCAGTCCTTCTGGCCTTCCAAGAACCTGGCATACATGGAGTACACAAACAAACACAAAATTAAAACACCAATAAATACAAAATAATTTTTAAAAATATTTTTGAGACAAGGTTTCTCTGTGTGGCCCTGGTAAAATTTTTAATTAATTAAAAACACATCACATGACAAGGGAAGGAGTGTAAATTGGCCTTGCCTCCAGTTGCCTTACAGCAGTGGCATACAATAACAAATAATAAAAATTGAATCAATTTAAATATAAAAATAAGCCTAACCAAATATAACAGAGGTTCTCAACCTGTTGGTTGGAGGTTGAACGACCCTTTTCATACAGGATCGTTCATATTAGGGTACATGGGTCACTTAAGGCCCATTGAAAAACACAGATACTTACAACTCATAATAGTAAATAAAATTATTAAGTAGCAATGAAAAGAATTTTGTGGTTGAGGGGGGTCACCACAACATGAAGAACTCTATTAAGGGATCACGGCATTAGGAAGGTTGAGAACTACTGTACTAAAAAGATAGAAAATAAAAAACAATCTGCTGGGAAATACACTGTAAGGAAAATTAGGATAAAGAGGGAAAATGTGTGTAAATCTTAGCAGTAACAATTGATAACAACTGAAAGAAGGCACAGAAAATATATATGTAAGTTTTATTAGCACATCTCAGCAGATACCCTAAAAATCTACTAAGGCAACTAGGAGAGCTAGTATTAATTAAACACCTAGAATAGTAAAGACAAAATAGTTTTATACAGTCGCAAAACACAGCAGCACAGACCATGCAGCATAAACTAATGATGTCATAATTAAAGCAAATGTTTTTAGATCAATGAATGAAAAGGGCTAGAGATTCTTATTAAAACAGTTCAGTTATGGAATAATGACCACCACCAAAAACATTATTTAATAATTTAAAAGCAGTCTTTAAAAACTTTCTTGGGGCTGAAGAGATAGCTGAGCGGTTAAGAGCACTGACTGCTCTTCCAAAGGTCCATTCCCAGCACCCACATGGTGGCTCACAGCCATCTGTAATGGGGTCCGATGCCCTCTTCTGGTGTGTCTGAAGACAGCTACAGAGTGCTTATACACATTAAGTAAGTAAGTAAATAAATGAGCAAGCTTTCTTAATTATATTATTAGACTTTAGAGACAAGACAAAAAAATCAGAGGTGGGGAATGAATCCTATTATTTATAGACATTGTAAAGTTGTTCCTAATTAAGAAATTTTGTGAGTTTTGTTCATAAAGCATCCACCGAATAGATATTAGGATACAAAGCATCCAAAAAAATAACAGTACAGACTAGCTTCTGATTAAGAGGGTGGACTGGATGCATGCTGCAGTCCTCAGCTCCCACACCACGTAAATAAGTTACAGCTAGTGGTAGCTCATGCCTGGGACCCCAGCATCCAAGAGACCAAGCAGCCAAATCATGAGTTGGAAACAGCTGAGATACATAGCAAGATTCTGGCAATGGAAGATGATAATTAAAAAAAAAAAAGAACCAAGAACCACCTAAAAGAAGAGAAACTTCAAGTGGACACTATAAGACAGTGAGCAAACAGGATCAGAAGGAAGGAGCAGACAACTCTTTGTAACAAAATACAAGGGGCAATTGTTACAGATAATGGGAGCAGCACTTAGTGATCCCCACCTCATTTGACTGAAACCTAGAAACAAGGAGAACACCAGAAGCAGCGTTTACATAGGTCAAACTCTATATATCCGTCCTATCCCTAAAAGACAGACAAAGGGAAAGACTATGGGAACTTGGGGAAAGAGCACCCACACTTAACAGCACAGACAGACCGTCGGCCATCTTTCCAACCCTCTTCCCTTCCCTAGGCAACCAGTAAGGCAGAGGCAACAGTGTGTTCCCAACTACAAAGAAAAATGAGCACACACCAGACAGTTGAGAAATACCAACAAAATACAATACGAGGACAGTCACTGTTGGAAGAAGTTAATACAGAGATCAGATCAGAACAAGACATCAAAATGAGTGTTCAGAGGAATGAAAAGCATGTACCCTTAAAAAAAATACAGTTAGGTAGGGCAGTGGTGGTGCACACCTTTGATCCCAGCACTTGGGAGGCAGAGGCAGAGGCAGGTCGATTTCTGAGTTTGAGGCCAGCCTGGTCTACAGAGGACAGCCAGGGCTATACAGAGAAACCCTATCTCAAAAAGCCAAAAAAAAGGGGGGGGGAGATTCTTTTGTTGTTGGCTTTTGGGGGGTGGTTTAACAGTTCTTATGCTATGGTGCACATCTAGAGATCAAAGATCAGCTTTTAGACATAGATTTTTGCCACTTGTAGGATCCTGAGATCAAACTCAGGTTGGAAGACTTGGAAGTAGGTGCCTTTTAACACTGAGCCATCTCACACACCCAGAAAGTAAAAGTTTCTAATGAAAACTGCTGCATGATACTGAAGGGAATGGACACGGTTGAAAACATTACTTGTTATTTTTATTGAAATGCTGGGGTTTAAAAACACCTCTAGAAAACAATAGAAATAATTTCTAGAATTTTAGCAAATATAGCAAACAAAGGACACATAGGAACAGGAATCAGCATTTTTTTCTTTCTCTGCCCTGGTTACAAGTATGTCAGATCTTGCAGATCCTGTTACAACTACATGACAGATGCAGATTAAACTATAAGCAAATAATGCATGTCATTGTATTCCAGTACTTTAAAAATAAACTCAGAGGTACTAATTGCATAGTGTTTCACATCACAAAATATTCCTGTGATTTTTCTTTGAAATTAAAAAAGGTAAAAGTATTCTTCTGAGCTCATGGGTTGTGCCAAAACAGGTATGAAGACAGAGCTGGTTTATCATATAGTTTGTCAACCCTTACATGAATGTGAGTTCACCACCACACAAAATAATCAAGAACTGAACATCTTTAGCAAGAAAAATACATTACCCACAAAGTGAATACAAAAAGAAATGAAGCAACATTGTATTAACTGCTTCCCTCCATTCTGTGTTCAAATACCTTACAAAAACAACTTAAGGAATGAAGGGTTTATTTTGGCTCACAGCTTGAAGTGGTTTAGTCCATCATGGCGTCAGAAGGCAGAGGCAGAGTAACCCTGAGTCCCTGGTAGGGAAGCACAGGTGCCTGCTGCTGTTCAGCTCCAGCCCGCTTTGGTTAAGTCCAGGTGTCCAGCCATGGGATAGTAATATCACATTTACATCACCTCAGCTTACCTAACACACACACACACACACACACACACACACACACACACACACGCACGCACACACGCGCACGCGCACGCGCACCTCCTAGCCATTCCTAGAGATGTGTGTCCCTTCAAGCTGACAGTCAAGCTTAACATCATAAATACCATTCAAGTACTAGTATGAAAATAACTCTGGGGGCTGAAGAGATGGCTCAGCAGTTAAAAGAGCATTTGCTGTTCTTTGAGATGACCCAGGTTCAGTTCCCAGCACCTACATGGAACTCACAACTGTCATCCCAGTGGAACCATTGTGCTCTTCTGGCCTCTAAGGGCACTGCACACAGTAGTACACTTACCTATAGGCAACACATACACACACAAATAAATAAATCATTTTTGAAAAGAAAACTTTGAATTCAGAATTCTGCATCTTTTCAAAATATGAGGTTCAAATAACACATTTTGGAGTTCATTTATGAAAATATTTACTTCTTACTGAGAATAAATCATTAAAATAAATGGGACCTATATACAATAAACAGCGAAATACTATAAGCTTTTGTGGGCTGAGGGGGAATGTGATATATCATGTGCAGAGTCCTGAGATTAGTCCCCCACAACCCTCCACTCCCCCAAAAGGAAATTTTATGTAATGAAATATAACAGTTTTCTGTTGCTGTGATAAAAGTCAACCTACAGAAAAAGGAGTTTAATTTGCTTTATGATTCCAGAGATCTAAAAGTCTGTCATAGCAGGAAAGCATGAAGTCCAAGAATTCAATATATGAACCTATGGGAAACAGTTCTCTTTCAAACCATCACCTCTGAATTATACACAAACAATAAATAGTTTATTGATATCAGTCAATTCCCAGAAAATAAGAGGAATGAACTACTAATAGTTGTAACTTAGATAAATCTCTCAAAACCAAACAAACAAACATCACTGCAGGGATTAAGAGCACATACTGCTCCTGCAGAAGACCAGCATTCAGTTCCAAGCCCCCATGACAGGCAATTCTGACTTGCCTGGAACTTTCCCGGGCTGACCCTGTACTCAAAGATCCACCTGTTTCTGTTCTCAAGTGCTGGTATTAAAGGTTTGCACCACCAAACCTGTTTTATTTTCTATGTGTTCATCTGGGTGTGTGTGCGTGCCCACAGAGAACAGAAGGTGGTGGTCTATTCCCTGGGGCTGGAATTACCAGGCATATGTGACCACCCAATGTGGATGCTGAGATCCAAACACTGGTCCTCTAATAAGTAGTGCAGGAACCATTCTTAACCTCTGAGCCATCTCTCCAGCCCATTTCTTTTAACCTGCTTTAAAGAAGGGGTTGGGCTCTCTCATCACACTCTCACCTCTCTGCCCCTTGGGTTCTCCTCCCTCCCCCCCTCTCCGTGTGGTCATGGCCAGCCTCCACTTCTCTACTCTCACTCTCTGCCTCTCTAACTCCCATTCTCTGCCCTGAATAAACTCTATTCTATACCAAAAAAAGAAAGGGGTTGGGGGACATCAGGTCTAAATACCTACTATGTTTGAGTAAATACAAGAGAAATTTAGTATCAGTTTAAGATAAAATACAGTTGAAACAAGCAAAAAAATTTCAAGTTGTGATCAAACTATGTGTGCAAACCAGTGCTTGAAATGAAGATTAGGCAAGGACACAGGAGGAAAAAGGAGGCAGAGGAAGCAGGTAAAGAGTCTCGAGAGGCAGTGCAGTCACCAGCTGTAGTGAAATTCAACCAGTACATATGAGACAGTCTTGTCACAGACCTCTCGTCTCATGTGATGGGAGATAAGGCTCACCGAGAACACATGTGGGTGCCGAGGTCTCTAGGGAAGAGAAGACAGCAGCCTGGACAACAAGTGCTAGAATGTTAGCAAAGGAAAAGGAAGGCCTGGTGCACAGGATCAACTGTAACTGGATCTATGCCTAAAAATCCAAAGGCTACAACCTAGGGCTTCACCTCAAGAAGAAATAGAGATAAGTCAGGAATAAATGTCACACAAAAACTGCCAGATCCATAGAAAAAGGAAGAAAGTTAAGAGGCTTAGGAGCCACTCAGAGCTGGCCCAGTCACCAGCTGCGCAGTCACCTGACTCCTCCAGCTCAGGCTCAGAACCTTCCGGAGTTACTGTGAAAATCGGAGACAGTACATGGAAACGCCTGGCATCCAGCTACTAGGAACATTAGCTGTGACTACACTGGGTAAAGTTGGAGTATGTAACAACGCACAGATGAAATTTGTAGTCAGGCAATACTAGGCTCAAATCCTTACTCCACCACTTATTAGTATGATCCCAGGTTTCCAAGCTACAGGAGCCCTTGCCACAATGATACCTCCTTAACATCAAGCTATTTTAGGATTTAAAAAAGACAGTGTATAGCCAGGTGGTGTTGGCACTCAGGAGGCAGATGCAGGCAGATCTACATGAGTTTGATCCCAGCCTGGTCTACAGAGTGGCTTCCAGGACAGCCAGGGTTATACTGAGAAAACCCTGTCTTGAAACACCATACAAAAAAAAAAAAAAGGAGGAGGAGAAGAAAAAGGAGAAGGAAGAGGAGGGGGAGAACAAGACCAATGTCTATAAATAAAGTCTTTGAGCTAAGTTCTTTGTAATAAAAAGCAGTGGCTATTTACTTTGCAGCTTCTATGACCATGACCATATTTCCCTAACCTCTTCCAGGAGATTTTAGTCATCTGCAAGTAGCATTCATTACCCAGGCTGTTTGCTTCATTCCTAGAGCTTAGGGCATGGCATCATTGATACAGTAACTGTTTGTATAAACAGTGGATTGTGAGAGAAACAGTATTCCACCCAATCCCACAACAAAGATATCTTTACCAATCCCAGAACATACAACCTTCCAAAAGTATTTAAAATTCATAAGCTTCTAATAGTCATGGGTTGCCCTTTTGTCAGGCTCTACCTCACAGCAGATAACTGACTCCAGGCCTGAGGCTGCAAATACTACAGATAAACATGGCTAGCGGATGAACCAGCACTACAAAGACCAGCATAAAAATTCAACCCAGGAATGACCCAGAAAGACCAGAGGAAATGTTATACAATTATTTATAATTAGCATCCTTATGGTTTTTACAAAAAAGTTAGAATTCCAGCACCTGCCCAATAAGACAAGTGTTCCCAAAAATGTCTGCAGCCTGCGCTCTGAAGCAGGTTACTGGCCTCCAGCCTAGCTCAGAAAATGGAGCCCCAGTTTCAGGGAAAGACTCTGTCTCACAGAAAGATGCAGATCGTAATAGAACACCAACACTCTTTTCTGGTTTTCACATGCACAGGCATGGGCACCCAGATACCTACACATCTAAATGAAATATCTTTAAGGTGCAGGTGTAGGAAGCATCAAGATAAGTCAGCAGGCAAAGGTGCTTAGTAAAGTCTATAGACCTGTGTTTGACTCCCCAAAACCCACATAAAGGTGGAAGGAAAAGGACCAACTTCACACAAGTTGTCCTCTGACCTCCACACATCACTACAAACATACCAGTCATGCATACACACGCAATAATTTTAAAAACACCTTTGGCCAAGCAATAAAGATAACTATTATTTACACTTCAGTACACCTAAGTAACAATGTTGCTAGGATTCAAAAACAGACTTTAATGCTTTAGAATAATTCCTAAAGCCGTAACTTGTCCATTTAGGTAGTTTATAGTCCAGGCATAGAGGACCCAGATTTGGTTGCCAGCGCCTAGTTACTGACAACCAGCTAAAACTCCAGAGCCAGGGGATCTTGCACCCTCTTCTGGCCTCTGTGCACATATAGTAACATGCACACACAACACTCATTTAAAATAGAAACAATATTTTAACACTTTTGTATTGAGTGGTTTTTGTTTTTTGTTTGTTTGGGTTTTTTGGTTTGGTTTTTCGAGACAGGGTCTCTCTGTATAGCCCTGGCAGTCCTGGAACTCATTCTGTAGACTAGCCTGGCCCTAAACTCAGAAATCCGCCTGCTTCTGCCTCCCAAGTGCTGGGATTAAAGGCATGCGCCACCACTGCCCGGCCTATTGAGTGTTTTTTTTTAATATTTATTTATTATTATATATAAGTACACTGTAGCTGTCTTCAGCACCCCAGAAGAGGGAGTCAGATCTCATTACGGATGGTTGTGAGCCACCATGTGGTTGCTGGGATTTGTACTCAGGACCTTTGGAAGAAGTCAGTGCTCTTCCCCACCGAGCCTCTCTCCAGCTCCTATTGAGTGTTCTTAAGGCAGATCAACTTTCTGAGACAAGAAAGTGAGATGGTAGACATTAGGAACTTTTATTGCATTTGTGTGTGTGTGTGTGTGTGTGTGTGTGAGAGAGAGAGAGAGAGAGAGAGAGAGAGAGAGAGAGAGAGAGAGAGAGAGAGAGAGAAAGAGAGAGAGAGAGAGAGAGATGTGAAGGTCAGAGTCAGCCTATGCATGTCAGTTCTCTCCTTCAGCCCAGCCAAGGCTACTCAGTAAGAAACTTTAAGAGAGAGAGAAGGCTAGGGATGTGGCTCAGTTGGTAGAGTGTTTGCCTGTCATGCACAAAGCTCCCCAGGTTCTAACCCTAGTATTATTGCAAAAGCTGTCTGTGGTAGTGCCTGCTTGAATTCCCAGTACTAAAAAGAGGGTAGAAGTCGGAGGATCTGGAGTGAGTTTGAGGTCTCATGAGCTACATGAGAGACCCTGTCTCAAGAAAGTTAAAATAAAATTCACACTACTACTTCTGGATTATAAAGGGTTCCTAAGTTCCCAAATAAAGAACTAGTGAACATTCTGTGTTTGTACCCACCATATCTGAGACTTCCCACAGCAAGCCCCAAGTCAAATATTCTAGCCATTTGTTTCTATAAATAATCAGAATTTCAGAAACTTGGCTCAAACCACAACTCTCAGTCAACACCTGAAACTACATATAGTCCTTTGTCACACAATGTATATCCCAACAACAGCTCTGATTTTTGAGTGAAAACTTCAGGAAAGCTAGTGCTGACAGAATTTTGAGCATTGTCTACCTTTATACTTTTGTACTAACAGTATCCCTAAGAAAGCTGCTGTTTGTGAATACTTG
The DNA here is from genome assembly GCF_947179515.1 of Apodemus sylvaticus. Classification (NCBI taxonomy): domain Eukaryota; kingdom Metazoa; phylum Chordata; class Mammalia; order Rodentia; family Muridae; genus Apodemus; species Apodemus sylvaticus. The sequence goes on from NC_067478.1 coordinate 22,648,914, forward strand.
TATGTATTCTTGTATGAATACTTGTAAGTATGCTTGTGAATACTGAATTGTGATCTGCTGTCATCCTGAGTCCCCTGCTCATTCAAAAGTGGTTGAACAGATAACACCTCTAAAGCAATTGGCTTTATAGAGACAGGGTCTCACTATGTAGTCCTGGCCGGCTTAGACCTCAGCAGACCTACCTGCTTCTACTGTTAAGTACTGGACTGGGGTAAGGGGAGGAGAGGAGAGAGAAGAGGATGCACACCCAACAGGTACTTATGGGCATGAAAGAGGCTGTTACAGGTAGCCATAAGCCACCCAAAATGGATGCTGAGAACTCTGATCCTCTGCAAGAGCAGTAAGCACTAATATCCATGAGTTATAGCTCTGTAGCTTAGAATGAAGAATACTTTATCTCAGGTAAACAAATGGAACCCAATCTGCCAGAAGGACAGGTATGTTGGGTAACTGGAAAACAGTGGCACTAAAGCCCAAGACTAACTAATCCCAAACATGTCTGGGTCTAACAGCAGCAAGGGCTCTATGGCAGAAGAGAAACCAAGAAATCCAGTACCTAGAAAAACAGCATTCAAGCAAGAAAGCAGGGTTCCCTAGTCAACAGCAGGAAGAAACAGAGCTATGTTCTTAGGGTACAATGTGTTGAGCAACTGGCTGGATATTGGAAGAAAAGGTCACTATTGGGATCATGGCTCACTAATATAGGGAAAAGAGGTCAGCAGGAGAGTGAGTTCAGATTTAGGTATGCGATCATCCTAGAAAAGTCATTTATTAGGCAGTCAGATATACAAGGGCTTTCAGTGTGTCCAGAAGCTGGGGTTGGACACGGAGGCTTAGCACACAGAAGTGGTGTGTAAACATGAAAAAGACCAAGGTTGCCCCAGAGTGCAAATGAGTTTAGTCCAGTCTACCTCACAGTGCTGGGATCAGGCTCTAACAGCCCCACTAGTTTTAAGTTAGATGACCATAAGGTGGCCTCTGGAACAGTGCATAAGCTTACTTCCATCCTTAGACTGTTCTAACTAGATGCCCACCAGATCCTCACAGTTAGGAGCCAAATGTTTCTCCAGATATTGCCTGACTAGGTTTCCACAGCACTAACCAAAAGGATAGTTATTGAACCAACCCTTTTGGTTTGGCCTTTTGGTTTGTAGCCCTGCATAGCTGACCTGGAACTCAACAGTGTATACCAAGATATGCCCCTGCCTCCAGATTGCTGTAATGGTGTACCTGGCTGGTATGGGTGTTGGGGAAAGGGGGTTGCTTTTATTCACAAATAATCTTGCCCTCAGTAGGATTGATTATGTGTCACAATCATAATCAGGAAAACCCTAGTACTTCTCTATGAAAACGTAAGCGACATTTAGTAGTTTCTAACATATTAGACTCCCCCCCCCTCCCCCCCCCGCCCGTCCCCATCACCTCCAGCTGGTGGTAAGCACTCATGAAGCAGGTAGTAATGTAGGGTCAGGTGACATGGCCCAAGTCACATCTGATCAGACCCAGATTAGAATCTAACCTTAAGAGTCTTAGCTCCAGAACCCACATTTTAACCCTTTAGCCACCATTCCTGGTTGTTTCTACCAGGCCACCAGAGCTAGAAGAGGCTGGTTCCATTTCATTCAATCATTCCTATTACATTGTATCCCAACATTTGGTTCAAGCTCAGCAATTTGAGTTCAAGTATTTACTGAATTAGTGTCACTTCTGACTTAAGTCTGAAATAGGCCTTTTTCTCAGACTTGCACTGAGGTATTAAAGACACTAGAAGCTTGCATATAAGAGAGACCAAGGGACGAAAATTATCTCCCATTTTGATAGAAATAAGCAGTCCTGATCTGTCGTTGTTAGAATTAGCTTTGATACCACTCCACACCTTGTAAAGCAAGCTTACCAGCATAGCCCACTGCCATGACACATATCCATGACACCTCAAGGATGGGGTAATAGAATAGAAACAAGAATGTAGGTAGGGTTTCTGCAGTGAACAGGTTTAAGCATCACCATGAGCTGGAATCACAGGGAAGTTTTTCTAAACATTAGGTAGACACCTTTTTAAAAAATGTTTCTCTACTCAAGTATGTTTGGGGGTTTTTGAGGGGAAGGGGCTGTTGGAATAATGGCTCAGTGATATGCACTTTTTGCCCTTACAAAGAACCTGAGTTTAGTTCCCAACACCAACATGGCAGCTCACAATCATTTGTAATCCAATTCCAAGAGATCCAATGCCCTCATCTGATTTCCATGGGCATCACTCACATGGTACACATGCATACATGCAGGCTGTACACTCATACACATAAAAAACAAACCATTCAGGGGGTTGGATAGGTGGTTCCAGAAGAAAAGCACTTCTCTAGCATGTAAAAGCTCCTAAGCTGCTACACCAGTGATGTCAAGCACTGGTAACATAGAACATGATTCAGCCTTATATATTTTCCTAGGCTCAAATCAGTATCAGAATATTTAACTTGAATTCCTCAAGGCAGGCAACCATCATTCACAAGAAATAAATACTGAACCTGGGAGACATAGCATTTCAAGGCTATCAGCAGGCTTCCAAGGAAATTAGAATTCTAAGAATGGAGAATCCACAAGTGGACTTGATGTCTGCAACACATCTAAATGTGTCAGTAGGGGCCAAAGAGAGAGGCTGTAGTACAAAATTAGTGAATGACAAAAAGCTCCCCTGTGTAGAAATACCAGTGTAAACATCTGAAAAGCTTCTAACTCGGCTTTTCAACAGACCCTAACATGGACTTGGCCTTTAGGGAGCAGGGAGTTTTCTGCTCTAGACTGTGCCCTCTTCAGAGCAGCTCAGTTATATTCATGCTGGGTAAGGGTGTATTTTCAAGTCACTCATAAAATTTCTGCATTGCTATATTAGTGTGTACTCAAATGTTTATAAACTAATTTTTTTAATCAACTAATTTTGCTTTATCTTTTCAGCTCATTTGAAGACTATGAATCGGATGAACCAGTGTCTCCCTCTGAACTTGGAAATAAGGGCAATAAAATAGTAACTTCAAGCCTTTCAGAGAAATGTGGAAAGCTTCAGTCAGTGGATGAAGAGTAGTTGCCACTATCTACACAAAAAAAGGATGGTGTATAGGGATGTTCTAGTTTGTGCACTGCTTTGTAAAGGGTTTGGTTCCTCCAAGTGCACTAGAAACTACAATGCTCTAAGTAGCTCAGCACAGGAGCCCCCTCCAGTTTGTCAGAAATCTGCAGAGCACTTCCTTGAAGTGACATACTGTCATCAATCACCTTCCAAAGTCTGCTGTCAGCACTCTACAGCCCTCAGTGTATAGAGGCTCTCTTGGAAACAAGGCCACGCACAGTTCTCTGCTCGGTAGCAGAAGCTGCCTCAGTATTGGCCAGCTTCCCTGGGGTACCTCAGGCTCCTACAGAACTTGTAAGAAAACTTCACTTGCAGAAAACTTGAGTCAAAAATTCTGGACTTGAAAAAGGGCCTCTAGAACTGGCTTTGTCCTAGTTAGTAACAAAAGCACTGCCAAAACATCTCAGAAACTACTTCTATGTACTGGAGTTCAGGGACCTTGAACTTACCTGGTTTAATGTAATTTCATCATGACCTGCCAAACTGCTAAGTCACTTTACATTCTCAGGTATTGTAACCAACCACTGGTCTCCAACTCTGCTAGCAAGCTCTGGCAACCCTGCATCTGACTGTGGACCTTATACAAAAATCTCATGAAATTTTTCTCTGAAAATGAATACAAGTTCAGAATTTGGGACTTGCTAACATTTGCAGACAATTATTGGATGATATATTAATCTACAAACTAATGACCTATCTTCATTTCTAGCAGAAGACGTACTTGAAGATTTAAGGAATGTGGCATCGCATGGAAACTTCTCATTACATACACTCCATCCCCTTTCTTGAATGCTAGACTAAGAAGTAAAAGTCATAAACTAAACAACAGTATTCCTTACTTCCTGTGGAAAATACCTACTGCACCAGGTATTTCATCCACCTCACTATATTAACCGTGAAAGAAAATGATTCTTACCCACAGTAGAAAAACCTTTTTTTACTCTAGTGGCAAATTCAGAATCCTGTACTTCCAACAGGCCACAGTGCAGCCAACACCTACGCTCTTACCCTTTATGCTGAAAAAAAAGGAAAAAAAAAAACTAAAAAGGATGGACATTTCTAAAATCAAAGCAACCCTCTCCTCTCTGTCCTTATTTGGTCCCGACTTTAAAGGGTCAGAGTAGCACCCCTTCCTCTCCATCCTGGTTCTCTTCCCAATCGAAAGGCCAAGCAGTAAAATAATCAAACCATGGGTGATGGAAAGTCACACATGGAGAAATTTCACAATGTCAACTAATACTAGAAATTAGCAAGCCCTGCAACTCCACCTGTCCCAATATCCTCCAGTTCCCTAAGACTTAACTAATCTTCCTTATAACCATTATGGAAACTAGGTATTATTACAACTAGGAATTAACCCAGATAACTAAAACCTAACAGTGACTAAACTGCGGAAAATATTTACAAAAAAACACACATTGGTTGGCATATGCCTAAAATCTCAGGATTTAAGTAGGTAAGGCAGGAGACAGAATGCATATATATATATATATATCACACCAGCACACAGGACACTGGGGTGAGGAGGATTGAGGGCTCACAGTTTGAGGTCAGCATGGGCTACACAATGAAACCTTGTCTTAAAAAGAATCGCATCCAAGTTTAGCAGTAAGAGATAATGATTTAATTTCAGATGAAAATACAAAAGGGTTAATACTTATAAAAAAAAAAGGGGGGGTAGAGGTTTAAAGGACTTTATTAGCTGGGTATTCTAAAGTATTTTGAGACTTACCCAAAAGCACAATATAAAATCCAGCTTTTTAATATCCTTTAAACAACAGGAGCACAGGGCTGAGCCAGTTAAACCTCACTAGCTGCACTGAAATGTATGCACCCTGTAGTTTATCTGTGGTGCCCACCGCCAGGGCCCCTCAGCCTGGGTCAGCTTACTCTGCTCCCTTGCCCCCACTCAAACTCTTGCTTTTTACTTTGATCAAAACCCATCAACATCATCCAGTTGGAGGACTATTTAATTTGGGTTACCTGAATTATAACTTTATAAACAAGTGCTTCACCCTACTCCTTTCTTAGAAATGAATGCAAGGAGTATAACTTCTAAGGAACTAGGTTAGTATGTATTTGACATTTTGTTAAAGATCAAGCTAAATATATTCCTACTATCAAGCTGGAAATGTCAAATTGTGACAATACCCCAGGGACCTTGGAAGAGATAATCTAAAGCAGTGGTTCTCAACACTCATAATACAGCTCCTCATATTGTGACCCCCCCAACCATAAAATTCTTTACTACTTTATAACTGTAATTTTGCTATTATTAATCATGATGTAAATAGCTGATATGCATTAGGCAACCCCTGAAAGGAGTTTCAACCCATAGGTTGAGAACCACTGAACTAATTATTATTTAATGAAAGGAGAGTTTCATAGCATAATTGCCAAGGTAAACAAACTAATAAAATTCTGTACATTTCCCTGTATCTATTGTATGTTACTACACTATTCAAAATGTTGAAAGAAAAAAGAAAGAAAAGAAAAGAAGAAAAGAAAAAAGAAAAGGAAATGAAAGAAAGAAAATCCCAAAACTCTAACTCAGATATCATTTGCTTGGCTTTGGAAGTGTTTGAGTAAAGACGGTGCATGACTTGTTTTCCCCTTTTGCCAAACAAAATAAAGCTGTCATAGGTATGAATTGTGTTCACTATACATTTTTGGTTTTAGATACAATTCATTTTTAATGCCTGTAAATGCAGCTAAGTTTTTGCAAAAATAACTCTTTGTTTGAAGACTTGGGAATATTATAAAGAAACGCTTAAGAATACAATCTGTCAACCTGAGAAGTGTTTTCCTTTGGGATACAGGGATTTTCCAGGATCAAAGGTGACTTTAACCTCATCTATATATTAAAAGGCATGTTATTGGGTATCTAAAATGAAACCATAATAGTAGCTACAGATCATACAGTCTTGAGTTTTTATGTTCTAAAAGCATTGTTACCTACAGGGAAAAAAATGTTATACTCATTTTCTATATATGTTGGGGTTTGTTTTGGGTTTTGTTTTTTTTTTTAAAGAAAGCAATTACACAGAACCTTTACCCTAGGACTTCATAAAGAAAATATACACTCAATGAATCTAACCAAAAAGAAAAATTGTTAACTCTCCAATGGCAGAGACTCAGATTATTCATGATAGACCAATTTAAATGAAATCTTGTTTTTTGTTTAGTAATTTCATGTCCTGGTGGATAAGTCCAGTTACTTTAATAAGTTCACAGCTAAATCATTTGTCAACATTACTTTAAAAAACACATGTCATAAAGAAAAACAATATAAAAAAAAATCAAGGCACTGTAATAGTTATTTTCCCCCCAGCTAATACAGACCATTCAAAACATGCTATCCCAAATTCCTCAGTATTCTACAACATAGAATTAGAAAACTATCATTTATTGATAGATTTAAGGTGTGATACAGGTTTCCAAAAATGTGGCAGTGAGAATACCAGCATAAAAAAGAGAAACTTGTGCTAAAAACAACCTGAATTCATCATTGGCAATGTTACAGAACAATCAAGGTCCTCACACACTGATGTCCACTTTGTCTGTACTGCTGGCCTCCCATGCATCAGGAAACAACGTGATCAAATCTGGGAAGCAAGGAGGTACTCCATGAATTTTAAGATATTCGGAAAGGTGGGAGATTTGCAAAATATAGCCTAATTATCCATGTGTACAATCTCATTTCTAGTCATTTCTGCAGTGATCATTAGTGAATAAAAAACAGATTTACACGATTATATAGCAGGGAATATGGTTCAACACAAAAACTGTTACAAATTTCAGGTAAATACATGTTTCATAAAACACTGCTATCACTTAAAGATTTAAATAAAATTCCAAAACTTGGTAAGCAAATAAAGACAAGACAACTAAGAAGCATTTTCCACCATTTACTCTTGTTATCAAAAATAGTTCAACTCTTCTTGCAAAACAAAAACAAAATCGTACATACTGGACACATACATCACATTTTTCTTCCTATGGCTTTAGCCCACCCCCGCCCCACCAAAAGAGACCAAAAATTTTTTTTGTTTTTTTGTTTTTTTTTGTTTTTTTAAAAAGCCCAATGACAACAACAAAACAACTACCTGACCACATCCACAGACAATGACACCAGGATACACTACAAAACAGGAGGTGTCATCTGCTCTGTGTCCAAAGGATTCTTCTCCATGTCTTTATGAGGCGAGTAACCATCATTGAACATGCTGTGTGCCAAATCAAAACAACTTCAACACATCAGATCTCACTGGATGGTGAGCGCAGTAGAAACTGGAACTTCCCTAGCAGTATTTGTCTTAAAATAAGCACTGCCAAAGCAGCAACTCTTGGAAATCACAAGGTTCTCTCTCCCCCTAGTCAGTCCTTGTTTAACTTGGGCTGTGCTCTTTCAAGCAACTGACTAGACTTCCCGTCAACAGAATGTTTATCTTCCCCATAAAGTTAATAGGAAGAAGTCATTAAAACTGAAAGTTTGTGCTTTACATGCAAAAGAGCATTCTAAAGAAAATCCTCCGAGCTTTAGACCCACCTAAATGCACAGGCTTCATTAAAGGCATTTTTTATTAAGGCCTTGATAAAGAAGCCTTCATTTTGAACAGCACCCTAAAAAAAAAAAAAAAAAAGAAAGAAAGAAAGAAAGAAAAGGAAAAAAAAGGAGCATATTCAAGGTAAAGCCTGTGGCAAATAGGAGATAAATAAAGAAGTTGTCAATGGCAATAAGTATAATGCATAAATCTGGGCACATCTGGGGCATTATTCCAAAATTCCTTTAAATAAAACCCAATTTTTAAATTCTTTTTATGTTTTTTAAAAATTCTGTCATGAACTATATAAATTCAATTATATTCAGAATAAAACAGCTCTTCACTTTATTTACCAAATAGAACATTGCTCAAAGTGAAAGGACTTAGGATTTTCCATAGAAGTGAATCAGATAACTAGAAAGAAGGCTGAACTCATAAAAATTTAAAGCATAAACAGCTTAACATTTGTGGTCTGACAGAATTTATTTGTTCACTTTTTTAAAAGACAGATTTCTTAAACATTCTAATGAGGGGGAAATTTTCTTTCATAATACTGCTGATTTAAAAACTGCTACATACATGCCAGTAGCCAATTTTCATGATCAGAAATGGTATTATGTCAGCACAAAGGTTGGGCTGGACACATCAGCTTTTCAACAGGAGAAATATCAATGCAGCATCTGAAGGCAGCACAAAGTCTCCTGCTAAAACTAATGGCTACTTTTCCACAAAAAAATTAGCACAATCTTTATGGACTGACTAGATACCACTTCCTTACATTTAATCATCAACTTTGATTATGCACAAAGCATGACCATAAACAATGAGGTTATTGTTATTTCCTTGCCAAAGTTCATTTTGTATAAATCAGTTGCATCAGCATTTGTTCTCAAACTATGAGGTTCTGTAAGAACTAAGAACATATAGTTGTAGGGTTACTCCTCCATTATCTGCAAACTATTTCCCCGACACTAACACATATAACTTAGCAATGAAAACACTTGATACAAGTGATCTATATGCAGGAGCTCCGGCAAGTTAAACCAACAGAACCATAGCTGCCGTAAAACTGTAGCTATTTCCTACCAAGGGGTAGGTTTAAAGACCCACTGATTTAACAGTCGAATCTCATATCTATAGCTTCATCCAAACTTTTATCATCATGTGTACTGGCAGCTAAAAATGTCGTTACGGGGGACCCTGTGACATTAATTACACTGGTGCTGGTACTTGCGTTACGCACAGCAATGCTAGTCACATTAATGCCCAAAGTGAGCCTGGTCTGCTCCAAGGCCTTTTCTGGCACCGCAAATGCCTCCAGCTTTTTCTCCCCATTGGCCATATAGGAGTTTTGGCAGCCACGACAAATACAATCTAAGCAGGCTTTCCGGTTAGAGTAGCAGGGGCAGCGCTGGCCGCGGCAAGTAAGAACACTTGGATTCTGAGTAGCACGCCCGCATTTACATCCTTTCTTTTCCTGGGGTTTTTTGTACACAGTCTTGGTGGGGCTTCCTGGCATAAAATGATGACTAGGAATCTTTTCCTTTACTGTTTTGTCTTTTTTAAGAATACCTGGCTTGGATTTAGAGTGGGATTTCTTGGATCCATGTTCATGACTCTTTTTCATGCTTTTAGTAGATAAAAGTACAGTCTTGCTGATCTTGGGTGTCGTGCCTCCATTGGGAACAGTTGCTATAGGTTGAAGAGAGATTTTGCTTTCCCGCTTCACAGTCACAGGAGCAGATGCCCCCAGTGTTGGGCCTCGGATAATGGTAGAAATTGGAAGTGGCTGAACTTTCTCACTGTCACTTTCAGATCTGGATCGTTTTCGATTCAACTTTGCTACCTTCGGAGTTGCTGCTGTACATGATAACCCATGAAGTGCAGGGCTGGTAGACATGAAAACATTATGGCTAAGAGACTGGGAAGAAAGCTGCAAAAAAGGTCCATTGGATACAGTGGCTTCCAAGTTTGGCTGCAAATTAGAACAGCAAACTTCTGTATTCGAAACAGTTTCTAAGCTGCGGAGTACTTCTTCGACACTCAGCAAAAGAGAGTCACCAGGTTTTATATCTTCACTGAAACTACAGATATCAATACCTGTGGAGCATAAGTCAGTGGCTACCGTGTCACAGACAGGTGGCAGGCTGTCAGACAGATCCTCAGTTTTTATATCAACAGTATTACACACGTCAATTGTATTTGGATGTTCAGGTGAAGGGATATTTATACCAAATCTATCTATTGAAAGCCCATTGTAAGTAGGTAAACCATTGATAACAGAACTGCCAATGGCAATGCTGAGAGTGCTCTCAGACATTGGAGACAAGCTAGCTTGAGGATCAGCTGTGGGTTCTGAAGTTGAAGGTAAAGGGGAATGTGTCAAACACAGAGTGAAGGATGAATCTGAAGGTTTCTCTGTCTCCTCACAAAACAATGATCCGTCATTAAGCAAAGCCAAAATATCAGACGAACAGTCAACTGCTTCTATTATATCCCGTGCCAGTGTCGTCTGGGTTATATATTCACACAGTTTCTTGTAGCAATTCACTAGGATGCTTAACTGCTTGTTTTCCTCAAACTGCTCATAGTCTTTGCACCAGCTACATGAAGGTTTCATCATCATTTTCTTGCCTTTACAAGTTTTGCAGACATAGTGTTGGCAGGTGGAGTTGGTGGGTGCAATAGGATCCTGAAGCAAATGTCCTAAGGGGAGGAGGAGGAAAGCACAGATTTTAGCAAAACTAATATAGTTTCATATAATGGAGTTCAGATATTAATCTCTTAAACTGAAATTGGTTAAACTCACTATACTGGAGGGGAGGGTATACAGAGATAACTGGAGAAATAGCCAATATCTTACTTCATTTCTGTAACATAGTCTCCATTCCATTATCTCAAATCACAGTCTTCCTGGATTTTGGTCTTGCCCACAAAATGTTAGCACCAACCTTCTTATGATCTTCTCTCCAAAAGTTATCAGGAGGTAAAGTGTGGTGGTGAAGTGTGGGCTTAAAACCCCTGAGGCCCCAAACGAATACAACAGAAGAATAGACAACATACTGAACAGAATCGGTACAAATGTAATTTCAACCAGTAATAATAAATATAAGCCATAAGATCAAAATATAAACTACAATGAGTAAGGGCTCATTCATCGAAAGAAAAGGAGTTTTATTCAATTAAAAATCTCCCACAAGGACTGAAGCTAAGAACAAAATAAAATGAGGAGAATGTGAGCCAGACACAGTGGTGCACATCTTCAGTCCCAGCACTCAGGAGGCAGAGGAGGGTGAATCTAAGTTCAAGGACAGCATAGTCTACATAGTGAATTCTAGGGCAGTCAAGGACTATATAGAAACCCCGACTCAAGAGAACAAGGTCAGGGTTGGTAGGAGAGATTTGTGTACCACCATGCCTGGCTCAATAGATTCTTTTTCAAGTTAACTTCCTTCTAAAACACTGACATAATTCTTTATTACAATAAAGATGTGTAATCTGTACAATAAAGAAAAATGGAAGTAATACTGGATGCCAGAACTCAAAAGAACTTAAAATTATAAATCATAGGTATCCTCAGTACAGCAACAGATTATGAAAGTGAAAGTGGGGCTGGGTAGTTGGCTCAGCTGGTAATGGCACTGGCTAACAACATGTACAGCAAAAGTATGAAGAGATGCATTCCAATCCCCAGAAACCACATTAAAAAACTGGTTGTAGTGGCACACTCATGTAACTTTAGCAGCAGTGGGTATAAGTGTGGGGAGGAGCTCATTGACTCCCAGCTCCACGTTCAGTGAGAGTCTACATTTCAATAACAGAATAAGCATGGTAATAGAACAGGACATATGAAGTCCTCTCCTATAGCCTCTGCACACACATGATCTGCACACATGTGTGCACATACCACACAAACACACACATGGTAAAAATGGTCTCCAACCCGAGACAGCTATCAAATTATAAATGAGCTATAAATATAAACAACAGAAGGGTAGGTAGATTTGGGTCATCAGCCTATCTCCACCCTACCAGTGCTGGGTTAGACAGGCACCTCCATTCATGCCTACATAAGAAGAAGCACTTGATCCACTCAGCCATTTCCCTGACACCTTCATTTTTAATATTTAAATAACACCAAAAATCTCGAGACAAAAAAATTAAGCCCCCTGGTACTAAGGCCATATACAAGAAAATAATGACAAAAGCCATCAAGAAAACAATACACAACAATCACTAACAGATAAAGATAAATCCAACAACATACAGCCCAAACCTTTCAGTTTATAACCTACATCTCCAGCAAACTAAAAATAACTTCTTTAACCTACAGCAAAAATACACTTGAGGTCCTTGGGGGGGGGGGGGTGAGCAGAGTCGAGGGAGCCTACGTATTCAGATTGATGTTAGATGTTCAGATGTTAGATACTCCCATATCTTTATCTAGAATGTATATATAATTCCAAGAAAGCCATACACAAGAGCAAAAACTCTTGAGTGCCACTGGGATTAGGAAGGCCACAATAAAACACTGCATAACACTTTGTGTGTTTCTATACATTACCAATGAACTCTCAGTCATTTTTATTTCCCAACACTCCTACTTAAAAAACAGCACCAAGAAGATATTTTAAATATTTAGGAGGAAAATTAGTATTTAGAAATACTAATATACAGGTCTCTCTCTCTCTCTCTCTCTCTCTCTCTCACACACACACACACACACACACACACACACACTTTTGTAATCTCAGCACTTGGAGGGCAGAAGCACGAGTATCAAGACAACCTGAGCTGCATTATAGAGAGACATGAAGTACCAAGAGCTAGGGTCCTTGCTCACAGCTTCCCTGGAATGTGCAGCCTATAAATTCAAGACCCAAGGTGGGCAGTGGTGGCTTAATCCCAGCACTTGGGAGGCAGAGGCAGGCAGATTTCTGAGTTCGAGGCCAGCCTGGTCTACAGAGTGAGTTCCAGGACAGCCAGGGCTATACAGAGAAACCCTGTCTCGAAAAAAACCAAATCAGAAAGAAAGAGAAGAAAAGAAAAGAGAAGAGAAGAGGAAGAGGAAGAGGAAGAGGAAGAGAAGAGAAGAAAAAAAGAAGAGAAGAGAAGAAAAAAGAAAAGAAAAGAATAAAGCCACCCAGACTGTTCATCTCCATTCCACTGCCTATCAGGGCCTCTTCCCAGTCTAAAATCTGCCCATCCACCATCCATTTCTATTCCAAGTTCTATTCCAATTTGTATCCCAAATCCTATCCATTTGACTACTGCACTAACAGTTCAAATCCCTTGTCAGTTCTCTCTGGAGTCTAAATGTTTTCTCACTTATCCCCTTGCCTCAACTTCACCCAATCCAATTAACTCATCTGCTATTCTGCCGATGAGTTATTGTTCTAAAATATAAACCTAACTACAGGCTTATCCTTTGAAAGCCTTCCAACTGCCTTCATTCCTGCCCAAATGCGGACACACTAATGCCATCCACACCCACACTAGCCCGCAGGAAATAGCCACGGTTTACTTTGTTTGCATGCCTCCTTCAATGTTTTCCCTTCAACTCAAATATGGCCTCCACAGCAGAGGTCCTCTCTCGCCCCTTTACCCTCAGTGCTTCCTCTTAGAGCAGTGACTGCATTACATTCCCTCTGCTCATTAGGCCTTACTCAAAGGACAGAATTGTTTTTTAGACTTTGTATAACAGTTGGCAATAAGCTGGCACCTAATATAAGAATGACAGAATCATAAAACATTAGGCTTATGACTGACTGACCTTGAAAATCACTTGTTCCTGTAGTCTCATTTTAATCAAAATGGATTTTCATACAGTACACAGCCAGGTTCTAGCAATAAAAAATTAAAAGCTGAGTCTATAAAACTCCCAACCTAGTGTTTTCATCCATGTCCTCCCTCCTCATCTCCAAGAGGCTATCTCCAAACTCATATGCTAAAAGCATAAAATTTCAGATTTTCTTGTGCCCACCTCTCAAGTATTAGGATTGCAGGTATGTGCCCCTATGCCTGCCTTAAAAAGCGCTGGAGAATCAAACTCAAAGTTTCACATACTTAGCTAAGCAAGCACTCTTTACCAGCTGAGCTGCATTTCTAGCCCCTTAATCTAGGTTCTTCTTGCTTATCCAACACCATCTCTGCTTCTGCTACTAAATCTGGAGCAATCACTGACAGAATGTTAGCGTAGTTCCACACTGATTATAAAAAAATAACTTGATTACTTAAAGTGAACCACAGACAGAATGAATAATCAACTATAAGATGAGAGGCTGTTACAGGGGAGAGAGAAGCAGACAGTGTCAGTGACTGCAGCAGGAAAAAAAACCCAAGGAAAAGGATGGACTCTCAACAAGTAAGTAAGGGGCAGGCTGGCTAGGGCTCAGAAACTGGAGCTACAGAGTCCTACCTAGATTCTTTATAATCCCAATTTCTAAAGCTAATCTGAAATGGTTCATATGAGCATTTGGTTTGAGGAAAAAATGACCCCCATGGATTTGAATGCTTAGTCATTAGGGAATAGCTCAACTTGAGAAGGACTAGGAGGTGGGCCTTGTTGGAGGAAGTTATGTCACTGGGGGTGGCTTTGAGGTTTCAAAAGTCCAACCTAAGCCCAATGTCTGTCTGTCTCTGTCTGTCTCTCTTTCCCCCTCCCTCTCTCCACCCATGGATTAGGATGCAGCTATTAGCTACTTCTCCAGCACCATGCCTCCCTGCCAGGCGGATTTCTGAGTTCGAGGCCAGCCTGGTCTCCAGAGTGAGTTCCAGGACAGCCAGGGCTACACAGAGAAACCCTGTCTCAACAAAACAAAACAAAACAAAACAAAAAAAAACAAAACAAACAAACAAACAAAAAAACAAAAGAAAAAACCAAATTCCAAAAAAAAAAAAAAAAGTATTGTCTGGGGTTGGAGAGATGGCTCAACAATTATTGAGCACCTAAGATCAATTCCCAACACGCACATGAGAGCTCACAACTGTCTATTATTCCAGTTCCAGAGCATCCAACACCCTCGCACAGAGATACATGCAGGCAAAACACCAATGTACATGAAATAAAATCATTTTTAAAGGGTAAAGAAAGTGTTTTCTGACCTTTTTTGTTTTAACTTTGAATTACAGAACCAAAACTATACTCCATTATTTAATTAAAGAAGTAGAGAGTTTCCAAACAATAACGAGATCTTCCTTCTTTAAAAGGATTTTTTTTTCCAGCCAGACTACAGTGGTGCAGTTTTACTCCCAGCACTCTGAAGACAGAGGCAGGTGAATCTCTACATTCAAAGTCAGCCTGGTCTACTAAGAGAGTTCCAGAACAGCCAGGGCTACAAAGAAAAACCTTGTGCAGGAGTTCACCGTGGTCAAGAGGGCATCAGATTCCCTAAACCTGGAGTTACAGGGGGTTAGGAACAGCCCAATGTGACCACTGAAAACCAAATTCAGGTTTCTCTAGCCTGGAATATCATCTTGATAAAAACGCATAAAGAACCACTAAGAAAAAAGTAACCACACAATAAAAAGATCCCATGTAGTAGAGCAAATAAGAACAATTAACTGTTCTTCAACAATTAAAGTAGTCATCTTTACAAGTTTATTTTCATTCTAACAAAACTGTACTTAATACAGTTTTTTGCAGGCATATTGAAGTCGAAACCTCTTTAAAGGTGTTTCAAGAGGCAAAATATATAACTATGGAGCTACTATATAAAAAATAAAGAAGCCGCCGGGTGGTGGTGGCGCACGCCTATAATCCCAGCACTCTGGGAGGCAGAGGCAGGCAGATTTCTGAGTTCAAGGCCAGCATGGTCTACCGAGTGAGTTCCAGGACAGCCAAAGCTATACAGAGAAACCCTGTCTTGAAAAAACCAAATCCAAAAAAAAAAAAAGAAAGAAAAAGAAAAAAAAAGAAAAAGAATGAAGACCAAGGAGATGACTCTGGTCAAAATAAATTTCAAAGTGCAGGTTCCCAAATAAAACAAGAGCAAGGTGAGCCTAATGGCCAGCATTACAGAAGACAAGGGTCTCCCCAGGAGACACTAGCTAGCTAGAACTGGCAAGCTCTGCAAATAGCAACACCTGCCTTAATATATAAAGAGCAATCTGACCTTCATATGCATAAACACAGAAATCTGAATACATGTGTACACATGTGCACACACATGCATTCCTATCACACATAGTTGCCAATAAAATTGAAATTAAATAAAATTAGGCTGGGTATGATGGTGCACACCTTTGATCCCAGCACTTGGGAAGCAGAGGCAGACGGAGTTTGAAGCCACCCTAATCTACATAGAGTTCCAGGCCAGCCAGGGCTAGGTAGAGAAACCCTAACCCAAAAAAGCCCAAAATAAAAAACCTCAAGTCAAGCATACCAGCAGATTATCTTTAATCCAAAACTCCAGATGCAGTGGCAGACACATCTGAGTTGAAGCCAGCCTGGTACACATACAGTTCCAAAACAACCAACGAGGGCTACACAGAGAGAAACCCTACCTCAAAAAATAAACTCAACTAAAGAAATGAGACCAGAGAATCCATCTAAAATATAATTTTACTCTTGACATTCTCAAGGCCAGTTTTGTTTTTAAATTTCTGAGTAAGCAGCACTTGGAATCTGTGAAACTTATACCCATTCAGTTTATTCTAATGGTTTACCACAAGGCAAATAAATGCCTCAAAACACTAAATAAAAACTAATAGTAAGGCCGAGCAGTGGTGGCGCACACCTTCAATCCCAGCACTTGGGAGGCAGAGGCAGGCGGATTTCTGAGTTCGAGGCCAGCTTGGTCTACAAGAGTGAGTTTCAGGGCAGCCAGGGCTACACAGAGAAACCCTGTCTTCAAAAAAACCAAAAAAAAAAAAAAAAAAAAAACCAAAAATAACAAAACAAAACAAAAACAAAACAAAAAACAAAAAAAACAACAATAAAAAACCCTAATAATAAAACTAAGTTTTTTTTAGAAGTTATTAGATCTCCAATGAAATACTCAAGCAGAGATGTTCAGAATAGCATTAACCCCTTCAGCTATCACAACCCTGTCACCTAGTTTCTTTATAGCATCTAACACAATTATAGTATTAACAGAACACTATGAGTTTTAATTTAAAGGAAAGAAGATGACAGTCACTAAGATTGATAACTGGAGTATTTTGATCACCTGACCAACCTGGGGACTCCAATAGGTGGACTCTACAAAGCAACAACAAAAAATCTCAAGGTAATTTTGCTTGGGTTGTGTGTGTGTGTGTGTGTGTGTGTGTGTGTACGTGCGCGCGCATGTTTGATGCTGTTTTTTTTTTCCTCCTGAGATGTGGCAGATCTTTTACTTGAAGCTATCCTCAAGTTTCTGCCTCCTGTATACTAACTTCATTCAGCTCCAAGTAATTATCTTTTTTAATTTTTTTATTTATTTTATGTATATGAGTACATTGTTGCTATCTTCAGACACACCAGAAAAGGGCATCTGACCTCATTACAAATGGTTATGAGCCACCACTGGTTGCTGGGAATTGAACTCAGGACCTCTGGAAGAGCAGTCAGTGCTCTTAGCCACTGAGCCATCTCTCCAGAGCCCAGTAATTATCTTTAAGTTCACTATATAGCATCACTTTAAATAACTAGGTACAGCTGTATTGAGAGACTGGAGATGACCACACATATGCCAGTTTGGCAAAAAAGAACAGTTTACCACTACAATTTTGCTTGTTACTGAAGCCAAGTTATTTACTAACATCTGAATATCAAACCACAGAGTTTAACTAAAACTATGACAAAATACATTCTGGTACTCAAGGTGGTTAAGTCAATAATTTATAAGGTAAATCTCCACAAGCAATTAATATATGAAAAAACCCAACACCACAGATAATTACATGGATAATATATGACTACTCAAGTCCTCAAGAAATTCATAAACAAGTCATGCTTCATTTAATATTCTAGCAAGAACTAAAGAAGACTCCCAGATATCTTTTATCTTAATAACAAATGGGCTTTATTGTGTTTGTAGTTAGAACACTTGTGTACTACTCCACCATTTTCTTTTTTTTCTTTAAAGATTTATTTATTATATGTAAGTACACTGTAGCTGTCTTCAGACACACCAGAAGAGGGCATCAGATCTCTTTACGGATGGTTGTGAGCCACCATGTGGTTGCTGGGAATTGAACTCAGGACCTGTGTCTCTTAAGACATTTTTAAGGTGTTATTACCGAAAACATGTAGAAATTCATTTTAATTCTCATCAAAATCCCAATGGCATTCTTCACAAAATTATTTTAAAAACTGTAAAAGTCATAGAGAAATACAAAAGGCCTCAACTAGTCAGAGGAACACTGGAGATATCACTGTACTTGAGTTCAAATTATACTACAGAGCAGAAGGAGCAGAACAACACAGAACTGACAGACAGGTCACAATACCGTGCAGCAGAGCAGAGCCCTCAGAAGCAACAAGACACCTGAGGGTTTTTACCAAGGTACCAGATTTATGCACTAGTAAAAATGCTTCAACAAATGGACCAGGGAAACTAGGTAACCAGAATTAAGCTATAGGTAGAATTAAGCTTTAGCTCACCTACACAAAAAGCAAATCAATGGACTAAATAACTCCATGCAAGACCCAAAACATTTCAAGGAACTACACACTGGAGAATACACTTCAAGATACAGGTATAAGTAAGATGATATATAGATATAGATGTAGATATATAGATATAGATATATAGATATACTGAGAGAGAGAGAGAGAGAGAGAGAGAGAGAGAGAGAGAGAACTCAGAAGTTGCTGAAATTGACAAAAGCAATGTAAAATTTTACCAAAAAGGTCATATAGTATCTAGCATCTACTCAAACTCACCACATATACAAAACATAAAATCATGACACAATGAACAGAAAAACCTATCTCGAGCAACAAATTCAAACATGAAAGACAACAGAATAAAAAATAACACTAGGGGAGGAAAGACTATGTTCAAAAGTGCTTAATATACCTAGTAACAGAGCTTCAAAAAACAGTTAACACTCTGAAGACAATCAGAAAGCACTAGTAACTGATTTCAATGCTCAGTAACTAGGGAAATCAAAGGAAATCAGTAAAAGTACAGAGAGAATCTGAACACCATTAGCCAACTGCTGTGACAATGAAAAAAAAAAAAAAAAGGTGTTCTCTGACAACAGATCAATAAATAAGCAATTCTTCTGCTTACCCAAGTAATGAGGTTTCACAAAATCGTTCAAGTTCCAACATTAGAAATGTTATGGATCTCGTGTCAAGAGGACACTTTTCATTCTTCTGGATTACAAACCCAACTACTCACAAGGTCAGTCAAGGGGGTTGTGGGTGTGGTATGGTGTGGTAACAGAGTCTGAGTATGACTAAGGACAAACAAGGAGGACATACTCCCACAATCAAGTAGGGTGCCCCTCAGATTCCATCCAATGGTGCTTTAATGACAAAATGCTACTGTTGCATGGCCTAAATACTTTCCAGAAGGCTCTTACAATGCTGGTTTTTATATGAACTACATATGTTGAAGTAATGACCAATGAAACATTACTTTAACCAATAAGAATGCCAAACTCGACAGTCGGTGGTGGCGCACACCTATAATCCCAGCACTCTGGGAGGCAGAGGCAGGCGGATCTCTGAGTTCGAGGCCAGCCTGGTCTGCAGAGTGAGTTCCAGGACAGCCAGGGCTATACAGAGAAACCCTGTCTCGAAAAAACCAAAAATAACAAAAACAAACAAAGAAAAAAAAGCCAAACTCATAAACAAATTTCTGTTTTGTCTTTAAGACAGAGTTCTCACTTTACTGCCTAGGGTAGTCCTAACCTTTTGGGTTCAAGTGACCTCTCTCTGTGTCATCTTTCCAAGCAGCAGTTGGCTCTAAAACACACATCACCACACCTGAACAGATTTCTGGGTTCTGTCTCTTTTCATAGTATCTCATATATAGCCAAGATGGCCTCAAACTTGATCTCTCCTGCCTCAACCTCCTAAAGAGCTGGAATTACAAACATGCAAAAGCAGGGTGAGCTTCAAATTTCAGTTCTAATAAACTTCATCTTACAATAAAACAAAAAAATTGAATGCTTTGTCCAGATAGTCTCATGCAGCCATACTTGATAGTACTCTGGACACAAAAATCCTCACTAAGCTGCTATAGCAGTTACTCAAAGATGCTTTCTGTCTCAGAAAAGACAATATCTTCTGGCCAACAGTCGAAGGGCAAATTTTAACCAAAGGTTTCTCACCAAGAGAAAATAACCTGGTATTTCCCTAAATATATAGGCACTGAAACTCAATGATAATAAGAAGACAGCCCATACCAACAAATGACTATGAAGAAGATTCAGAAATGCATCAGATGGAATCATCCATCTGGTCTCTTCTAATCCTAGATTTCTGTATTATATATGGCCAGGATCCCAAATTTCTACACCAGGCATGTTTTACTTCAAAGGAATTATTCAGCTAATTTCCTAGATAAAAAATTCTTGCTGGGGGCAGAATCCGGGAGACGTGGACTAAAAGAAGGCTCACAATTAACAGTGCTTCCTGCTCTTCCCAGATGACTGGTTGGTTCCCAGCACCCACTTCAAGTGGCACACAACCTGTAACTCCAGCTCTAGGAAATCTGACTCCCTTTTCTGGCCTCCTTGGGTACCTTCCCATGCACAGTGTGCACACATGCATATATACAACACAGAGACAAAAAGGAGAGAAATAAAAATACATCATAAAAACACATTAGATGTGGGTGATGGTGGTGCACATCTTTACTCCCAGCAATCAGGACAACCAGAGCTATACAGCACTACCCTGCCTGGGGAGGGGCGTGGGAGAAGATAAATCAACCTCACATTAGAGTCTCACATTAGAATCTTATTCGTGAAGCCTATGTTCCAAGATCCTTAATACATGCCTGAAAAACAGTACAGTACACTGAACCCAATTTTTTCCTAGAAATACGTACCAGCAACTGTGACATACCATAACAGAAACTGTGACATACCATAACAGAAAGTATACCAATGTGCAGTCATGCATTCTCTCTCCCTCTGTGTGTCTCTAACACTCTATATCCAGAGGGAGAATACGTATCCATTTAGTGTCCATAAAGTCCTGGACATTTGGCTCCGGGTTAGTAGTACACAGTGACTTATGCTTTAGCCCCAGCTCTCAGGAAGCAAGAGAGGCAGCTCTGCGAGTTCTAGGCTAGCCTGGTCTGTACACAGCAACTTCCAGGCCAGCCAGGGCTACAAAGTGAGATTTGGCTCAAAAATGAATAAACAACTTTAAAAAAATTAAAGAACCCTCTCTCTCTCTCAACTTTAAGTTGAAAGCTTTCGCCTTTTCACATAAAGGAAATCTTTCTAATGCTTTTCTTAGAAAACTCCAAATTGCGCGGGGGGGGGGGGGGGGGGGGGGGGGGGGGGGGCACATGCCTTTAATCCCAACACACTGGGAGGCAGAGGCAGGCGGATTTCTGAGTTCGAGGCCAGCCTGGTCTACAGAGTGAGTTCCAGGACAGACAGGGCTACACAGAGAAACCCTGTCTCAAAAAAACCAAATCAAATTTAAAAAAAAAAACAAAAACCTCCAAATTGCTAGTCACTCTATAATCATTTAAGTAAGATAAGGATCATCTGAACACAAGCACCACAGTGTAAGAAATCTTGAGACCACTAAATACAATAGGGTGGATAGCATATACAAAGTATACACATAAAGCATATACAAAGTATACAAAAGGTTTATCCAGAATAGGAGAAAGAGTAGGACAGAACAAGGACCAACTTAATGTTTATAAATTAGTTTTTTCAGAATTTTCCTTTGATATTTTTAGGCTGATTGACTACAGGTGTTGTTTTCCGCAGCGGTTGGTTTCTGCGTTGACTTCTGTGGCTGCTGCCGCTGGCCAGCCCACACGCGCGCACCCCGGGCGCCGGGCCGCAGACCGCGGTGGAGCCGGGAACCGCAATGAGGCACGCTAGACCAAATGGTTCCATGTGGACTTTATTTAAGAAGGGAGGGGTAGCCGGCGGGAAAGGGAGTGAGAAGGGAAGGAAAGAGAGAGAGGAAAGGAGCGCTGCTAGGTTATATAGCGGTGGTGACGTAATTACAGGTAAAGGTGGGCTATGGAATTCTGGGTAGATGGCAGCCGTTGCCTGGGCAACGGACCTATACATTGCTTTGCATGGTGTCGCAGACCTCAGGTACCTACAACAGGTAACTGAAATTGTGCAAAGTACAACTACAAATAGGAGTGATGTAATACTTGAGGTATTTATATACCCCTTGTTCACAATAACACTGAAATAGCCAAGAGGCAGAAAAACCCAAATGCCCATCTATGGAAGAATGGAAAACAAGAATACATGTATACAACAGAATTATTCCCCAGCCTTATAATGGAAATTATGTTACATGATATAACATGGAGAAGCCTAAGGACATAATGCCAAGTAAATAAGCCAGACACAAAAAAGATAAATAATATGATCCATTTATACTAAGCACACACACAGCACAGTCAAGAGTACCCACAGAGCGGGTAAAGACACTCTGCTGCCAAGCCTGAAAACCTGAGTTTGATTCCCTGGGACCTACATGGTTGAGAGAATCATAAGTGTTCACATAAACACATATACAAAATAGATGTTTAAAATTTGTTTTATAAAAGCAAAGTAGAACTGAGGAGATGGGTCAGTCAGTAAAGTACTTGGTGTGCAAACATGATGACCTGAGTTTATTCTTCAGAACCCAAATAAAAAGCTGGACCCACCTATAATCTCAGGGCTGGAGAGGCAGACAACAAGGTTCCTCTGTGTGTGTGTGTGTATTTATTGATTTCATTTCCTTTTAGTGATGCTAGAGAATCAAACCCAGGGGTGTACATGCTAAGTAAGTAAGCCTTCTACCAGACTCTAAAGACTGCACTGAGGCTATGTAGCCTAGGCTAGTCTCCAATGCTGAGTCCTTCTGTTTTTACCTCCCAAAAACCGGTATTAAAGTCATGTGCTACCAGACTCAAAGAGAATAACACTAATTATAAAAAGGACTCATGTTTAAGAAAAATCATTTTGCTGGGCGGTGGTGGCGCCCGCCTTTAATCCCAGCACTCTGGGAGGCAGGTGGATTTCTGAGTTCGAGGCCAGCCTGGTCTACAGAGTGAGTTCCAGGACAGCCAGGGCTACACAGAGAAACCCTGTCTCGAAAAAACCAAATGCAAAAAACCAAAAAAAAAAAAAAAAAGAAAAGAAAGAAAGAAAAGAAAAAATTCATTTCTTAACACTGAGAGCTGGAGAGATGGCTCAGTGGTTAAGAACACTGACTGGTCTTCCAGTGGTCCTGAGTTCAATTCCCAACCACCACAAGGTAGCTCACAACTATCTGTAATGGGATCCAATGACCTCTTCTGGTGTGAACTCATATACATAAAATAAACAAATCTTAAAAAAAAAAAAAAAAAAAAAGACTGTGTGGGGCTGAAGGGATGGCTCAGCTATTAAAAGCACTTTCCAAGATCCTGAGCTGAAATCTAGCAACTACATGGTGGCTCACAACTATTGGTAACGCCCTCTTCTGGAGTGTCTGAAGACAGCTACATTGTACTTACATATAATACATAAATCTTTAAAGAAAAAAAAAAAGACTCTGCAAGCTAAAATTTAAAAACAAATAATACATATACAACAAATTACTCAGATGGCCTTTAATTTAGCTTCTCTCTAAAAGAAAAAAGAATATAAAATAAGCCACTCATGGTTTTATGTTCAACACACACATCATAAGTCCCCTGGTATTTACAAATTAGTTTGCTCTTGCACAAAGCAAAGTATTTCTGCCCAAAGAGAACCAAAACTCCAGACCTGAAACAGACCACCGTCATCACTCCTCTACTAACAATCCAGTGTGAATCCACCATGGCTTTCACCAATAATGGAAAAATAAGCAAAATCAAAGTCATCCTTCATAAAGCTAGTAAGCATATTAAACATGTTTACTTTTCACAGAGATTTTACATTCTCAAAGCTCAGTTTCCTATGTTCATAATTCAAGAAAGGTTTCTTTTCAGTAATGCAAGCACTCAGCCATTCATCAAATACTTTTGATAGCAGTCAGACACAGTGGTACAGTGGTGATTAAACCAATAAGACTCCGCCCATCAGGGAGTCACCCACCCCTGTCACAGCACCATATAATAGGTAGGACTAAGAAGACATGGCAAGAATTCAGGGATATCAAGATGGCTCAACAGTTACTAACAATTGCATATAAAGTTGGCAACTTAAAGTTCAATCCCCCAGACCCACATAAAGATGAAGAGAGACAACTCCAGAAAGCTGTCTGCCAATTCCATACCCAAACATGCTCATACACATCTTGCATTCACACTAATAAAACTTTTAAAGATTTATTTATCTATGCACATGAGTGTTCTGTTTGCATGTATATCTGTATGACAGAAAAGGATATCAGATCCCCTTCTTTAAATGTAGATTGTGAGCCACCAAGTGGCTGGTGGGAACTGAACTCAGGACCTATAGAAGAGCAACCAGTGCTCTTAACTACTAAGCCATCTCTCCAGCCCATTAATACACATTTTTTAAAGTCAATATATTTTAAAGTCCTTAACATACAAAACAGCAAACAAACAATACTGGTTACTATGTCCATACTATGTCAGTGGAAAATATTAACCTCCAATCCAGGCCCTGTCTTTTTATTAAGAATCATAATTCCTAAAAGGCAAGCCCAAACCACTTTGTTTCTAGACTCATTAAAGTACGAGGACAGTATTTGTATTCCAAAGTACAAATCTGACCATATTATTTTATAGGACTACAAATATCTCCCACAATAACTTCAAGTTCTAACAGTCTAATCTGACTATTTATCAAATGTATACCACTTGAAGACCGACAAGTTTACAAAAACCTTAAATCCATACAGCAAGTGTATCAATTCTCAGATCAACAAAAGAAACCCAACTATGTGATAATGCCAAGCTAACATTAAAAATAAGACTTAGAACTGACACTTAAAAACTACTCAGGGAGCCGGGCAGTGGTGGCGCACGCCTGTAATCCCAGCCCTCTGGGAGGCAGAGGCAGGTGGATTTGAGTTTGAGGCCAGCCTGGTCTACAGAGTGAGTTCCAGGACAGCCGGGGCTACACAGAGAAACCCTGTCTCGGAAAAAAAAAACCCAAATCAAAAAAAAAAAAAAGAAAAAAAAAAAAACTACTCAGGGGCTGGAGAGATGGCTCAGCAGTTAAGAGCAGCGACTGCTCTTCCCTAGGTCCTGAGTTGAACTCCCAGCAACCACAAGGTGGCTCATTACCATCTGTAATGGGATCTGATGCCCTCTTCGGGTGTGTCTGAAGAGAGTGAAGGTGTACTCATTTAAATAAAATAAATAAATAAATCTTAAAACAAAACAGTACTCAGTTACTGTTCCAGCCATTCCCTGCGATCTGGAAAGAACAGCAATTCTCTGCAGCTCTCATTCATTAGAAATGTCAGACTCTTTAAATATACAAAGTAACTGAAAAAGAAACAGTGACATTGTTAATTAACACTTCAAAAAACAAATCTGTTTTCTGTTTTCCTTACAGAGGAACCAGGTTCAAGTCCCACCATCCACATGGCAGCTCTCAATTGTCCCTTACTCCAGTTCCAAAAGATCCAACACTATCTTGTGCCCTCAACAGACACTGCATGCACACAATATAGATATACATACATATATACACTAGCATACATACTAGTGACACACACATACAAAAAAAATAGTAAAATCTCAAAAAACAAAAACCCTTTTTAAGTGGATATCGCACACATGTGCCAGTCCCAGACTTTCAGTAGATCTGTTCCTGTAAATTTAAAAAGTTTCAAGACAGGGCTAGAGAAAAAAACTAAGCAGATAACACTCATATGGCAGCTCATAACCATCTGTTAACTTCAGTTGCAAGACATCTGGCAACTCCTTCTGGACTCTAAGAGCATATATTAGGTACACACACACACACACACACACACACACACACACACACAAGTGCAGTTAAAACATTAACACACATAAAATAAAATTAAATTTTTTTGATTTTTTTTTAAGCCACTACAGCTAAGCATAGTAGAGCACTGCATTTAACCCCAACACTCTGGAGGTAGAGGCAGACAGACTGTCGAGAGAGGCCAGCCTCAACTACACAGTGCTAGTTCCAGACCAGCCAGGGCTAGTGAGACCCTCTCTCAAATTAAAAAGAGGAAAGCCCACCATAGGAGCTGAAGAGATAGCTATCCAGTTAAAAGCGCCTGCTACTAGCGGTGTTGGAAGGCAGAGGCAGGCCAGCCTGGTCTACAAATCCAGTTCCAGGATAGCTAGGGCTACCTACACAGAGAAACCAAACAAACAAGCTCCTGCTACTTTAACAAGGAACTGGAATTAAGTTCCCAGCACAAACTGTAACTCCAGTTCCACAGGATCTAAGGCCCTCTTGTGACCTCCTAGGGTTCCTGCAAGCTCCTGGGGCACATATGCACACTCAGGCACATACACATAAAATAAAAAACAAATTTAAAAAAGTAATAAGCCCACAAATAACTAAATTTAAGAAAAAACAGATAAAGGAAACAAGCAAATTTTAAAGCAATTTGTGTTCAGTATTACAATGGTTTGATTAGAAATGGACCCCACAGGTTCATAGGGAGTGGAATATTTTGAAAGAATAAAGACTTTGAGGCCTTGTTGGAGTAGGTGTGGCCTTGTTGGAGCAGAAGGTTTTTGAGGTTTTAGAAGCTCAAGCTAGGCCGTGTGTGTGTGTGTGTGTGTGTGTGTGTGTGTGTGTGTGTGTGTGTGTGTGTCTGTCTGTCCTCCCTCCCCGCCCCGCCCCGCCCCGCCCCCTCTTCCTTCTTAGTACCCGCAGATCCAAATACAGAGCCCCAGCTCCTCCTCCAGCACCACATCTGTTTGCCAGGCCACCATGCTTCCTGCTATGACACTCATGTGCTAAACCTCTGAACCTGTAAGTCAGGCCCAACTAAATGTTTCCCTTTTTAAAAGAAACATGGTCATGGTGCCCTAAGACAAGTAGAAAAGCAGAGCATGACTCCACCTACAGAATCTACCTGCAGAGCATAGGGCTTTTCCCCTCCCTCTCTCCCTTCCTTCTTTCCCTCATTGAGCAGAAAAGAGTAAAAGGAGCAACACAAAATGTACAACAACCAGTATTTTCCCTAGAGACTTATATACACCAGAAAACTAAGAGAACTATAGAAAGTGAGTTGAAAGGAACTATAAGATAGCATAACAAGTAGAACAAAAGGTTACAGAGATTTCGAAGACAAAGAACTTTTTGCTAGGGTGAGCAAGGAACATTCACAGAAGGCAGCAAATTGAGTTTTGGGACCTTTACAGAATATGAGCATTATCTTAAGGCAAAAGAAACTTTAGGGAAGCCAGGCCCTACTGGTGCAGGACTGTAGTTGCCAAGTATTAACAAGGCTGAGGAAGGAAGGTCACTAGTTCAAGGGCAGCTGGTCAACTACACATGTATATGATATGCACAAGGTCCCATGTCCAAGCCTCGGAAGGTAGGGAAGAAATGTAAGGAAGAAAAATACAAAGAACATGCTTAAAAAGGTAAAACAAAATAAAAACATCTATTTGACTATGGAAAATTGACCACAAATACAACATCCTATTTACTGCACCAAAATAGAATTAAACTTAATTTTTACATATTTATTATTCTCCTGAAATAAAAATGCACATGAATATTATTAATGAGCTTGTTTTTTACCTTAAAAAAAAAAAAGAAAGCATAGGATTGTACCTGCTTTGTACTATACAAACATAAGCAGTGCTAGAGCTAATAAAAATGATATCTCTTTCTCTTGATAATCATGGACTTGTGGGGTACTGGGGAAAAACTTAGACCAACATCTCTATTATCAAAATGTCATTAAAGGCCACCCAATTGTAAGTAAAACCCACAAATCTTTTCCATAATACAAAAGGAGGCATGAACCAAAGAGAATAATCACTAAGTTAAAACAGTAATAAACTCAGTTGTGTTGCCAAGACTGAGTATTAAATGGGCTTTTTATGTGTAACTTCAGGGCTGGTGAGATGGTTCGGCAGTTAGGAGCACAAACTGTTCTTCCAGAGGACCAGGGTTTGACTACCAGCACCTACATGGCAGCTCATAATAGTAACTCCATTCCCAGGGGATACAACTCTTTTCTGACCTCCTCAGGCACAGTGCGCACAGCATACACACACACAGCCAAACACATAATAATCTTTTTAATGTAGCTTTATATTTAATGTGTCTCATTTTTAATCCATGTTTAAATTATTAAGGCCATGTTTAGTTAAACCACCTCTGAATAATTTAAAATCCCACCTGTCTTGGTAGAACTCACCAAGAATCCTTGCACTCATAGGGCTGAGGGAGGAGCTTCACCAATTTGAAGCCAGTCTAGTATATGTAGTGAGACATGTCTCAGAAAAATTTTAAAAAGGAATATAGTTAGCAGCAGGATGAAAGTCCTGGGCTTCCCCACTCAGCGATGCAAAAAATAAGGTTTTGAAGTTCCAAGCTCCCAATCACCATCCAAAATCACCACTTTCTAGCAGAGCTAAGACTTGCCCATCTGGTAGAGAGTAACATATTTTCAAGTGCTAGCTGACAATGCCTTTACTAAGTATAGCTGTCTGCGGAATAATATGGCCATTACCTGACTGACCTGTCTTTCCCCCACTTTACCAGGCCACAAACCTACTGATCCTCCTCTAAAACAAAGGGGGAGGCGTGTCAGGGAGAAGTTGGGTCCACACCAGAACCTCAATCTCAGATGCTCTATAAGTAAACTCAGAGGCAGAGAGCTCTTCAATAGGCCCTGAGTTTGAAGACCAGCGCCACCAAAAAATTAAAAGTGAGACTGTAAGAGAGAACAGCACACTGAAAGCAAACTAACTCTGCACCTGGCCCTAAGCCCTCACTTTACACTCCAGGACGCGCGGTTAAGTCATCTGCTCTAAGCGACTGCTTCCCTGTAAAAGTACTGTGTCTGTTAGTCGTCAAGGCGGTGCTTAATCAGTTGGTTGCTTAAACGCTTATGAAATGAAGTACCTAACCAGGAAAAACCCAATCTCCACCCTTTTGGCACCCCTCAAATGCCCTGCCCTGAGCTATACAAAAAATGATGGCTGAACCTTGAATACCATTTCTATGGTTCAGCCACTGCCTCAATGTCTAAATTCTGACTGAGCAGAATGTCTGGGTTAACACAGCTCCAACAGTGCAGTAAGTGGAACACATCATCAGTCCCTGCCTGCCTTGATGCTTTCTCATCCATATTAAACATCTCATCTTCTAAAAGGTGGAAGATTTATATCATCTCAAGGAGGACAGAAGATAATCGTTCTGGTTTTCTGAGTGTCAAATCCTTTATGTTCCCAGTTAACACGAGTGATCACCCTTTAAACACTTTCCAACTAGACAAGATTTTCACCATCTCGTAAGACTCACAAGTATTGTAACCGACAGGGGCTAATACCCTTTGGGGGAAAAAAAATCTAAAAATAATCCTCTGAAACGAGACATGGCTATGCATGCCTGAAATACCGGCATTCAACAGACACACGAAGACCACTAGTTCGAAGTCGGCCTAAGCTACATAGTAGGAACCTGCCTTAAATAAGCAAGTAAATAAACAATGCAACTCTGCCAAGCCACCTGACATTAAAACTACAGAAAACCTAATCTGTAAAAAATCTCACCAACTAAAAGTACCATCAGCTTCATTAGGTCAGTGCTAACCTTCAAACGATCTGTTGCAGAACCTGGGGCACTGAAGTCTCTGGCTGGAGGTGCATCAAGATTATACCATCCACCCTCTGCAAAACACCAATTTAGGGGGTGCAGAGCATATGCCTTAACAATGTTTGGCCACACTTAATGACAATGATATTCAATCAGTTCCTGCAGCAGAGGTTTAAAAAAAAGAAAAAGTCAGCACGCTGCTGGCATTCCAACCCCATTTAAGACATCACCGCTATACGTGTGAAGCCGTCGAAGAATTTTTTAAAATACATTTAAAAAAATAAAACACCAGAAAAATGGGTCAGGGCGAAATAAAACCGTTTTGAACGTTAAAGCCTCCGTACAAAGGTGGCTGGAAAAGGCTCTCGGCCTTTCTGAAACGCCGGGCAAAAGTCCCTAGGCGAGTTTCAAAACTAACGACCGTATACTACTGCACAGAACCACCACTTAAAACGAACTACCGGGCCGGCCAACCGTTCACGTTACTACAGCCAAAGACACTTTAGAAAACAGGCAGGGAAAGGGGAACAATAAAGAAGCGTCTCACCGCAAACACAGCACGAGAGGGACTGTCGGAAGTAAGGCAAGAGCCTGTTAATCTCTGTAAACGCCTTGGGGTCTCCGGGGTCGTAGTTGAGCACTAGGCGGCTCGCGGAAATGTAGAGAGCAGTAGCATTCACCGGGTTCATTGCAGACACTTCGACACCAAGGGCCCCCGGTGGAAAAGAAATTCCGGATCCAAGTTTGTAAGCAGCCAGGGAACAAAGGCGAATTTGCAACAATTCGGAAGAAATCTGAGCAGAACCACTGGCCAAAGCAGCAACCAAAATCCGTGCAAGTTTGTGAAGCTGAAGCAATCCTCCCACACATGGGGTCTTGACGCCCCTCCTCCGTCCCTGAGACTTGCAGACCGAAGAGAGACAGAGAAATCAGCGATCGAGTTCGTCCGACACGGTCGCGACTGGGTGTCTCCGGACAGGATCGGTCTAGCCCCGCGGCTCGGCGGGCGGCCTGCGCTCGAGCAGCATGTCCGGCCGCGGAGGCACCTCCGGGTGGAGCTGGAGCCCAGGGAGCGGGCCCGGTGGGGTCCAGGCGGGGCACGCTTCTCTCCGGACGGAGGGGCGCTTACTCCATCGCAGCGCCGGCGCGGAGGCAGCGGGACGACGAGGACTACGGCGCAGGCGTCGACTTCCCCGGGTCTAGTGCCAGCAGCCGCGGCGGCGGAGGTTGCTGCTGCGGCGGGAGCGCGCCGCTGCCGTTCTCGCCATGCCGGACGCGGGGCCCACGCTGCGCCTGGCGCGGCGGGCGGGAGGCCCCCGCCCGAAAGGGAGGCCCCGGAGGAAGTGCGCGCGGGGCCCGGCGGCGGGAGGGGGCGGGGAACAGGCCCGGCAGGCAGCGGCGGCGCCCCTCGCTCCTCAGCCGCACACTTGGGGTCACCAGCGCAAGCGCCGCCCCCTCACAGCCCGGCCATCTTTTCGGCACAGCACGGACGACTGCTCCAAGCGCGACTGCCACGGCCACCGCCGCCTGCCCGGCCGCGGTTTAAGCGAGTTCACCCCGCCAGGCCGCCGCCGCCACCCAGCGCGCACGACGAGGCCCGCTGCAGGCCCCTCCCTCGCGCCTGGCCGCCCTCACCCTTATTCTCGCGCCGCTCTAGCTCGGTTGGGCCGGGGCTACTCCGGCCGTGGTGGATGGTGCGTCGCGTCAGGCCCGGCCGGTAACGACGACCGTTACCCCAACGGGCAAAGACACTGTCATCCCCGAGACTCCCCCGCCGCCGTCGTCGCTAACCCTTGTACGCATGCGCAGAGCGCGCTCTCACCCCCATCCCCCCCGCCCTTCCTTTCCTTCTGCTTCCCTTTTCCCCTGCTTCTCCTCTAAAAGCCCCCTCCACACCCTCCCCGGGCTGCCGGCCCTACTGCGCATGCACAAGCCCCCACCCGACCCTACCGCCTTTCGCCCTTACGCGTGCGCTTTGACCGCCCACCCAGAAAACCGGATAAACACATTAGCCCGCTCACGCCAGCCCCGCCCTAACCGGCCGCCAGCACACCCTGAGCTCATTGCGCATGTCTGGCTCTCCACTTACGGCTCCTAGCGCAGAGCATGCTCGGTTCCAGCCGGACGCGTCCGCCCCTCCCCCACGTGCTCTCCTATCCGTGTGGGTTGTGGTGAATTGGGTAGCGGTCACGGCTTCCCGTCGCGTGGGCTGCGCGCTCGCGCCGTGTGGCGGAGGGGTTCGAGGGCCGCAGATGACCACGGTGGGAGAATGGCAGCCCAACACGGCCTCGCCGCCCTCCTCCCCGTACCTAGCGCGCGGCGGACCGTGTACTGGGCGCTGGCCCACAAGTTTGAAAGCCACTCCTCTAGGTCCTCAGCGAGCCTGCCCTTGTGCGTGGACACAGCTCGCGATGTATGTGTGCTCTGGTTCTGTAGAGTCTGAAAGTGTCTGAATCCTTCGTTGTTATACATTTAAAAAAGAAAAAAAAAAAACACAAAGCTTTTTTGCCTTTTTCGCAGAAGGCTGAGGACACTTGGATATAAATAAATGCCTAACAGCGTGAATTCTCCCCTCTCAAAATATAAATCCTTTTTTGGGTAGCACAAATAGAAACTGCTCTTCGACATGATTTTTTTTTTGCACATAATAAACGCTGTACACGTTCGCAAAGTGAAGCTTAGGACGTATGCAAATTTTTTACATATGTGTACTTATGGCATATCAAAATGCTAATTTTAGGGACTGGCCCATGAGTTATCAAGGATACACAATCGTTGTTACCATTTAAAGACAGATTCTGGTTTATTGTTTTTCTTTTGTTTTAGTAAAGCCTAACATATAGTACCAGTAAGAATCGAACTTCTTAATTTTATATATCAGCAGAGTAAGCTGTGGAGAATGTATTTAGTAGTCACACATGGGAAACGATGTGTATTCTAAAATTAGCTCATTTTACAGGCTCCATCTGCCATTTTCTTTTTATGATAGCTATTTTCTAAGGTCACTTTCAAATAAAACTGTTACACAGATCTATTTTTATTCCAGACTCCTCTTAGGTCTTCGACCACAGCATGCAGGTTGCTCTCCAAAGGAGGACCTTGAAGGGTAAAGGACTCCGCACTGCTTACCTCCCGGCAGCATAGAAGAGCAGTCGCTCCCGGGGAAAGGATTGCTTGCAGGCATTTTCCCCCATAACTGGATTTTTAAAATCATTTGAGAGTTGCACACCCCAATTTAAGATTAATTCCATTGATGGTGCATGTGGGTCAGAGTTATAAATCCATTCTTTTTTTTTTTTTTTTTTCTGAATTGGTTGCAACTGGTAATAGATTCTGGCACTAATGAGCAAACCAACTTGAACTGTACCCCTTTCTTTTATTGGCTTGCTTGAGCCTCACTTGAAAAGGAATCAGATGGATTGATTATAGAAAATAAACTGCTTAAACGAAATATTTAGGGGGAAAAACTTATAAGTCAAGACCATCAAGAGTGTCCACCTAAGATCTTTTTTTCATATATTATCCATTTTAGGGAAAATCGGGCTAATGTCCTGCAAGTGATTACTTGATTGCCAACATTCTATAGAGCTTGGGTGTAAACCTGTCAGTTATCTTGAATAAATTTTACAATAAATAGTTTGAGATTTACAAAATTATTTCACAGAAGATTATATATTCTACACTATCATTAGCATCATATATCTATATGGTATATTTCTCACATTTAATGAAACAATATGATATCAATAACTAAAACCCATATTTTTGCTTGAGTTGCTTTCACACAGCTGTGACCACAGTTCCAGAAAGAAACCAGATTTTCACTCATGGTTTCAGAAGGTTTCAGTTCATCTTAGTGGGGAAGGCAGGGTCACCACCTGCTGGCTGTTCATGCCACATAAACCAGGAAACAGCTTTAGGAACAAGGAATAGAGGCTAACATCCAAAGATTTACATTGAATGACCTGCTTCTATCAGTTAGGTCTCAGTTCCTTAATGACCCCAAAATGCCAGAACACCTGGCAAACAAGTGTTCAAAACGTGAGCCCAGAGGGATGATTCTCATTCATATTCACATTGACGTTCATATTTAAATTTCTTCTAAGACCCTCTTCCTGTTCCAGGATACCCCATTAATTTAGACACACTGTCTCCTTGGGTTCCTCTTGACATTCAAGTAGCTTTTCATCCTCTCTAACAACAATTTTTAATGCAGGCTGTTTAGTATTCACTGTTTATCTGAAATTGAAATTCAACAGCATTCTGCATTTTATCTGGCAACCTAAGTAAAGTATGTTGACTTTTTTTATGACTAGGTCTAATTTGGTAAACCAGGCTGACCTCAAATTCCAGATCCTCCTCAATTTTAGGCTCTGAATATTGGTATTACAGGCATGCAGCAAGTTTTGGTATTTGCTTTTGGTTTACTAATGGCTGGCCTGGAAATCACTATGTAGCTGAGGATGACCTTTAGCTCCAGATACTCCATCTCCCAAGTGCTAGGATTGCATCACATGCCTCTATTACCTGGAGGTTGGTTCCTGATCATTTTAGTCTTCCTGTTCTTTCACAGCATCCTAAATGGAAAGAAACATTGTATTACATTGAAACATTGTATACACTGAAACTGTATCGCCTTTGAAACAATGTGTTATGTTGAAACAATATATTACATTGTTAAGTCCAAACAGTCTATATGATGTTACTTAGTAGCCATATGTTAAAGTAGCTTAGATACATTTCATTTATTAAATAAATGTAATTCTTTATTAGTAAGATAGTTATACGTCTTAGCCTTCACAGAAGAGTCCAATTCAGATCCCAGCACCCACTTGGCAGCTCAGAACCATTTGTATCTCTACTTCCAGGGGATCTGATGCTCTCTTCTGGCCTCCACAGGTACTACAAGCACATGGTACCCAGACATAATTGTAAACAAAACATTCATAAATAAGGGCTGGAGAGATGGTTCAGTGGTTAAGAGCAATGACTGCTCCTCGTGGTGGCGCACGCTTGTACTCCCAGCACTCTGGGAGGCAAAGGCAGGCGGATTTCTGAGTTCGAGGCCAGTATGGTCTACCGAGTGAGCTCCAGGACAGCCAGGGCTACACAGAGAAACCCTGTCTCGAAAAAACAAACAAACAAACAAAAAACAAAAAAACAAAAAAAAATAGTTGATAAATAAACCCTGTGTTTTCCTATGAGTTTAGGTTATTGTAATTGTTTCTATTTTAAATATTAATAGAGTCAATCCAAATTTCTCATTTGAAGCACTACCTGTACTAGCATTCATCTATTTCATAGATTATTATATTGATATTAAAATGATTGGATTGGATTGGATAAAATTGTGTGGTTTGGATAAAATGACCCCATAGTCTTGGGCATTTGAACACTTGTCCCTCAATTGATGGCACCTAAGAGGTGTAGCCTTGTTGGAATAAGTGTTCACTTGGGGAGAGCTTTGAAGTTTCAAAACATCGCTCCATTCCCAGTGTGCTTTTTCTGATTCCTACTTATAGTTCAAGATGTTCGCTCTGGGCTGCTGCTGCTTCTACCTGCTGCCTCCACTCTACTCCTAGAACCATTAACACAAATAAACTCTGTTATAGGTTACCTGGACTGTGGTGTTTTTAATCACAGCCACAGAAAAGTAACTAATATAGCTAGGCAAGGTGTTACACACACACACCTGTAGTTCCAACATTTAGAATGATGCTAGGCTGGGCCCTCTCCCACCAATTATTAAGAAAATGCTTTACAGCTTTGCCTACAATTCCATCTTATGGTGTTTTTCTTAATTGAAGTCTGTCCTCTCAGATGATTTTAGCTTGTATCAGGTTGACATAAAACTAGCTAGCACTGTGAGATTGTAGAAAATACAATTGCTCTGATTCTTGTGTGTACACTTATGATGAGTTAAGCATTTCTGTCCCGTTCTCCATCCCTACCAAGTGCTCACCCTTTCACTACAGCTCCCGCACTGTGTCACCATGTGTTGCTGTTGGCTTCATCCTGTCATCTCGTCTTCATATGGTAACTGTTGGAATGCCAGTATGTGTGCCCTGTCTTTATTCTCATTGCCTTGTATAGGGGGTTTTGGGTGTTCCTTTGTTTTGTGGGCTTTTGGGTTTTGGTTTGGTTTGGTTTTTTTGTTTGTTTTGTTGGTTGGTTGGTTTTGTCCTTTCCTATTGCCTGGCATACGGTTTGAAGATCGTGGGAATGATTAAGTCATTGTCAAATTACTAGAAATATGATGTCTGAGAAGCTGCCAATACAGGCATGGGCAAACACTCCTCTCTTCCTTAGAGGCAGTCATAAAACTGTCCCAGCTCATTTTTAAGATAGTTCTCACTTGGACATCGGTACAGGGAGAAAGTTTCTGAACAGAACACCAATAGCGTATGCTCTAAGAGCAAGAATTGACAAATGGGACCTCATAAAATTACAAAGTTTCTGTAAGGCAAAGGACACCATCAAGAGGACAAATCGGCAACCAACAAATTGGGAAAAGATCTTCACCAATCCTACATCAGATAGAGGGCTAATATCCAATATATATAAAGAACTCAATTAGTTAGACTCCAGAAAACCAAACAACCCTATTAAAAAATGGGGTACAGAGTTAAACAAAGAATTCTCACCTAAAGAACTTCGGATGGCAAAGAAGCATCTTAAAAAATGCTCAACTTCATTAGTCATTAGGGAAATGCAAATCAAAACAACCCTAAGATTTCATTTCAGTCAGAATGGCTAAGATTAAAAATTCAGGAGACAGCAGGTGTTGGAGAGGGTGTGGAGAAAGAGGAACACTCCTCCACTGCTGGTGGGATTGCAAATTGGTACAACCACTCTGGAAATCAGTCTGGCTGTTCCTCCAAAAACTGGGCACCTCACTTCCAGAAGATCCTGCTATACCACTCCTGGGCATATACCCAGAAGACTCCCCACCATGTAATAAGGATACATGTTCTACTATGTTCATAGCAGCCCTATTTATAATTGCCAGATGCTGGAAAGAACCCAGGTATCCCTCAACAGAAGAGTGGATGCAAAAAATGTGGTATATCTACACAATGGAGTACTATTCAGCCATTAGAAACAATGAATTCATGAAATTCTTAGGCAAATGGATGGAGCTAGAGAATATCATACTAAGTGAGGTAACCCAGACTCAAAAGGTGAATCATGGTATGCACTCACTAATAAGTGGATATTAACCTAGAAAACTGGAATACCCAAAACATAATCCACACATCAAATGAGGTACAAGAAGAAAGGAGGAGTGGCCCCTGGTTCTGGAAAGACTCAGTGAAACAGTATTCAGCAAAACCAGAACGGGGAAGTGGGAAGGGGTGGGTGGGAGGACAGGGGAAGAGAAGGGGGCTTACGGGACTTTCGGGGAGTGGGGGGGCTAGAAAAGGGAAATCATTTGAAATGTAAATAAATTATATCAAATAAAAAAAAAGTTAAATACTCACTGAAATTTTCATAGAGTTCACTTTTGAGAATATGGAGTTTGGTAAGTGAGCCTTAAAATAATAAAATAATACACATTGCTAAAAAAAAAAAAAAAAAAAAAAAAAGGTTGTTCTCACTTTATCTTCATCAATGTCAAATCTAATTACATAATAAAACCCAAAGGATAGACTGACTTGAAACTCTCTCAGAATATCATATACAAGCATGTATTGATTGCACTCTAGCATTTTGGACACAGCAAATAAAATGTAGAAGTTATTGACATTACGCCTTTCATAAAAACAAAGGGCAAGCTGGCAATACACCGGACTTTCTGAAGAGTTAGAACCTTTTGAAATTCTAAAACAGAGGTCTGCTTTTCTTTCCTGTCTGCCTCTATCTGCTCCTTTTAAAAATCACTTTTTAAATTCAAATTTAAAGTTAGCAAACAAAATAAAGGAAACTGTGCAGCCCTGGCTGTCCTGGAACTCGCTGTGTAGACAAGGGTGGCCTCACTCTCCTTAGAACATTTTCATTCTGATGTGTAGTGTTTTGTATCCTCTTATTTTTCTTCTTCCACCAAAATTTGCATTGCAGCAATGTTCCCTCTTCAAACTTCTTAACTTAAATTGTCCTTTCTGGCCCAGTATCCCAGCTCATCATCACCTTCACTGTTACACCTATGCCAACCAGACTTTTAACACATGCCTAACCTGCAGTTACAATAGAGAACGACGGACAACCTCAATCTACAGGGAAGTGTCAGCAGCTTAATTTAAAATAAAGCCAAATGTACAAATTCAGAGACTAGCCAGATAAATATTTAAAAAACACAAAAACAAAAACAAATCTCAGCTAGATGCAGACTGGCCTCTCTCCCAAGGCAGCTGGGGTTGACCTGGACCAACGTGTTCCCCAGCCCCCACCTCTGAGTGCTGCGATGGCAGGCATGGTCCACTGTACTGTTTTATGTGGTGCTGGAGCTCCAACCCCGGGCTTTGTGCATGCCATCTGATAACATTCGCAGCCCCAGAACAATACTTTATAGAAAACCCATCAACAGATGAACTTAAACCAGGATCTGATCCAGACCATCACTTCTGTCCTTTTCCTGAGTCCTCTAACCAACCAGGCTTCCTCCTCCATCCCCTGCTGTTTAGAGGTCAGAGTCCCCTGCGGGCCAGGTTCATTCAGCACCTCAGGGGAGGGTTTTCACTTCCATTCCTGTGACTATTTCCCTAAGATACCGTTCAGATCAAAGCATGCAATGCATTTATTTCATCAAAACCACGCTTAGCGATTTTAGCGCCCATTTATTTTACATCTTCGGCTTCATCCTCCCTGGGTCTAACCTTAACAAAGCACCTTGCTTATTGGCTGTCCTAGTACAGCACCAGACACATATCAAGGTACCCACTAAATGGGGCTCTTCTTTATTCCCTAAGATGCTTTCAGTACCATCCAAATGCCTATTAAATTTGTCCATTCATTTATGCAACCAACATTTATCGCCAGTTATATGCCAGGCATTCAGAATGCAAAAATGAATAATTCAACATTCTCCAGTCCTCAAAGAGTTCACAGTCTAGTTGGGGTGGCAGCTATATACCCAGCTTATTTATAATTCAGAGTCACAGAATTTAGGGATATTCTCAAGGCAACTCTGAAATGTCTTAGCAGAGAGTTCTGTAACATTGTGGGCTGAACCAGCTCACGTGCACTTTTCTGAGAAAAGATCTGAAATTATTCATAGCATTGTTGCTAAGGGGAAATGTGTTCTGCATTCCAAACAGTCAATTTAAAAATTGAATTTTTGGAACACAGCCCATTGGCTCCCAGAGATGTCTATTTCTCTCATATCTCAATATCCCCATTTGTCTCAGGACAATTTCTATTTCTTGAGGATTCCCAACTGTCCCCTACTACCCATAGTACAATGTGAGGGTCTTTCAGTCACCAATGTACACACCTGGGCTCAGCAATTTACGGCTGTGATAATCTTCGGGTTAAGCAGACAGACACCAACAGATAGAAACAGAGTAGCCTTGCCTCTAAGTTCTGACTATTTAACCTGTCACTGTTCGAGCCTTTAGTGTGAAAGAGTTCCTCAACTCCATGACAACAGTTTGGAGTCTCTGCTGTGGGAAGTGGGCAGAAGAGTTGGGAAGGGAGACAAAGGAGGGATTACAGGAATGATTTTTGGTTAATTAATTAATTAATTTTGAAATGGGGTCTGTCTTAGTAGCCCTAGTTGTCCTGCATCTTGCTATGAGGCTGGCTTACAGAGATCTGCCTGTCTCTGCCTCTCAACTGCTGGGATTAAAGGTTTGGGCCACCAGAACCTACTCGGGAATTTTTTTTATTTTTTTATTTCTTTTTTAAAGATTTATTTATTTATACGAATACACCATTGCTTTCTTCAGACACACCAGGAGAGGGCATTAGATCCCATTACAGATGGTTGTGAGCCACCATGTGGTTGCTAGGAATTGAACTCAGGACCTCTGGCAGAGCAGTCGGTGCTCTTAACCGCTGAGCCATCTCTCCAGCCCCGAGGAATTATTTTTAAAAGATACATCTCTTGGATAAAATAG
The DNA here is from genome assembly GCF_947179515.1 of Apodemus sylvaticus. NCBI lineage: Eukaryota > Metazoa > Chordata > Mammalia > Rodentia > Muridae > Apodemus > Apodemus sylvaticus. The sequence continues at coordinate 22,688,486 of NC_067478.1, forward strand.
GATTTAAGAAATATTTCTAAGTGTTCCATCCTGAGCCATAAAGTTTTAAAACTACTCTTTGCAATTCATAAGTAATCTAGGCTATAAATGAGGATTTCAATTGTTTAAAAAATGTTAATGTCACCAGGCAGTGGTGGCCCATGCCTTTCATCCCAGCACTTGGGAGGCAAAGACAGGTGGATTTCTGAGTTCGAGAACAGTCTGGTCTACAGAGCCAGGGCTATACAGAGAAACCCTGCCTCGGCCATCTTCTCTCCAGTGACTAAGCAGGCGGGTACAGCCCGGAGCCCAGGGAACTCCGGAGTACCAGAACAGTGGGAACAAGGTCTGCCAGGGCCCCACCTGCACCCAGAAGCTGGGCAGCTCCACAGCACTCTGTGCCAGGGGAGAACTGATCACCCAGGGGTGCTAAGACAGGCTTTCAGGCCCACGGGAGGGACAAGCACCAGCCAGAGTCAGCAAGACCAACTAACACCAGAGATAACAAGATGGCAATAGGCAAACATAGGAAAGTTATCAACAGAAATCAAGGGAACATGGCACCACCCGAACCCAATTCTCCCACAATAGGAAGTCCTGGATATCCCAACACACCGGAGAAGCAAGATTTGGATGCTGATAGACAGCTTCAAGAAGGACATAAATAACTCCCTTAAAGAAATACAGGAGAACACAGGTACACAAGTAGAAGCCCTTAAAGAATTACAGGAAAATCCGGGTGGTGGTGGCGCACACCTTTAATCCCAGCACTTGGGAGGCAAACACAGGCAGATTTCTGAGTTCAAGGCCAGCCTGGTCTACAGAGTGAGTTCCAGGACAGCCAGGGCTATACAGAGAAACGCTGTCTCGAAAAACAAGAAAACAAAAACAAAAAAAAAAAAAAAAAAACCAAAAAAAACAAAAAACAACAACAACAACAAAATTACAGGAAAGCAAAACCAAATGGGTGAAGGAATTGAACAAAATCATCCAGGATCTAAAAAATAGAGGTAGAAACAGCAAAGAAGTCACAAAGGGAAACAACTCTGCACAAAGAAAGCCTAGGAAAAAAAGTCAGGAGTCATGGATGCAAGCATCAACAATAGAATAAAAGAGATAGAAGAGAGAATCTCAGATGCAAAAGATACCATAGAAAACATTGATACAACAGTCAAAGAAAATGAAAAATGCAAAAAGTTCCTGACCCAAAACATCCAGGAAATCCAGAACACAATGAGAAGAGCAAAACCTAAGAATTACAAGTATAGAAGAGAGTGAAGATTTTCAACTTAAAGGGCCAGTGAGTGTCTTCAACAAAATTATAGAAGAAAATTTCCCTAACCTAAAGAAACAGATGCCCATGAACATACAAGAAGCCTACAGAACTCCAAATAGATTTGACCAGAAAAGAAATTCCTCCTGTCATATAATTAAAACACCAAATGCACTAAACAAAGAAAGAATATTAAAAGCAGTAAGGGAAAAGTGTCAAGTAACATATAAAAGTAGACCTATCAGAATCACACCAGACTTCTCACCAGAGACTATGAAAGTCAGAAGAGCCTGGGCAGATGTCATACAGACCGTAGGAGAACACAAATGCCAACCCAGGCTAATATACCCAGCAAATCTCTCAATTACCATAGATGGAGAAACCAAGGTATTCCATGACAAAAACAAATTTACACAATATATTTCCACAAATCCAGCCCTTTAAAGGATAATGAATGGAAAACCCTAACAAAAGGAGGGAAACTACACACTAGAAAAAGCAAGAAATTAATCTTCTCTTAACAAACCAAAAAGAAGAGAGCCACACAAACATAACTCCACCTCTAATAACAAAAAACAAACAAACAAACAAACAAACCAGGAAGCAGCAACAATCACTTCTTAATATCTCTTAATATCAATGGGCTCAATTCTCCAATATAAAGGCATAGACTAACAGACTGGATACATAAGCAGGACCCCACATTTTGCTACATACAGGAAACCCAACTCAGGCACAAAGACAGACCCTACCTCAGAGTAAAAGGCTGGAAAACAATTTTCTAAGAAACAAGCTGGTGTAGCCATCCTAATATCAAATAAAATCGACTTTCAACCTAAAGTAATCAAAAAAGATAAGGAAGGACACTTTATACTCATCAAAGGAAAAATCTACCAAGATGAACTCTCAATTCTGAACATATATTCTCCAAATACAAGGGTACCAACATTCATAAAAGAAACTTTAATAAAGCACAAAGCTCACATTGCACCCCACACAATAATAATGGGAGACTTCAACACCCCACTCTCATCAATGGACAGATCAGGGAAACACAAACTAAACAGAGAAACAGTAAAACTAACAGAAGTTATGAGCCAAATGGTTTTAACAGTTATCTATAGAACATTTTATCCTAAAATAAAAAAATATACCTTCTTCTCAGCATCTTAAAGTACCTTTTCCAAAATTGACCATATACTTGGTCACAAAACAGATCTCAGCAGATATAAGAAGATTGAAATAATTCCATGCACCATATCAGATCACCACGGACTAAGGCTGGTCTTCAATAACAATAAAAACAACAGAAAGCCTACATACACATGGAAACTGAACAACACTCTACTCAACGATAACTTGGTCAAGGAATAAACACAGACGCAGGGTGGTAGTGGTGCACGCCTTTAGTCCCAGCACTGGGGAGATATAGGCAGACAGATTTCTGAGTTCAAGGCCAGCCTGGTCTACAGAGTTCCAGAACACCTGGAGCTACACAGAGAAACCCTGTCTCAAAAAAAAAAAAAAAAAAAAAAAAAGAAAGAAAAGAAAGAAAGAAAAGAAAAGAAAAAGAAAAAAAGAAAAAAAAGGTAAGAAACAAAGAAATTAAAGACTTTTTGGGATTTGATGAAAATAAAGACACACCATACCCAAATTCATGGAACACAATGAAAGCAGTGCTAAGAAAAAAACTCAGAGCTCTGAGTATCTCTAAAAAGAAACTGGAAAGAACATACACTAACAGCTTAACAGCACAGCATAGCTGAAGGCACTAGAACAAAAAGAAGCAAATACACCCAAGAGGAGTAGATGGCAGGAAATACTCAAACTCAGGGCTGAAATCAACCAAGAATGAATCAAACCCAGGAGCTGGTTCTTTGAGAAAAAAAAAAAAAAGATAGATAAACCCTTAGCCAAACTAACCAGAGGGCAAAGAGACAGTATCCAAATAAGCAAAATCAGAAATGAAAAGGGAGACAAAGCAACAAATACTGAGAAAGTCCAAAAAAAAAAAAATCATCAGATCCTACTACAAAAGCCTATACTCAACAAAAGTAGAAAATCTAAATGAAATGAACAATTTTCTAGACAGATACCAGGTTCCAAAGTTAAATCAGGATTAGATAAATGATCTAAACAATCCCATAACCTGTAAAGAAATAGAAGCAGTCATTAATAGTCTTCCAACCAAAAAAAGCCCAAGACCAGATGTATTCAATGTAGAGTTCTACCAGACCTTCAAAGAAGACTTAACACAAATACTCTTCAAACTATTCCACAAAATAGAAACAGAAGGAACACTACCCAACTCGTTCTATGAAGCCACAATTACTCTGATACCTAAATCACACAAAGACCCAACAAAGAAAGAGAACTTTAGACCAATTTCCCTTATGAATATCGATGCAAAAATAGTCAATAAAATTCTTGCCAACCAAATCCAAGAACACATCAAAATGATCATCCACCATGATCAAGTAGGCTTCATCCCAGGGATGAAGGAATGGTTCAATATATGGAAATTCATCAATGTAATCTACTATATAAACAAACTCAAAGAAAAAAAAAAACACATGATCACTTCATTAGGTACTGAGAAAGCATTTGACAAAATCCAACACCTCTTCATATCAAAAGTCTTGGATAGATCAGGAATTCAAGGCCCATAACTAAACATAGTAAAAGCAATATAAAGCAAACCAGTAGCCAACATCAAACTAAATGGAGAGAAACTTGAAGCAATCCCACTGAAATCAGGGACTAGACAAGGTTGTCCACTCTCTCCCTGCCTGTTCAGTATAGTACTCGAAGTCCTAGACAGAGCAATTAGACAAAAGGAAGTCAAAGGGATATAAATTGGAAAGGAAGAAGTCAAATTATCACTATTTGCAGACGATATGATAGTATACTTAAGTGACCCCAAAAATCTCACCAGAGAACTCCTAAACCTGATAAACAACCTCAGCAAAGTATCTGGATATAAAATTAACTCAAACAAATCAGTAGCCTTCCTATACTCAAAGGATAAAGAAGCTGAGAAAGAAATTAGGGAAATGACACCCTTCCCAATAGTCACAAATAATAAAAATACCTTGATGTGACTCTAGCCAAACAAGTGAAAAATTTGTATGACAAGAACTCCAAGTCTCTGAAGAAAGAAATTGAAGAAGATCTCAGAAGATGGAAAGATCTTCCATGCTCATGGATTGGCAGAGTTAATATAGTAAAAATAACCATCTTGCCTGAAACAATCTACAGATTCAATGCAATCCCCATCAAAATTCCAACTCAATTCTTCATAGAGTTAGAAAGAGCAATTTCCAAATTTATTTGGAATAACAAAAAACCCAGGATAGCAAAAACTATTTTCAACAATAAAAGAACTTCTGGCAGAATCACCATCCCTGACCTCAAGCTCTACTACAGAGCAATAGTGATAAAAACTGTACGGTATTGGTACAGAGACAGGCAGGAAGATCAATGGAATAAAACTGAAGACCCAGAAATGAACCCACACACCTATGGTCACTTGATCTTTGACAAAAGAGCGAAAACCATCCAATGAAAGAAAGACAGCATTTTCAACAAATGGTGCTGGGTCAACTGGCAGTCAACATGTAGAAGGATACAAATTGATTGATTCTTATCTCCCTGTACAAAGCTCAAGTCCAAGTATATAAATGACCTCCAATTAAAACCAGATACACTGAATCTAACAGAAGAGAAAGTGGGGAAGAACCCAGAGCACATGGGCACAGGGGAAAATTTCTTGAATAGAACACCAATAGCTTATGCTCTAAGATGAGGAATTGACCTCATAAAATTGCAAAGCTTCTGTAAGGCAAAGGACACTGTCAATAGGACAAAACAGCAACCAACAGATTGGGAAAAGATTTTCACCAATTCTATATCCAATAGATGGCTAATATACAATATATATAAAGAACTCAAGAAGTTAGACTCCAGAGAACCAAATAACCCTATTAAAAAATAGGGTACAGCCGGGCAGTGGTGGCACACGCCATTAATCCTAGCACTTGAGAGGCAGAGGCAGAGGCAGGTTGATTTCTAAGTTCAAGACCAGCCTGGTCTACAGAGTGAGTTCCAGGACAGCCAGGGCTACACAGAGAGACCATGTCTTGAAAAAAAAAAAAAAAAGATGGGGTACAGAACTAAACAAAGAATTCACAACTAAGGGATACCAGATGGCTGAGAAACACCTAAAGAAATGTTCAACATTCTTAATCTTCAGGGAAATGCAAATCAGAACAACCCTGAGATTCTACCTCACACCAGTCAGAATGGCCAGGATCAAAAACTCAGGAGAGAGCAAATGCTGGAGAGTTAGTGGAGAAAGAGAAACATTCCTCCATTGGTGGTGGAATTGCAAGCTGGTAAAACCACTCTGAAAATCAGTTTGGCAGTTCCTCAGAAAATTGGACATAGCACTACCTGAGGATCCAGCTATACCATTCCTGGGCATATACCCAGAAGATGCTCCAACATGCAATAAGGACACATAATCTACTATGTTCATAGCAGCCTTACTTATAATAGCCAGAAGCTGGAAAGAACCCAGATGTCCCTCAACAGAGGAAAGGATATAGAAAATGTGGTACATTTATACAATGGAGTACTACTAAAAACAATGAATTCAGGAAATTCTTAGGCAAATGGATGGAGCTAGAAAATATCATCCTGAGTAAGGTAACTAAATCACAAAAGAACACGCACGGTATGCACTCACTGAAAAGTGGATATTAGCCCAAAAGCACAGAACACTGAAGATACAACTCACAGACCACATGAAGCTCGAAAGAAGACCAAAGTGTGGATACTTTGATCATTATTGGAAAGTGGATCAAAATACCCATGGCTCACATCCAACCAATAGAATGAAATAGGCTCCCCAATGGAGCCACTAGATAAAGGACCCAAAGAGCTGAAGAGGTTTGCAGACCTGCAGGAGAAACAATAAAATGTACCAACTAGTATCCCCCAGAGCTCCCAGGGGCTAAACCACCAACCAAAGAGGACACATGGAGGGACCCATGGCTCCGGCTACATATGTAGCAGAAGATGAGCATTTCAGACATCAATGAGAGGAGAAGCAATGGGTGCTGTGAAGGCTTGATTCCCCAGAATGGGGGAATACAAGTCAGGAAATTGGGGGGGGGGGTAGCATGGGGAAGAGGGATGGGATAGGGGGTTTTCAGGGAGGTAACTCCGAAAGGGGATACCATTTGAAATGTAAATAAAGCAAATATCTAATAAAAAATAAATTTAAAAAAAAAGAAGGAAAAAAGACTGTCTTAACCCCCCCCCCAAATGTTAATGCCTAGCCAGGTGTGTTAGTGCATGCTTGGTCTACATAGAAAGTTCCAGGACAGCTAGGACTACATAGGTAGACCCTGCCTCAAAAACAAAAAAGAAAACAAGTCAACATTGTGTGTGTGTGTGTGAGAGAGAGAGAGGGGGGGGGGGGGAGGGAGAGGCAGAGACAGCGAGACAGAGAGGACATCCTGTGAAGCTCTTTTCTCCTGCTCTCAGGTGAGTTCCCAGAGTGGAACTCAGGTAGTCAGGTTTGGCATAAGCACCTTTACCTGCTGAGCCATCTCAAGGGCTCTTGCTTTTTTAAAATGATTCTGAGGCAGTGTAGTGGTTTGAATAAGAATTGTCCCCATATAGTCTTCTTTTCTATATTTGAGTGCTTAGTTATCAAGGAGTGGAACTCTTTGAAAAGATTAGAAGGATTGGGAGCTGTGGCTTTGTTGGAAATCAGTGGATTTCAATGAGCTCTGATGGTTTCAAAAGCCTACATCCAGCGGAGTGTTTCTTTCTCTCTAGCCTGTGAATCGGGATGTGGCTCTGTCAGTTACTGCTCTAGGGCCTTGTTGTCATGTTCTCCACCAAGATGATAATAGTTGACTAACTCTCTAAAACTGTAAGCCCAGTTAAATGTCATCCCTTTTAAGAGTCACCTTGGTCAGAGTGTGTCATCAGAGCAACAACAGAGCAATCACTAAAACAGGCAACATCTCACTGTGTAGACCACAGAGGCCTTGACTGCTTTAGTCTCCTAAATACTGGCATTTCAGTGCACCACCATGGCCAGCTGAGAATGCGGTTTTCTAATCTAGGGTTGAGAACGCTGGATTTGGTATGCTGTTTTGTTCTTGCCGCTCCTGGGATTCGGGGAAGCAGCATGGAGCAGCAGGACGACAAAAAAGCTCTGTAGTCTGTAATTTCCGAATAGGTTTTTGGGAATCCGTTCATATTCTCTGAGGTTCAGTTTTCTTTTCTTTTAAAAAAAAATATCTATTTAGTATATGTGAGCATGCTGTACCTGTTTTCAGACACTCCAGATCTCATTATGGATGGTTGTGAACCACCATGTGGTTGCTGGATTTGAACTTAGGACCTTCAGAAGAGCAATCGGTGCTCTTAACCACTGAGCCATCTCTCCAGCCTTGAGCTTCAGTTTTCATTTGTAAAGAAAGGCTGATCCTGTCCCAAAGAGTTAACTTGGCAAATGAAGAGTTAACATGTCTTCATCAGCTGTATTCTAAAATGGATATTATGGAAACACCTGAGAAAAAGCCAGTCTCCAGGAGTTCCCAGCTCCCAGCTAGGGCAAAAACTTGTCATGCAACAAGTACTTCAGTAAAACGTTACAAAAACCTGGACAGGACACCAGACCAGATGTCCGGGTTACAGGAAATATGGTGGAAATAATGCATAGTGACTTGTTGGACAAGTTGGGGAGAGGAAGGGCAAGGACAGCTTTTAGACAAAAGCAAGGGCTTATGGGAAGGCCTGAAGGAAGAATCCAACTGAGGTACACTTAACACAAGGAAGAAAAAGATGAGACTTGAGGAGGGAGGGAGCAGAGAGATCAGATTACAATGGACCTTATTAACATTATAAAGGTCATCCTAAGGGTAATGGGGAATCAGAGGAAATAAAGTGGGGTGGAGGGGGGACTGGAAGCACAGACGCCAATTCTGAGCTACTGTACTTCATTAAAGGCCATCTTGCCCAGGGGCTGGCCAATGACAGCCCAAAGATCAAATTGGCACCCTGCCTATTTTTTTTCTCAGCCCATCAGACAATAGCATTTTGTTTTGCTTTATTTTACTTTACATTTTTAAATGGTGGATTTATTTGTTTTGTGGGTGAGTTAGGTACGAAAGCTAAAGGCTGCTACAAGATAAAAACTTTTACATATAAATGTTTTCTTTTTCTTTTTTTTTTTTTGCCTGAATAGGTTTTTTAAGACAGGGTATCCTAGAGTGTCTCCCAGGGTGGCCTCTAATTTTTACTACATAGTAGAGGATGACCTTAAACTCCTAATCATCTTGTCCCCAAATCCCAAGGACAAGATAACAAACACTACTAGGCCTGGCTTTTGCCCTAAGTGGTTTAAAATACTAAATATAAATAAATAATGAAATATTTATGAAGACGCCTTCAGTCCAAGAATTGACTGGGGTCCTGCTACAATGCTGTCTTGTCTTATACAAATAAGAGACTGGGAAGACACTCTTTTGATACTAGAAGTATAATTGGCTACTAGGCAAGTGTGAGGACCTGAGTTCAGATCCCTGGCACCCACAAAAAAAAGCTGGGCACAGTGACAGGTATTTATAACTCTAGCACTGGGGCAGAGGGCAGGGTGCACACCCACATAATACATATAAAAATAAATAAATTTAAAAACTAAGGCCAGTGAGATGACGACTTGGGTAAAAGCTCTTATTACTAAGCCTGAGGCTCTGAGTTCAATCACCAGGATCCACAAGATAGAGAGAGGGACATCATCCTGGCACTCACGACCTCTATACCCCAAAATTAACTATGCAGACCATTTCAGAAAACGCTTCCGGTCCCTCGACCATTGGTACCACACTAAGCTGGTAACAGTAAGGAATGAGAGATAAAAAACATATGTAGAGACGGCCGGCAGGAGTCTGACATTGGCCAAGGACAAGGAAATGGGAGGCTAGGCAGGAATCTCACATTAGGGTGGGACAAAGAAGCGGGCTTCAGTCATGATTATGACTTTAGACCAGGACAAAGAAGGAGGCTCAGACTTCGCGATCATCCTTAGAAACAGCGATCGCAGATCTCGGGAGGCAGTGATCACGGGGCTTTTGTTTATTATCTTCCTCGTTCCTTGACTGCTGTCTTGCTTGCTTCCTCATTGGACTACTCACCCTTAATACCTACATATAATTAAATCAATATAAAAGTAGATTGGAAAAAAATAAACCCGCCTTCAGTCCAAGAATTGACTGGGGTCATGCTACAATGCTGTCTAATCGTCTTTTTTCTCGCTCCTGCGCTGGAGAACCTGTGGACTGACTGAGCTGTCTTGGTCAAAAACCAAACAAACAAACAAACAAACAAACAAAAACCAATAAATTTTTGTAGTGGGATCATCCATCCTGTGCTCTGGGTCCAAGGAGGAGCTATCTGTGCTAGAGGTGGGAGCTAGCACCATGAAGATGTTGTCAGAGACTGAGGAAGGGGTAGCCAGGTGTGGTGGCTCATTCCCGCAATGCCAACACTTGGGAGGCTCAAGCAATAGCTAAAGTTGTGTTTTAAGTTTAAATTACTGTGCTTAAGAGATCTAGAAAACAGATGCCGCTAACCTGTAAGTGCCACTTGCCGGGGGACAGCTAGCTTCCTGGAGTGCTGGGGTTTTCATCCTTTAAGATAGCAAGCAACTGATGTTCCAGCTTCTGTGAAAGAGCTTGGTTGCCCCCACTGCACCGGATGTGCTTGATCACACACAAGCGCGAGGTATCTAGGTAGGCGGTATCTAGGCAGGAAGTACGTCATGATGTACACCTGTAGGCAAGAAGTCCGCAGTATTGGGAGGGTTTGCCTTTCTAAGCCTCTGGCTAAAGCAATGTGTTGCTGTTCTCCGGGAATTCCAGGTATGGACCTAGCCAGTGCCCATTGTTCTGGATCATATTTAGCCGGGAGGTGGTGACGCACGCCTGTAATCCCAGCACTCTGGGAGGCAAAGGCAGGCGTATTTGTGAGTTCGAAGCCAGCCTGGTCTACAGAGTGAGTTCCAGGACATCCAGGGCTATACAGAGAAATCTTGTCTCGAAAAAATCCGAATCCAAAAAAACGAAAAAAAGAAAAGTGTAATGTTCTGGCTAGTATTTAATAAAATTTATTTCAAATTTAGCTAAAAACAAATTGTGGGAGTGGTCTTATTCTCGCCCAGTGGGTCTGACACTGAGGCAGGAGTGTTTCCATAAGTTTGGAGTGAGTTCCAAGCCAGTCTAGGCTCTGGAATGAGATTCTGTCTTGGCAAGGGAAAGAAAGGGTGGAGGTGAGGAGGGAGTAATTACCAGGTAAAGGAAGAAATAAAGAATTAATGGGGCTGACATTGTACCTCCTTTGGTGGACTGTTTACATAGCATACATGAAACCCTGAGCAAAATCCCCAACTGAATAAACCAAGTGTGGCCTTGTATGTCTATAATCCCAGAATTTAGGAGGAGGTTCAGGGTCATCCTTGGTCATCCTGTTCAAGGCCAGCCAGTCTCAAAAAGAAGAAAAGAAGAAGGGAAAGAGAGAGAAGAAAACTGAAGTCCCCTATATTTACACAAAAGCTGGGGAAAGGGGGAGAGATGTAGTTCAGTGATAGAGCATTTGCCTAACGTGAGTAAATTACCGGATTCGGTATACCCGGGAATACCCACCCACACATCACACCTACATTTTTTGCCTTTTTTCTTTCTTTCTTTCTTTCTTTTTTTTTTTTTTTTTGCACATTTATTTGGGAGTTGGGTTGCATGCCATGCACATATGTAAGGTCAGAGGACAGCTTTTGAATGCAGGCAGTTCTTCTGCCATGCGGACTTTGGCGTCCAGTTCAGGTATTAGCCTAGACCGTAAGCACCTTGGGCTGCTTGTTTTTTGTCACTTCATGCAAACTAGAATCATCTTGGAAGAAGCACCTCAACTGAAAACACAGTTTCATCAGATTGGCCTGGAGGCAAGTTTGTTGTGAATTTTCTTAATTAGTGATTAATCTTTGGGGGGGGGGGGTTCGGCCTGTTGTGGATGGTGTCACGGCTGGGCTGCTGGTTCTAGGGTGAATTTTATCTTTTCTTTTCTTTCTCCCCCCCCCCCCCCGCCCGCCCGCCCGCCCGCCCGCCCCCACAGGGTTTCTCTGTGTAGCCCTGGTTGTCCTGGAACTCACTCTGTAGACCAGGCTGGCCTCGAACTCAGAAACCCGCCTGCCTCTGCCTCCCAGAGTGCTGGGATTAAAGGTGGTGGCTAGGGTGAATTTTTAAAAAGCAGGCTGAGCAAGCCTTGAGGAGCAAGCAGTATTCGACCATGTTCTCTGCTTCTGTTCCTGCCTCCAGGCTTCTGCCCTGACTTCCCAGGATGATGAACTTCAGGAAAGATGAAACAGGCCCTTTCCTCCCTATGGTGGTTTCTGTCATGGTGTTTCATCACAGCAATAGAAATCCTAACTAAATCAGTTGCTAATAACTAATATAATTTATGTTTAACTCTAATATTGTTATTGTTCTTAATATAAAAACAATAAAAACATTAACTTAATACATTAAAAATATTTTTTATATTTCATATGGTGGCACGTAACTTTCATCCAAGTATTCAGGAGATAGAAACTTGTGAGTTTGAGACTAGCCTGGTCTACATAGTGAAACCCTGTCTCCAAAAAAGAAAAAAAAAAACTATTCATTTTTTTACTTAGTTTAAAAAAATGATGAAAGAGAAGACAAGATTGTTTACTAAATAGATTTCTGAAGAATAAATACCAAACTATTCACCAGACATTAATTAATTATCTGCTCACTGTGCGAGAGTTTCCGGTGGTGGAAACTGAACCCAGGTCTTCTGCAGGAGCAGCAGGTGCTCCATCTCTCCAGCTGCAGAACAGAGTGACTTTTTAGCTCTCTGGCCCTTTTTTGTCACTTTGTGGGATCCTTCACCTGCTTTTAAAAACAAAACAAAATGAAAACCAAACAAAGAAGCTCACAGCAGGGTCTGCCTATGGCGCCTAAGGGGCCTCCAAATTCCTGATTCTTTGTCTCAGTTTCCTGAATGTTGGGCATAGTCAGGTGCCACCATTCCTGACTTTCTTTCCAAAGTAGCCCTGGAGCCCAGGGAAATTCCCTCATGAGGCGACCTGGATTCAGTCTCCCAAACCTATGGAAGGAGGACCGACCGCACAGAGCTGTTCTCTGACCTCCATGAATATGCATTGTTGAACACACACACACACACACATATGCACGCGCGCGCACGCGTGTGTTACAAAGGTTTTTTTTTTTAAAGAATTATTTTTTTTATTCGATATAATTTATTTACATTTCAAATGATTTCCCTTTTCTAGCCCCCCCCCCGAAAGTCCCGTAAGCCCCCTTCTCTTCCCCTGTCCTCCCACCCACCCCTTCCCACTTCCCCGTTCTGGTTTACAAAGGTTTTTAAAAATATCTATATGGTGAGATGGCTCAGCAGGTAAGGGCATGTATTCATTTATGTCTCTGTTGCTGATGTATGCCGTGACCAAAAGCAATTTGGGGAGGAAATCCTTTGTTTAGCTTAAAGGTTATAGTCTATCTGCAAGGGAAGCCAGGACAAGAGCTCAAACAGTAGCCGAGAGGCAGGAACAGAAGCAGAGAACATAGAAGAACACAGCCTACTGGCTGCTCCTCCATGACTTGCTCAAAACCCAGGACTGCCATGCCAGGGGTAGGACCAACCTGGGCCTTGCTGAGTCAATCACTAATGCAATGACTTCCAGCACAATATTAGTAGGGCATTTCCTCAACTGAGGTTCTCTCCTCTCAGATGTCATGGAAACTAGTGCCAGTCTTCATATAATTTACAGAAGATTGCAAATATCTAGCCTGTCTGAAGTCCAAGTAGGTATTATTGTCCTTGTTTAACTAATGAGGAAACTCACATACAAAAAGGTTCAAAACTTCTTCCTGGTTTTTGAGTAAGGCAGAATTAGGCCTGCAAGGCTGTAGACAGAGCAATAAATACCCTATTGTCTAAGGAAATTTGAGGTAGTAAAGTCACAGTACACTTAACAATGTTGCACCTATAATTATGAAGTGCATTTTATTTTATTATGTGCATGGGTGTTTTGTCTACATCCATGTCTGTATACATCTGTGAAGTGCCTGTGGAGGCCAGAAGAGCCCATCATCAGATCCCACGAATTAGAAATGGTTGTGGACAGCCATGTGGATGCTGGGAACTGAACTCAGGTCCTCTGGAAGAAAGAATAGCCTGTGTACTTAACCCCTGAAGCATCAATTGCAGATGTAAGGTACATTTATTTTTACACTTTTGTTCCAATGTGTTCTTGGGTGAAAAGAAACCACCACCACCACCACCACCACCACCACAACCACCACCACCACCATCATCAACAACAACAACAATAACAACAACAAACACATTCACTTTTGCCCCCAGCACCAAGAATTAATTAATCACACAGACTTCTTTTCCAAAGTTGGTTTTAGTGTGCATAAGTTGGATCCTAGCATGGTTATTCCTGCATTGTATGTTTTTCTGTCATTCAACATCTTCAGTGTCAGGGCTAGAGAGATGGCTCAACAGAGCACTGACTGCTCTGCCAGAGGTCCTGAGTTCAATTCCCAGCAACTACATGGTGGCTCACAACCATCTGTAATGGAATCCAATGTCCTTTTCTGGTGTGCCTGAAAAAAGCAACAGTGTACTCATATACACAACATAAAAATAAATAAATCTTTTTTTAAAATCTTCAATATTACTTGGGAGACAGAGGCAGGCAGATTTCTGAGTTTGAGGCCAGCCTGGTCTACAGAGTGAGTTCCAGGACAGCCAGGGATACACAGAGAAACCCTGTCTCTAAACCCCCCCCCCCCAAATCTTCAGTATTATTTTAATGACTGCGGACAGACATAGTCCATACTTCATTTTTTAAATTATTTTATAATTGTTTGCTTTGTTTTGGTTTTGGAGACAGGGTCTTACTGTGTAGCTCCAGCTTGCCTGGAACTCACTATGTACATCAGGCTGGCTTGGACTTCTCTATGTATCCCTGGCTAGCCTGGAACACACTAGGTAGAACAGGCTGGCCTGGAGTTCACTGTGTAGCCTTCACTGCTGTGGAACTCACTATGTAAGCCAGGATATTCTTGAGCTCCTAGAAATCCTCCTTCCTCTGCCTTCTGAGTTCAGGAATCAAAGGTGTGACCTACTAGGCCCAGTTAGACCATGCTTAAGTTAACCAGTCATCCATTATTGAACATTAAAAAGTTTCGTGTAGCCTCATATAGTCCAATATAGCCTAATAAAGTCCAGCATAGCCTAATATAGTCCAGTATAGCCTAATATAGTGTTCACCTACTGATCTTCCACCTCTGCCTCAAAAGTGCTGTGATCATGAGCCCTGAGCTAGTTTAATACTTCATTAAGTATGTAGAATGTGTTTCTTCCATCATAAACAACTTTAGTTGACTATCCCATTAAGAGTTACACATATGTAATAGCTTTAGAATACATTTTTGGTTTATTTTTTATTTCTTATTCATTTTTGTAGGTTTTTTTTTTTTTACTTGTTTTGTTTATTTGTTTTGAGACAGGGTTGCACTATAGTAGCCCTGACTGACCTAGAACTTCTACACAGGCCAGACTGGCCTCCAACTCACACAGATCCTCTTGCCTCTGCCTTCCAAGTGCAGGGATCAAAGGTGTGCATCAACATCTCCAACTGTTTCTTCTTTTTGTTTTTATTTTTAAACAAATTATCTTTGACCTGCATGCCTACACTGTGGCACAAGGGCACATGCACACTAAACACATGTGAAAAACATAGACTAGATTAAGGATTTTTGGTTAAGTATATAGTCCTAACAAAAATATAATTAATGTGAAGCTAAAATATCCTCTATTATAGCTTTAGATTTAATTATTTATTTTATGTATATGAGTACACTGCTGCTTTCTTCAGACACACCAGAAAAGGGCATTGTATCCTATTAAAGATGGTTGTGAGCCAACACGTGGTTGCTGGGAATTGCACTCAGGACCTCTGGAAGAGAGCAGTCAGTGCTCTTAACCGCTGAGCCATCTCTCCAGCCCTATTATAGTTTTAGAACCACCAAGATTATCGTTACTTTTTATACCGGAGACAATTCCAAATCCCTCACTTCGATTTAAAAGTAGAGTGAGTTCCAAGACAGCCAGGGCTATACAGAGGAACCCTGTCTCGAAAAACAAACAAACAAACAAAACCCCAAAAAACAAAATAAAAGTACTTCAGAAACACAAAGTTAAAATGAAAAATGGTAAAGGAGTTTTGAGTTTGGTCACTCATCATCGGAGCTGAAAGAAGGTGAGAGCCACCAGCCCTTGCCGAGGATGAGTTCTCCGAAGTTGGTTCAAGTTCGAGAAGACAAGAAAGAAATCACAATTCTGGTTGGCCCACGGACTGGCGCTGCGTGTGATGCGGCTGCGACTCCGTCACCGCGTTGAGGGCGTGGCTTCGGCTCCCGGCGCCGACGGAGACGTGGGGACGTCCGAGCCACTCCCTTTGAGCTCCCGGGTCCCGCGGCCGCCGCGTGAGTCTGCTGCACTCCATGAGGAAGATGCTCGCCGCTGTGTCCCGCGTGTTGGCCGGCGCTGCGCAGAAGCCGGTAAGCAGAGTGCTGGGGGCTTCCCGGAATTTTGCAAATGATGCTACCTTTGAGATTAAGAAGTGTGACCTTCATCGGCTAGAAGAGGGCCCTCCAGTCACCGCAGTGCTCACCAGGGAGGATGGGCTCAAGTACTACAGGATGATGCAGACTGTGCGCCGGATGGAGCTAAAGGCGGATCAGCTGTACAAGCAGAAAATTATTCGTGGTTTCTGTCACTTGTGCGATGGTCAGGAAGCTTGCTGTGTGGGCCTGGAGGCTGGCATAAACCCCACAGACCATCTCATCACTGCCTATCGAGCGCATGGCTTCACCTTTACTCGGGGCCTGCCTGTCCGAGCAATTCTTGCGGAGCTAACGGGACGAAGAGGAGGCTGTGCTAAAGGGAAAGGCGGATCGATGCACATGTACGCCAAGAACTTCTATGGGGGCAACGGCATCGTTGGAGCTCAGGTGCCCCTGGGAGCAGGAATTGCCCTGGCCTGCAAGTACAATGGAAAAGATGAGGTCTGTTTGACATTATATGGCGATGGTGCTGCTAATCAGGGTCAGATATTTGAAGCTTACAATATGGCAGCATTGTGGAAATTACCCTGTATTTTCGTCTGTGAGAATAACCGCTATGGCATGGGGACATCGGTTGAGAGAGCAGCCGCCAGCACGGACTACTACAAAAGAGGAGACTTTATTCCTGGACTGAGGGTAGATGGAATGGATATCTTGTGTGTCCGAGAGGCGACGAAGTTTGCAGCTGCCTATTGCCGGTCTGGTAAGGGGCCCATCCTGATGGAGCTACAGACTTACCGCTACCACGGCCATAGCATGAGCGACCCTGGCGTCAGTTACCGCACTCGAGAAGAAATCCAGGAAGTAAGAAGTAAGAGCGACCCTATTATGCTTCTCAAGGATAGAATGGTGAACAGCAACCTTGCGAGCGTTGAAGAGCTAAAGGAGATCGATGTAGAAGTGAGGAAAGAGATCGAGGATGCTGCCCAGTTTGCCACGGCTGATCCAGAGCCGCCGCTGGAGGAACTAGGCTATCACATCTACAGCAGTGAGCCTCCCTTCGAAGTGCGTGGGGCCAACCAGTGGATCAAGTTTAAGTCCGTCAGCTAATGGGAGACTGTTAGATGGATTGTTCCTCTTCCACTGGAAGGAACTCTTTGTGCTCTCAACTCTGACCGGAAATAACCAGATAACAAAAGTCTTGAAAACATGTAAATTAAGGGAAAGTAAAATTGCTTGCAGTTTGTAAAAAAAAAAACAAAAGGAAGACAGAAAGAAATTACAAGTTTGTATCTTGTAGCATAGGAGATGCTCAGCAGCTCCTGATGGAGCCGTTGCTTCCTTTGGAATGATAGCAGTTATTGGTGTGATGGGTTTTTTCTGTTGTCTTTGTTATTTTGTTTTTGAGACAGGGTCTCACTGTGTAACCCTGGCTCTCCCAAAACTTGCTATGTAGATGAGGCCAGCTTTGAATTAACAGATGCGCTTTTTCTGTCTCTTAAAGGATGAGAATAAAGGCACGTGCCGCCATGCCAGGCCCCTGTTTATTTTATTAAAGAGTGTATCTTAAATTATGTGTATATGTAAGTCTGAGTGTGGGTGTGAATGGTGTGCCGTTGGAGGCCGGAAGACGGCATCAGATCTCCAGGAGCTGAACTTACAGGCCGTGTACACTGTGACCTCAGGGCCTCTGCCAGAACAGTGTGTGCTCTTAATGTGCTGAGCCATTTCTCTTGCCTTCTTAAAGTCTCTTCTCTTTCCGCTTCTCTTTTTCCCCTTCCCTTCCCCCACTCACCTGGCTTGCTCCAGCCCATAGGTTTTTTTTACTTTGCATTATGGTTGTGCGACACCATGTGGTTGCTGGGATTTGAACTCATGACCTCCAGAAGAGTAGTCAGTGCTCTTAACCGCTGAGCCATCTCACCAATCCCTTCTGCTGCTGCCGCCTCTTCTTCTCTTCCTCCTCCTCCCCCTCCTCCCCTTTCCTCCTTCTTCTTGTCAATGAAATCATGTTTTTAACTTGAATTTTTCTTGCTTTTCCTTTTTAGGGTACTTGCTGTGGAGATATTCTATATCCAAGTCTTAATTTGCAGTTATCATGTGTAAACATCCGTTATAGTAGTATATATCTCTCTACAGTTCTTCTATAGTTTTGAAATTTGTAAAAGGATATCCCGTACTTATTTTACAAGAAGGCAGCGGATGTTTCCCAAAAAGAGTGGCTCTGAGGTCCATAAAATGTCTCTAACAGTTGTTTTTTGTCAAGTGCTTTTCTCTCTCTATGCCGACTGATCCAGAGGACAGAGGGTGGCAGGCATAAAGGATGGATGTTTGGCACACTAAGCCAATGTTTACATTTAGATTAAAATATTTGTTCTTCAAAGTTTTACAGGCCTTCGAGTTGAGGCAAATGACCTAAGTCAGGTGACCTGAGGCTCATCAGTGGAAGGAGGACACCAGTTCCTTCCGGTTGTCTCATATCCTTCTAACAGGCACCATGGCAGAAACAGCTCCCTCCTAAAGGGAATTAATGTAAAAAAAACAAAAAACAAAATGAATTTAATGGGTGTCAAACTTTCCTTTATTTCAATGGAAAAATACCCCAACCTAGCATTTAGATAACATCTAATCCCAAATCAAACCTTTCTTTCTTTTTTTGGCTTTTCATTGAGACAGAGTTTTTCTGTGTAGCCCTGGCTGCCCTGGAACTCTGTAGACCAGGCTGGCCTCGAACTCAGAAATCTGCCTGTTTCTGCCTCCCAAGTGCTGGGATTAAAGGCATGCGCCACCACTGCCGGCTTTTTTATTTATTTATTTATTTATTTTTTTGGTTTGTTGTTGTTGTTTTAAATCCTTCTTTTCTAAACCAGTTTTGTTTTGTTTTTTCCTTTTGGTAAATGCTACTAAGAATAGACCAATGTTCAAGTAAATCTTACTGTTGTAGACAGAGAATCATGTATCAGGTCTACCTCAGTATATGTCGAATTTGATCTCAAGAATTTATTTTAGGCCGGGCGGTGGTGGCGCACACCTTTAATCCCAGCACTTGGGAGGCAGAGGCAGGTGGATTTCTGAGTTCGAGACCAGCCTGGTCTGCAAAGTGAACTCCAGGACAGCCACGGCTACACAGAGAAACCCTGTCAAAAAAAAAAAAAAAAAGAATTTATTTTAGAGTTTTATTTGCCTAGCCTGGATCAAGATAAGGACCTTGAAAAACCTGTTCTTACATATGAACACACACACACACCTTACAATCAGGCATGGCAAGAATGGTAATCTTATAAAGTGGCCACAGATTTTGTTGTTCAGTTATTTTTAGGAATTTTAGGGACAGCTTGCATTTTGTAGTACATAAAAAACGATGTACTCTTCAATTTTATCGCCTGGGACTTTGTTTAATGCATAAAAAATGTCAGGAAGAGATGTTTCCATTGTGGGGAACATAAAACTAAGTTGTCTTTCATTAGATTTTTTTTCCATGTTGGATGAACATGATTATTGACCATAAGACCAGCTGGAATACTCAATACCAATTGTTCTTTGAATTAGTTATATTGGAGAGACAGGAGAAAGGCTGCGTGCTAGCTAGCAAATTGACAACCCAAAATGTTCCGAAAATAAACGAAAATAAGCAAAATGTTCTGGGATGGAGAAAGGAGCGCTGAACAGATAGGATTTTAATTACAAGCTTAGATTAAACCCATGGACTGTCAGCCAAGCCATGGGAGGCAGGCGGGAGGCGGGAGTCATACTTGGGGACCATGCCTGCCTATGATGCCATATGCTGTTGGGAAACTCCAGGGATTTCAAAAATCCAGAATTCCAACCTAGGTTTGCTTGTGGTTTTGAAAACACCTCTGTCATGGTAGGAGGATAAGATATAATACTAAAGTGTGTTAGAACTGTGTATAACTTATAAATATTTACACACACCAGGTTGTACCCTCATTGGTCCCCTTGTTTTGGGTCCTGCAGAGGTTCAGAATGGACCTGAAAAAAGATCTGCCCAACTAGGAAGACTTGCAGGTCTGTTAGTGAGAGTCCCCGCTGCTCCTCTGGCCAAGATTAACTTAAAGACTGTGGAGCAGCGGGATCCACCAGGGTGGCACTTCCAGCACGTTTTGTGTTGGACAGTCCTCCTCTGCGGTGCTATTGATCACTTGTCTTCAGTTTACACCCTCAGCACTTTACCACACAGACTTTATGTCTGTCTTTCTTCCTTCCTTCCTTCCTTTCTTTCTTTCTTTCTTTCTTTCTTTCTTTCTTTCTTTCTTTCTTTCTTTCTTTCTTTCTTTCTTTCTTTCTTCCTTCCTTCCTTCCTTCCTTCCTTCCTTCCTTCCTTCCTTCCTTTCTTTCTTTCTTTCTTTCTTTCTTTCTTTCTTTCTTTCTTTCTTTCTTTCTTTCTTTCTGTCTTCCTTCCTTTCTTTCTTTCTTTTCTTTCTTCCTTTCCTTTCCTTTCCTTTTCTTTTTTCTTTTCTTTTTTCTTTTCTTTTCTTTCAAGACAGGGCTTCTCTGTGTAGCCCTGGCTATCCTGGAATTCACTCTGTAGACCAGGCTGGTCTTGAACTCAGAAACCTGCCTGCCTTTGCCTCCCAAGTTCTGGGATTAAAGGAGTGTGCCACCACTGCCCGGCCACACAGACTGTCATTGCCAGGATTCTTTTGCCTAGTTAAATCTCCTAATAGAACATTACTTTTTAAAAGATTTTATTTATTTTATGTATATGAGTACACTGTAGCTGTCCTCAGACACAACAGAAGAGGGCATCGAATCTCTGGTCTACAGCCAGGGTGAGTTCCAGGACAGCCAGGGCTATACAGAGAAACCCTATCTCAAAAAAAGAAAAAAAAAGATTTATTATATATAAGTACACTGTAGCTGTCTTCACACCAGAAAAGGCTATAAGATCTCATTACAGATGGTTGTGAGCCACCATGTGGTTGCTGGGAATTGAACACAGGACCTCTGGAATAGCAGTCAGTGCTCTTAATCACTGAACCATCTCTCTGAACATTACTAAGATAGTTTGTTCCCAGCTATTTTTCTTAGAATCCATCTAATCCATGTCCAAAGTTCCCTGCCCAATAATACATTCAGCCAGGAGACCAGCCATCTCTGCCCACCCTCCACTGCCATCATACTTGGCATTAAAATGAGCAAAGAAAGCCAGTTCATTGAGGAGATGAGAAGCCTCTCACATACACGTGCAACCACAAGGCTGGCCTCGCAGTCTCCATTCCTTCCTGCTTCCCTGTGAACTGGGAAGAGAGAGTAGGGTTGGGTGGGAGCTCCTGGTTCTCAAGGCAGTGTCTGCAATGCTTGAGAATGCTTAGAACTTAGCTGTCTGCAGCTATGGATCTAAAGATCCAGGTTTGGTCTGGTTGTGTGTGTGTGTGTGTGTGTGTATGTGTGTATGTGTGTGTGTGTTTGAGATGGGGTGTCTACATAGCCCTGTCTGTCCTAGAACACTATGTAGATCAGGCTGGCCTCAAACTCTCAGAGATTTGCCTGCCTCTGCCTCCCAAGTACTGAGACTAAAGGTGTGTAGTACATTGGCCCAGCTACAGAATAAAGAAAAAGTGGCATTCAGCAAGAAGGTCAGCCTCCTTCGAATCCTAACTCTGTTCTCCTTGATAGAACTTGTTGTTGTTTACAACTTCTTCTTAAACTGTTCTTCCTCCATTTTTCTATATTTTCTCTCCTTTTTTCCTTCGTTGCTTATTTCATTTCAACCTAAAACACTCATGCATTGAAATTAGCTATTTGCATCCCCGTCTCATTTATTAAAGTTGCTTGTGTCAGCTGGTTGGTTTTTGAAACAGGGTCTCTCTTTGTAGTCCTGAGTGTCCTTGAAGGCAGGACGCTCCGGTCTCAAGCTCAGGTGCTAGAATTAAAGGCTGTGCCTTCAAGCCTGGCTGGACTAACTTTGTGAGGGCCTGATGTATTAGCTCACTTGGTTTTGAATGATGAGGGCTGGATGGGGTTCAGGACAGTCTGTAGCCTGTGCTGTCTCACTCCTGCTGTCTCGTGCTAGCCCTCACTCGCTCCAGCTTCTCTGCCATAGTGACTCGGAGTCTTGGCTTTTCTTTTGCATTTTTTAAATTTTATGTTATCACCTCATGTGTATGTGTGTATTACCTGCTTGTATGCCCATAGACCATGAGTGTGCAGTGTCCCCAGAAGCCAGAAGACAGCATTGGATCCCTGGGACTGGAGTTACAGATGGTTGTGAGTCACCATGTGGGTGCTTCTTTGACAATGGACCGTGACCTGGAAGCTTAAGATGAAATAAACCATTTCTTCCCTGAGTTGCTTTTGGTCATGGTGTTTATTAGAGCAACAGAAAGCAAAGCAGGATACCATGTTAAGGCTTCGTTGTTGTATTGATCTACGGTTCCACCCTGTAGCCCAGGCTGGCCTTGAACTTTGTCATCTGAGCATTGAGGAGTCGGAATATGCCTAGATGGACCAGTGAGAAGGCCTACATGGACCATTTCACCTCTCTTACGCTCAGACTCCCACTATCCTCTGGGCAGGTTGTCTGCTCTCAAGGAGTGAGAATTTACACAAGACCCACGGTTTCCAGGGGCAGCCCTGTGCGGCTGTATCATCTTGGGCACTCGGGAGGCTCTGGCGGGAGATAGTTTGAGTCCAGGAGTTTGAAGCCAGCCTGGCAACACAGTGAGACAGCTGGTTTCTCTGATGGTTCTAGAGAAACCAATAGGGTTACACATGCAGGCTTTTCTCCTCAACAGAAAGATTTTACACCTGTTTTCCACCCAGAAGGCTGGGAATGGATGCAGTTAATAACCGGGTGATCTTTGCTGTTCTGTAGAGCTAGACTTCACCCAAATCCTGTAGATTCCTGAGGACTGTTTCTCAGTCAAAAGAACCCATTCTCCTGGAAAAGGGCTCACAAAAAGTATTTTGCTTGAGATAAGTACTTTGCAGAGGAGTTTCAGTGTTCTCATGCCTTAAGCTTTGGTTCCAAGGGAGTACTCTGCATAAATATGTCAAAAATAAGCTACTTGGGGTCAGATTCAAGAAGTTTGAACCAACCTGGCTAACTGAGTCTTTTTGTTTTTTTGGATTTTTTGTTTTTTTTTTGTTTTTCAAGACAGGGTTTCTCTGTATAGCCCTGGCTGTCCTGGAACTCACTCTGTAGACCAGGCTTGCCTCGAACTCAGAAATCCGCCTGCCTCTGCCTCCCAGAGTGCTGAGATTACAGGCATGTGCCACCACTACCCGGCACTAACTGAGTCTTATAGAACCAGATTTCCTTCTTACCTCTTGCAGATGTTTTCTGCCAGCAGTAGTGTCTGCAGGGATTCCTAGGCTTGTATTTGCATACTTAGCCTGGAGATGATGAACTGTTTGGGAAGGATTAGGGGGCTTGTCATTAGGGATTGGCGTTGAGGCTTCAAAAGCTCACACTCTCTCTGCCAGCATCTCTCTCTGATTGATACCTAAAGATCAGGATGTGAGGCTGTCAGCTACTACTCCATGGCCTTGCTTCCTGCCGTGATCATGGACCACCCCTTTAAAGGTGTAAGCAAGCCTCAGATTAAATGCTCTCTGTTATAAGAATTGCCTTGGTCGTGGTGTCTCTTTACAGCAATAGAACCATGACTAACACACTGACCAAAACCAAGTTGGGGAGGGAAAGGTTTATTTGGCTTACAAATTACAGTCTACGGTCAAAGGAACCCGGAGGCAGGAACGGAGGCAGAGGCCACAGAGGAACATGGCTTACTGGCTTGCTCAGCTTGGTTTCTTATACAGCCCAGGGTGGCACTGCCAGCAGTGTCCTGAGCTCTCTCACATCAACCATCAATCAAGAAAAGTGCATCACAGACTTGCCCACAGGCCCATCCAATGGAGGAGTTTTCTCAGTTGAGGGTCCCTCCCTTCCTCTTCACAGGTGACTCTAGTTTGGGTTGAATTGACAAAAAATAACTAGCTTAGATATTCTCATATCAAAACAAAACAAAAAAGGGGGGACACGGCTGGTGAGATGGCTCAGCGGTTAAGAGCACTGACTGCTCTTCTGGAGGTCATGAGTTGAAATCCCAGCAACCACATGGTGGCTCACAACCATCTGTAATAATAAACAAATTTTAAAAACCCCTATGGGCTGGAGCACACACGTGCACGGGGGTGGGGGAACAGAGCAATTGGGGTCAGAACATGAGGGAGGGGGGGGAGGGAGGAGGAAGAGGAAGAAAAGGTGATGACTCAGCACAAGTCTCATGATACAGGAGCAAAATCAGGTATTCATTATATCAAAATGTGAAGCATGACCAATAGTATTCAATGCTTCTGAGAGGTTAGGGGAAATTCAGACTTAACACCTGTAGCTTCACAAGGCTAAGAGGGTACGGCCTGACCTGACTGTCATAGCCTGGCATTCTCTTCCATTGTGATATTTTCCCCATGACACCTTTAAAATGGACTTTTGAGATACAGCATCTGTGTGGCTTGCCTGAGGACTGTCCCCTACAGGTTTGTTTATTTATTTAAGTTTGAGGAGGGCATGGAATCTTTAGGAGGTGCAGCCTTGTCTTGACATGAGAACGAGGAAGAATCCACGTGGAGCTTGTAATACATTTGGATGCTGCCTGATGCTTTCTTGATGATTTGGTGGGAAGGGGTGTGTGAAGTTAACTCCGGTCTGAGAAAGGTAGGGAAAGCTTTCTGGTTCATATATAACTTCTAGAAAGAAAGTTTGGGTCTCATCACCAGCAGCTTTCCTAAGATTTTTGCCAGTGTTAGACTGGAGAGGTGGCCCAGGAGCTAACGCATCTCCTTCTGTGCCAGCCTGACCCTCAGTACAATTCCTGCAGCTGGCAATGGAGAGAACGGAGTCCTGAAAGCTGACCTCTGACCTCACACACATGCTAAGACAGGTGCTCGCCTCACCCGGATACACATCGTATAGCATACACATAAAAACAAACAAAATTAAAAAAACTCTGCTAAGGTGCAAGGACTGGGAATGGGCAGTAAGGGAGGGAATGGTGTATTCTCTGAAACCCTCTGCAGCAACAGGGGCTGTGACTCCTTCCCCTGATGCCCTCCTCTGAGTGCCCATTGGAAGGCCCACTGAAAACATAGCAGAGCGGATCCCTAAACCTGTGGGAGGAGGCAGGTCTGTGTGGTGTCAGGGTGAAGAGACCATAGTGGCCATAAAAGTGCACATGTGAAATTAGGTATGGTGGCGGATGCCCGGAGTCCCAACACCTGGGAGGGAGAAGCCGGAGGATCAGGAGTTTAAGATCATCTTCTGCTACATGGCAAATTTCAGGCCAACCTGGACTGTGTAGGACCCTGTCACAAAGAACAAAACAAAATGATCCAAGAAAGGTCCCAGAGAGGTGTCCAGGTGGTTATCATCACTTGCTGCTCTTGCAGAGGACCCAGGTTCAGTTCCCACCGCTCACAAATATCTTTAATTCTAGTTCCATGGTATCCAGCACAATATTGTAGTCTCCACAGGTACCAAACAGGCACACGGTACACATGCACACATGCAGGAAAAACAAACTCGTAAATTATTTGTTTCTAAATTAAAAAATCTTGACAGGGTGAGAGTCTGGAAGAAGGCTCAATGGGTAACAGCATTTCTAGTACAAATATCAGGACTTAAGTTCAAATCCCTGGCACAAACACACAAGTTCAGGCATAGTGATACACACCTGTAGTCCCAGTGCTAGGGGTGGGGCTGGGACAGGGGGATTGCTGGTATCTGCTGGCTCTCAGCCTAATGAGAGACTCTGTCTCAAGCAAATGTGGCAGAACTTGATAGAATCCTTTAGCCTCTGTGAATAAATATACATGGGTAGGCATAACAGTGTATTTGCACAAATAACACACTCACACAGGTGCATACACTTTTTTGTTGTTTTTCATTTGTTTGTTTGTTTTTCGCTGGGCACGTTGTCCCCTCTGAGAAGTTCCAGCACTTGGAAGGTAGGAAGATTTGGAGCTCTAGGTCTTCCTCTGCTACATATCAGCTTGGAGGCTAGCCCACTCGGGACCCTGTTATAAAGAACCAAGCATAGACGGGCGGTGGTGGCGCACGCCTGTAATCTCAGCACTCTGGGAGGCAGAGGCAGACAGATTTCTGAGTTCGAGGCCAGCCTGGTCTACAGGGTGAGTTCCAGGATAGCCAGGGCTACACAGAGAAAGAAAAAAAAAAAAAAAAAAAAAAAAGAACCAAGCATGCACATGATTTCCACCGCAAAAATGAATAATTAACCAAGGGCCCCAGCTGCTGCCCTCTGTGACCGGATTCATTCTGCAGCCATGTTCTCTGAGGCTTCCTTCAGCAGTGACTTAGTGTGGGCAGGGACCTGAATTAGGTCCTTTCCTGGGAGAGGAGACATGCGGCCCGTGACGTTGCTGCCGGACTCCCTAATGGTCCTGGTTCTTAAGAAACGCCCCCTCTGTCTGCCTGGCGTCCTTTCCTATCTCCTTTTGTCGTGGTCACATTTACTTTGTATTCACAGTCAGAAGGTTCTCATCTGACTCCTTCCTTGTTTACTCTCACAGGCGTTTCTCTAAGATACCGCCTCTCGTAATCATGCCTTGACCTCGGCTTCTGGACGGGCCCTGGCTAACCCCGCGGAAAGCCCCTCCATTTGGACTCTTGCCCCTCACTCCACACTTTCTAAACGCTGCCTGGATAGCCAAATTTATCTTTTCAGTGACATATATTCCCAACTAGTCTCAATGTCTCCTGGAAAGAGTGACTATTTTGTCACTGTTGCCAACCTTCAAACTTCAGTCAGTGTCCCATAGAAACTCAGTTTACCCACCTCGGGAAAGAAGCTTTGGAACCTCAAGCTGTTCTGACCTGCTTTGTCCAGGATTGACGGTCTCCACCCACCTGGGCTTGCTAGCCTGCTGCGTTTTCATTCCTCAAACACACAACTTCCTCTCAAGGACCTTAGTGCCCCGCCTCACTTCCCATATTTGGCCACATACCTTAGTCACAAGTGATAGTGTGACCTAGATGGCCACTAGAAGACAAAAGCTCATGGTCCCCCTTCTGTTTCATACAGAAGCTGGTCAGCCACATAGAACTGGAATATTTTTTCCTGTGTGTGGGTATGCGTGTGTGCATGTTTGTGAGTATATATGTGTGCGTGGGTACACATGTGTGCGAGTATTTATGTGTGCATGGGTACACATGTGTGAGTGTGTGTGGGTACACATGTGTGCATGTGGAAACCAGAAGTCCACCTTAGGTATCATTCTTCAGGAGCATCTGCCTTGTTTGCTGGTTTTGTTTTTTTTTTTGTTTTTGTTTTTTGTTTGTTTGTTTGTTTGTTTGTTTGTTTTTGAAAAAGAATCCATCACAGAACCTGGGGCTTGACAATTAGGCTAGGCTAGCTAGTCAGTGAGCGTCTGGCTTCCAGGACCCTGCCCGTGTCACCTCCCCAGTGCAGGGATTATAAACACACACTGCTATGCCAATCTTCTCCCTTGAGTTATGGGGACTGGTATGCAAATGTTCATATTTATATAGCTCGCATTTACTGATTGACCTGTTTCCCAGCAGCAGCACTGGAATCTTTCCTCTAAAAACTTGTGTTTAAACTGTATTTATTTATGGGGTGTGTAGAGTATGTGGGCACCAGCCATGGTATATGGGACTGGGTTCTTTCATTCACTATGTCTGTCCTGGGGATCAAACATAGTTCATCAGAATCATCAGCAAAAAAATCACCTTTACCTACCAACTCCTGCTGGCTGTGGAACTGCAGTCTGATGGCAACGATGACATCTCTCCTCCCGCCTGCTTTCCCATCTCCAGTTCCATGCGGAAGACGTTAGGGGTGGTGGGACAGAGGATAAAAGAAGCTGTGATCCCTAGAGCTCACCTTGGAAAGTAAGCTACCATATACCCAGTAAATTAGCTCCAGTCCACTGGACTGTGGGGTTTGCTTTAGCTGCAGCCATTATTCTAAACAACACAGGGCTCATGGTCCCCGCCTTTGGCTTCTCTTTATTCCAACTCCCCCCCCCCCTCCAGAATCTTCTATACGTGGGACTCTTCTTGCTAAACAGATAAGATCTTCATGTCAATCTAAAGTAGCTATCAAGACCACAAATGGGAGGTAATGCAAAGAGACATTACAATGACAATTCAAAAACCTTTCACAGAATCCAGGGGTGGCAGCTACCAGGGTTGTCAACAGTCACTGTGGTGACCATCCTCTTCTTGAGACATGCTTTCCTGCTTCTAGATTATCTTGTTTCTGTGGCCTTCTTTTATTAGTTTAAATTTATATTTTAATATAAATATACTATTATTATACACATATAATATATAAACAAATAAAGTATTATTATATATTTAAAACCTTAACCTTTATGTTATGTGTATGTCTTTTGCCTGCATGCATGTCTGTGGACTAACTACATGCATGCAATTCCTATGGCGCTCAGAAGCCCCCCTGAACTGGAGTTACAGACAGTTGCAGGTACTGGTATTGAACTGGAGTCCTCTGCAAAAGCAACCAGTGAATGTTTGTTTTGTTTTGTTTTGTTTTGTTTTGTTTTGTTTTTGTTTTCCGGGTTGTTTTTGTTTTCCAAGACAGAGTTTCTCTGTGCAACCCTGGCTGTCCTGGAACTCACTCTGTAGACCAGGCTGGCCTGGAACTCAGAAATCCACCTGCCTCTGCCTCCCAAGTGCTGGGATTAAAGGCGTGTGCGCCCCCACTGCCCAGCTCCAGTAAGTGATCTTAACTGCTGAGCCATCTCTCCAGCTCCCCGATGGCTGAGTTGAGAGTTCCTTTCCTCTGATGATTAATGTCCTTCTTTAGGTACCTAGAGCTCTCACCTATACTTTCCTAGGCTTCAAACACCTTTTCCAAGCTTGAAACAATAAGACTATCATTTGATCATGTGGTGAATACCCAGCTATCTACAGGACTATCCTCCTAGCTAAACTAAAGCCATCTTCAGGAGTTCTGCTGAGGCTTGGGGAGGGTCATGGGACCCTCACCTGAGTATCTAGCCGCTCCTCCTAACCAACTGCATGCTATTCTGCCCTAATGTCACATGGCCTTTTGCTGGGAAGGACTGGAGGATATGTGTGGGGAAGGGATAGGAGCTCCATGTAAGCTGCTGGCTCTGATAAAGACCCCCCCCCCCCAGTGCATCCTTTATCGGGGGTGAGGGGATTCCCACATTCCTGTAAGTAACTACTCACCTGTGTTCTGTCAGTCAGTCAGTAAATTTACTGATTCCACAGAGTAAATTTGGAGTTGTACCTCAATTTGTCATTGGGATCTTAGGTGAGGTAAACATTGTTTGCACACCCTCCACTGCAAGGGAATTTTGTCAACACAGGTATCTTCTCTCTGTGTGTGTGTGTGTGTGTGTGTGTCTGTCTGTCTATCTGTGTGTGTCTGTGTGCATGGGTGTCTTAAACTTGGTATACATATAGCTGAGGTTGTATACATAGAACCTTGAACTTCTGAGCCCCCCATCCTCTCTACCTCTTGAGTGCTGGATTACAGACATCTACCACCATGCTCTGTGTAGGCTCAGGATTAAAATGTACTTTGTACATTTCTGGAGGTCAGTGTTATTATTATTTCCATTTTATCTATGAGGTGTTATTGCCATTTGTCATTTTACAACTGAGAACTCAGAGATGAAAAGATTTGTCTGCTGGTGTCATTTGGAACTGGCTTTGAACGGCACCTAAGGATTGTACTGCAAACCCTCAGGGACTGGAAGTCATGGCGGTGTCCTTTCTGGCTCCCCAGAGGGTGACTGACTCTGGGAGTGAGGAATGCATCATTGTTTCCTTAATCCTGTCCAAGTGCAGAGGGTTGTGAGGGAGGTCCCCACTCGGCCAGCTGCCTCCTACACGGTTTCCTCCCTCCCCCATCTTTGTCTGTCTAAAGCT
Source organism: Apodemus sylvaticus (assembly GCF_947179515.1). Classification (NCBI taxonomy): domain Eukaryota; kingdom Metazoa; phylum Chordata; class Mammalia; order Rodentia; family Muridae; genus Apodemus; species Apodemus sylvaticus. The sequence goes on from NC_067478.1 coordinate 22,718,364, forward strand.
GCACACCACGAGTTTTTCAGAAGGGCGGTGGTGGCATCACCTGGGTTGGCTCTCCTGCTCACTTCCCTTGGCCTGTACCCCAGGCTGGGATGCTTCAGTCTGACCTTCCTTTTGATCTTTGGCTCAGAGTCACACTTGCCCAGTCATCCTAAGGGTGACATTCTAGAGTTGAGTGGGATGAGTCTTACCCTTATGACAAGTAATTTTCCTGATTAAGTCCGATGCTCCCAGATGAGTACTTCTCAAATGTCAGAAGCTGCCTCTGGTAACCTAGTGGAGGACTGGCTGATTCTACCTTCCCACAGAAGCTGGGTTAGCAGGACAGGGTGCCCAGTCAGAATGTCCCTGTATCAGGGACTGCTGGATACTGGAGACACGGAAATAAAGAGACCCCTAAATGCTAACCTTAGTCACGTGAGCACAATATAAACTCCTACCTAAGGCTTAAATCACCTTTTGTAAATAGGAGTGGCTATGAAATTAGCATAACTCTGGAAGCCTTTTAGGACAATGCAGGAATAATCAAAGGAAAAGAAAAGGATAGTTCACAACGGCCACCATCCTGTCTCAGCCTTTAGAGTGCTGGGATTAGAGGCAAGTGCTTCAAGATCAGGGCACTGTGAGATGGCTCCTTGGGGAAAGGCGCTTGCTGTTAAACCAGATGACTTGAGTTCCCAGTGGCCTGCATGGTAAAAGGAGTATAGAGAACTCTCGGAGATTCTAGGAATTTGACATTGGGCTAGGACAAGGTAGTAGGCTCAAGATGAAGGCAGTTGAGGAATGTGTTCTTTGTGTCTTGGTGGCTCTTGTTAAGACCCTCAATACATGGGATCTTTGTTTATGCTTTGTTTGTTCCTTAACTACTCTGTTAAAGAGTTCAGACCAAATTCTTTGTTTGTACTTAGAATGATATAAAAGCAGTCTGGTGAAACAAACAAACAAACAAACAAACCTGCTTCAGCCTCAGCACTGGCTGGAGTCATGTTACAGTGTTGTCTAATTGTCTTTTTCTTTTCAATCCTCATTCCTTCTCTTGAGACCCTGTTCACTAAGCTGGCTTGGTCAAAAGAGAGAACTGATTCCTGTAAGCTGTTCTCTGACACGCACTCACACGAGCAAACATTTCTGCCTCCTCTTAATCGCTCCGTTTTCCGTCTAGACCACCATGACCAGGCCCCACCCGGTATCACCCTTTCGTTTGGATTGCTGTAACTGTCTCACCTTTGCCTACAATTGCTGGCTGCAGTCACTTAAATCATAGCAGGTTTCTTGGGTTGTTCAGGCTGCTGAAACAACCAGCACAAAAACAGTGTGGAGGCAATAGAACTGCAGCCTCTGGCAGGTCTAGACAGTGGGAGTCGGCTTCTTCCTGGGTCTCAGTGTCTCAGGACTTCCGGCTCCTTTTCCTTAGGTACCAATCATTGAATTTAGGACCCATTCTGAACCCATGGGTCAGGAACCATCCTGAATGAAACAGACACAGAGAGAGACAGAGAGACAGACACACAGAGAGAGGCAGAGAGAGAAGAGAAATCCGTTGCTTGATATAAAAGGGAAGAACAGTTCTCATTCCCCTGGGATCCCAAAAAGCCAGGAAAAGTGAGGTCATTTCAAGATGGCTCAGAAAATGTTCGATGTCTGGTGAGAAAGCCAGGCTCTTGGGTTTTCGTTTTAAAGGAACTGAAGCCAGAGCTTTTGAGAACTAACCTTAGTGGCCAAGAAAACTCGGGTCAGCAAGAATTCAAAATACTTCTCTTTATCTTCAGTTAAAAAAAAAAAAAAAAACAACCAAACAACACAACCCCAACACGCAAGAGAGAGATGCATTATTAATGCATGACAAAAATCTTAAAAATGTTCTCTCTACGGAGGACAGCTGCTCTCCATAATTAACTCTCTCGCACACGCCCTTGCTCCTAAGCACCCAAGGCTCTTCTTGGTGAGAAACACCTGGACTGTGCAGATCGCAATTGAGAAGAGCTCAGCTGTTGCCCTGGAATGCACTGTGAATCTGTTTGGAGCCACACCTTCCTAGCTGCTCCTGGCTAAACCCAAGCAGGAGCACTTTGGCTCCCCAACTCCCCCACCACACACACACATACACTACATGCTAAACTTTCCTTAACACTTTGAGGGCCTGGGGGAGGGAGGAACATTCACTTTCCCTCCCCCTTTTGGTTTTTCAAGATGGGGTTTCTCTGTGTAGCACTAGGAGTCCTGGAACTCACTCTATAGACTAGGTTAGACACGAACTCAGATTCTCCCGAGTACTGGGATTAAAGGGGTACAACACAATTGTCTGGTTTCATTTTCCTCTCTTAACCTGGAATTCAAGCTTGCACTGTAACCTGAGGGCTCTCCTATGTCCCTGCTTCTGTTTTTTTCTGTGTCTTGGTTGCTTCTTGTGTGCCTAATTCTCTTGTCACAGCCTCTCTGCGGAGAAAGACGGTGCATCTTCCTTCGCTGCTTCTTGCCGTTGGGCTCAGCCTTACTCAGAGTAGTCGGTGACGGAGTAGGAACAGCCAGAAGATGTTGATATCTCATCTGTTATTCAAGAAGTGAGGACAGAAACGAGATATGCAGGTTCTGATGCAGGGTAAACTGTCTTTGGGAGGGTATTAGTCTTATTAATAAAATAATTTAAGAGTGGACTCAGACAAAAGCTCCAGGACAATTTTATTAGAGTTTGAAAGACCCCACCCCCACCCATGCAGATGAGCTGTGAGTCTCAGCAGCTTCCTGAAGGAGGGGAATGAGAGAGAGAAACCATACTGTTTGAGCGGGTAGGAAGGTTAGAAGCACAGAGGACAGACAGTCACATGGTAGAGAGCTGCAGAGACAGTAAGGAGGCCCAAGAAGTTTAAGGGAAGACATACTTAGGGAAGGGACAGACAGAAGGGAAAGTGATGCGTTGTGAATCACTTAGAAAGTGGACAGACTTACAAAGCGACATTCTTTGGGCCTGGTGAGCCACTGTCTTAGGGGTGGAGATTCTGGGAAGGAAAAGTCCCATAAGTCATTAAAAGGCTAATTATCCCTCCAAGCTTTTTTTAACGGAACCCACCTTCCTAAGGGTGGCCCCTCGGACAGGAAACTGACTTGTTCAACTGGAACTCCAGGGCTCCACCCTGGCCACTGATTCTCTTGCCTGGAAGGAGTTTTCTCTTAAAGGGCATTTACCACGGCTCTGCCAGTTCCTGGCCACTCCTTGTATTTGAGAGTAAACAAATGCTCTGTGTTCCTCTCCTTCCATTCTGAGGAGTTTTCAGGAAAAGATCAGACTCTCTATTTCAGCCAGGTGCAGTGGTACATGACTTTAATCCCAGCACACAATATGGGGAGATCATGTCTTAAAAAAAGAAAAAGAAGAAGACTGTAGGAAACTACTAGTCATCTATTAGACAACAATTTAACCAACACTTCACAGTTGCTGTGCATCATGTTAAGCTTTACACATTTTCTCCCATTTAAGCCACAGAATTCTATGACACAAAGCTACTCCCACTTAGTAGAAGTGGGAGCTCTGAGGCTGTTGTCCAAGATCACACAGAAGTAACTGGCAGAGATGACCTTCTCCGGACTGTTCTAACATCAGATGCCTGGGTTCTTGTCATGGGTGAGAAGGAAGAACTCAAGGCTTTCCTGGGCTCCCCACCCCACTCCCACCCCGTGCCTCCACCATCATATTTTGCCAGGAAATGAGAGCAGAAGCTAGGTCTACAGCTTGACAACCTCCAGATTTTTATCTCTAATGGATAAAAGAAGGACAGAGAGGAAAAAGGAGGAGCAGAGACCTGTATGCTTTGCCTCCCCCAAACTCATGCTTAATCCCAGCCACATGTTGATAGGGTCAAGAGAATAGAAACATAATCTGACCATAGTGCACAGAGCCTTTTGCAAGTAAATTCTTGAGGTGGAGCTCTGTCATTGGATCCTGGTGGCTTTCTAAAGAGGGAACCTTACTCGTACAGATTCAGGGCATACTGGGTAGATGGGAGTTAGATACAACTGAGGAAAACCGGATCTTGGTAGCTATGTTTTCTTTCAGTCAGAATTCCCCTTTGTGGTTAAATATCACTGAGGCTGCAGTTATGTTCTGGCTATATCAGAAATTGAGGCAATTTCACAGACATTGCTTTGATGAAGGAGACATTAGTTTATCACTTGCTGTGTGGTTTGATTCCCAGCGCCACAGATCAACCCCCTGCCCCTGCAAATCCCACAAATATACAACCTCCCTGTTCCTCCCATCAAACCAGACTAATAAAACCAGATGAAGAATGGCAGGGAGAAAAGAGTAGCTGGAATTAGATGTAGTTAGCCTCTCAGTATTCAACTTTCAGCAGAGTGCTATTTGAAGTTAAATGAAGAAAATATTCCTTGCTTCCCTGCTTACCCAGGGTGGCCAGGAGGAAGAACCAAGCAGATTGCCTGGAGGAAACCAGACTGGAGCAGAACAGGGAGGCATGTGCAGAACTTGGAAACCTGCTGACTCATGCAGTCGTTGCCTATTTGTTAAATCAATTCAACTTCACCAATTCATTTGGGGCAGAGTGGTGACCCAGCCAGCTGTTGTCCTTGCCTTCAACATCTGCAGAGTTAGTCATAATAGGATGTCTTGTGCTTCTGGAGTTTAAAACCTCCAAGAAACTCTGAAACAAGGGAGTCCCACTGCCCTCACCTGGGAAAGAAAAAATGAAATAAAGGAGGAGGGACAGGTCTACTCCTAAGTGTGGAGACGACATATATTGTAGAGAGCAAGTAGAGGAGGAGTGCAGGCTGAACATGGCTGGTACACTAAACTGGACTCTGAGAGGAGAGAGAAGAACTGAGAGCAAGAGAGGAGCTACTAACTGACCAAGAGGCCAAAGGAGACATGGGTCAGCCCCTGGGAGAGGTTTACTGTGGGGGCGGGGTGAAGAACGCAGGGCGGAGCCACAGGTAACGTGATGCTGGGAGAGCTGGCACGTGTTAAGAGCACCCTAGTTATGGTTGGTGAGATGGCTCAGCGGTTAAGAGCACTGACTGCTCTTCTGGAGGTCTGAGTTCAAATCCCAGCCAACACATGGTGGCTCACAACCATCCATAGAATGAGAAACAAATAAACAAAAACAAACACCTATGGACTGGAGTGAGCAAGGCCAGAGCAAGAGGGAAAAGGAAAGGGGGGGAAAAGTTGAAAAACAAAAAACCATTACCCTAGGTAGTCTCTTGTGGTTCTGAGACTTAATGACCTCCCCCCAAAGTCCCAATTGTAGAAACGTCCAACTCTTCATAGTCTGATTTGCCACCATTCCTCCAAAAGTTGGAGATGTAACCGAATTTAAGTGCATGTGTGTGAATATGAACAATCAGAATTTTTTTTTAAAGCCCTGAATGATCTAAGAACTTCCTATGTAGACTGGGTTGGCCTCAGACACACAGGGATCCTTTTGCCCCTGGTTCCCAAGGGCTGGGATTGAAGGTGTGTGCTACCATACCAGGCCCCTGTTTCTTCCACCGTTGCTTCTTATCTTCTCACAGATATTCTAAACACACAGAACTGCTCGGGCTCTCACAAAGCCAGCCCCTTGTCTACCTCTCTAGATTATTACAGTCCTTAAAGCAGGACTAAGGGCTCTCTCATCTGGTGTCCAGTAGATGTAGGTGGTCCTTGCCCAGTCAGGAGACTTCAGACTTTGGGCATCCAGCCTCTGTCTATGTCGAGGGAAACAATTCTTGATCTAAAAAAATACAACTTGTGGTCGTAGTTCAAGTTCTTGGCACAACGATGGTTATTCACTGTTTAATTCCAGTACTTGAAAGGCTGAGGCAGGTGGATCTCTGTGTTTCAGGACAACTTGATCTCCATCATGAGTTCCAGGCCAGTTAAGGAGAGCTACATACATCAGACCATGCTTCAAAAGGTAAATGAAAATCAATAAAATAAATGACATTAACATTAAAGTCTCAGGCCAGAATTTGAACTCTATGGGAGTCCTGCAGTGCGGTGGATCTAGGAAGGGTTAATAATCAACTCTGGCAGGATTTTTTTGTGGCTAAGAATGAGAAATATGTACCTTGTACTTTGCCTTAAAGACCTGCCACTTAGCTGGGTAAACAAATGGGAAAGCATTAAGAATAGTTTTCAAAAGCTCTAGAGCAGCGATTCTTAGATGTTAGCATCTGCACTGACTAAAGGGCCCTTGCGATAGAGGTCAGCAGCCCCACCCACCCCACTCTCTGATGCAGTGGGTCTGAGTCCAAGCATTTGGGACCAAGTTTACTTTTCCCACCTCCTCCCAACTAATGTCAAAGCTGCTGTGTTGGCAGGATTCTCTCCTTGACCAAACTTTGGTCAGGCTCTACTGAGCATCCTCTTGACTAGAACTAACCTTGGCTCCTCTCGTCTAGAGGGGTAGCCTTGCCAAGAATCCTGCTAAATCAGTTATGCAAGAATCTTCCACCCTCAGTAAGGGACCACCCTCATTTTGGTAAGGTTCCTTTTCCACTGTCCCCCAACTGTGTCTGAGCATCCTGGTTTGCCTTCAGCAATGCATGGGCTAAGTTTGTCAGATTGTTCCTTACCCTGTGTTCCCTGTTAATTTTCTATCCATTGAACTCCCACTCCAATAAATCTTATCTTTGGTATTGAGGGTTGAGGCCAGCTTCTCTCCCCTACTATAAAACCCTATGGAGCAGCTGTCCTGATACCTAACACAATGGTCCCTGAAAGTTTACTTCACCATTTTGTGTCTTGTCATGAACTTAACAAACATAAAAAACAAACAAACAAACAAACAAGCCTCATGTGTTGTCTTAGTCAGGGTTTTTATTCCTGCACAAACATCATGACCAAGAAGCAAGTTGGGGAGGAAAGAGTTTATTGAGCTTACATTTCCACACAGCTGTTCATCACCAAAGGAAGTCAGGCCTGGAACTCAAGCAGGTCAGGAAGCAGGAGCTGATATAGAGGCCATGGAGGGATGTTTCTTACTGTCTTGCTTCCCCTGGCTTGCTCAGCCTGCTCTCTTATAGAACCCAAGAGCACCAGCCCAGGGGTGGTACTACCCACAAGGGGACCTGCTCCCTTGATCACTAATTGAGAAAATGCCCCACAGCTGGATCTCATAGAGGCACTTCCCCACCTGAAACTCCTTTCTCTGTGATAACTCCAGCCTCTGTCAAGTTGACACACAAAACCAGCCAGTACATGTATCAGAGTTTGGGTGTGCACATGTGGAAGTCACAGGATAACATGGGGTGTCAATGGTCCCCTTATTTGTGTGAGGATTGGGTCTCATTTGCTGCTGCACATAACAGGGCTGGTCCGTGACTTTCCTGGGATTCTTTTATTTCTGTCAGCTATCTTGCCTAGGCAACCTCTCCGTATAGACACTCATTACTCTGGCTTCACTGAGTTTGGGGACCCTATTTTGGTCCTCATACTCATGTTGGCAAAGGCTTTAACCACTGAGCCAAGTAGCTCCCCAGCTCCTCTCCCCTTAAAGAGACCCTCTCTGAAGCTCAATAAGTAGCTCACAAAACATTTCAGTCTTGACTCCGTGCAAGCCCACTTCTATTCTTGTGTCTCTCATCTGTAAAATAAGGATATAAATTATTTCAAGGCTAAGTTGTAAGAGCAAAACCTGGCACAGCATTTGGAAAAAGTTGGTTAGAGCTTATTATCTATTCGTTTGTGAGGCAAGTGGGGCGACGAAGCCTGGGGTTTGGATGGCTAACGCTATCTAAATGAAGTCCTTGTTCTGTGCAGCCACCTGAGAGGCAGGCATTTCCTAATACACCAGTACAGGACCGGCTTGAGCCAGAACGCGAGCCAGAACACAAGCCAGTGACTGCTAGGAGCTTTGGTGCCAGCGACGACGCGCAGGCGCAGACCCGCTATGGCTATGCTCTCTGCGCATGCGTCCTGAGGTGCAGCGTGTGAGTGGCACGCTGGCAGAGTTAAAAAAAAATGGCGGCGGCGATTCGAATTCGGGCGGTGGCAGCTGGAACGAGGCTCAGCGTTCTGAATTGCGGTCTCAGCACCACGATCCGCAGCCTTTGCAGCCAGCCGGTTTCAGTTAACGAACGCATCGACAACAAGCGCCAAGCCGCATTACTGGGAGGAGGCCAGCGCCGCATCGACGCGCAGCACAAGCGAGTGAGTCCAGGGCACCGGTGCATCTCGCCCCTCCGCTCTCGACCAATCACAGCGCGCCGGGCCGTGTTGCGCGAGCCTTCCAGCCAATAGGCGCTGTGCCTGGGAGGGGCGCGGCGAGAACTTTAACCTGGAGAACCTAGAGCCCCCTCGGGTGTCAGCCTGGGGCGAGCATCTGCACTCTTAGGGAGGTCCCCAGGCGGTGGGGCGGGGGGCGGGGGGGGAGCACTGATGGGATGGGTGGATTTGACTTGTCTCCAGCTGAGCTTCACTTAGCAGCTATGAACTTTTGGGAAGCTGGTCTTTAGAAAGCTGGGTAAACAGAATAATGCCTTCCACATCTTGTTAGAATAAGATTGCTTCACTAATCGTCCACAATCTCTGAATTTAAAAGACCGGATTGTTTTCCCGCCGCCTGAAAGAGATTATGGCTGTTCTCCCCCCCCCCCCTCCTTCAACGAGAAGGAAGCTGTAAAACCGAGGCAAGAAGTATTAGAAAAAAACTTGGTTACGTTCACATTAACCTGGGGTGGGGTCTCCATGCGTACTGGGGACTTGGGACGCCTGTGCCTGATGAAGTCACGTCGGCCTCTTGAGAGTTTCTTTTCTGTATTGATCTGCTGCATAGGTGGACTTTCTATAAACTCTCATGCTATTCTGCTGTGAGCTTCGGAGGCACGGAATCACTGCCTGGATTTTCAGGCAGGAATCACATTTGCGCTCCTTCTGGGGAGGCCATTTAGCAGCAGAAAAAACAGGAGCTGTAGAGATGACCCTAGACTTGAAACCAGACTTGCCCAGTGTGTCCTTGACTCCTGTGTGAGTCGGGACCGAAGGGCTGGATAAGTTAACCGGAAGGTGCCCTAGGGGAAGCGCTCCCTGTGAAGGGCATACAAGTCCTACTCAAAGGTGTGAAAATCTGGGTCTTAAGTCGAGGTCAAATGTTGATTTAGAAAATGCTCAAGAATAACTACTACTCTTGACACTTAGGGATGTAAATGTGGTTGAAAAGTTTGCTGTGAGCCATGAGCCCTCTTTCCCTTGGGGTCCTACTGAAGGGCTATTATGTTTCCTGGGAAAGCCTGTCGCTGCTCTGGTAACCGCTCTCTTGGGACACCCCTGCTCAGTTGCCTGTTCCTCCCCAGGCCGACCCCGATACCCTTAGATTAAGGCCCTCAGAGCTGGTTTCTGCTCTCAGAGCTTGTTTAGTTGGGAGGCTGGTTTGTGTTCCCTTTAAGCAAGTTTTTCATTATGTCTGTGAGTAGTCAAATGACCTAAAAGAGGATCAGAAAATATGAATATTTTAAAATGTATCAGTCTACCTGTCAATCTATCTTCTATCTATCTATCTATCATCTATGTAGTTGTTAGATCCCCCCCCCAAAAGTAAATTTGTTTTCTACAACCTCATTGGCTTTCACTATTTTCTTAGAATAACTAATTTAAAGTTTTAACATTTTTTCTTGTTTGTTTAATATGTCTATGTGTTGCTTTTGTAACACAGAAGGCCAAGGAATTTATGGATTTGAGGTTTTGGGAGCCTAAGACATGGAGGCTTTTGGTAGATTGAGGATTCAACTTCATCTGAAAGGAAATCTTGAATTAGGATCTCACGCAGCCCAGGTTGGCCTTGATTTTTCTTTGCAGCCAAGGATGATGCTTCTGATCCCTCTGCCTCTAGACACCCCGGCCCCGCCCCCAACTCCCAGCTCTGGGATTATAGGCATTCACTACCATTAGTGGTATATGTGTTACTGGGAATTGAACCCAGTGCTTTTGTACACAATAGGCAAGCCCTCCTCCATTTGAACTGTATCTCCAGCCATTTTCTTTTCTTTGTCGTTAGAACACCCCCCAAGCCAAGAAACTCTCCAGCACTTGGCGTCTTCCCCTGTCCTCCACAGTTCCCTGCTATGGGATCCTGGCTTTGTCAGTTATAGTGTCTTTAAGCAGAGATTCCTACCTTAGGACAGAAGAAGAGCGAGCCCTTGTGAAGGCAAGGCGGAGGACCCGTGAGTGCCCTGGGATGGAGGCAGAGAGCTGGAGGGGAGGGGTTGTGCCTGGCTGAAGAGTGCTTCTCTGAAGAGCCTGTACATCTCTGACCCTCACTAAGCCTGCCTCAGTTTCTTCACTCCTCCTTGAGTTTCCTTCCACAGGCAAATGGCTCCCGCGCACCCCATCTACCCTGCTGTTACTAGCGCCTGTCTACCTTGGGCGAGAACAGATGGAACAGAGCCTTTTACACTGGGGCAAAGGCTGAAAGCCTGCGCCCCCCCCCCCCCCAGCTTTCCTGCCAGCACGTCTTACTTGCGTGTTAACTTGGCCTGTGGTGACATCACCAACAGATCCTTGTGTTGTAGGGAAAGCTAACAGCCCGGGAGCGGATCAGTCTTCTGCTGGATCCTGGCAGCTTCGTGGAGAGCGACATGTTTGTGGAACACAGATGTGCGGACTTCGGGATGGCTGCCGATAAGAATAAGGTGCCTTTATCTGTTCCAGTGGTGGTGTGAACACTTCCGTGGCTTGCTGGCCTTCCCACCAGAGCAACGAGTCCACATAGCTTTTTACGTCAGACTTGCTGGGCCTTTGCGTTCCCTCCTGGCTTCATCTTTGTCTGTAGACGATGTCTTTGAGTCCAGTAAAACCAGACAGCTTTTCTCTCTCCTTTCTTTCTTTCTTTCTTTCTTTCTTTCTTTCTTTCTTTCTTTCTTTCTTTCTTTCTTTCTTTCTTTCTTTCTTTCCTTCTTTCTTTCTTTCTTTCTTTCTTTCCTTCTCTCTCTCTCTCTCTCTCTCTCTCTCTCTCTCTCTCTCTCTCTCTCTCTCTCTCTTTCTTTTCTTTTCTTTTTTTGCACATCCAGATTGCTTTTCATAGGTGTGTGAAGCTCTTTGGATTATCTGTATTTTTTTTTTTTAAAGATTTCTTTCTTTCTTGTATGTGAGCACATTGTCGCTGTCTTCAGACACACCAGAAGATGGCACTGGATTCCCATTACAGATGGTTGTGAGTCACTATGTGGTTGCTGGGAATTGAACTCAGGAACTCTGGAAGAGCAGTCAGTGCTCTTACCCACTGAGCCATCTCTCCAGCCCCAGGGATTATCTTTTGGTCCAGTTTTCTGCATATCTGCTGTCTGTGACTAAAGATGTAAACTCGGCAGGCTCTATCCATCCGAGTCTTTATGGGCACACTGATGCTGGAGTTTCTGTGAGAAAGAGTGGGCTCAGGATGCTACTGTGTAGCCAAGGCTGAGCTCAGACTTGCAGTGATTCTTTCTCCTTAGTTTTGCTGGGATTCCAGGCATGTGCCTCTATGCCAAGCTGTTCTGTGTTTCCTTATGTGTTCATCTCAAGAGTAAATGGCCGGGCAGCACCTCTTACAGTTATTTTGCCTTTATTTCCAATTATTATTATTATTATTATTATTATTATTATTATTATTATTATTTTTGGTGTACTGAGGACTAAACCAAGCTTTGGTTTTTGGTTTGAACCTTCTTCTAACCAAACCGTAGAACATTTGGCCTTTTGTTTTTCACTAAGGCATGATGCCAACTTGACCATAAGAAATATTTTCACTGGGCAGTGGTGGTGCATTCCTTAAATCCCAGCACTCGGGAGGCAGAGGAAGTCAGATCTGTGAGTTCGAGGCCAGCCTGGTGCACAAAGCAAGTTCTAGGACAGCCAGGGCTACACAAAGAAACACAAAAAGGAAGTTGTTCTTTTTTTTTTTTTAAACCTTTATTTTTTCCATTTTTCTGATAGTTTCCTGGAGATAGTGTGGTCACTGGACGGGGCCGAATCAATGGACGATTGGTTTATGTCTTCAGTCAGGTATGTCCAAACTTCAGTAAATGAAACTTACCTAAAGGTAGAACCAGGAACAAAGTATGTGAAAGAAAACAGTTTAGGGAAATGAAATCTTGCTTATAGTTTGGGGCACATGACAGACATGACAGATTTCCTTTTTTTTTTTTTTTTTTTTTTTTTTTTTTGGTGTGTGTGTGTGTTCAGATGTAGTCTTTTTTTTTTTTTTTTAAGATTTATTTATTAATTTTATGTATTTGAGTGCAGTGTCACTGTCTTCAGACACACCAGAAGAGGGCATGAGACTCCATTACAGATGGTTGTGAGCCACCATGTGGTTGCTGGGATTTGAACTCAGGACCTCTGGAAGAGAGCAGTTAGTGCTCTTAACCGCTGAGCCATCTCTCCAGCCTCATATGTAAGTCTTAATGCTGTTTTCTCCTTAGGAAGGAGGAGCCTTTGTCTTTGTCTGAGAGGTGGTGGCAGGGCAGTAGGCTTGTGTGAAGTTGTTCAGAGAATGAGTCGATTCCTCTGACTGTGTTGTGTGGCTGTGGCTCATGGAGTTCTGGGCTGCATGGAGGATCCAGATGCAACCCAAGTGGAAGAAATTGATTCTTAAAAGCATGGGTCCCTGAGCTCTGGGCTTTTTTGAAAATACTCAAATACATTGTGGGAGGTTCCATCAAGAGAGGTGAAGTTGGTGTACACTGAGATCTGAGGTGGACCTTGTAGGCAGAATCCTACAAAGATGTATGTCATGTACAAACTGCTTTTTTTAAAATAGTATTTTATGTGTATGGGTGTTTGCCTGCTAATATGTTCTTGTACCATGTGTATGCCAGAAGAGGGCGTCATAATGGCCTGAATATGGGGTTACAGATGGTTATGAGCACCAAGTGGGTGCTGGGAATCAAACCTGGATCCTTTGGAAGAGTAGCCAGTTTTCCTAATGGCTGAGCCATCTCTTTAGCCCTACATGTCCAAAATTTTAATCTCTAGAGTCTGTGTGTTACCTGACACAGTGTCTTAGTCAGGGTTTCTATTCCTGCACAAAACATCATGACCAAGAAGCAAGTTGGGGAGGAAAGAGTTTATTCAGCTTACACTTCCACACTGTTGTTATCACCAAAGGAAGTCAGGACTGGAACTCACACAGGGTAGGAACTTGGAGGCAGGAGTGGCTGCAGAAGCCATGGAAGAATGCTGGAAGTGGCGATGTTTGTTTGTCTGACACTGCTAGAGTCTAACAGGCTTAATCCTACTTGAGCTACTGCCTCAGAGCTGAGTCATTTTGTAGAACAAAGACTAAGTCTTTTGACCCCCGATCCTACACAAACTCCCTTTAAGATATTTTATTAACTAACTTGGGGGATAATCTATGAGTTAGAGGGGTTTTTTTCTTTTCCTTTAACAGTGTGTTAAAGTGTTTCTTCCCACTTTCCATTGGGTCTCCGGCTCTACCTAGTCCTTATGTTTTACCTGCTGCTTTAAATGTTTTTCTTTTCAGGATTTTACAGTTTTTGGAGGCAGTCTGTCAGGAGCACATGCTCAAAAGATCTGCAAAGTAAGTGTTTCCTATTGAGAATCAACCCAGGGCTTCTGCCAGTTTATGTGGCACACGCTGAGTGTTGTGGGGTGCAGTGAGTGGAGCTGGTTATGAACTGGAGCAGATCTGTGCAAGAGGGGACCCTCAGCTCACTTCTGAAAATATTTTCCTACTGTCTATGTGACCCTGGTAAGGTCTACACCTACATTTGTTCCATCCATTCTCTTCGCTTCTCCTCCCCCTTCTCATCTCTCCTTAGCTCCCTGCCTTCCTCTGCCCCGGTGCTGAGGTTATATGTGTGAACCTGTCCTCCTGGCAACCCTCACATTTCTCCATTAGCATAATAAGATCTAAGATTACAAGGCTTGAGGGCTGGAGAGATGGTACAGTGGGTGTGAGTACTTGAGGGCTGGAGAGATGGTACAGTGGGTGTGAGTACTTGGTGTGAAGACCGAAGCACCTGAGTTCAGATCCCCAGCTCCTACCTAAAAGCCAAGCACGGCCACACATGCTTGTAACCCCAGCTTTGGGGAGTAGACGGATCCTGGACGTTTGCTCGCCAGCCAGCGTACCTAGAACATCGAGGTTTGGGTTCATTGAGAGACTCTGTCTCAAAAAATAAGATTGGGGGTGATTGAGAAAGATACTTGGTAGTTTCCTCTGGCCTATGCCTGTGAGGAGTGAAAGCATTCAAAAGCATATCTGTAATATATGTTGTCGTTGTTGTTATATGAAAGGGTTTTTTTGTGTAGTCCTGGATGTTCTGGAACTTGCTCTGTAAACCAAGCTGGCCTCAGATCCAGAATCCACTGTAGCTGCAAATTAGTTAACCGCTTTAGCTCTTGGTGGGTAGCACTCAAGCAGGACCTACCCAGGAGCTCTCTGGATTCAAGAATGAAAGACAGACAGACAGACAGACACACACACACACACACACACACACACACAAGCTCAAAGGCTAGGCACTTCTAATCCTTCCTGCGGCTAGCAAGCACTGCCCTCTGATATTCTGGAATTAACATCCTTTAAAATCTATATTTCATCTCTGCTACCCCAGACCCAGTCAGGGAAGTGACCACTAGAGTCACTTACCCGAATTTTTACATGGCTGGTCTGTCCCACACCCCTCTCATGGTGATTCTCTTCTTCCTCTCCAGCCTGGGAATCCTAAACGTCCCACCTCTGTCTTGCCCAGCCGCTGGGTGCTGGCGTCTTTATTTACCAACTGGGGCCAACTTGGGACAGGGTCTCCCAGTGTCTCAGGTGCAGACACTCCTGCCAACAGTTTTGGGGACCAAAATTAACATTATAACACAAGTAGCATTAGGCCAAGTTCACTTCAGTCCACCTGCCTCTGCCTCCCTCCCGAGTGCTGGGACTGAAGGCATGTTCCACTCTGTCTGGCTCATTAATATATGTACTTATGAGTGCATTAAATAATGAGACTTAGTGAATTTTTTAACTGGTGTAATTCAAAGAAGGCTCAAGTGAAAACATCCTGGTGCTCAGCAGTTTTAATGTAGCAGAAGCTTCTGGTTTCTAATAATGGCAAAGGCACAGGTGTGAGTTCATAAGTAAATGAAGCGTTAGGCACTGTCTAGCGTTCATACCGGTGAAAATGTAAAATTTCTCTAACTCACGTATACATTCAAAGCCACACTGAGATTCTGGGAATCCCAAGAATAGATCTAGGCAGAGAGTCCAGGCACTAAAATGTAAAGAGCAGTACAAAGATTGTGTGACATAACAGTAGGTTTTTTTTTTTTTTTTAAATAAAAAGAAGTTGTTTATTTTTGCCTATGTCCATGTCTGTGTACTGTGTGCCTGGTGCATGCAGAGGCCAGAAGAGGGCGTTGCATCCTCTAGAACTGGAGGTACAGATGGTTGTGAACTGCCCTGTGGACTCTAGGAACTGAATTGGGGTCTTTTGCAAGAGCAAGTGCTCTTAACCACTGAGCCGTCTCTTCAGCCCCTGCATGAAGGTTTAAAAACCCTCTGGAGGATTGAGTTGAGAGTGTGATAGGATATGTGCATAACGTGAGCAGACCTTGGAATCAATTCCAAATTCTGCTGAGGAAGAAACTAGAACACAAACAGAACCTCAAGCAGCCAACCAAACGAGAAAAGCTCCTCAGATACAACCTACTAGACTGAGATGGTCTGAGGAGTAATGCTGGCATTGATGGTGTTCAGAGAATTTTGGAAGTAATACTGAATTACTAATAGCCTGGTAAGTTTCCCTCTGTAGTGGAGCTTTCTGGATTTAGACATGTGCTCCTCTAGAGATCTTAACGCAATTCCCTTTTTTCACTTTTATTTTTTGAGACGGGGTTTCTCTGTATAGCCTTGGCTGTCCTGGAACTCTCTCTATAGACCAGGCTGGCCTCGAGCTCAGAGAGCTGCCCGCCTCTGCCTCCCAATTGCTGGGATTAAAGACATGCACCTTCATGACCAGGCTAGCCAATTACCTTTAAACCTTCTTGGTTTTCCTTTTTTTTTTTTTTTTTACTGCTGTGGTTGTGATGGTTCCCTAGCATAATGAAGTCAGCATGCTTCACTAACCGTCCAAGGGTGCTTGCTGCACACGAAGCTGTGGGGGCTGGCAACTCAGGAGGAAACTATCGCAGTTGGCCTGGGCTCAGGTTAATATATGGGCCAGTGTCTTAAAGGGTCACAGCGTTAGGAAGGTTAAACAACCACTAATGAAAAGAGATACCCATGTGCCCCTCTTTGGCTACTGGACTGTTGATGAAATGGGCTATGAGTAATGTAAACTTCCTAAGGATGTCCCCCTGGGAGGGAGATGGCTGAGACCCTGGTGGCATCCAGAGGAGGGACTTGTCTTCTAGTGTAACAGGCCTCAGACCTTAGCACACCTGACTCCATGATGGAAGTACCATTCAGGCTGTAAAACTCAGCACGTAGACAGCACCACCTGCCAAAAAAATGAAAACAGACCTAATTTATCAAAGGCCATAGTGCTGGAAAAGTCTCTAAATGTACTAATCTTGCCTTTTGGCTTTTGTAGTTTAGCTTCTGGCTAAATGTTCTTGTTAACTGAAGCATGTCAACCTAGAACATGGATTTTTGTGCTCAAAAACTCACCCTGAGAAAGACTCAGGGCTACACTGGGATCCTGAACACACAATATAGTCAACAGCCAGCTAATAAAGACTTAAACCATGTCCAAGCAGTCTTCTCTTGTGGATATCCCACAACCACTGGAGAAAGGTTCACAGCTCATCAGATGACCTTGTAGGAAAGTCTAGGAGAGGAGCTAGGTGGGGGTGGGGTGTTAGGAACGATAGCTTGCTGGACTGTTTAGTGACACATACCTTGTAGTATTTCCAAGACTCCTGAAAATGGCCTTAGGGTGTGTGGATTCTGGATTCCTTTGTCTTTCTTCCCTGTGTGGTCACACTGAATAAATCTCCCTTTTCTGCTTTTCACTATTCATTTGGCTCCTTTAATAGGCTATTGAGGATGGGCAGCTGGACTTAGCTTGTCAGGGCACAGGCTGTGTCCCCTTATTCTGATGATGCTTTCACCCACCAAGACATAAGCTATCTCCTTGGCCCAGCAAGGGGCTTTGTCATTGCTGTTTTTGGTAGCCGGAGCAGATGTCTCATAAGATTTTCTATACCGTTTTTAGATCATGGACCAGGCCCTAACAGTGGGAGCACCAGTGATCGGGCTCAATGACTCCGGGGGCGCCAGAATCCAGGAGGGGGTAGAGTCCTTGGCCGGCTACGCAGACATCTTCCTGGTGAGAAACCTATTAACAGAGTTGCCTCTGTAAGTCTGTGCTGGTGCCAGTCTTCCCATATTGTCCTTTGCCCCATCCTCCCTCTGTCACTGCCACCGTGGGTGGGATGAAGGCTGGATGACTGGCCAACTGGGCTGCAAAGCCTGCTCTTTGTTCTTGAGAGAGGGCCAGTTGTTGGATAAATAATTAGTTCAAGATCATTCATGAGGAGAGAGAACTTGGAAATGTTTTTCTTTTTCTTATCTATCTATCTATCTATCTATCTATCTATCTATCTATCTAATTTTTCTTTTTAAGCAAGAGAGATGGTAAAGAATGTTAAACGGATTTGCTAGAATTAAGATTTTTTTTTAAAAAAGCACTCTCTTTTTAAACATTAAAAATTACTTATTAAACACAGTTTTAACAGTAATACAAAGAAGAAAGACATCTTTCCAAATCTCATTATCAGAAACTCTTGGAGGACATCATTGCAGATACCTGCACTATTTGACATATGAAACATCTGATGAGGGGGACAGGGATGGGGGTCTGAGAGGAGAGAGAGAGGATATAGGCAGTTTCTGGTCAGCCCAGAGCTATTCATCCCACCCCTTCAGAATGACAAATATCTTGTCCCTGGTCACTGCCTTTCACGATCTATTAAAATGTGTGTGTGAGAGACCTTTGGTAAATTGTAAATGTATGTGCATTACTTCAAAAGCTAGCCTGGCAGTGGTGGTGCACGCCTTTGATCCCAGCACTTGGGAGGCAGAGGCAGGTGGATTTCTGAGTTCAAGGCCAGCCTGGTCTACAGAGTGAGTCCCAGGACAGCCAGGGCTATACTGAGAAACCCTGTCTCAGAAAGAAAGAAAGGAAAGAAAGAAAGAAAGAAAGAAAGAAAGAAAGAAAGAAAGAAAGAAAGAAAGAAAGAAAGAAAGAAAGAAAGAAAGAAAGAAAGAAAGAAAGAAAAGCTACCCAGCTTTTGTATGTTCTAAATATGGTTTTTACTCTTCTCTCCCAGTTCTAAGGTTAGCCCACCATAGGAAACATTAGTTCTGTGTTTGCTTGCCCAGTAGAGGTCTGGAAGGTCTTTGCGGCTCATGGTTTGGAAACCATGTGTATGTTACATAGGGGAAAAAAGAGGCCCCCAGAATATGGCTGGGTTTTGGGATATCATCTGTAGATGTTTAAGCTGTGGGGCTCTGGTTGCTGCGGTTTCCAGGAACCAGACCTTAGTAACTTGGAGTTCTGTGGTGCTGAATGAATTGTTTGCAACACCTGCTTGTCTCAGGACTGTGCCATTCATTGATGCTGTGTTGTTACTTTCTGGTAACTTTTAATTGTGATGTAATTTCAGACCTCATGGGAAACAAGTTCCAAGATCTATGCTGTGCCCTTTAAAGATTTGTTTGTATTATTTTATGCATATAAGTATACTGTCGCTGTCTTCAGACACACCAGAAGCGGCATTGAATCCCATTCATCCCAATACAGATGGTTGTGAGCCACCATGCAGTTGCTGGGAATTGAACTCAGGACCTCTGGAAGAGCAGTCTGTGCTCTTAACCACTGAGCCATCTCTCCAGCCCTGTCCTGTGCCCTTTAACCAGACCTGCTGCCCTGACTCAATGTACCATTCTCTCTAGAAATACATATTTGCATGTTACATTAGGAACAATTGAGGGCTAATGGATGATATTTTGCTTCCTTTAGCTCTTTAAGGCCTTCACTGTGTATTTCCTGGAAACATTAACCAGAATATAAACATAAAAGGGGATGCAACATCAGTCTGTTATTAATATCCATAGCTTTATCTAGTGGCCTTAATAAAGCCCTTGATTAGAGTCCTTTCCTTCTCTTTCCTTCTCTCTCCTCCTGCCTCCTCTCTTACTGTCTCTTCCCTTCCCCCCTCCCTTTTTTCCTCTCCCTTTTTCCTTAACTTTTGTTCCTGACCTGGAATGAACCCAACTGTCATACCTCTTTATTTTCTTTCTTTAATTTGGGGCAGTTTTGCAGTCTTTGTTTTTCATGACCTTAGTTTAATTTTTAAAAATTCCTTTTGGATTGGGTCTCACTTTATAGCCCCAGGTTGACCTGGAGCTTGCATAGTCTAGGCTAGTCTTGAACTCACAGAGAACTCCCTGTCTCTGCCTTCCACATTCTAGGATTAAAGACTTGTGCTACCGTACCTACCCTGACCTTGACATTAAAAAAAAAAAACAAAAAACCCCAAGCAAACAAAACCCCTACCTTGCTGAAATTTAACTGAAAAAAATCCACCCACAGTGACATGCAGTTCAGTGTGTTAAACATCGTGAGTTTCTGTAGTTGTGGAGTCATTACCCAGGGCCTTGAACCTGCTATCCCGGTGCTTTCACCAGCCACAGATTCAGCCTTGACCTTAGCTTCCTACCTCAGTCTCCTGAGCCAGCCACCTTGCCCAGCTCAAGGACATGTCATCTGTTCAATGGACTCTTGTAAAGTTTGTTATGTATTGTTTTTTAGTGGCCAATTCACTATTTACTTATCAATCTGCTGTCCGTTATTAGGAGAGGTATCTCTGATTATCATCGAGCACCTGATCATCTCCCGTTTCATGTCTGCCAGGGTGTTGCTTCTTAGGTTTTAAGGCTCTTGCTGATTTATCAATTTGAGGACTCTATTAGTTGCAGGCATTTTAATTTTTTTTTAATTTTTCAATTATATAGATTTAAAAAAAAAGATTTATTTATTCATTTTATGTATATGAGTACACTGTAGCTGTCTTCAGACACACCAGAAGAAGGCATCAGATCCCATTACAGATGGTTATGAGCCACCCTGTGGTTGCTGGGAATTGAACTCAGGACCTCTGGGAGAACAGTCAGTGCTCTTAACTGCTGAGCCATCTCTACATCCCAATTATATAGATTTTTAAAAATTATACTTATGTATGTTGTGGTGCACTTGCTTGGGTACATGCCACGGAGCGTGCTGTGGTCTAGGACAGCTTTCAGTGGTCAGGTCGCTCCTTCTACCACGTGAGTCCCAGGTCTTCATGCTCGGTGGCCGGGCCTTTACCTGATGAGCTGTCTTTCTGGCCCTCTGGTATACATGTTTAGGATTGTTATTCTCTATGTGTATTGGGCCCTAATACACGATAGCTTTGTTTGTTTCTTGAGGGTCTCTCTGTGTAGCTCTGGCTATTTTGGAACTTACTATGTAGACCAGGCTAGCTTAGGCTGCCTCTACCTCTCAGGTGCTGGGATTAAAGACATGTACCAGTGTGCCTGGTCCATACATGATAGCTTAATATTTTATAACTTTTTAAAGTTACTTTGTCTGATAACATAGCCACCATGGCCCTATATTTTCCTCTCATGGAACTTTTTTTTTTAATCTCTCTCTCTTTTTTTCTTTTTTTGAGACAGTGTTTCTCTGTGTAGCCTGGCTGTCCTGGAAATCACTCTGTAGACCAGGCTGGCCTCAAACTCAGAAATCCACCTGCCTGCCTCCCAAGTGCTGGGATTAAAGGTGTGCACCACCACTGCACAGCAGTTATTTTTAAATTTCCTCTTCTCAGCATTTTTGTGTCCTCTTGTTAAAAGTAAAACTATAAATAGTACATTATCTTTTAAAAGCCTAGTCTGTTAGTCTCTTAAGGTGGATTTTTGGTGCCTGGATTCTTCGGTTATGACTTTTAAAAATTTTTAAATTTTATGTGCACTTGCATGTGCTTGTGTGTGCGTGCCGTGTGCCTCTGTGCCTGAGTGCATGCCACATGTGTACAGGTGCCTGCTGGAGACCAGAAGAGGGCACAGGTTGTCCTAGAGCTGGAGTTAGTAGGCAGCTGTGAACTGCCATTAGCTGGGTGTTGGAACTGCACGTAGGTTCCCTGGAAGAGCAGCAGGTGCTCCTAACCACAGAGCCCCCTTTGTGTGTGTGTGTGTGTGTGTGTGTGTGTGTGTGTAGTGCATGCATGAAGGTCAGACAACAACTTGTGAGGATTAACTCTCTCCTTCCACTAAAGGAATGCTAGGATGGAAGCTGTGTCACCAGCCTTGGCAACAAACACATTTATCCCCTGAGACATCTTTCTGGACTCCCCTACCCCCCAGTTTCCTCCTTTTTTAATGAAAAATCTTTCTATGTAGTTCATACTTGTCTGGCTCTAGATCCTCCTGTGTCTGCTGAGCTTACAGGCATGTGCTGCCATGCCCAGCCAGAGCTCCACCCGCCATGCCAGTCCACCATGCCCAGCCATAGCTCCACCCCCTTTTGTATTTAGTTGAGTTGAGCCATTTTCGTTCACTTCAATTTTCTCCATTTTTCGCCATTCATTTTATGTATATGAGTACACTGTAACTGTCTTCAGACACACCAGAAGAGTGTGGATCCCATTACAGATGGTTGTGAGCCATCACGTGGTTGGTGGGAATTGAACTCAGGACCTCTGGAGTCCTGAGTTTTATTTTTCAAAAATTTTAACCTTTACTTTTATTTTATACATGCTGGTGTTTTGCCTGCATGTGTGTCTGTATACCGAGTGTGTACCTGGTGCCTGTAGAGGCCAGAAGACAATCTTGGGTATCTTGGGTCTAGAGTTACAGCGGTTGCAAACTGTCACATGGGTGCTGGGAACTGAACTTGGGTCCTCTGGAGGAACAACCAGGGCTCTTACCCACTAAGCCGTCTCTTCAGCCTCCTTCACTTTGTTTTTTGCTTGTTTGTTTGTTTGGTTGGTTTTTTTTTTTTTTTTTTGTTTTGTTTTTGAGACAGGGTTTCTCTGTATAGCCCTGGCTGTCCTGGAACTCACTCTGTAGACCAGGTTGGCCTCGAACTCAGAAATCCGCCTGCCTCTGCCTCCCAGAGTGCTGGGATTACAGGCGTGCGCCACCACTGCCCAGCTTCTTCGCTGTGTTTTAAAGTGTCTTTTCTTAAGTGCTATCTGTGGAATTACAACCAAGAGCTTAACTGGTTGAAAGGAAGTTAGCCTTAACAGTGTGTGGACGTGGTGCTTCTGTATGTCTACATCATTGAAGAGCATTCTTTACACATGATGTCTCTGTTGACAGATTTAAAACACGTACGTACAGGCAATCACAGGAACGCGGCATCACAAGTTTTACCTAGACAGCTGGATTTACCAGTGTCTCACGGCTTCCTGTAGACGGAAGAACTGCTTTTGTGTTTCTTGTACGATGCCAGTGACCTCCCTCATCCTTTGTCATCTGGAAATGTCTCTTCCTTCCTTGAAGTTTGGCTTTGCTGGACATTGAATTCTTGGCTGACAGGTTTTTCATCAAGCACTTGACCTGTGTCCTGCTGCCTCCTGGGCTTGGCCGTTTATCTCTTTGGATCCCTTTGTCAGAGGAAACCGTTCTGCCCTGCTGCTCTCCGGTTCCTTCCTGGGCTGGAGGTTCATAGTTTGACTATAATGACTCAGGTCACAGTGTGATGCCAGTGAGTTTGTCTTTAGAATTTGTCGAGCTTCTTAAATGTGACCATTTGTGTCTTTCATCAAATTCAGGAAGTCTGGGCTTATATTTCTTCCAGTAGTTGACTGCACCCTTTCGGTTTCCCCTGGATTCCTGTGGTGTGCACGTCAGTCCCCGATGGCATTCCACAGGTCCCTTGGGCTCTCTTATCTTTTCCTTCCCTCAACATGGTAGCTTCCGGGGTTTCATCTCCAGGTTCCCTGATCCATCATTTCCTGTGATTAAATCATGAACCTTCTATGAGCCATTTGACGAATAATGATTTCATGTCATTTATCATCCACAGCTTCTGTTTTCTACGATTTCTTCTCGTTTTATTCCTATTTTTGTTCCTATTTTGTTTTTCCTGATTTCTTAAGTTTTTTCCCCTGTGTATTGTTATTATTATTTTATTTCGTCCAGCAAACATATTTAGGACAGCTGCTGTAGCATCTGTGACAAATAGTTTCAATGCGTGAGTTTGTTATGAAATGTAATGTGGTGAGGGGATGCCTGGCCGGTCCGTGTCAAGGTGTGCCCCTGAGAAATCACACTATGCAACAGATCTGGTATAAAGGGGTTTAATGGGAGAAGGGAGAGGAGTGAGGACCTGGGGGAGGGGTAGAGGCAGATGAGTGAGCATGTGGACAGACAGACAGATGGGGCAGAGCCATGAGGGCAGAGAAGGCGGGGTGAAGAGAAGAGAAGAGAAGAGGGAGAATATGAGAATGGGGCGGACACACACACACACACACACACACACACACACACACGGTGGTGGCAGGTGATGACAAGCGGTTGCTAGGTGCCTGGGAGGAGCCCAGTGGAATTACCTGTAAGCTAACAAGGCTTCCTCAGGTTTGTTTTCCCTCAGATTGTGTCTTTCCGGTGAATGGCTGTACCCGTTTGCGTGTTCTACGATCCATAATTTGTTGATGAGCAGTGGAAATTTGTAGTATTCTGTCTGGTAAGGTGCTCTTGTTTTTCTCCTTTGAGTCAGGGTCTCATGTATGTAGCCCAGGCTTGCCTACATCTCATTATGTAGCTGAAGATGGCTTTGAACTCTCTGCCTCCCACCTGCTGGATGGTAGGCGTGCACCACCAGGCCTAACTTACAAACTGAGTTCCTTCAGTCCTCTTTGCTTGTTGAGTGTGGAATCCATCTGACTGTGACTTTTTCTAAGCTATTTTTTTTATAAGATTTGTGTTGAATATGAACCCTTAAATTTTAGTTATGGCTGTGGCTGTGGTGTTATTTTTCTGTGTTGTGACAAGAGCGCCTTTAGAGAGAGAGCGTTTATTCTGCACAGTTTCAGGGTGTGGTCCTCCGTGAGGAGGATGGGCTGGCTGGTCACATGCTACCTGCAGTAAGGAAATAGAAATGAGAGCTGCAGCTTGGCTCCCTTCTGAACTGCAGCCCGGGATGCTGACCTATAGGATGATGCTTGTATTTAAGGTGGGTCCCCAACTCAACCCAGCCAGGAACTTCTTCTCCTACATGCCCAGAGTTTGCCTCCTACAGCATTCTGGGTTGTGTTTGATAATACTAACCATCACAGTGTTCAACCAACGATTTGATAAAGATGATCTTAGACAAGCAGAGTGTGGTGGTGCTTGCCTTTAATGCCAGCCCTCAGGAGGCTGCGGCATTCGGATCTCTACATTTGAGGTTAGCTCAGTCTACAATTTGAGTTCCAGGACTTCCAAAACTTTTGCATAGAAAAACCCTGTCTCAAAACAAGCAAGCAAGCAAGCAAACAAACCAGAAAAGATGTTCTTAGAAGCTTAGAGCAAGGGTAGAGAACAGTGTCCTTTTCCCTTGTAATAAGGAAACAGCCCATCAGAGTTGAACGAAGGACTGCCTCCTCGCTGACCCTTCAGAAGCCACAATTAATGGTGAAAATACACAACCTGGCTAGAGAGGAGGCACAGTGGTACAGCGCTTGCCTAATATGGATCCCTAGTACCTCAGAATAGAAACCACGATCCTAATGAGGGTGAGGTCGTCCTTGCCCCTCTTTGGTGCTAGCTGGCCACTGTAGGTGTGGAAAAATAGCAGCAGGTCACGTGAAATTCCCCAGCTCCTTCCTTCTGAATCCCCAAAGGGTTTGACTCCACTCCAGGGTTCTGAAAAAGTGCTGCCGACAGTCGACATTCGTTATTTCCTGGTTTCCTAAAGCTGTCTCATCTGTCTTCTGTGCTGCCACATGGCTATATCCTGTAGCAGGTGCTGGCATGCCTACAGTCCTTTTCAGCTATTCAGGGAATCACCTGAGCCCAGGAGTTTGAGACTGACCTGGAAAACATAGTTTGAGATTCCATCTAAAACAAAACAAAACAAGCGAACCCTATCATCCCAAGCCCATAGCTCCTGTGTTAAATACTTTCAGTGTACTTTTAAAATTTCTCCATGTTTTTTTCTTTCTTTTTTTTTTTTTCTAATTTTTCTGAGGGCAGGGAAGAAAAGACCTTGTTATATGCCTACACTGGCTTCAAACTCCTACCTAATCTTCTGCCTTAGCTTTCAGAATTCTGGGAGTATGAGCATGTTCTTCCATGCTCGTCTAAGTTTTTAAACTGTCTCTTAAAAAATTAAAAATAAGTAAGCATACCAAATGATAGTTGTTTCTTTTTCTCTTTTTTCTCCTCCGGCCTCCAACCCAAGTCCAACAGGGTTTTAAATAGCCTAGGCTAGCCTAGAACTCTTTAGCCTCCTGCCTTTGTCTCCCAAGTGCTGGGCATACCACCACCTTTAGCTTAAAATAAATATTTTTATACATGCATATTTTGTGTTTTGCTAATATTAATCTCAATGTTACCACAATGTAACATTCTTTTTAACATCACTGATTGCTTCCACGTTGTAATAAGTATCTCAACACAGTCTCTTTTAAAAAAATCATTACATTTATATATGCATGTATTATGTATGTGTGTGTGTGTATGTATGTATGTATGTATGTATCTATGTATGTACTTATTTATTTATTCTTTTTTGAGACTGGGTTTCTCTCTGTAGCCCCGGCTATCCTAGAACTTGCTCTGTAGACCAGGCTGGCCTCAAACTCAGATCCACCTGCTTCTGCCTCCTGGGTGCTGTAATTAAAGGCATGCACCACCATTGCCTGGTACATTTACTTATTTTCATGTATGTATGTGTGCATGTGTTTATTGCATGAGTGTATGTGTATATATACATGTGTGTTTCAAGTTGTGAGCCCAAATACAGTGTTATAATTATTACTTTATTTGTTCTTTTTTTTTTTTTTTTTTTTTTGGTTTCTTGAGACAGGGTTTCTCTGTATAGCGCTGGCTGTCCTGGAACTCACTCTGTAGACCAGGCTGGCCTCGAACACAGAAATCCGCCTGCCTCTGCCTCCCAAGTGCTGGGATTACAGGCGTGTGCCACCACGCCCGGCTTGTTCTTTATTTCTAAAAAATTACTTTTAAGTGCATGTGTATCTGTGTGAGTCTGCCAGTAGTGTTCATATGCCTGTGGAGGGCCCCCAGGAGCTGGACTTACAGGCTGTTGTGTGTCTCCTCATGTAGGTACTGTGATCTGAATTCAATAAATGCTTCTAATTGCCAAGCCATTGATCCAGTACCAAATTAAGAAAAGAGAATGTTATGCACTATGTTTTTGTTGTTGTTGTTGTTGTTTTCTTTTTTTTTTTTTCTTTTTTTTTCGAGACAGGGTCTCTCTGTGTAGTTCTGGCTGTCCTGGAACTCACTCTGTAGACCAGGCTGGCCTCGAACTCAGAAATCCTCCTGCCTCTGCCTCCCAAGTGCTGGGATTACAGGTGTGTGCCACCACTGCCCTGGCCATGCACTTTGTTTTCATGTGTGTGTGTGTGTGTGTGTGTGTGTGTGTGTGTGTACAGCTGTGCGTATGTATGGTGGCCTGTGGAGGTCAGAAAACAGCCCCAGGTGTCAGTCTTTACCAAGTGCCTTCTTCTGAGAAAGGGTATCTTATTTATCCCTTCTATGTATTCCAAGGTAGCTTGTGGGAATTCTCCTGCCTCTGCCTCCCATCTTGCTATAGAAGTGCTGGGTCTGTGGACCTGCAAGCGACTTGGTCTGACTTTGGGTCCTGGAAATCTAAACTCATGTTCTCAGGTTTGCAGTTATCCACTGAGCCGTCTTCCCAGCCTCCTGCATTTGGTCTTTAGTCACAGGTTATCCATTGTTCATGATCTTAATTGCTTCTTGAGGATTTGGGTTGCTGTCTGGTGTCACTTCCTTTTACCTCAAGAGCTGGTCTTAGACTGGTGGAAAACTTTAATTAAAAACGCTAGACTCTCAGGTGTCTTAATCGTCTTTGGTGTTTAGCCCTATTTTTTCCTTTTTATTTCTCTTGGAGATAGATGGTGATAGGATCTTGGAATGTAACCCAGACTATCCTTTGACACACTATGTAGCCCAAGCTGGCCTTGAATGACCTAGAACTTGTAGCATAATCCTCCTGCCTCAGCTTTCCAAGTACTGGTGTTACAAACATGACCCGCCATTTCTGACTTGCTCAGCAATTTTTTATGCATAAATGTTTTATTCACAGGGTAGTTCCTCTTTAGAGCATTGAATACTTGTTATTGACAATTTCTCCCAGTTTTGTCGACTTTTGTTTTGTTTTGTTGGAACAAAGTTTACAAACTTGGTTCTGCCGTAGCTGATTATCCCCCCCACCCCACTTACATGTTATTTTTTTCTGAGTAGACATGGCTTTCGTGCTGTGATGAGCTGTATCCAATGGTTTATAGAGACTGGGTTTAGTACCAAGCCAGGTGCCTGCTTTTCTTAGCTAAGGGTGAAGGAGAAGAGGAGAGAAAGCAAGGAGTGATTGGCCCATCCCCTTACATGAGTCCTTGAGCCCCAAATTCTGTTTTCCTAGGGCTTGAGGCTTTACTCTCCTCATAACACCTTTGTCCACACAAACCCCCTGTGTGTTCCCCTCACAGCTACCAAGCCTTGCCTGAGGATGATCAGATGCTGAAGACCACTTAGTAGCACCTGCCTGCCTTGGTGACCTCATTTTCCAGCCTCTGAGAGCTTCTATGGAGGGTGTGCCAGTTCAGGCTGCTTCTCCTGGTGGCTTTGTACATATCGGGTACTTGACCTAAAAGTGTTTGGAATCTATAGCTCACACCATGATGGCCACGTCAAGGAAGTGCTGCTGCCAAGACAAGCGAACACTCTTTGTTTCAGAAAGAGACCCATAAACCACTCCTTCATTACGGGAACAAGTTGCACACATAATTTTGGAAGCACTTTCCTGATTAGATCTTTTGCCTCCTGCATAGAGATCTCTGTGGAAGCAACAGCAAAACTCGATGTTATTGCTGCTTTTATCTTCCTGCAGAGAACCGCGTGAGCCCTCCTATAACCAGAGTCTTTGTTTTTTTGTGTTGGCAGAGGAATGTCACAGCGTCCGGAGTCATCCCTCAGATTTCTCTGATCATGGGCCCGTGTGCTGGTGGGGCTGTCTACTCCCCAGCCCTAACAGACTTCACATTCATGGTGAAGGTAAGAGCCGCGCCCGCCCGCCCTTGTCTGGTGTCCCGAGAGCCCAGAGCTCTCATCTGCAGTAAACAGAATGCCTGACCCAGATCTAGGGCCTTATCTGAGTTCTCATTGGTGTTCAGTGGAGCTGAGATAAGGTGTGAGGGAGGGAAGGTTTTGGCTTGGGATCTGTAGTGGTTAAGGTTCACTGGCAGCCAGTGCTTGTGCTCCGAGAGATGTTACCTGTGATCTGAATTGCAAATGGTTTCTCATAATCAGAAGGTCTCAACCTTGTCCAGACTGAAGCCCTTTAACTCACTCTGGCTCCCTGGGGAGGGTCTGTTGTGCTCTGTGGTATTGGGAGGTGGCTCCTGCTGTCCTGTGTTTCTGCCTTTACAGGTTTGCTATTTTACTATCCTTTTGTCATGGTAATGGGAAACTTGATCTTCAGCTTCAGTTGGGGAGGGAGGGGTATGTTACCATATCACCTGCATTTAATAGAAAGGATTTTAATTTTAATATTTTTTCAAGACAGGGTTTTACTGTGCAGTCCTGGCTGTTTAGATTAAGGCTGTGCACTATCACCACCAGGCATTTATTTTATTTTATTTTACTTTTTGAAGTTATTTTTTTTTCAGACAGGGTCTCACTATGTAGCCCTGGCTGTCCTGGAACTCACCCTATAGACCAAGCTGGCCTGGAACTCACAGATCAGCCTACCTCTGCCTCCTGAGTGCTGGGACCAAAGGTGTGCGCCACCACCACCCTGCTGTGGTAAATTATTTCTAGATGGAATCTTCTTGAACTTTGTGGGTAACTATCCTTAATGCAATAGTTAAGATAGAAAGAAAGGCTGATTTTTTTTTTTCTTTTTAAAGATTTATTTATTATATGTAAGTACACTGTAGCTGTCTTCAGACACACCAGAAGAGGGCATCTGATTTCATTACAGATGGTTGTGAGCCACCATGTGGTTGCTGGGATTTGAACTCAGGACAATCAGTGCTCTTAACCACTGGACCATCTCTCTAGCCCTGATTTTTTTTTTTTTTTTTTTTTTTTTTTTTTTTATGATCACAAACTTAGCAGTATATGACACGACAGAGAAACACTGAAGGGGAACATCATAGCAGTTGCTTAGTGTGAGGGACAATTCTAGAAGGAACGTGACTGGGGCAGTTTGTTCTCAAGGCCAGTGTAGCAGCTGGGGTTCCAAAGTTCCAAAAGTGCTACTCTCTAGAGCCCAACTGCTCCGTCCCTAGTAGCAATTGAAAGCATTCTTTTTCTTTCTTTTTTTTTTCCTTTACTGAAAGTAGATCGGTTGATTGGCAATCCAGACACCCTTGTCAGAGATCATCTGACTGTAGAGGTGAGGGTTTGTTTCAGAGCTAGCTGCTCTCTCTCGCTGGCATATACTGTTTTGATTACCATTAAGCTAGAATAAATGTTGAAATCAAAAAGTGTGGGCTAGGTGTTGTGGTGTGTGCATTTAATTCCATTGCTTGGGAGGCAGCGGCAGGTGGATCTCTGAGTCCAAGCCTGGCCTACAGAGCAAATTGCAGGATAGCCAGGGCCACACAGGGAAACCCTGTCTTAAAAAAAAAAAAGAGTATGAGATCTCAAACTTTGTTTCTTTGTCTGATTGTTTTGGCTACCTGCAGATCCGTGAAGGTTCTATGTCAGGTTTAGGATGGGTTTTCTGTTCTGCTTTTGACAGTCTCATTGGGGCGTAAGTTGGGGACACATTGACTCTGCTTGTTGCTTTAGATAGCGTGGACAACTGACTTAAGTGTCGCTTCTAGTTGTGGTAGCTCACACTGTAATCTCAGAACTCAGGATGCTTGCTGAGACAGGAGGATTACTGCAACTTCAGCAGCAGCTTCCTCTGCACAGAAAGCATTGAACTGGACAAGGCAATGTGATGAGGCCTTTTCCAGCATGGCCCCCTTGACCCTCAGTATGCTCTATGAATCTTGATATGTTTTGGTTTTCCATTGTCTCAAGATCACTTCTGGTTTCCCCTGTGATTCCTCCATCAGTGCATTGGTTCTTTGTTTTGTTTAATTTCTAAATGGTGTGGATTTTCTGTTCCTACTGCTGTCTGCAGTTTCACTGCAGTGTGATTGATTTCAATCTCGTGAAGTCGATGGAATCATGTATTGTGGGAAACAGTTTACTCAGACCCTGCATCCCAGGGTCTTGGACCAATAATGTCCCAGGTAGGTTTTTCTTTAGTACAGGATCCATGTGGTGGTTTGTATATGCTTGGCCTAGGGAGTGGCACGATTAAGGGTGTGGCTTTGTTGGAGGTGGTGTGGCCTAGTTGGAAGAAGTGCATCACTGTGGGCATGAGCTTTAAGACCTTTGTCTTAGCTGCATGGAAGCCAGTCTTCTCCAGGCTGCCTTGGGATCAAAGTGTAGAACTCTCAGAACTCTTATACCATGCCTGCCTGGATGCTGCCATGCTCCCGCCTTGACCATAATGAACTGAACCTCTGAACCTGGAAGCAAGCCAGCCCTAATTAAATGTGCTGCCTTGGTCATGGTGTCTGTTCACAGCAGTAAAACCCTAACTAAGACAATCCATTTGGGGGGGGGGGGCCACATCTCTAAGAGTTCCTTGGTCATGATGTTGATCATTAGCATTCCTTTTTCTTTTCTTTTCTTTTCTTTCCTTTCCTTTCCTTTCCTTTCCTTTCTTTTTTTTTTCTTTTCTTTTTGGTTTTTTTGATTTGTTTTTTTCCCGAGACAGGGTTTCTCTGTGTAGCCCTGGCTGTCCTGGAACTCACTCTGTAGACCAGACTGTCCTCGAACTCAGAAATCTGCCTGCCTCTGTCCCCCAGAGTGCTGGGATTACAGGCGTGCACCACCACCACCCAGCAGTATTCCTTTTTCTTATGTGCTAGGGATTGAACCCAGGGACTTGCACACTCTAGGCAGAGGCAGTGCCTTCTGGGCTATGGCCTAGGGGTCCTGATTACTGGCATTTTTCAAGGTTATAAGTTACTTTGTTCTCCAGTGTGGACTTATCCAACATGTCCTTAGGATTAGATTCCTGGTCAGAAGCCCTGGTCCGTCTGTGGCATTTGAGATGATGGATCCTCCATTGAGACACCAGTCATGCATAGTGTCCGTGCCTTCTTCAGGAATTTGTCTCCTCCTATTCCACAGTGACTGCTCATCTGCCCATTGTGATGCGAATTTGTTAACTGGGGTTTGTCTGGTACTCCGTTGTCACCCTTCCATCACTTACTTGCACCCTTTGGGGAGACCCTTCCAGACTACTCAACTCTCCTCTGCAGGAGACACGTTTTCCTTGTTGCAGCACCATTGATGTTTCTTATGCAAACATCATCCTCCATGGCTGCATATGTAGTTGTTGGAAGAGTCTTCCTACCCCACTTCTGCCTTCACTGGGCACCGGGGTGGTGCTTGTCTGTAATCCCAGCAGCAGGGTCTCAGTGTCGGGCTGGCAGGCTGGCTCAGTGGGTAAACCACTTGCCTTGCAAGCCTGAGTTTGATCTTTAGAGCCCCTATGGAAGGAGAGAACTGATTCCCCATAGTTGTCCTTAGTCCTCCACGTGCAAATGTCATGGTACATGTATGCCAGCTCCCTCGCTCTCCTTTTCTCTCACATGATAATAAATAATAGCTCCCACCCCTTTCCCCCACCTCTGGAAACCACTGGTTTCTTTATTGTTTGTATTTTTTAAATTATAATTATTTTATGTGTATGGGTATATATATATGCACCATCTGTGTGCCTGGTACCCACGGAGGCCTGAGGCCTGTGTCAGGTCCCTTGGGTACTGGAATTCCAGATGGTTGTGAGCTGCTGTGTAGGTATTGGGAATTAAACCCAAATCCTCTGTCAGAGCAGCCAGTACTTGTGAGCACTGAGCCATCTCTTTCCCCTGCAGACATGCATGCCTTTTCTGAAATATAATGTGGTTGGAATCACCTCATTTACTGACTGTATGGAGTCTCTTCAGACTGGCTTCCTTACTTAACTGAGTCTCACACATTTAAGGTTTCTTCCTTTCCTGACATGGTAGTTTTGTGTATGTGGGTACCGTGTGGGTACAGTGCCCACTGATGTTAAAAGAAGGTGTCTGATCCCCTGGGACTGGACATAGAGTACATAAATGTAATTTAAAATAAAAACTTTTTAAAAGAAAACATATATTTCACAAGATGGTTACAAGTTAAAGCCACAACTGATTCTTTGGAGTAATCCAATGTAAACAAATCCATTTTACATATAAACCTAAGAATCCCAGAAAATTATTCTGAAGTCTATTTCAGCTTTATGGGAAACATAAAGCTGACTGTGGATTCCCATATGGGAGCATCACTAGACTGGGATCAGCTCCCAGACCCCAGAGGTCACAGTCTCCTGATGACTGGTCCAGCCTCAGGCTCCTTCAGTGCAAATACACAGCTTCCTTAAATAAAATCCCCAGTAGCTTAGAACAGGGCTCCTAGGGCTGATGAAAGACTGGGAGAGCATTCATCCTGGAAGGCACTTTCATAAAATTTGTGTGTTTATGAAAAATGCTATAACTGAAGTCCTTACCATGAATGTTGTCAAAGTGGTGGTCGTAGCCTGATACCCCAGGCAGGTCCTGCCATCGACCGACCTCAGTAGAAATTAAAGAGTCAAATTAGTGGAAACCAGAAGATCCTCACTGATCACATTTGAAAAGGGGACAAGGAGATCTAGGGAACCCCAAAGTCAGTCTTCGGGTCCTGAAATGAGACTAAAGTTTAAATAGAGGAATGTACACTTGTAAGCAGGTCTGGTCAGGGTGTGGTCCTACCCACCCCAGACTCCTCCTCCAGCCTCATCCTGCTGATGCTCTGACAGTCCAGTAGGAATCTGTGAGGTCTTCCTGAGAGACACATTCCACCTCTAGCTTGTGCCTGTTCCTTCTCCAGATGAGATTCCCGGGGAAATTCCCATTTCTTTATGGTCCTTTGTATCTATAGACCAATATATTGAGAGGTTCAAGGACCTATTTAGATCGTCTTCATTTCTGCTAGGCCTATAGGTCATTTTATTATCTTAGAATGTCAGGTGTATCTCTCAACAGAGGAATGGATACAGAAAATATGGTACACTTGTACGGTGTAGAACTACTCAGCTATTAAAAACAATGACTTCGTGAAATTCTTAGGCAAATGGATGGAGCTAGAAAATATCATCCTGAGTGCGGTAACCCAGTCACAAAAGAACACACATGATATGTACTCACTGTTAATGTGGATATTAGTTCAAAAGCTCGAATGACCAAGATACAATTCACATACCACATGAAGCTCAAGAAGAAGGAAGACCAAAGTGTGGATGGATACTTTGATCATTATTGGAAAGTGGATCAAAATACTAATGGATCACAGCCAACCAATAGAATGAACATAGGCTCCCCAATGGAGCCGCTAGAGAAAGGACCCAAGGAGCTGAAGAGGTTTGCAGCCCTGCAGGAGGAACAATAATATGTACCAGCCAGTACCCCCAGAGCTCCCAGGGGCTAAACCACCAATCAAAGAGGACACATGGAGGGACCCATGGCTCCAGCTACATATGAAAAAAAGATGGCCATTTCAGATATCAATGAGAGGAGAGGTTCATTCCCTAGAATTTGAAGGCTCGATTCCCCAGAATAGGGGAATGCAAGTCAGGAAATTGGGGGGGGGGTGAGCAGAGGGGAATGGGGATGGGATAGGGGGTTTTCAGAGGGGTAATGTGGAAAGGGGGTATCATTTGAAATGTAAATAAAGCAAATATCTAATAAAAACAATAAAAAAAAGGAATAGCAGTTGCAGCCAGAGAAATGGACGGCACCAGACTGTTTACAGAATTTTTCAAATATTTTGAAATTTATAAAACAGACTTCTAGGGCACTGTGCTTTTGTTGTTTATGACAGAGGCCAGACAAGCCATCTACCAGGTGAGTTTTAGCCCAGAAGGAAGATTCTGTTGATCAAGTATTCCTCTTGTGGGAATTATTCTGGATATTGTAGTGGTATAAAACTTCAGAATAACTTTTCATGATAAATAGTTTTTCTGACAGCCTGTGATCAACCTGTGATCTAACAGCCTTCCCCACTAGCTGGCATAGCTGCCAGGCCTCTGTTTCTATTGTTTGGTATTGTGGGATGATTTCAGATCTAGCCTTGATTTGGTGCCTAGGGGCCAGCTCAGTGTGGTCTTTGAAGCACTTGGTCCTCTGGGTCAGACTTGTACTGTTGCCCTCTCCTAACTGGTTCTGTCCGGTTTACTCCGTTTGGCCAGAATGTGAAACTTCAGGACTAGAGGTGTATTTCCAGGCACTGGGCCATTTCTAGGCACTGCATGGCTGTCTGTCTGTCTGTCTGTCTTGGCTGTCTGTTTATCTGTCTGTCTTGGCTCGCTGTCTCGGCTTGTATTTTTCTGTCCCCTTCTCTCTGTGCTTTTAAGATTTAGCAGTTGTTTCTAGTCAGACTGCAAAGCATTGTTGAAGTGCTGCTGTTCTTTGGCATATCTGGAGGCAAATTCTCATCCCCTCAGCTCCTCAGGTGGCTTTCTCAGCTGCCTCCTCCCCTCAGCTCCTTGCAGACTCTACAGTAACTTCCCTTCTAGAGCGGCACGTTGTCCTGTTTCCTAAAGGGTGCTATCTCAGAGACGCCTTTCCTGCTACCACACTCTGCCACTTTCTTAGCTCATGTCGCTTGAAACAGTTACCTCAGCACACTGCACTGTAGCGTCCATGGAGCGGGCAGCATTGGGGGTCTTCAGCAAATGTGCCCTGAGTCCAAGCTTGCAACGTTGGTATCCGTTATGAGTGGCTGCTGAGGCCAATGCTCCTTCACACATGGTGAGGAGTCCCACGTCATGCGCTGAAGTGTCTGAATCAGGGAAGTCGTCACAGCTTCTGGTTAAGGGGGTCTCCACTCCCCACTCTGTGTCTCTATCGTGGAAGCGGCACACTGCCCTGGTTGCCCCTGGGGCTGCCCTGAGCATTTTAAGACTTAGAAACTAGCTTCCCAGTAGCTTCTCCCTGGCCTTTGGGGGTGAGAAGCACACTATCAGCTTTTGAGGAGGGAGCTGTGCCCTTGGGGCCCCATCTTCCTTTGGCCTCTTTGGAATCGGGGAGTTATTGTCTCCAAGTAATTTATCCCCTCAACAATCACCACCCTCTCTGGCTAACTAGACTCTCCCTTGCCTATGTTAGGTCTCAAGGCCTCAGGCTAGATTTCCCATGTTAGGTGTCTAGGTCTAAGGCTAGACCTGAGATGTCTAGAAATGATCCCAGACTGGACCATAGGAAGATTTCTGGTAGTTAGATAAAGGCCAGCACTCCTCAGGAACTGGTGAAACCAGTTCCAATCTGCAAAAGAAGGTAATTTCTCTTCTGACAGAAAGGACATATGGCTGCAGACCAAAGTCCAGGTGAACCTCCAGCCACCTCAGTTCCTGCTCACAAGTTCTTGTTGTACATTTCAAAGTCCCTACCCTGAGTGCTCTCAGCTCAGACCCCACTGTCTTTATGTCCCCCACTTGTTATGTTCCCCCATTTGCTATGCCCCCCTCTTTATACCCCCTTCTCATTATGTTCCCTATTCTTTATGTCCCTGTCTTAGTTTGGGTTTTACTGCTGTGAAGAGACACCATGACCAAGGCATCTCTTATAAGAACAACATTTAATTGAGGCTGGCTTACAGGTTCAGAGATTCAGTTATTATCATCATGGTGGGAGCATGGCAGCATCCAGGCAGGGATGGTGCAGGAGGAGCTGAGAGTTCTACACCTTCATCTGAAGGCTGCTAGTGGAAGACTGACTCCCAGGCAGCTAGGATGAGGGTCTCAAAGGCCACACCCACAGTGACACACCTACTCCAACAAGACCACACCTTCTAATAGTGCCACTCCCTAGGCTGAGCATATACACACCATCACAGTCCCCACTCTGTATGTCCCCCACTCCTGCTATTCTCACTTTTCTTTCCTGTAATTTGAAGTAAATTTTGACTAAAATCAGTACATTTAATTCTTTTGACAATTCTTGACAAGATAAATCTTTCTCCATACCTTCAAAGTGGGAATTTAAAAAATAACATATATAATTGAATCTTATCTGTGTGTTTTAAAATTCTTTCAAACAAAAAATTTAAAAGATAGCTTTTTGAGTTGTTTGTTTTACTTTTTGTTTATTGGCTGCATGTATGTCTGTGCATTGCTCTCAGGTACCAGCAGAGGGCATCAGATCCCCTAGACTTGGAATTACAGATGGTCGTGAGCTGCCCTACATGAGCGCTGGGGCCCAAACCCAGGAACTCTGAAAGAGCAGCCATTGATTTTAACTGCTGAGCCATCTCTCCAGTGTTTCTGTGTCCAGAAGTTTTTAATCCCAATTTGGGGTTTCTACCCCACCTTTGATCATTTAGTTCCCAGATAAAAGACACACATTTTTTATTATTTACAATAAGCTTTAATCAGCACTAGAGCTGGGCAGATATCTACCCTCTATGCTGTTAAGATCTATTTCATATTGATAACACTGAGTTATTATTTGCTGTGTTTCATCTGCTGCTCTTACCTCCAATTGGCCAGCCCTCGGGGCCATGCTTTCTTGACTGTTTACCCATGGCCTCTCGCTCCTCCCTTTACGTTACCCCCTTTGTGGTTCTCTTCCAACCCTAAGTTGGGGAATCCTAAACCCCTCCTATGTCTCTTCTGCCAAACTATTGGCTGTTGGTGTCTTTATTCACCAATCAGAAATAACTTGAGGTCAAGGTCACGTAGCATCACTAGGGTTTAAGTGGGGACTCTCATCTCTGGATCAACCAGCTCTTGGGGGCCGCACTTATCATTACAATATATAGCAAAAGTCCAAACCTCAACACTCCCGTCTCATAACGACAGCTTCTTGCCTTGAAGTTCAGACTGTTTGCAAACTTGAGATCTTTGGATTCAACCCCAGCCGCTCTGGGTTGGGGTTAAAAAATCTGTATAACTGTGTTACTGGTGATTGAGGTCTTAGCTGGTGTTTCAAGGTTCATAGCTTCTTATTTAAGAATAACATGATAGCTCACACAGATTAGCAAAAATAGCAATGTAACATCACTCAAAGCAAAGCTAAGATACTCATCAGAAATGTACTGTTAAGATTGACAGCAGATTGTGGGAGTGAAGGTACTGAGTGGCCCCCATAATAGTTTGGGATTTTGTGGGGTTCAGGGGAAGGAGGAGTGTGTTTCCTAAGATGTGTACTTTGGGTGGTTCTTTATTTTTAAAACTATTTTTTTTGGCTTTTCTCAGAACTCAGAAATCCACCTGCCTCTGCTTCCCAAATGCTGGGATTAAAGGCATGTGCCACCACTGCCCAACTATTTTAAAAACTTTTAAAAAGATTTTATTTTTTATATGTGTGTATAGTTTGCCTGCATGTATGTGCACAGCATGCATGTAGTACTTAGGGTGGCCAGAAGAGGGCATCAGCCACCCTAAGAACTGTGTGCTCTTAACCATCTCTCCATCCCCTGGTTTTCTGTTTTAATTAACATATAAAGTTCCATTTTCTCCTGCGCATATACCTTCTGATAATTTGATTTTAATCATGTGCATGACCAATTATGCAGAGGCATAAGATGGTAAATGGGAGGTTCTCCTCCCCCCAAAGTTTGCTGAGCAAATATGAGCACCTTGTTGTGTATCCACAGATCTCCATCCACAGATCTCTTCTCTTCTCCCCTCCCCTCTTCTCCCCACCCCTCCCCTCCTCTCCCCACCCTGGCTGTCCTGGAACTCACTCTGCATACCAGGCTGGCCTTTAACTCAGAAACCCGCCTCCCTCTGCCTCCCAAGTGCTAGGATTAAAGGTGTGGGCCACTACCACCACCAGGCTTAGTTCTTTTCTTTTTAAAATTGTTGTCAATAATATTCTATGAACACTTACAAATCATTGTGTATGCAGTGGGAAAGACCTTACTGGTATGATTCTAAACAAGGACAATATAGAAGACACACAAATACACAGACACATACAGACAAACAGACACACACAGACAAACAGACACACAGACACTCACTCACACACTTGGTAACATTGCATGTTTTTCTGATATCTCCCATAACATGAAAGAGTAGTATCAGGCTGGGCACACCACACACACACACACACACACACACACACACATACACACACACACACATACACATAGACACACATAGACACACATACACACACACACATACACACACACACACACCCCATCCATTAAAACATAGACAGAGTAAAATGAACTGATGATTTGGATAGGAGAATCACTGCAGGATTGCTTATTTAGTAAGAGACTAGAAATTTGAGTGGTCACTTAAATTATGCCAAACTGTGGCAATTAGTTATGGAAAATCTACAGTATTCATGGTTCTTTTTACGACATCATACATTTTGTTTTTTAAAAATATGGCAAAATTGGTTGGAAATAATATGCACAGGACACTGTCCCAAAGAATTGTGTCAAAAGAAAAATGTTTGTTTTAGAAAATAAGAGAAAATATGTTTGACATATTGAATGTCTCTGGAAAGACAGACGAGAGCCTGAAGT
Source organism: Apodemus sylvaticus (assembly GCF_947179515.1). Lineage (NCBI taxonomy): Eukaryota > Metazoa > Chordata > Mammalia > Rodentia > Muridae > Apodemus > Apodemus sylvaticus. Next base: position 22,757,144 of record NC_067478.1, read on the forward strand.
GGCTGGTTTTCAGGATGGAGTTTGGAGATTTGGAAATCAGAGATACAGGTTTATTTTCCATTGTCCCCACTTCTGTATAAATCTTTTACATAAGGTCGAAGCTACATATTAAAGTCCGGGATGGTGGTGTGCACCTGTAATCCTAGCATTTATGAGGCAGAGGTGGGACAATCTAGAATTTAAGGTTAGTGTGGGCTTCATAACCAGTCAGAATCTCAGTCTCTCAGTCAGTTGTCTGTCTGTCTGTCTGTCTGTCTCTGTCTCTCCCACTTCCCTTCCTTTCCCTGCTGTCCCCGAAGTAATACCAGAATACTGGCTAATGGGTTTTCACAAAAACAGCCTCACTGTGTACCGTCTTCGTGCCTCAGTTTCCTCATAGAAGTGCAAAGCTGCAGGAGTTTTTAAAAGTTTTAATGATAGGATCCTCGGAAGAGCTACAAAATAAGCACACAGTGAAAGACCTTCAAGTCAGGGCTTCCTGTGACCTTTTTTTTTTTTGCCACACGGCCATGTTCTTCTGAGAATAGTGCATGTCTTAGTCAGTGCTCTGTTGCTGTGGAGAGACACCATGACCACGGCAACTCTTATAAAAGAAGCATTTAATCAGGGCTTGCTTACAGTTTCAGGAATTTAGTCCATGGTCACGGCAGGGAGCATGGCAGCATCCGGACACTGTGCCAGAGAAGGCGTTATATCATGATCCAGACAGAGAAGGCGTTATATCATGATCCAGACAGAGAAGGCGTTATATCATGATCTAGACAGAGAAGGCATTATATCATGATCCAGACAGAGAAGGCGTTATATCATGATCCAGACAGAGAAGGCGTTATATCATGATCCAGACTGTAGGAAGAGAGACTCTGACCTTGGTATGGGCTTTTCTCCAACAAGGCCACGCCTCCTCATCCTTTCAGACAGTGCTACTCTCTGGTGACCAAGGATTTAAGTCCATGAGCCTCTGGGAGCCATTCTCATTTCAACCATCCCAGTGTGGTGTGGCTCAGAAAGCAAGTCTTCAGCCTGTGGGCTTCTTGAGTCCCCAGACTTTTCCTGCCACCCTTCTCTGTCACCTCCCCTGCACTGATCTTGGTTTCGTGAGCTCTGAGTAGCTATGGTGACTTGACTTTGACACTGTGGATGTCTGATTTCAGGACACGTCCTACCTGTTTATCACCGGCCCTGAAGTTGTGAAGTCTGTTACCAATGAGGACGTCACTCAGGAGCAGCTGGGTGGGGCCAAGACCCACACCACTGTGTCAGGTGAGAGGCGTGAACGTGGCCTTCCTCTTTGCCGCAGGTGAGAAGGCTTTGCCATGCAGAGTGCTGAAAGTTATTTTTAAAAACTACCCTTCACCGACACCACTTACCTAGGAAGGCTGTGATTTACACCCACAGAAGTGGTAGGTGGATTGCAGTCTCAGACTTAAGTGGTAGGCTGTTACTAATATCCCACACCCACACCCTGGGCCGCACACGTGCTAGGCTAGCAATTCTCTACAGTCTCTCCTTGTCTGTAAAGTGATATTGGGACTGTCTGGGTGGTCATGAGTAGGTGCTAAACTTGCAAAGGAATGTTCTGGAATGCTATCCTGTGACTTTTACTTTTGACTTTGAGGAAAAAGTTATTTCAGTCACACCCTACTACACACTGAAGATTCTAGTTGCTGGAAGTCTATGCATTCGTGAACCAACTTTATTTCTGGGTGTCTTAGTTAGGGTTGTACTGCTGTGAACAAACACCATGACCAAGGCAACTCTAACAAGGACAACTTTTACTTGGGGCTGGCTCACAGGTTCAGAGATTCAGACCATTATCATCAAGGTGGGAACATGGCAGCATCCAGGCAGGCATGGTGCAGGAGGAGCTGAGAGTTCCACATCTTCATCTGAAGGCTGCTAGGAGAAGACTGACTTACAGGTAGCTAGGATGAGGGTCTTAAAGTCCACTCCCACAGTGACTCACGTCCTTCAAGGCCACACTTAATAGTGCCACTTCCTAGGCCAAACATATTCAAGCCACCATGCTGAGTATTTGCTACAATGCTGTGTTTTAAATTTTTTCTTAGCATGTATTTATTGTACAAAATGTTTCTGTGTCTATGTTTTCGTATGTGTCTATATCAGGTACTTTGTTCATATCTACCCCATCTCCCTCTCTTGTCTCCTTTATTGATTTCTTTTCTCTTCTCAGACTATCTCTTGTTAGCTGCCACGTCAGTCGTGTGTGTGTGTGTGTGTGTGTGTGTGTGTATGTGTGTACACTACATTTTGTGTGAATGTGGCAAGGGGGACAACGCAGCATCTATGTGGAGGTTGTGGGTCCCTCGGATCAAACTCAGATTGTCTGATTTGGTCACAAGTGGCTTTTCCTGTTGACCCATCTCAGTGACCCATAGCATATGGTTTTTGAAAGTCTAGATTCCAGCTGGGCGGTGGTGGCGCATGCCTGTAATCCCAGCACTTGGGAGGCAGAGGCAGGCAGATTTCTAAATTCGAGGCCAGCCTGGTCTACAGAGTGAGTTCCAGGACAGCCAGGGCTACACAGAGAAACCCTGTCTCTAAATAAATAAATAAATAAATAAAATAAAGTTTGTCTGTAACAAGCCTTTGTCACATATATTTACTTCATTCTTTTCAATGGAGTAATTTTCTAATGTATAGATGGAAACTATTAATTAAATTACTTATTTTAGAGATAGGAACTCATGAAGTTTCCCTGGCTGGCATTGAATTCTTTTTTTTTTTTTTTTTAAAGATTTATTATATATGAGCACACTGTAGCTGTCTTCAGACACACCAGAAGAGGGAATCAGATCTCATCAGATGGTTGTGAGCCACCATGTGGTTGCTGGGATTTGAACTCAGGACCCCTAGAAGAGCAGTCAGTGCTCTTAACCACTGAGCCATCTCTCCAGCCCCTGGCCTTGAATTCTTAATCCTCTGCCTCAGCTTCTTGAGTGCTGGGATTACAGGTGTAGGCTATCATTCATTTTTTTTTTTTCATTCTTTTTCCCCAATAATGGAGATTATACTCAGGGCATCTAGCATGTTAGACAACTGTTCTACCATTGAACCAACAGCCCAGTCCTAACATGTCTTGTTTATGTGTGGTTAGACATTTGTGTTTTCTAACATATATATGTTGTGTTTATGACAATATCCTGTTATAAACATTTGTGTGGGAGCTTTTGTGTGACATTTTTATTTCTTGCTGGCACAGACTCGGGTATGAATGGAATAGCTATTGATCATCTTGAGGATCTGCCAGACTGCCTTCCAGAATGTTGTGCCAGTTTATAAATATCTTTTGAATAATAGAATTCAGTCTTGTTGAGAATACTCCTTTCTCATTTATCAGATAGTCAGCAAGTGCCTGTGTATGAAGCATTGTGCTTGGTGCTAGGAATGTGTCTGTGGAGACAACACAACCCCTGTCCACATGGCAGGCAACATAGATATGAGGACATCAAATAGTACATTTGAAGTAAAATGGTCTGTGGGAAAGAACAGGCTACCAGACGCTGGATTGTTGAGGTTTTAACCATGGGCAACCTCACCATGAGGATGCTGTATGAATGGACCAAAGAGCTTCCCTGTGGCTGTCAAGGGAGACACTCAGGCATGGGCAATCACTTATGCAGAGCCATGGGCTCGAAGAGTGATTGGCTGCATGATGAACAGCAAGGAGGGTAACTGATGTGGTTTCACATACAAATCTCCCCCTGGCATCTTTGAAGATGGAGATACTATGGGGCACTGGTGGATACAGATGTCTGGGTGAGGCATGCCTGGAAGAGTTCTACTAGGCCCGGGTTTGGCTGGTTTTTTATTTCCAAACACTTCTAGAACTAGGCTTGATCCTTCACCAGGGCCAACACCAGGGTGTTCCTCCTTTCCCTCCATCATTAGGGCCATTTGTTCTTTCCTTCCACCATTAGTGAGCCCCACTGTGTACCAGGCACCGTTCTCAGTGAGGCGCTGAGTGGCTGTGGGGGAATTGGTGTAGAGTTGTGTCTCACTGTTTGCAGAGCAGCAATGCATGGAGGATCTTCCCCTATAGAGCAGAGAGCGTGAGGACATGGGCCGGCAAAGACGCACCACACGGCAGAGAAGGGGCATGGGTGCCCATCCTGGGCAGGACAGAGGACAGAGCTGCCAACTTGGTTGGTGGCAGCTGAGCTGGAGAAGCCTGTGAGCATCACATACATCATCTGTAGGTGACTGTCATCCCTTGGACCTTCCCTCCTCTCTGTGTTCTCAGGTGTGGCCCACAGAGCTTTCGACAATGACGTGGATGCTCTGTGTAACCTGCGTGAATTCTTCAACTTCCTGCCCCTCAGCAGCCAGGACCCGGCTCCCATCCGAGAGTGCCATGACCCCAGGTGGGTGGCATGGGTGTACCATTCTCTGGCTTTCTGGGCCTCTCTGTCCTGACAGGACCTCAGGTCAGTTTGGAGCAGGTTGTGGAGTATGTCAATAAGGTCTCAGCTGTGCTGAAGATGGAGGCATCTGGGGGCAGGAGCAGTTGTTGGTGATTTCCTTACTTCTCTAGTTTAGGTTGCTTTCAGGGCAGAAGAGACCACAAGGTTTTGCTAAGACCTTTGAGTTGAGATGGAAGATATTTTTTTTAAGATTATTTATTTTATGTTTATAAGTACAGTGTAGCTGTCTTCAGACACACCAGAAGAGGGCATCAGATTGCATTATAGATGGTTGTGAGCCACCATGTGGTTGCTGAGAATTGAACTCAGGACCTCTGGTAGAGCAGTCAGTGCTCTTAACCACTGAGCCATCTCTCCAGCCCAAGATATTTTTTTTTTAAGATTTATTTATTTATTATATGTAAGTACACTGTAGCTGTTTTCAGACACAATCCAGTCTCATTACAGATGGTTGTGAGCCACCGTGTGGTTGCTGAGATTTGAACTCAGGACCTTCGGAAGAGCAGTCAGTGCTCTTAACTGCTGAGTCATCTCTCCAGCCCCATTTTTGTTTTTTAATTTTGAATTGTCTAAATATGGAGATGGAAATTTTTTTTTCCAGCCTTGATAAAGAACAACTTAAGTGATGTAAAAATCATGTTCTTAAGGGAATGTGTGTGTGTGCACTCTGGCTATGGATAGTGCATTGCTGACCACTTTGTAAGCTGCTGGGTTCTCTAGGGAAGTGGGCACAGGCTCTGTCTTGATATCCCTGCTGTGCCAGAGAAACAGTCACAGGACAGGGAGTGGCGGGTCCATAGTGATTGTGTCCAGGGGGCCTTCAGCTTTGCTGCTTAACAGGCTGCAGCTGGCCAGCCTGCTGGGGTGGGGGTGGGGGTGGGGGAACGAGACCCACCTGTTTCTTTGCTCTTCTGTCTTAGATGCTGCAGGAAGTGAGAGAAGCGTTCCCGGGCTTTGCCCTGCGCTCTACAGTGTCCTTTAGAGACCATGCTGTGTCTTCAGCACAGGAAACATTCTGGAAGGGCAAAGTCAGACAGAAGAACTGTGGTCAGGAGTAATCTTAGTTTTTCCTTTCTTTTCTTTTGTTTTTAAACACACGTGTTAGAATTGCACTCAGGTCTGTTTAGTGACATAGTGGCAGAGACAGTGAGGACTCATCACACAGTCAGTGTGCTGTTTCCTTCAGCTCCTCCACTCGCACAGGAGGATAATGGTTTCTACACTCACTCCATCTCCTTCTTTTCTAGTGACCGTCTGGTTCCTGAGCTGGACACAGTTGTCCCTTTGGAGTCAAGCAAAGCTTACAACATGCTGGACATCATACATGCAGTGAGTGCCCTGTCCTGCCTTGCCTGCCCTGGCTCAGCCTCAGCCACAGTCATTGGGTGTGTGCTTAGTGGGTTGTGTTTGACTTGGTCTCAATGTTTGCACGGGTGGAAAATGCAGTGGTCAAGGACCACTAGACAGGATGTTCTGGCAGGGCCTGGTAGCTGTGACATCACGAGGGCACAGATAGACTTACGGGTTGGGCCTGCAGAGCTCAGGGGCTTTAGAAGGCATCGAGGTCCACAGAATTGATGCCATATCCTTGTCTGGAGTGAGGCAGGGTCGATCCTGTTGGGTGATGCTTTGGGTGCTTCTGATCAGGTTGCAGTGTCTTCCTAGAGTGTGTGAAGCGCGGGGTGTGAGTGGTGCCTCTTACTGGTGCAGCCGTGTCCTGGTTCGATGGGTGAAGGCAGCTGTTGGGCTCTGGGCGCATTTGCAGGTGGCACTTGTCTTCTGCACATCACTCTGCTCTCTGCAGCTCTTGCTCCTTAGGGGAATGATAGTGGTTCTGCGGGCTCAGCCTGGCCTGGAACCTGTGACCTGTTTCTACGCTCATAGTCTTGGAGTGGCCTCTTCTCATGACTTGTTCTATATCTTTGGGTAATGAATCTATCAACTACAGGCGAACGCTCACAAAAGATTTTGAATGAAGGCAGAAAGAAAACATTAATTTCAATAAAACAAAAAAACTACAAATAATGGGCTGCTGTGGTGGCTCAGCAGATATAAATAAAGGTCTCAGTCACCAAGCCGAATGTCCTGAGTGAGCCCCAGGACCTTATGGTAACAAGGGAGATGACTCCCACAAGTTGTTATCTGACTTCCATATACAAGCTGTCGTGCACGCACCACACACACACACACACACACACACACACACACACACACTGTAAAACTAGCTGTTATTTGCCCAAAGTAATTGTCATCTTTGAAACTTATTCCTCAGTAAGCTCACCCTTTCTAGTTCTTTCTGAACTCTGGCTGGCTGGCTCAACTCAGCTGTTCTGACTCAAACTCCTCTCCAGTCTGACTGATTCAAACTGGCTTCTCTCTGCATCTGACTTTTTGCTATGCTTGACCTCAAACTAACTCTAGCAATTTGTTCTAATATTCTGGCTCCTCCTTATTCTCCTCTTGGCTTCAACTACCTCTACTGACCTGCACTGACCTGCACTGACCTGCACTGACCTGCACTGACCTGCACTGCCCTGCACTGACCTGCACTGACCTGCACTGCCCTGCACTGACCTGCACTGACCTGCCCGAACTCAGCTTCGCTGCACTGACTCATTGAACTCAGCTCACAACCATCTATAACTCTAGTGCAAAGGTCTAATGATCTTCTAGCTCCACAGGCACTGTCTGCATGTGGCAGGCACATATGTACGTGTGGTACACATAAATACATGTACACCAAACACTCATACACATAAAATAAAAATCTAAGATAGCTTAAAGTTATAAACAGTACTGTTCTAAACTAGAGACTCTTAACCACTGACACAAAAGTGCCCCAATACCTGGAAAGAACTGTGTGTTGCTGGAGGAAGAAGGGGAATATGAACCAAATGCGGGATTCTAACACTGAAGGAGAACACTGTCTATCAATAGCATTGGTTGAAAACACTGTGTCTCAAAACTTCCAGACTGTGCTTCAAACACTGACAGAAGAATCTATGTCTTGAAACAGTGAACATGACAGAAATGACTAGGCAAACTTAGTTTTCATTGTAAAAACCAAAGGGCCCCTTCCCTGAAAACATCCTAAATATGTCACAGCTACAGACAAATGGAGAAAAGGGTGATGTAGGAGGTGAGTCAGGCGCACTTAAGCAAGTGAGACATGCCCTGGTTCCTTAGCATGGGCGAGCATAAAATGACAGTTCCTCCTACGTGCATACTTTGAAGGCAGTCTGAGTAAACACATTTATCTGGTATGAATCGCAGGGAATGTGCTACACTAGTGGGCAGAGCCGTGTCTGTGGTAAAGCTTTACAGCTACAACAGTGAGAGACCAACCAGCAGCGTGGAACCAAGGAGCTAGAAAGCGGCCCGGGAGAGTTTCAGTGGATGATAAAAATAGATTCATGCCCAGGAGCAAGGTTGCTTTTCTTAATAAACGATGCTGTGACAACTGGAGGGCCACTTGGGAGGAAACAGACTACATCACATGACAGAGAGGGACCGCTGAGCATGGTGCTGCAGGCCAAGGTCCCAGCACTGCAGAGGATGAGGCAGGAGAAGCTAAGTTATAGGCCAGCCTGGGTGATGTAGTGACACCTTGACTACAAGAAAGCAACGTGAAAAAAAAAAAAAACCAGATCAGAATTCCAGATGAACAGTAAGTCCATGGGAACACCACACAAGAGACAGGTACATCACTCTAGGATACTAAAGGTAGACAAATGCTTTTGAATTGTGGCTCAAATCTACTTCAGCTAAAAAAAAAAAATAAATAATTCCATTCTTCATAGAAGAAAGTATAAGAGCCAAAGGTAGAAAACATTTTCCACTTCTGAAAGTATTGATATTAATGACGCAAATTTCTACAAATCAAGAGAAGAAAGACTGCCGGGAGGTGGTGGCGCACAACTGTAATCTCAGCACTCTGGGAGGCAGAGGCAGGCAAATTTCTGAGTTCGAGGCCAGCCTGGTCTACAGAGTGAGTTCCAGGACAGCCAGGGCTATACAGAGAAATCCTGTCTTGAAAAACCCAAATCCAGAGAGAGAGAGAGAGAGAGAGAGAGAGAGAGAGAGAGAGAGAGAGAGAGAGAGAGAGAGAAGAAAGACCAAAATTGATAGAAAAGTCTTATAAAAACAAACCATTGAAAAGACAAAAATGACCCTAAAGCATATGAGAAAATGTCCAAGTTCAGTCATCACGGTGGAACTGTGGGTAGATGGCTCTCTTGCCATTCAAGTGGGAGACCAGAGCTCACAGCCCCAGAACCTGCATAAGGCTGGACACAGTAACAGGTGTCTGTCATTTCAGCTAGTGCTCCAGGTTGGAGCTGGAGACGGTAGAGTCCCCGGAAGCTCACTGACTGGATACCTGGTATACACAATGGCCAACAGCAAGAGATCCAGCAGAAACAAGCAATTCTCTGAGTTGGAGAGCAGCCATGGTTTGAAAAAAAAAATGAATTGCATTGAGCTATTTCTTGTATGTCAAATTGACTAGAGGTCAAGTTTGAGTGCTCTCCTTTGGCAAGCTCCTTTGGCAATTAAGATTTCCACAGGGAAACAGCCCCTCTAATTCTCTGCTGGTAGGGAAAGCTGGCACTACCTAGGACCAAGGAAGTAGTCCAGAAGTTGCTTTTGTTGGAATTTGTCCGTCATGCATAGTCCCCACAGTCTGAAAGCATAGAGATATTTCAGCACAGTTTATAAGCACAAGATACAAGCACAAGGGGGTGAGAGAGTGTCTGTGACCCGATGGTACCTAACTGCCGGGTGTAGAGAGATACAGTCCCTGACCAGGCAGAAAACATCAACACCTCTTTGTTGTCCACGTAAAGCACAGGAGATTGTCACAAATGTAAACACAGACCAGAAATCCACTTAGAGCAGTTAGTTACTTTTTATTGCTGTGAGCAGAGTTCCTGAGAGGGTAACTAGAAGCAAGGAAACTAGTTCTGTCTCATGTTTTCATGGCCTTTATACAGACGATGTACTGAGTCAGCTCACACTGAGGTGGACAGGAAATGGTGGTGGTGTACGGCACATAGGAAGGTTCCAGACAAGTCATGTCTCCAGTGAGCCATTTTCTACAACTAGGTCCCACCTCCTACAGTTCTCTGTCCCTGGTGCTTATCATACAAGGTTGGGATAATTCTGCTGTTTGTGTCAAAGTGCTTAAGGTTTATAGCTCTACAGACACCTTCACAGATAACCATAGAGGTGAGGTTTGCTAATCTCAAACATGTTTATTAGTCCAATCAACTGAAGATTAATCATCCCAGCATGAGTATAGTCAAAGGAATGAGAGAGAGATAATATTAAACTATATGCATTTTTGATATAGTAAAACAAAATGACTGGATGGTAATGCATGTATGATGTATGTATGTATGTATGTATGTATGCATGTATGTATTGGTTCTTGGAATTAAACTAAGAGCCCCGTGCATGCTGGGCAAGTGCTTTCCCACTGAGGTGTGTTCTAGCTCAGATAGGTAAATTTTGATCGTGTACTTTGACTATTTTACTATTTGACGATTTAGGGACAGAAATAGCTGTAAATAAATGTTGAATTTGTGTTGAAGGGCTTGTGTTTCAGTAGTCATGTGGGTTGTCAGTCTTCTAACCATATTTTCTATGTTTAAAATTAAATAAGCATGTTTTGAGGATCATAGAGTCAGAGTTGTGGTGTTAGGTGGGGTATAGGAGTGGGAAGAAGAGGGTTATGGGGAGGAAAGGGTAAACCAGAAAGCTAGAATGATCTCAGTGCTTTAGACTAGAATTGTGTGTGTGTGTGTGTGTGTGTGTGTGTGTGTCAAGCCACAGTTTCCCTGTAGATGCGTGCTGGGTGTGTGTTTGCTAGTCTAGTTCAGTTCTTTATAACAGATTAGATGTGATGACACACACTGGTTTTTTTTTTTTTGTTTTGTTTTTAAAAATGACTTCTCTGTGTAGCCCTGACTGTCCAGGAACTCACTTCATAGACTAAACTGGCTTCAAACTCCGTGATTCACCTGCCTCTGCCTCTCAAGTGATAGAATTAAAGGTATGAGCCACCACTTACCAGTGGCACACACTCTTAAATGTGAACTCTAACCTTTGCATAAGATCCTGGTTACAGGGATGGGTAGGAAAGAAACAGAATTGAACCTTAAATTCTAGAGGCTTGCTTTAGGACCCATTAAAAAAGAACAGAGGTTTTCTTAAATGCCAGAAAATGTACATAACCCACAGTACAAAATTATCTATAAATCATAGTAATAGAACTTAAAAGGCAATGGCATTTCCTACAGTAGAGTGTTGGCTTATAAACACAGAAGAGAAATGGGAATTGAGAAGTTGACATTTGACAAGTATCACAGGGGCAAGGGAGCCAGGCAAGAACCAGTAACCGTGTAAAACTGACTGAGTGGGACACTTTTTTTGAGATAGGCCCCTCTTTATAGCCCTGGATGTCCTAGAACTCACCATACCAACCAGGATGGCCTCACACTCACATAGATCTACCTATTGCTCCCTGCTTAGTTCTGGTATTAAAGATGTGCACACCTGGCACCGCACCTGACAGGAGGCACCAAATTTTTGATGCAATTTTAATAAAGAGCAGGAGAAATGATCATTATATAAGGAAATCGCAAACAAACCTAAACAAGAAGGCACTGTCCACCTGTTGACTCATTCAGATGTCATGATGGACAAGGAATAGTGATGGGTGAAAAAGTTAAAGGGACCTCACATCTGTGTGAGATGCTGTAGTGGAAATTAGCCTCACTGACATTGTCTGCTTTATAGATCACTGCTGTTATATCAGGCTGTGTCCTTGGCCTTAGGCAATAAGAGACTCAGATAAAAAGCATATCTGTAACTTAGTCTTTTTTTTCCCCTTTTTTTGGTTTTTTGAGACAGGGTTTCTCTGTATAGCCCTGGCTGTCCTGGAACTCACTCTGTAGACCAGGCTGGTTTTGAACTCAGAAATCTGCCTGCCTCTGCCTCCCAAGTGCTGGTATTACAGGCGTGCGCCACCACTGCCTGGTCTATAACTTAGTTTTAAATGGCATCTGTACATAGAGAAAAGAGACCATTGTGGGACGAGGTAATAATAATAAAATATTAGTGAGGCATCTGTATGGTGTGTGTGTGTGTGTTTGTGTGTGTGTAAAACATAAGCGCAGGACCTGTATTGTCCAGAAGAGGGTGTTGGATCACCTGGCACTGGGAAACAAACTCAGGTCCTCTGCAAGAGCAGTAAGTGACCTTAACCTTGGAGCCATTTATCCATCCCTTTTGTACTATTCTCTCTCTCTCTCTCTCTCTCTCTCTCTCTCTCTCTCTCTCTCTCTCTTTTGGATTTGGTTTTTTTTTTCGAGACAGGGTTTCTCTGTGTAGCCCTGGCTGTCCTGGAACTCACTCTGTAGACCATGCTGTCCTCAAACTCAGAAATCTGCCTGCCTCTGCCTCCCAGAGTGCTAGGATTACAGGCATGATCCACTACTGCCCGGCCCTTTTGTACTATTGATGATTTTATGTAAGCTTGAATAGTTTCATGCCAATTGCCACAATTAATGCCAGATTCACACTGTAGATTTTATCATTATCATCTTCATCATCGTTATTATTATTATTTTACAATAAGCTTTGCTGTGTGAGAGGGCCCTGTCCAGTTCTCTGCATCAAGGAATGGCAGGCTGTGCTGTGCTGTGCTGCGCTGCGCTGTGCTGCGCTGCGCTGTGCTGTGCTGGACTATGCTGTGCTGGACTGTGCTGTGCTGGGCTGTGCTGCGCTGGGCTGGGCTGTGCTGTGCTGTGCTGGGCTGGGCTGGCCTGGGCTGTGCTGTGCTGTGCTGTGCTGTGCTGTGCTGTGCTGTGCTGTGCTGTGCTGTGCTGTGCTGTGCTGTGCTGGGCTGGGCTGTGCTGTGCTGTGCTGTGCTGTGCTGTGCTGTGCTGTGCTGTGCTGTGCTGGACTGTGCTGTGCTGGGCTGTGCTGAGCTGTGCTGGGCTGTGCTGGGCTGTGCTGGGCTGTGCTGGGCTGTGCTGGGCTGTGCATCTGTTGTTCTTTGTAAGGCTGTCTGTGATTGTGTATCATAACATTTTCGTCTCAATCATTTTGAGCTCAGGAGAAAATTTATTGCTACAGGTGATTGATGAGAGAGAGTTTTTTGAGATAATGCCCAGTTATGCAAAAAACATTGTCGTTGGCTTCGCGAGGATGAATGGGAGGACTGTCGGGATAGTTGGCAACCAGCCCAACGTGGCCTCAGGTAGGACGGGGCCCCTGGAAACCCTGTTTGGTTTTGGGGACCAGGGCTGACAGTACTCTTGGTGTCCTGTTTGCCTTCTGCCCTTCCATGCTCGGGAGAAACTCAAAGGCATGCTGTGAAGGTGTCTTTCTCTCCTAAGGTTAAACGTTTCAAAAGCTCCTTTCAGCCTGGCTCCCAGGGTGTAACGGTAACGTTCCCTCCTAGCTTAGAAGCTCTACGGTTTTAAGGGATGCCTTTTTGTTGCCCCTTGTTGAGGGGCTGGAGTCTTCGTTGTGTTGCAAGTGTTCTTGGCAGGTGCTACAGACATAGTTGTTAGCACCCGAGACACAAATAGCATCTCTCGCGGTTGGTGATGTGGCCGGAGCTGAGTCACAGCAGGCTGAGGGGAACCCTCACAGTGGTGCCATATGAGGGGACCATGAGCACTGCCGCCATCCACTGTGGCCCCTCGTCTCTAGGAAACAAAATCCAGCCTTATTCCGTTCATCCCAGCACTTGAGAGGTAGGGGCAGGCACATCTTTGTGAGTTTGAGGCTACCCTGGTCTACAAATCCAGTCCTGGACAGCCCGGGCTATTACACAGAGAAACCCTGATTTGAAAACAAAAAACAAAAACTCCACAAAAGTCAGTGTTCCTGTCAGTTGGGTATGGTAGCACGTACCTGTATTCATGACACTTAGGAAGGGTGAAGCAGGAAAATCCTGAGTTCAAGGTCAGCCTGAGTTGCATCAGCAAGTCTAAGACCTGTGTTAACAGAACAGTGGCAGCAGCAGAAATCACACCATGTGGCCAATTTCCTTATAGCATTCATTACATTCCCCGGGGCAGCATAACTGATACTTCCAAAACCCTTATCGCCTTAGGCACATACTTGTGTCTCACTAACAGCAATGTTCAGATAACTTATCTGTCTATCTCTACACTCCCACACACACACACTTTCTTTCTCTTTTGGTCAGACAGGGTCTCCCCGTATAACCCTAGCTAGCCTCAAATCCCACCTGCCTCTGCTTCCCCAGTGTTCACTCCTGGGGTTAAAGGCATATACCACCATGTTTGGGTTGTGTCCATGTCTTCTCTAAGCATTATAGGATTTTAGCCCTTATATTTAGGTTTAGCCCTTATATTTAGGTTTGGCTGAATGTGAGTTCATTTCAGGTGTGGTATGTGGTCCAGCTTAGTTCTGCATGTGAAAGTCTAGTTATCTCTGTTTCTATATTTGGGTTATTTTCACCATGAGAGGATAGGCTGACTGTGCGTAGACTTTACATATAAACAAATTGAAAAGAAAATTGTACATGCGTGTATTGTTGGGGGGCGGGGGTGTCTTTTATACTTTCTCTGGCGACTGTCAAGAACTTCAGCTGTTATTATTCACAGACAACATACATTTTGTATCCCTTTTCTGTGGGTTTGTTGTTTTGTTTTGTTTTGTTTGAGGCAGGGTCTCTCTCTATAAATGCCCCTGTCTCAGCTCTGTACCTCATTCCTACTTCTCCTGGGAGAGTGTCTCTCTCACCATCAGATATGATGATGGCTGTAAGATTGTGGTAGGTGTTCTGTAACAGTAGCTCGTCACCACCAGAAGTGATTGTTATCTTGGAAGCTCACTGCTGAACTGCCTCACACTTTCTAGCTCTTTCTGAACTTGGACTAGCTAATGCAATCTAGCTGTTCTGGCTCAAACTCCCCTTTTAATCTGACTGATTCTCTCTGAATCCCTCTGCTTGGCCTCAGACTAACTCTGGCAATTTGTTCTAATCTTCTGGCTCCTTCTTACTCTCTGGCTTCGGTTGCCTCTGCTGACCTGCTCTGAACTGCACGGACTCATTGACAGTTCTGCTGAACTCAATTGCACTGTACTAAACAAACTGACTGGCCAACAATTACTCCAGTCTGAACTGCTCCAAACTGAACTCAATCCACCACATTGCCTGAACACAACTCAACTGCATTCACTGAACTGACCCCTCCCCCTGTCTCACCACAACACCAGCAAGTTTGTGTACACATGCATGTGTGTGGCTAGGAAAGGAACCTAGGGTCTCATTTGTGCTACGCAGGTGTTCTGCTGAAGAGACATTTGCAGAGTTGGTGGAGGTCAGAAGAGGGTGTTGAACCCTCCCATAACTAGAGTTTCAGATGGCTGTTAGCCATGTAGGTGCTGGGAAGCCAACCTGGGTCCTCTGGAAGAGCAGCCAGTGCTCTTAACTGGCGAACCATCTCTCCAGCCCCTACTGCTAGTTTTTCAACATGAATAGCTATCTAGTTTTATTTCCTGTATATTCCAGAATTTATGTGTATCATCTTAGGAAAGTTTTTCACACTTTTGTCCAGTATTTTTCTGTGTGTGTGTTCATGTATGGGCACTTGCGCACACATATGTATGGAGAGATTCATGTAGGAACTGTCTCGTCTTAGTGTTTTATTGCTGTGAACAGACACCATGACCAGTGCAAGTCTTATAAAGACAACATTTAACTGGGGCTAGCTCACAGGCTCAGAGGTTCAGTCCATTATCACCAAGGCAGGAACATGGCAACATCCAGGCAGGCATGGTGCATGAGGAGCTTAGAGTTCTACATCTTCTGAAAGCCCACGCTCACAATAAGACACCTACACCAATAAGCCACACCTACTCCAACAGGGCCACACCCTGGGCAGAGCATATACAAACCATCACGTTTCTCAATAGCTCACCTCTGTGTTCTTGGGACAGGGTCTGTGTCTTTCTCTGAATCTGGAGCTCACTGATTGGTACAGCTGGCCTTGAGCCCCAGGAGCTGCACTCCTACCACAGCACTGGGATGCCGTGACCGAGTCACCATGGCGCCCGACTTTCGTATGTGTGCTGGGGATCTCATGCTTGTGTGACAAGCACTTTACCAACTGATCCAGTCTCCTTACCCTGATTTATTGACTTCCATTTGGCTTTGGGTCATCACTGTTTTCTTCGTTAGGGTCACTGTGTCTATGCATTGGTGGATTTGATAATCTACTTTAAAAGCCTGTGAAGGTTTTGAATCTCTTCTTTGATTATCGTGTTCTTATGTGACGGAGCTGAGGTTGTCGAGGAGGTTACCATGGACAGTGTTTCTCCTTGTAGGATGCTTGGACATTAATTCGTCCGTGAAGGGGGCTCGTTTTGTCAGATTCTGTGACGCATTCAACATTCCCCTCATCACATTCGTTGATGTCCCTGGCTTCCTGCCTGGTGAGTCTCTGACTTGGGTCAGGTGGGAGATGTGGTTGTCTTCAGTGGGACGCTCTCAAGGTCCCCAGAGCCCTGTGAGTGAGGATGGCCTCAGCCATGAGACCTCGGAAGGGCTTTTATGGTAGCTGATGACTCTTCTCATGACCTAGGGACGGCACAGGAGTATGGGGGCATCATCCGGCACGGTGCCAAGCTGCTCTACGCATTCGCCGAGGCAACTGTGCCCAAAATCACAGTTATCACCAGGAAGGTGAAGACCTCCCCTCAGAGCCGATCCCCCCACACCCACTCCCGGCAGCGTGGCTGAGGTGGTCTGCCACAAGTGGGGCCTGTTCTGGAAGGAGGCATGCCCCCTGCTTACTCCTGCGAAATGTCTAGCGAGCTCTTTCCGGTGCTGATCTTGGGTTGCAGGGGTGTCCATGCATGCCAGTGGCAGGTGGTGTGCGCTAGGAAGGGTCATCCGAAACTTAGCCTTTCGGGGCCATAGGGCATGGCCCCGCTTCCTTCCCTTGACTTCCTGCAGTGTTTGGGGACATGATGTGCTTGTCTTCGGCGTTGACATTCAGCATTTGGGTTTGTTCTAGGCCTATGGAGGTGCCTATGATGTCATGAGCTCCAAACACCTTCTTGGTGACACCAACTATGCCTGGCCCACGGCTGAGATTGCAGTGATGGGTGCGAAGGTAAAGATTCTGAGCTGCACTTTCCTGGGCCTGGGACCTCTGCTGATAAAGTCCTGTGTGACTAGAACTGTGGAAGGAGTCTAGGTCAGGCCTGAAGGGACATCTCCTTCCTAGTCAGTCCTCTCCTGTCCTCCCACCGAAGGCACAATAGGTGACTTCAGAGCGGAGGAAAACACCCAGGGAGGGCAGAGCGAGTCACTTGAATTTACCTTTGGGTGGTCAGAGCTTCTCATCCCCTCATGTCAGCCTTTGGGGTACCCAAAGCCACCCTTTTCTGCCCATTAGAAGCTAAACTGTAGTTCTGTCCTGGGTGATACTTCCCTGTGGGGGTTGGACCAGGTGACTCCCAGGGTTCCAGAGATGACTATCAGTGCTCCCACTTGAAGGCCAAGCTCTCCACACCAGCTTCCCAAGGAGTGTGCTGTGTGCCCAGGGCTTGGGGTAGTGAAGAAGGAAAAGCAGCATTTAGTGGGAAACAGGCCAAGCGTCCTGGCTTCAGGGAGCGATGAGGAGGAACACCAAGGGAGAGCGACAGGACTGGAGCCACGGCCCAACATTCTGTCCGTGCCTGGCCTGTCTCTGCTCTGAGTCGCTGTGACGTTCACAATCACGCAGAGCGACAAGGAGTTCCTGGCTCTATCTGGGGAAACCTTGACTTCTTTCTGACAGGGTGCGGTGGAGATCATCTTCAAGGGACACCGAGATGTAGAAGCCGCCCAGGCAGAGTATGTGGAGAAGTTCGCTAACCCTTTCCCTGCAGCTGTGAGAGGTGGGTCTGGGGGGCACCAGGTGTTGTGCATCTGCCCAGTCATTCGCTTGTTCTTTCCAGAAAGTCTTACACAGTTGTCTTTTGTCTTTACATTTGCATCTGTTGCCTGGGGGAGTGAAGCCCCAGGAATTGGGTCTGTACAATCAGCCTATGTGGGCCTTGACAATGTGCTGATTTTAGGTGTTGGTTCAGTCATCCTGCCCACCCCAGGCCTGATGGATAAAATCACTTCTCTTCCCCTCACTGTGCTCTGGGCTTAGCTAGGTGGCTCTTTTGAGTTTTGGCAGGGGGTTATTCTCAGGGTTGTAATCAGCCACTGGCTTGGCAGTCCAAGATGGCCGACCCCCTTTCAGGGTAAGGTTGACTGCTTGCTTGCTCTTCCTTACTTCTAGAGACCAGTCCAGACGTCCTAAGAATAGCTAAAAGGGAAGGGCGCTTATGCCCAGAGGCCTGGGCTTGGAAATTCCCAAACCTAGTTTTGTCACATTGTCTTGGTAAAAACTAGTCATAAGGGCAGGGAAGAAAAGGACTTCCCATGGAGGAAGCAAGATTTACTGTCCAAGGACCCATGGGCAGAGATGGGGAAATTGTTGTGAGTGGTTTTCTTGCTTTCTAAAACTTTCTGTTTTATCATTTATTTGTCTGTGTATATATGGTGTGTGTGTATATATGGTGTGTGGTGTGTGTGTGTGTGTGTGTCTGTGGAGGCCAGAAGAGGGCATCAGATCCCTTGTGCTGGGATACAGACGGTTCTGAACTGCCTGAGGTAGCTTTATTGATCCCATCTCAAGTCCTCTAGAAGGGCAGCAGTGCTCGTAACTGCTGAGCCATCTCCAGCCCTGTGTATGTTTACTTAATTTCATTTCCTTTCATGTCCATCCTGGTAGGGTGGAGGCCCTGGACCCATGCAGGAAGGGAGAGGCCACATTTTCCTTCCACTGCCTACTGCTTTTATGCCAGAGGTTGGGAGCCTGGCAGAGCAGAGAGGCCTTGGGTCCAAAGAGATTTCAAGGGCCTGGTGTCTTCACCAGGTCAAGCGCTGCCCGCATGGTTGGCCTGTGGGGCTGGGGTGGGGCTGGGGTAGTTGTTGACTTCAGTCACGCACACAGTGATGGCTTGGTCTTTGACTCACCAGGGTTTGTGGATGACATCATCCAACCATCCTCTACTCGAGCTCGGATATGCTGTGACCTGGAAGTCCTGGCCAGCAAGAAGGTCCATCGTCCTTGGAGGAAACATGCAAACATCCCACTGTGAACAGATCAAAGGAGACAGGGCAACCGTCAGAAAGCTGGCCTTTTGCAGCCTAGCCCTGCCTTTTACAATCATGAAAATATGGCTCTACTCACCTTGGACACGGAATGATTTGCCTAACAAGTTCTTGTGCCTGGAGTAAAATTATGTGCTCTACTAGAATCTTCATTGGTACTTTTTGGATAAATATTTCATTTTTATAGTAAAAATCTCAGTCTAAACAAGAAAAGCAGAATAGGGTTTGGGGAAGTCCAGACCTGGCTCTGGTTCTGGCTGACACTGATGTGGATATGATTTTCGTGGCCTTCAGAGGTCGGCATGTTGGAGTTCGGACCCATGTGGGGTGGTGAGAGGAGAGACGTAGCGGGAGGTGATGCGGTCGGCTGGGCTGGGCTCTGTGCGGCTAAAGAGGCTGAGTACTCAGTTCTTCCCCAGCTGCTTGTTGGCTGTGTGATGTCTCAATACTCTTCCACTGCACGTTTCCCAGCGTGATTCATCAGGAGGGTTGTCACCCGAATGTCACCAATGGCAGTGCCTTGCCATTGGATCTCAGAATTATGAACTAACTAAACCCGAAACCTCTTCATGAAATTAACCTGCCTTCAAGATTTTGTTATAGTAATAAAAACAGATTAATGCAACATACCTGTGAACTATTTGTCTTTCTCCCCCAGGAATTAATTTTAGTGCTTGGGTAAGATAATACAGTTTTGGAGCAGCTTATTTTATAGGCCATGGTTTCTTTACTGTTTTTTTTTTTTAAGATTTATTTATTATTATATGTAAGTACACTGTAGCTGTCTTCAGACACACCGGAAGAGGGAGTCAGATCTTGTTACGGACAGTTGTGAGCCACCATGTGGTTGCTGGGATTTGAACTCAGGACCTTCAGAAGAGCAGTCGTTGCTCTTAACCGCTGAGCCATCTCTCCAGCCCCTTCTTTACTGTTAACGATAGAGTGGGCCCTGATTCCATATGACTTGTCGATGTTTAAGTGAGATGAATGTGATATTAGTTTGTCTAGCAGAATAGATTCTCCGTCAGCTGTAACATCCAATATTGACTTCTCTGACTTCCAGATCCAGATGTAGGTGTCCTTACATTTCAAAACATTTTTGTTATGAAAATGGTTGACCCTGTAAATTGTTACTAGGATTGTATCATGTGCCTTGCTCCAAGTCTCCAGTTGTTGATGTTGTATATTTGTGTGTGTGTGTGTGTGTTAAGCGACTGTCATGGCTCTTGTATATGGTCAGAGGAAGTTTGCAGGAATTGCTTCCCTCTTTCCACTGAGTGGATCTGGGGTTCAAACTCAAGTCATCAGGTTTGGTGGCAAGTGACTTTACCCCAAAAGTCCCTCAATTTGGATTTGTCTGGTTGTTTCCTAAGTTTTAGTTTGAGGTAAGAATAATAACTATCCTTTTAGTGTCACACCAAGGATGCAGGTTTCCCTGTTCCTGGAAATCAATCATGTGGCCTCAGAGGTGACTGTTTTCCCTTTGTGGTTAATCACCAGCTCAGGGCACTCAGCCCTGTCCACCAGCATGCTTTCTCCTGCCGTTTCCAGTTCATTGCTGGAGCTTGCTGGGTCACTGAGCTGCTTGGAGATTTCTAGCACCTTATCAGTCTGATCGTTAGAGGGGGGCAACACTCTCTCGCTTTTTTCTGGTGTCAGGTTAGACCTGTCCTCTTTGTTATTCATTTTCGTGCTCACAGGGAAACTCCTTCAAGCCGGTCCCTCAGGCCTTTGAAAGTTTTAGTAATTTTTGGAGTACTTTTTTTTTCCCCTCTGGCTCCAGAGTTTTCTGTATCTCCTTGTCCAGCTCAAGAACCCTTGTTTTCTCTAAGGAGCTAAAAAGTTAGGAGGAATGTCATTTAGAAGTGAAAAATGAGGCTGGATTTTCTCATTGTTACTAGGATGTCAGTGCCAGAAAATTAGTCACACACAAAAATGTGTATCCAAGACCTCCTCATTGCTTGTGGTGACAATGCATAAGCAAAACAACTAAAAAAGAAATACTTTGGCTCATGGCTTTGAGGTGTCAGTTGCTTTTTTCCTTGGTGAAGTAGAACTTCACAGTAACAGGGTCACACTGGACTCCGGGGACAGTGGAACCTATGGGGTGTGTGTGTGGGGGGGTCGGTGACAGTAATGTGGGGCATCAGTGTGCGGAGGGCTCAGAGTGCTGGGTCCAGAGCGGAGTTCAGGGCTCAGTGGGCAGCCTTGAAGGAAGGCCCTGGCGCCCCATGCGGGAGCCCGCGGGCGGCCCCCCTGCGCCCCCTGCGGTTCATTGCGACAGTGGGGTCCCCAGCTACGGGGTCCACTGGTTGTGCGGCTGGAGCTCCGGCTCCGGAACCAATCGCTTACTGCTGACAACTCCTGGGGTCGACCAGCAGCGGCTCTTACAGCCTCCCTCCGCACCAGCAGGTTCCACTATCTTCCCTTTCCCCTACAATGCAGACAGGCACCATAGCCCATTGGGAATAAAAGAAGGGGGAAAATCAGTGAGGGTGATCTAATGGCAGAGGTCTAAACATAGAGCCACCGTTGCGTCTGACAGTGCTATATGGCAAAGATCCTTGTTCCCGAAGGAGCACAGTTGAAAAGCCTCTGGATATTGAGGCCTTTAAAAATTATACATGAGATTCAGCAGCTGCTGCTACACAGGCAGCCCCAGCCCCAGCCCCAGCCCCAGCCCCAGCCCCAGCCCCAGCCCCAGCCCCAGCTCCACCTTCTCCTACTCAGATGCAGATTGTTCTTTCTGCCCTCGCGGCAACCCGGCAACCGTGACCGTGACCGTGTGGGTGCGGGTGAGGTCCAGAGGTGGGAAAAGACGGTGGGCGGGAAGTGGGAAGTGAAGGAGACTTGCTGCTGACAGAGATAAAGACCACCGACAGGTCAAGACCACCATAGGCTTTGAAGTACAAGAAGAAGGTTATCTGGCAAAAATCCTGGACCCTGAAGGCACAAGTGGCTCTGGGAGCCCCACTATGTATCATGGTAGAAACCCCGGAAGATAATAGCAGCATTTGCAGACTACAGGCCAACAGAAGTGACCAGCTTAAAGCCACAGGCACCACCACCTGTCCCACCCCCCACCCCACCCCCACTTCCACTCCCATCCCCTGCAGCTGTTCCTCCCACTCCCCAGCCTGTAGCACCTGCGCCCTCAGCCGCTCCTGCTGGACCAAAGGGAAGGATGTTCCTTAGCCCTCTTGCAAAAAAGTTGGCAGCAGAGAAAGGGATTGACCTGACCCAAGTTAAAGGGACGAGACCAGAAGGCAGAATCATCAAGAAGGACGTTGACTCTTTTGTGCCTACTAAGGCTGCTCCTGCTGCAGCAGCCACCGTGGCTCCCCGGGGTCCAAGAGTGGCACCAGCTCCTGCAGGTGTCTTCACAGACATCGCCATCAGCAACATTCGTCAAGTGATTGTGCAGAGGCTCATGCAGTCGCAGCAGACTATACCTCATTATCACCTTCTAAATACAGGCGAGGTGCTTTTGGTACCGAAGGAACTTAATGAGATGCTTGAGGGTAGAGGAAAAATCTCTTGTCAGTGACTTCATCACCAAAGCTTCAGCTGAAGCTTTGTCTGAAGGTTCCCGAACCAAGCTTGTCTTGGATGGACACAGTTATAAGACAAAATCACGTGGTTGACATCAGTGTTGCTGCCAGTACCGCTGCAGGACTTATCACCGCTATTGTGTTTAATGCACCTGTAAAAGGACCTGTTGCTAGTGAAGTTGTTTCTTTAGCCTCCAAAGCGAGAGAAGGTAAACTTCAGCCTCACGAGTTCCAGAGTGGAGCGTTTACCATCTCTAATTTAGGGATGTTTGGAATTAAGAATTTCTCTGCGATTGTTAACCCACCTCAGGCATATATTTTGGCAACTGGTGCTTCAGAGGCTAAACTGATCCCAGCCGATCATGAGAAAGGCCTTGCTGTGGCTGGTGTGATGTCTCTTACACAGCTGTGGATGGAGCAGTTGGAACCCAGTGGCTTGCTGGATTAAAAAAGCACCTTGAAAAGCCTATAACTATGTTGTTATAATTTATCTGAGAACTCATACTCTTTCTCTGCTGACATTATATTTACATATTATTAAACAGGTGGTTCTTTTAAAGTTTCACTAATTTTATTATTCAGTCTAGATAATTTATAATAGACATAAATGAATATTTTGTGAATGACAGTTACACCCAAATATTGTACCCCTTTAATAAATAAGCATCAGTTTAAAGCTGTGCACTCTTAGTGGAGGGGCATGAGGCCTAACTCTTTGGTGAGAAGGCCTTCTTGGGGGTATAGGATGGGCAGGATTGTGGCTTCCTACAGACAGGCTCATAAAAGTAACCTGGATGAGACCTTGGAGTTTAGAGTTTGATTCAACTTATTTAAGTGTGAGAGAAACAAAGTCATGAAAATTATTTCTTATGGGAGGAGTTTGAACAAAAGTTTTACTTTGGAATCTAACCTTAGTTAAAGTCTCCTGTTGCACGACCTTAGTTTATCACTCAAGGGGAAAAAAAGTGAAACTTTAAGAGTCATCATTTTCTTAGACCTCTTCAACCAGCTGTTATTTTTATATGAATCTCTAAATAAAATAGCTTTCCTCTCAAGATAAAGATATAAGCCAGTTTCTTGGTATAATTGAAAATGTATGTATTTATAAACAATTTCAATGTATAACTTGAGAATTCTGCAGTTTCCTCCAAATAAAAGAACACGCATATTGAAATGAAAAACAAAACAAAACAAAACAAAAGGAAAACCAGAATCACTTTGTAGAATTTGCTGCCAGAAGGCAGGGCCACACGTGCATCTGTCTTACACGCCTCCCAGTGATCAGGGATCTGCTGCTACCCAGAAGCCCCTACTTCCTACTTCTCTCCATTCTTCATGATGCCACACTTTCATGACTCCATGAAGGGACTACTAGCCCACTGATGAGGACGGAATCCACTGGTAACTAAACCCTCAGTGCCTGTGCGAGTGGGTACACGTTGTATTCAAACCATTGCAATGTTTATATGTAGGAGTGGAGTGAATGTAAAAATATATGATTTAAAATGATAAATCACGGTACTTCTGATTCCTAGTCCTATTTAGGAGTTCTTTCTTGCCATTTCATCTTTGTGTCTTGACACAGCAATGATAAGCCGGGTTATGATGTCAAACCCGGGCCCCTGGTGCTCAGTGCTGGAGCACACAGCACCCTGTACCCACCCAAGAGTAATCGGAAGCAGAGCTTTGAGAGTGAATCTTGCTCTTTGTCTTTCACGGAAGGTGTGGTCAAGTCCCCCTCTCTGTAGCGGACAGGCGTGCTCCTCAAGAGCTCAGACACCTTTGTTTGTTTACAGGCTCTTCAGAGTTTCCTCCTTTTCCTTGACTGACTTTGCAGTTCCTTTGTAGTTACCCCTGAACTGGAGACTTTACAGTCAATGCATCATTATTTCAAGGTCAGCTAAACATGTGATTGTGTGTCCCCCCTTCATACCTACCAGTGTCATCAGGGTGACTGCTCCCCAGAGGCCCAAGCATTAGAGGTTTGGTGCTGTTGGAAGTGACAGAGCCTTTAAGACCTGAAGCCTTGCAGGAGAATGACTGGGTTCCAGTCCCTTCCACACGCCTTGTGCACAAGTCTTCACTTCTGCCTGTTGTACTGTGCCACAGGGCCGTGGGCTGAACCCAGAAGCTGAGATCATTTTTTAAAATCATTTTATCCCATTTGCATTCATGTGTGTATGTGTGTGTGTGTGCGTGCGCGCGCGTGCGTGTGTGCATGTGCATGTGCGTGTGCGTGTGCGCGTGTGTGTGTGCGTGTGCGTGTGTGTGTGTGTGTGTGTGTGTGTGTGTGTAGGAACCATGCAGTGTGCACAGAGGGCAGAGGACAACTGGTGGAGTCCTGGGAATTGAATTTGCATCTTCAGGCTTAGAAGCAAGCTCCCTTACCTGCAGAGAAACTTCACCAGCCCTAAGGTAAACTTTTAAACTGCTGATTATTGGGAGGCTGGAGAAATGGTTCAGTGGTTAAGAGCTAGTCTAGTACTGCTCTTACACAGGACCCATGTCTGGCAGCTCACCAGTGACTAGTTTGTGTATGGTAAGGTTGAAGTCCTGTAAGAGGTGTGAGGCCAGAGCAGCCCTGGAGACTCTGTGTGTCAGATGGCGGGGATGTGGAACGCCTGCTGAGGGAAGGGCACACCCTGTAGAAAGCACAGTCAGCCCAAGAGAGTGGTTGTATGGACTGCAGCCAGGAGGCTCATAGGTGAGGGGTGCACATGGCCTTTGTAGCTTACGTCACTGTGTGCTTTGGATGCTGGAAGTGGAATTACAGGACCCCCTTCCCTGGGTTTTGAGGTTCCAGTGGCCCAGGTCTCTTTCCCTCCCTTGGGGAAAGTTGTACTGTGCTGTATCTTTGAAATGTGTAATTTGTTTTTGGTTTTCACCAGAGCTCACACATGAGTTTTCCTTGCATGTCAGGAAGAACTTCTTCTGAACTTTTGAGTAACACTGACCCAGTTAATACTTTGCCTGAATGGGACATGAGACTTTGGGGTACAGAGCAGAATGTTATGGTTTAGATGAGCGACTTCCAAAGCTTTGCAGACCCGTTCCCTAGTCTGTGATGCTATTTGGTTTGAAACTGTGAGAGACAGCCTAGTAGGAGGAAGCTTGGCTATGTGGAGTGTGCCCTTGACAGGATATTGGGATCCTGGCACCTCCTCACTGTGCATCCCCACTGCGTGGAGTTGTCGGGCTTGGTCTATCACATGCTTCTGTGGTGCTGTGCTGTGCTGTGCTACCATAGGCTTAGAGCAGGAACGGCCAAGTGCCCGCAGAGCCTCTGACTCTGCGAGCCCTTTGGACACCTGCAACCTGGGCTCTGAGTGTGCTTATTAGTTGGAGCACAGAGGGAGGGGCTAGCCTGTAGATCTCTGTTGGTGAGCAGTCTCAGGCTGAAACTACCCGGAGGAAGAAGTTTTGCTAATGGCTGCTAGTGTTTGCACACACTGATCAAGCATCCATAAACACACACACTTGGGACTCTCCAGAGAAGCTGCATCATTTCCTGAGCTTGGCTTTGTCAATTTCCTATAAGCCAATTGGGATTGGAGTCCCGGACAGGTCATGCCCGTGCCAAAAGGCCCCTCCAGGGACCTCACTCTCTCAGCTCTTCTCCTCCTTCAAGATGTGCTGTTTTCTTTAGATGTAAGCTTTTTAGATTATCTTTCTCTTCTGTTATCATCCTGGTGGGGCTTCCCTTCTGAGGCAGCCTATTGGTCTCTATGGCATTAAAAATTTATCTTTTGTGTATAAGTGTGTGTGTTAGTGTGAGCACAGGTGTACATGTGTGACAGTTTGCATGCAGAGGTCAGGAGACAGTGTCAGTCCTCATCTTTTTCACCTTGTGTGTGTGTGTGTATACACATGTTTGTACAATAAGCAGAGGATAACCTGAAGGACTTGTTTCTCTTCAACTATGTGGTCCCAGGGATTGTATCCAGGTTGTCTGGATTTGCAGCAAGTACCTTTTAAACCATCTTGCCAGTCCAGATTTCATTTTTCCTTATAGATAAATACTAACGTTCTGTTGCGTTGATCTGTTGTATATGAATAATGTTGTATTATTAATCTGTTGTATTACTATATATGTATTTTTTGGTTTTTTTTTTTTGCGGGGGGAGGGGTTCGAGGTAGGGTTTCTCTGTATAGCCCTGGATGTCCTGGAACTCACTCTGTAGACCAGGCTGGCCTCGAACTCAGAAGTCCACCTGCCTCTGCCTCCCAAGTGCTGGGACTAAAGGTGTGCGGCCACCACTGCCTGGCTACTATGTATGTACTTTGTTTCTTTATTTGTATGGATGGTGGGTGTCTAAGCTTATCCTGTGTCTTGGCTATTGTGAGTAAGGCTGCAGCATGCGTGAGTGTGTGCATTGTTTCTGTGTTATGTGTAGAGTCTCATGCATATATCCAGGAGTGCTATAGGTGGCTTACACTGCAGTTCTCTTTTCAGTTTTAGTTTTACAGTATGGAGCCTCCACACTGTAAGAATCAGGCAAATCTGAGTCTTTTCTATCAAATACTATGTAAATTGTGTTCAAGAATAAATCGTATTTTCCTCACCTTGTAAGAATGTTGTGCAAATGTTTTAACCTTCCCCCCATTCCCAGTAAAACCTTTGTTTACACAACGGCTTCCTACTGTAGTCTAGGAATTTGATTACCTGGAGCAGTGACCTTTTTTCCTCTGAAACAGTGACCCCATTGTCCTCAATTTCCTGTGTGCCAAATCTTTTCAGACTAGGCAGCTGAATTAAAACTGTAAGTTTGGACTCCAGCCAATGGGGAAAAGATATAGTCACTACCCGACTTAGAATAAAAACCAAATGCACTTTCTGTCTCAGTGTGTCTGTTCTTCTAACCATGCTCTCTTGATCAAGAGTAATGTTTCTTTGTCCAGATACTGTAGTAGGAATGGTGGTATCTTTCTTTATAACCCTTAACTTATTTCTAATGATTTGGGAACTTGGTTAGGATCCTAAATCACCTGAGGGAGTGATTGGAGCCCACCCTGGGAGACGTGTCCCATTAGCTCATATTTTGGTTGTTCTTGAGTACTGGGCCACTGGGACTCACCAGGTCAGCAAAAGAACCCAGGGATTGGAAGTCTTTGGACAAGACAGGAAGGACTGGCCTGAGAAAATTGCTGTGGTGAACAGAATTTCTCTAAACACAGACCAAAGGTCAGAAATGCTGTGGGGAACAGCAAAGTATTTCTTTGTTACTCTGGCCATCCTGGTTGTTGAGACTTTTTTTTTTGATGTATTCTTTATTTACATTTCAAATGATTTCCCCTTTTCTGGGTCCCCACTCCCTACAAGTCCCATAAGCCCTCTTCCCTCCTCCTGTTCCTCCATCTACTCCTTCCCGCTTCCCTGTTCTGGAATTCCCCTATACTGTTGCATTGAGTCTTTCCAGATCCAGGGGCCACGCCTCCATTCTTTTTGGACATCATTTAATATGTGGATTATGTCTTGGGTATTCCAAGTTTCTAGGTTAATATCCACCTATCAGTGAGTGCATACCGTGATTGATCTTTTGAGACTGGGTTACGTCACTCAGTAGGATGTTCTCCAGCTCCATCCATTTGTCTAAGCACATGAAGAACTTCGGAGGACTGAGAAACACCTTAAGAAATGTTCAACATCATTAATCATTAGGGAAATGCAAATCAAAACAACCCTGAGATTTCACCTCACACCAGTCAGAATGGCTAAGGTCAAAAACTCAGGAGACACCAGGTGCTGGCGAGGATGTGGAGAAAGAGGAACACTCCTCCACTGCTGGTGGGATTGTAAGATGGTGCAACCACTTTGGAAATCAGTCTGGAGGTTCCTCAGAAAACTGGGCATGACACTTCCAGAGGACCCTGCTATACCTCTCCTGGGAATATACCCAAAGGATTCCCCGGCATGCAATAAAGACACATGCTCCACTATGTTCATAGCAGCCCTATTTGTAGTAGCCAGAAGCTGGAAAGAACCCAGGTGTCCCTCAACAGAGAAATGGATACAAAAAAATGTGGTATATTTACACAATGAAGTACTGTTCAGCCATTAGAAACAATGAATTCATGAGACTTATTTTTGACCTGAAACTGAGTACAAGAAACCTACAAAAGGGCATACAACAAACCAAGATGGAGGAAAAAGAAAACTAAAGAAAAAAAAATGGAAAGAAACCAGAGAAAGGAAGTATTTTCCTCACACAGAGGAAAACCAATTCCTCTGGCTGGTCCCCAGGCTCCCTTACCCTGTTCAATATAACTGTCCTGCTCAACCTAAGGAGAGATTTAGTAAAACAAAGCCTATAAGCTTAAGTTTCTGTTCCTATCTTCTCTCTATGGGCATAAGATTCCCCCTTCTTTCCATCACTGCCCAGGCTCTACCGGCCCTCGGATCAGGTCTGATAGAAGGGATGAAGGCAGTCCCAGTATGGGTACATATGACTCCTTTAGATGAGTCATCTGGCAGCTGCTTTTCTAAGTGGATAAAAGTGCCACCCAGGCTATTAAACTTTTAAATTAGAATGAACTATTTTAACAAGTTGGTTTCCAAAGGTCTAGTCAATAATGCGAGTCACCAATTGTCTGATCTTAGTCCACACAATGCTGGAGATAAAATGGCACCAAGCAACATCTTCCCGGGGGGCAGACAGGAGGTTAAAACACGATCCAGATGACAGCACTTGGCGTCTAAAGCTACAGTTGGGGTGGTAACATATGTGGACTCAGCTGTCTTGGGTTGAGACTGAAATTCATTCTTCTGATTCTTTGGTAATTTGGGCTATTTGCCTAGGTATATCTTCCTATATTCATGCTAACCTAACTATTGTTGTCTTTTTTAAAGAAATAGGTAGCACCTTCTACATTCAGTCTGTTAAGACGTGGCTTTCACAAGGACTTGTGCCTGGATGGAGAATGTGCTCACTTTACCATGGAGCTCTGCGAATGAAAAAGTAATCATGCAGCTGGTCACCATCCTGATTGGTGACATCACAACAATGTAACTTTGCTACCATCTTAGTTAATGTAAACCCCTCATGGCATACATCAAAATGGTGGTACTCACAAACTTCTTGGTGCCAGTATGGGGTGAGGGTACACTTTATACCAAGGAGGTAACACCAGACCTCTATGGTATTTTATTTAGATTGGTTTTTAGGTTTTTCTTTTGCTTTAATTTTAACATAATACTTTACATGATATAGTTGCTAGCTTCCAGAGGGAACGTAAGAGTTTTCTTAGTTATGTGCCTCCAACACTATCCAGATATCAAAGGAAGCTAATACTTTGAAATGGTTAGATTTGGAAGGCGCATGTTGTAGATGTTACATCTGTCATGGGAAAAGGCTTCCCCAGTGGAAGTGTTACAGCTCTGAGGGAAACCTATGGAAGTGTTGCAATTGTGGAGGGAAAAGGCATCCTGGAAGTCGGGAACCAAGGAATACCACAAAGTCATACCAAACCTCACCCAAGACATTTATTGGGAAAGACAGAAGAGTGTGTGTGACTCCTGCTGCTTGGGTGAGGGGCAGCAGGCAACTGAGCTGGAGACAGGTTTATTTAGGGTTTCTTAGGGGAGGAGTTTTCCAGGGTGGAGGTCTCCAGGGTAGAGATTGGTGAGATTTCAAACCACTAATTGGTAGGATTTCACGCTCAGGGATTGGTGGGTTTTTAGGTTTTCAAATCTGGAAGTAGGCTCAGAACTTTTACCACATGTGAATTTGTATCTGTCCAGAGCCAAGTCTTGGGAAAGCAGAGATCCCAAAGAGAACAGCATATCAGGTTCTAGACAAGCTGCTCTCAGTAGGCAGTATAACTGAGGGCAGGGCACAGTGAAAGAATTTAACTATACTGCTCCATGGGTAGAAAGAAACATTTACTGGGGACCAAACTGCTAAGGCTATCTTTTGGGGGACAGAGAGAAAAGAAAAATGGCAGAAAAGCAAGTAGATCTTCTATGACAGTCAACAGGGTGCAGAGTCTTTAATCTAGACGCCCTGGCCTGAGGTAGCTGACCTTTGGGTCAGGTTAAGGAAGGTTGCTGGTAAGCGGAAACCGCCCCTAAGGTCTGTTTAATATCGATCCTGTTTTCCTGACCAAAGTAGTTTTGTGTAGGACAAGGTCACTAGCTCCATCATTTTAGGGTCCTGCTTTGGACCTAACAGGCAACTACAGAAGCCAGAGGCAAAGAGGAATCAGTCCGCTTGGGTGGGTGGCTGGAGGAGGAGGCTATGCTGGGTCTCAATGTCTGGTTTGTTGTTCTTTCTGTTACAGCAGTAGATACAGATTCCCCATTCCTTGCACACTTCCCAGCATCTGCCATCATTTGTGGTCTTGATGGTGCGATAAAACAAGTGTGCCTTGTTATTGTTTGCATGTGTGTGTGTTCAGTTCTGCTTGCTTGTGTGGTGTGCTCACGCATTCAGTCAGAGCTGAACATCGCATATCTCCGTCTAGTGCTCTCCATGCTTCCAAGGATGCGATTGGAATCCTCATGGGGATCGTACTGAATCTGTAGATCACTTTTGGTAATGTAGCCACTTAAAAAATATTCTGCCTATTAATCATATGGGAAATTGTGAGAGTCTGCTCACCCCAGAGACCAACAACAGACCAAAGTAAGGATTCTACAGAAGTCCAGCTTGGTGAACTAGTGAGTTTTTGGGGGTTAGGAATGTGGCCGAGGGCTTACGGGAGCAGGGACAACTTGAAAACAGATGCATCACTGAGAAGCCCACTCCTAAACACGTTGATAACTCATGAAACTTGCAACCCCAGAGCCAGATGTCATTCACTCTCACAGGCAGCTTGGCTGATCAGAGCCTCCTCAGGCAACTCTATCAAGTTTTCTGCGTCTACAGTCTTGGGGAGAAGACCTGTGAATTTTGTTAGTTTCTGGAACATCCTGAGACTTGCGAATTGTTTACTTTCTGTGTCTTAGGAGGCTTGCTTGTCCTTCTTGGTAGGAATGTTTCAAATTTCAACTTGGAAGAAACCCCTGTACAATAGACTTACATGTTCTAGTGTCATAGCTGTCACAGAGGTCCTTCAGTTCTTTTTATGTGCTTTTTTGTTTGTTTGTTTTTAAGGTATGGTGAATGGAATTTTCTTCCAATTTCTTTCTCTATATATTTATTATTGGTATATGGAAAAGACACTGATTTCTGAATATTGATTTTGTATCTGGATACATTGTTAAAAGTGTTTTCTGGTGTAGTCTTTAGAGACTATTAAATATAGCAATCAGTTTGGGATCTTTTGGCCTCTTCATTTCCTATTTATTTCCAATTATTTTGTTGTTTTGGCTAATATTTCAAGCAGCTTCTTAAATAAAACTGCAGGTAAGATAACCTTGTCTAATTACTGATTTGAGAGGAAATACCATTTTCCCCATTGAATATGATATTGGCTGTATGTTTGTTACATAGGCCAAAATATATTACTTCTGCTATTTTAGAGTTTCTTTCATGAAGGAATGTTGAATTTTGTCAAGCCCTTTATGCTTTTATTGAGATGTTATCATTTGATTTGTCTATTTATGTGACATATATTATGTTTATGAAACCATCTTCACATCTCTGGACGGATACCACCGTGCTCATGATGTATTGTTGAATTCAGGTTTTAAGTTTATTATAAAAATTTCTGTGTCTATGACATTAGTGATACAGTTTGTTTTCATTGTGATCTTATAAGACTAATGCTATCCTCAGAGTGGATTTGAATTCTTTTTTTTTTTTATGGTGGAAAAAAAAAGTGTGTATTTAGAATTAGCCATCTGGACTCAGTTTAGATGATTCCCCGTCTTGATGGCAACATCTAGAGCATCATAATCAGGAGACAAGCGAACATATGTCTTCTCTCCATCAGGCCTTATCAGGGTATTGACTTTGGCCACATCAATGTCATAGAGTTTCTTCACGGTCTGTTTGATCTGGTGCTTGTTGGCCTTGACATCCACAGTGAACACAAGCGTGCTATTGTCCTCTGTCTTCTTCATGGCTGACTGGGTGGCCGGGGGAATCTGACAATAGCATAGTGGCTAAGCTTGCTTGTCCCGGGCGCACTCTTTCGAGGATATTCGGGCTGCCTCCAGAGCCGCAGGGTCTTGGGCTGCCAGAAGGTGGGTGACGTCCGGATCTTCTTTTTGTGCTGTGGACGCCTTTCAGCACTGCCTTCTTGGCTTTCAGGGCCTTCGCTTTGGCTGCAGCTTTGGGAGGGGCAGGAGCTTCCTTCTTCGCTTTCGGCGCCATCTTGGCGAAAAGGTGGATTTGAATTCTCAAAAGGCACAGAATTTATTAAATTTATCTAGTTCTAGGCTTTTTATTGTTGTTGTTGACTATTTTCAGCTTTGAGTTTCAGTTTCCCTGATTATTTCTGATAAAAAACAAAACAT
The DNA here is from genome assembly GCF_947179515.1 of Apodemus sylvaticus. NCBI lineage: Eukaryota > Metazoa > Chordata > Mammalia > Rodentia > Muridae > Apodemus > Apodemus sylvaticus. Next base: position 22,789,739 of record NC_067478.1, read on the forward strand.
ACACACACACAGTGTATATATAAATATATATACATATATACACACATACATGTTTATATATACACATACAAACATATATGTATCTAAATATATATAAACATAACTACCTGGCACATAAATAGCTAAATCAAATGATCATCTCAATAAAGGCATAAAGTTCTTGACAAAACTTAACCTTTCTGCAAGTGTGTGTGTGGGTGCACACCTGTGCATGTACACACAATATTCAGGAGTTAGTTCCCTCTGGTGACACAGACAAACTAAAAAGAAGAGCCTGATACTACCACTTTAAATTTTGGGGTTTTTGCTTGTTTGGTTGGTTTTTGCTGCTGTTTTTGTTTAATGTTCTCTAGGTTATAGGTACTGATAAATTTAAAAAGAAGGCCAGGACAGGCATACCTTTAAGCCCAGCACTTAAGCCAGAGACAAAGGGAATTTCTGCAAGTTCAAGGCCAGTCTGGTCTACTTAGTGAGTTCCAGGAAAGCCAGGGGTACATAGTGAGATCCTGTCTCAAAATAAAATAAAATAAAATAAAATAAAATAAAATAAAATAAAATAAAATAAAATAAAATAAAATAAAATAAAATTGAGGTCAAAAGAAATAACTGAAAAAAAAGAGAACAGTTGTTGAATTTTTCAGGTTGAATGTTCCCATCTGCAGGTACATAATTGATTATTGATTAGTTCTGTTTATTTATTTATTTGCTTGTTTGTTTATGGAGACAGGGTGTACTGGCTGTTTTTTTTATGTTAACTTGACACAAGCTGGAGTTATCACAGAAAAAGCAGCCTCCCTTGAGGAAATGCCTCCATGAGATCCAGCTGTAAGGCATTTTCTCAATTAGTGATCAAAGGGGGGGCCCCAGCCCATTGTGGGTGGTGCTATCCCTGGGCTGGTAGTCCTGAGTTCTATAAGAGAGCAGGCTGAGCAAGCCAGGGGAAGCAAGTCAGTAAGTAACATCCCTCCATGGCTTCTGCATCAGCTCCTGCTTCCTGACCTGCTTGAGTTCCAGTGCTGACTTCCTTTGGTGATGAACAGCAATGTGGAAGTGTAAGCTGAATAAACCCTTTCCTCCCCAGCTTGCTTCTTGGTCATGACGTTTGTGCAGGAATAGAAACCCTGATTAACACACAGGGTTTCTCTGTTTAGCCCTGGCTGTCCTGAAACTTGATCAAGCTGGCCTTAAATTCACAAGAGATTTGCCTGTCTCTGCCTCCTGAGGGCTGGGGTTAAAGTCCTGTACCACCACTGTCCACTCGATACAGGCTTTAGAGCAGTTGATCGTCCCAAGTCTATCCAGGCATGCCGACACACAGTAAAACATGGACTGCTGTCAGCTTGATGCTGCTTGGTCACCAGGCCAACTGTCATGCACCAGTGATCTTATTAATCCAGATATCTGAGGGTGGCTCTTTAAAGTCAAACGCTGCTTTTTATACTCAAGGGACAATGAAAGGACACCAGCAGATACGGCCTTTCACTTAAAGCTACACTTATGAGTTAACATGTAAAGATAATTAGCTCTCTGAGTACTCTTTCCTGTTCTTGTTTATAAAGATGTTCCTATTTAAATTCATCAACAGCTTTAAGGCTCTTGCTGGGATATAAATTTACCCAGGGTCCAGGAGACAACAGAAAATTATGAAATGTTACAAAGAAAGAGAAAGAAAGAATACACACATACACACACACACACACACACACACACAATTATACCTTTAATAAAAAGGGTTAAATTTTTAGACAAGGATAACTCATTTATACATTATAAATTTTGTCCTAAAATAAAATCTAATATTGGACACCATAAAATTTAAAGCCAAGTCACAGAAGGTCTGACTAAGTTATACAAAGTTTATGGCAAGTCAGACTTGAGGGTGATGCCCTTACCAATTAGAGTTTTTAAGGTTTCTAAGGTTATAAAGATCTATTCATGTTAGAAAAACCTTTGATGTCTGTCTAATCACTCGTGTCTTTGCTAACTTTGTCAAACTGACCACTTCCATTTTATGAACATCTTGTGAGAGCCCCTCTCCCGTGATGAACGTGAGCTTGCGTGATGAGACCAGATATTGACATCCCTGGAAATCTTACTTTATACATGAGAATTTCTAAGTAAATGGAAGTGCCAATTTTGAGAAAAAAATAAATTCTAAGAAGGAATGAAGCCACCTCTCAGGTTTTAGAGATAATAAATATTGAAATAGCTTCTTTCCAACTTAAAGGGTTTTTGATATCAGAACTGGCAACATAAAATTTATATAATACATGAAAGAAAAACATCAAGCTAGTGTCTGATCTACAGAACTTTTAGGTAAAGGCACCTGCTGTGGGTTGTTCTGACACTCTTTGTATTCTGATGTTAATTCCCTTTCCTTAAGGGGCTGACCAGGATGGGCAGTTGATCACGTACTCAGGTGATCTCATGTGAGCCTTCTTCCCATTTTAACTGCTCAATAAAGGCTAGAACCTGTGATTGGGCAGTGTATGGGAGGTTTTGAGAGTGGGAGCAGGTAGAGAGGCAGAGGGGAAGGAGAGAGAATTGAAGAGAAGGAGGAAGCAGCCATGATGGAGCAGAACCACGTGGCCAGGAGGAACTGCAAGTAGGTAACAAGGGGGGGTCTTATAGCTGGGGAATAAGTTAGTATAGTGTTAGATCTGCCCAATCTAGGCTCATAGATTATAATTGTAATACATGGATTGTGTGTGGGTTTTTTGTTTTTTTTGTTTTTTTTTTTTTTGGTTTTTTGGATTTGGTTTTTTCGAGACAGGGTTTCTCTGTGTAGCCCTGGCTGTCCTGGAGCTCACTCTGTAGACCAGGCTGGCCCCGAACTCAGAAATCCACCTGCCTCTGCCTCCCAGAGTGCTGGGATTACAGGCGTGTGCCACCAACGCCCGGCGGATTGTGTGGTTTTTTTATATGGGCTTATTTGGGTTGGAAATTCTAGCAACAGGCACACTATAAAAGAATCAGGGCAATAAAGTCACCAGTCTTTTCAAGGTTTGCATTTATGGTTTGAACTTTATTTTGGTACTAAAACTAAATTTAAAAAATTGTTATAAGGTTCACAATCTTAATATAGTTTCTAGTTTTTTAAGAATTAGTGAAAGAACCGGGCAGTGGTGGCGCATGCCTTTAATCCCAGCACTTGGGAGGCAGAGGCAGGCAGATTTCTTAGTTCAAGGCCAGCCTGGTCTACAGAGTGAGTTCCAGAATAGCCAGGGCTACACAGAGAAACTCTATCTCGAAAATCCTAAAAAGAAAGAATTAGTGAAAGAAAGGTAATTAAGATATGAGTTAATAGAGCCGGGGTGGGGGGTGTGGGGTGTGGCGCACTCTTGTAATCCCAGCACTTGGGAGGCAGAGGCAGGTGGATTTCTGAGTTCAAGGCCAGCCTGGTCTACAGAGTGAGTTCCAGGATAGCCAGGGCTATACAGAGAAACCCAAAAAAACAAAAACAAAAAAACCCCAAAAATAACCCAAAAAAGATATGAGTTAATAATTGTCTTTAATATACCTAGAACTATGTTTATAATTATTCCAAATAAAAATGTTACTTATGTATAGAGACAAGATTGCAAGAAGAGTTCAATTTTATTTCCCATTATATAGTCTTATGTGGATGGTTCGAAAATATCAAAATTAAATCTCGAAAATATCAAAATTAAACCTCAAGCAGTTAAATTATAAGTTTGAATGTAAGCTTGACTCTTGCTATTCTGAAATAATATGTAAAATCAAGAATATTTAAGCAACTAAAAAAACCCTGTAAAAATAAGACCTGATTATCAAGAATCAAATAATTCAATAAAATAGGCTAAATTTTATATGTATGTATGTATACACACACACATACACACACACACTTCCATAGCAGGACACCCCAGGCTCCATTAGCATCCTGTTCCCTTGGATGGGACTCAGACTCCATCAGTGTGAGTTGCTCACTAGCCTCCATGCAGGATGGATGCAGGGGAATAAGATGTCACAGTCTGCTGCCCCTGTGGCTGCTATGGAGGCCGGAGGCTGCACCAGAGAAACAACCTTTGCCTTATCTTTAGGGAGGATGAATTGGTCCTCATGTCTCACACAACAGAGGCAAGGCATGGACTCTTTTTTTCTTTCCTTTTTTTGGTTTTTCAAGACAGGGTTTCTCTGTGTAGCCCTGGCTATCCTGGAACTCACTCTGTAGACCAGGCTGGCCTTGAACTCAGAAATCCGCCTGCCTCTGCCTCCCAGAGTGCTGGGATTACAGGCGTGCACCACCACTGCTCGGCCTCCCACATCTTACATGTCTTGAGCAATGTAGAGGCAAGTAGCAATTATTCAACATCCAGTGTCTCCTGATCTAATATATGATGATGCTGTAAATGGTGGAATCTGTACCTAAGCCTGTTACCTGACTGGTATGAGGTCTGTATAAGATCCATTGGCTGTGTTTCTTTATTCTGGTCTTCAGTTCTTCTCTGAGCACAAAGCTAATCCCAAGGCTGAGCGGTCACTGCCTGATACTATGAAGGGAGTTCTACAGAAGTCCAATGCAAAATCTCTGACACAGGGCCTTCAGCACAGCAGACTGAATGAAAACTCCAAGCACTCATTTCAACGCTAAGGTCAACCTAAGGATCCACCCCACCTGGGGAAAGACACTAATAAGAGACCTGGACTACCAAAGTGCTAGTCCCTCAGAGTCACCTTCTAGAGACAGTGGACTCATCATCCCTGGGTCAGGCATACCTCGAAGCTAGTTGGCGAATGCCCAGTGGGAGTTTGAGAAACTCTGCAGTCCTGCTCCTGTTGCTAACCTGGAAACTAGCACGTACCTATGCTTGGTCAAAGCTTGAGGAGTTCAACAGGGGAATATCCATGATTCCAGCTGAATATGTAGCAAAAGATTGCCTTCTCTGGCATTAGTGGGAGGAGAGCCCCTTGGTCCTGTGGAGGCTCGATGACCTAGGGTAGGGGAATGCTAGGGCACTGAGGCAGGAGTGGGTGGACAGCTGGGGGACCAGCCTCATAGAGGCAGGGGGAGGGACAAGGGGATAGGTTTGTGGATCAGAAACTAGGAAGGGAGATAACATTTGAAATGTAAATAAATAACCAATTAAAAAAAGGAAAAAAAAAGTACATTATAAAAAACTTATGCCTACAGGCCATCCAAAATGGTCACTCTACCAAGAGCAGAGTGAGCTCCCAATCTTTCATATGCCTAGATGTAGGGGATCTTCCCACAAAGGGAAATGGGTACAAGAACTCACATTGAAAGGTTATATTACCAATACAGGCTCTGTGTTGTTTACTAAACCTTTATTAGGGGAAGTATTTATGGGAATGTTAAAAGCTATACAACCACATCTTTGACCTGACCTCTAGACATACACAGAACTAAGTTGTTTCTAGTTAAAAACTGGGCAGAGACAGGCTGTCGTCCTCTGTGTGGAACACAGGCTTCCCTCCTGATTGGACAGGACTTTACATTCTGCTTTACACAAGTTTACAGCTGATGCAGCTCAGCTTAATCTGTCTCTCACAGTTCTAGTAGAAGCCTATGGCAAGATTAAAAGAGCTCCTGTTCTCATCCCTTCAGCAATGGAACTGGGAGCCCTGAGGATTGGAGGAACTGTCTCTTCAGAAATACACTTCAATGAATTGGTGTTACCAAGTTATAGAGGCCAGGAAAGAGGCAGATGAAGCTTTAGAATAGCACAGAGCCTTGTGGATTCCCTTTCTAAAGTAGTCCTGGAGAACAGAAGAAGCCTACATTGGCGAAGAGCAGAGAAAGGACGGCATTTTTTTTAAAACGTTTTTATTTTATGTATGTGAGTACATTGTAGCTGTCTTCAGACACACCAGAAGAGGGCATCGGATTCCATATTGTTTCATATTGAAGGAAAAGCAACAACTTTCATTTTAGATGGGCTTTAGAGCTTAGTTCTTTGAACACAATCCGTATAGCAGTGTGCAAAGTTGTTTTATCTAGGCAGTGTAAGTTGAATTCCTAACAGCTGTTTAAGAGGCTAGTGAAGATCATGTTAGCTGTTTGTATAGATCTAGGCCCACATTCAAATGGTACTAATGAGCAGAACTAACTTTGACCTTCTTCTAGTGTGTATGAGTACAGTGTTGCTCTTGTCAGACACACCAGAAGAGGGCATCGGATCCCATTACAGATGGTTGGGAGCCACCATGTGGTTGCTGGGAATTGAACTCAGGACCTCTGGAAGAGCAGTCAGTGCTCTTAACCACTGAGCCATCTCTCCAGGGCCAGGACTGCCTTCTTAAAGGAGCAATGATGCTCAGTGCCAATAGATCAGATTGGGGGGGGGGGGGTCAGAGATGTGGTTACACTGCTAAAAGACTGAAATTGGGAGACTTGGCTGCTGCCTTTAGCAAGGCCTTTCCTCCAGATCATTTTGAGTCTGCTATTTCCACCTTGCATTTTAAACAGCCCAGACCTGTTCATTATTTCACAGAAGTTACACAATTACAATTGGTGTTGACTTCTGAACCCACCTACCACTAACACAGCAGGAGAACCCTTGGATATCTGGCTCATGATGCATCAGAATTCTAATGTTTATATGAAATTCTAATGCAGAATTCTAATGAAGCTTATATGAAATAAATTGGCTCCAAAACGAAAGCATTAAAGGCAATAGCTTATGTGATAAACTGATTAAAAAGCTTACTTAGGAAATGTCAGTTTACACATGAATAAGAAGACAATAAGCCCTAGCCCTGACCTGAGACAGCAAAGCTCAGTCAACCACTGGCTTTGTAAACCTGGTTTTGTAAACCTGCTTGTGCCTTCAGAAAAGGGTGACTTCTGTTCTTCCCCTGAAAAGTGACCACCGATATCCCCTCCTCACACTGCAAGTTGTGTTTGCTAAAGATAAAACTGTTTTAACTAGAACCTGCAAATTCCAGCCTCTATTAAACTTGCTTAGCTGGGGTTGGGAGAGGATTTCCTTTGGGGGAGGGGATAAAGATCTTCCTAAAATGGTCACAAGATGATGAGAATGTCTAACCCCATATAAGCCATGAAACATCTGAACAAGTCTGGGCCTCTCTTAGTAATAGTTAGAGGCTACAGCGGTGCATTAATTTAAGATTTTCCTTTATCTCCAAGTGGGGAGTGCGCTCCATAGTTTTATGTTAGTTTGATACAAGCTAAAGACATTTGGTAAGAGGGAATCTCAAGGAAATGCTTCCGGATGTAGTCAAGCCTGTAGGGCATTTTCTTAATTGGTGATTCAAAGTGGAGGACCCAGCCCATGACTGATGGAGCCATGTCTGGGCTGGTGGTTTTGGGTTCAGGCTGAGCAAGCCAGTAAGCAGCACCCTTTCACTCTGTATCAGCTCCTGCCACAAGGTTCTTGCCCTGCTTGAGTTCCTGTTCTAACTTCCTTCAGTGCACAGAGATGTGGAAGAGTAAGCCGAATAATCCTCTCCCCAAATCTCCGAGTTGCATGGTGCTTCAGTAATACAGCAGTAGTAACCCTAAGGTAGAAGTTTGAGGTCCCCAGCCTCCATACCATGTAGGTTCTGGAGATCAAGTTCAGGTTGTCAAGTCTGGCAGCTGACATCTTAACCCAATGTGTGCTCTTGCTGGCTGTCACTGTAAGGCTTGATTTAAATGTTGGTAGGTCATATATTTCTAGGAATTTATCCATTTCAGCCTTTCAGAATGTAGGTTTTATTTTTAAATTTCTTCGAGACAGGATTTTTTTTTTATTATTTTTTTTAATAGCCCTGGCTATCCTAGAACTCTCTGTAATTAATGCTGGCCTCAAACTCAAGAATTCTGTCTGCCTCTGTCTCCTGAGTGCTGGGATTAAAGATGTGTGCCACCACTGCCCAGCATGAATGTAGGTTTTCAAAATCTTCCCTAAAGATCATCTGGATTTTACTAGTATCTGTTGTAATGTTTTTTTTCCATGTGGTTTTGTTGATTTGAGTCTTATTTTGATTAGTATGCCCAAGGACTGGTCAATTTTATACCTGTAAAACAAATGCATTTGAAAACTTATTCCTGTTCTACTTTTTGTTTCCACTGTTTCTGCCATGATTTTTATTTATTCTTCCTTACCTGGGATTTTACTTCCTCACCTAAGACCATGAAGCACATCATTAAGTTATTTGGGTTCTTCAAATATTTTTTGTAGTACTAAAAAATGTTTCATGTCTACTAGGCAAATCAACCTTGGGCTATCCCCAACCCCTTTTAAGTTTTATTTTCAGGTAGTCTCATTAAGTTGCCAGGATCACCTTTCATTTGTGATCCTCCTTCATCAGGCTCCTAAGTAGTTGGGATAAATTACTAGGTCTGGCTTGAATTACAATTTTAATTTTTTAATGTAAACAGCCAAAGCTCTAAACTTCTTAGAAATGTCTTTGTTGGGGCAAGATGGATAATTGGGCAAGGGTGCTTTATGCTAAGTTCACAACTTGATTTGTTTATCTAAGACCACTTAGTGAAAGCAGACTCCATTATTGCCAGGCTCCCATTGGCACATTACATCACATAGTACACACACACACACTCACTCCAAAACAAAGACATCAAAATAGTATTTTTTTCTTCCAAAGAAATACCTTTCTCCAAATAATTGTTAGGCTGTATCTCCATTTTCTCCTAGTTTTAAAATTCCTTTGATCATTTCTTCAGTGATACACTGATCATATGGTTTAATGCCTATGTGTTTGTACTATCTGTTGCTATTTTTATCCCATTATTATCATAATAAATTATTTCTTTGTTTTGTATTTGTTAAGACTTGACCTAAAATGGGCTGCTGAGAAGATGCACTCCACTATTTTTTTGGAGTGAGATATTATGTAGGTATGTAAAGTCCCTTAAGCTCCAATTTAAATTTTTTTCTCTTTTTAGATCTACTTAATTCATTAACCTGAGGTACTAATGTCACCTGCTAATATTCATCTCTTTGTTCAGCATCTATGAAAATGGACAGTGAGTGTATATTACAATTATTTGATCTTGATAAATTAGTATATTTTTCATTACCTTTTTTCCCCCTAGTTTTGGCTTAAAGTTTTCCTTATCGGCTAAAAAAGTAACTATTTCAGTATGTTTTCAATTTCTATTTGCTTGACATTGACTTCCATTCTTTCACTTTCAGTCTGTGTCGTTGCTGGTAAGGTATGCCTATTTTTGTAGAGAACCTGCTGGAATATCTTACTTTTAAGTTGTGCCTGCCTTTTTTGAGTCTTAGGGTTTCAACAGGTGTGATAAACCACTATGACCAAAAGAAGCTTGAGAAAGAAAAGGTTTATTTTACTTTCTAGTTTGTAAGTCTATTTCTGTAGGAAGCCAAGGAGAAATGGTGTTTACTGGCTTATTCCCCTTGGCTTGTTCAGCCTGCTTTCTTATAATACTCAGAACTACCTGCCCAGAGATGGTACTATCCACAATGAACTGGGCCCTCCGACATCATCTTAATGATGATGTAATGAACATACCCTTACTTACAGACAAACCTTATGGAGCCACTTTCTCAATAGTTTCTTCCCAAAAGACTGTAAATTAACCAAGACATGGAGCTATGAAAATTTCCATTCAAAGTTATCAAGAGAGGTTTGTGTATTTCTCTAATTTTCTTGTTTTCTTCAATGGCTGGGTTGTTTATTGCTTTCTTTCTTCTTCAGATTGGGGTTTTGCTGGTGTTTGACTTTGCATGAGGGTTATTTTAAGGTGTGCCTGTGTGCACAAGTAAAAGTGCTTACAGAAAGAAGCTGGAAGAATGTCAGATTTCCTAGACCCAGAGTTACAGTTGGTTGTGGGCCACCAAACATGGGTGCTAAAAAACAAGGGCAGCAAGCAATCTTCACTGCTGAACCATGTCTCCAACTCTCTAGACACGATTCTTTAGTTCTCCTTGGTTCATCAGTCCTCTATGAAATTTATTCTTTGCTGTTCACCTCCCCCATGTAAGATTTGTTTTTTTTTTTTTTCTGCATTGTTGACTTTGGTGTTCATGAATTGGCTTTAGTTTGTGCTTGTCTTGAAATGTCTTCATTTCTTCATCATTCTTTTTTTAAAAATATTTATTTTTTATGAAATTTATTTTATTTATATGAATACACTGTTGCTATCTTCAGACACAACAGAAGAGGGCATAGGATCCCATTGCAGATGGTTGAAAGCTGCCATGTTATTGCTGGGCCTCTAGAAGACAAGTCAGTGTGCTCTTAACTGCTGAGCCATCTCTCCAGCACCTCTTTATTAAGAGGCAAAGTCTGAATATAGAAATCTTGATTGGCAACTATTTCAAGTTTTGAAAAACATTAATTAGCTCACAATTTCTTGGCTTTTAGGATTTCTGTTGATGTCTAATGTGATGGGTTTGCCTTTGCAAGTAAACATGCATTTTCTTCTTGCTAGTTTTGATAGTCTCTTTGTTTTGTAGTTATGGCATTTTAACTTTGTGTTGTGGAAATATTCTTCTGCCATACTGATTACTTGGAGTTAATGCTGCTTGTATTTCAAGATTTATTTTGTAGATCCAGGAAATTTTTTGCTCTAATTTCATTGAATATTTTTTATGCTTTTCATCTTTGCTATCTTGCATTCCATGGATCTTCAGTTTTAGACCCAGCTTTAGTCACGAGTCTGGCACAACATATACTGCTCCCTCAATGATGGTGTCTTACCTGGGTGCCAGAACAGAGTGACAAAGTATTCAGGTCACAGCTCAGATTTACAAGCCTGTCTGTCCTAAATGAAAATTACATGTAGATCTAGGACAGGGGAACCCTGTCTTGAAAAAAACAAAACAAATGAACAACTGCATGTAGAGAAAAACATGTTTAAGTATAGATCAATTTATTGGTTACCCTGTTAATTTCTGTTTCTCATGTCTTTACCTTTTTCTGCTTTGGCCATTGGGCTACTTAATGACCTCAGACCAAAAGACAGGGTAGGTTGTGACTTTGCTTCAGAGAGAGGCATTGCAACAACAGTAAAATAAACCTTCACTTCTGAGGAAATGTACAATCCTGGAAACTGCCAAAAGGCTGCTGCTGTGAACAACCACACATGATCTTAGGTAGGGGAAAGGCTGCTTTTGAGAGGACCTGGCCTCACCATAAAGAGAAATCTGAGGAATTAAAGAAAACTTGTGAGCAATTGTTAGTTTTTTTTTTTTCTTGAACATAAAACATCACAGGTAGTAAATGCATTTATTCCTAGCACTTGGAAAGCAGAGAAGGTAGCTCTGTGAGTTTGAGTCCGGCCTGGTTTAAAATGAGACCATGTCTCAAACAAAACCAACAAACCCCACCAAAACTACTATCAGTTAACAAATTATCTGAGGGAACAGACTCTCAAGGGTAGCAGAAAGGAAACCGTCCATAATCCTTGCCCCAAAGCAGCGACAGGATGACCACAAGGCTGATTTTGAATAGTTTATTAAAGGAAAGGTGAAGCATCAGTTTCAAATTGTACAAAAGGAAAAAAAAACATCATATTGCAAATGTACAATTTACAGAATTACTAGCAAAACCAATCAAGAAGACACTGAAAATACAAAAATTTGATTGACTTCAAACTGAATTTGGAAACCCACTGGAGTAGATTAAGCCGCCTTTGTTGTTGCACGGTAGTCTGTAACCCTTACGTCAGCATGTGCTGTTCACAGGAGACTGTCAGGCAAACATACTCTGTGCTTATTCCAGGGCTCCTCAAACCGGGTCCCCGGCCCAGAACTCTAGTGAGGCAGAGCTGAGGTGTACGGTCCACTCATTCCTGCCCCTTGAGTTCCAGTGAAGCCCACATTTCTAGGAGAGAGCGAGGCCCTAAGATGTCTTAACTGGAGCGTAGGACTTGCTGAGTTAGTAGGTAAAACATTTTTGGTGACCAAGATTTTTTTTTTAAAAAATCTTTGAACTGTACAAATGTTGAGAAAAATCTTGTCTACTAAAAGGATGAATAAAATCATGTTTTATTTTCCCCCACAAAAGATAATCATAGAGTTCATATACTATTAAAAAATGTTCATTTTTGGTAAAAAGGAAAGCCTCTCAATTCTGTTGCAGCTATTTTAAAAACCAGCCCAGAAACAGCTGTGGACAGACTGGTTTGGAAATTTGGAAGCCTACACTAAAATCAGGGAAAAGCTATGTGGACTTGAAAACAACAGCAAGTCATAAAAGTAAGCTGATTGTAACTCTAAGCCACTGAAGACTGTCCCGAAGATTCAGAATTTCTTTCTTCAAAAGAATTTTTCTTAATATGCACACTTAACACTGAAATGTAGCTGTATTTCATGGTAAGCTTAGAATGCCACCCTCTAAGCACAGACTTCTATGCAGCACATCCGTCTAAGATTGGTAAACATTCCACAACATTAGCGGGTTGAGGGGATATTGAGTGCATGGGAAGAAGACATTACGTTACATGTCTTAAAATTACGTCTGAATGGCAAAGAAAAATTTCATGATTCTAAGAAAACGGAAGTCTGTGTAATGTAAATTTGGCAGGGCAGGAAACAAGTGTTAACAACAGTGAGACTGATAACTTGAGAACCATTTTTGTTTTACTGAGAATACTTTATTTGCTGGTAGAAGTTGCTAAAAATGCACAGAACAAAGACCAATAGAAAACGCACTGTATTTGAATCTCACTATTCTATAGAAAATGAACGGTGTACAGCGTCTGTTGGAAAATGGCTGCATGGGCACTTATTTTATGCCCACTTATAAATAAAAATAAACCTTTTTATTCAAGAGTATATAAAATCTGGGGATTCACATCCATCCACAGAGGGCATGTGGTTTTTGGCAGAGATGCACGATGTTAGAACTCTATTTTAGCTGGTCCGTGCTCTGTTCCTTCCATGTCTGCTTTACAAGGTCAACAAAACCCAGCGAGCTCCAAAAACACTCTTCAGCGATTAGAACGAGCTGCTTACTCATAGTTTAATAAAAATGGTTAGCTTTTAAAACATAAAAAGGCAAAATGTTAAAACGGTTTTAAATTGTACAACAGGAAAATAAAGTTAAAAATATTTTTTTTTTTACTCAATGCTGAATTTTCATAAAACAGGTGTATAACAGTGTTTATTTTGACAGCTGTTTTAAAAATTTAAAATATCTTCCTCCTTTCAGAAAAACACACACACATCTGTACTGAGATAAGTCCAACATTAGAGTACAAATGATTTTTTTTTGGTCAGTCTTTCTGAGGTGACATTCACCAACATTTCCATGGGTGACTGACATGCTGCTCTGTCACTGCAAAAGGGACCAACCTTTAATCATTTGATTACAAAACAAATCCGATCACATCAAAAGTGTTTCTTCCCCCATACAAGCTATCACAGTATATAGGCCTCTAGCTCTAAATAATAGAGTTCCAGATTTGTAAATTTTCTTCAGACTTCAGAACATAGGCATTCCAAATCCCTAGAAAAAAATGAGAAGTACAATTATTTTATATATCCCCAGGGCCAAGAAACTATAAATAAAAAGCAGTCATGATTTGATATTTACTGAATCATCTTCTATGATAGCTGCAGAGTCAAAGAAGTCTGGCCTTAGCTCAGCTCTCTCTCGGCGATTTCTTGATGGGGGCTGAAAAGAGAATCATTTAATTATTGTTCCTATGAGATAAACTGTACTAATAGCTAACATTTTTGACAGTACATAAGCATGTAGAAATATTTAAAAAGGAGAATGAGAATCTGGCTTGTATATAAAGTACAAGTGCAGCAGTATTTGAGTTATCAAAAGACATAGGATTTCAATTAGTATACTTTTTTATTTTTTGTTCTTGCGTGCCAGAGTCTCACTGTAGCTTTGGCTGGCCTGAAATTTGCTGTTGTAGACCAAGTTGGCTTCATGTTAAGAGACCTTTCTACCTCTGCCTATGGAGTGCTAGGATTAAAGGTATGTGCCACTGCTCCTGGCTTATTTTTTTGTTTTTGTTTTTTTTCGAGACAGGGTTTCTCTATGTAGCCCTGGCTTATTTTTGAAATGTGTCTGCATGTGGTGTGCACCTGAGGAAACTAGAAGAGGGTGTTGGGCCCCTTAGTGCTAGACTCACTGGCAGCCACGAGTCATCCAATATGGGTTATGGGGAAGGAACACAGTCGTCTGTAGGGTAAGCAAGAGCCATCAGATTAGCCCCAAGACTTAAAAGTTCAATGAATAAACTGTATGTAAAAAATGTAATTTGGACTTATAATACAAAAAATACCTTCCCAATTTAATATAAGGTCTTCTAAAGGGTTTAAGGTAGTGAAAATTTTCAATAAATTTCATGGGTTCAAATGACTGGTGTCCTTAGAAGGGGTAGCTTCTTAGGAAAACCCATGTGAGACAGTGGCGGAATCCTTTCTCTCCTTCTGCCATGTGAGTCTGGGGATCAGGTTTAGCAGCAAGCACCTTTACCTGATGATCCATTTTGCCAGCTACAAAGACACTGGAAGAAACCAGCCATCTACAAGCCAAGGTACACTCAAAATCAACTCTGTTTCACTTGACTTGTGCCAACTCAAGCCACTCAAGAGTGGTGTCTGCTATGGCAGCTGTAGCGGGGATAAGCAGTGTAGTGAGCACTGATCTACCAGTCAGCAGTGTAAACAACTGTCAACCATCTAGTCAGTCTTATCTCAATGAGTCTAGCAGACGTTTTCCTTCAGGTCATTTCAGCTCTAACTACATTTTAGTGTTAAGTATTACCAAGAGGAATTTTCCTTTTCCTTTTTGTTGGTATTAAAGATTAATTCTGGGATGTTGAGCATGCTATATATGTACCACGACCACAGTTCCAACAGTTTATATTTTCAGACAGAATCTCCGTATGTAGTTCAGGCTAGTCTTGAACATATAATCATCTCGTCTTAAACTCCTATTGCTTCCTGGGTGTTATAGGTGTATACCAACACACTGGATTGTGCAATGAAAAAAACAGCTCCGCTGGACGGTGGTAGCGCATGCCTTTAATCCCAGCATTTGGGAGGCAGAGGCAGGCAGATTTCTGAGTTCGAGGCCAGCCTGGTCTCCAGAGTGAGTTCCAGGATAGTCAGGGCTATACAGAGAAATCCTGTTTCAGAAAAAAACACCAAAACAGCTCCATGCATTATTATTTATAAAAAAGTTTCTTTGTATCATGTTTAGCTAGTCTATATTCTTCTTATCTCAAAGATATTCTTTGTGAACTGAAAATACAAGTTCCACATTCTACATCTGACAATCACATGCTGGAACACAGTGTATATTTCAGGTTCCAACTTAAAATACCAGATGCCAAATACACAAGCTGTGCCAAAAGATCAGTGGTATTTTTGAAAGAAAAAAAAAAAAAAACACCTTCTTTTTGCTAGAATCCAAAGTATGATAGCTTAAAAGCAGCTTTAAAACACCACCTAATAAGCTCATCCTGATGGTCAATAATGGTCAGCATGCCTCACCTAGGCCTCTCTATAGCAAGAACACAAGTTTACACTCCAGTCCCCTTATATACTATAAAAGAAAAAACAAACTAACAGACCAGTACATTCCTTACCAAATCAATAACCATGGTGTCTTCAAATTCTTCATTCATGTCTTCTAACTGGCTCCGTGATGACATCATCACATCTTCAAAGATGGGCTCAGCATCTTCCTCCATTAGACCCCGGCTGGTAAAAAGGTGTTCATAAAGCTGTTGAGACTTGCCTAAGCGTAGAGTCCTAGGTCTTTCTTAGATAACACACTTTCTAATTATGACCTATAGACTACAAGTTATACTGAACTCAAATAAATTTGGATTACACCCAACAAAAGGATTATTCCTTTGGTTCAGTCAAATGTTCACTTCAACTTATAAGAGGTAGAATTAATTTTAATAAGAAAAATATATAAACAGTGAAATATTTAGGTGTGTATCAGTTTCCTCCAAATTTTGTTCAATTATATTTGAATTTTACAAATAAGGAACCCAAGAGACAGGTGTTTAGAGCATGACTATGGCTGTGTTTGACTCTGGAGAGTGGCAGCACTCCTCTGCAGCCATCTGTGCTGAGGAACATATCCAGAACTCATTTCTGTTACTACTGAGAAGCAGAGAGCCCCAGTGCCCAGCACCCGCAGGCTGCTGTGTGCTCGTGCTGCTCTGCTGGACACTTACACAGCGTGCCGCACCCCAGCTCGCACTTTCATGTAGTTCATTCCCGTCCTGTCCTTCCGATTCAAGTCTTCTAATTTCGGCTGGCCTAACCAAGAGATCTGCATCTGGGGACTGAGAGAATACTATTAGTTATTTTGTGCAACAGAAAATGTATACATGGAATCAGCCTCATGCTATTGAAAACATGGTTGGTTAGCTAAATGTTCATGTGAGGGACTTAAATTTATCCCATTGTTTTGTGAATAACAAAGTTAATTGTCTCCAAATTTCACTAAGTCTCCACAGGAAACAGGTTAGGGTGCTATTAATCTTTACACTATGTGTTAGCTTATGGCCCCAATCTCTGTCAAATAAAAGCATTCCCAGACTTCTGATTCAAGCTGCCATTCACGGTGTATACAGGTAGGCAGCAAGGCCGTAAAGAACATATGGTGCTGGCTTCAGTATTTAAAAAAAAGGCATAACTCAGAAGTCCTTATAACATGCAGTTTCTCAGTGCGATGAAATCAAAATTTCACCTGTAGTCTATATTTAAAGGAACATGGGAAATAGTACACATATGCCCCTGCTCCCATTTTATAGGTGATAACTTTTAGTGCTTCTATAGATAAAAATCTGTCACATGAAATTCCCTTTTTTTTTTTTTTGAGACAGGGTTTCTCTGTGTAGCCCTGGCTGTCCTGGAACTCACTCTGTAGACCAGGCTGGCCTCAAACTCAGAAATCCGCCTGCCTCTGCCTCCCAAGTGCTGGGATTAAAGGTGTGCACCACCACTGCCCCAGCTTGTCACGTGAATTCTAAGTAGCTGTTTTTGTATCTTTTGGGAGGAAGACAGTCCATGGACAATGGGACTGATAAATGCTAGTCAGGACAGTCAGCATACTTATCTATGCACGAGGCTGGACACGGGCAAAACTCTTGATGCCTACTAGCATTGAGAAACCGATATTCAACGTTTGACATAGATTATCCTCTTAGGTTTTTATTAAAGATTCTTTGGTGTGAAACTGCCTTATAGCTTTACACAGGGTCTGAAATACTTTTAAAATTGCTTCTACTTTCAACATATTAATTTGCTTAGGTAGAAATTTTATCCATTAGTAAAACTCATATCATCATCCCAAATATATATAGAAATACATGTTAAGAACTCAGAACTTTCAAGTTGAGTGCAAAAATAATACAAAGTTAGGTATTATTTTTCTTTTGAAGCAAAGTCTCTTGTAGCCCAAGCTGTTCTCAAACTCACTGTATTGCTCAGGTTAGCTTTGAGCTCTTGCCTCTTGTCTCCCAAGTACTATAACTACAGGCACGTGACACCATGCCTAGCTTCAAATGAAAACCATTAAATGAATGATAAAGGTGGTACAGTGTATTTGAGGCTCCATTACACATGGCCTAGCAAAGCTCTCTCACAGGGTCTTGTCAAGGAGATAGAATGCATTATTTTTTCCAAGTCCCTGAGAAGAAACCAATCTACCCAATAAATATGCAAAATAAGTATACTTAATGAGACACTGTTTACTTAAAGATCTGTGAACTTGCTCCTTTAAGAAAAATATAATTATTAAAGAATTAAGGGCAAAAAAGATACTTTCAGTAGTAATATATGGCACTGGGCAAGTAGATGGTTTCATTCCTAGCAAATACTCATAACATGTCATGTAGTATTAACACTAAATGATATTTAATATTTTTAAGTTTCTTTCCAAAACTCTCCTAGGTTTACGATGCATTTTATTCTAAACACATCCCTGTATTCTCTATAGGTGGAGAAATGACCAATGAATCTTGAAAGATAAGAAAATTGAGGCTATTTAAATATGAAGCTTGTCCTACTAGATCAAGAGAAGTCTGAATTTTGAGGAAAAAATGTCCACAGTAGTATTTGCAGACTTTTTTTATGTACTATTTACTCTCCATTTGTGGCATTATGTTTATAGGACCTCACCAACAATGTGCTCAGCTTTTCTTAGTTTCACTTTGAGGTTTTATGCCTAGAGAGTGAATCTTTTAGTACTTACTTGTGTAAGAAGTCTGGTTCAGAACCATGCTCAGTCTCTGGCTCCTGAATCTGCTCTCCCATGGGACGGCTGTTCTCTCTGAGCACCGTGGAGGTGAGCTGTGGGGTTGGCAAGGGCCCAGATGTCTGAATCATCGTGTCAGTCCTATTTAGCCATGTGTTATCCAGACTTTCATCTGAAAAATTTCAGTTAAAGTCTCAAACTATCAGAAATGGAGCAAACTTTGGTGGCAGTTTTAACAGATTTGAAAAGCACAATTCTACAGTTAGACTATCTAGTTTATTTCATTTTACTATTTTGTTTTTTAAAATAGTTTCACAGCACAGGCTGGTCTCAAATTCACCATGAAACAAGGTACTTGAACCCCTGATCTTCCTGTATCTACCTCGCAAGTCCTGGGCTTTTGTTCAGTTTTTGTGGTGTTTTCTTTCTTCTTTTTGGAACAGGTCTCATTATGTAGCTTAGGCTGGCCTTGAATTCTTGATCTTTCTTTCTCCCTTAGTCTCCAACATGATGGAATTACAGGCATGAGCTACCATGCCCAATGCCTGGCTAGAGCAACAACTCAGTTCCATAACTCCCTTATTTGACTCTGTATTATACTAATGACTTCTTATAAGATTCAGTTTTCTTATACCTAAATGATATTAGTACTTAGCTTCCTAAACTACAGGATTAAATGAGGTTATTACCTCATCACAGCTATTGGATCTCACACTGCCTCCTGTCTCCTTTATCTTTGAGGATTTATGTATCCTACAAGGTGAAGAGTGAGGCTAGCCAGAGCCCTCAGCAACCTTCCTTTGCTTTTCGACCTACTGCCTGAGCCTACAAGGTGCCCCAGGTAGCACATCTTAAGACTGGCTGGCTTTTACAGAGAATCAGCAAATGCTGCTAATACAATTGGAGACTCATGAGAGAAGCCGCTTTTCTTTTTGTCAGGTTGTATGTGTGGAGATAGAGAAGCTCAGAGTTTTCATGCCATAAAGTACCTCTGGGGAGCCTGGTTACATCCAGCTTATAATTACATTCTCTTTAAGGAACTAATAATCATTTCTATTTACCTAGAACTTAATCATATACTATCCTGCACTAGCAAGTGATGTGTTGTGTTTTTCCCTCCTTCTGAGGCTGCTTTGTAAAGACTGGAGGAGCAGGCAAACATCTGCCTACTGAAGCCACCCCAATAAAATAATGTATAATGTATTAGTTTTACATATAAAAACTATTCTAATGAGATTTGAAAAAATGATTCAGAAATATTTTAATCAAAATATCAAAGTATGTGAATCCCCTTGGTTTTTCTCTTGTTCTTGAGTCTCAAGAGATGTGTCAGCTAGGTTCATTTATTAAAACACTTCTATGTCCCAGTGTTCTTAGGTTTTTTATATTCTGTCAGATACACATGCACATTCTGGTCTGGCCCTTCTGTTCCTAAGAATACTCATTTACTATTTGATAAACTACTGACACTCACTTTTGAATATCTTCACAAATACATGTTTAATCACCCAGTCACACTATTTTTTATTTATTTACTTTAAGCTTTTGTTTTCTAGTAGGCAACATTTTTAAGGTCAAAAGACTGGCATTATGTATTTTCTTTTTTTTTTTTTAAAATATATTCTTTATTTACATTTCAAATGTCGTCCCCTTTCCTGCCCCCTCCCCCCAAAATTCCCTAACCTATCACCCCTCCCCCTGCTCACCAATCCATCAACTCCTGCTTTTCATGCCTGGCATTCCTCTATACTGGGGCATCTAGCCTTTTCAGGACCAAGGGCCTCTCCTCCCTTTGATATCCAACAAGGCCATCCTCTGCTGCATATGCATCTGGAGCCATGTGTACTCGTTGGTTGGTGGTTTGGTCCTCGGGAGCTCTAGGGTACTTCGTGGTTCATATTGTTCCTATGGCACTACAAACCCCTTCAGCTTCTTGGGTCTTTTCTTTAGCTCCCTCATTGGGGATCATGTGCTCAGTTCAATGGATGGCTAAGAGAATGTCCCCCTCTGTATTTGTCATGCACTAGCAGAGACTCCCAGGTGACAGCTACATCAGGCACTTGCTGGCATCCACAATAGTGTCTGGATTTTGTAACTGTATGTGGGATGGATCTCTAGGAGGGGCAGTCTCTGGATGGTCTTTCCTTCAGTCTCTGCTCCACACTTCATATCTCCTCCTGTGGGTATTTTGTTCCCCCTTCTAAGAAGGACCAGAGTATCCATACTTTGGTTCTTCCTTCTTCTTGAGCTTCACTTGGTCTGTGAACTGTGTCTTGGGTATTCCAGGCTTCTGGGCTAATATCCACTTATCAGTGAGAGCATACCATATGTATTCTTTTGTGATTGGGTTACCTCACTCAGCATGATATTTTCTAGTTTCATCCATTTGCTTAAGAATTTCATGAATTCATTGTTCTTAATAGCCGAGTAGTATTCCATATCTAAATGTAACACATTTTCTGTATCCATTTCTCTGTTGAAGGATATTTGGGTTCTTTCCAGTTTCTAGCTTTATAAATAAGGCTGCTATGAACATAGTGGAGCATGTATCCTTATTACATGCTGAAGAATCCTCTGGGTATATGCCCAGGAGTGGTATACCAGGGTCCTCTGGTAGTATTATGCCCAGTTTTCTGAGGAACTGCCAAACTGATTTCCAGAGTGGTTGTAACCAGCTTGCAATCCCACCAGCAGTGGAGGAATGTTCCTCTTTCTCCACATCCTTGCCAGCACCTGCTGTCTCCTAAGTTTTTGATCTTAGCTATTCTGACTGGTGTGAGGTGAAATCTCAGGGTTGTTTTAATTTGCATTTCCCTGATGACTAAAGATGTTCAACATTTCTTTAGGTGCTTCTCAGCCAACTGATATTCCTCAGTTGAAATTTCTTTGTTTAGCTCTGTACCCCATTTTTTAATAGGGTTACTTGGTTCTCTTATTAGCCCTCTGTTGGATGTAGGGTTGGTAAAGATCTTTTCTCAATTTGTTGGTTGCCATTTTGTCCTATTGACAGTGACCTTTGCCTTACAGAAACTTTGTAATTTTAATGAGGTTCCATTTGTCAATTCTTGTTCTTTGAGCATAAGCTATTGGTGTTCTGTTCAGCATATTTCCCCCGTGCCCATGTGCTCAAGGGTCTTCCCCACTTTCTTTTCTATTAGTTTCAGTATATCAGGTTTTATGTGGAGGTCCTTGATCTACTTGGATTTTGACCTTTGTACAAGGAGATAAGAATGGATCAATTTGCATTCTTCTGCATGTAACCTTGAACCAGCACCATTTGTTGAAAAGGCTATCTTTTTTCCAAAGGATGGTTTTGGCTCCTTAGTCAAAGATCAAGTGACCATAGGTGTGTGGGTTCATTTCTGGGTCTTCAATTCTATTCCACTGATCTACCTGCCTGTCACTGTACCAATACCATGTAGTTTTGTTTTGTTGTTTTAAATCACGATTGCTCTGTAGTACTGCTTGCTGCCTGGGATACTGATTCCCCAAAAAGTTCTTTTATTGTTGAGAATAGTTTTAGCTATCCTGTTTTTTTTTTTTGTTATTTCAGATGAATTTGAGACTTGCTCTTTCTATCTCTACGAAAAACTGAGATGGAATTTTGATGGGGATTGCATTGAATCTGTATATTGCTTTTGGCAAGATGGCCATTTTTACTATATTAATCCTGCCAATCCACAAGCATGGGAGATCTTTCCATCTTCTGAGATCTTCTATTTCTTTCTTCAGAAACTTGAGAACTTCTTGTCATACAGATCTTTCACTTGTTTGGTTAGAGTCACACCAAGATACTTTATATTGTTTGTGACTATTGTGAAGGGTGTTGTTTCCCTAATTTCTTTCTCAGCTTGTTCATCCTTTGAATATATAAGGCTACTGTTTTGTTTGAGTTAATTTTATATCCAGCCACTTTGCTGAAGTTGTTTATCAGCTGTAGGAGTTCTCTGGTGCTTTTTGGGTCGCTTAAGTATACTATCATATCATCTGCAAATAGTGATAGTTTGACTTCTTCCTTTCCAATTTGTATCCCTTAGACCTCCTTTTGTTGTCTAATTGCTCTAGCTAGAATTTCAAATACTATATTGAATAGATAGAGATAGAGTGAACAGCCATGCCTGGTTCCTGATTTTAATGGGATTGCTTCAAGTTTCTGTCCATTTATTTTGATGTTGGCTACTGGTTTGCTATATATTGCTTTTAGTATGTTTAGGTATGGGCCTTGAATTTCTGATCTTTCCAAGACCATTAACATGAAAGGATGCTGAATTTTGTTAAATGCTTTTTCAGCATCTAGTGAAATGACTATGTTTTTTTATGTAGTGGATTACATTGATGGATTTTCGTGTATTGAACTATCCCTGCATCCCTTGGATGAAGCCTACTTGATCATGGTAAATGATTGTTTTGATGTGGTCTTGGATTTGGTTGGCAAGAATTTTATTGAGTATTTCTGCATCAATATTCATAAGGGAAATTTGCCTTAAGTTGTCTTTCTTTGTTGGATCTCTGTGTGGTTTTGTTATTAGCATAATTGTGGCTTCATAGAACGAGTTGGGTAGTGTTCCTTCTGTTTCTATATTCCACATAGAATTTTCTATTCTTTGTGGAATAGTTTGAAGAGTATTGGTGTTAGGTTTTCTTTGAAGGTCTGGTAGAGCTCTGCATTGAACCCATCTGGTCCTGGGCTTTTTTTGGTTGGGAGACTTATTAATGACTGCTTCTATTTCTTTAGGGGTTATGGGATTGTTTAGATGGTCTATCTGATCCTGATTTAATTTTATTAATTGGTATCTGCATAGAAAATTGTCCATTTCATCCAGATTTTCATGTTATGTTGAGTATAAGCTTTTGTATTAGGATCTGATGATTTTTTGAATTTCTTCAGTTTCTGTTGTTACATCTCCCTTTTCATTTCTAATTTTCTTAATTTGGATACTGTCTCTGTGCCCTCTTGTTAGTCTGGCTAAGGGTTTAATCTATCTCGATCTCCAAGAACCAGTTCCTGGTTTTGTTGATTCTTTGTATAGTTCTTTTTATTTCTACTTGGTTGATTTCAGTCCTGAGTTTGATGATTTCCTGTCATCTACTCCTCTTGGGTGTATTAGCTTCTTTCTGTTCTAAAGCTTTCAGGTGTGCTGTTAAGCTGCTAGTGTATGTTCTCTCCAGTTTCTTTTTAGAGGCACTCAGAGCTATGAGTTTTCCTCTTAGCACTGCTTTCATTGTGCCCCGTAAGATTGGGTATGTTGTGCCTTCATTATCATTAAATTGTAAGAGGTCTTTGGTTTCTTTCCTTACTTTTTCCTTGGCCAAGTTATTATTGAGTAGGGCATTGTTCAATTTCCATGTGTATGTGGGCTTTCTGTTGTTTTTGTTGCTATTGAAGTCCAGCCTTAATCTATAGTGATCTGATAGGAGGCATGGAGAAGGCATGGGATTCTTTCAATCTTCTCATATCTGTTGAGGTCTGTTTTGTGACCAATTATATGGTCAATTTTGGAGAAGGTACCATGAGGTACCTGAGAAGAAGGTATATTCTTTTGATTTAGGAGGAAATGTTCTATAGATATCTATTAAATCCATCTGGTTCATAACTTTTGCTAGTTTCACTGTGCCCCAACTCTCATCAATGAACAGATCAGGGAAACACATTATGTAATTCCTTAAGTTGGTAAAGATCGTGTTAGCTTCCTATTTCATGTCCTCTCCAAATATGGCTCCTTCTTACATCAAATCACTCTGGAGCCTCCCGTTGTGTAGCTCAGAGAACTGAGCAAGCCGAACTCAAAATTCCCATGCCTTTCCTTGTCTCTTTGGCTGCACTGAGCTGTAGCACTTAGCCCAGTGGAGACATAATTACCTCAGAAGCTTGTGCTCCCTGAATTCATTTTCTAACCTTTTAAAGATTCTTCAGTGAACACAGTTCATAAAATGAGTAACCTTCATCTTCAACTCCAACAAATGAACGGCCTTTGAAAGGCTTTAAGCTAAACAAACCTATTCTGATAATCTCAAACAGACCCACAACCAAGTTTTCTCTAATAATTTAACAGTTACCAAAGTGGTTATCTAGTCCATATATATATCCTAGAGTCTTTTTTTTTTTTTTTAAAGAGTCATATACATTTTACTGGCTTGTTTTAGACATCCTGGAGATTTAAAAAGGTATCCATGGAGTCATGGATGCTGGTGGCAGGAGGCAGCAGAGGGCTGTGGACATGAGGACAAGGAAGACTTGTTTACAAAATCAGAGCAAACCCCCTCCCGGATCTAAAATAAAGGCATCTTTAATAAAAACCCAAAGTCTCTGCTTGGAGCAGATGCCGGTCAGTGGCTGGGCAGGCAGCAAAGGCGGCGCAGTGCACACACTACCACTGGTGCATGCTGTTGATCCTGGCTAAGATGCTCATGTTCTCCTGGGCACAGTCTACATCCTCATTCTGCTTCTGAGCCCCTCCTGTGCCCAAGCCATAGAAGCACCCACAATACTTGGAATCATCAATACTGTCCTCTTTCATCCTGAAGAAAGCCATCCTTGTCAGCAGAGAGTCTGAGCCTGCTTGATGCAGCCTTGCAATCCTCTGCAAGTCCAACTGATCAGCTACCTCCTGAAGGCCTCCCTTAAGATTTTTGCAGCTCTTCATCAGGTAGTTCACATCATAAATGGACAGGAAGAAAAGATTGATGATGTGAAAAAACTTGTGTTCTTCTTCTGGCAGTTGAGAATCTATAAGCAGCTTTACCATGTAGTCAAAATCATAACCACTGTGAAATGGAAGCCACTTGACGTTGTCACAGAGAGCCACTCCTGAGGTCATAAGCAGCTCTGCAAAGTGCAGTGTAGTGATCTCTTCCTCCTCGTGTTTCTGCAACTGCAGCCCTGAGTTTGCAAGCAGGTCTATGGAATCCTGGGAGTATATATCCTCTTACAGGTTGAACTTGAAGTTCAACTGCCACATGTTGGTTCCCCTTTCTCCTTCATGAATGTAAGGCCTGGTTGGATGATTTTTAGAAGATCAACATTGCACCTCAAAAGCTGACACTGGTAGTCTATGGATCTTTGAAATTCACCAATTGGTTGTATAACAACACCTGGAAACTCTGTGTCCATAGCTCTATAGCTGTAGCTGAGGACAATCTCATGGATCTTCTGCATCTTTTCCTCAAGATTGCTGGCCCATACCTCACAGATGACATGACTGTTTTCTACCGTTGCCACAGGCATCCTGAAGGCACCTGAGGAGCCACTATGAGCTAACTATGTAAAAGAACAAGCATCCTTCTGTTTGATTTAATAGTTCACACTGGATCCAATCCTGGCTGGCAACCCTTGACCCTGAGCTCTCTTCCCACTCACCCTGGATCCTAGAGTCTTAAACAATACTAGTTTTGACAGTTTATTAGTAAATTATATATGGTGATTTAAATTCCCTAAGGCTTACTTTTTCCTTTGTCAAATCTGCACAACAGTGTGGAACTAAACTGATTAATATATAACATTTACAAGTGATAAAATACATAAGAAACAGGCTGGAGAGATGGCTCAGTGGTTGGGAACACTGGCTGCTCTTCCAGAGGACATGGGTTCCACTCCCAGCACCCACATGGCAGCTCACAACTGTTTTTAACTCCAGTTTCAAGGGGGTCTGATACCTGCAAACACATATATGCAAGCAAAACACCAATGAACACAAAATCAAAATAAGTTATTAAAAATTAAAAAACATCATCTAAGAGCCCAAACCAAACCAAAATAAAATGTATGAAAAACACGTGGTAAAGAATTTAGTATGTATTGGTTACTACGATTACAGTTGAAAAACATATGAAAGGGAAAAACATGTTGTAGACATGGAGCACCCACAGAGGTTATCATAAAAGATGTTTTCAGAGGAAACCAACTGGAATTATTGTTTGAAGGAATATATATATCATATATATACAACATATATAATCATATATATATGATTATATACATACACACATATACATAGGACTAAAAGTATTACTATGAAATATGAAAGGACATCTCAAAGCATGCTGACATTTTGGTAAACTTTAACAATGTTATTTAGTCTGACTAGTAGTAAAGAAGCATTACTGTGAGATTTTGGGAACATCCTGAAAATAGCAGCTAATGATAGGCCAATTACTCTGCTCAGTGACATATGTGTACTGTGTTTTATCAGGAGTACCTCATTTAGTATTCATGGTAATTGATGCTGGATACCCTATATACTCTCATCATCTTTCACTTGATTAGTTATTAAAACTCAGAGAGGGTTAAACTAATATGTTCAAATGTCACATGGCTAACAATGAGAAACTTTCTATTTCAAAGTCTGAAATAGAAAACTGACTTTAAGTTTGTTTTTTGTCAATAGTATCTTCTCCAATATAGAAAGGCACACTGGTTTTAGATTATAATTAAGTTTGCCACAGAGTTCAGCAAACTTCTGGTGAGTTACTTTTCTTTAGGCAGCAGAGGTGCAAGGAAGGAGTGAGAACTCATCAGGAGAAGCACGAGGGTGGGAGAGGCTCTCTGAGAAACAAGCATGTGTACTCTGAGGAGCCCCTGGTAAACTTTGAAGAAATACTTAAACAGTGTAATTTTAGTCTTTTTTTTTTTAGAATGTTGATCAGATTTTCATGATAACTAAGTTCATATTCCCTACAATCCAGGAAGCTATATTATAAATCAGATTTGACCACCACTGTCTTGTGGCTTAAAAATAAATTACTTAACTATTGACGGACTTGTAAAGATAATTTAGAGTGTATAATTTGTGGCAGAGGTACACTCTCAGATTACAAATAATCCTCTGTTAGTAAGATAAGCTGGAGTCGGGGAGAGGAGTGAGGGGAGAGGAAACTAACTCATGTAATTCATGCTGTCCTCAAACTTGTTAAGTAGCTGAGGATGGCCCGGAACTACAGATCCTCTCAAGTGTTGGGATTGCAAGCATATACCAACACACACCCAGGATAAAATGAATTGTATTTTTATTTTATTTTATTTTTCATTTTCTAAACATTATCTTGCATTTGTTTTGTTTGCATTTGCATTTGTTTTTTATTTTGGGGGGCGGGGGGCGCGGCGTTGTGTAAGACAGGGTTTCTCTGTGTAGCCCTGGATGACCTGGAACTCAGAAATCTGCCTGCCTCTACCTCCCAAGTACTGGGATTAAAGGCATGTGCCACCACTTGCCTGCATTACCTTGCATATTTTAAAGAGTATTTTAATATAATACTGACTCTTTTATTTTAAAATTTAATGTGTTAGAGTCACATAGAGATCTTTATAGGTCTGTATAACTGCTTCATCTTTTTTTCTGTGTCTTCTATATTGTTTCATTAAGTTTCTTTTTTGCTTCACTCTGTTCATCCAACCTCTGTCCTTGGATATTTCAGTTGGTAGCAAATATATAATGACATCATGTCTCACAGCATCCTGCTTCAATAAATCATTTGCTACTTTATCTCTTTAAGCCAGGCATACTAGAGGACTTACCTTCTACTCGTTTTCTGTGCAGTGGGGGTCTTCCTTTCTTACTCCTTACTGAGGAAGTTTTACTGCTGCTACTTCCACTGTTCACAGACATCCTGTCGTCTTCACCCCCAGTGACTAACGAATTTCTATATGAGATGAGTGGAAGCCATACATCCTCCCTCCTTTCCATCATCTGCTCAGTGAGGAACTTTTCAAGATACGAATGGCTGCAAACACACAGAGAGCAGCAGCGACTTTCAGTGTCAGTCACAGTCTTGCGTTACACTCCTGCAGTCATTTCAAGGGGGGAATGTGCTAGTAAGGTACATATGTGAGCATGTATATTGATACTTCCATTGTCACTTGCATTTGGCTCTCACTCCTGCAGTCCATTGAACAGGGGTAATATGCTATGAAGGGCGCTTTACTCTGCCTAGCTCTGGTCATGCAGCAGCAGTGTTGGACCAATCTAAAGTTTAGCAGATTCTCAAACTGACATACAACCAAAGAAATCCACATTGCTCAAGTCATAAAAACAACATAAATGGCCAAGATAGCATGTTTCCTATCAAACCCACTAATCTTATAGAAATATTATCTAAGGAGAACTCCTAGAACATGGAATTTAAGAGAAAAAAATCACAAACTTTATCAAAGAATTTAAGAATCTTGAAAATACAAATACACCGTTGAATGAAATGATGAAGGCTATTCAGGATTTGAAAACTGAATTGAATAAAGAGATAAAAAGTAAAGCAAATACAAGCTGAAATGAGGATGGAAATGACAAGTTCAACATTCCAGCTAGAAGACAGATGGTATGGACGTGAAGATGAAGCAAAGGAGGCCCAGCAACTGACCCACAGTGGACCCAGCTCAGGGGAGAAACCATGGCCTGACACTGTCACTGAGGCTATGGAGCGCTCACAGAAAGGGACCTAGCATGACTGCCCTCTGAAAGACCCAATAAGCAGCTGAAAAGAGTCAGATGCAGATATTTGTACCAAACCAATGGACAGAAGCTGCTGAAGAGGAAGGGGAGGAGAAGAAAGGGGGAGGAAGAGGAAGAGGAAGAGGAAGGGGGGAGGAGTCATTTCTCTTCAGAGAAAGAAGAGTAAGAAGAGGAGGCAAGGACAAGAAGTTGAGAGGGAATGTGCTGAGGGGAACTGGAAAAGGCGCGTGGAGGGTAGAAATATCAAAACCCACAGTATATAGCTACAGGAGATTCTTAAGAATAAAAATCCCCAAAAACAAAACAAAAAAACCCAAACCAAACCAAACCAAGCCAAACCAAGCCAAACCACCAAACCAACAGCAACACACCTTACCAAAATAGAAACAAAAGCAATCAAACAAAAAAGTAGTTTCAGGGCATGGTGTTCCCATCAATACTTAACATTTATGGCTCTCTACCACATGACCCATTTCAGTGCTGAGTCACCTTATGTGTTAACCTGTGTGCTTATGTTTGTCCCTACAACAGGATACAAGCCTGATATCACATGACTTTATTAGAGGCATACTAATAGTTTTTGAGCAAAATGAAGATAGCATAGATTCTTATAATTATTAATTCTATGTTTACATCAACATACTCAAATTTATTTTTATAAGTCATTCATCTTCCTACTGACTTAGAAAATCTGGGATTTATTACAGCAGCAATCTCTTTTATAAGTTTTGTAGCTTGTTCTAACTACAACATCTTATCAAAGTATTTTGAAAGAAGCAGACCTCCTCAGATTATTTTTATTTAAAATTAAAAGAAAAGTCAGTTATTTCTGACAGGACAGTGGAACTAAGGTTTCACTACATAGCCAAGGATGGTCTAAAGACTTCATGCCTTAAGCTCTTGAATGCTGGGACTGTTGGTAGTGCTGCAGCTGAGACAGATAAGGTTAATCTTGATGTAAGAAGATAGAAAATAAAACTAAAATTAATGTAAAAGAATAGATGGGTTATATAAAGCAACCAGCCAATGTTCCCACGTCTTGAACTAGAGAATAAGAGATCATTCTCATCTACTTAATTTAATTTCATCCTATAGCTTCCAGGTCAAACCAGGTTTTTATTACTACTAGAGCCTAAGAGAAGTAATGATAAAAAATAAAAGTTTCAATGGTGCCATATTGTTATGTTCAACTTACACAGTTTTCTTGTCCTGTCGAAGGAGTTTAGAAGAAAATTCGCTTAGTACTTCAAGAAAAGCCAGATTAGGAGGTGGATATTCTTGTCCTTTCTGATTCTGGTATTTAAAGGCAAATTCTATTCCATCCCTGAATTTAAAGAAAACAATATTTTAATTTTTTTCAGGTAGTTCAGTTGTCTCAGAGGGCAAAAACTATAACTAGGAGTTACTCAATAGTATCCACCAGCTCTGTGAAACTAAGGTTGTTAATCATTTGTGTATGTGTGGTGTGAGTGACCGTCTGTAGTGGGTTGAGTGTAGACATTTGTTAGGAGGTGTGACTTTCACCAGGGGCTTTTAAAAAAGTAGTGCATCTTTTAATATCTACATGCCCTATAACATAGTCTCACTCAAAGACCAAAAGAATAGGCTATCAACATCCCATCCCGACCCTAAGATAGGGTTTCACCATGTTAACAGCCCTGGATGTCCTAGATTAGAGGTGTGCATTACCATACCCAGTCCAAAGCTTTTCTCTTTATAGTATATAAGATAGAGAAACCCCACAGGTAGTTTAAGACAGCTTTTCCAAAATAAAATATTGCTACTTAATTTCATTAATAGCTTATAGTTTGAAAATTCTATTACTTGTCACTTTAAAAATGGGTCAAATAACAGTTTGTTTATATTCCAGTAAACCAGCTCTGAATAACAGAAAGTGTTTATCTCACTTGTGAAGCGTGGCAACTGCTTCTCGGGTCTTGATCTGGTCCAGTCCAAATGTAAGGGCGAAACGACGTGCCAGTTCTTTAATCCCACTGACATGGGCAGATGTCCTATCCAGATTAGGACCTTGTTCTTGAACAAGTTCATTAAACAACTGATGGAAATAAAAAAAAAAAAAAAAAAAAAAGACTTACAGTTAAGAAATCTTTGAAATTGTATTCACTTTTAGAATAAGTAACATAATTTAAAATTTACAAAGTACAAAGGGACTGAGGTACTGTAGAGGTCAGTAGCACCATAGTCCAATATTTGTTAAGTTGAATGATCTTACACACACACACACACACACACACACACACACACACACACACACACACACACTTCAAAATGGAAAAAGAAGATATATAAACAGGAATATAGCACAAACCTACAAACATATATATATGATATACAGGGCTCAGAACATTTTTTCATTTACTGTATTATAGGTCAGAATATGATATAAATATTCATGAACAGTTGGATAGAAGAGGACATGATATTTTCAACTTAACAACAAAATGTATTTTAAAGGTCTTAAGTTGATGATTTTATATATACCATATATTCTACTAAAGTAAAAGCAAAACTTCAGAGCAGTAATAATGTTAAAGTAATTATCATGCCATTACCAAGTCAAGACACTAAATTGTACTTGTATAAATCTACCTCTGGATTAGGGGATAGTGTCTAGACATGTCTAAAGCCTTTTTAACTGACATACCGGATAAGGTGAACAAATATCAGGCTTTGCCTACTGAAGAGCTTTGCATCCTGCTTGCTTTTCTCTCCTGCATCAACCATTCCTTCTCCTTTTCTCCCTCTCTCCCTCCCTCTCTCCCCCTCCCCCCCACCTCACACACACACACACACACACACCCCTTAAAAAACAACCCTAACTTCTTTATACTATTTCCTCTGCCAGCCACCAACTCATTTCTCTGGTTCCTCGAGGTATCGGTCCCGCAATGTTTTTACATTTGTTTTCTTCACTCTGACTCTCTGGTAACCATTGCTATACTCTCATGCCCACCTACCTGAGAGGCACCTGCTTTCAGTTGTGTCATCCATCTCTGTAGCATGCTTCAGTAACACGCTGCCTGAACTACTACATGCTATGCCATAACTGGTAGGAATGGTTCTTCCACAGATTTTCAAGTAAATGCAGCCAATTATTTATAAAGTTTTAGAATTTAAATGTTTTATAGATTGATACATAATAGCCTTATATTCTAAAAATGAACATTTCTTATATCAATTTATTCATATTGTCTATATACATAGTTCTGATTTTAAGTATTACCAGAGTACTTATTTTATCTTAAAACTTGCTCTATTTGTTTCCTTAATTTACAAAAATTTTTCAGTGGGTACAGTGGTATGTACACCCCATTTCAACTACCTGGAAGGATGAGGCAGGAGGATCATTTAGTCCAGTCTATATAACACAGTGAGATACTGTCTTAAAACTAAATAAAACTAAAAAAAATTAACTACTTCAGAGTGTCAGCTTATTTAGCTGTCCTTCTGCTGATGAACATTTAGACTATTTCTAGAAATTTGTATCTTGGGAATACAGTACATTTTCTTATTTGAATATCACTGATAACCCTTCCTTAAAGGTTCATTTTTTTTGAGACAAGGTCTCACTGGGTAGTCCTGGCTGGCCTGAGACTTAGAGATCTGCTTGTCTCTGTCTCCCGCCTTCACCCCCAAGTGCTGGAGTTAAAGGCACATACCACTATACCCAGAAAGTTAAATACTTTTTATAATTACTTAAAATTTCTAATAATAAAAATGATAATAAGAATTATTTTTTATTTTGAGACAGGGTTTTATTATGTAGCCTTGGTTAGCTTGGAAGTTGCTATGTATACCAGGCTGACCTTGAACAAACAGAAGATATTTGTCTTCTTTTCCCTCCCTAGTGCTGACATTAAAGGTGTGTGCCACCATGCCCAACACAATATTTTTTAAGTTTTGTACTATGAAATTTCCTTTGACCCAAAAGGAAATCCTACCTTAGGATTACATCTATTTAAAAATGTGAATCACGCTGTATACTTAAAATAATTAAATAAGACAGCAGCATATAACAAGCACAGAAAAGTTTTATCTAATTTTCCACCCAAATTTCTTACCTGTTGCAGACTGAGAATGAGAGTCTTAGCACACTGAATTTTATCAATCTGCCTGGTCTTACTCAGTGTTTCCTTAATAATATCACCATAGTCATTATAATACTGTGAGATAAAAAGAAAACATACTTTAGAATTAGGAAATTTCATGACAAGAATGTATTGGCGAAAGAGAATGTAACTGTAATAGTCTTATTTCTTCACCTTGAAAATAAGTGAAATTAGTATTATTTACATTAAGTATTTGATATTTAAGATTATGAAGTAACATCCAGCTTAGACACCATCCCAACCAATCTCCAGCCAGTTGGGTCCACCTGGGGCACAGGCAGCAGAGGGAAGCTGCTTGCTGTCCCCTAACCTCTACTGTCTGGACCCAGGCTCCTCCCTACTTGCTAAACCTTGCTAAGATCCAGGAACATCTAATTTAATTAAACCCCTCCTGAGTCAATCCCCTGCTTTCCTGGCCACCTGGGGCACAGCCAGAAGAGGT
Organism: Apodemus sylvaticus; assembly: GCF_947179515.1. Classification (NCBI taxonomy): domain Eukaryota; kingdom Metazoa; phylum Chordata; class Mammalia; order Rodentia; family Muridae; genus Apodemus; species Apodemus sylvaticus. The sequence goes on from NC_067478.1 coordinate 22,822,912, forward strand.
GAGCAGCTTCCTGTTTCCTGTGATTCACTGTCAGGTTTTGCCTGCCTCCTTGAGGAATCCTGCTGTCATCAGAAACAACCAGCCAACACCAGGGACAACCAGATGGCTAAAGGACATTGCAAGAATGCAATCAACAAGAGTCAGGGTGATACAGCACCATGAGAGCCCAAGTATCCTGCTACAGTAAGCCCTGGATATCTTAACATAGCTAAAGTACAAGAGGATGACAATAAATCCAATCTTATAAAGACAGAGGCCTTTAAGAGGAAATGAATAAACCCCTTAAAAATACAGGAAAATACAATCAAATAAGTTAATGAAATGAATAAAACTGGCCAAGAACCGAAAATGGAAAAAGAAGCAATAAAGAAAACACAAACTGAGGGAATCCTGGAGATACAAAACCTAGGGAAGAGAACAGGAATTAGAAATGAAAGCATCACCAACAGAATACAAGAGAGGGAAGAGAGACATACAAGATACAACAGAAGAAACAGGTACATTAGTCAAAGAAAATGCTAAATCTAGAAAGAACATGGCATAAAACATCCAAGAAATCTGGGACACTATGAAAAGACCAAACCTCAGAATAATAAGATTAGAAGAAGATTCCCAACTCAAAGGCCCAGAATATATCTTCAACAAAACTGTAGAAAATTTCTCCAACCTAAAGATGATATGCCTATAGACATATGAGAAGCTTACAGAACACCAAACAGATTGGATTAGAAAAGAAAATCCTCGTGCCATATAATCAAAACACTAAATGTACAGAAAAAATAGAGAATATTAAAATCTGCAAGTGAAAAAGGCTAAGTAATATATCAAAGAAGACCTATCAGAATTATAGCTAACTTCATATCAGAGGCTCTAAAAGCAGAAGGGCCTGGGCAGATGTCTTGTAGACTCTAAGAGATCACAGGTGTCAGCTCAGACTACTATACCCAGCAAAGCTGTCAGTTACCATCAAGGGAGAAAAACAAGATACTCTATGACAAAACAAATTTAAACAATATCCATAAATCCAGCTCCACAGAAGATACTAGAAAGAATTTCCAACCCAAGGAGGCAAATTACACACAAGGAAAACACTATAAATAAATAATTCCACACCAATAAACTGATCACACCACCACCACCACCACCACCACCACCACCACCACCACCACCACCCCCCCCCCACAATGTAACACAACCAACAACATCAAAATAACAGGAATTAAAAATTGTTGGTCATTAATATCTCTCAACATCCATTGACTCAATTCCCCAATAAAAAGACACAGGCTAACAGAATGGATGTAAAAACAGGATTCTTCATACTGCTGCATACAAGGAACATACCTCAGCAAGACAGACTTTACCTCAGAGTAAAGGGCTGGAAAAAAGGTTTCCCAAGCAAACGAACGCAAGAAGCAAGCTGTAGTAGTCATTCTAATCTCTAATAAAATAGACTTTCAACCAAATTCGATCAAAAGAGATGGGCAAAGACATGTTATACTCATCAAAGAAGTCCACCAAGATGATGTTTCAATTCTGAGTATCTATGCCACAAATGCAAGGGCACACCCACATTTGTAAAAGAAACATTACTAAAGCTTAAACCACACATTGAACCCCACACATTTTAACATCCCACTCTCACCAATGGACAGGTCATCGAGACAGAAACGAAACAGAAATAAACTAACAGAGGTTATGAGTCAAATAGACCTAACAGATACCCTCAGAACATTTCATCAAATACAAAGAATATACCTTTTCCTCAGTACCTCATGGAACCTTCTACAAAATTAATCATGCAGTAAGTAACAACACAAGCCTCAACAAAAATAATAAAACTGAAATAAACCCTCATATTTTATCAGACTACCATGGATTAAAGCTGTAATCCAACAACAAACAATGGAAAACCTACACAACTATGAAAATTCAACAAATTTTCCAATGACCAATGGGTCAGGGAAGAAATAAAGAAATTAAAGACCTTTAGAACTAATGTATCAGAAAAAAACAGAACAGTACAAAGAATCAATGAAAGAGCAAGGTCCTTGGAGAAAATCAGCAAGATAGACCAACCCTTAACTAAACTAACTAAAAGGCAGAGAGACAATATTTGTCTTAGGGTTTTACTGCTGTGAACAGACACCATGACCAAGGCGACTCTTATAAGGACAACATTTAGTTGGGGCTAGCTTATACATTCAGAGGTTCAGTTCATTATCATCAAGGTGGGAGCATGGTAGCATCCAGGCAGGCATGGTGCAGGAGGAGCGGAGAGTTCTACATCTTTATCTGTAGGCTTCTAAGGGAAGACTCACTTCCAGGGAGCTAGGGTGAAGGTCTTAAGCTCATGCCCACAGTGACACACCTCCAAACAGTGCGACTCCCTGGGCCAAGCATATACAAACCATCATAGTATCTAAATCAACTCAGATCAAACTCAAATCAACTCAATACAAATCAGAAATGAAAGGAGGGACATCATAATAGACATCGAGAAAATTCAAAGAATCATTAGCCTGTGCTCCACTAAACTAGAAAATCTAAACAAAAAGGATGACATTGATAGATACCACATACCAAAGATTAATCAAGACCAGGAAAACAATTTGTAGTCCTATAATCCCTAAGGAATTAGAAGCAGACGTTAAAAATGTCCCGCCCCTCTCCCCCCAAGCTAGGCCAGATTGTTTTAGTGCAGAATTCTACCAGACTTTCAAAGATGGGCTAATATCAATACTCTTCAAACTCTTCTATAAAAACAGAAGGAACACTGCAAAATTGATTCTATGAGACCATAGTCACCCTGATACCTAAACCACACAAAGATTCAACAAAGAAAGATAATTTCAGACTAATTTCCCTTATGAACATTGATGGAAAAATACTCAATAAAATGCTTGCAAATTGAATCTAAAAACACATCAAAAACATCTGCCATGATCAAGTAGGCCTCATCCCAGGGATATAGGGATGGCTCAATAAATTAAATCCAATAACATAATTCACTATATAAACAAACTGAAAGAAAAAAAATTAAAGTAATTCCATTAAAGTCAGGGACAGTGAGGCTGCCCAGTCTTTCTGTATCTATTCAAGACAGTACTTAAAGTTCTAGCTAGAGTAATAGGACAACTAAAGATGATTAAGGGGATATGAATTGGAAAGAAAGAAGTAAAAGTTTTGCTATCTGCAGATGATATGATAGCATACATTTGCGACCCCCAAAATTCCAGAACTCCTACAGTTTATAAACACCTTTAGCAAAGTACCTGGATACACTGGATACACAATTATTCAACAAAACAAAACAACCATCAGTTGCTCTCCTTCATACAAATGATAGATGGGCTCAGCGAGAAATCAAGGAAACACCCTGCACAATAGCCACAATAACATTAAACATCTTGATGTAACTCTAACCAAGCACATGAAAGACCTGTATGACAAGAGTTTTAAGTTTCTGAAAAAAGAAATTGAGGAAAATATCAGAAAATGAAAAGACCTCCCATGCTCATGGATCAACATAGTGATCCAGGATTAACATAGTGAAAATGGCCATCTTACCAAAGCAAACTACAGATTGAATGCAATTCCCATCAAAAGTCTAACACATTTCTTTCTTTCTTTTTTATTTATTTATTTATTTTTTGTTTTGCTTTTTTTTTTCGAGACAGGGTTTCTCTGTGTAGCCTTGGCTGTCCTGGAACTCACTCTGTAGACCAGGCTGGCTTCGAACTCAGAAATCTGCCTGCCTCTGCCTTCCTGAGTGCTGGTATTACAGGCGTGCACCACTACTGCCTGGCTTCACAATTCTTTACATATCTTAAAAAAGAACAATTCTCATTGCTGGTGGGAGTGCAAACTTGTATGACCACTTTGGAAGTCAATTTGGCAGTTTCTCAGAAAATCAGGAACAGTTCTATACCATGACTCAGCTATACCACTCCTGGCCACATACCCAAAAGCTGTTCGACCATACCACAAGGACACTTGTTCAATTATGTTCATTGCAGCTTCATTTGTAATAGCCAGAAACTGGAAACAACCTAGATGTGCCTCAACTGAAGAGTGAATAAAGAAAATGTGGTATATGTATATAATGGAATACTATTCAGCTATTGAAAAAGAGACATGAAATTTGCAGGTAAATGGATAGAATGAGAAAATATCACTCTGAGTGAGGTGACCCAGAAAGACATGTATGTATGTACTCACTTATAAGTAGACATTGCCCATCAAGTACAGGATAGTTATGCTACAATCCATAGACCCCAGAAAAGGAGGTCCCAAAGGAAGATGTGTGACTCTAACTCAGAAGAATAATTAAAATACACATTGGATGTGGATGGATGGAGGGAACTGGGTAGGAGAGGAGGTGAGGAGGCAAATGAGGATGGGGATCAGGCGTGGGAAGAGGGGGGTAGGAGAGGGCTGAGAGAGAATGGAAATTGGTGGAGGACATCTCTGTGTCTAGCCAGAAACCTGGGATGGGGGAGGCTTTCAGTAGTCTATGGGAGCCATGCTAGCTGAGACTTTGAGCAGCCAGGGATTTGAAGTGGCTAGTAACCAGGCAGGACTTTTCTCATTGCTGGCAGGACTTTTAGTGGCAGGAGGCAGATATCAACCCACCAACAAAACTTTCTACCCAAAATTTGTCCTGCCTACAAGATGTGCAGGGATAAAGATAGAACAAAGACCAAGGAAACCTCCAAGCAATTACTAGCCTACCTTGAGACCTATCTGTGGGAGAGAGCTAATCCTGACACTATTAGTGATATTCTGCTATGCTTGCAGACAGGAGCCTAGCACAATTGTCTCTGGACAGGCTTCATCCAGTAGCAGATGGAAATAGATGTAGAGACCCAATTAGTCTCTCCCAGATGAGTTCAGGGAGTCTTGTGGAAGAGTAGTGGATAGAATTGAGTGAGCTGGAGGGGTCAAAGACACAGGAAGACCCACAGAGTCGACAAACCTGGGCTCAGGGGGCTCACAGGGACTGAACCACTAACAGAAGACTATGCAGGTGCTGGGGCTAGGCTCCCTACATATTTGCAGCTTGGCCCCCTAACAATTGTAGCAGGAACTGTCTCTAACGCTGTTGCCTTTGGATCCCTTTGCCCTAGCTGGATTGCCTGCTCGGGTCTCTGTGTGAGACCCTTCAGTTCCACTGCGACTTGATGTTCTTGGTGGTGGTAGTACTCCTGGGTGGAGCCTTCTCCTTCTCAGAAGAGGAACAGGTAGAGAAGGGATTTGTTAGAATGAGATTGGGAGGAGAGAGAGGGGCAGGACTGAGATTGAGATGTAAAGTGAATAAATAATGAAAAAAACATTATGAAGTGATTAATAAATCGAAAGAAAATAAAAGCTAAAAATTCCAGGGGATGAAGAAATACATATTAACATTTTCTCATTCTTCTTTGCTATGTCTTTTTGCTTTTTTTTTTTTTTTTTTTTGTCTTGAGATATTGAACTTACTTGGTATATTAACTAGGTTGGCCCTGAGCTCATTAAAGGGATCCTTCTGACTGCCTCTCTTGCTCCAGCTCCGTACCCTTCACAATAGGCTGGAAGTCACATCATCTAAAAGGTTATGTGTCACTAATGTGCATGAAGGTTCACACCTGTAATACCATCTTTCCAGAATCTGAGGCAGGCGAATTACTCAGGCATTTAAGGTCAGTAGATATGGTGTGTTCTGCCCAGGCCAGTTTGGGAGTACAGTGAGATTGTGTCATAAAAATTAAAGAGCTAAAGATGTCTCAGTGCAACCACGTCTTGGGATCTACATGGTGGAAGGAGAGTACAAATTTCCACAAGCTGTTCTCTGACTTCTACAAAGATGCTAAGCTACATATGAACTAACTCTACACACACACACACACACACACACACACACACACACACACACACACACACACAGTAAATAAAAGAGCAAAAATAAAGGCCTGGTGAGGACTTTAATCCCAGCACTCGGAAGGCAGAGGCAGGCAGATTTTTGATTTTGAGCACAGCACATTCTACAGAGCTAATTCCAGGATAGCCAGGGCCATACAGAGAAACTACGCATCACAAAATTAAACAAACAAAAAGTAAAAATGGAAGCAGCCAGTCAACCAGGTACCCAGGGAGCACCAGAATGAAAGATAGCTTGGGACCCTGCCCACCAGGGCTCCACCTGAATCCAGGAGCTGGGCAGCCAACAACTGTCTGGGCATGTATCCTACCAGGGAGCATCTGACCTGCAGGGAGTCCCACAGTTAGAGGGAGTCCTGCATTCAGAGGTGAGGCTGCCACTACCTTTGCTCCTGTGACAGTGAGGAGGGGCAGACTGGTGGGCAGGGATCATCAGAGTAGAGGATCACTTGGGACATAGAAAATGTAGGAAAGAAGTCGAGTCATGGATCCAAGCATCAACAACAGAATACAAGAGATAAAGAATCTCAGATGCAGAAGATACCATAGAAAGCATTGATACAACAGTCAAAGAAAATGAAAAATGCAAAAAGCTCCTGACCCAAAAATATCCAGGAAATCCAGGACACAATGAGAAGACCAAACCTAAGGATTATAGGTATAGAAGAGTGAAGATTTCCAACTTAAAGGGCCAGTAAATGTCTTCAACAAAATCATAGAAGAAAACTTCCCTAACCTAAAGAGATGCCCATGAACATACAAGAAGCTTACAGAACTCCAAATAGATTTGACCAGAAAAGAAATTACTCCTGTCACATAATAATTAAAACACCAAATGTACTAAACAAAGAAAGAATATTAAAAGCAGTAAGGGGAAAAGTCAAGTAAAATATAAAGGTAGACCTATCAGAATTACACCAGACTTCTCACCAGAGACTATGAAAGCCAGAAGAGCCTAGGCAGATGTCATACAGACCCTAAGGGAACACAAATGCCAACCCAGGATGCTAGATCCAGCAAATCTCTCATTTACTGTAGATGGAGAAACCAAGATAGTCCATGATAAAAACAAATTTACAAAGTATCTTTCCACAAATCCAGTCCTTCAAAGGATAATGAATGGAAAACACCAACAAAAAGAGGGCAACTACACACTAGAAAAAGCAAGAAATTAATTTGATCCTATAAAGAGTTGTGGAGTAAAAAATGCTATGCCTGATGAAAACCTTGAATATACATAGTTCACTTTTGAGAACCAATACACCATGTGGAAGGGGTAATTAGGAAAAAAACAAGGCAACATATTTTATGCATCTCTCTTTCCCTGATAATGGAAAATTTTATATAAGCAGGGAAGGAAAAGCAATGGTAAAGTATTCCTGAGATTTCAGTTTAAAGAACTAACTGGCGTTACACCTGGTTATTTTAGACAAACTGGTTTCATATACCAAATAAATCCTAAGAAATCTATAGAGATTATGAAAATTGTGCTTTTCAGAATGAAGAAAATTAGGAAAGGTATGATAGAGTCATATAGGTAATTTTCCAGAAGACACAGGATTAGTTGGAAAATTACATAATCCTTCACCTTATATGTACATAAGACTGGACATGGCAGCACACACACTTTTAATATCAGCAAGCAGAAGGCAGAGTCTCTTGAGTTCCAGTCTAGACGGGGCTTGGGAAAGTGAGACCTTACGCAAAGAAACAACAAAACCACACAAATAAAAGTATATGGTTCTACACTACACATTCCCCTTTTAAAATCAAAATATAAAGTACAAAGTCCCATTATGGAAATTATGGCATTTTAATACACATTTTCTTTCTTCCTTAATTCTCCCATAAGGCCTGTTTTTAGTTTCATGGCTTATACCTGCACTCAGTTTCCCATTCATGTAAAAATTAGAAGCAAGGGCCAGCAGGATATCAGAGAACAGGTATTGTTTATCTGAGCCAGGGATAAAACATTTAATACAATTGCTGGATCAACCCATTCTTCTGAAATTTCATTTTTCATTGTACCTGAATAGAAGTCCATTGTATATATGTATCACCTTTTCTTTACCATTCATTACTTTTTCATTTCACCAGCTGATAGCCATCTAGGCTGGTTCCATTTTGTGAACAGAGCAGCAAGAAACATGGATGAACACGTACCTCTGTGGTAGTATAGAGAATGCTCAGATGTATGTCCAGGAATGATACAGCTGGGTCACATGGTAGTTCTATTTTTAACTTTTTGAAAAACCCATACACTTATTTTCATAATGGACACAGCAGTTCACACTTGATCATATTTATTTTTGATTTGTGTTTTTTTTTTTTTTTGAGAAGTATTTACTTACTTCCAGTCTTATTTGTAGAATGACAGTTTTTATATTTGGTACTTACTGTTTTGAAGATAGTAATGCCTTGTTAAACAGGTAATAGTTTTTTTTTTTTTTTTTAAATTTTATAGGCTGTCTTTTCATTCTGGTGACTTTTTGCTACACCCAAGCTTGTTAATGTTACATTCTTACCCATGTGCTAATTTGATCAATTTCCTTTCCCTCCTTGAATTCTAACATAGCAGAAAGGTATTGCTAGTGTCTATATCTTAAAATGTTTTCATTTATCAGTTTTAATGTTTGGGTTTTAAATTAAGGCTTCTGTTTTATTTTGAGTTTTTATTTTATTTTTTTGGTGCAGGGTGAGAGACATAAATCTAAATTCATTTTTCCCTAGCAGAACACACCTAAGTACAACACTGTTTTAAAGTTTCAAGTTTTGTTAAAGTCTTTTTTTTCTCTGGTAGTGCTGTGATGGAATTTAGGACTCATCCATGATAGGTCACCGAGTCTCATAAATGTTAGCCATATCTTCAGTGCACAAAAAAATTCATATTCAAACTGGAATTATATGATATAAAAACAAGTGTAGCTAAAGATACAAGTGGAACAAAAGAAACAGGTAACATTCTGAATATGGGCAAAAGAAAATACTCCCTGACTTGAAAACAAGGCACTCTGGGGACTGCTGTTGCCTCCTTGCTATCCTTTCTGGCCATACCATTAAGTTCTGAGAGCTTATTGTACAGGATCAAGACGTGAAGCTTATAGAAAAGAGAGAGAGCAGCAAAGTGTAGGAACTGAGACAGTGTGGAATAATCAATACTGCAGATTGATAAGCAACTTAAAACTTAAGTACATTTACCAGAGAGACAGACTTCATCACAAAATTACCCTCCATATACTTGTGAAAGCTTTTTTAGTTATCTATTCATCTTAATTACCTATTTCTCTACTATACAGAAAGGACAAAATATGAAACAATACCTTCATGTAGTGTTTAAAGATGTCTGCAGCTGCATGCATGTCAACAATATCATAAATGATAAGTTTGCTGAAGGCAGCAAGCAGGTTCCTTCTTTTATGTAAGGCTTCAATTTTATTAGCTTCATCTTCTTCATCACCCTCTAGCACAGAAAATGAGGTAGTTAGGAATTTAGTCTGTTTCTGCAGAGACTGTGTACAATTGAAAACTATCTGAGTATTAATTCTAGTTTATTTATCTATCTAGCTAGCTGTGCTGGGGACCAAATTCTGGGGCTTTTCACATGGTAGTTAATTGTTGTCAATGAGCTGCAACCCTAGAAAATTTAATTTATAATGGATGAAAATATTACACTTATTACTTCAGAATAAATACCAGGAACTAAAATTCCTACCTTCTAGCAGTTCTAACATAAAGAAACTATAAAGATATTGCTTCTCTTATATTTTTATCATAACATACTGTTTATCTAAAGTGCTGTCCTAATTTCTACATTTTGTATATGATAATATATTCCCCCCAGAGAAGAAATTTATGAGGTATAGACAAAGAATTATTTTTTGTTTATTTTACTTTTTCAAAAAGAGAAATGGAAATATAAGTGTTGGTGGCACACCTTTAACCTGAGGAAGTAGAGGCAGGTGGATCTTTATGAGTTCAAGGCCAGCCTGGACTGCAGAGCAAGATGGAAAATAGCCAGGCTTCATTTTTGGTCCTATATTTGATTATATAATTGGTCAAAATTTATAGATATAAACACATTAATGTTTATTCATTTGCAGGTATGTACTTGTCTATGTGAGTACAGGCACATGTCCTGACTTGGGTGCCAGAACTGAACTTGTACAAGAGCAGCAAATGCTCTTAACATTGAGCTATCTCCAGACTCAGATAAAATGTATTTTCATTTTTACTTAATTAAAAAAATTTTTTTGCCAGGCTTAGTGAGTTCACCAGTTCAGGTACTTGGGGACAGAGGCAAGTGGATCTCTGTGAGTTTAAGGTCAGCCTGGCCTACAAATGAGGCTAGCTAACCTGGGCTCTGTTACACAGAGTAACCCTTTCCTGAAAAACCAAAATCCCCAAAGAACACCCTCCCCTCGAATTATTTTACTTTATTTGTATGAGTGTTTGCCTGCATATTTATGTGGACCATGTGCTTGACTGGTGTCCAAGGAGATCAGAAGAGGGCATCAAATTCCCTAGAACTAGAATTGCTGACAGCTGTAAGCTCCCCTGTAGGTTATAGGAATTGAACGCAGGTCTCCTCTGGGAGAGCAGCAGGTGTTCTTAACCACTGAACAATCGTTAGCCCCCAAAGAAATGTACTTTTAGAAGTTTGTAAAATTGTTCATAACAAATACTGTCTTCCTCACACTGGCTTATCTATTTGTAGTTCTTAAGAATAGATAAATCTCTATAAATTTTAGAATTGGATTTACCCTACCCCTACTGCAATCTTTTAAGGTTGACAAGGTGAAAAGTCGTAAGTACCCATGCTTTGGTTTTCCTCATCTTGGTCAATGAAAACGTGATCCATCACAAAACTGAGGAGTTCAGACTGGAGTCCAGTATCTGGATTAAACACCAAAGGCTGAAGGCCCTCTCTGCCACCTGTCATCAACTGGTGGCTAAAAATCATTAAAAGATCACAAAGCAGCATGAAAGCCTGCAATTCAAGAAGAATTGATTAGCAGAATAGTACACAAATATAGGAATATCTATTAATACAGGAAAATAGGAATATGTACAAACCAAAGTAATGGGAAACATACTAAATCATAACATTTCAATACCAACACCAAAATCATAAGAATTTAAGTTCCAATTTTTCATACTTATTAACTTTATGAAACTATCTTTTCTCTTTAAACAATGGTTAGATTGAAGACATTGTTTTCTAATTGTATTTTTACTAAAAAATGGCAGATGGAGATTTTGGCTTGAATTTAAAAAAAGTTAAGTTCACCTCCAGTAATATAGGATTAGTTAACAGATGACATCAGAAATCAACGATATACTGCATTAGCATTACTTTTATGAAAAATTAGAACTTAACAAATTAAAATGTAGTACTCAAAATTTAAGCTACTATTTAGATTTAAAAAAAAACTAATAAAAATGCTTTAGAAATAGGATTAAAATTAGATTCAGACCATATATTAAGATGCTCAGGAAAAGCTATTTATAAAGGTGGACGCTTTCAAGAGAATTCAGGAGAATATTTTTTAACTCAGACTACTTTGGATATAAAATATATCAGAGCAGAAACATAAGATTTTGGTTTAACTGGCTACAGCTAGGTACTTTAGCCAGTAATTAATGGTGGGTTTGGGGAGTTACAGAGTAAGCCTTAGGACCAGCTACTTGGGAGGAGTGGTATGAACATATTTTAAATGTATGGCTGAAGTACTCACATGTGTGTATGTATACACAAACTCACACCTATATCTATGAATGAAGCTTTTTCTGGTATTAGGAACTGAAGGTGAGAAGTCAATGCAAGTTAAAGGTCAGCTCACTAGACCCTCAATATTTTAGCATAGAATTCTTGGGAATCGAGAATTCTAAGTATGAATTTAAGTTTTCCAGCTAACAACAGCATACTTGTCAAGTATAAGAACAGAATATATAACTTTAAAATATCTAGACATCAAAACTCTAGGTTGTATATATGCTACTATTGAAAAACTACATATATTGAAAAAATACACTTGAGTTGTTAATAGTCAATACAGAGCAATAGTAACTAAAAATTTTTTACCTGTTCCTTAACTGGTGTATTAACATTAGATAGGCACTGTTGGCAAACAGCCAGAAAAGATTTCACTGTTTTCCTCAATACCAACAAATCCTCCTGTAAAACATTCAAATATGCAAACATGAATAAACATATCCCAGAAAACTGATCCAAGAAATAATAAACAGAAGACAGTCCAACTTGTTTATTATAAAGAAAAACACAGAATTAAACTCATTGGGAATTAATTAGTACAGTTATTTCCTATTTATTGAACATAAGAGAAAGGGTAGAGAACCCAACATTACTATACATCCAGCCATAGTTAATAATAAAATGCGAGGTTAATATTCAGAAAGATTTTCCTTTACAAATGCAGATTTATCTATACTGATCTTAGAATTGTTAGCTCTGTAACACATAATGTAGCAGAAAGATGATGGAATATGAGACTAAAGAAACGACTCAGTGGTTAAGAGCATGTACTGCTCTTTCCAAGGACCCGAGTACAGCTCCCAGCACCCATACTGGGCAGCTTACAACTACCTGTCCCAGCTCCAGGAGGTCCAATGCCTTCCCAGGCACCTGCACTTACATGCACACATGTACACAGACATTCATGCAAACATGTAATTGGAGTAATAATTAAATGTTCAAAATGATGATGAAGTACGGCAGCAAACTGAAATGAAAATAACAAGTTAGCAGGAAATAGGTTTCCTATTTTCAGTGTAGTGCTTGCTGTGTTTTTAGGGGGAAAAGGAATATGTGACTTAATTCTAAGATTGGAGATAAATGTGATTTCTCATTAGACAAGTCTGATAGTATTCCACACATGGTAATATTTAAAAGTATGAAGATAAATGTTATTTTCTTCTTGTTTTTAAGTTATTTGTTATGTTTGTTTTATATAAATGCGTGTACATGCCAAGGCAGAGGACGATTTACAAAAGTCAATTTTTTTTTTTTTTTTTTTTACTTCCACTCTGTGTTCCAAGGTTGAACTCAGGTCACTGGGCTCTACAGCTAGCATCCTTAATCTGTTGGTTTTAGTTCAGGCCCCTTTTGCTTTTTCTTAGGCAGGGTCTTACTATATAGCCCTGTAACTCTGGCTATTCTAGAACTCACCACCTAGACCAGGATGAATGAGAACTCAGAGAGAGCTAACTGCCTCTGTCTCCAGAATGGGATTAAAGACATATGTTACCAAACCTGGCTTCTCCTTTAAAAAATTGTTTTTTCCCCTCTTTGGTACTAGAGATTGAACTTTGAGCTTTGAAAAGAAATGCAAATTTACCCAGCATCCACGAGATAAAGCCCTGTTAATAAGAAGCCAACAGGGAAAATCTGCAAAGTTGTCTGCTAAAGTGACTCCTCCAAAGCCAGAGTCCAGGGTAAAAAGGTCCCTGCAAAGAAACAAGGCACCCAAAGGGAAAAGCTAGTGTTGGCAAGCATGGGAACAGTTTTGCAGAAAATGAAGATGCCAAAAACCAACCAAGCACAGATAGCTAAAGATGCCAAGTGAAATGTATTCATTTTAAATAACTTATTGTTTAAAATACTATTTTTTTAATCAAGGTTTATAAAATTGCTGGTAGTCTCTTTTCTCAGAAGACAGCAATGCTAGGCTCCTGTCTGCAAGCACAACATGGCACCAATAATAGTGTCAGGGTTTGGTGCCCACCCATGGTATGGATCCTAAGTTGGGCCAATCACTGGGTGGCCTTTCCTTCAATCTCTGTTCCATTTTTGTCCCTGCATTTCTTTTAGACAGGAACAATTCTGGATCAAAAGTTTTAAAGGGAGGTTGGTGACCTCCCTATCCCTCCATTGGCTATCTACTAGAGGTGGTCTCTTCAGGTTCCACCTCTGCACTGTTGGGCATTTAGGCTAAGGTCAACACCACCGAGTTGTGGTAGCCTCTCACTTTCCAGGTCTTTCGGGTTTTCTAGAGGTTTCCCACCACCACCTGCAGCTGCGCATTTCCATTCATTTCCCTGAGCCTCTGGGATTCTTTCCTGTCTCCCCCCCATACCTGATCATGCCCCCCTTTCCCCCCTCCCTATCTCTACCTCCTGTGGTTATTTTGTTGCCTTTTCTAAGTGGGATTGAAGCATGCAAACAGGAGCTATCATGACTGTCCTTTGAGAGGCTCTACCAGCAGCTGACTGAGACAGATGTAGATACAGCCAACTATTGGATTGAGGTTGGAGACCCCTATGGAAGAGTTAGGAGAAGGATTCAAGGAGCTGAAGAGGATGGCAACCCCATAGGAAGACAAATAATATCAACTAACCTGGACCCTTGGGAGCTCCCAGAGACTAAGCCACCAACCAAAGAGCATACATGGGCTGGTCTGGGGCACATAAGTAGCAGA